>NC_082701.1:15017265-16350390 GCF_949987515.2 Delphinus delphis
TAGCTAAAAAATGGCAATTACTCTCAACCAGATTACAAGAGCCTTGGAGCCTTGAAGGCTGTTAAGGCAGGGAGGGAACACCAATCCTGCTGTAGGAGGAGGGCCCTGAGCATGACTGAAGTAGATGACCAGCAAGAGGGGTTTCTCTAGGCGCTACACCTGCAGCTCTAGGTAAGCTGCAGTTACGGTGATATTCGAAACTGAAAACAGGAGAAGGCCCTACCTAAATCCAGCAAACATCAAGTCTACGAGGCCAGCTACCATCTCAGGAAGACTAGGGCCCCTCCTCACTGCCCAAGAGTTACCAGTGAAAGCTCTTAACTAAATGCTTAATTTCAGACCGACCTGGAAAGCTGCTTTCATTGCCGTCAGCCGATCTCCCATGGCTCCTGTGGAGGGCTTGTAGGCCTCATAATTGCTCATTACATTGTTGTTACTTCCTCGGTCCTAAAAAATCAACACACTCATGAGGATGGAAGAGTAAGTAGGAAAGCCCACTGCCACAGACTGGGCCTCAATATACTGAAAACTGAAGTGGGAGCTGAAATGGGAATGGGAAATTTTTAGAAAGTTATGCTTTGTGAGAAAAGAGGCACGGTAATGAATCATTTAAAAATGCTTATGCCTTTCAACCCAATAATTCTATTTCTGGGAACTAACCCGAATGGTCAGAAATGAGGTCAGATTATGCCCAAAGCTGATCACTTGGTATTATTTACAGACACAAATATAAACATGTTTATGTAATTATATAAAAATTACGTTAAGGCTGAAAAGGCCACAAGGCAGTACAGCACATACATGACTGCTCAGCCTCCAAGTCCAGACCCTAAAGAGTCTGAAACCTCAGCTTCAGTGCTCAGCACAGTGTGACCTCGGGTGCCTCCGTTTTATCATCTGTACTTACTCTGAGTGGCTGTGGAGACTGAGCTAACGTGTGGCTGCCCGGGCTGGCCCTGGCACATATTCAGTTCTCACTACCATCTATCTGCATGACCCACATCGTCATCATCACTGTAACATGGGGACAGATTTTGTATGTAACAAAGACACCAAGTTAACTGTGATGACGCAGAAATGGAGACTGGCAGCTTTCTTCCTTGGCTTAAGAAAGTGACAGGAAACAAAGTTAAGAAAGCCAGTCAGGGGGAGCTTCTGTTACTGTTTTGTGAGAAAAGCTAGCTCTCATATCTCTGGTTCGATTTCCCAGAATGTAGGAATCATTCCTGAGTTTAGTTACAAGCTGTAGCTGGAGTTTACAGAGTGACCCTCGGCTCTAGGCCAGTGCTGGAGGGCTGGTGGACAGACTGCTGGGCCCCACCTCTGGAGCTGGATTCACCAGGTCTAGGGTGGGGCACGAGTTTGCATGTGCTACTGGTCCAGGGACCACAGTTTAAGAACCACTGCTAATCTAAACTGGTGTCCTGAGCACGCCTAGTCAGTCAAGGACACACAGGTGCTTCTTCAATAGAAAGTCACGTTAAGAGGCTCTCAGACAAGAATAATCCTAACATCCAGGACTCACCGTGTTCTCAGAGCCGAGGCCAGGCCGCTCCCTATAGCCTAGGCCTCCTCCACCAATGTTCAGCTTTTTCCCTTTCCCTCCTTTGAAGCGGGATTTCCGAAACCAGGCATTCTGCATTGAACACAATTCAAGGTTAAGACATGGGAGGAAGAGGCACCCAGAGGAACGGGACGAGATCAAAAAGGAAACTAAATGGGAAGAACTTTTTGTTTCATCTTTTGCGAATGTATCTGTAGCAAAGGAGGAACTGTTCACAGGCACCACAGATTAGCTGCTTTTTGGTAGCTTCATCCATCATATTTGTCAGGAGCCTTATCTAAGGCTTCCTTTTACTGCTCCTTCCTTCCTTCAGGGGCTCCAGGAAGGGAAGTGATTAAGATACACCTCAGATGCAGAGCTGTTACTCTGGCCATTTCTAACTTCCTTGAGGAAAATGAATTTATTCTCTATTTCTCCGACAATCTATATATAACATCTCTGGGGGTGGTTAGAGCTTTATCTGACAATCACGTTACACTCAAAAAGTACCTGAGGGCTTCCCTGGTGGCGCAGTGGTTAAGAATCCGCCTGCCAATGCAGGGAACACGGGTTCAAGCCCTGGTCCAGGAAAATCCCAAATGCCGCGGAGCAACTAAGTCCAAGTGCCACAACTACTGAGCCTGCGCCCTAGAGCCCGTGAGCCACAACTACTGAGGCCCGCGCGCCTAGAGCCCGTGCTCCACAACAGAGAAGCCACTGCAATGAGAAGCCCACGCACTGCAACGAGGAGTAGCCCCTGTTCACTGCAGCTAGAAAAAGCTCGCACACAGCAACGAAGACCAAACGCAGCCAAAAATAAAATAAATTTATCAAAAAAAAAAAAGTACTTGAAAGGTAGGGCAGGCTGGGCAAGGTGCTGATCAGTCTGAGAGCAGAGAAAGCCTGAGGCACAATGAGATGTAGGAAAATGCCACAGACAAAATACATCTTGTATTTAATTCAGGACTGGCTCTCCGCGAAAGGAAAGGAAACATTATTCTACTCTCCCCTGCAATGCAGGTCCTTTACTCCCAGGTCTGGAAGCACAGGCAGTACCACAGTACAACTGCATTATGGGTGAACAGTTCTGTAGGCTGGCCTATGAATTTGAAAAACACATAAGTCTCTACTATCAGTCTCTACAAATCCATTTGTAATTTGGGGACTGTGTGTATTAAGACAACTCAAGGTTGAATTCAGTAGAATGCCTCACTCAGTTTTAAATGGGTAAGCAGTGTAGTCAAAGGTCTGAGATCTAGGTCTGAGAAGTAGTGAAATACATTTTTTTTTTTTAAAGACATCATACATTTTTAGCCCCCCAAAGAAAAAACTTTGGGGAAAAGGGCAGTGAGGAGACTAGTAGCTTTCTTTGATATTAAATTTGCTCACAAGTGTGACATGGGGCAAGCAGAAAGAAATGTCACAGGGACAGATTTTAGCACAAAGGAATAGCTTTTCAACATAAATGCTGCTGAAAAGAGAGGATGAGCGGACAGACCAGATGAGTTCTAATGTCCTACAATACCAATCTACACTTCACAAGTGCCGCCCGCCCAACTTTGCTGTCATGTTTCTATGTTATCTGCCTCTGGCATATTGAAATTTTTTCGCTTAGTTTTACAACCTGGAGCAACCTGAAGTGTGTCCAGCCCCTCACCTGCATGGCCAGATCTAGGAGTTCCTTGGAAACATGCTGATTGGCTCCTTCCAAGTTCCGGACAAGGTCACCGGCAAAATTGCTATCCTTGGGTGTCAGCAAGGTATAGGCCACGCCTTTCTCACCCGCTCGTCCTGTTCGGCCAATCCTATGCGTATGGGTATCAATATCTCGTGCCACATCGTAGTTAATGACAGTCTTAATTGAAGGAATGTCCAGACCACGGGCTGAAACAAAAAACAAAATTCTTTTATTCTTTATCAGGAGCCAAAACACCAAAGTGTCCCCAAATGCTAACCTAAGAACCCACATTCCTCTTATCTAAGCAAAGTACATGATTTGGTGTGCTGAGATACAGGCATGTAAGCTGCCCTTCTAGAACAAATGCCACTATCGTAGATTCTATGATGCTGGGTCAACTTAGTGTGTAAGGGACATCTATCTTCTACTATCAATAACCTGCCGTGGCCTCACTCTTGCACCAGAAATATGTTAAAAAAAAAAAAAAAAAAAAAGTAAAACCAACATCAAATGTGTCCTGAAGCTGAGAAGTGATCTCCTTTCTGCGAGAAAATACCAGTTTTTAAGGGTAGCTATTAAAACTCAGCAGAACAAACTCAAAAATCACACTTCAAAACTTCTTCTGCTCTTGAGTGAAGATGCCAAACTAAATAATCAATGTAAGGCATGCACTATATTCAGACACACAACAGGGGCACAGCCCACGATGTGACTGTGTAAACAATTTCTTCCCCAAGTGTCTTCCAACTGCAGGGATTCTTTTTTTCAGAGGAACATTAAATGAAAAGTGGTGGGCTTCCCTGGTGGCGCAGTGGTTGAGGGTCCGCCTGCCAATGCAGGGGACGCGGGTTCGCGCCCCGGTCTGGGAGGATCCCACGTGCCGCAGAGCGGCTGGGCCCATGAGCCATGGCCGCTGAGCCTGTGCGTCCAGAACCTGTGCTCCGCGGCGGGAGGGGCCACAGCAGTGAGGGGCCCACGTACCGCCAAAAAAAAAAAAGTGGTACCCAGAGCTCCAGACTGTAATCACGGTGCTCTGAACTGCTGCACCACGGGGTGTGGCCAGCCAGGCCAGCAGAGTGCCTTCAATCAGCCTCCTCAGATATTAAAGGTCTTATATAGCAAGACAGAGCACCCTTATAGCATGGTTACTGGGGAAATTCATACCCTACCTGCAACATCTGTGGCCACGAGGACTGGGATGTCCTTTTTCTTAAAGTCTGAAATAACCTTGTTTCTTTCACTCTGATCCATGTCACCATGGAGCAGGCCAAGACTATGACCCTCCTGTTTAAGGTTATTGGCTAGCTCTTCAGCATTGGCTTTTTTAGTAACAAACAGGAGGACACTTCCTGAAGAGGTAAACTCCACTAGACGCCGGGTGAGCCAGTTCCATTTACTAGGCCCAGAATGCAGAATCTCCACAATCTGAGTCACATCTTCATTTGCCTGAAAAGAAATAAATGAAAAAGATAATTGCGACATTTGTGCCACAGGGCACATGAATTAGGACCAGCCATCACATTTTCTACCTGCATCTGGAAGAACCTTGAATAATCCCTCTTCTCCTTGGGCCTTTCTTCAGCAAGTCAAGTGTAGCTCAAATTTTACATGCCTTAGCAAATCACAGTGCTTTCCACCTCCCCTGACGTGTACATATACCTAATAATCTGTAAGCCCCAGTACTTTGCTCAATACTTCTCTATATGCCTATTCAGATTATTCCCAATAGAGTAAGCTCCTTTTCTGTCCTTCCCACTTACTGTTCCTAGTATAATTCATACATGCAAATAGAAGGCACTTAGTGATGAAAAGCAGACAATGTCAAAAAGCTAACTGCACAGAACTTTAATAAATATACCAAGCAAACTAAGGAATTCTCAAAGCAGCCTTAATTGATTTCCAAATCACAATTCAGAGAAATTTTCCACATAGGACATATTTATAGGTAAGGAAAAAAAAACCCTTAACTCATTTTCACCAGGCCTTTCAAATCTCCCCACTCCACGCTGTGCAGGCCTACTCCCACAATCACTTATGATGTCAGTTCCATCCTAACTGACCAGTAGTCTTTAGGGCAAAACCTGCTTTTACCCCAAAAAAATATTTTTTAAAAAAAACCTTTTATTCTGGAAAAAACTTTAACATTCAAAAAGAGTAAAATGAACAAAATCAACTCCCATGTATCCATCACCAAGCTTCAACAATTACTAACATTTTGCCAATCACGTTTCACCTATTTCCCCCAACCCTGGTGTTTTTAAAGCAAATTTGAAACATGTTGCCTCATCTGTAAACGCATAATATTTTTTTCTCAATAGTGAGAAATTAATTCCATGTCACCATAGTAAGAGAAATAACCCACTGGGATCCTATCCAGCCCTGCTTAGGGTTACCTCTCCAATATCCCCCTGCACCACACGAATAGGGTCAATCAGGATGTCTCTGGCCAGTTTTTCAATCTTTTTCCGAAAAGTTGCACTGAATAAGAGAGCTAAAAGGTAAAGTAAATTCTGTTAAAGAAACAATATGACTTCTTTTCTGAATACCCACTAAGCTTCCCACTGACACTGCTCAGTTTTTAAAAAAGTAAACCCACCTGAACTTTAAATTTAGTTTAAAAATTAATTCACTAAGGAAAAAAAAAAACTTGCCCTTATTCTAACTTTATGCATTTTCAGTTAAGACAGGGGTCGTCAGCATGGTTCAGAAAAAGGCTCTTGACTTCAAATCAGCATATCTGCACTGTGTATTGCCTCTAGCCAGTGATAAAACTTTATGAATTGGGGCAAGTAATTTAATCCTCAGCCTTGGTTTCATCATCTATAAAAATGAGCAAGTTCTATCTAATGATCTCTAAGGTCCTGTCACCATCATTATCTTCCCCTTTATGGTTCCTCACTAGAACACACATGATCATTTTTGCTGCCATAGCTGTGAGTGCTTATAAAATAAATAGGTGTTTATTCTGAGTACAAACATGGCTTAATGAAACTGCTTCATACGTACTCTGTCTGTCGGGACGAACATGACTTGCTATGGATCGCACCTGGTACTCTGGAAGAAGTAGAACAGTAAAATTAGTATCATACCTCTGTATGACAGTTTGGGATGCCTGGGAAAAGTCATTTTAGTAAAAATCTTCACATGAGACATTATAAGAATTAAGGAAATTCTGGAACTCCTAGACCTATCACTCAGTATGAAACTCAGAAACACTTACCCCAGCACCATTGGCTGGGCCCAGGGATGATCCAATCCATAAAGATAGCTATTTAGAATTTTCACACAGCTGGTTAAGTCAAGGAGGACAGGAAAGCAAAAGGCCTTGAATGATATGACATCCACCTACCTAAGAACACAGACCTTGACCTTCACAAAGGCATATGAATAAAAATAAAGCCTAGAGATGATATTTCCCTTATATTCACAGGTACTTTCAAATGTCCTCAACCCAGTTAAGCCTAACATACTTTTCCTGAAAAAACTCCTAAAAATAGTTAATGTCTTAGCAATATCTCTATGGTCTAATCCTATCCAGGAGTATTTTTAGCTTCTCTCGTGCAGAGAAAAAATTAAGTCTAGAAAGATATGGAAAAAACTAGTATCATGAGGACGGGGACAGAAGCAACTGGTATTCAAGGCATACCAAATCCCATGTCAAACATTCGATCTGCTTCATCAAATACAAGGTAAGAGACTCTTTGAAGGTTGGTAGCTTTCTTCTTCACATGATCAATAAGTCGACCCTATGAGATCCAGAAAATGAATAGTAAGCATAGTCATCCCAGTGTCTGCTGGACACTGGTTCCAGGATCACCCACACTCACCTCCCACGAGGACGCTCAAGTCCCTTAAACAAAATGAAGGAGTATTTGCACATACAACCTACACACGCCCTCCTGTATCCTTTAAACCATCTCTACTTATAATACCTAACGCAACGTAAATGCTACGTAAATAGTTGCCAGCACGCAGCAAATTCAAGTTTTGCTTTTTTGGAATTTTTTTCCCCTGAATATTTTCAATCCTTGGTTGGTGAAACTCACAGGGAAACCTGCCGATGTGGAGGGCCGATGGTATAAAGGCATTTACAAGAACTTTCTAGAGTTCCACTCCTGGGAAAAGTGCTAATACTCCAGTCTTAGACCGTAATAGACACTAGTCTGACAGCCTCAGACTTTACGCACTACAGAGCCCAAAAGAACAGAAAATCTGAAAACTCAACAGGATTCTTCCTTTACATTAATTTTGATTTAAATTGTGGAAAGATGGTCAGAACTATTTTTTGTGAGGCATTCTGAAATTACCTAAGTTAAAGCCTTATTAATGGGTTTTAATGTTTAAACTACAATCTTCTAGGCAGTTCTGACCATACCCTGAACAACTTTCTGATTCTTGGTGCTCTCAGTAAGCATCGATCCCTTTTCTAGGAGAGCATAAGAAAAACTGTTTGCTATAGAGGGGAATTCACAGCAGAGAGAATCTTATTGGACTGCTATTTTAGGCTAGCAATCAAAATTAAACCAAAGCCACCAGCTGTCATTGCATCAGAGTATTCTTAACCCTGCTTTACCACATTTTAGGGGAAATGCCCTCCAACAACTAACCATTTTTCTTCATACCAAGAGAGGCTGATATTTAAACCCAAGACATACTTACTGGTGTACAGACAACAATCTCTGCCCCTTCCTGAAGGGCCTTGGCCTGCTCCCACATGCTCCCTCCTCCATACACGGCTACTGATCGGAGATTATACGCTTTCCCAAACCGCTTGCATTCTGCGTGGATCTACAAAGTTGACATAATGACGTATTAACAAACTGTGACAACAGACACCTCTGTCATAACCCAAAAGGGAGCTATGAAAAACACACAGAATGCGATATCAATAGAAAATCAAAAGCCAGAAAATGCTTTAAAAACACAATTTTACTTATAAAGTAAATGAACAGAGTACCATTATCATATCTTAACAGGCTATCTAAAATCTTGTTGTGATTATTCTTTTTCACGTCTCTTCCCGACCCTGTTATTGCCCTTCTACCAGACAGAATGAATTAACCCAGGAGGAAAACTTATAATACAGTTCCCATATTAATTTGGTTATACAGAAAATCTGTAACACATAATATTTTCCAGAAGCTTCCTGGTAGCACAACAATGTGAATGTACTTAATGCCACTTAACAGTACATTTAAAAAAGGCTAGAATAGTAAATTTTGTGTATTTCACTACAATTAAAAAAAAAGGTTCCTGGTAATTCTACCCATTTGACTGGCTAGTCCCTTATCAGGTAACAATATGGAGGGGGGCTTCTACACAAAGCACATACCTGCTGACAAAGCTCCCTAGTAGGACACACAATCACTGCAATTGGTCCATCACCCGGTTCCAATTCTTTCTGGTCCATTATATGAATCAACATGGGCCAGATAAAGGCCGCAGTTTTCCCACTGCCTGTTTTGGCAATACCAATCATGTCTCTACCACTTAATGCCACAGGTACACCCTAGAGAAAAAGAAAAAAAAAAAAAAATCCACTCCAAACTTTCAATTTTAAAGATGTGCTGAAGGAAATTCTGTGGAAGGGTAAATGACTATTAATGACATTTATTTCCAATGGAACAAAAATGTCCTGGGCTACGCATACTGGCTATGGAATAACAAGAAATACCTGGAATTTCCATTAACTTCTTGATCTGTAGGAAATATTATCATTGCTAAAATTTTTAAAAATTTGTCCCCCTTGTGAAGGTAGACTGTCTCATCCACATACTGAACTGCGTAGAAATGAATAAAATCCATATATAAATGAGAAACAGAAGCTATTACCTTCAGTTATGAGAATTTTCAGGCCATGGACAAAGGAATCCTCATAATCGACAGTGCTAAACTTCTCCATGCACAAATTTTATTTTGTTCAGTCTAGGCCTAATGAACTATTTTCTTCAGATCATATTTTCAAGACATTTATCAGACACAAAAGAACATTTCCCAGTCCCTTAGCAACTTTTTTAAAAAATAGGTTAAGTAGATTTATTAATATAGGTTGCTTGTGAAAGACACAAGTGGGCAGGCAAGAGGGCTCTGCCCCAAGAACTAAGCAGACATTTTTATAATCAAAGGAAAAGTGCGGAGGAGGAGAAGACCACCTCATGTCCTAGGTCACAGGCAAGTTCCTAGGACAGGCTGCCAAGTGAGGGTCCTTCCTTGGCTTTGCACAGGAAAGAATTCAAGAGCCAGCCATAGTAAAGTGAAAGCAGTTTATTTAGAAAGACACACATTCCATAGACAGAATGCAGTCAACCTGAGAAGGTGAGAACAGCCAGCAACTTCTTAAGAGTGGTAAAAAATTCACTTTTGCTCTTTAATTTTTAAACGTTTCAAAAATTCTATCCATGTCAATACAGTTCTATACTAAACTTTCATTGCTTTGACTTGTTAAAAAAAAAAAAAGTCACAATGTCATTCTACTTCATTTTTCTTTCAATATGTTTTACTTACCTGGCACTGTATTGGAGTGGGCTGTGTGTACTCAGATTTCCGAATCTGGTGCATAAGTTGCTCATCAAACCCAAAATGAGCAAAACTACTTCCTGGTCTAGGAGGTGCAGCACCAGAAACCTAGAGATAAAGACAACTTGCAGGAATGACTTGTACTTCAAAACAAACAGCATTAGAAGTTCAAGAATATTTGCCTGTATCTACCTAGCATTTAGTTGGGAGTATGAAGAAGTGAAAATATAAGTCTGTAGCTAAGAGCCTACACTGTTTGAAAAGGTAAAATTCAAATAATAACAGGTCTAAAACCGCATATAAAAAACTCCAAGATAAATATTCCTGAGATAATAGTCATATCATTTTAAATGATTAAGGGCCTAGAAATCTCTTAAATCAAAATCAATTTTCTCATAAGAAATAAAAAGATGTTCAGTAAATTGGAAAAAGCCATTAATATACTTCTTCCATTTGCATAACTATTAACCAGGTGGTAGAAAAAATAAAATTTACTCTTGAAATAAAGAGTGCAAATGAGCTCCAAATTCAGACACGTCTATACCCACTAGTTACAAAGATATTGTCTACTGTCTCCAATTTCAGTGATGCCTGAAGAGCTAACATCCCGCTTAGTGATGATCCAGACACTGCCAAACGTTGTTTGAACTGCACCCAGGTGAAGAACTGGGCTCCACCTCCATCAAGGTTTCTCAGGTGATGCTGATATTTCCAACCAGGATTTCACTTAAAGGTTTTTTGAAGGGGTACTTCTTGGAAAACAGACAAGTACATACGTGTACACACACACACACACACACACACTCACACACACACACACTCCCACACACCTACCCTCAGAAAACACAAGTTCAAACATCATGTAGCAACTGGTAAGGCCAGAAAGTTGTCCGCACAAGAGCATACATCACTGTATTATCTGTGTGTTTCACTTAACATCTAGCAGCACCCTAAACAATGTGGTCAGTGTGCAACCCAAAGCTTTTTAGTGGACAATTTAAACCATTATTCTGATATTAGTACATGCATATTTTTTAAAGTTGTTAATTTCTTCTTCTAATTAAAAATGCATGCTGTATATAGTTTGAGAAGCAAGTGTATCTTAATTTCGAAATAGTCTAAAACTTCCAATATTGTCCACATCTATTAATCTTGTCTCCTCTTCCTGAAGATGGGAACCCCTTGTCTTCATCTCTAGCCCACCCAACGCAGTTCTTAGCACACTGTTCTCACTGCAGAAATACTTGCTGATTAGTTTTAAGGTCACATGACCTATTGTTCCAACACAACACACAAAGTTGACTGAACACATACATATAGTATTCATGTGTATCACATGAAAGAATGAATAATCCTATCCTAAAACAGCTATAAGACTAAAACAACAAAATCAAGACACAAGAGCCCAAGGGATCTAATTATTACTTTATCAAAGATAGCTCAGGGACTATTAGAAAGAAATTCAAGATTATTTCAGTTTGCATAAGCAGTAATACTAACCCTGCACTAATTAACATTAATATGAATATTTGCCTTAATGGCTGACTTACCCGAAGATTGAGCTTATGCCGGAGATCTATTAGCTGCTGTGGGGTGAGGTTGGTTATCTCTTCATGTTCATTGTAAAAATTTTTTTCAAATGGTGGATAGTCAATCTGCAGGTCCAATTATTCAAAGTTAGTCTAGAATTCAAGAGTCAATCCTGTAAGTTTGATTTTAATGCAAAATAACCTTTCACAAATATTATACAAGTAAAGCCATAACCAGCTAGAGAGAACAAAGGAATTCATTTATTCATGACACAAATCCCGAAAGTACAGCCAGTACTTTTTCTTGTTCCTGTTTTCAATATAAACACCGACCTATTTCCTAAAGAGACTCTTAGGACACCTCAGGTTTGAACAGCCTTGATGCAGACTAGGGAATCTCTAATGCCAAAAAGGACTCAGATATTCCATCATATAACATTTAAATATGTTTTGCAGTAAGCTGTTCACCTAGATCTCGGCATTTAAAAACATTTCTAATATTTCCTTTGGGGAGAGCTCTACCTTTAGAGGGAGTTCCATTCTTTTTAAAAACATGGAACTGTTTACATAACTTTTAAGAAATGTATGGCCAAGCATTTCCAGTTCCAAAGAGGGAAGAAGTCATTTCTGCTAATCTTTCATAGCTTACTGTACTAAGAATACAAAACACTAGCATATTTACCACATGTGAATCTGGCTAAATGATTCTCTTTCTGACATGATATGTCTACAATAAACTTATTCTTTAAGGAGAACTTATGCCTTTCACAGGTGGTCAAAAATTTCATAACTCGAGATACAGCCTAAAATTAATTATCTTTCTATGGTACTATCAACAAAAAGAAAGAATTTAGTTTTATTATTAACAGGACCTTTGGTTATGCTCCCCACAATGCTGCACTAAGCCCTTTTCTTCAGTTCTCTTCTCTTACCAGAACAGAAGGTCCATGAGGGCAAGAATTTTTGTCTTTGTTCACAAAAATTTACAAATATGTAAATTTTTTACACACACACATTTTTTTTTTAACCCAGAAGAGAGGAAAAAAAAAAGAAGAATGTGAAGAAAGGGGTATCCTTTCTTCATATCTGGTCTCTCCTGGCAGACTTCTCATTATATTAAGACAACTGTGGGATACCCCAGGCAGGATAATGAAGTTTGACCACTTTGTCAAATATCTCAAATATTTTATTAAATGAATATTTCAAATATTTGAGCTTTTCCTTATTAGCTTTTCACTCTTTATCATGCATGCATCCTCCTAGATCAGTTTCAGATATTTAACTTGCCACATGTAAAAATGCCAACTCCTTACGTGGTAACAGCTGTGCCAAAGGAAACATTTAAAAAGCTGAATATAACCCATACTCCAGTCTAGACCAGTAGTTCTCAAACTTTTTAGTCTCATGTACCCTTTACACTTAACAGAAACACAATGAGCTTTTGTTTATGTAGGTTAAATCTACTGATATTTACTGTATTAAACTTAAAACAGACAAATTTTAAAATTCATGTTAAAGTAACAACAAACCCGGGAACCTACCTCAACATAATAAAGGCCATATATGACAAACCCACAGCCAACATTGTTCTCAATGGTGAAAAACGGAAACCATTTCCTCTAAGATCAGGAACAAGACAAGGTTGCCCACACTCACCACTATTATTCAACATAGTTTTGGAAGTTTTAGCCACAGCAATCAGAGAAGAAAAAGAAATAAAAGGAATCCAAATCAGAAAAGAAGAAGTAAAACTGCCACTGTTTGCAGATGACATGATACTATACATAGAGAATCCTAAAGATGCCACCAGAAAACTACTAGAGCTAATCAATGAATTTGGTTGAGTAGCAGGATACAAAATTTAATGCACAAAAATCTCTTGCAGTCCTATACACTAACGATGAAAAATCTGAAAGAGAAATTAAGGAAACACTCCCATTTACCTTTGCAACAAAAAGAATAAAATACCTAGGAAAAAACCTACCTAGGGAGACAAAAGACCTGTATGCAGAAAGCTAAGACACTGATGAAAGAAATTAATGATGACACAAACAGATGGAGAGATATACTATGTTCCTGGATTGGAAGAATCAACATTGTGAAAATGACTATACTACCCAAAGCAATCTACAGATTCAATGCAATCCCTATCAAACTACCAATGGCATTTTTCACAGAATTAGAACAAAAAATTGCACTATTTGTATGGGAACACAAAAGACCCCGAGTAGCCAAAACAATCTTGAGAAAGAAAAACGGAGCTGGAGGAATCAGGCTGACTTCAGACTACACTACAAACCTACAGTAATCAAGACAGTATGGTACTGGCACAAAAACAGAAATATAGATCCATGGTACAGGATAGAAAGCCCAGAGATAAACCCATGCACATATGGTCACTTTATCTTTGATAAAGGAGGCAAGAGGATACAATGGAGAAAAGACAGCCTCTTCAATAAGTGGTGCAGGGAAAACTGGACAGCTACACGTAAAAGAATGAAACTAGAACACTCCCTAACACCATACACAAAAATAAACTCAAAATGGATTAAAGACTTAAATGTAAGGGCAGACACTATAAAACTCTTAGAGGAAAACACAGGGAGAACACTCTATGACATAAATCACAGTAAGATCCTTTTTTGACCCACCTCCTAGAGAAAGGGAAATAAAAACAAAAACAAATGGGACCTAAAGAAACTTAAAAGCTTTTGCACAGCAAAGGAAACCATAAAAAAGATGAAAAGGGACTTCCCTGGTGGCACAGTGAAGAATCTGCCTGCCAATGCAGAGGACACGGGTTCGAGCTCTGGTCCAGGAAGATTCCCACATGCTGCGGAGCAACTAAGCCCGTGCACTGCAAATGAGCCTGTGCTCTAGAGCCCACAACTACTGAAGCCCGCGTGCCTAGAGCCCATGTTCCGCAACAAGAGAAGCCACTACAATGAGAAGCCGCACACAGCAAAGAAGAGTAGCCCCCACTGGCCACAACTAGAGAAAGCCCGCGCACAGCAATGAAGACCCAACACAGCCAAAAATAATAAATAAATAAATAAATTTATTTTAAAAAGATGAAAAGACAACCCGCAGAATGGGAGAAAATATTTGCAAATGAAGCAACGGACAAAGGATTAATCTCCAAAATTTACAAGCAGCTCAATATCAAAAAAACAAACAACCCAATCCAAAAATGGGCAGAAGACCTAAATAGACATCTCTCCAAAGAAGATATACAAATTGCCAACAAACACATAAAAGGATGCTCAGCATCACTAATCATTAGGGAAATGCAAATCAAAACTACAATGACGTATATCTCCTCACACCAGTCAGAATGGCCACCATGAAAAAATCTACAAACAATAAATGCTGGAGAGGGTGTGGAAAAAAGGGAACCCTCTTGCACTGTTGGTGGGAATGTAAACTGATGCAGCCACTATGGAGAACAGTATGGAGGTTCCTTACAAAACTAAATATAGAACTACCATATGACCCAGCAATCCCACTACTGGGCATATACCCTGAGATAACCATAATTCAAAAAGAGTCATGTACCACAATGTTCACTGCAGCTCTATTTACAATAGCCAGGACATGGAAGCAACCTAAGTGTCCATCAACAGATGAATGGATAAAGAAGATGTGGCATATATATATACAATGGAATATTACTCAGCCATAAAAAGGAACGAAATTGAGTTATTTGTAGTGAGGTGGATGGACCTAGGGTCTGTCATACAGAGTGAAGTAAGTCAGAAAGAGAAAAATAAATACCATATGCTAACACATATATATGGAATCTAAAAAAAGAAATGGTTCTAATGAACCTAGGGGCAGGACAGAAATAAAGACACAGACACAGAGAATGGACCTGAAGACAAGGGGAGGGGGAAGGGTAAGCTGGAACGAAGTGAGAGAGTAGCACTGACATATATACACTACCAAATGTAAAATAGATAGCTAGTGGGAAGCAGCCACATAGCACAGGGAGATCAGCTAGGTGCTCTGCGACCACCTAGAGGGGTGGGATAGGGAGGGTGGGAGGGAGATGCAAGAGGGAGTGGGATATGGGAATATATGTATGCATATAGCTGATTCACTTTGTTATACAGCAGAAACTAACACAACACTGTAAAGCAACTGTACTCCAATTAAGATGTTAAAAAAACCCCACAACAAACCCATCACACTTTAACATAAATGCTTTAATAAAAGTAACTTTTTTTTTATAACTTTCCTTTACATTTTTGCAAATCATTCTAATGTCTGACTAAGAAAATATTTCCTACTGCAAACTGTTGCAACGTTGTTTTGATTAAAGCCAAGGAAATCTGTCCTCACAAAGATATGTAGTTGGAAAAGGGACAGGAGTATTTATTAATAATCTTTTCAGATGCTTGTGGACTTTAACTCTTCTTCAATACTACACTAAACCTTGACAAATCGACATTTCTTAAAGATTATTTTCATTGTGTAATCTGAAACTGTATCAACTAACTTTTACATTGTTACATTACAATTCATCGGTCTATCACGCACTTTGAATGGAGCCTTTACTCACGCATGATTTTGTAACATCGTGTATTGGCCATTTGAAAACAATGGTTCACTGAAATGGTCTGCAGATCATCCAAAACATTTCATTATATAATTAAAAAACTACATATATCATGGTTGATTATCAACAGACTTTAAGTATTAGAAAGCTATCAAGCTCACCATGGTGAATATGTTTCCCAAATTCTAATTTTTGCTTGAAAGCTTGATTTTCTACCATTGGCAATAGACACTTGTTTTCCTTGAAGTGTCATTCATTTTCTCAAGTGAAAATGGTGTTCCATGAAAAAAAAGCATCTAGCTTAGCTCACAATTCGAACACCTAAGTGCCTTTCCTTGAGACAACTGTCATATTTTGGCATGCAATAGAAATGATTTGCCCTTCCCATTTTGTCACAGGATAAAAAGACATGTTAACATAAAGGTCAAGATTTAATAAATATTTTTTACTGTTTCATCAAGGATACTGTTAAGTGAAACTGGTTTGTATTTGTTTTGGGTTTTTTTGGGGGGAGCGGTGTGTGACTGTGATGATCTGGCAGGGAGAAGCAACTGGTGCTACTGTCCTGATTCATGTTAATGCATCAGCATTGCTTTTAGTCATTGGTGCAAATGCTGACACAGTGAAAAAGGTAAATGATCTCAGCATTACTATGAAAATTCTTTTGACTTTGTAGACTCTGTGAAAAGATCCTTCTAGGACTCCTTGGACCACACTTTGAGAACCACTGCTCCAGATCTAGAATCACTGTATGCAAGGTCTAGTCTGATATTTAACCTGGATGAAATACTGATTCCCCCCCCACCACCGCAAGTGAGTACACTGATATCCTCATTTCCTTTTCCTGATTTAAGGGCCATGTAATTCCTGGTTCCACTTTGAAGGAACAACCCCTCATCTGTTCCAGATCTAGGAGAAATACTAAAGATTTACAGCAATTAAAAAGCAAATGCAGGGGCTTCCCTGGTGGCGCAGTGGTTGAGAATCCACCTGCCAATGCAGGGGACACACATTCGAGCCCTGGTCCGGGAAGATCCCACATGCCGCAGAGTAACTAAGCCCGTGCGCCACCACTACTGAGCCTGTGCCCTAGAGCTCGTGAGCCATAACTACTGAGCCCGTGTGCCACAACTACTGAAGCCCACGCGCCTAGGGCCCATGCTCTGCAACAAGAGAAGCTACAGCAATGGGAAGCCCATGCACCACAACGAAGAGTAGCCCGCGCTCTCCACAACTAGAGAAAGCCCGCAAACAGCAACGAAGACCCAACACAGCCAAAAATAAATAAAATAAATTTATTTTAAAAATAAATAATAAATTTAAAAAATAATTAATTCATTAATTTTTAGAAAAGCAAATGCAGGCCCACGGACCCACTGTGAGATGAAGATGGTAAGTGATGGTGCAGAAAACAAGTACAATTGCTTGAAAAAAACTGAATGTGAGCAAGTGACTCAGCTGTACCTTCAACAGTATAGGCTACAAAGTCTCAACCACTCAGTCACCTTCTGACTCAACCATTTGGTAAAGATGACAAGAGTCCAAAGAAATAGTCTCATGACATAATAAGGAGTACGAATCAGGATATTGGGAAAACCTAAATATTAAAGCTAAGGAAAACTATCAGCTTGAAAGAAGAGTCAAATTCAGCAAGAAACACCATACCTCTGAATGATCAATGGGAGGAAGAGGATCAATGATTTTTTTGGAAGGTGCAATTGGATTTCCATCACTATCATATTCCAAATTATCCTCCTCTTCCTCCTGAACCACGCCAGCAGTTGGATTCTCTGCCATGTACCGAAAATAAGCTTCCTGCAGGAAAGCACAAGAACATAATCATACCCAAGTATAAATGAGAACATTTCTGCTCCTGTAATTAGTGCATACAGTGTACAGATAACTGCACAGTTTAAATACCTACCAAGACTCTTACTAGCAATGATTCCTTTAACAATAGCAGTATTCAGAGGGACAATCAGAGGAAATGAATGAGACGGTTACTACCATAAAATGATTTAGCTTGCTTAAAAGAAGACATATATCTGTCTGTTCCACAGCCTTCCTCGGGTGGGGTGCCCAGAGCTGTGGAACACATGCTGTGGCTTTACCAATCCAAGTTTGGAAGGTGACACTGATTAGAAGGGTCACAAACCTGGGAAAGGCTCACTCTGGTTCCCTTCTCACCATCCCACAACTGAATGGGGAAAAAAAAATACTAACGAATAAAAACCCTAAAGGACAGTCATTTAATTAATGTTCCATCTTGAAACACAAGAATCACAAACAGAACTCTTAGAAACAGGTAGAGGTTAGATGTTGCTAGAGTCCATCCGTAGATCCCACTCTACTCTACTCCTTGACTTATCAGAAGAAACATTAATTTTGGATTAAAAAAATCAAGCTGAATAAAGCTCATATTTGCTTTTGATATCATAGTTGATCAAAAATTCCATCTTCAACATGGGGGAAAGTCACATGAATCTTTATATTACCAACTGGTCACACACGCAGAAAAGCAGCAAGTCAAATGACATTCCCTCCTGAACGTCAGGAATGGCCATTTCAGTGAAGGCAAGCTCTAGCTTGTCCCCAGTACAGACTTTGTGGGGTAAAAGTAAAAGAAATACTGCATAGGAACTCACTTGGTCATCTTCCTCTTCAATGTCATCTCGAATACCCCTGGAAAAACAAGCGGAGAAACAAACTTCCCTGCAAATGTTCCACATACCCAGCTCCATACTTATAGCACATTAGTGTTGAATTCCATACAGCACAGGAACTCTCAACACTAACAATAACAAAGCAGCAATAAGCACACTGTAAACTATCCATCCATCATACACGTCTGGTTTCACTCTGTAAGCCACAGTTTGCATTTCTTTTGAATGGGATGATATGGTACCCCTAGAAACATCAAATACTAACAAGAACATAGGGAGTAAAAACTTTTGAAGAGAGATACCCAAGGACCCCAGGTTTGTCAACCCCATACAACAAACACAGTACAGTGTTTAATATAAAGCATTTTATATTAAAAAAAAAAACAAACCTGCATTTGGTACATGCTAAAAAGACTGTCACAACTTTCTTAATGTGCCCCAGAGTTTCTAGCCCTGGAGTAACTACGTTCAGCCAAAATCCTTGGGGACAGAGAGAAAAACTACATCAACTCTTTTTAAAATTTGGGACTAAAACTCCCAAACAGTTCACATGGAGAAGCGGACCATCGCCACTTGCATCTCTCAGGAGCTGTGGACAGTATGGTTGCTTAGTTCCCATAAGCATCTCTTTTTAATCAGACTTTCTTCCTAACCTAGTGCACTTGGTATCCCTAAGGCAAGCAGCACCGCCAGTGAAGGGCAGCTGGAAGAGGATGCAGCACACAGTAAACGCCAAAGAGAGGGCTGAACCTCCATATGGCACAGGAACCTTGGGGAGGGCCTGAGCACTGACTGCCAAGTAGAGGTGAAAGTCCAACCATGCCTCCCTGTACTTGGTAAAAAAGCCTTAAGAAGAGTATATTCAGCAAGGGGACGAGGAGAATTCTCTTTCCTAGAAAATAAAGTATTTCAAGTTCTGGCTAGTGGCTAAAGCATGTCACCCCTTAAATAAATTTTTATTATTTATTAAAAATATACACAGTTTTTTGTGTACAATCACCATTACTTCTTAAAATCAATCACACAGGCATAAGTCTATTTTATATCAGTTATGGGACAAGACTGAAAAATGAACCCAAACTTTAGTAATGATGCTCTCTCGATTCTCTCTGTAACTCATTCTTGTGTTTACTAAAAACTATTTATAGTTGAATACCAAAAAGAATGCTTTTTAATTACTATAAGAAATATTATTCAAGATACAGAAATAACTTTAAGTCATTTGTGTATTTTAATTTTTCTCTATAAACTTTGGGGGTATAGGCTTTGCAATACTGTAGCAATTTTTATGTAACTTTTGAGGGAGAAGAAAACAACTTACTTTACGTTTTTTCTTTCCTTGTCCTTTTCTTCAAGCCTCTTCATGTCTCTAGCCGCTTGATCCTAATGAAACAAAAGGCCGCAAGGAATCACCAACTAAAAACACTGAAAGGGAAATTTCTTTATAAAGAATTTTTAGATTCAAACAAGCACCACCACAGTTTTAGCTATGCATTTTAACAATTGCATTTCGATGCAATCAAATTGTTTGACAATTATTTTTTAAAGAGAAATACCCAAATGTTCTAAAAATTTGACTGTACATGGATTGCTTAATTTTTATCTGCAAATATACCATGCATGGAAAAATTAGCAAAAATTCTTGATTGATCACTTTTAAGAGTTAATGATATAATTACCAATGGGGCTAGTAAAAAGTGCAGATTTCTAGATCTGGCTCTGGGAAGGTGGTTCTCAGCCTGGGGTAATTTTGTCCCCCATGGACATCTGGCCATGTCAGGAGACACTTCTGGCTGTCATAACTTGGGGTGGGGGATTGTTACTAACATCTAGTGAGTAAAGGCCATAGATACTGCTAAACATCCTACAATGCACAGGACAGTCCACAAAACACAGAATTATCCAGCCCTAAATGTCAATAATCCTGAGGTTGAAAAACTTTAATCTAAATAAACCTACTACATCAGAATCCTTTGGGTTGGACTTAAATGCATGTAGTTTTTCCATTTTCCATAGGCGATTCTTATACACAGCAAATTGATAATTATTGATCTAAATTAATTCTTTGTTTAATACATGTGAAAATCAAGGTCAGAAGAATTAAGTAATTTTCCCCAAGGTTAAAACACATTCTGCATAACTGTTTCTTGTTACAAAGTAACGTGAGTTTTTCTGACTCCTTTGATGTAAAAAAATGCCACTATATATAACCTGGCATAGTCAGATGTTCTATCTAATCAAAAGTTCCTGATAAAGAAGAATTATTTTAAAAAGAAATATTACACATAAACACTATTTTTCAAGGGACTGAGCTATACATAAGATATAGTAAAGCCTATGGGTGAAGATGTCTATGCAACGTAACATAAGAAAAGGGCCACAAACACTTACAGAACATATTTTTTAGCCTACATAAATCTTTTTTGAAACACTAGCTAAAAATCAATCTTCATCTAGTTCAAATACTAGAAAAGTTTACACCTTCTAGAAAAGTTTACACTTGAGATCAGGGATTAATGCAATACCTTGGCAACAACACTCTCCCCAAGATCAGATAATATCCAATCTCTCTGTCCTAAAATCAGCAAAACCCCTTTGGATACTATACCAAAAAAATACCCAGAAGAATGATACTATATCAGAAAGATTTAACCTCCAAACAGCTTCAACTACTTGAAATTCCAAGCAAGTGAATGTGGGCCATTCTTGGATACTCCTACTCAAAAAGGGCTATGCCAGCATGCATCACCAAACATTAAATCTAAATTTAAACACAGAAAATCAAAAGTTGATTTTTTATTCTAATTCATCACTAGGGATCTGAAGAAATGAGAAACATAGCCCTTTGGGAAATGTCCGTATCTCAAAAAGAGGGGGGAAAAAAAAAGACATGTATAAGACATCTCAAACACGACAAACCATTTATTTATTGCCTTTAGTTCTAGAGAGAATCATTTAACATAATCTATTTACTAAATTGCTACCATGTTGCAAAGCACATGTATGTTCTGAGTAGTTTTGGTTAAGCATTATGACAGAGATACACAAAGCTACAAGAACTCAGATACCGAATGATATAGCAAAAAGAATATGGGCTTTGGAGTTGAATCCTGGCTCTGCTACCTTTTATGTATATATTCTTTGGAAAGTAATTCAAGATGTTCTAAATCAAAGGTGGGAAACTCAAAATACTCAATGGGTACCAATGTGACAATGAATGAAGTAAGCCAGGATAAGAAAAGTTCTATTCTTTTGATACAGACATGCTTTGCTGGCACTTTAGTAAGTAGGAATATTCTAAAGAAGCATGCCCTAATTTTTCTTCTAACACGTAGCTCTGAGTCTTACTTTCTAATATTTGATAAGAGACCCAAGCTCGAGAAAAATATTTCTCCACTCTAAGAAAATTACAGCACAAGTGTGATGGTAAATGGTTCTAAACGATGGCCTCAGTGTCAAGAAGACAATAGGGACTGATGGGTGAAGTAGGAAAAGGCTGCCTTGTCTAAAGCAGGCAGCTATTTCCTCAACAACAGGCTATTTTTTGCCACATAAGAATGCAGGCCTAGTCTTGCCAGATTTTCCACTTTTCAAGAGTCTGATCTTTTCAACAAAATCTACTGATCTTAAAAATGTTGGCTCATATTTTAGAAAAGCAATGTTTAGGCCGAACAAAAACACATCCATATTGGATTCTTTTTTTCCCCTACTTCCTTAGAGGAGAGATGAATTCTGGCTGAAGACTTTAGGTAACAAGTAGCTGAGGAATCTAGAAGGACTTCACTTCATAAGCAATGAAGTGACAGTTTTTGAGCAAGAGGAGTCGCATGACAGGAAATCACTCTGTAGCTGTAAACACCACATCGACGGGAGAGCAGGGAGCCTAAAGCTGGGAGAGAATTTAGATCAGGCAAGAGTTAACGAAGGTATAAGGTAAGATGACTATAGGGGACGTAGAAAGAAACAGATGCAAGAGATACTGTAAAGACTGACAGAACCTGGCAAATGACAAGAGGAAGGCAGCATCATGTACTGGACAAGAGCTAGTTCTCAGGACTACGAAGCAAGAAAAATTAGATTTGAGTCCCAGCTCTGCCACACAGTACCAATGTGATTTGGAGAATGAATCTGAATTATCTTAGGGTTCAGTTTTCTTATTAGTTAAAAAATTATATTTATATATAGTTTTTCTGCCTATTCTCCTTTGTTATTCTGAGGATTAAATGAAGCAAGTCATGAACATGCTTGATCATCTGCTAGAAGAGAGGGAGAAGATGTGGCACATATATACAATGGAATATTACTCAGCCATAAAAAAGAAAACGAAATTGAGTTATTTGTAGTGAGGTGGATGGACCCAGAGTCTGTCATACAGAGTGAAGTACGTCAGAAAGAGAAAAACAAACATTGTATGCTAACACGTATATATGGAACCTAAAAAAAAAAAAGGTTATGAAGAACCTAGGGGCAGGACAGGAATAAAGACGCAGATGTAAAGAACTGACTTGAGGACATGGGGAGGGGGAAGGGTAAACTGGGACAAAGTGAGAGAGTGGCATGGACATATATACACTACCAAATGAAAAACAGATAGCTAGTGGGAAGCAGCTGCATAGCACAGGGAGATCAGCTCGGTGCTTTGTGACCACCTAGAGGGGTGGGATAGGGAGAGTGGGAGGGAGACGCAAGAGGGAGGGTATATGGGAATATATGTATATGTATAGCTGATTCACTTTGGTATACAGCAGAAACTAACACATCATTGTAAAGCAATTATACTTCAATAAATGTTAAAAAAAAAAAAAGAAAAGAAGAGAGGGAAGAATCAAGGTGGTGGAGTAGTAGGACATGGAACTCACCTCTTCCCACAAATATACCAAGAATATATCTACAGGGACTTCCTTGGTGGTGCAGTGGTTAAGAATCTGCCTGCCAATGCAGGGGGCACGGGTTGGATCCCTAGTCCGGGAAGATGCCACATGCCGCGGAGCAACTAAGCCTGTGAGCCACAACTACTGAGCCTGCACTCTAGAGCCTGTGAGCCACAACTACTGAGCCCACGTGCCACAACTACTGAAGCCCATGTGCCCTAGAGCCCGTGCTCTGTATCAAGAGAAGCCACCGCAATCAGAAGCCACAACAAAGAGTAGCCTCTGCTCACCGCAACTAGAGAAAGCCTGCGCGCAGCAACGAAGACCCAACACAGCTAAAATAAATAAAATTAATTTTATAAATAAATAAATAAATGAAAAGTTTAAAAAAAGAGGAAGTGGTACGGGACCCCCGCCCTTGGGAAGGAGCTGAAGGAGAGAAGTTCCCATACCCTGGGAAGTCCCATCCCCAGCAGGGAGATTAGCTGGGACAGAAAAGGAGCTTCAGAGGCTCAGAGGAGAGTGCAACAACCAGTTTGTGGCAGGCAGGACAGAAAGAGACCTACACGTAGGTCTGTGCCACCGCCCTGGGAGCCTCCGCATGAGGAGCTCGGCTGCTGGTATGGGGGTGGGGGGAGGGTGCTGGAATGCAGGGTTTAGAGAACAGACCCCGGGGGAGGACTGCTGCTGGCTGTATGGAGACAGCCTGAAGGGGCTGGAGCAGGGCGCACAGCAGTAGTAGCATTTTCAGAAGAAGCCTGGGCCACCACAGAACCAAAGCACCAATGTTAAGTGGTATGCGAAGGGAGGGGTGGGGCTGCCATTGCGGCCTCCTTCCCCAGGCACTGGCCACTGCCTGGGCAGGCTTGCGAGCCACAGCTGCCACCCTAGCCCCCTCCCGCCTGGACAGGCTTGTGTGCCCCAGCCACCTCGGCAACCCCAGGAGCAACGCCAGTGGGTTGCCCACATGCAGAGGTGTGGGTGAAACCACAGCTGAGCCCCAGGGGCTGTGCGACTCACGAGCAGAGCTGAAGTATCTCCCAGCAGCTGCGTGACCACGGATTTAGACCTCTGCTGCCAACTCTGTAAACTCAGTGCCTGTGGAACAACCGAACAGACCACAGGTGCTCCCGCGGCTGTGATGGGTCTGGCTTTAGCAGTTGTGGGCTCTGTGGACCAGTGTACGTGGGGGCTGGGCCCGGCCAGGGTCTGAGCTGCCTCCACAGCTCCCACAGCAGGTCCAGGTGCATGCCTACTGCAGTCCTGGGACCTGACTTCAGCGGATCTGTGCTGCTGGCCGTGCAAAAACAACGCCGGAGAGATACCAGGGCCTGCTGCTGGTGTACCCAAGGTTGAGGTGGGGCCGGGGGCCACACCAACAACCCTGTACTCTGTGAACCCGCACAATGGGTGAAAGGTGACACAGCAGAAGGTACTCACAGATGAACAGCTCCAGCGGAGGAATACTCAGTGGCTCTGGTCCCAGTGGGAGCCCTCCAATCACACCTACCTCACACTGCGGATCAGAAATGCAGCTCAGAAACAGATCTGGGGGCTTCCACTCCAACAGCTAGGGAGCAGACCCTGCCCCTGACAGGACAGTGACAACCAGAGAGCAAAGAGGAGGTCTCGCTCAATGCAGGCTCTGGTCACACCACCAGTCACACCTCCTATCAAGGGGATAACGGCCGGCATACACTGAGGAAAGAGATGGCAGACATCCATAATAAAAACAGCCCTCACACCCAAAATTATTAAACCCATACAGGCTACACAGGGACGATACCACATAAAAATAGCCCTCCAAGACAACAGTAAATAATTGTTTCTCCTAAACTCATACAGCAAAAGCAATATGACTAAAGTGAAGAAGCAGAGGAACTACTCCAATTAAAAGATCGAGAGAATTCCCCTGAAAGAACAAACAATGCAACAGACCTCTTCAGTCTAATAGACACCAAGTTCAAAAAGGAGATAATGAAAATACTGAAGGAACTAAGAAAGGCTATCAACAGAAATACAGATTACTATAAAAAGGAACTAAAAACTATAAGGAGACAAGAAAAATTAGAGAATTCATTAGAAGAGATGAAAGCTGAACTAAAGGCTATGAACAGCAGAATGAATAATGCAGAAGAACAAATAAGTGATCTGGAAGATAGAATAATGGAAATCACCCAGTAAGGAGAGCAGACAGAAACCCAATCGAAAAAAAATGAAGGAGATATAAGAGACCTATGGGATAATATAGAGTGCTAATCTATGCATAACAGGGATCCTAAAAAGAGAAGAAAGAGAAAAGGGGATTGAAAATTTATTTGAAGAAATTATGGCTGAAAAATTCCCAAACCTTAAGAAGGAAACATATCCAGATACAGGAAGCACAGAGGGTGGCAAACAAGATAAACCCAAACAGACCTACACCAAGATGTGTTATAAAAAATGGTAAAAGTTAAAGAGAGGATTCTAAAGGCAGCAAGAGAAAAACAAAAAGTTAATTACAAGGAAACCCCAATGAGGCTATCAGCTGATTTCTCTACAGAAGTGTTTCAGGCCAGAAGGGAGAGGCAAGCTACATTCAACATCCTGAAAGGGAAAAATCTGCAACCTAGGACACTCTACCCAGCAAAGTTATCATTTAGAATGGAAGGAGAGATAAAGAATTTCTCAGACAAGCAAAAACTAAAAGAATACAGCAATACTAAACCTATACTAAAGGAAATATTGAAAGGTCTTCCCTAATAGAAAAGTAAGAATCTATAGGAAAGAGGAGGACCTTCAAGATGGTGGAGGAGTAAGAAGTGGAGATCACCTTCCTCTCCATAAATATATCAAAAATACATCTACATGTGGAACAACTCCTACAGAACACCTACTGAATGCTGGCAGAAGACCTCAGACTTCCCCCAAAACAAGAAACTCCCCACGTACCCGGGTAGGGCAAAAGAAAAAACAGAGACAAAAGAATAGGGACAGGACCTGCACCTCCAGGAGGGAGCTGTGAAGGAGGAAGAGTTTCCACACACTAGGAAGCCCCTTCACTGGTGGAGATGGTGGGGGGGTGACAGGGGGGGAAGCTTCGGAGCCACAGAGGAGAGCGCAGCAACAGGGGTGCAGAGGGCAAAGTGGAGAGATTCCTGCACAGAGGATCGGTGCCGACCAGCACTCACCAAGCTGAGGCTTGTCTGCTCACCCGCCGGGGCAGGTGGGAGCATCAGATCCCAAGGAGAGGACTGGGGTTGGCTGTGTGAACACAGCCTGAAGGGGGCTAGTGTGCCACAGCTAACCGGGAGGAAGTCCAAGAAAAAGTCTGGACCTGCCTAAGAGTCAAGAGACCATTGTTTCTGGGTGTGCGAGAAGAGAAGATTCAGAGCACTGCGTAAATGAGCTCCAGAGACGGGCATGAGCCACGGCTATCAGCGTGGACACCAGAGACAGGCATGAGACGCTAAGGCTGCTACTGCAGCCACCAAGAATCCTGTGTGCAAGCACAGGTCACTATCCACACCTCCCCTCCCAGGGGCCTGTGCAGCCGGCCACTGCCAGGGTCCCGTGATCCAGGGACAACTTCCCCAGGAGAACACATGGCACGCACCTCAGGCTGGTGCAACGTCATGCTGGTCTCTGCTGCCGCAGGCTCGCCCCGCATCCGTACTCCTCCCTCTCCTTGGCCCGAGTGAGCCAGAGACCCCTAATCAGCCACTCCTTTAACCCCCTCCTGTCTGGGCAAAGAACAGATGCCAGAGAGCGCCCTACATGCAGAAGCAGGGCCAAATCCACAGCTGAACCCCAGGAGCTGTGAGAACAAAGGAGAGAAAGGGAAATTTCTCCGTGCAGCCTCAGGAGCAGCAGATTAAATCCCCACAATCAACTTGAGATACCCTGCATCTGTGGAATATCTGAATAGACAAAGAATCATCCCAAAATTAAGGCGGTGGACTTTGGGAGCAACTGTAGACTTGGGGTTTGCTGTATGAAACTGACCACTTTCTGATTTTTATATTTATCTGAGTATAGTTTTTAGCGATTGTTATAATTGGTGGACTTGTTTACTGGTTTGGTTGCTCTCTTTTTTATTACTTATAATTTTATTTAATTTTAATAATATTTTTATTTTAATAACTTTATATTATTTTATTTATTTTTCTTTCTTTTTTAATCTCCCTTTTCTTCTGAGCTGTGTGGCTGACAGGGTCTTGGTGCTCCGGCCGGATGTCAGGCCTGAGCCTCTGAGGTGGGAGAGCCGAGTTCAGGACATTGGACCACCAGAGACCTCCCGGCCCCACGTAGTATCAATCAGCGAGAGCTCTCCCAGAGATCTCCGTCTCAACACCAACACCCAGCTTCACTCAACGACCGGCAAGCTACAGTGCTGGACACCCTATGCCAAACAACTAGCAAGATAGGAACACAACCCCACCCATTAGCAAAGAGGCTGCCTAAAATAATAGTAAGTTCACAGATACCCCAAAACAAACCACCAGACGTGATCCTGCCCACCAGAAAGACAAGATCCAGCCTCATCCACCAGAACACAGGCATCAGTCCCCTCCACCAGGGAGTCTCTACAACCCACTGAACCAACCTTACCCACTGTGGGCAGACACCAAAAACAACAGAACTACGAACCTGCGGCCTGCGAAAAGGAGACCCCGAACACATTAAGTTAAGCAAAATAAGAAGACAGAGAAATACACAGCAGATGAAGGAGCAAAGTAAAAACCCACCAGACCAAACACATGAAGAGGAGATAGGCAGTCTACCTGAAAAAGAATTCAGAGTAATGATAGTAAAGATGATCCAAAATCTTGGAAACAGAATGGAGAAAATACAAGAAACGTTTAACAAGGACCTAGAAGAACTAAAGAGCAAACAATGATGAACAACACAATAAATGAAATTAAAAATTCTCCAGAAGGAATCAATAGCAGAATAACTGAGGCAGAAGAACAGATAAGTGATCTGGAGGATAAAATAGTGGAAAAAAGTATCACAGAGCAGAATAAAGAAAAAAGAACAAAAAGAATTGAGGACAGTCTATGTCTCAGAGACCTCTGGGACAACATTAAACTCACCAACATTCGAATTATAGGGGTCCCAGAAGAAGAAGAGAAAAAGAAAAGGATTGAGAAAATATTTGAAGAGACTATAGTGAAAACTTCCCTAATACGGGAAAGGAAATAGTCAAGTTCAGGAAGTGCAGGGAGTCCCATACAGGATAAATCCAAGGAGAAACATGCCAAGACACATATTAACCAAACTATCAAAAATTAAATACAAAGAAAAAACATTAAAAGCAGCAAGGGAAAAGCAACAAATAATATACAAGGGAATCCCCATAAGGTTAACAGGTGACCTTTCAGCAGAAACTCTGCAAGCCAGAAGGGAGTGGCAGGACATATTTAAAGTGATGAAAAGGGGCTTCCCTGGTGGCACAGTGGTTAAGAATCCACCTGCCAATGCAGGGGACCCGGGTTCAAGCCCTGGTCTGGGAAGATCCCACATGCCGCAGAGCAACTAAGCCCGTGAGCAACAACTACTGAGCATGCGCTCTAGAGCCCATGCTCCGCAGCAAAAGAAGCCACCTCAACGAGAAGCCCACACACCGCAATGAAGAGTAGCCCCTGCTCGCTGCAACTAGAGAAAGCCTGTGTGCAGCAACGAAGACCCAATGCAGTCAAAAATAAAAATAAATATATTTAAAGTGATGAAAGGGAAAAACCTACAACCAAGATTGCTCTACCCGGCAAGGATCTCATTCAGATTCGACAGAGAAATTAAAACCTTTACAGACAAGCAAGAGCTAAGAGAATTCAGCACCACCAAACCAGCTTTACAACAAATGCTAAATGAACTTCTCTAGGCAGAAAACACAAGAGAATGAAAAGGCCTACAACAACATACCCAAAACAACTAAGAAAATGGTAACAGGAACATACATGTCGATAACTACCTTAAATGTAAATGGATTAAATGCTCCAAACAAAAGACACAGACTGGCTGAATGGATACAGAAACAAGACCCGTATATATGCTGTCTACAAGAGACCCACTTCAGACCTAGGGGCACATACAGACTGAAAGTGAGAGGATGGAAAAAGATATGCCATGCAAATGGAAATCAAAAGACAGCTGGAGTAGCAATTCTCATGTCAGACAAAATAGACTTTAAAATAAAAACTATTACAAGAGACAAAGAAAGACACTACATAACGATCAAGGGAGCAATCCAAAAAGAAGATATAACAATTGTAAATATTTATGCACCCAACATAGGAGCACCTCAATAAATAAGGCAAATGCAAACAGCCATAAAAGGGGAAATTGTCAGTAACACAATAATAGTAGGGGACTTTAATACCCCACTTTCACCAATGGACAGATCATCCTAAATGAAAATAAATAAGGAAACACAAGCTTTAAATGGCACATTAAACAAGATGGACTTAATTGACATTTATAGGACATTCCATCCAAAAACAACACAATACACTTTCTTCTCAAGTGCTCACGGAACATTCTCCAGGATAGATCATATCTTGGGTCATATATCAAGCCTTGGTAAATTTAAGAAAACTGAAATCGTATCAAGTATCTTTTCCAACCACAACACTATGAGACTAGATATCAATTACAGGAAAAAAAACTATAAAAAAATACAAACACATAGAGGCTAAACAATACACTACTAAATAACCAAGAGATCACTGAAGAAATCAAAGAGGAAATCAAAAAATACCTAGAAACAAATGACAATGAAAACACGACAACCCAAAACCTATGGGATGCAGCAAAAGCAGTTCTAAGAGGGAAGTTTAGAGGAATACAGTCCTACCTCAAGAAACAAAAAAAATCTCAAATAAACAACCTAATGTTACACCTAAAGCAATTAGAGAAAAAAGAACAAAAAACCCCCGAAGTTATCAGAAGGAAAGAAATCATAAAGATCAGATCAAAAATAAATGAAGAAGAAATGAAGGAAACAGTAGCAAAGATCAATAAAACTAAAAGCTGGTTCTTCGGGAAGAAAAACAAAATTGATAAACCATTAATTAGCCAGACTCCTCAAGAAAAAAAGGGAGAAGACTCAAATCAACAGAATTAGAAATGAGAAAGCATAAGTAACAACTGACACTGCAGAAATACAGAGGACCATGAGAGATTACTACAAGCAACTGTATGCCAATAAAATGGACAACCTAGAAGAAATGGACAAATTCTTAGAAAAGCACAACCTTCCAAGACTGAACCAGGAAGAAACAGAAAATATAAACAGACCAATCACAAGCACTGAAATTGAAACTGTGATTAAAAATCTTCCAACAAACAAAAGCCCAGGACCAGATGGCTTCACAGGCGAATTCTATCAAACATTTAGAGAAGAACTAACACCTATCCTCAAATTCTTCCAAAATACAACAGAGGGAGGAACACTCCCAAACTCATTCTACGAGGCCACCATCACTGATACCAAAACCACACAAAGATGTCACAAAAAAATCTACAGGCCAGTATCACTGATGAACACATATGCAAAAATCCTCAACAAAATACTAGCAAACAGAATACAACAGCACATTAAAAGGATCACACACCATGATCAAGTGGGGTTTATCCCAGGAATGAAAGGATTCTTCAATATATGCAAATCAATCAATGTGATACACCATATTAACAAACTGAAGGATAAAAACCGTATGATCATCTCAATAGATGCAGAAAAAACTTTTATCAACACTGATTTATGATAAAACCCCTCCAGAAAGTAGGCATAGAGAGAACATACCTCAACATAATAAAGGCCATATATGACAAACCCACAGCCAACATCATTCTCAATGGTGAAAAACTGAAACCATTTCCACTAAGATCAGAAACAAGACAAGGCTGCCCACACTCACCACTATTATTCAACATAGTTTTGGAAGTTTTAGCCACAGCAATCAGAGAAGAAAAAGAAAAGGAATCAAAATCAGAAAAGAAGTAAAACTGTCACTGTTTACAGATGACATGACACTACACACAGAGAATCCTAACAATGCTACCAGAAAACTACTAAAGCTAATCAATGAATCCGGTAAAGTAGCAGGATACAAAATTAATGCACAGAAATCTGTTGCATTCCTATACACTAATGATGAAAAATCTGAGAGAGAAGTTAAGGAAACACTGCCATTTACCTTTGCAACAAAAAGAATAAAATACCTAGGAATAAAACAACCTAAAGAGACAAAAGACCTGTATGCAGAAAACTATAAGGCACTGATGAAAGAAATTAAAGAGGATACAAACAGATGGAGAGATATACCATGTTCTTGGACTGGAAGAATCAACATTGTGAAAACGACTATACTACCCAAAGCAATCTACAGATTCAATGCAATCCCTATCAAACTACCAATGGCATTTTTCACAGAATTAGAACAAAAAATTGCACAATTTGTATGGGAACACAAAAGACCCCAAATACCCAAAGCAATCTTAAGAAAGAAAAATGGAGCTGGAGCAATCAGGCTCCCTGACTCCAGACTATACTACAAAGCTACAGTAATCAAGACAGTATGGTACTGGCACAAAAACAGAAATACAGATCAATGGAACAGGATAGAAAGCACAGAGATAAACCCACACACATACTGTCACCTTATCTTTGATAAAGGAGGCAAGAATATACAATGGAGAAAAGACAGCCTCTTCAGTAAGTGGTACAGGGAAAACTGGACAGCTACATGTAACAGAATGAAACTAGAACACTCCCTAACACCATACACAAAAATAAACTCAAAATGGATTCGAGACCTAAATGTAGGCCAGACCCTATAAAACTCTTAGAGGAAAACATAGGGAGAACACTCTGTGATATAAATCACAGCAAGATCCTTTTTACCCACCTCCTAGAGAAAGGAAAATAAAAACAAAAATAAACAAATGGGACCTCATGAAACTTAAAAGCTTTTGCACAGCAAAGGAAACCATAAAAAAGATGAAAAGACAACCCTCAGAAAGGGACAAAATATTTGCAAACGAAGCAACTGACAAAGGATTAATCTCCAAAATATACAAACAGCTCATGCAGCTCAATATCAAAAAAACAAACAACCCAATTCAAAAATGGGCAGAAGACCTAAATAGACATTTCTCCAAAGAAGATATACAGATTGCCAACAAACACATGAAAGGACGCTCAACATCACTAATCATTAGAGAAATGCAAATCAAAACTACAATGAGGTATCACCTCACACCGATCAGAATGACCATCATCAAAAAATCCACAAACAATAAATGCTGGAGAGGGTGTGGAGAAAAGGGAACCCTCTTGCACTGTTGATGCACTGTTGATGGGAATGTAAATTGATACAGCCACTGTGGAGAACAGGGGACACAGGTTCGTGCCCCGGTCCGGGAAGATCCCACATGCCGCGGAGCGGCTAGTCCTGTGGGCCATGGCCGCTGAGCCTGTGCTTCACAACGGGAGAGGCCACAACAGTGAGAAGCCCGCATAGCAAAAAAAAAAAAAAAAAAAACAAAATGGACTTGAGGACAAGGGGAGATGGAAGGGTAGCTGGAACAAAGTTAGAGAGTGGCATGGACATATATACCGTACCAAATGTAAAACAGATAGTGGGAAGCAGCCGCATAGCACAGGGAGATCAGCTCGGTGGTTTGTGACCACCTAGAGGGGTGGGATAGAGTAGCAAGAGGGAGGGGATATGGGGATATATGTATAGGTGATTCACTTTGTTATACAGCAGAAACTAACACAACATTGTAAAGCAATTATACTCCAATAAATATGTTAAAAAAAAATCAAACACACACACACAAAAGAATATACAGGAAAGAGAAAATCACAGTTGTAAATCACTTAACTAAGCCAGTAATCACTTAAGTAAGATTAAAAAAAAAAATCAAAACATTTCTGTCAGAGAATGATAACCACAATGAACAGCAAAAGGATGAACATGAAGATGCAAAAGAGGACGTCAAAATCATAAAATGTGAGGGAGGAGAGTACAAAAATGTAGACTTTTTTTTTCTAGAGTATGTTTAGGTCTATATGACTACCAGTGTAAAGCAAGTAGATATAGGAAGGGGTTAACATACTTGAAAAACAGGGCAACCACAAATCAAAAACACAACTGATTCGCAAAAACCAAAAAGAAGAGAATATAATTAAGCATAATACAAAAGGAAATCATCAAACCACAAAAGGAAAAACAAAACAAAACAAAAAGGGACAAAAAATATATATAAAATCAATGGGCAAACAAGGTTTAAAATGGCAATAAATACATATTTATCAATAGTTACCTTAAATGTCAATGAACTAGAAAGTCAGCAGAAGGAAGGAGATAATAAAGATCAGGAAAAGAGAGGAAATAAAATAGGGATTAAAAATAAAATAGAAAAAAATCAATAAAACCAAGAACTGGTTCTTTGAAAGGGTAAACAAGAATGACAAACCTTGGGAATTCCCCAGTGGTCCAGTAGTTAGGACTCCACACTTTCACTGCCAAGGGCATGGGTTCAATCCCTGGTCAGGGAACTAAGACTCCATAAGCTGCGTGGCACAGCCAAGAAAAAGAAAAGAAAAAAAAAACCCAAAACACGGAAAAACCCCAGATAAACAAAATAAGAAATGAAAGAGAAGAAATCACAATTGATACCACAGAAATAACAAAAAACCATAAGAGAATACTATGAATTATATGGCAACAAATTCAACAACCTAGAAGAAATGGACAACTTTCTAGAAACATACAGGCTACCAAAACTGAATCAAGAAGAAATATATAACTTGACCAGACCAATCACTAGAAATGAAATAGAATCTGTAATCAAAAAACTCCCTACAAAGAAAAGTCCAGGACCAGATGGCTTCACTGGGGATTTCTATCAAACATACCAAGAAGAACTTATACCGATCCTTCTCAAACTCTTCCAAAAGACTGAAGAGGCAGGAACACTCCCAAAGAGATTCTATGAAGAAACCATCACCCTGATCCCAAAACCAGTCAAAGACACTACCAAAAAAGAAACTTATAGGCCAATATCTTTGATGAATATAGATACAAAAATTCTCAACAAAATATTAGCAAACCAAATCCAACAACACATAAAAAAAGACATATACCACGACGAAGTTGGATTTACCCCAGGGTCAAAAGGATGGTTCAACATACACAAACCAATCAATGTGATACACCACATCAACAAAAGAAACGACAGATGCTCAGTCCCCTTCTGCCACTTGGAATCATATGTTGAAGAGAGTAGAGCCACAAGATGGAGGAGCTCTGAATGTTGCTTGAAGGAGCACCACCCACAGGTTAGAAACACCCATTTTGGCTTTTACATGAGCAAGAAATAAACTTACGGTGTTGGAGAAAGAAAAACAAACACACAAAAACAAAAGAAAGGACAAAAACCACATGACCATCTCAACAGACGGATTTGATAAAATTCAACATCCACTGATGATAAAAACCCTTACAAAAATGGATATACAGGGAACATATCTCAACATAATAAAAGCTATTTACGACAAATCCACAGCCAATATAATACTCAATGGTGAAAAGATGAAAGCCTTCCCCCCAAAATCTGGAACAAGACAAGAATGCCCATGCTCACCACTTCTCCTCAACATAGTATTGGAAGTCCTAGCCACTGCAATCAGACAAGAAAACAAAATAAAAGGTATTCAAATTGGTAGAGAAGAGGTAAAACTGTCATTATACGTAAATGACATGATATTGTACATAGAAAACTGAAAGACTCCACACAAAAACTACTAGTACTGATAAACGAATTAAGCAAGGTAGCAGGATACAACATTAACATACGGAAAGTGGTTGTATTTCTTCACACCAACAAGGAAATAACAGAAAGGAAATGTAAACAAACAATCCCTTTTCAAATTGCACCAGGGGTGGTCTAGTGGTTAGGATTCAGCGCTTTCACTGCTGTGGGCTGGGTTCAATCCTCCTGTGTCAGGGAACTGAGATCCCGCAAACTGTGCAGTGTGGCCAAAAAATATATACATATTTTTAAATAAATAAACAAAACAAAATGGCATCAAAAAAAAAATACTTAGGAATAAACCTCACCAAGGAGGTGAAAGACTTATATGCTGAAAACTACAAAAATTAATAAAGGAAATTAAAGATAATTCAAAGAAATGGAAAGATATCCCATGCTCTTGGACTGGAAGAATTAATAATGTTAAAAATGGCAATACTAGGGCTTCCCTGGTGGTGCAGTGGTTGAGAGTCTGCCTGCCGATACAAGGGACACGGGTTCGTGCCCCGGTCCGGGAAGATCCCACATGCCGCGGAGTGGCTGGGCCTGTGAGCCATGGCCACTGAGCCTGCGCATCCGGAGCCTGTGCTCCGCAACGGGAGAGGCCACAACAGTGAGAGGCCCACGTACCGCCAAAAAAAAAAAAAAGGCAATACTACCCAAAGCAATCTACAGATTTAATGTGATCCCTGTCAATTTACCCATGACATTTTTCACAGAACTAAAATAATGCTAAAATTAATACAGAACCATAAAAGACTCAAAATTGCCAAAGCGATCCTGGGGAAAAAGAACAAAGCAGGAGGCATAACCCTCCCAGACTTCAGACAACACTACAAAGCTACAGTAATCAAAACAGTGTGGTACTGGCACAAAAACAGACATACAGATCAATGGAACAGAATAGAGAACCCAGGAGAAAACTCCACATTACCTACCGTCCATTAATCTTCAACAAAGGAGGCAAGAATATAAAATGGGAAAAAGACAGTCTCTGCAGCTAGTGGTGGGAGGAAAGTTAGACAGCTGCATGTAAATCAATTAAGTTAGAACACACCATGCACAAAAATAAACTCAAAATGGCTTAAGGACTTAAATATAAGATATGACACCATAAAACTCCCAGAAAAGATCACAGGCAAAACATTCTGACATAAATGGTACCAATGTTTTCTTAGGTCAGTCTTTCAAGGCAATAGAAATAAAAACAAAAATAAACAAATGGGACCTAATCAAACTTACAAGCTTTTGCACAGCAAAGGAAACCATAAACAAAACGAAAAGACATCCTATGGACTGGGAGAAAATATTTGCAAATGATGCAACTGACAAGGGCTTAATTTCCAAAATATACAAACAGCTCATACAACTCAACAAGAAAAAAACAAATAACCCAATCGAAAAATGGGTAGAAGACCTAAATAGACATTTCTCCAAAGAAGACATATAGATGGCCAACAGGCACACAAAAACATGCTCAACATCGCTAATCATTATAGAAATCCAAATCAAAACTACCATGAAGTAACACCTCACACCAGTCAGAATGGCCATCATTAAAAAGTCTACAAATAATAAATGCTAGAGAGGGTATGGAGAAAAGGGAATCCTCTTACGTTGTTGGTGGGAATGTAAATCGTTGCAGCCACTAGGAAAAACAGTATGAAGTTTCCTCAGAAAATTAAAAATAGAGCTGCCATATGATCTAGCAATCCCACTCCTGGGCATATATCCAGACAAAACCATAATTCAAAAGATACATGCACCCCTATGCTCATAGCAGCACTATTTACAATAGCCAAGACATGGAAACAACCTAAATGTCCATCAACATATGAATGGATAAAGAAGATGTGGTGTGCGTATGTGTGTACACACACACACACACACACACACACACACACACACACACAATGGATTATTATTCGGCCATGAAAAAGAATGAAATAATGCCATTTGCAGCAACATGGATGGATCTAGAGATGATCATACTAAGTGAAGTAAGTCAGAAAGAGAAAGACAAATACAATATGATATCACTTATATATGGAATCTATTGATAATCTATTGATAAATTATGACACAAATCAACATATGTACGAAACGAATATAGCCTCACAGATATAGAGAACAGACTTGTGGTTGTCAAGGGAGAGGGGAGGAAAAGAGGGAAGGAATGGGAGTTTGGGATTAGCAGAGATAAACTATTATATATAGGATGGATAAACAACAAGGTCATACTGTATCGCAGAGGGAACTATATTCAATATTCTATGACAAACCATAATGGAAAAGAATAAAAAAGAATATATATATGTATAACTGAGTCACTTTGCTGTACAGAAGAAATTAACACAGCATTGTAAATCAACTATACTTCAATAAAATTAAAAAAAAAGAAAAGAAGAGGGGCAAATTAAAGGAAGAAATTAAAGCCAATGTGGGAATTCTCTGCCGGTCCAGTGGTTAGGACTCTGCACTTTCACTGCTGAAGGCCGGGGCTCGATACCCCTGGTTGGGGAACTAAAATCCTGCAAGCTGAGTGGAGTGGCCAAGGGAAAAAAAAAAAAGGCAATGTGATTGTGTGAATTTTGGTGCCATTAAGAGAAGTAAGATGAAATACCTGGCTGAGGAGGAAAAGATGATGAATTGCGTTTAAGGTGCCATTTTTACACCCATGTAAAAATGGTCAATATGATTCTAGAAAAGCAGAGCTGAAACCAAAGAGAGACTATGGAACTAAAGATATTAATTATTCACATAGAAGTTACGTTTTAGAAGAGGATGAGGTCACTAAGGAATGTATAAAGAGTGACAATAGCAAATCAATATAGCGAACTGTAGGAGAATCATATTTGAGAAACGAAGAGAATCACAGAATGACAGATAACAGATGGCTATGTAAGAATTTTTTTGGTACAATGATATGGTAGCTATGTTTTTTAAGAGTTATAGAAATACAGAAATACTGATGGATGAAATGATATGTCTGAGATTTACTTTAAAATAATCTGAAAGAGGGGTGGAGTTGTTAGATAACAAAAGACTGGCCAAGTTGTTAACTGATAAAGCAGGGTGAAGGGTACATGGGGGCTCATTTTATTACTCTACTTTTGTATGTGTTTGAACTTTTTCATAATAAATAGCAAATAAATAAATAGCAAATAAACAGAAAGGGAGATGGGAGAAAAGAACAAAATCACAAAAGCCTAGTGAGAAGAGTTTTAGGAAGGAAGAGGTCACAAGTTTCAATTTCCATAGCAAGGTCATGAATGTTGATGATAATGTTGATAATAAGAAATAAACATTAAAAGTACAGAATACAGAATTTGTAATTTTAGCAAGTTCCTTAAGTTTAATTACCTTACATATTTATTTAATAAGTGCTAGATTGAATGAGATAATATTCTTTCAAGAATATACCAAGAATTATTAAAACAAAACACACACAACAAACACACAAATTTTGAGCTACTATGTTCAAGGGATACAGTTCAAATTCCTAGGCACGAATCATCTCTGAAAATGCTACAGGGCCAGTGGAAGCATATTTAAGAAACTATAGAATACAAAAGCAAAATTCTCCCAATAAAGGGCCAAGAAACAAACTGACTGAGGACTAAAGCACTAGGTTAATCTGATCTATTTCTAATCACTGAAAATGTTAACATAACAGAGTTGATACTTGCCTCCACTTCAGCCATGAATGCCTCTAAGGGATCATCATCACTATCAGAATCTACTGGCTTGGAATGGAATTGCTGGCGGGTAGGTGAGTTTTCAGCAGGAATGTAAGGTAAATCAACATTGCTAGAATCTTCTTCCTCATCTTCAAAATATCTGAAAATTAAGATGCATGATTGATAGAGTGAATGTTTAATTTGGGGTCAGGTGAATCTTTCATTTAACACAAATTTTTATTAAAGTATATGTCACAATTAAGAGATTTTGGTCCTTTGGCTTAGGACCTAATTATTAAATTATCACTTAATACATGCCAAATTCTAATACTGCAAAAAAAAAAATCACAGCAGATTCTCCATTTCAATAGTGTCTGTTAAAAATCACATTTCCAGTTCTCTCAAAAGGGATAAGTTTTCAGTACAAATTTAGTATATCATTGTTGCATAGCTATAGCAAATATTAAAGTGTATGCCATGGAAAAAATTACTTTGTATGAAATATTATAAAGCTAGTTTATTCTTCATAATCCTTAAAAAAATTTTGAGATGTATTCATGAGGCTAGAAACTTTCTTCAGAAGTTCTGGGCTGTTTTCTGAGAACCAACAGAAAATTTCTAAAATTAAAAATAAATGTTCAGGAATATAGCCAATATTTTATAGTAACTATAAATGGAGTGTAAACTTTAAAATTTGTGAATCACTATGTTGTACACCTGAAACTTATATAACATTGTACATCAACTATACTTAAAATGTTCAATCCAAAATCCTCACCATACTATGTAAGTATTCAGAAAAGAATTTCAACATCTGTAAAAAGTATCACTTTCCCTCTAACAAATATCCCAGAAAAGAATATCTATGTAGCTATCAACTAAAACAAAACAAAAACATTGTTTAGATCTTACCTCAGAATTAAATGAAATAGTAATACAACCAAATATTAGTTTAAAGAAATCACTACTACAGCCTAAAATTTTATAGCCTTTCAAGTCTTCATTTTAAAAGCTCCAGCCACTGTTATGTGCTGCACACACACATAAATGCATATTCATTTATATAGTAGTTTCATTAATGTATCATTTAAAAGTATCTCTGAGCCGGTAAACTGTTCTCTAGAATAATGATCCTTGACTTTGCTGAATCTTAAACACTTACTTCTGTATTTAATTGCTAAATAACATACCAACTTTTTTAAATGCTGCTGTGTACTTTAAAAACTCTGATCTTGAGGTGTTTTTTTAAACTAAAAAAAAACCTCAAGCAGTGTCACAACCAGGTTGGGAATAATAGCAATAAAAGATTTCTTCAGACTTGGCAAAGAGAGAAGTTATAATCTATAAGGAATTACAGCTCAAACTTTCAAGCCCCAGCTTCTTAACAATCACCTTCTTAGACATCAAGTTAAAAAAGGTAACCGGTAAATATGTTTCCTGAGAACTGTGGGCAAAAATCTGAGATCTTCCTACCACTATAAGATATTAAACATAACAGTTGTAAGGACTTGGGTATTGAGCCAAACTATGCCTCTGCCAGTTCTGACAACTGCCTGTGTTTCCAAAACAACTTGTATGGTGTAAACAAAAACTTCAGGGCTTCCCTGGTGGCGCAGTGGTTGAGAGTCCGCCTGCCGATGCAGGGGACATGGGTTCGTGCCCCGGTCCGGGAAGAGCCCACATGCCACGGAGCGGCTGGGCCCGTGAGCCATGGCCGCTGAGCCTGCACGTCCGGAGCCTGTGCTCCACAACGGGAGAGGCCACAACAGTGAGAGGCCCGCGTACCGCAAAAAAAAAAAAAAAAAAAACTTCAGTAAAGACCATCAAAAGCCACATGAATTATTTAAAACTCTTCGGCCACATTTAGGTTTAAATGGCCTCAAATCCTTTTTGGAACAAGCAAAAGTGAAGGACCACAAAAGTATACTCCTTATAAATGAGTAAACTTAACAATTTAACTTGTTAGGAACAATGCAATCCAGTGAGATAACCACTTTAACAAGTCATATTATTATTTGAGAAACAAATGGTTTCTTTGCTTCAATTTCTGTTGATGGAATGAATACCTCAAAGCCTAACCTTTGCTAAATTACCAGGTATTCCCACTTACGCGTTTTCTTCATCAAAGTTGGCCCGTTTAGAACCAATTTTGTAGAAGGAAGGGAGCTGTGGTGGAGCCGACTTTCCAAATCCAGAAGAGCTGGTTGCCCCAAAGGCACTATGGGACTGCTGTGGGAGTTTTGGTTCCTCCTTCTTTCCCGCACTAATAGCGAAACCTCCAAAGCCAAATCCCCTCTTAGTGCCAGGGCCACCTTTATTCCAGTTCATGGTGTCAATGATTGATCTGTTAGGAACAAGAGACACTTACATAAGTTTAACTTTATAAACAGACCACTGATTTTTATGTCAGTTCCAACCTTTGCCTACAATTTTATTTTAAACCTTTGCCTCTCAATTAAAATTTTAACTTCAGTACAGCACAGATTGGCACAACACTATAAATCAACTATATTTCAATTAAAAAAATTTAACTCTGTACTTCAGATATGCAATATGCTAACCTCAATGAAAGGGTCACATTTTCTGAAACACTGAAGAAATTGTTATTTCTTTTGTTGAGATCTCAATCTGAACAGGTATGGAGTATTTAATACCATGCCCTTCAAAAGGATTTGATTGCTCATTTAACATCTCATTCAGTTTGCCTATTGTTAAGGATAACAAAGAAATTTCCTAAGCACCGATCAAATGGGTTTAAAAACACCTTATCTCTTATAAGTCTTGGTTCCAAAAAACCTTTTTTTAATGACACAAGTTACCTACGTTTTATAGAATAGCAGAAAACTCAGAACGCGAAAAGGAACAAAATAAAATTACCTGAAATTCCTCTCCCAGATATGCAATTTTGTTGGTATCTTTTGCTTTTTTTCTATGCATATGTGTATACACAAACACACCCCATTTAAAATCAAAACTGAAACCATACTGTACAAATTGTTTTAGTTACTGATTTCTTCACAGTATGATACACATGAACATCTTTAAATGTCAATAAATACATTTCTCTACTTCTGTTTTTTTAAAGTTATGAAACATATCATATATCTTTGTGCATACTCTTATTTCCTTAGGATCAATTTTTTTAAATGCAACTGCTTAGCAAACGGGAATGTGCATTCGAAGTTTTACATTTACAGAAAAGTGTCCATTATACACTGAGTAATATGAGAAGGGCATAAAACAAGGTGGGTGGTATGATTCAATGTAAAAGCATGTCTTACATGTACAGAGATAGCTGGAGGGCTGCTTATCAAAATGTTAATAGCAGTTATTTGATTTTTACTTTTTTCTTTGTATTAAAGTTTACCATTAATAAGAAAAGTTTAAATGTTTATAATAGACTCTGAAGCCAATGTGAACAGAGTTCCAAAAACTGCTTTTTACAATGGCATTGTTAAAGGGACCAGGAACAGCAACAACACGCTCTACTTTTCTGGTTCTGTGCCCCTCCCCCATATATAACCTATAGGTTTTGTTTTAACTATTATACAACACTTAGTTCAGTCTGTTTAGTATTAAAGTTGATTTATGCCATGTCAACCACTGCCCTTAGTTCCAGGTAGGGACTGTCTTTACCCATTTTGGACTTTGCATAAAAGTGATTCATGGCTAGAATAAGCACTTTATAAGTAATAGTTTACTTACACTTAATTTAGACCATCTCCTGCCTTCTTCAGGAATTCCTTAAGGGGAATCAACATAATTCTAGTGAGATGAGATTTGGTAAGAGTATTTACAAGCCAGAAAATTTTAGCATCTGATAGTATCGTTTAACCAATCTGTGAGCCTGGCTTTCCAAGGGCTGTTCCTAAGCAACAAAAACGACGGATTCTGAATTTTAACCTTTTTCCTAGTGTATATAATGCATAATAAGAGGCTAGTAATAAATAAGCCATTGAAATCAGAACGTAGGCAAAGGAAGGATGGAAAAAACCACCCTTGGTAGATGTTAAGAATTACATTAACAGGGACTTCCCTGGTGGCGCAGTGGTTAAGAATCCACCCTCCAATGCAGGGGACACGGGTTCGAGCCCTGGTCCAGGAAGATCCCACATGCCACGGAGCAACTAAGCCTGTGAGCCACAACTACTGAAGCCCACGCGCCACAACAACTGAAGCCCGTGTGCCTAGAGCCCGTGCTCCGCAACAAAGAGAAGCCACCCCAATGAGAAGCCTGTGCACTGCAGCGAAGAGCAGCCCCCGCTCACCGCAACTAGAGAAAGCCCGTGTGCAGCAACGAAGACCCAACGCAGCCAAAAATAAATAATAAATAAATAAATTTATTTAAAAAAGAATTACATTAACAATCTCCTAGCAGGAAGACTTTCAATGGTTTATCGAAAGCTTGCTGAGGAAGGTCAGGCAATGCATTGGGTGCTCGGCGTTTATAGATGAAAGATACAGTCCCATTCTCAAGGAGTTCACAGTGTAGTTTTAGCCAGCTTAAAAAAAAAAAAATGTGTTCTAATAGAGGTACTACACAAAGTGCATTTATTGATGGCCCAGGAGGAGGGTACCCAACCTATGATGAATTGGGGACAAGGCACAGTTTTTCTGGAGATGACACTGGCGTTAACTTTTTAAATCTGAAGAGGCATTATATCAGGGAAGAAGTGTCAGGAGAGGGAATTTTAGATAGAAGGCACTGTTAAGTGCTACCACAGAGAACTAGAAATATTGCAGTGCAGCTAGAGTTCTGTAGGACATTTGGGAAAATTGCAGGGCACATGTTCAGAAAGACAAGCAGGGCCCAGGGGAACAGTTTAGTATACTATGCTAAGAACACACCATACAAAACTATAGTCCGCCAGTTATAATTTTAAGCAAAAAAAAGGACACGTTTCAGATCAGTATTTTAGAATGATTAGATGAGAGACAGCAGGAAAAGTTGGACACAAGGAAAGCAGTTAGGACATTATTATAAAAATACAAATATAAAGTGACAAGGTACTGAACAACTAAGGAAGTGGCTATAAGGAAGGAGAAGGGGGGTTGTAGATCTGAGTTATTTACTTAGGTATCTATGAGGAAGAATCAACTGGGGTAACCAAATTAGACATGGGAGCTAAGGAGGAAGGGAGAGTCTAGAATAACTCTGGAAGTTTCTGGCTTTTACAGATTGGGTGAATGGTGGTGCCATTAGTAGAGATGGAAACCTAGAAAAGCCAGGCATGGAGAAGCAGGTAGAAAGTGAGATCAGTTCAGTACCTATGGGAGAGCTAAGGACAGCTGGCAAGTAAGGTCTGTAACTGCAGAGAGAGATCTGTGATGGGGCTATAGATTTGATATGAGACATTTGCATCTGAGGTTACTGATGTAGATAAGCCAGCAGAGAGTGAGAAAAGGGGAGAGACAATCATAGTGTATGTCAATATTTAGGAATGGGCAGGGGAAGAGAAACTCACGTGGAAACTTGAGGACGAACGAAGAGGAAGGGAGGATAGCAGAGAAAGTGACACAGATGGTGAGACAAGTTTTACAGGCAGAAAGAAATGTCTAATGTTAAAAACTAAAAAGAAGACAGGTGAGATAAGAACTAAAAAGCCTCCATTGAAGGAGTGGGGGCAGGGTTAAGGAATGATTGGTAAGTGGTAGAGGATGAAGACTAGGCCACAAGGAGTGCAGATTACTTCCTAAGCTGTTTACCAATGACAGGAAGGAGAGCATGAGGTGTTAACTAGAGGAATTTCGTTTAAGGAAGAAATGTAAGCATGTTTATATGCTAAAGAGGAAAAGCCAACAAAAAGAAAAACTAAAGATTTGGGATGACAGGAAAAATCATAGGAACAAGGTGTTGCAGAGACCTGAAGAGACAAGATCAAAACCTTTAATAAGGAGTAAGTAACTCTTCCCCCTAGACTGAGGATAGAAGAAAAGGATGGGCATAAATTAATCCTACTAAATAATAAAGGGTTCAAATTACAAAAGAAATAAATCAAATACTTCGTTTTAAAAATTCAACTTCTGCCACAAACAGGCTAGCAATGTGACTTTAGGGGAGTGAGAGTTGCTTAATGGTTTAGAGACATAAGACGCAAAATATGCGTTTAGAATATGCGTAAAGAAATATGCGTTTCTTTAACTCTTCGGAGATTTGGGTCAGCCAAAAGACTGAGAACACTTAAGTGCCCCCAAGCCTTACACTAGTGTGAGCTAGGTCACACTGCCCACGTTCCCTAACTAATTGCCTCTAGCAAGGCCAAACAACTGTGCTATCTATACCCCACTGACTAGAATGTCAGCTCCGTGAGGGCAGGAACTTTGCCTGTTTTGTCCAACATAGTATCCTTAGTGCCTAGTGTATATAGTACTCAAAAAATTTTATGATGAATGAATAACTATCATGCATTCAGGCTCTTCAGAATTCATCCCAGTATTTGTGAAAACCATCATCTCCCGTTATTACAAACCTTGCTATCTAGCCAACCAGTCCTGATTAAATCTAAGCCAGCTCATCCTCAGTGCATCACTAATTCTTAATTTCTTGACAACAGTTTTTCCTACTATTAGTCCATGTATATGGCTACAGATCCTTCACAAACAGAGGTTTGAGGGGCTGTAGCTGATATAAGAAGCACAAGATGGCCAACCTAATCTCTATTTGGTTTCATGATGTTCAAAGAAAAAGAAAAAAAAATGAACCCTCCTCTGCTTAAGCTATTGAGGCTATTAAAATTAATTTTCAGTCTCTAAGCAAACATTGTTTGGAGAAGACCATTAAACAGTTAATAAGAAAGTCAAAACATAGTGAGGATATTAAAAAATTAACTGTAGTCCTGCTATTCGTGGGTCTCCTCAAAGCTCCCTTTATTTGGTCTACACACACACACACACACACACACCCCCACACACACCCCCCCCCCACACACACACACCCGGGCCTTCTCTCAGGTTACAATATGCCTGGTACATCCTTCCCACAAGCTGGCAAACTCATATCAAATAGCTCTGAAACTTCACCTCTGCCTCCATAAACACTTCTCAAATTGATGACAGAAAAGGTGAAAAATCACCACATGGCTTCTGACACCCAGGTAAAGCTCACAGACTTCATTAAAAACAACCACCAGCAACAAAAACAATCCAATTTTAAAAATGGGCAAAGGACTTGACATTTCTCCAAAGATATACAAATGGCCAATAAGTATATGAAAAGATGCTCAACATCACTAATCATTTGGGAAATGCAAATCAAAACTGTATCACCTCATACTAATTAGGATAGCTACTATTAAAAAAAAAAAGGGCTTCCCTGGTGGCGCAGTGGTTAAGAATCCACCTGCCAATGCAGGGCACAAGGGCTCAAGCCCTGGTCCAGGAAGATCCCGCATGCCTCGGAGCAACCAAGCCCATGCGCCACAACTATTGAGCCTGCGCTCTAGAGCCCGTGAGCCACAATTACTAAGCCCGTGCACCACAACTACTGAAGCCCGTGTGCCACCTAGAGCCTGTGCTCTGCAACAAAGAGAAGCCACTGCAATGAGAAACCTGCGCACCACAATGAAGAGTAGCCCCGGCTCGCCACAACTAGAGAAAGCCCGAGTGCAGCAAAGGAGACCCAACGCAGCCATAAATAAATAAATTTTTTTAAAAAAGAAACCTACACAACAGAAAATAACAAGTCTTGGCAAGGATGTGGAGAAACCAGAACCCTTGCACACTGCTGGTAGGGATGTAAAATGGTTCAGCTGCTGTGGAAAACAGTACAGTGGCTCCTCAAAAAATTAACCACAGAACTACCATATGATACAGCATTTCCTCTTATGAGTATAGACCCAAAAGAACTGAAAGCAGGTACAGACATTTGTACACCCATGTTCATAGTAGCATTATTCACCACAGCCAAAAGGTGGAAGCAACCCAAGTGTCCAGGGACGGGTAAACTAAATGTGGTGAGATAAATATATAGCAATAGTATTCAGCCTTGAAAAGGGAGACAATTCTGACACATGCTACAACATGGATGAGCCTTGAGGACATCATGTTAAGGAAATAAGCCAGTCACAAAAGGACAAATACTGTATGATTCCACTTATATGAGGTACCTAGAGTAGCAAATTCAGAGACAGAAAATAGAAGGGTGGTTGCCAGGGATTGGGGGATGGGGAGTTACTGCTTAATGGGGAGACGGTTTCAGTTTTACAAGATGAAAAGTGTTCTGTGGACACTATGGTGGTGATGGTAGCAAAACAATGTGGATGTACTTAATGCCCCTGAACTGCCCACTTAAAAATGGTTAAGTTTTTTTACGTGTAATTTACCAGTTAAAAAAAACCTTGAAAATCTAAGAATCAGAATTCCACTTGCACATGTATTTTTAGATTGTTATTTTATCCAGTTTATGAGAGAGAATGATGCTGTCTAGACCTCAGTTTCTACTCTGAAATGCAAACATATTTGTGAAATTTCAGCTACATTTTTTCTCTTTAAAAAATAGTGCTTTTTAAAATAAAACATCCAATCTGAAAAGAATTAGCTGTATAATAGAAGCATAAACAAAATGTATAAGCATTTGCTTTAAAGAGAACAACCTGAGTTGGGTCTTAGAAATAACAAACATTGTTTTATATAGATCAATAGCCACTTTTTGCTATGTGCCCAGTACTGAGGGATAACACCTCTCCTTTCCCATAATCTATAAAAGGCGACTCTATGTGGTAAAGTATTAAATGAAGTATAGTGGGTCAGAAATAAATAGTGAAAAGAGAAAATGAATTTCCGTCTTTTTTCGGCAGGTGTTTGTTAATATAGTGGAACTAGGGAAAGTCACGCTCAAGGGAGATGAGCACTCAGATGCTCCGCAAAACCTTCTCCCAGGTACCTCCAGACCCTGGCCCCAAACCTCCCGGCCGTACATTTCTGACCCTGTCATTCCCTTCAATTCAACAGCTCTCCACAGTTACTCAATCAGGCTGGAATGAGGCTCTCCATTGTGGCAAGAACTACTTTACATGCACTTTGGTGAATGCTCTTCCCTCTACCTGTATACCCTCCCCACCAAATCCTATACCTACCATAGTCTTATCCTTCAAAGCCTATCTCAAATACCAACTCGTAGAACTATGACATGAAGATGATTCCCCAAGAGAAGTGGTATCTCCTTCCTCAAACTCCCTTTCTAGTCTTAAAACACCCAACACCTATTCATAACTATTTGTGTTCTTGTTTTATCTCTCCAACTCCATGTTACAAGTTCTATGGCTAAAATAGCAGGCTTATTCACTTTCTTCTCTTTTGTTTTCCAGAGAATACACTCATTATTCAGGTTTATTCAATATATGGGAGACCCAAGGCAATCTACAACTTGGCTAAATAGAAAAATTAAAGACAGCTGAAATACCTGCTTGGTACTGTTTTAGGCGCTGAAGTGTTGTGATTTAGCAGAAAATCATAATAGCATAGTAAAGTAGTACAGACTATGGAGCCAAGCTGACTATGTTTAAACACTGGCTTTGCCACTAACTTGATGTGAACCTCATGGAAGTTACTCAGATTCTTTGGCCTTAGCTTCTTCATCTGTAAAATGGTGAGACCATCACCTGCTTCACAAGATTGGTGTGAAAAAATGAATTCATACACAGAAATACACTTAGAACAAAGCTTGCCAAATAGTGCACAATATGTATTAGCTGTCCTGTTTATCATCATCATTTTTTCTCCAAAAATCAATCTCTCCATTGGTAAACGGAGAATATCAAGCTAGACTTCTCAGGTTTCTTTCAACTCAGGGATTCCATACATCAGTGCCACATGACACTGAAGATGTCAGAGATCACTAGGAGCTGACAAATGGGGACAGGCTTCATAAGAGAGCTAGAACCCAGAAAATGGGGTTTTTTATACAGAAAGATGTAAGCTGAGTAGAGAAGTGTGAAGGAAGAAGACATTCTAGGGAGGAAAGCTAGAAATAGCAGTCTAAGGAGTTAGAATAAGTTGGAACATAAAGAAGATAATTTGGCGAGAGTTTATGTTTTGGACAATCAAATAAGATACGATCTAAATGACTTTAAAAATAGTGGACTAAAAACAACTGATTATAAAACTACATTATCACTTGTGTTTTGGGAGAAAAAAGATTTCTAGTGACAGCTGATCACCATCCACTCTAATAATCTGCCTTGAGAACAACTCACACTATAAATCTGTCGGTTCTTTAACAAGAATCTGTTCAAAACCCAAGAATTTCAACACATTCTTCTAAAGCCAAATACAAGTAAATGCTGGATTACACTTATTTTAAAAGCATCTCTCTTCTCTCTGCTGGCTTAAAGAAACTAAGAGCTGATTACGTAAAGATTTGATAAAACTAAAATATAAAGAACTGTACTCTTCCACAAATTACACTAAATTATTACAATGTAAGTCAGTTCTTACCATTTCTCTGCTCAAAACCCTAAGACAGTTCCCATCTCAGGCAGAAGAAAAATGAAATTTTCACAACAGCCTAAAAGGTCCTGGTTGTTCTGTGCTTCCCCCCACCCGCACCCCCGTCCCCCCAGTTCTTCCCTGACCTTATCTCCTACCACTCCCTCCTTTGCTCACAGTGTTCCAAGCATGTTGCTCTTCTAACTGTTCCTCTAACAGGCCAGCATTGTCCTTTGCAAGGTCTTTATACTTGCTGTTCCCTCTGCCTGGAATGATCATTCCTCCAGAAACTAGCTGGGGTCACTCCCTCACCTCCTTCTAGTTGCTTAAATATCAGCTTGTATGTAAATACTTCCCTGACCAAGCTATTTCAAAATGCAACACCTCCCCTTCCCTCTTTGCAGCTTTATTTTTTTACCTAAGGCATTAATTATCTTCTAATATACGGTATAATTTATATATGTGTTTTCTGTCTCTCTTTCCCTCACCAGAAAGTAAGTTTCATGAAGGCCGGGGTCACACACCTCGAACAGTGGTAGGGAACAGGCACACAGAAGGTATCAACAAAAATATTTCTTGAGTGCATGAATTGCAGATTAGGCCATATAATGCCCCTTCTGGGTACAGGAAAATACAACATACATTTTTTTCCCTCCACCGCTTAAAGTCTAAAAATTAATTTTGGTATGAAAGACTTATTGCCCACCTTCCACTGGGCTTGGATCTGGAAAGTTAAAGTGAATTAAAGCAGAATCTCTGCTCTTTAGGAGTTCGGGGGTGTGTATACAGGGGACAATAGATATACAAAGATCATTTACAAAAAGCAATATGTACGGGAAGCTAGAGGAATGTGAATGACTGACCAAAGGAGTGAGGGGCAAAGCTTCCACTAAGGTGATAAGGAAGCTATGATTCCCCCAAACTCTCGACTAGTACGACTGTTCTTCCTTATATTATTGGCGCGTATGCTTGCAACTCCATATAAATTATTTACCCACATCAGATAGGCTCCTAAGTAGGCCGCAAAAAAGTTTGTGTGACGATGGTGATGCTAATCACGGATGTACTCAAAGCTACACCAAGATTACCGACTATATCTTTTACTGTCCTCAGATTTGGCAACTTTTCCCTATCAGGTCCCCCGACTTGGAGACTAGCATCTGCTAACTGCTGCTGGCTTGGGTCAGAATCCTCCCCGCGGGTATCCCTCACCCGGAGCCCAGCACCCTGCAAATCCCTTCCCTTGCAGGGCAGGCGGCCGGGAGAGCGCCGCCTCCGGAACGCCGCCAACTGGGCCTCGTTAAGAGCTGCGGGAGAAGCGGGAGCCGTGGGAGGACGGCGAGGCTCGGAAGGGCCCCTCGAGGTTTCAGTCACGCACTCCTACTACTCCCCAGCCCCCTGCGCCTCGGCTTCCCCGAGGCTCCGCCGACTCTTTGTTAAGAGAGGCCGCGGTTCCCTGGCCCTCGCTAGGCCCCACAGTTGCCTTGCGGTGCCCCCGAGGGGTTACGGCCCCGCGTCCAGACCCACCTCGCACAAACCTGCTGCTGCGGCTGCAGAGGCAGCTACTACTACCGCCGACGCGGAGAGAATCCCACGGCCCGAAGTACGAGCGGTCCAGACCCCGTCCCACCGCGCTCCTCGCTCTCCGCCCCCTTCTTCGCCGCCGCCGCCGCCGCCGCCTCCGCCGCCTCTCGGCCCGTAGCTGACGCGAGGAAGGGGAACAAAACCGGACATGCGCAGTGCAGAGCGCGGGCCGAAGGGCGGAGCCTGAGCTATGGCTCCCGGAAGGCGCCGCGAGCTCCTGGCCCTAAAGCTCCAGACTGCCTCACAGACACCTCAGACACCTAACAGGCACTACTGCTGGATGAAGAGTGTTCACGGCCCGTTTAGGAAGTGGGCCTGGAAGTGAAGAAAGTAGCACTGACTGGGAGCCGCCAAAAAATCCCAAGAAAGAGGCTCGAGTGGAAACCACATGTACATAAAGTCGTCGATCCTCTAAAGTCCGCTCCTTTGCAAATGCGACCTGGGCAAGATTTCCCCGCGTGCCTCTGGCCACGTGGTCCCGTAGAGCATGGCGACTTTTAGCATCCGGAGCACGGGTTCAGCGTGATGACAACTTGACTGAACCCTAGTGGAGAGCACAGGGATAGGCGTGGGCAGTTCCGGCCCAGGGGCCGGGCTTATGTAACTCTCCCAGCTTCCACACCTCGCCTCAGCTGGGCGGGGGAGGAGGAGGTCTCGCTCGGCCCCCTGAGCTGTGTCCCGCCCCCGCGCCGTGCGCAGGCGCGGACGGGCCGCACGCATTCTACGTAACGGCTGGCGGAGGCTACGTGAAGAGTGGTGCGGCGTGACTGAGCTACCTGGTCAGGCTGTGTCCTAGAGGCGTTGAGGGCAGTAAAACCGCAGTGACCCGGCAGGCGGGGGCCGGCCCGAGAGGCAGGAAGGGTAAGGCGGCAGCCGCAGGAGCGCTGGGCCGGGTTCTAGCACTCGGTACAGGTAGGGAGCGGGCCGTGACGCGCTAGTCGGTGGGGTCGGGCTGGGCCGAGCGGTGACGCTGATTTGCGTGGCCTAACCAGGTCCCTTTTCCCACCCCATCCCCTAAGTCCAGCCTATGGTGACATGCCTCGGTCCCCGCGCCTTCTCGCCTTTCCCGACTTTCTTAAAAACAAACCAGACTTTGTCCACCCCAAGGCCCATTTTTTGTTGGGAGTTCTGATCAGGGTAGGAGTGACTTTTAACGGTTTTTGGGAACTTGCAGAACTGTGAGCAAATGCCAACCCACAGGGCAAAGTTAGAGCAAGCCCACAGCGTGCCAGCAGGAAGAATGGAGCGTAGAATTGATTCTGCTTGCTGGGGAAAGACTAGACCCCGCAGGCTTAACAGAAGCAGCAACCTCTGTGGTCCGTCTTCTCTGAAGGTTTCTAACATGACATGTTTTTATCCAACATGTGTAAGGAGACGGGAATGTCTCCATGATCTCCAGAAGCCTCAGGGTCTGGCCATTGTCAGAAAGGCCTACTCTAAAATGCCAACAAGGAATGATTCCTGCACTTAGTCCTCTTCCGTTTTTAAGTCCAGACCCAATCGCTGAGACTGCCAGGTGAGCTAGCAGAAGAAATCAGACCAGACTTGTTAGTGCTGGGGTGCCCTGCCCCAGGAGTCTCAGGACTGCCTCTCAGGCAGGGAGTTGTGCGTTTGAGAAATGAGTTGACAGGTGCACCAGACAGACTTCTGGGAAGGAAGGCCAAGGCACGGATGGCTTGGATAATTTTAACCTAAATATCCTTAAAGGAGCTCTGTTACAGGGCTGAGTTAACTTAGAAGTGCTTCTGTGGTGTGAATGTTCTAAGTGGAAATTCACTTTGAAATGACCAGACCTTTTGTCAGGGAGTTAATCAAGTTGACTGTGCCAGTGTTAACCTTTATTTGCTTCTATTTGAAAAAGTTTAAAACTGAGATCTGAAAGAGAAACACTAAAAATGAAGTATTTTTACACCTTAAAGGGTGTTCATAAGGCACAGTGGAAGGAAGTAATGGGAACTGCTATTTATTGAGTACCTTCTATGTGCCAAGCACGTATCTCTTGTAATATCCACTACAGCCCTGTGAGGCAAATAGTGAATGACTATCCCTTTTTTGTATGTGGGGAACAGGGGTTTAAGTAATTAGCCCAAGGTCACATGGCTGGCGAATGGTAGAGCTGATGTTTTGAACCAAACCTAACTCCACCAACATACGTGCTCCTTTTCATATGTCTTCCACTTTTGACTGTGAAGCTAAGGGTGTTTGGAGACACATCGCAAGCCTCTTTGAGGTTGTTGTCAAGAGGGCAGCTATGTTTTCCCATAAAATGTCCGCTGGTGTTAACGTCAAAGATCAAATATTGGAAAGGATATAATATTGGCCTATCCTTGGTGGCATATCTCAAATCATTGGCATTTCTCAAATCATTGGTGCCTTTCAAAATTTATGAACTTTGTCCAATTTTAAGAACATTTCTTGAGCAGCCATGAGTTGCAAGGTATTGGGCAATAGCCTTTGATATTGAGCCAATTTCCTTTATGAATTTATGGTGTTGTAAATATGAGATATAGAATATTCACTATGCCAGAGCACCTTGAGAGATCAGTATTGGGTTGGCCAGAAAGTTCTTTCAGTTAGTGAATTTGTTGTTCAATAAAGTTCTTCACGAAAGTGAAAAACGTGTCTTTTTTGAACTTAAAACCGAACGAACTTTTTGGCCAACCCAATACATACTCCCTTTTGCCACCCATTCACTCTGTTAGTACTCAGCTCCCTGCATCCTGGCTTTCATACTTACCACTTCCTTGCAGTTGCCAATAATGACTTCCTTATTAACATTGGGAAATTTTTGGTCCATATCTTACTTGAACTTTCTGCAGCAATTGAAACCGAGCTCTGTTTCCTTCTTAGAAATATGCTTCTCCTTTGACTTCTGTGCTACCACTTCGACCAAAGTCTCTTTTTCTTTAACCATTCCTTAGTTTCCCATTCCAGTTCTCCCTATTATGCACAACTCTTAGCTGTTATGATTTGTTTCAAGACTTTTTGGTGCTTTTTTTTTTTTAAACCTAACTCTTAATACTCCCTGGGGATCTCTTCCATTCTCACACCATCTCTATTTCCAGCTTAGGCGCATATCCTGAACTCCAGGCTTATACTTCAAATGCTTCCTTTCCTCCCTTTGTAAAATAGGTTATAATACCTTTTAGGATATTGTGAAAATTAAGAGATAAATGTTAATCATCTAACATACTGCTTGAAAACACTTAAAACTTTTCAACAAGTATTAAATTTAATTTATTGCCTTCCCCCAATTTTTTCGCTCCTTTATTGCTTTTTATTTCAAGGATGACTTTGTCCAGCTGTTAATCAAGCCAAAACTTGGAATCACCCCAGATCTTCCTTCCCCACATTCCTTATATTCAGTCACTTTATGCTGACAAATATAATTCTTAATACCTGTCAAATCTGTTTTCCTGTTCATTCCCAATACCACTGCCAGTTCAGTTGTGTTTTATCTCTTATCTGATTATCTCAGCCACTTCCTATTTTTCCCACCTCAGGTGCCCTTTTCTAAGTCACCCTCTGTGTGAGCTGTCAGGGTTAAATTGCAAATCTGATTGTGTCACTCTCTTACTTAAATCCTTTAGTTGATTCTAATCATCCAAACTTCTCAGTGTGGTATTTAAATAAGGATGATCAAATAAATAAATAAATAAGGATCATCATGATCTGGCCTGTGCTGGCCTTTTTAGCCTCATTTCCCCCATTTGGGTCGACAAACCCAATGTTCTACCATACCAAACTCCTACAATGCGCTGTTTCAGCCCTCTGTGCTATAGCTGTTCCTCAGTCTGCAGTGCCTCTTCTTGAGTGCAGGAACTATCCTTTTATTTTATTTTTTAAAGAACATTTTATTATAAGAACGTAATAGAAAAATTAGAAAAGTATTCAATATAAAGAAAAATAAAGGCAAAATGTCCATAATCCTATCATACATAATAACTACTATTTATATGTAGATGTATGTATGACCTTCTAAACCTTTTTGTTTGTGTATTTGCTTCTAAAACAACTTGGGTTCTAACTTCATTCACAACAATTTTTAATAAACAAAATAAGTTTGTTTTTTGTATGTATGTATGGTTTAACCGGTTTCAGATTTTCCCTGTCATACTGTAACTCACGTCCTTGAAGCTAGGTTCTCTTGGCATAGTATCTGACATGGTGATATGCTCAGTGAGGGAACATTTTATTTGATATGGTAGGATCATTTTATGAAAAGCAGTGAAAGCCAGAGGAGTTTTATATTATTCTTTGGGTAATTGGTTAGCCTTCATTGGTGATTGAATCCTTATGTAACAGAAGTCCTGTTTTAGAAGGATAACGGTAGTTTTTAGTGAGAAGTAGGGAGTAGGGAGAGAGTTGAGCAGGGGAGACCATTTAGGATAATACTATGGTTCTTGAGTAGGTGGTGTTAGCAAAAATTGCTACTTTAAATAAGTAACAAAATCACTGCTACTGGCTTACGTTGGAGATGCTGCCTGAGAAGTGGATGATAGCAGGGATTCTGGAGGCAAAACTGGCATCAGAACATAGTTCTCTGTCACTTGGTGGTTGTATTACTTAGCATTTCTGTGCCTCATTTTCCTTATCTATGAAATGGGGATGTTAATAAAACCACTTTCTTCAGAGGGTTGTCATGAGGATTAAATTAGTTGCTTTTTGTAAAGCCTTTAGGACAGTGCCTAGCACTTTGTGTCTTAAACATGTGCTTTGATGATGATGATGATGTGCACACATACAGTTGATCTAAGAATGAATAGCTTTTCCATTCATGTATTATTTTTATTACAACCAACAGATAGTTGCATCTCATTCTTCTTTCATTATCCCTCTCCCAGTTTCTGTATAAAGCTTTTAATAGGCGTTCAAAAACTGCGTACTGAATACACAGTGTAAATGGAAACCAACCTAAAGAAATTAAATGACTAGTACAAGATTTTACAGGTAACTAGTGAGAGAGTCCAGACTAGAACCCAGGCCTCTTGAACCTCAACTTATTATTCTTCACATAATGCTATCTGAAATGAACAGTATTAAATAAGAGAAAAGTGGGAGAGTCTTATATTTAATTTTTAACTGTTTACAAAATGTGATCGGTATGTGTAGAATGGCAGTCCACTTAGGGTTTTTGTTTTTGTCTTGTTTGACTCATTTTTAAGGGGCAATGAAAGCCTTCCATGCTTTCTGTGTTGTTCTTTTGATATTTGGGAGTGTCTCTGAAGCCAAGTTTGATGATTTCGAGGATGAGGAAGACATCGTAGAGTATGATGATAATGACTTTGCTGAATTTGAGGATATCACAGAAGACTCTGTTACTGAATCTCCTCAACGAGTGATAACCACTGAAGATGATGAAGACGAGACTACTGTGGAGTTGGAAGGGCAGGATGAAAACCAAGAAGGAGATTTTGAAGATGCAGATACCCAGGTAAAGGTTCTTTTTTATTGATTTCTTGGGAAAGTGGAAGGATGGGACAATGTGTAACTAGCACTTTTCCCAGACATTAAAAGTAATGCCCAGGTCTAAGGAGACCTTTACCCTCTGGTATGCTCATTTTTATTCAGTAGGTGGAGCTCTTCTAAATGATTGTGGTATGTTCTCACCTTTTACATTCAACAAAAAATGAATTGTATTTTTCTCCTCTATGGAAAGCCTGGATGGAGGATGGTGGAGTGGGGGTGGATATGTATTGGTATGTGGGTGGGTGGGAATTGTATCATTTAGAACTCAGGGTTGAAATGCATGGGGGGGTCATCATTTGTTTAAAATATGTAAGATCTCTGTGTTCTGTGCTTGCTGCTTTCATGTTCTTTTTTCCTTACAAATGTTATCTATAAAAATGAGATAAAATTGCTGGTGATGTTAGTGGGGGAAAACAGATTGTGCCTCATTTTCGTAGGAGGGAGATACCGAGAGTGAACCATATGATGATGAAGAATTTGAAGGTTATGAAGACAAACCAGATACTTCTTCTAGCAAAAATAAAGACCCAATAACAATTGTCGATGTAGGTATACAGGTTTTGAATCCCAAACTAACCAACAAAATATCTTGCTGTTTAATCTCAGAAATATAATTAGTGACACGTAGCTGGTGTTGCTGTAACGTGGGAGCCATGAAAGAGTTTGACATCAGTTCTTCTGATGCAGTGGACACACGGAAAAACAACCTGTATCTTTTGTTGGGTTCTTTTTATATAAATTTATTTATTTATTTATTTTATTTTTGGTTGCGTTGGGTCTTTGTTGCTGCGCGCAGGCTTTCTCTAGTTGCGGTGAGCGGGGGCTACTCTTCATTGCAGTGCACAGACTTCTCATTGTCGTGGCTTCCCTTGTTACGGAGCACAGGCTCTAGGCGCACGGGCTTCAGTAGTTGCAGCACACGGGCTCAGTAGTTGTGGCTCGCGCGCTCTACAGCGCAGGCTCAGTAGTTGTGGCACACGGGCTTAGTTGCTCCTCGGCATGTGGGATCTTCCAGAACCAGGGCTTGAACCCATATCCCCTGCATTGGCAGGCGGATTCTTAACCACTGTGCCACCAGGGAAGTACCACAACCCATATGTTTTTATTTTAGCCTTCCTAGTTTTATTTACCAAGGAATGAGGAGGATAGACGTTGGGTTTATTTGGGAGGTGGGACTCGGAATCAAGATGAATACAGAGGGCTTTCCAGCGTTTCATCCCATTTGATTATCCTCATATTTCCTTAAAGAATCTTTTACAAAGATGACCTGGAAGGACTTTCCTAGTGGCGCAGTGGTTAAGAATCCGCCTGCCAACGCAGGGGACACGGGTTCAATCCATGGTCCAGGAGGATCCCACATGCCTGCGGAAGCCTGCATGCCTAGAGCTCATGCTGTGCAACAAGAGAAGCCAATGCAATGAGAAGCCCGTGCACTGCAACAAAGAGTAGCCCCTGCTCGCTGCAACTAGAGAAATCCCACGTGCAGCAATGAAGACCCAACACAGCCAAATAAATAAATAAATAAATAAATAATAAAACCTTCATTAAAAAAAAAAGTAACACTGAAACAAAAATGATGACCTGGAAAACCGAAATGGGCATATTTTTCAAAGTATAACCATATTCAGTGACAGTTATCTAACGTATCCACTTCTGTTTATGGGTTTTCTCATTCTCCTTCATACCTTGAGTTAGACTTCGTCCTTCAGCCTCAGCCAACATTAAATGGAACAATTGTTCTTCTTTAGGTTCCTGCACACCTCCAGAACAGTTGGGAGAGTTATTATCTAGAGATTTTAATGGTGACTGGTCTGCTTGCCTACATCATGAATTATATCATCGGGAAGAATAAAAACAGTCGCCTTGCTCAGGCCTGGTTTAACACTCATAGGGAGCTTTTGGAGAGCAACTTTACCTTAGTAGGTAAGTTAGGCTAATACAAGTCTAGCCACCTGTTTGAAAACTTTCTGGTAAGAACTGCTTATTCTGCTCAGTGTAAGCATCTAACTACTTTCATGGACTGCTGAAGAGGATGCTTTTTTTTCTTCTCTCAAGGATCCCTTTTTTGTTAGGTTTTGCATAATGAATAAATTGCATTCATGAAATAATTTTCTCACCTTTCATCAAACATTTGCTGTACAGCTTCAGATAGAATGAGACAATCAGTGTTATCAAAACAAGTTGATAAAAATCTAGCCAAAAGCAAAGAATTTTGACATTTTAGGTAGCTTGTAGCTTGATAAATGCTTTCAATTCATCTTTTAGAAATTGGAAGTCCTTCAAAATTCCTTCAGGTTTTAGGCACTTTAGTGTCAGACCCACTGTAGAGATGTACAAGATGTACACTGATACCTTAGAGGAAGTCCTGTAATGGTGTAGTGTAGGGGGTAAGGTAGACTCACTCACCTTCACTTCAGTTTGGCTTTAAACACTTTGTTTCCCTTTGATAGCAAGCAAGTATCCATCTCTTCTGCCCTTTAGCAGGAATGTGTACTATGTTGTGCTAGGTACTTTGCATACATTGTTTCTTATTTAATATTTAGAACAATACTGTCAGTTGGATATAGTTTCTGTTTTCCTAAGGAGGGAACTGAAGTCCAGAGAAGTGTTAAAATTTGTCTAAGCTGTTCAACTGCAACCATGATATTAGAACCTAGTCTACCTGCTTCCAAAGTCCATGCTGTCCACTGTACCATATACTATTTCAGTACTTTTTGACCTGGAAATTAGGAAAAAAATAAGCAGCCTTTAATGCCTTCTACTTCCCTTGGTGTGTTTTCATTTGGTGTGTCAGTCTGCTTTACCTTGTAAAGTTGGACACTTTTTTTTGTACATTTGGACACTTTTTTGTACATTAATGAATTAAATGAAGAGAGGAAATTATTGGAATTTGAGCTTTTTGTAGCTCTTAATACCACTGTTATCATTTTGCTGCAGGAAAAACAAACTTGGATAAAGTTAAATGAAAGGAAACAGTGAGGGAGTGTTGAATAGTTAGTATTAATGGTATTTTTAATTCACTACATAGGTTTTTTTTTTTTTTTTAACTTTTGGCAGAGACATTTAAACTGACTTTGCTCCATTTTGTACCTACTCTTGACATACTTATATTCCAAGCTGAATGTCGTTAACTAACAAGGACACACAAGTAATGCTAGAGTCCATAATTTTTTAATGGCAGCAATAAAGCATTTTAAAAGTAAAAGGAATAATGCCCATCTGTTGTAATCTATGTCTAAAGGAGAGTTCTATAAGATAGATAAGTATTGTTAACCTAAAGGTACCGTCATTTTGGGGTCAGAGTAGAAGAGTGTGTGGTGATTAGGCCCCAACATTTCCAGTGAATCATGTTAATGGTTTTACCCCTAGGGGATGATGGAACTAACAAAGAAGCCACCAGCACAGGAAAGCTGAACCAGGAGAATGAGCACATTTACAACCTATGGTGTTCTGGTCGAGTGTGCTGTGAGGGGATGCTTATCCAGCTGAGGGTAAGTAGGGAATTTCTGGTACAGTGTATATCTTCCTTTCATTTTTTCCAGTGTGATCCCAAGTCCTGTAAGATCAGTGTCTCATTTTTTTCATGTTTGACTTAAAATGAGATCTAAAAATCATCTTTTGGGAATTCCCTGGTGGTCCAGTGGTTAAGACTCTGTGCTTCCACTGCAGGAGGCCCAGGTTCGATCCCTGGTCAGGGAACTAAGATCCTGCAAGCCATGTGGCACGGCCAAATAAGTAAATAAAAATCATCTTTTTTACTGACTGGCAAATGTAGAGTATATTTGATGAAGCATTTGAGTCCCCCTCCAATGTCTTCTCCTTATAGCAAACAGAAATTGCAATTGTTCTCTTGGGCTTTTTGTTTTTTAGTTCCTCAAGAGACAGGACTTACTGAATGTCCTGGCCCGGATGATGAGGCCAGTGAGTGATCAAGTGGTATGTATTCTTCCTGCTGGTTTTCTCTGTACAGATTGAATTCTTAACTTCTTAGAGCTTGTTCTATTTCTTGCCAGGATTATATTTGGACTTTCTAACAACTTGTGTCCCTTGCCCAAAAAATGGAACCTTTTCTATCTAGACAGATCATCTTCCACTCAGTGTGAAACTGGGGGTGGAGGTGCAGGTGGGTGTGAGGAGACATATGTGCTTTTTGTGGGGAAAGAGGTAATACTTTGTCACCAGGTAGATCAACAGAATCAACCTGGATGATGGAGGTAAAACAGTTGTCACAGACCATTTGCCCTCACATCTGACTCTGCTTTTGGTATCTGCTTTTATCTTTGGCAGTAGGCTGGGTTTTTTTTCAAATATTTTTTGCCTCAAGTAATACATCTTGGGCTGAATGAGTTCATAACACAATATGGAGACCTTATTGTTTGGTATACTTTCTTTCCTTTGTTAAATTAACATGTTAATCTGAAAATTGTGTCCTTCATTAGAAATGCCACATTCCCCCTCCCTTCATTCTTCCAGTAAATAATTGTGCTGACTCCCACTGCAGCAAGAAACAAAAATACATGAGACAGTCTTTTATATAAGCTAGCAGAACAAGAAATGTATGCATATATATCAAAATACAAAGTAGTATTTGGTTAATAAGTGCTATATTGGTAATATAATTAGGTACTTTTTATTGGATTGAAACTCAATTGTTATTTTAAAGGTCTTATTGTTAGTTGGAAACCTGTTTCTTTTATTTATTTTAATTTTTCTAATGTGGCCGCTGATGATTTAACCCACTAGTTTTTAGAGCCTCCTCAGTTAAAACTCAAAGGAGGAAGTTTTGCTGCATCTTCTGCCATCTTTTTGTAGAAATTATTCTTTAGAGTGTTGTGTTAATCATTTTCATTTCTTTCCTGAGGTAGATTTAATCTTCTCTTTTCCTCTGAGCCAGCCAGCCTTTTACCTTTTTTGCTGTTTGGGGGGTTTTTTTCCCTGCAATGAAAAGCAGCCTCAACAAACATATGGGTTTTTTATATTTTTAAGCCTTTTTATGTGGGTTCTGCTTAAAAGAGCAGAAAACCTTTCTTTAGCAGCTGACATCTTGCCAGATCTTTGCCATATTTCCCTTCATTAACATTTCCCTTCTTCCACATATATACTGGTAAATTTTGACCCAAACTTCTAAAGATATAGTTAATAAGACAAATAGGGCCATGTTTTATCATACCAGACTCTTTAGGCTATAACTTTATCTCTCTGGCCCAATGTCGAGTATTAAAAACTGTTTAACCTGCCTCTGGGGTGTTTCCAACACCAACAACCAATTCTCTGATTCTCCAGATACCAGTTGGGTGTCCAACAATTCAATTCAATTCTGATACTATCTACTTGGAGTTAATGCCAGATCCCACAAGTTAAAGGTCTCATTCCCACAAGATTGCCCACACTTCAGATGCCAGTTGCAGGCCCCGGGCCACCGTACTTCTGACTGCCCAGCTATAAATCTAGAGTTCCCACAGCCCTCCCCTCAGATTCAATAATTTTCTAGAATAGCTCAGAGAACTCAGGAAAACACTTTACTTACATTTACCAGTTTATTGTAAAGGCTGCAATTCAGGAACAGCCAAATGGAAGAGAGGCATGGGGGTGGGGTGGTGCACAGAGCTTCCATGCCTCTAGAGCTTGGGCCCGTCTTCATAGGGTCATTTAGGCTGTTGGCAGAATTCAGTTCCCTGTGGTTGCAAGTTCCTATTTTCCTGCTAGTTGTCGCTGGGAACTGCTCTTAGCTCCTAGAGGCCATTCTCCGGTCCTTGCCACGTGGTTCCCCTCCACCCCATAGCCCTTTCACACTTTCACTCTTTCTTCAAGTAGGGTCCAGTCCCTTTTGAGGACTCACTTGATTAGGTCAGTCCACCCAGGATAGTGTCCCTTTTGATTAACTGAAAGTCACCTGATTAGGGACCATCTGCCATGTAACACAGCATAATCATGGTAATGATAATACCATCACATTCATAAGTCCTGCTCACATTCGAGGGGAGGATGTATACACCAGCAGGCAGGCATATTGGGGGCTGTCTTAGAAATCTGCCTATCACAGAACCTAACAGGTGAGTTTTGTTGTTTTTTTTTTAAAGCAAATAAAAGTAACCATGAATGATGAAGATATGGATACCTATGTGTTTGCTGTTGGTACTCGGAAAGCCTTGGTACGACTACAGAAAGAGATGCAGGATCTGGTATGTCAGGTTCTTTTTCAAATAATATGTGGAAACTGTGCCTCTTTACTACATAAATGTTTGACTTCAGAGCATAAAGTAATTATATCACTTGAACAGTTGTATCACTTTGAAATAGGTCAGTACATATTCTCTTGAGAAAAAAAATCCTTGTGCATAATAAAATATCATGTCTTACTTTCAACTACGTCTTCCTCTAGAGTGAGTTTTGTAGTGACAAACCTAAGTCTGGAGCGAAGTATGGACTGCCTGACTCCTTGGCCATCCTGTCAGAGATGGGAGAAGTCACAGAGGGAATGATGGATACAAAGGTAAATACAATAGAAGACATACATTTGTAGACCATTTACGGGGCAGTCTCCCTGAAAGTTACACTGTACAAATTCTTCATTTTATCTTCCTTTCCCACACAACCGGTAAAATACTTTCTTTAAACAATAGATTCACTTGTCAAAAAGACAGTTTTATTAGTCAAGAAATTCTCTCTAAATCAAGAACAAATTGTCCCTAGGATTGCCAATGGCTTTCAGGTTTTTTGAAAAAGGACTACTACTTTAATCCTTATCACCGTGTCATTTAGTACGTTTGTTAAAGTTCCAGTTTGTGTAGAAGACAGGTATATAAAGAGCTATTTTTTTCCTATTGGTTATGTATGGTAACAGCACATCTTAGTATCATAAAAATATAGGATAGCTCAAAGACAGTTCTAAATGTAAGTTCTGGGTGATGTGGTTGTGAAGAATTCCTAAAATTATTTTAGATTTTATGTTCATGCTTTCACTCGTATTTTGAACACTATTTTGAGATATATTTTCAGCTGCTCAATTTTGATCATTGGTGTGACTAAAGAAGGGCAGTAGTTTCATCATAGGGAGAGTCCTTATTTAAATTGAAATTTTTTTAAGCTTTAGCCTTCATCATGTGCAAAAGTAAGGAGGATTAAAGAGTGAATATCTATGAAAAAAGAGAAGTGCATCAAACCTACTTTAAAAAAAATAATTTTCTTTTCTTATTTCAGATGGTTCACTTTCTTACACACTATGCTGACAAGATTGAATCCGTTCATTTTTCAGACCAGTTCTCTGGTCCAAAAATTATGCAAGAGTACGTATGAAATAAAAATATTGAAATCAGTTTTCTTCACTAGCTTTCTGTGTTGAAACACCTGCAAGGTGCTTCTGCAATTTCCCTTCCCAAATGAGTGAGGGAAGTTGGTGACAGCATCCAAGTTTTCCTTTGCTTTGACTGCATGCATCGTGAAGGTAATTGAAAACCTATGGGGGACAATCAAATAAGCCTCCCCAGTTTGCAATTGTCACCGCATGTATGCATCACCCACTCAGTGAGGTAAATGAGAATCTAACAGAATGGCTAATACTAAGAAAATACAATTGGTAGTCTCTGTCCTTTGTAGTCTAGGGTGGTTGTTTTTTGGGGATTTTTTTCCTTTTTAATTTATGATGTGAATCTGTGACATTTGATTTGTGTTTGATTGCAGGTGTATGCATTTTGTAATTCATGGCCTTTTCCGGCTTTCTACTTTGAATGGTTGAGTGATTATATTCTTTCTAGTGTATTATCAGACACCCTTGATGCCCGTAAAGTTTCTGGCTTTATAGTAATGTTGTTCGAATGTAAATATTCAGGGTTTGAATTTGCTGTTTGATTTCACATCCTGTTGCAGGAGAGCGTATTTAAGTTTACCCTTGGTGTAGAATTGGTTCTGACCTAAATTTTTGGCTAAGGACTGTGGAGTTGAATACAGTTAAAAGCCAATTTGAATTTTAATTCTGTGTCAAAATCACTAAGGTAATCAAAATTACTTATGCCTCTCGATGGTGTTGCATCATCCTTGCCTTGCTGAACTCAGTAATAATGCTTTGGACAAAGTATCACATTGCGGCATTCATGGAGCATTTTGTGTGTGGGGGGAGGTGTGGAGGGTTGAAAGTCAAAGATTGCAAGAGGATTCTTTGAAGAGTCAGAACTAAATTATATATGCTATAGTAGATTATTTCTCAACTTATTCTGAGCCTGACTCAAAAATAAGATCCTTCATCATAGGAAGATAGATGAAGAGTTAGAAATAAAACATAAAAATCCATCAAAATAGGGCTTCCCTGGTGGCGCAGTGGTTGAGAATCTGCCTGCTAATGCAGGGGACACGGGTTCGAGCCCTGGTCTGGGAGGATCCCACATGCCGTGGAGCAACTAGGCCCGTGAGCCACAACTACTGAGCCTGCGCGTCTGGAGCTTGTGCTCCGCAACAAGAGAGGCAGCGATAGGCGATAGTGAGAGGCCCGCGCACCGCGATGAAGAGTGGCCCCCACTTGCCACAACTAGAGAAAGCCCTCGCACAGAAACGAAGACCCAACACAGCAAAAATTAATTAATTAATTAATAAACTCCTACCCCCAACATCTAAAAAAAATAAAAATAAAAATAAATAAAAGGTTATTTAAAATATGGGCCGCATACTTAAATACAGGCTCATTTCTGGCTCCCCAGGTGAGATGGAATTATCCTGCCTGGAGGGGACATCACTGGAGGTGTTGAAGGATAGGATAAAGATACTTGGGAATGCATCCATCGGATAGACGAGTGGACCAGATGACCTGTAAAGCTCCTTCGGGCTCTGAGACTGTATTTAACTTGGGGATGCCAAGCCAAATACTGTGCTGATTATCTGCACAGTTATCTGTTCATTTAAGTGAATTGGGTGACTTATGTGCATGGAAAGTAACTCTCTCTTGCGTTCCTTCTAAATAGCTCTTTCTTTTATGACAGGGAAGGTCAGCCTTTAAAGCTACCTGACACTAAGAGGACACTGTTGTTTACATTTAATGGTAAGTGTTCTGTGTCCTGTCTGAGTTCTTTGTTTTCTGTGAGATGATCTTAAGGAGAGTATTGTTTCTTTCTAAACAATAGCTATAAAAAACTACATTAAAACTAACCCCAGGGACTTCCCTGGCGGTCCAGTGGTTAAGACTTTGCTTTCCAATTCAGGGGGTGCTGGTTCGATCCCTGTTCAGGGAGCTAAGATCCCACATGCCTTGCGGCCAAAAAACCCAAAACATAATAACAGATTCAATATTGTGACTAATTCAGTAAAGACTTAAAAAAATGGTCCACATCAAAAAGAAAATCTTTAAAAAAAAAAACCTCATGCCAGCTTATTGGTTTTTTGATTTCTTCAGTAAGAGATCCTTTTATATATTTTAATTTCTATTTTCTGCTGTATTTTAGCTGCCTAAGAAATTTGGAGAAAGGAGCCTATTAATACAAAAAGAAAAAAAATTAATACAAGAAGTATGAATGCTGCCATTAACTCAATAGGAAAATGGTTTTGTTTTCCAGTGCCTGGCTCAGGTAACACTTACCCAAAGGATATGGAGGCTTTACTACCCCTGATGAACATGGTGATTTATTCTATTGATAAAGCCAAAAAGTTTCGACTCAACAGAGAAGTAAGACCTGCAGCCTTAAGTTGGAGGCTTTTATTGTGTTTTTCCCCCCAAGGGGCGGTGGGGAGGGGGCCCAGCTTTCGATTATTTCAGTGATTTTATCTTTGCTAGTTGACTTAAAAGTGCTACATGGGAGTGGTTTTATGAAAGAATATTAAATGGGATTTTGTATCTGTTTGGATTGAAATGGATTTCTTATGAATTGCTTTGTTTCCTGGGGAAAGGGCAAACAAAAAGCAGACAAGAACCGAGCTCGAGTGGAGGAGAACTTCCTGAAGCTGACGCATGTGCAAAGACAGGAAGCTGCCCAGTCTCGGCGTGAGGAGAAGAAAAGAGCAGAGAAGGAGCGAATCATGAATGAGGAAGATCCTGAGAAACAGCGCAGGCTGGAGGTAAGACAAACTTTTCTTATCACTGGGGTAAAACTCAGATTTATAAGAATGCCTATTTGCGCCATATTGGCTGTTAAGGTAATTCTGTGTAGGAATGTACACAGGCTGAAAGCTTAGCATTTTCTCAGCACTTGGGACAGTTGATAGCGCTGTAAAAAAAAGAATAATCCTTCCTGTTCAAACCATGTTAGATTGAGCCTCAATCCTGGAGAATGATATGAATTATCCTGTTCCCCCAGCATAGGCCCTTTTTGAAAGTTCCACTATCATCTTTCAAGCCAAACACATACTAAGGTAGAAAGAAATTTGGAATTTTAATAGAAGCCAGGACATGTGCCCTATGGTCCACATAAACTTGTTTTATAAAAATTTTATTTTGATTATAGAATTAGAGAATTCTAATATTTTTTCTTTGTATTTTGTTTTCTATTTTGTACATAAGTAGAATCTCAAACTCAAGAGCTTTAATAAGGCTGTAGTCCGTTATGTTTCAAACATCAGCATGTTCTCATGTTTTGTGAAGTAAGATGCTGCAGTCCAGCTCTAAAATTTTAAACCTTGTAAATGCTGATCAAAAAAGAGGAGAACAAAGTTCTGGGAAATGTGAATTTTAATGTGAATAACCTCAAGAATTGAAGAAAATTCTTGTAAGTGGAGGAGGCAAGCTGCCAAGAAAAAGTGAGCCCCTGGACTTCCCTGGTGGTGCAGTGGTTAAGAATCCACCTGCCAGTGCAGGGGACACGGGTTTGAGCCCTGGTCCGGGAAGATCCCACATGCCCCGGAGCAACCAAGCCTGTGCGCCACAACTACTAGAAGCCTGCGCGCCGAGAGCCCATGCTCTGCAACAAGAGAAGCCACCGCAATGAGAAGCCCGTGCACCTCAACAAAGAGTAGCCCCCAGTCCCCGCAACTAGAGAAAGTCCACGCGCAGCAACGAAGACCCAACACAGCCAAAAATAAATAAATTAATTTTTAAAAAAGAAAAAAAAAAGTGAGCCCCTGTGTGGCACTTTAGTTGCTGGTAGAGTCGTTAATGCTGTTGAGTGAAGTGCCCAGAGTACCACAGCCCTCCTCTCATCCTTTCTCATCAGTCTTTGGTTTGGTTTGGTTTGGTTTGGTTTGGTTTAGTTGATGGGTATTTTTCCCCTGAAAATAGAGCTCTGTGTTTATGCAATCTTCTTTATAAATATAAATGGCTTTTTAACAGATATACAGGAAGAATCTACATGGACTCATTAATAGATAATGCCTTTCATTTTTCTATGAAAAAAAAGTTCTCCAGTTATTTCTAGAGTTTGAAACTATAGTAGGTTTAAGTAAAAGAGGGGCCCAGAACTTAAGTCAGATTGTAAGTTGCTTGTGGGTGTAAACCATGTATTTTTTTTTAGAACCACCACTTGATAGTATCTAGGCCTAGGTACCTTGTAAAAAGATCCAGTGAATTAAATGGGAAAGGAGCCAAACAAAACACAAAAAACCCTATAGTGAATTTCTGGCTTGAATGGCTCATTTATACCAATGATCTGGACCTTCCTGCCACTACTGGTAGAGCCTTGTTTTGTTTTGTTACATATTTAATTTGAAAAGTATAGAGAAACATATACACAGACATTAAAATTAACCTTAATTCTACCATGTAAGAACAATGTAACACAATCCTTCAGTTCCCGTCCCTAAAACCAACCACTGTTAATACTATATAGTTTATTTAGTCCCTCAACTGTGTATATTCAGTGTACTTATTTCATTTCTTAATGTAGATCATCTTATAAACTTTTTATATTAAAAATATAGCAATCTTTCAAGAAAGTGTCTTTCCATATTCTTTTTTTTTTTTTTTTTTTTTTTTTGCGGTACGCGGGCCTCTCACTGTTGTGGCCTCTCCCGTTGCGGAGCACAGCCTCCGAACGCGCACGTGCAGGCTCAGTGGCCACGGCTCACGGGCCCAGCCGCTCCGCGGCATGTGGGATCTTCCCGGACCGGAGCATGAACCCATGTCCCCTGCATCAGCAGGCGGACTCTCAACCACTGCGCCACCAGGGAAGCCCCAGCAATTCTTATAACTATCTTCTGGAATGTTATTTGTGATGCTAGCCTAAATAGTATAGGCAGTATTCTAGTTTTGACTTTTTTTTAAACAAGTACTGAAATCTTAGTTTGCATTCCCTCTTTCTCTCTAGGAAGCTGCCTTGAGGCGTGAGCAAAAGAAATTGGAGAAGAAGCAAATGAAAATGAAACAAATCAAAGTGAAAGCCATGTAAAGTCATCCAAGAGATCTGAGTCCTTATGCCACCTGTAAGCTCTGAATTCACAGGAAACAAAAAATACCAGTTCATTTCTTATCTTAAAGTTTCCCAGTGACTGAGAAATCCTTATTTCATCATGTGTTCTGTTTTTGGTTTGGAGTTTTACAAAGGTCATAGATACATTGGAAGGACTCTGTTACAGTAATTTTCTTCCAGATAATCAAATTATTTTGATTATTTTATAAAAGGAATAATATATGAAATCTGTGTAGTTTCAAAACATCTTAAAAATTATAACATGAATCAGTACTTTTAGTGCTTGATATTTGAAGAAATATCATGAAATTTATAGATATATAATTAGATTGTTGCTTTTTGTTTAAACTAGGCAGTTGAAATGGCTATGAAGACTGACTCTAAACCAAGATTCCACAGATAACTATTGGAATTGCACAATAAACATTGCTTGGTGTTCTCTTCTGTGTCTACATTAAACTTGTAAAAAAATAAAATTCAGAACACTATATGTGGTGTTGAGATTTCAGGGACTCAACAGTCTAGTTCAGTATATGTGTATAGGTGGGAGGTGCTGATGACAGTATGATAGGATATCTGTAGGCTTTAGGATACTTACATGTATGTGGAAAATTCTAGGGATAGATAATACAGGAGCACGGTTTCCTCCTTACCTGATACCATGAGCTAATGACAATGTGAATGCTGTATTTTAAGTGGTTGTATGTTTTCTTGAGTAACAAATGCATGAAAAATTAACTGCTTCACCTAGATGAGATCAGTGGTCTATGTGAAGTCACAAAAGTTTTCCTTCTTGGTCGCTGCAACGTATGGGATGTTCACGGAGAAGCTCTGTTCTCTGTGTTATGGCCATATCCCTTTGCTTCTCCTTCTGCTTTTATCTCTTCCACAGTTGAGGCTGGGTATATTCTTTCAAAGAAATAGCCATGAATATGCATAAACATACTTTTAAAAATGAACTTTCCTAGACTATTGAGAGTTCCTTCTGCCTCTTGAGGAAGGAACTCTTGGGGGAGAGGCCCATCTACCTGCACAAGCATTTAGCTTGTTCAGATCTCTGCATTTTATAAATGCTTCCTACTAAGAAAGCATTTTTTAAGTCACTGCTTGTACCAGGTAATTTTTGCTGGGGATGGGAAGGGGTTGGGTTTTTTGTGGGAGAGGGGTGGGTGGGTATTTTTTGTTGATGCTTTATGTGCAGGTGTGTTCTGAGGCAATAACAAGTTGCTGTGAAAACAGCATGTGCTGCTGCCTTTGTAACTGCATGGAAACTTTTCACATGGGTTTTTCTCTAGGTTAATGCAGAAATGTATAAACTGGGAGATGCAAATGTAATATTTTTTTTAACAGTTCATGAAATTAAGTTATTAAAATAACAAAATTTAATTACCTTAATGCTATATAATTCTAGAATTAGCCTTGTTTTACAAACCTTTAACCTGCATTTTAGAAATCAAAGTTGGTATGCTTAGCTATCTTTTGATTAATAAAAGCTTTCTTAAAGTCCCACACATTTGGACCATGGCAGCTAATTTTGTAATTTAAGCATTCGTATGAACTACCTATGGACATATATTAAACTAATTGACAAAAGTCTCAGAGTGCCGCCTTTACTTTTCTGGGGTTGCCCTACAAGAGTATAAGCCCATAGTTGTTACCAGTTTTTGGTGTTTTGTTTTGTTTTTGGCTGTGCTGCACGGCTTACGGGATCTTGGTTCCCCAACGAGGGATCAAACCCGAGCCCTCGGCAGTGAAAGCGTGTAGTCCTAACCTCTGGACCACCAGGGAATTCCCACTAGTTAATTAATGTTTTATATTTTTAGAGCCCCATTATGTCATTGATGGGCTTCTCCCCAAAGTCCCCCACTAGAGTTAAGACACCATTGTCTCTCCTATGACTGAGAGGACAAAGAGAGGAGACTGTTGTTGACTGTCACACGTTGGAAAACCTGTCTTGTCCTCCAGTATTGTCTGCATTGCCTGGGCACTTAGCAATACCACAACAAGTGCTGGACTGGAAGATAAAGACTTGGCCTTTAGTGCCAGCAAAACCAGTTACCAATCCTTTGACTTTGGGCAGGTCATTAACCTCTTTGAGTCTCTGTTCTGATCTTCCTTCTACAAAGTAAGGGAAGTAATTATTTTCTCTACCTATCTCACATTAGGTCAACACTAAGAGGTAATATATGTAAAATTCTGTAAATGGTAGCACTTCAAAAAATGTATCATCTAGGCCTATTCTCCAAGTGGTGTATTTTTGCTTTATTCTGTTTTGCTTTTCTTTCTCTCAGTGAAAACCAAGCAGATCCTTCCAGAGTTCTCTAACTTTATCTGCAAAACTTGACAGGGTATTATTGGGGCGGGGGGGGGGGGTATAGTTTACAATTCTGTTTCCTTAATAATAGAAACTTTCCTTGTCAGGCACCAGATGTGAAACTCTTTTCTTTAGATGGAACTTAGACCAAAGAAAAACATTAATTGGCTTTCTCATTCCACCCATCCAATAGGAATTGGAAACGTGAAAATTACTTAGAGCAGTGTTGTACAAGGATCTAGTTTTGGTGTGAGGGATGAAATACTGTACTTAATCACCCCAGATTCTCTTTCCTTACTGTTCCTGGCTCCATGAATTCAAATTCATGCTTTGAATTATTTGAAAGCATGTAAGAGGGAGAAGACAGTTATACCCGTAAGAGTGGCTTCTGTTACACACTACTAAAACAATAGTGAAAATATTTTCTCAGTTTCTGGAGTTTGGTGATGGGCTAAAGATTTATTTGCATTTGGAAAAAAAGTGTAATGTTTTTATCTGTGTACAAGTTGAATGCCATCTTCTCAGCTCTGTGAACTGAGAAATAATACCAATTTCAGAAGAAAGTTTTTTTGTTTTGTTTTTTTTTCCCTGAAAGGGAGAACTTTGTGTCTACTACTATTCTGCTCTTAATGGCTATTATTAGGTTATATTTTCATCTTTTAAAATTAATTGTCCTCTTTAATTTCACCTATTTTGCTTTTCCAAATAGTGTAACTTTTATTTATGTAAAAGACACCCAGGCCTTTTAAAATATTTAGTTCCATGGGAGTTATTTGGAGATCAGATAATATCATATCCGCCTAGGTTGTTTGTTGTATCAACTTTGCTTTCCTATCACATTTCCAACTTAAATGCTTAAATAGCTTTCTTTTGCCTCTTTTTCTTGCATGTTAACTGCATCACTTAGCAAGGTTGTAGCAAAGCTAGAATTGAAGCTATTTTCTGCTTCAGGAAAGAGCCCTGGGTTTGTGGGTAGGGACCCAGGTGCTGTCCTAGTGCTGTAACAAGTCTCTTTCCTTATCTATAAGTGGGCATCATCTACTCTGCCCTTTCTAAAATGCCTTTTCAGAGGATATTAGATAACATGCATAAAGTGCTTTGACATATAAAATGCTCTATAAATTAAATAATCCTGCTCAACTTGTTAAACTACACATTGTAAGCATTTCTAGCTCTCACTTGAGTATTCTAGGCAATTAGTTTTACCTTTCTCACAGTTAATTTATGTGGTATCTTAAAGAGGGCAGTGCACTCCGGGTGCTCAGAGTTAAAACAAAATAGCCAGGATCTTCAGTCCATCTCCATTCCTCCAGGCTTCAAGCAAGTTTCAGAAGGTTCCAGAAATCTTGGAGAGTCCCAGCCCTTATGATACAGAAGTGAAAAGGAATAGGGAGTTTGTACATCCTGTGACTCAAGTCAAAAGCAAAGCAAGGAGAAACTGAGTTTGTAAACTCTCAAAATTGACCTTTCATGACACCAGTTTTCTAAGTTATCTGGATTTTGGAGGCCCTTTTGTAAGGAAATTTGCTCCCTGAAACAGAGTCTAGGCCAAAAGTTTCTCAAAATATCTTTTGTGGGCAGTCCTGAAGATGATGAGATCTCTTAGCCCCCTTGACCAACTGACATCCAGTTAGAAAATGACATAGCTACTGGGCTGGACAGAACAAATGAGAAGTACTTACGTGTTTAAACTCCCCATTGTGGTGGCTGCATCAAGTCTGGCATCTTTCAGGCACTGACTCCTCTAGTATCCTTGATTCCCAAGACCACATGTGAAGAAGGTCTTTTCAAGAGAACATCGCAGGGGACGTCCCTGGTGGCACAGTGGTTAAGAATCCACCTGCCAATGCAGGGGACGCAGGTCCGATCCCTGGCCCTGGAGGATCCCATACTCTGCGGAGCAACTAAGCCCATGCGCCACAACTACTGAGCCTGCGCTCTAGAGGCCACGAGCAACAACTACTGAGCCCACGTGCCACAACTATCGAAGCCCACCTGCCTAGAGCCCGTGCTCCGCAACGAGAAGCCACCGCAATGAGGAGCCCAGGCACTGCAATGAAGAATAGCCCCCCCTCGCCGCGCACAGGAACGAAGACCCAACGCAGCCAAAAATAAATAAATAAAAATAAAGTAATTCAAAATAAAAAATTGCAGGGATTTTACTTCAATTTCTGCTACTATCTTGCTTTGTCCATTTACCGAGTTTGCAGCTAGTATCTTATTTGATGACAGAATAGTGAGGATACTGTTTTGGAATGTTAAAGCACTAGATAAGAGCAAAGTGATGTGTGTAAAATTCAGTGAGATCCTGAGATGCACTGGCAGAGTTCACATTCAGTTTCGGCATCAAATTTCCATCGGTCCCTGTTTGAATGGAGCGAACTTCTTCCCCATCGTGGAAGTGAGACCAGTATAAATCCGTGTCAAGGGTCGTAGCTGGCAAGGGCGAGTGTTCATTACTTGATGGCGTATATCCAGTTTTGGATCTAGCCCACCCCACCCCCGTGGGCGGAGTAAGTCACTGAAAAAAAGAAAAAAAAAAAAAGCAGTGTCGGGGGCTTCCCTGGTGGCGCAGTGGTTGAGAGTCCGCCTGCCGATGCAGGGGACACGGGTTCGTGCCCCAGTCCGGGAAGATCCCACATGCCGCGGAGCGGCTGGCCCCGTGAGCCATGGCCGCTGAGCCTGCGCGTCCGGAGGCTGTTCTCCGCAACGGGAAAGGCCACAACAGTGAGAGGCCCGCGTACCGCAAAAAAAAGAAAAAAATCAGTGTCGCAGAAGGAAGCCTTGCTCCATCCCTTACTGCTTCATCCTTTCTCAAGCCCTGCATGCCTTGGCTTAGGCTAGCTTCCCCAGCAAGGCAAACCTGACAGTTTTCTGCAAACAGAACATGTCTCTCAGAGTTGTGGGTAAGGAAGGATCCAGGACCAAAAATGTCCAGAGGGGGAAAAAAAGATAGTTGAGATATTTTGCTCCTTTTACCTAAGGTGGCACAGAGAAAGGGTGGGATTCCCCTTTGTAGCTTGTCAGTCTTGTGCCCGAGAGGCCAAAGTGAGGGGCATTTGAGATATCTTCAAGGAAACTGCGAGACTGATTTTCCCACTGAAGTCCTACCACACGAAAAAAAGAAGTTTAAAGTACTCAAAGTAGCCAAGTCAGCAGACAGTGTTGGTTTGCCTTATTCTAGTCCCCTTGACTCTACATTACTGAAATCATCCCACTGCCTTCCTGTTTCGGGGATGGAGGCTCTGGAGAGCCCTTTTCGGACCCAGAAGGCCACACCGACGACAAGCTAGGTCTTTGGCTTCCACACGCGGGGGGGAAACGTGTCCCCTCCGTTGGAGACCGAATGCCCTCAGGTATGCGCAGCGCGTAATGAGGTAACTCAGCACTGGAAAACCGCTCTCTGAGATGCCGCTGCTGAGGGCCGGCCGCACCAGCAGAGATGCGGAAACCAGGAAGAACTTCCCCACCTGCCGGGCCTAGCGGGCCGGGGCGGGCCGGGGCGGGCCTTCCTCTCCGGCGCGGGGCGGGGCGGGGCGCGGCGGGGCGGGCGGGGCGGGGCGGGGCGGGGCGGTTCTCTACCAGCCCTCCCAGGGTCCCTCTACTGCGCATGGCACGTTGCGTACCTCCCTCCCAGCAACTGGCCTGGCGGCAACGCGGCCTTAAACCAAGGAGGCGGAGCTGAGATTGGGTCGAGACTGCTTGCTAACTCCAGGACCAGGTACCGGGCTGGCGGGGCCGCCTGGTGCGCTCCAGGGAACGGTCCCTCCTGCCCTGACGCCGATTCCATCTCCTCGGGGGCGGGCCTCCGGCAGAGCGGCCATCCTAAGCCCCCCCTCGCCTTCTACGGGCCCCTTTTCACCCGAATTCTCGATTCCCGCGATGAGGGGCTGCAGCCCGAGAGCAGAATAGGCTTGGGCCTGGCCCGGAGACACCGGAGCAGAGTTGCCGGGCTCCCTCTCCTCTTCCCCCCTCATTTTCAGGTGGGAAACCTGGGGCCCAGGTGGCAATTTGTCCTGATCTAGCAAAGAGGAGGCATATCCTAGGCTGCCCTCTCCCCGCATCCCCCCACCACATCCCCATCTCATCCCAGGCTGGATAGCCAGGGGGTCAGGCCCTCGTAAGAACAGAGATCAGGTACTCCCTGAATCAGCCTAAACAGAGCTTCTGACTGTCTTGTTTTCCAAAATGTTTAAGTGCTCACAGTAGATTGGGGTGGAGATGAGGGGCGGGGGTAGGGAGGTGAGCGAGAGAGAAGGGGTGTGGTTAAATAAAATTGTTCAAGTTTTCAGGAAATGGGGAACTAACTTCTATGCCCAGCCTTCTGCTAAGATATCCTAGTATATTCTAACTTGACTTCTCCCAAAAGAGCAAAAGCCGTTCGAATTGATTCTTTTCTTACTGTAATATCTGTTGGGGTAGAACCGTATTCCAATATGTATTTGTGGCATTAAAACAGTTTTTCATTGATTGATGGATACTTTTCTTTAGAGACCCCCGAGACTGTTTCTTGTCCCTGAGAGTTGAAGAAACCAAATCTTTCCTGATTTTCAAATCTCCTCAGGCCAGGAGCCTATTCAGCCATATGTTAGTGCTGAACGGGTTAAATCTGTTGCCCCACCCCCACCCTTTAACTAGGTTTCTTAGAGGTACTGTGGCGCAAATGCAGTGTTTATAGTTGTCATCGCAGACATGGAGGAAGTTTAGAAAACCAGTGACAAAAATAGGGAAAAAAGGAAAAATCAAAGTAAATGAACTCCTGTCTATACCACTTGGCATCTGGTCAACCTCAATGTCCAATCAGGTGATGCTTTTTCAGTCATTATATCTTTGCACACACAGTCTTGACACTTCTCCCTAAGCTTCTCTATTATCACTCATGGTTTCTAGAGCACAGGCTTTGGAACAGACCTGATCAGTCCTCCACCACTTGCCTGTGTAACTTTGTTTTTTTTGTTTGTGTGTTTTTTATTTTTTGGCCATACCACACAGCTTGTGGGATCTTAGTTCCCCAGCCAGGGATCGAACCTGCAGTAGAAGTGTGGAATCTTAACCACTGGATCACCAGGGAAGTCCCATGCCTGTGTAACTTTGGGTATTTAACCTCTCTGAGTCTTAATTTCCTGATCTGTGAAACGAGGATCTATAATACTTGCTGTGAGCTGATCTCCATGAAGCATTTAGCACAGATCCTGGCACATACTAAGTTCACATAAGTGTCTGCTGCTTTTATTATTTTTACCATTATTAAGTTAACAGATACAGGAGTGCCAATATTAAGTGTTGGTCACAGTAGCCCCTGGGAATGCAACAGTGAATGAAATGCGTTCCCTGCCTTGACAGAGTCTCTCTTCTAGTGGAGGAAACTGATAAATAGGCAATTAAGAGAGTGGTAGGTATAAGGGTTGAATACAGAGGCCAGACATCTAACATGGGTAGGGAGGGGCGGTCAGGGAGGACTTCCTGTAGCACAGGACACCTGAGATGAGTAGTGAAGGACAGGTAAAAGTTAACAGATTGGGAGAGTGTTAGTGGTCCACAAGGGGAAGCAGGATCGTTAAAGTTTTTCTTTGGGTTCCACTTCCTACCTGCCTTTCAAGCTGCATGTCCTAAATATGGACCTATTCCAAGGCTTACTTCCCAGCTCTCTGCTTTTCTCTCACCATTTTCCTCTTTAGTGAATTTTTGTCGCCCATATAGCTTTAACTGCTAACTTCCAAGTCCACATAGCCATCTCTAACCCCTCTTTTACGCATCAGTCTTTTCAGTACTTCTCTAACTGAATGCTATTTCTACTTGGGATATATAACTGTTTTCTCAACCTCAGGATGACCTAAAAACTCAAACTCATCTTTCCACCAAAACTTCCATCTCTGAGCTTTCCCATTTTGTCTTTGACACGCTACTCTTTTCCCAGTTACTTGGGCACACACAAAAAAAGTCGGAGTCATCAGAGTTGTTCACAGTTAGAATGGGTTCCCTGATTAGGTAGTGAGTCTCTGGCATGAGAAGTTTTCAAGCAGAGACTAGATAACCTTATATTCAGGAGTTTTTTTTGTTTTGTTTTGTTTTTTTTGCGGTTCGCGGGCCTCTCACTGTTGTGGCCTCTCCCGTTGCGGAGCACAGGCTCCGGACGCGCAGGCTCAGTGGCCATGGCTCACGGGCCCAGCCGCTCCGCGGCATGTGGGATCCTCCCGGACTGGGGCACAACCCACTTCCCCTGCATCGGCAGGTGGACTCTCAACCACTGCACCACCAGGGAAGCCCCAGGAGTTTTTAAAAGCAGTTCTTCCAAAGGGTGGAGGATAGGCTCGATGACTTATGGTGTACTTACTAACTAAATTTCTTTATTTTTCCTTCTCCCTATCCATCTATTTCTTAATATTCCCTCTGCCACAGGCTCTTATCACCACAGATGTGGTCCAGTATAATTGTATTCTAACTGGCATTCCTTTTCTGGGTTATTTTCACCTCCCCCTCTCCCATCGTTTTGCAGATTAATATTCCTTAGAATGTTCCTTAGAACAAGGCTTCTCAAATGTCAATATGATGGTCCACATATCAGCAACATTACCATCATATGGGAGCTTGTTAGAACTACCAGGCCCCACTTCAGACCTTCTGAATCAAAATCCGCATTTTAACAAGATCCCCAAGTGATTTACATGCACAATAAAGTTTGAGAGACACTACTGTAGACCACTGTTCTGTGTTTGTCACCTTTCTGTTCAAAACCTACAGTGGCTTCCTGCTGCCTGCTGAATAAGATCCGTGAGCTAGCATGCACTTAAGGCCTGTTAATTGTTCTCATATGTGTGGAGTTCTGCTTCTGTAACCGCCCTCACATTAATTGGAGAGTATATGCAAAGTGCTGAAATACTGCTCGGCACATTTGGTCAGTCCTTCAGTATTACTGAGTGCCTCCTCTGTGCTAGGCGCTACTCTAGAAACCAGGAGATACACCTGTGGATATGTAAGCACTAAATAATCAGCAGCTAATACTATTTTATGCTTGGAATTCCCATTTTCTTTAAGTCCTGTTTGACATTCAAGCCCCACCTCTTCAATGAAACTATCCAGGTCCACCTAGCTAACTGTAATCTTTCCCTTTGCTGAACTTCATAAAGTGTTGCCCATTTCTACTTTTGCATTCCCCAGACCTGCTGAATTAAAATCTTTGGAGGTGGGAGTTTGGGCGGGCATCCATAGATTTTTCTAACAACACAAATGAATTTGAAACACATCCTGATTTGGGAACCAGTGGTTCAGATCATTAGAGAAGCTGTTGAAGTGGCAGCCTAGAACCAGTTCTTGGGTCTCTCCAATTGGGCAGTTATATTTGTTTATACAGTGTTTTGGAATTGACTTTATTTTCTATTTCCAGAGCATAGATAATTCCTTCTGAGGATAAAAATCATCTCTTTATCTACATTAATATTCTCTTTCCTTTCTGTTGTAGACTACAGATGGACGTGGATGTTGTCTTCTCTTAAATTTCTTTGGCTTGATGCTTTGTGTTTAATGTTATTAGACAATGTGCATTCTAATAATCTTTTTTTTCCAAATTCAATCTATATTTTTACTATTTCGTAGCAGGATAAATTATTCTCAGCATGGTGGGGTGGGGCTTCTATACGATCAGTGTTGGGGTGAGAATAAATGCAATTTGGTAAAAATCTATAGATGATTTTGAAAGGCCTCCTCACTCCCCTGGATTGAAAACCATTGCTTCGCTTTCTCTGAAGCTGTTCTAAGGACTTTTAGATTCTGTGTACCACACTAAGTCCCCACCCCCATTGCCGTACCACTGCCACAACCCCTCACAACCCTACCCTACCTTAAAGAAAGGAGGGAAATGTGGCAGGATTTTTTCTAGATTCTTCAAAAGCATTTCTGAGTATTTATTTTAATCATTTTACTTTTAAAATCAACTTTATTCAGATGTAATTCACCTATAACAAAATACACTTTTTTTTTGTTTGTTTGTTTGTTTTGGCTGCGCTGGGCCTTCTTGTGGCGTGCAGGCTTCTCTAGTTGCAGCGCACAGGCTCTAGAGCGTTTGGGCTCAGTAGTAGTTGCAGTGTGCGGGCTTAATTGCGGTATGTGGGATCTTAGTTCCCTGACCAGGGATCAACGGGCCCCCTGCATTGGGAGCGCAGAGTCTTAACCACTGGACCACCAAGGAAGTCTCAAATACGCCTGTATTAAGTGTACAGTTTGTTGAGTTTTGACAGATACACTCACATAACCACCATGCAATAAAGATACAGAACTTTTCCATCACCCTGAAAAGTTCTCATGTGTCTCTTTGAAGTTGGTCCCTCATCTCACTGTTGGTCCCAGGCAAGCAAGATCTGCTTTATGGGACTTCCCTTGTGGCTCAGAGTTTAAGAATCCAACTGCCAGTGCAGGGGACACGGGTTCGATCCCTGGTCCAGGAAGATCCCACATGCCACGGAGCAACTAAGCCCGTGCGCCACAACTACTGAGCCTGTGCTCTAGAACCCGCAAGCCACAACTACTGAGCCTGTGTGCCACAACTACTGAAGGCTGCGTGCCTAGAGCCCGTGCTCTGCAACAAGAGAAGCCACCGCAATGAGAAGCCTGTGCACCGCAACAAAGAGTAGCCCCACTCACCACAGCTAGAGAAAGCCTGTGCGCAGCAACGAAGACCCAACGCGGCCAAAAATAATAAATAAAATAAATAACTTTATAAAAAAAAAAGATCTGATTTCTGTTGCATTTTTACTTTTTCTAGAATTTCATGTAAATGGAAACAGTATGTAGATCTGTGTCTGACTTCTTTCACTTAACATGAAATTGTTGCCTATATCAGTAGTTTGTTCCTTTTTATTGCTGAGTAGTATTACATTGGTGTATGTACCACATTTTAAAAATCCATTTACCAGTTGGCAGATGTTTGGATTGTTCCCAGTTTGGGGCTCTTGTGAATAATGCTTTTACAAGCATTCATGTACAAGTTTATGAGAAAATATGTTTTCATTTCTCTTGAGTAGATTACCTAGGAGCAGAATTGTTGGGTCATAAGAAGCTGCTACACCATTTTCCAGTGTGGCCATATGTGTTTGCATTCCCACCAGCAACGTATGAGAGTTCTGGTTGGTTGATATCAACACGTGGTATTGTCAGTCTTTATGTTTAGCCATTTTGGTGGCTGTTTAGTGGTATCTCATTGTTGGTTTATGAACATTTCCCTGATGACAAGTGATGTTGAACATCATTTCATGTGCTTAGTGGCCACTCATACATCTTCTGTTCAGATATGTTGCCCGTTGTTTAAGCTGAGTTGTCTTATTATTGAGTATAGAAATTCTTTATGTATTCTGTATATAAAGTCCTTTGTAGACACACACACACACACACATATACATGCACACACAATATGTTTTCTCCCAATCTTTTCATTTTCTTAGTGGCGTCTTTCAAAGGCAGACATTTTTAATTTTGATAAAGATCAATTTATCATATTTTTTGTTTTATATTTCATGCTCTTGATGTTCTTTTTTTGAATCTCTACTTATCCCAAGATCATGAAGATTTTCTCCTCTGTTTTCTTTAGTAGTTTTAACTTTCTGTTTAGTTCTATGATCCATTTCAAGTTAATTTTTGTGTACGATGTTAGGTAAGGGTCAATGTTCATTTTTTCTAAACAGATATCAAGTTGTATCCAGACTGTCTTTCCCCATGAAATTACTTTGGCCATTCTTTTGAAAATTAATTGACCATATATGCATGGGTCTATTTCTGGATTCTCTTTTCTGTTCCACTGATCCATTTGTCTATCCTTAGACCAAAGTACACTGTCTTGATTACTATAGCAATAAAGTAAGTCTGGAAATCAGGTAATGTAAGTCATAACTTTCTTTTTCAAAACTGTTTTGGCTATTTTAGGTCTCTTGTATTTCCATGTAAACCTTAGACTCAGCTTATCAATTTCTTTTAAAAGTCTGCTGGAATTTTGATTAGCATTGCACTGAATCTGTAGATCAATTTGGAGAGAATTAACATCTTAATGATATAGAGTCTTCCAATCTATGAACATTGTGCAGACCTCTTATCTAGATCATCTTTAATCCCTCTTAGCAGTGTTTTATAATTTTAAACGTACAGGTCTTATCCATAATTTATTAAAATATTCCTAATTATTTTATGGTTTTGTAGGTATTATTGATGGTATTGTTTTTTAAATTTCATTTTCTACTTGGTTGTTGCTAGTATATAGAAATACAATTGCATTTTATAATTGACCTTTCTAAATTCATTTTAAGTATAATGATTTTTTTATAGAATACTTAGAGTTTTCTATGTATACAATCATGTCTACATAGAAAATCATAAAGAATTTTACATCTTTTCCAATCTATATGCCTTTTATTTCTTCTTGCCTTTTTGCATTGGCCAAGACCACTAGTACAATGATGAATAGCAGTGATAAGAACATTCTTGCCTTCCTTCTGTCCTTAGAAGAAACTCATTCATTCTTTTTACTGTTAATAGATGTTAGCTATAATTTTTTTTTAATTTTTGAATTTTATTTTTTTATACAGCAGGTTCTTATTAGTCATCAATTTATACACATCAGTGTATACATGTCAATCCCAATCGCCCAATTCAGCACACCACCATCCCCACTCCCCTGAAATTTTTTATACGTATCTTTTAGCAAGTTGACTTGGTAAATTCTATTTCTATTCTATTCCTAGTTGACTATTCCCAATTGACTAAGAGGTTTTTTTTCTTTAACTTGTGGGTTAGTGTTGAATTTTGTTAGATGCTTTTTCTCCATTTATTGAAATGATTGTATTTTTACTTGCTTACTCAGTTAATAAGGTAAAATGACATCGATTCATTTTTTAAAATTCCTTAAAATTGGTTGTTCTTTATTTGCAAACAACTTCAAACAAAGACAGTTTTGTGTACATTGACTCATTTTTAAATGTTAAACCAATCTGTTATTCCTGAAGTAAGCCCCACTCGGTCATGATGTATTATGCTTTTAGCCATTCTAGATATAAATTCTTAACTATAAATAGCAAACATAAGATAAGATCAGGATGATATGAAAAAAGATACATTTGAGAAATGGCCAAAGCTCTTGGAAATGGGTAACAAAAATGTAAAACTTAGTAGAAAGGTTGGAAAATAAAGTTTGAAGACGTCTCCTAGAAAGCAGAGAGTTGTAAAGTATGAGTGAAATAAATACAAAATTGGGGGCTAATTCTAGCAGTACACCTTTAACTATTAGAGTTTCTGTTCCTATTTCTTGTCAAAGAAATGATATTCCCCAGAATTGGAAGCCCCAAATCTCCACACTATAAAGGCTGACTAAGTGCAACTGACTAAGCAGCTAGTCCAGACCGCAGCAGGATGGAGGGCCTCTGGAAGGCCGTCTCCAGGGGAAAATTGGAATGGATGAGTTTGAGTGTATGGAAAAACACACTGATGAGACTAATAGCAGAAATGTTGAAGTATTTGGAAAAGTTAATAGCTACATGGAAAAACAAACAAGTGAAGAAATGAGGCCATTATTAACTCTATTAAATCATTATTTTCCCCCTCTAGGGGGGGAAAATGAGTGTATGGGGAAGAAGACGTGGTCACCTCTGTTTGCCTCAGTGAAGAACCATGTTTGCATAGTCCTAGTAATGTAAATTTGGACTATTGTTTTAACCAAAATTTATGTCAGACCTATGTTGGGAGAATGAAGGCAGGAATGTAGGGTGCAGGAAGTTGATGTAGGAGAGCTTAGTCTTCCCCTACCATGGTAGGAAGTTAGTAGATAAATGTCTAAAATGGATAAGTCATGACACATAAACAGCATTTAAGAATGATGATAAAAAGGAGGATAAACAGACAAAAGAATTGAAGGTAATTGCTTCTGCAGAGGGGTCAGTGGAGGGTTGGGTCATGAGAAATTTAAAGATTAATTTAAACAAAAAAACCCTATAAAAAACTTCTCTTACAGATATTGCAGTATTTCAGAATGTATTTGGCCAAAGTACATCCAGGTTTATTGTCACTTAAAGTTTCTCTAAACAAATCTTTAGAATCTAGGAATTTGTAGGTCTAGCACAGTGCTTTGAATGGTAGACTCATAGTAAGTTTTTGTTAATCAACAAATATTTCTATAAAAGCAGATTTGACTAACAACCTGTGTCTATTTTCCTTTTAGGTTTAAATTTTTGAAATTGAAGTAGGTCTACACGTTAGGAACTCATGTCTTTTCTTGTAAGTAAACCAGAGCGAATTAGGGTGAGTGTTTCTCTTCTTCTGGCTTTACTATTTTTTATTTTCTGAAAAGCAGTGTGTTTGGCAGATATTTTAGGAGGTTTTTGGGGTTTTTTTTTATGTGATGTTCAGAATCATACAGAAGTGAGGGATGTAGAAAGTAAAGTAGGTATTGCAGCCTCCACTCCTAAGAAAAGAACTTGCAGGGACATCCCTGGTGGCGCATTGGTTAAGAATCCACCTGTGAATGCAGGGGACACGGGTTTGAGCCCTGGTCCGGGAAGATCCCATGTACCGCAGAGCAACTAAGCCTGTGTGCCACAACTACAGAGCCTGTGTGCCACAACTACTGAAGCCCACACGCCTAGAGCCCGTGCTCCACAACATGAGAAGCCACCACAATGAGAAGCCCGTGCACTGCAACGAAGAGTAGCCCCCGCTTGCCACAACTAGAGAAAGCCTGCGTGCAGCAGTGAAGACCCAACGCAGCCAAAAATAAATAATAAATAAATTTTTTAAAAAAAGAAACGAATTTGCAGGCAGAGGCTGGCCAGAGACATAGAATATACCCACCAGCTTGTCTGATAGAGAAGAAACAAGGTGGCTTATTTTATGATTATCAGTCATTCAACATTAAATGAGTTGCTGGCCCTTTTTAGTGTAGATGTGTACCCACTAATGATCTGCCTGTTTCCTACACATTTTCAGTGAGTTTGTGTGTGTGTGTGTTTGTTTGTTTGTTTTTTTTTTGCGGTATGCGGGCCTCTCACTGCTGTGGCCTCTCCCGTCGCGGAGCACAGGCTCCGGACGGGCAGGCCCAGCGGCCATGGCCCACGGGCCCAGCTGGCTGCTCCGCAGCATGTGGGATCCTCCCGGACTGGAGCACGAACCCGCATCCCCTGCATCGGCAGGCGGACTCCCAACCACTGCACCACCAGGGAAGCCCAGTTTGTGTGTTTTAAAAATCAGCATCGGACTTCCCTGGTGGCTCAGTGGTGGGGAGTACGCCTGCCAGTGCAGGGGACACAGGTTCGAGCCCTGGTCCAGGAAGATCCCACATGCCACAGAGCAGCTAAGCCTGTGTGCCACAACTACTGAGCCTGTGCTCTGGAGCCCGTGAGCCACAACTACTGAGCCCACATGCCACAACTACTGAGCCTGTGCTCTAGAGCCCACGAGCCACAACTACTGAGCCCGTGTGCCACAACTACTGAGGCCCGTGTGCCTAGAGCTTGTGCTCCGCAACAGGAGAAGCCACCGCGATGAGAAGCCCACGCACCACAGCAAAGAGTAGCCCCCGTTCACTGCAACTAGAGAAAGCCCGCATGCAGCAACAAGGACCCAATGCAGCCGAAAACAAATAAATTAATTAATAAAAAAAAAAATCAGCATCAGATTGTAATCATTGGAACACTTTTTTGAACCTGGGCCCTTGGCAGTGAAGGCACGAAGTCCTAACCACTGGACCACCAGGGAACTCCCATCATAGGTTTTAATTGAAGGCTTTTTGAAAAATTTTATTACACCTGAGAACTTCACTAGCTAAAATGACCTCAAGAACAAATACTGGGTTTAGCTTCTTTACAAGCTTCCTAAATGATTTCCTAAAAGACTATCTTGTTTATTATCAAGTACTCAATTTCTAACTGCTGTAGTAATTATTTTAAAATTCTGTAACACTGTATGTGTACTGTGAGACATTGTGAATATACCACTTTCTTTTTTTTTTCTCTTTTGGCCGCACGGCTTGTGCAATCTTAGTTCCCCAACCAGGGACTGAACCCGGGCCACAGCAGTGAAAGCCTGGAATCCTAACCACTAGGCCACCAGGGAACTCCCTTAATATACCACTTTCTTTAAATATTAAGGTGTCAATTATATTTTGTGTTCCAGTGAATATAAATTTTTTATATCAATTTTTTAAATTTACAGTGTTCTTTTTTTAATTTGGAAAAAATTGATATAGAGAATGACGTTATAGTTTAAATTCATAGTCCATATTATGCAACTTATTTCTGAATGTTCCTTAATCTTCCTTTTTCTTATGTTTATGTGGTAAGAATAACTTATATTGGAAAGAGTAAACCTCGCTATTAATTAAGAGAAACAAAACAGAATCCCTCCTTAGCCTGAACTCTACCCAGTGGAAAGAATACCCCTAAGCCAAGCTTTAATACCAGCCCTTGAGTGAAATACAACCTTGATCCCATTGCTTTTATGTATGAGCTGCTTTTCTATTTCAACCTAACCTGATTCAGGTGAAACCAGACCGCTGATCAGTATGATGGAAATCCAATACTAGTTTGAAATAGTCCAGTAAAGTGAACCATAGATTAGTCATGCTAGTTTGGTCCTTGTAAACTTGGTAGAAAATGTAAACGTTGGTGATGTCTTTAGAAATCCTAGCGGATGAAAGAATATGCAGTTTGCTATTTCCTTTTACAAACTAATAGGGGCTTGTGAAAAACTGTTTCATCCCTATTTTCTGTGTGTGAATTCCAGTAGTTTTCAAATTGGCATTAATGATCCAAAGCATCTGTAATAGACAGCCATGGGATGAATAAGATGGAACCAAAAGGCAGTTTTATGTATAGGAAGGACAAAAGCATGCTTCATTATCAGGGCCAGTGCTACTTATTTCTCATCTGTCAGATTTAAGAATTGTTCATCAAATTAGGCAAAGAAGAATAGAGAAAGGAATTAATCTATTGTGTTCAGTTGATTTAAATCCAAGATTCTTTTCAAAACTTTTCCATAGAAATGTAGCTTAACTGTACTGCATGATTCGCTTTTTGTAGTTGTCTTTTTATCTGTCTAATGGCTGATAGTTAATTTTCTGTGGCTTGGAAGAAATACTAATTCTCTTTGGGGTTTTCCTCTTTAGCGGTGGGTCTCGGAAAAGTTCATTGTTGAGGGCTTAAGAGATTTGGAACTATTTGGAGGTAAGTACAGTATGGCATTTAGCCATCACTTCAGGATAAATATCGCTGCCTTTTTGTTGATTAAATCAATTTATAGAAATTAGCAATTTAAGGGCAAGTTGTTATATTTGTTTGGCTACAGCTGTTATATTTACTTGGCTCCTTTTTGAATCCATGCTTTCCCCAAAATTTGAGGACTAATCTGGCAGTTGTCCTTGGCCTGTCTCGATTGTTAGAAAGCCAGTATTTACTTAAAAGCACACGTGTTTCTTCTAAGTATTTGGCTATGAAATACATATTCTTAAAGGAAAACAAAGTAGGTGTTTAAAAGTCTCTAGCCTTGAAGATTTAAAAAATAAAATTATAGTCAGGACAAAGGTAGCAGTGATATAAAAGTTATGGTTTTTCTGATCAATCTAGTTGACTCATCTTTTCATGAGACTTAGAGACTAGAGAAAAAAAAAATCTGTCAGGATAAAAATACTAACTTCCTATTGTAAAATCTAAATGTTGATTCAGAAGTAAAGTAGGTTTGCAATTTTGAGGTTTAACAAATCCAGGCACTCCCCTTTGGCTATTTTCCAACTGAGCTGTTTTGGGAACTGTGATCTTGACTTAAGGCAAGGAAAATTCTTTTTCTATAAAAATAATAGTAGTAAAGCCCCTTTCTTTTTATCTGTACACCATGATACTCTCTTCAGCTCCTATAGCTAAAGAAATGGGTTATCAGATAGAGTGTGTTGGTTAACTGATCCAAACTACCTCGAGAGGCTTGAGTAATTGAAAACTCAAACTTGCTAGTGACTAGGTAGCACCTATTAATTTATTTTCCCTACTGCCACTCAAAGAACTTCTGGAGTTGAATTATTCATAAACTTTGTCAAAGGGTTTTAGAGAAGACAAATAAGAGTTTAGAAAAATGATGAGTTATTTTTGTTTTGGTTATAAGAATAAAAGTAATCTGCACAGTAAAGGAAAGGCTAGTGGAACAAAAATACTATGTTCTGGTGCTATTCTCATTTTTTTCCCCAGCATTAAGGGCAATACAGTGGTTTAAAAGTAAACATTGGCATCGATGGAAATTGAGTTGGAAGTCCAGTTTACATTAATTAGCTAAAAATATTCCAGTTATGTGAATTAGATGAATGGATTTTGGTTTCAGTGTCTTGAGTGTAGGATCTCTGGATGTCTTTTGATAATTCCCTAGTCTCTGGTCTGAGGAGGATGAAGAGATTGTTCTGTATATTGTTTACAGCTTAATGAAGTGTATGTTACCAAGCTGATACAGCTTGGAATTTGCCTTCTGCTCTAAGAAGCCTTGGTTTGATTTCCTTTTACCTATTCACCTGGCTTATCTTTGACTTGTAAGAAGCCCCTCTTAAGCAGCCGCTCCTGCCATTTATATACCAGAAAACTGATGTCCGTGGCACACACACACAAATCTTATTTTGATAAATTGAGGCTAATTTACTCTGCACCCAATATCTAGCAATATAATTTAAGATATTTGGAGATGTGTAATCATTCCAATACTTTACAGTTAAAATCTTTACTTTGATCACTTTTCAGAATAGAGAAAATAAAAAGCACAGATACAGAATTCGTCTTCTTTTGGAGCAGAAAGTCATTTAAGTTGTCCTTTGCTTTATTCATATTCATCAGGAGTAGCAGAGAGCCAAAAAGCCCTTGCTTTATTTTCATTTAGAATAGAATGTATCTGACTGGAGAATCAAATTGGGTAATGGTCCCACAAACACATGTGACTGTATTAAAACTTTCTGTCTTTTTTTTTGGAAAACCTGTTTTCTAGTCCCTGCACTCCCTGGGAAATAGCCAACCATGCATATAATTTTATAATGAATTTTTTGTTCACAGTGTAAGACTCTGAAAGTAGCCTATTGAAAGTAACATTGTGTGCTGATGGAAAGTAATTGTATGACCAGAACTATAGCAGTTGAGTTGTACTCAGTAAAGAATACCCGTAGAATAAGAGCCTTGCCAAGTTTTGAAGAGCCATAGGTTCATGTTTAAAACTCCATCTATCTGCAGCATTTTTACTGTGGATCTCTGGGGCTGTGTGTGTGTGTGTGTGTGTGTGTGTGTGTTTATATGTAGCACTGCAGGCACTTTTTGCTGTAATGATTCTTAAGTGGTTTCCATTAGTAAATGTAGTCCTAAGTGCAGTAATTGCTGTTCTGAATGTGGGTGTGTCTTCTTCCAAAACCCAAAATGCCAACACTCAATCTCTCCACTCCAGAGCAGCCTCCGGGTGACACTCGGAGAAAAGTAAGTGATTTTCCAGGCTCTAGCACTGTGGCTTGTTGCATGGAGGTGACTTGTGGAATGTTGTATGTTTTTTTGGTTGGCTTATCATTTTATGTTTCTGCTCATCTGTCACTGAGTTTTATACATGGTATAATTGTTCTCCTTGTGGGGACTTAGGTTTCACGCTAGAGAGATTCTGATGTGTACTTTGAAAACTGAAAAACTCTCAGGCACTTTTTCCGTCTCCTCCCCTTTGTAGCCTTACCAGTCACCAGCCACCCCCACCAAAAACTAAAAGGGACAGTTTCAACACTCTAACATGTGGTTATCTTTCAGTGGCTAGTAGTACTAAGTTTCCCATCCTTAGTCTATTAATAATAGATTTGAGTCCACAGAGATAATATAGATCTCTGTCTAGATTATAAGGCAGGACGTCAAATCTAGTTTAAAAACAAAACCCCATGTTTTAAAGTACAAAACAGAAAATGTATTTTTTTGGCAGAAGTTTCAAGACTCTTGCCCTGCTTCTTACTCTTCTAGTTTATTTTACCAGTGGAAATAACAGCAGCGTGCCAAGCTGCTTTTTTTTTTTTAATTTGTTTATTTATTTATTTATTTTTGGCTGCCTTGGGTCTTCGTTGCTGCGCGCGGGCTTTCTCTAGTTGGGGCAAGCGGTGGCTTCTCTTGTTGCGGAGCATGGGTTCTAGAGCGCGTGGGCTTCAGTAGTTGTGGCATGCGGGCTCAGTAGTTGTGGCTTGCAGGCTCTAGAGCGCATGCTCAGTAGTTGTGTCTCACGGGCTTCGTTGCTCCACAGCATGTGGGATCTTCCCTGACCAGGGCTCGAACCCGTGTCCCCTGCATTGGCAGGCAGATTCTTAACCACTACGCCCCACCAGGGAAGTCCCCAAGCTCCTTTTGATACTGTGAATCAGTGTCTTATACAGAGAGGATAAGAGCCCTTTTCTCCATAGACGTCTTCCTCTTTTCGGATAACAGACCTTTGTGCCTTTTGCAGGCAGCTCCAAGGTGAGTGAAGGGTGATGCTGCTGACTAGGGATTTCTTTCTGAGTAAAGCTTGGCTGCGCTTTCCTAGCCAAGAGCACTTCACTATCAGATCCCAATATTTTCCAGTCAGGAGACCAAAAACGTGCCCTATAGGATCAGTTGGGTATTTTTCCAGAGTACAGCGCCAATTATATATAGTTCTTATATTTTCACAGCGGCTGACGTTATACCAAAAGTTATCCTGTGTGAAACCTTTGGGAGGTTGAATGTGCTTATTTGTTGGACATTTCATAAATACTGTGTTTGTGGGCTTTATTGCATTTTGTCTTTAAACAAGCTCTTTAAACAAAGTTATCCTTTTATGGTCATTTCTGGATAGCAGTAGCTTATGTGTTTTTCAAATGCTTCAAAATGAACAAAGTGCTTTTCATGGTGGGGGAAACTAAGAAAAGACTTCGATAGAATTCGTTTCTTTCTCTAGGCAATTTGAGATTATACATTATACTAATAAAACCGTGCCATGCTATGTTTAACGAGAATGGGCTAAATATCTCCTTTTCATCTGAATTTTGACCTTTTCTAAATCGGAAGCAGTATAATGGACTAACCTGCCTTTCTTGTGGTAAAACCAGACCAAATCTCTTCCTTTCAAAATAGTGCCTTTGTTTGTTTGTTTTCCTAAATAAAGGTCGCCTTCTGTCTGAGTTCAGACTATAGAACATCCACAAAGTAGAAAGCATCCATTTTAGGGTCATTTCCGGGGAGTTGGGGACAGAATGGTAGAGGGGTCACAGCAGCCACCAGACGAGTTCATTTCATGCGATTCTGGATTTGCCCAATGAACTCATCTTCCCAATTACCTAAAGAATTTCATTTTCTAAACCTAACACTTTGAAGTAGTTTTCCATAGTCAACGAAGACAGTAGAAATATTGTCAACTTACGAACTAATCATATCAGTAGTTTAATGAATCATTTCTCACCTAGGCTCAACAAAAGTGTGGCTTCAGTGTGTAGCCTGGTAGGTAGTATGTCTTACGTGCACTCCTGGCAAGGAAAAGGGAGATAGGTAATTTTAAGAAAAAAGTATCCTATATGTAGTTTATCCAAAGGGAGTTATTTAAAGTGCCTATAAAAGAATTTTTTTAAATCTCAGGTCTCAGCTGTTCCTCATAGTCCTTTTTTTTTTTCAAATTAGAGAAACAAGGAGTTTGCCTAGAGATCAGAGGAGAGACCTTCAAATACAAAGTCATTCTAGGTTTGTCCTCGTTGGGGCCATATTGTTACCTGCTAAAAAATGCAGTCCTTTCTCACATGCAGGTGTCAGATTCTGATCTGTGAAGTTCCCCTGGTAACAGGGAAGCTAGGGAATGTGTTGTAGGAGGGCTGGCGTTTGTGGTATAAGTCAGCATGTGGAACTGTCTCCAGTGGAACCGACTGGTACGTTTGCTCTCCTCTCCAGCCCATGGGAATAACAAGGTCATGGGCAGAAAACCTCCTGAGTTCAAACGTTGCTTAAATGATTACTTTTTAAGTAGATGCCAGCACTGTTGTAGGCCTTGGGGAATACATCAGTGAAGGAGACAGACAGGCCCTGCCCCGACAGAGCTTGCGTTCTAGTAGAGAAGACAGGCAGTAGACAAAATAAACTGCAGTGACCGCTATGAAGAAAATCAAGCAAGATGACATAATAGAGTGACTGGGAGCTGCTTTACTCGGCGGGACAGAGTCTTCAATGAATAGGTGACATTTGAGACCTCAAGGACGAGGAGAAGCAGCGATGGGAAAATAGTGGGGCAGGAGTGTCCCAAACGGAGGGACAGCCGGTGCGAGGTTGCTAAGACTGCTGGTTCGTGGGGGTCAGGTGCGGTGGGTCAGGGCAGCCCCGTGTGGGGCGAAGTCGTGGAAGTAGGCAGCGGCCGGGTCGTGTGGATCCTCACAGGCCAGAGTAGGGGGTGTTGGGTCCGAAAGCAAGCCCCTGAGTTTTGTGTTAACCGGTGACACTGATTTTATTGAGGGCAGGTCGATACTTGAGAAAACAGCAAAACAGAGCAAGAGTCTGTGCAGCGGGTTAGAGGTATGAGGTGAAGCTGGGACTCCCCGAAGTCAGCCTAGCCGGCGGCGACGTTCTCAGCAGCTGGGGAGTCGCCGTGTCGGAGCTCTTGGTTTAGGCTTTTTGCTCAAATTGTTACCGAGTCCAAGCTTGCTCCGCTCGCCGCACACCAGGTCAATAAATTGGGAGACGAGGTGTTGAGGCCAGGGATATGACTTTATTCGGAAAGCCGGCAGACCGAAAAGATGGCGGACTAGCGTCTCCAAAAAAACCATCTTATCGGAGTTTGGATGCCAGTTTCTTTTATAGAACAGAGCGGGGAGGAGATGAGGAAGTAAAGTAAAAAGGCCGTAAGTTTTGCAAATATCACCTTGAATGGCCAGCCTCGGGGAGGGGATGTGTTCATTTCTTCTTTCTCGCAGCCATCCACAGGTGGACGGGGGTCAGGATGCTTCCCTGAACAAGCTTCCCTGAACAAAGGCACTTTGGTTTAACATTCAGGCAGAGGGGCAGGGTTCCCTGAGGCAGGCCATTGTGTATAGACAGTATCCTTTAGTGAACAAAAGCAATGGAAGCAAAGGTTAAAGTAAAACAGATCCAACATGGAGTCAGATTTGGTTCTTCCCTGTTACAAAATCTGTACTCCATTTTGTTCCTTGATTGTCTGTGTGAGGCACTGGCTGGCACCAGTATCTTGTTTTGAAGACAAGATAGTTTCAAGAAGCTACAGTGGCTATTAAGTCATCCTAGAATCTGTTTTCAGAGCATTTGGAAACACAGAAACCTGTAAAAAACAAAATCAAACCGACTTTAACTATCGATCAAGCCCTATTTAGGAGTCTCTGTTTTCTCCATTTTCTCTGTTCCATCTTCTTTGCTGAACAGGAGAGTGACCAAAAAGTAGACAGCAAAAGAGAGAGGGGAAGAAAAGAATTCATATTTATTGAATACCTGTGATACACCAAGTCGTGCTAAGCTCTTTACATATTTTATCTCATTTCATAGTCACAACAACCCTATGAAGTGGGGATTGTTCCACGGATGAGATGATGAAGATCTCAGGGCTTAGAGGGACCTGCCCAGGGTCACAGAGCAAGAGATAGACTGAGTTCAAGTTCTGCCTATCCCTGGCCCCTAAGCCTCGAGTCTTCACATTATACCATATATTTTACTTAAAATAGCCTTTCCCAAATCATCTTCCCCCAAATTTAACGGATGTTAGGCACAAAAAGACTTCTCTGGACAGGTATCTTTGGGAAATGTTAGGTTAAACGAAGTTATACTTTGTCAAATTACAGAACTTCTCAAAGCCCTTAATATGGGAGTACCCCTTGTGGTTGTCCATGAGAAGGAGAGTGCTGCATTTTGTAACTTAATTGGACGTGTAAACTTTTTTCATGCGTTAACTGGCAGGATCTGTGTTCCATGGGGCCTCCTTTGGGGAAATCCTGCATTAAAACAACTAGGTAGAAAAGTGGACAAGAGACAGAAATAGGCATTTTCACTCTGGAGAAAACCCACGTAGCCAATAAATGCATGAAAAGATGCTCAACTTCATTAGCACTCGGAAATGTAAATCAGACCCACAATGAGACTGGCAGAAATGAAGTCTGAATATACCAAGTGTTGGGGAAAAGATGGATCAACAAGAACATACATGTATCGCTGGCGGGCATGTAAATTGATATAACCATTGTGGAAAACCGTTTGGCATTTTTTTCTAAAGTCGAATGTTCATATACTCTGTGACCTCCAGTTCCACTCCTAGGTGTAAGCTTTAGTGTAACTCCTGCATTTATGTGTCAAGAAACACATTCAAGTGTGTTTGTAGCAGCACAGTTCATAATAGCAGAATGAAAAGTAACTGCAAAAGCCCCTTAGCATTGGAAGGATAAATTGAGGTATGTTCACAAGATGAGCATTATACAATATGGCTAAATACAACAATATAGGTGAATCTTAGAAATAGAAAGTTGATTAAGTTGGAACTGGGATTTGCTAACAGGGCTCAATTCTGCTTGACTGGGCTCCTCTTAACGTTAAGTGGTGCTGGAGGTAAAACCCCATTTGGTTTCTTTCGTCACTGGCAGCATCAACTGTTTTGAAACCAGATGTGTTTCAAACATCAGGCACCCCACCCCCACCCCAAGGTGATACCAGCACGTCAGAATATTCGCGACTCCAGCACTTTTCTGTCTCGTGCTGAGCCAAGAGCCTTCGTGTATTCAAAGACCTTTTCCTAATCAGAGGGCAGGTTTAGGAACGCAGCATATGACATGTGAGCTGGCCTAAGGCTCTTTGTTTCAGTTAGACATACATCTCAAGAAAGAGGATCCCAAAGAAAGAAAACTACTCACAGTCCCTAAATCGTACAAATAAATTTAGGTTTGGAAGAAGGAAACTGAACCTATTAAACTGAAGGAAGAGCCATTGGCCTGCCATGTATTTTGCCGGGCACTTTTCCATCAGGACCTCACATGTGACACCCACATCCTAAATGGCTGGAATCCAGCTTCATTTGCAGCCTGGGTGCACAGGGACGAGGGAGCAGGTCACTTCTGCTGCCTGGGATGATGGCTGAGACCTGACAGCTCTGTTCCCTGCCTGCAGCCCAGTGTGTTAGCTGTTTTCTGGCTTCACTTGGAAATGTCAGGGAATGATTGGTCTGGCCTCTTGGTTTGCTAACAAGGGGGCCTCTTATGGCCACATTTTGCCTATAGCAAGATTCAACATCTGATCTTTGGGTTTTTTTAGTCAGGACCTTAAAAATAGGACCCTAGGGACTTACCTGGTGGCGCAGTGGTTAAGAATCCGCCTGCCAATGCAGGGGACACGGGTTCGATCCCTGGTCCGGCAAGATCCCACATGCTGTGGAGCAACTAAGCCCATGCGCCACAACTACTGAGCCCACGTGCCACAACTACTGAAGCCCATGAGCCTAGAGCCCATGCTCTGCAACGAGAGAAGCCGCCGCAATGAGAAGCCTGCGCACCGCAAGGAAGAGTAGCCCCTGCCCGACACAACTAGAGAAAGCCCGCGCACAGCAACAAATACCCAACGCAGCCAAAAAAAAAAAAAAAAAGGACCCTAATGCAGCAGGAAATTCAAGAGAAACCCCACCTCTCCATTCCCCTTCTCTTTTCTAAATGTGCCTTTCTCCAGACATCCTTTCCCAAGTAAGAATTTCATAGTTTTTAGCAAATGAGCCAGCTGTTGGGAAGGACAAGCAAACCAAGTGTTGACTAGAGCTGGCCCTTGTCCCCACCCCCACTCGTAGATAGCGCTCACGCTTGCTCTGATATTAGTGCCAGTGACTGCATTGAACAGCTGATGCTTTACTTTCTATTTCTCATCAAGTAGGGCTGGAACTGTTTCTTTGCTCCAGGGTCAGAGTTTGTATGTTTGTTTACATGCCAGTCTCCTTGTGGGTCTGAATTACCATCTCCCCACTCTCATCCCGTCCCCAAGTTCCTCTTACTAACCTGTTTTTCTTTTTCTTTAGACCAATGAGGCGAGCGCAGAGTCGATAGCATCCTTTTCTAAACAGGAGATCATGAGTAGCTTTCTGCCGGAGGGAGGGTGTTATGAGCTGCTCACCGTTATAGGTAATGTCCAGGACTGTCATGCTCCAGGGAATCATGGCAGCCGTCTCAGCATCCTCGGGTGAATGTGTGCCAGAAGCTGTCAGCCAGTTGGCAGGATTCGTGGAGACAAAACTGGCTTTTGTGGTTCTTCTATGGTTTTCTTCTTCCAAGTGTAGGGGAAGAGATCATGTTTCCAGGAGAGAAGCTCTTTTCAATTTTTCCTTTTGGGCTGTACACTTCTGGTGTCCTGGGCCATAGTCAGTTAGAATAGTTGGCTGAGAAGGAACTGATGGAAGAAAAATCAAGAAATAACAGAAATGAAAGTTTTAACTTGAATTTTCTTTTAAAATCAAGTCTCTTTAAGGAAGATGAAAACCTGTGTTGCTCTCGTCCCTGTTTATGGCATTTCCCTTTTCTTTTAGGCAAAGGATTTGAGGACCTGATGACAGTGAACCTAGCAAGGTACAAACCAGCGGGAGAGTATGTGACAGTACGAAGGATTAACCTAGAAGCTTGTTCCAATGAGATGGTGACATTCTTGCAGGTAATCGAACGTGAATGTGACACTTGGAGGGAGGGCTCTTAGTTCCAGCAGTAACCACAAGGCATCTTTACATCTGTCTTCTGAAACAGCTGGCGGGAAACGAAGGTAGACCAAGCCAGGAAGTTACGGAAGCTCTTGGTGAAGAATCTTGGGCATTTGGCATTAAGGGTTCTGTAACACTGCTCAGCCCAATTTATATTCCCCTCTTCTTCACCAGATCCTCCTGTGACTCATTTATTCACGTATTTATTATTCAGAGAGGCTAAGTAACTCGCCCCTGGTCGCTCACACTAGTAAGTGGCAGAGGCAGGCTTCACACCCAGACAGTCTCTTTCCAGGTGCGGGGCAGCTCGCCTGGCCACGGGCGACCGTCTTCCGACTCTTAGTGTCCTGTTTGCCTGAGGTTCCTTTCTTCTGGAGAAGCAAGTAGCTGCCCTCTTGTTAAACTGGGAGACACTGCAGGTCTAGTAAGTGCCTGGGGATGAAGGCTTGCCCTGGGAACTCCCTAGATTTAGGGCCTGGCTCAGTGTATTTTCAGTACAGTTGGCTGCAGCCCCTCCCCCTTCTTCAATTACAATGTTTTTCTGAACTCACGCTTATCTGACAGTGCTCCAATACCAGTTCATGTGTTCAGAGTAGTTTTGGGGTCTGAGGATGGAACAGAATGTCAGTCCCAGCTCAGTTATTTGGGAAAAAACTTACCTGAGTTTGTTCTAGAGCACATTTGAGCTTTGTGATTCTTGTCTTTATCCCGTACAGCCGTGGACAGGCAGAAGGTGCTGCTGCCTATTTGACCTTGGCTCATTTCCCAGAGGCCAGGACCCTGGAGTTGCTGTAGTTCTTTTGTCCAAATTTTTTTTCACATCTTTTGTCCAAATTTATTTTAAAATTCCATCGGTCTTACGCTTTTCATAGCTGCTTCTGAGGAAGGGAGCTCTCAGCCTGAGGTCGCTGGAGAAATCTATTCTAATGTTTAGTAGTTGTTGTTTGTTCTTTAATGCTTTCTTTCCGTGTTTCTATTGCTAACAACATTTTCCTTTATAATAGGAAAACACTTATTTGTTTTATCTTTTTTTTTTAATTTAAAAATTTTTTGGGTCTTTGTTGCTGCGTGCTGGCTTTCTCTAGTTGCAGCGAGTGGGGCTACTCTTCCTTGCGGTGCGCGGGCTCCTCATTGTGGTTTCTTGTCTTGTTGCGGAGCACGGGCTCTAGGCGCGCGGGCTTCAGTAGTTGTGGTTCGCGGGCTCTAGAGCGTAGGCTCAGTAGTTGTGGCGCGTGGGCTTAGTTGCTCCACGGCGTGTGGGGTCTTCCCAGACCAAGGATCGAAGCAGTGTCCCCTGCATTGGCAGGCAGATTCTTAACCACTGCACCACCAGGGAAGTCCTTGTTTTCTTATCTTAAAGAGGAGTTCTGTGCCTGGGCCCTTGAAGTTGAGCTAAGCTTATAACTTCCTAAGTCTGCAGTAGGCAGTTTGTTTTCATGGCCTCCGAGGTGGTGCACTGTGACCCTCTGCTGTGGTGTTAGCAGTTTCCCTGTTGGCAGGGAATGGTTTCTCGAGGTGCTTTAGGATTGGCTGGCAGAGCCCAAGTTAGGCAGAAGCTGGCGAAGGAGGGCTGGCTTCCCTGCTGAGATGGCAGAGCCTGGTTCCTTTCATACTGGTGGCACCTGCTCGGGCTGCTCCCAGGATTCTGAGCAGGGCACGCAGGGAGGCCTAGGTCCCCGTATTATTCGTGCTGCCACCTTCATGTTGAGCGTCCTCCTCGGGGCCCCTTGGTTCTGACTGCAGCTCACCATTGCTTTCAGGGGGAGCTCCATGTCTCTAAGCTCTTCAGCCATCCCAATATCCTGCCATATCGAGCCACCTTTATCGCAGACAATGAGCTGTGGGTTGTCACATCATTCATGGCATATGGTGAGTGGGGAAGGTGTCCTGGCAGGGATGGGTTCTAAGAACTCTGCTGTCAGCTTGCTCACGTGCTGTCACCCTGTGCTCCGTCCCCACGATCCTCTCCCTCAGGCTCTGCAAAGGACCTCATCTGCACACACTTCACGGACGGCATGAATGAGCTGACGATTGCTTACATACTGCAGGGGGCGCTCAAGGCCCTGGACTACATCCACCACATGGGATACGTGCACAGGTGCTTTCTTGGGCCTGTTAACCCTTTATAAGAGTGGTATCTGGGCCCACGAGCCCTCGAGTAAAGGTTGACTGAAGCTAGTGAAGCCAGAGTTTAAAGCAAGGGTCGAATCCTGCCCTTGCCTCTGCTGGGAGGGCAGAGCATTTACCCTGTCAGCGCTAAAGCTACTGACTTTCTCTTTACCGAGCAGCTTGGTCCCGAGTACGAGGGGAACACCTGACGTGGGCCTCTGCACCCCACCTTCTCCTTCCTTGGAGCACCCATACTGGGGTGTGCCCTGGAGTCAGCCCTATGCTGGGAGGCTCGGGAGAAGACAGACTGCTCTGTAGATGGTGTCCAGAAAAGCGGCTCGTGGTAGGGGAGATAATAAAACTAGGACCCCTACCTAACTCCACATACAAAGGAGCACTTCAGATAGATGAAAGGCCTACATGGAAACGATAGACTTAGATAGAAGGAAACGCGAGGAAATATTTTCATGACCTGAGGCATAACTTCTAAATGTTTTACATGCACAAAACAAGGCAAAAAATGGATGGAATTGATAATATCAAGATTAAAACTTCCTCTCCAATACAGGACACCAGGAACAAAGTTAAGAAAGGAGTTACAGCGTGGAAGGTGTTAGTTTTGTCTAAAACACACAGGAGATTAGTAACAAGGAAATTTTGTGATTCAATAAGAAAAGGATAGCAGAGCAACAGAAAGATGAGCAAAGGATGTGGAGTTTATAAAAGAAAACCTGAAAGACTAATGGTCATATGAACAGACACTCAAGTCTAGCAAGAATCAGAAAATCAAGTTAAAACAGGAGGATGTCACCTTCTACCCGTGGGACTGGCTGTAATTCAGAGGCTGGGTGAGGACCAGTGCGGTGAAGAGGTGGGTCTCCTGTCCGGATAGTGGAAGGTGGCCCAACACAGCCAGTCGGAGTCACTTAGAACCAGGACCATCGGTGCTGCCTCTGGGTGCATACCCCGAAGAAACCCTCCCACAGGCCCATCAGGGGACATGTATGTGGACATCTTTGTTCATATTTGTGGTGATGAGAGGCAGCACGAGTGTCCTTCCTGGAAGAATGGATTAGTAAGTGTTAGACCCCACCCCAGAGTGCAGGTGGCATTTAGAAGCAACAATTAGGTGTATACAGTTGGCAGCACAGATGGGTCTTGGAAACATTACACTGAAGAATGGGCTGCATAGCACAGTACCATTAGGTCAATAGAAAACACATGAGAAAAAACAATACACTTTCGAGAATACCTACAAACAGAACGTACAGATTAAAGGCAGTAGATGGTAGAGGAAGCAGTGGTCTGTAAGCATAAAAGAGAACTTTAACAAAACATAAATAAGTTTTAAAGTCTGGTGACATGTAAATGGGGTCATGCTATTTTTTCTTTTTGTGTATGTTTGAAAATTTTCATAAAAATGCGTGTTCGTGTATATATATGTGATGTATATGCGTATAGTACACACACACACCTGCCAGGGGAGAGGGCTGACTGGGTCTAGTGTGTGAAGACAAAGGTTTGTGGTGTGAGGGGCTCCTGCTGCCCCGTGACCCCCTCCCCGCCCCCCAGGAGTGTCAAGGCCAGCCATGTTCTGATCTCAGCGGATGGGAAGGTCTACCTGTCTGGCTTACGCAGCAACCTCAGCATGATCAGCCATGGGCAGCGGCAGCGTGTGGTCCACGACTTCCCCAAGTACAGTATCAAGGTTCTGCCGTGGCTCAGCCCAGAGGTCCTCCAGCAGGTCTGTGAACTGGGTCTCAAGGGGCCCCCATTCCCCACCAGCTCGTGATTCCCCAAGGAGGCCTTCAGGAATTTCCGGGGATGGGGGTTCCCAGAGGGAGGGCTTCCCTGGTGGCAGGTGGAACTGGGACGCTTCTCGCGCGGGTGTTCCACGCCCTTAGCAGCTGATCTCGTTCCCCCCCCCCCCCCACCTGGGGAGGGTCCCAAGCTGCGCCTGAGGCTCCCTTCAAAGATGCTGCCATTTCCTGGGAAGAAGAGCGTTTGGGAAATGTTTGGCGCTCTCTACATCCCTGTCCTAAGCAGGAGCACGTCCTCCTGCTGCCACAGAGCATCAGCAAGGCATTCGTTCCTTCTAAAACAGCAGTGACCCCTCAGTAGTACAGGCGAGGAAAGTCTCCACAGCCGGTCCCGATTTGGGGACAGGCCTTCTTTTCCTCTCCCCGGTTTTTGCTCCACTCGCTTCTTTCTCTAAGAACAATGGCCAAGGCTACAGTGTGGAGTGACCTGTGGCTCTTTTCTCCTGATTTAGAATCTTCAGGGTTACGATGCCAAGTCTGACATCTACAGTGTGGGAATCACGGCCTGTGAACTAGCCAATGGCCACGTCCCCTTTAAGGATATGCCTGCCACCCAGGTGAGCCTGCAGCCCAGGGGCTTCCTTCTGCCTTCCTGCCTGTCTGCCTTCCACAAACACTTGATGAGGAACCGCCACACGGAGGACACCAGCCTGGGATATTAAGATGAAAGACCCAGTTCTTTCCTTCAAGAGCCCCACCAGTGGGGAGATAGTTGTGTAACTGTTTACTTCTGTCAGTGGTAACTGTGGTGGTAATGGAGCCCGGGTGGGGGGGGGGCGGGGGGCGGGTGTGGGCTCACAATTTCAGGCCTGGAGCCCACACACCAGGTGTCTATTTAAAACATATAAATTAAGCTAACAAAGTTTTATAGATGTATAAAATATGTTCTATATTCTTAACTTGATCCATATACCTGGAAGACCAGTTTCTAATATAGAATTCTTAGACTTCTCAGGTTCTGTGCTACGACGTTCCAGTCAATACCTTTGCAACCTCCAGCCTGCACGTTCTGCTTCTGTTCATGCCCCTTTTAACCACCGCCCTTGGCTTCTAGGTATACATGCAGCCAGTGGCATCGTCTACCCTTGGAGACAGACCCAGGGAAGAGGGTTATCCAGGTCTTATCAAGTCCAGGAAGTGGACTTGGGTCATTTGGGCAAGGATTACCTGGGTCCCAAGTACCTGGAGCATGATCTAGACCTGAGAGGGGGTGGGGGCGGGCGTGTAGGCTCTGAGTCAGCCTCTCCCAGAACCCACAGACTGCTTGCCCTGTGGGGAGAGGAGGAGCTAGAGAACGGCCACAGGGCAGCTCTAGAGGAGGGGATCTGGGAAGGCTTCTGGGAGGAGGTGACCCTTGAGACTTGAAGGCAAATAGGAATTAACTGTGTGAAGACTGGGAACTGGAAGGAAACTCTTTTCGGCAGAGGGAGCAGCATGTGCAAAGACCCAGAGTCAAGAAAGAACAGGACCGGGGTTTCCCTGGTGGCGCAATGGTTGAGAGTCCGCCTGCCGATGCAGGGGACGTGGGTTCGTGCCCCGGTCTGGGAAGATCCCACATGCCGCAGATTGGCTGGGCCCGTGAGCCATGGCCGCTGAGCCTGCACGTCCGGAGCCTGTGTTTTGCAACAGGAGAGGCCACAACAGTGAGAGGCCCGCGTACCGCCAAAAAAAAAAAAAAAAAAAAAAAACAGGATCTGGGAAGAGCAGGTAGTTGTAAATGGCTGAAGTACGGGTGCTTCTGGGGGGCTGCTAGGTGACGTGGTTGGAGAAGGAAGCAAGGGCAGATCACAAAGGACTTTGCTTGTGTGCCACGCCAGGGTGTTTGGTTTCTGTCCCAAAGCATGTGGAGAATTGCTGAAGGAGTGATAGCATCAGATACATATTTTATAAAGATGACTCTCGCAGATGGATTAGTTCTGGCAGACTAGTTAGGAGGGTATGGAAATCTATCTAGGTAAGGAGTCTAGGAAGTCTAAGTAAGACAGAAACGGATGCTCAGGAAAGACTTAAAAGGCCATTTTTAGGTAAACAAGGTACGGATGCAGAAACAGCAGTGCCCAGGAGAACCTCCTGAGGTGATGGAAATGTTCTGTACCTGGGCTGTCCAGCGTGGCCGCCACTAGTCACCTGTGGCTGTGGAGCACTGTGGCCCGCGAGATTGAGGACTGGATTTTAAGCTGAATTTAAGTAAAGATAAATAGCTATGGGAGTTCCCTGGCAGTGCAGTGGTTAGGACTCAGTGCTTTCACTGCTGGGGCCCAGGTTCAAGCCCTGGTCAGGGAACTGAGATCCTGCAAGCCAAGTGGCATGGCCAAGAGCAACCAAAAAAAATCTCTCTCTCTGCCTCTCTCTCTCTCTCTCTCTCTCTCTCTCTCTCTCTCTCTCTCTCTCTCTCTCTCTATATATATATATATATGGCTACATGTGGCTGGTGGCTCCCATATTGGACAGCACAGCTCTAGAAGGATTTCCAGGTTTCTGCCTTGAACAGCTCACGAGGTCCATGAGGACAGCAGTCCCCAAGGTGGGCTGCTTTTACATGTGTGGAGTCTGAGGACTTCGGAACAGCTGCCTAGCCCGCCCCTGGGTGCACTGTTGCTGTGCAGCCCGCTGCAGTGACAGTCGGCCAGAATGAACCCCATCGGACCCACCTGGGCATGGCACACTGGGGCTGGGCTTTAAAGAAAGGACCTGGCTGCCACCTTGACCCTAGGGTGAGGGCTCTACAGTTGGAAGGATCTGATGCCTTACGAAGGGGGAGAGACTGCAAGCCCCTGCCTTCCAACCACGGCGGAGGCGGGTACTCCTTTGCAGTCCTCGTCGTCAGTTTGGCCTTGCTAGGGTGTGGCTGCCAGTCCTTTGGAAAAGTCAGACTTTTTCCACTTCTTTCTTTACTTCTCCCGAATCACTCATGTGTTGGGGAAAGTATACTTGTGAAGAAACTCTATAGGCCTTCCAGGGGCCCCCTCCAGCCTAGCCCCTGGCTCTGTCCTCCCCAGATGCTGCTGGAGAAGCTGAACGGCACCGTACCCTGCCTGCTGGACACCAGCACCATCCCTGCCGAGGAGCTGACCATGAGCACCTCGCGCTCAGCGGCCAACTCTGGCCTGAGTGAGAGCCTGGCCCCCAGCCCCCCCAGGACCTCCAATGGCGACACGCCATCCCACCCTTATCACCGCACCTTCTCACCCCACTTCCACCACTTTGTGGAGCAGTGCCTTCAGCGCAACCCGGATGTAAGGTATGTCTGCTGGGCTGGGAGTGGGCTTTGTGGGGAGCCCAGGGGGCTCTGGAGTGCAAGGCTGGGTTTGAGAGGATGCCTCTGTCCTGTAAAAGTCTGGGTTCCTGGGACGAGTCCAGAGCCCCCTCGGCAGGAGGGGTTTGCTAGGAAGCCAGCCTGGGTAGCTCTGGCTGTTGTTTCTTGGTGAGCTGAAGGAAGGAGAGGGGGCACTTGAGGGTAAGGTAGAAGCAGCAGGACTGGGGAAATCCGGGCACAGGGCTGATGCTGGTCTCTCCTCCCCTTCCTCTACAGACCAAGTGCTAGCACCCTCCTGAACCATTCTTTCTTCAAGCAGGTACAGTAGCACTTTCCCAAGGCTCCCTGGTTCTTTTTCTTGCCTGTGGTTCCAACCACCCTCAGTCCCCTTAGCTTTGGGGTCTTTAGATATTCTCTCCTTCTCCGTTCAAATCAGAGAAATGACCATGTTTCCAAAGCCCCTTAAAGGCGCTGCTCCTTCCTCCCAGAGACTCGTGGCTCCAACAGCCCATCTGTCCCTGGGCCGTGGTCCCTTGCCCCATGATGTCCTGAGACTCAAAGCAACAGCATCCACCCCCAACTCTCTCTCCTCCCCCAGATCAAGCGACGTGCCTCAGAGGCTCTGCCGGAGTTACTTCGTCCTGTCACCCCCATCACCAGTTTTGAAGGCAGCCAGTCTCAGGATCACAGTGCAATCTTTGGCCTGGTAACAAACCTGGAAGAGCTGGAGGTGGACGACTGGGAGTTCTGAGCCTCTGAAGAAGGTGCACATTCTCCATCCAAGCGTGAGCCTCCGGGACGCTTCCTGAGGGCTGGCTGCACTCCCACCCTCCTGGGGGCAGATTGAGCAGAAAGGACATTTCTGCCAGGAGTGTTGGCTGCTTACTGACTGGGAAAGAAATTCCTGGAAGGAAACTTTTTTTTTTTTTTTACTGCTCCAAAGGCTTTTGAGACACGAGGGAATCCCAACAACCAGGGATTGGGAGGGGCCGGAAAGCTGACGTTCCCAGTCCTGTGAGCTCAGGTGACCTGACCTCTTCAGAAGGAATAGATGCTCTTCTGGCTGTGGCAGCTGAAGTCCAAGGCCAGGGTTTGACTCACCCACCCAGGGAACTGTGCGACTTCTTCCCACTCTGGCTCTCCTACCAGCCTAGTTGCGTCCTTCTCCCCTGCTCTCAGATCCTATAGGTCCAGAGGGGCAAGCAATAAGACTCCCCTCCCCTCGGACCTCTCCCTGATAACTGAAGGCAAGGGTATTGTTTCTTTATAAGCACTAGCTTAAGGCTAGGGCAGTCCGTCCTCCTCCCCCTTTTTGCTTGGGCCCTGACACCTGACACCTTCCCTTGGTTCATCTTTGTAGCTCATTCCTTTCCCACGAAGGGTCCATCTCACCGACTCCTGCTGGCCGCCTTGGTGCTTCCTCCAAGGGCCATAATTTTTGCCTAACCTGAGGGCCTGAGTCCTTATGCAGTGTTGGTTTCATCGCCAGAACAAATTAAAAGTTCCAGAGAATCCACTGGAGAGTGACATTGTTGTGTGTTGGCCATGCAGGCTCTGACGCGAGTCATTCCACCCCCGGTTCTGCCATCTGAGTGGTCCCACGAGTGCCTGTGGAAGCACAGCGGTGACTTCCTTCTTTAGCTAGACAGCCTCACAGCACACGTTTCTTTTAAAACCCATAATGGATTTGTCTCTTAACTATCTAACGTTGAGACGATTAATTTTAGCCTGTGGCCATCAAACTGCTTTGGGGCTGGAAAGGTCTGAGCGCTGGAGACCGGCCTCTCTGCAGGACCACTTCTGGGCCACTGGAGCCCAGGCAGAAGAGGCTCACTTTTGTCAGGAAAGGCGGTGGACGGGGTTGTTTTGGAACAGGACTCAGTGTCTCCTCACCGTTGGGACTCATACTCAAAGAGCAGGTAACCTAAGACCCGGCCCCCGCCCTTCCTGTCGTCCTGGCTGGCAGCCAGAGAGTCCAGGCCAGGGGGTGATTCTCACCTCGGGCTCCTGCGTGTGCGTCCCAGCCTGCACGCGGCCCCCAGCCGGGCCCCTTCCCCCACCAGTCTCCCCAGGTGGGTGCCCCTCTCTAGCCTGAGTACTTCAAATGTCAGATCAAGGAAGTGCCCCTCCCTCTTCCCTGTAGCTGCTTTAACCCATGAAATGCCCTCACTTTCCCTTTCCTCAGAAATTGTAACATCAGTTTTAAAAAGAAAAATAGAAAACCTCTTCCCCTGGGCAGTTACAGGGGTTGAGGGGAAGGGACTCGCACCAGCCGGGAGGGCGTGGGGAAACCTGAAACGGAGGGAGTGAGAAGGCCAGGTCACATTTATTTCCAGCCCTCTTGCCAGCTCGTTTTTTTTTTTTTTTAAACCTCAAGTTCCCTTTTCTTAACACCCTCGGCAGCTTGTTTTTTTTCCCTCTGATCTGCTTGCTCCACCTTGCTGTCGGCGCCCCAAGGGCTGATTCTGTGGGGGCCGCCGCAGTTCAGCTGCGGGTCATCCTGGGCAGGGCAGGGGGGCCTGAGGCACCAGCCAAGCGCCTCAGAGAGCTTCACGTTTCTTGCATCACCATAGCCCCCTTTGAGCATCTGACGACAGGTGTGGAAGCTTGTCTGGTAAAGATGCCTGTTAACAGTTTTAGAAGTTCTCACACACCCCATCCAGGGAGTTCGGGGGGCTGCAGCTCAACCCAAACGTAAAACTTCCTCCGGAGAGGGAGGGAGGCTGAGGGGAAGAGTGAAGCACAGCCTGGGTGCCCTGAGCGAGCCAAGGGAACACCCGGGGGCTGGGGATGCCTGCTGCCCCGCTCACTGTCCTGCCAGGTGAGCACGATGAGCTGTTCTGTTCCTGACAAGGCTGTGGGCCTCGCTCTTTAGCCACTAGTTCTACTCCTGCCATCGCACGGCAGCTATGCTTAGGGCTATGCTTCGTGAAACAGCTTCCAGCTGCGACCGGGAGGTGGCTTCCCTGTGCTCCCCGCAGAGCTGAGGCTCTACCCCACAAGTGAGTGATGCTCCCTGGGACCCTTAGTGCCGTGTGCCGGAGAATCCCAGGCAGCCGGCTCGGCCTGGGGGGGCGGGGGGGGAGGGGGGCAGTCAGGAGGCCTGGCCTTTTACGCCAGCCCTGCCGCTCCAGCTTTGTTACTTGAACGAGTCACTTTAAATCTTCAGGCCTCGCTCCCTGTGTCAAATGAGGTTTGGTTGAACCTAGGATTCCTTGTTTCAAGGATGGAGATCTCTTTCCCTGAAGGGGGTGCCGGCAGGGGCTGGGAGTTGGGGGGTGACGAAGCCCACAAAGTCCCTCCACAGAAGCGCTTTAGGACGGCAGCCTCTGGGCACCACAGCCGCAGGCTCCCGGTTTCCCTCTCTCCGGGGCGCCAAGAGAAGGCGCTGAGGGCTGGTGGCCGAAGCTGACCGAACACGGAGACCCCGGGGCCCTTCTGCGGCGCGGGCCGGGCCTCGCAGCCTCGCGTGGCCAGACCGCGTGCCCGGCCGCCCCTGCCATCTTCCTCGGCGGCCATATGGGCGCGCGAGGCGCCCCTGGCGGCGGGAGGACGAGGCGCCCGAGGGGGCGTGGGAGCCGCACGGGGACGCTGGGCGGGCCTCCGGGGCGGCCCCCGCGGGTCCTTCGTGCCGCAGGGCCCACGGAGCGGGGAAATGGAGGCAGCGAAAGGCGCGCCGGGTTATCCTTTTCCGCCGCGAGGGCCTCGTCGGGAGCGCCATTTGTCTCGCGACCCCAGTCAGCTCCACCTGGACTCGCCCCTGGCCCGAGGCCTGCGGCGCGGGTCCTCCAGCTCCGGTCCCTGCCTCTGTCCGGAGCGGGCCGACGGGGCGGCCGGTTTCGCGAGGATGGTGGGCGCCAAGGCCGAGGGGCGGTGCGGAGCGCTGGGAGAGCGGGGTCGGCGCTGGGGGCAGACAAAGGCGGGGGACGCCGAGCAAGGGGAAGACAAAGCGCAGAAAGGGGGTCGGCGGCGGCGCCGGGGCCCCGGAGGCGGCTCCGGGCGCTGCGGAGCCAATGGGCGGGCGCGGGGCGGGGGCCGGCGGGGGCGGCGCCGTAATAAGGCGGCGGCGGCCGCGGCCGCTCGGGGACCACTGGCAGCGGCGGCAGCTCGTGCCCGCGCACTCCTCGCACCCGAGGCGTTCCCCGGAGACCGACCCCCGCCCCGCGGCCCAGGCCGGGGCCCGGTGAGACCCGCGGGCGGGCCAGGGGAGGGGCCGGCATCACGCTCGTAATCCGGGCGGCCCAGGTCGGGGCTGTGGGCGCGAGGGCCGCCGCCCACGGGGTCCCGACGCCGAGCGCCTCCACCCGTCGCGCTCGCCCGTGGCCCCGAGGCCAGCGTCCGCCCTCCGGGTCCGGCCTCCAGACAGAGGCGGGGCCGAGGTCTCCTCGGCTGGACCCGCGGGAGTCCCGGGTCTGGGTTCCGGTACGCGGGATCGGGACGGAGGAGCGGGGCGCGCGGGCGGCGGCTCGGCCGGGCGGGGCGGGCGGCTCGGCCCGCGAGCGCTGTCCAGGGGCTGGGTCGGCCGAGCGAGGAGCGCCCGGGCCCCCGCGCCTCGGCCCCGAGCTGGGGAGGGTCGGGCCGGGGTCAGGCCGGGGCAGCGGATTCTGGCCGCGCCCCCCCCGCCCCCCCCAGGACCCGCCCTCTCCTGACCTCCCCTCGCACCAGGCGGGGTCCTGGTCTGCGAAGCGCTCAGGCCGCTGCGCGGAGCCCCTCCCCTAGTCGCTGCCAGCTAACTGTTCTTTCCCCGACACATGGTTCCACTCAGGGACCCCTGCCCCCTGCGGAGCCGCGTGGGGGACGAGCGGGCCAAGGGGGAGGTGGGTGAGGGGCGGAAGTGGCAAGACCCAGAGCAACAGGAAATGACTTAGGGAAAGCCCCAACCGCGGTCCCCCAGCCCCTTGCCTGTAAACACCCCACCCCCACCCTGCGGGCTGGGGAAGGGCTTGTGGGGCCCTCTCAACCGACTTCCCCTTGCAGAACCCAGCGGGTGCCGCGGCTCCACACGGGGCCTCCATCGCCGCCAGCGAGCCATGTTCCAGGCTGCAGGAGCCACCCAGGCCACCCCCCCCCACGTAGGTGCTCAGCCGGGTGGGAGGGCACACTCCATTCCCGCAGGTGTCTGGCCTGAGGGTGAAGGCGTGCTGAGCGGCGTGTTTGCCTGTCTCCCTTCCCCTCCTCCTGACTGTCCCTGGGATCTGGGCTGGTGATGGTCTGGGGCCCTCCTCAGCTGACCCTGCCCCGCCTGCCCTCTCCCTCAGGAAGCCAAAGGTGGCAGTGGCAGCAGCGCGGTTCAGCGCTCCAAGGTAGGGCCCTGAGGCTGGGGTGTGCGGGAGGGCGGGCTGGTCACTGGTCAGGCCCCTGATGGGGTCTCTCCCGAAACAGTCCTTCAGCCTTCGCGCCCAGGTGAAGGAGACCTGCACTGCCTGCCAGAAGACCGTGTACCCCATGGAGCGGCTGGTGGCCGACAAGCTCATTTTCCACAACTCTTGCTTCTGCTGCAAGCACTGCCACACCAAGCTCAGGTGCGCCCTTGCCCTACCCCCGCCCTGGCCTTCCTGACCTGACCCGACCAGACCCGACCTGAGCGCAGCTGTTCTGCTTCTACAGCCTGGGCAGCTACGCGGCGCTGCACGGAGAATTTTACTGCAAACCCCACTTTCAGCAGCTGTTTAAGAGCAAAGGCAACTACGACGAAGGCTTCGGCCGGAAGCAGCACAAGGAGCTCTGGGCCCACAAGGAGGTGGACCCCGGCACCAAGACAGCCTGAGGCACCTCTCACCATCCACTCCCTCCTCCTTCCGTCGAGGGCCTGGAGCAGGCAGCGGGCAGGGTGGGAGAGAGGTTGGACCGGGCCCCGGCGGGGTCAGGGTGGGAAGGGGATGAGGCCGTCTTGCTCGGGCAGAGGGTCTTGGGGGCAGGGCTCTGCTTCGGGATTCCTTCCTTCTCCCTCAGTGGGTGGGGGGGTTAGGGAACCAGGACTGGGCTTTGCTCACCAGCCCGCTTCCTGCTGCTTCCAGCCTACCCCACGGCCCCCTGGGAAGGCCCCCCAACCCAGCTTCCCTATCTAGGTGCCTTTTCTCCAGCAAGGAGTCAGCATGCCCCCCTCAGGGTCCCAAGCTCCCTCACTGCCACCCAGGGCCCTGTGTGGCCCCCACATCTCCCCATCTACCTCTGCCCTTAGCCTGGTCCTGAGCCATGGAGACTGCAGGAAGGTGAGCCAGGATGCCCCCTGCTGGGTCTGTCCAAATGCCCACCAGGACCCAGTGGGGGAGGGGAGGGAAAGTGGAAGAGCCCCGCCCTCCTCACCCCCCCCCCCCCCAAGGCGAGGCAGGGCATGCCCATTAGGGCTTGGGACCATCCCACACCACGGAAGCAGCAGAAGCTAAAGCACCGGCCAGGCTGAGAGCCACAGAGACTGGTGGGGAGCTGGCAGGGTCACGTTCCCCTCTTCTCCCATTTCTGCCGGTTTTGATTGTTGTAATCAACCCTGTTTTAAACACGTTTCAACAGATCCTGACTCTGTATTATGTGGCCTGATGGGGGGTTTTGTGGCAGGAAGGATACAGTCACCACACAGAAGTGAAGGGGGACAGGGTCAGCCCAAAGCACCCCCTGGCCTTGATTGGTGGTGGGGGGCGGATGGTGATGGGTGTCAGGGGAATGAACACTGGGCAGCCTGAGAAAAGGGGGTGCGCTTCCCAGCCAGGTCTTCATACTGTCAAACCCAGAGTGTCTGATGACTGAACTCCACTTTGCCCCTCAGTCTGTGTTGCTTAAGGTCAGGCCGTCAGTGGGTAATGGTGCTGCGCCTCGCTGCACTTCAGTATGTTGGGGTACAAGACAGAATCCTTTTGCTGAGTCCTCGTCTGAGCCCCCTTTGCCCTGGAATGGTGGGAACCAGCAGATCCAGCAATTTGTATCAAAGGTCTCCTAGTCTCTGTGCCCTTTCCCCATCTGTCCTCTTCCTCCTGCTTTTTCAAGCTCCAGGGAATGGGGCAGCCGTGGTCACCATCCCAAGCAGTCTAAGGAGAAACAGCTCATCTGCTCTTCTGAGGGGACAACAGTTTACAACAAACAAGGCAAGCTTGGAGGACCTAAGATCCTCCCCTGCCCCCACCCCCACCCCCACCCCAACAGAATACAGGCAGGATGTCTGGCTTGTCCTGCCCCAGACCCAACCATCCTGATTTCCCCCAACTGCCTGTGGACTATGTGACTTGGTGCAACAAGAGGGCAGACTCCTGGGGGATTTGCTACCTCCACCCCATATACGTCCTTAAGTTCCTAAGTGACCTCATGCCCATAGAACAGGGCAGGGAGCTGGGCCTCAAACTCCGAAGGCAGGTGGGCGGGCCACTGTGCTATGTTGCCCCTGGAAATGGCAGAGCCAACAGCAAGCAGAGCTGGCACCCCGAGCCTGGGTCCTCAGAGCGTGAGGAGGGCTGCTGAGAGCCTCACTTGGGGCAGGTCCAACGTCTGCATCAGAGGCCTCAGATGGGGACAAGGATGGTCCTTCTCTGCTCCGAGCTAAGCAACAGCAGCAGATAGCCCTGGGGGAGCTATCAGAGAGGTGGCTCCTGGAGGTGCCCGATCCCTGCCCTGCAAGGATATGACTCAGATGAGTCCTTCCCTGGGCTGGGAAGACCAGTGGATGCCACAAAGGTCCTGGAAACGGAGCCACATTGATACTTGGGTCAGGTGAGCTGACAGTGCCACCTCAGTGAGTCAGCTGTGGTAGAACCACCCTCGGCAGAGCTCCGAGGAATGGGGGGAAGAAAGGGAGCCACTTTTGAGCTAGCAGACTGGTACCAGCCAAGTCACACCACCCCAGGACCCCTCTTGGAGTCAAGTTCTCATCTGCTAAGGGAGGCAAGCTTGTTGCCAGGCGCCATACCCAGCTTCTCCCAGGTAGACACCTGTTCCCTCCACCCCCCAACCAAAAGCACTGCCACAGGACCCCTTGGGTATAAATGATCCCTTTTATTGTAAGTAATGCACGACACTGGCCTGGCTTTGCACTGCAAGCCCTCGGTCAAGATATAGTCAAAATAACTATGGCTGCAGGTTCTTCTGCACGATCCACAATTCAGACACAGACACAGAGCTGAGGTGGGCAGGAGGGTGGTGGAGTGTGGACTGTCCCCAGCCCTGGCCTCTCCGTGTCGGGCTGGCCAAGGCTGACATACCCCACGGGTTGATGAGCAAGTGGTGGCAGGCCCTTCCCACAGCCAGCCTGGGGCTGCTAGGAGACGGCCCTTCAGATCCTTTGGGCCAGGCCATCCTAGGCCCCACAACTTTTCATCTGGATTATTTAATAAAAAAACAATAAATTAAAATTAAGCAACAGCTTGGTCCTGAGGATGCTGAGCCAGCATGTCCACAGTTTTTGGCACACAAAAAATCAGGGTCGTGGTTTTTTGGAGTGTAGGATTTGTTGGCTTGTTCGCAAATTCATTTTTAAAAACATTCCCTGTGCGGCAAGACCCCGGGGGGGGGGGGGGGGGCTCTGTGAGAGCCTGAACCTGGGACACAGAGTCGTCTCATCTTGTCGGCACCGGCACCACGCCGTTTCCTGGCGGGGGTCAGGGACTGGGGGCGGGGGTGTGGGCCCAAGAAGAGTGCTACAGCCATCAGGACGGGGTCGTGGAGAGGCCGAGCTGCCGCTCGGCAGCTTTGGTCAAGGCAAGGGGCCAGTCCCCACCCTGGGCCGAGAGCCAAGGTGGAGGCAGGAGCACATGCTCACTGTCCTCAGAGCGCCCGCCTGGGGGTGCCTGACAGAGGCCCCTGGGGGAAAAGGATGGAAACAGGGGCCCAGGCCCAACTGGCACCGTGCAACACACATTCCTGCAAAACCAGCTGCTTTCATTTTCTCTTCTCTCTCTTGAGGCATCCATCACCTGTAACAGTCTAGAATTGATATATATAAAAACCATCAAATATGATCTGAGATATAAATTAACAAGTACAAGGCCTCACATTACATGATGTGAAAAGGCTAAAAACAGCGATAGAAACTACATTCATAAAAGTGCATCGTCAACATACAACGAAGGCTTTGGCTTGTTCTGGTGCCCGTGGGGAAGTGGGCAAGGCTGGCAATGAGCTGCCTGGCGCTAATCCCCAGCTCCTTGGAGACACCCATCCCTGGGCACTGGCTTTTTTTTTTTTTTTTTCTTCCTTTAATGACAACTCCCAAGGAAACTGGGTGTTGGAGAGGGAGGAGCTCTAGCAGTAGGCACATTTTTGGAGGGGAGGGGCCGGAAGAAAGGACCAGCGCCCAGGCTGAGGTAAATAAGGCCAACTCTAAGCTGCTTGGAGATACTGGCTCCCTGACCCCTGCTGCCATTCCTCCCCCATAGGAGCAACAAGGGAAAGAGGCTGAGACCTCATGGGGATGAGCAAGGCTGGCCAAGGAGGAACAGAGCTTTGCAGTTTGGGACACAGTTGGTGGCATCATAGAGAGCTCTGGCCTAGCAGGTCGTAACCCGCAGACAGCCTGATACAACTCCCCTGGCTGCCCTGAACGGCCCACTCAGGGTAGCCAGCTGGCTCAGATGCCTTCACTGTGTTGTCCATCGTCCTTTCTGCCCCAGGAGGGGAACAGGTGCCAGGCCAGGAGCACAAAGGCCATGACCTTCAGCTCTTTCCAATCTGGCCCAAGGCCCAAGCCCAGAGCAGGGGTACTCAGAGCCCAGAGGGCACACGAAGTCTCCAGTTTAGAAACTGGGTACAGCATAAGAGTGACTCCAACTTGTAAAACAGAGACAATTGCATTGACAAAACTGGGTCTCCCTCTCAGTGGGGGCAGTTCTACATCTCAGGCCCCTGCTTGAGGGTGGGAGGGGGTCAGGGTCATGGGGGTAGGCAGGACAGGCTCCTCCTTCCCTGAATAAGGCAGCATAACATTTGCTTCATTCATCTTTGGTAAAGGAAAGGGACTGGCAAGCTGGCCTGGGGCTCCAGGGGGAGTGCAGCCCAGGCCTCCGCTTTCCATTGGCTGCGGGATGCTGGGCTTTACCTCAGGCGTGGGTGGGCTCATCCAGCCCAGAGATGCCCTGGTGGTCTCCAGACATGGGGAGGAGAAACAAAATAACACTCTGAATGAAAGTAACACTATTCAGACCCTCGTGTCCATCCTGTGCCCCCAGACTCCCGGGGGTCTGGTGCTGACCGTGGTGTCAGGACACAGTGCCGAGGACGGGGCCCACGGCGCCTCGCACGCTGTTGCTAGCCCCTTCCCCTCCAGGCTGAGCTTAGGATGCTGGAGCTTCAGGTCTGGCAGGCTGGGGGTTCCCAGTCCGTGAGGCTGCAGCCACCCTACCTGGCTCTGGGCCCCAGCAGCAGAAGGGCACAGACAACGCTGGCTGGACTGCAGCTCCATGGTCCACAGCCTTGCCTGGGAGAAGCAGCAATTTTGCTGAGCCCCACAGCAGCCCCTCGCCCATGCAGCAGGGGGCGGCCAGCAACAGCGTGGCCTTGAGAGCTCAGTACACGAGCTGTGCAAACTGGTGTGTGAGCAGCTCCTCGGCCGAAGGTCTCTGGCGGGCCTCCACAAAAATGCGCCTCAGGAAGTCCCGGCCGTGCTCAGAGATGTGGGAGGGCAGCTGAGGATTGGTGGGCTGGGTGGCAATCTTGAAAATGGCGGCCATGGCTTCATACTCTGCCCAAGGTGGTTTCTCTGTCAGCATCTCCACCACAGTGCAGCCCAGGCTCCTGGAGAGAGAACCCCAGTGTCACCCCCTCAACCCTCCCCAGGCTCCCAGCTGCCCTGCCCACTGTTGTGAAAGGAGGTGCCCTTCCCAGAACACACTGAGACAGGATGGGCCAAGCTGACGGTTGACACCCCTGTAGAGGGGTCCCCAAGGCCAGAAGAGGCTTCAAAGCCCCGTCAGCTTCGTCCATGTGGGCTTCATTCAACCTACACCCACCCAGGTGCTTCCTGACACTGGGGAAGAGAACCACTTTATCATGTTCAGAAAGAGCTCTGAGATAACGGTATTAGTTCCTGTTGCTGCTGTAACAAATTACCACGAACCTAGTGGCATAAATTTATTATCATTTTGGAGGTCGGAAGTCTAAAGTGAGTCTCACTGGGCTAAAGTCAACGTATCAGTGGGATGGTTCCTTCTGGAGGCTCTGAGAGGAGAATCCATCACCCTGCCTTTTCCAGCTACTAGAGGCTGCCTGCATTCCTTGGTTCATGGCCCGTGCCTTGCGTCACTCCAACCTCTTGTTTCCTTTGTCACCTTTTACTGCTCACTCTGATATCCTGCCTTCCTTTTATAAGGACCTTTGTGCTTATACTGAGCCCATCTGGATAATCCAGGATCATCTCCCCATCTCAAAGTTCTTAATCTGCAAAGGCCTTACTGTCATATAAGGTAACACAGGTACATTTACTAATCCTTTTGGCATTAGTATGTGGACATCTTCAGGGACCATTATTCATCCCACCACAGTAACATTGTAAGAGGAAGTGATGCTCTCACAACTTTCAGGCCCTTTCAGAGGATGGACATGAAGTTAGGTAGAGCAGATGCAAGCCACCTGAGCACGAGGAGGGAGCGCAAGCCTGCTGCTGTTTAGAGACAGATCAGGCCTTCAGATTGGATCCCAGTTCTTTCAGGGATTTAGCAAACATCAGGGATGTTTTCCATGGCCTAAGTTCTCAGTGATAACAGAACAGTTGCTGTTCAGAGTTAAAACACAGCGCATCTGCTGTATGTACTGCTGCAGGCACCACCACCTCTGCCCACACGGAGCCCGCAACCTGGCCTCGCTGGCCAGAGGTGAGTTCTCACTCCCTCCTGCCACACTGCAAAGCCCCCAAGCCTCATTTCTAAGTTGGAGCCGCTACAGCCCAGACAGGGAGATGGGGTCCCAGCACGTCCCCAGTGCTCACCACACGTCTGCCTTCCTTCCGTAGCCCTCACCGCTGATCACCTCAGGGCTCATCCAGTAGGGTGTGCCAGTGACCGAGCGCATGCCCGTGCCTGACATGCAGATGGTCTGCAGGCGCTTGCTGGCCCCAAAGTCCCCCAGCTTCACATTCCCAGCAGAGTCTCGGAGGATGTTGGCTCCTAAGGCATGAAAGGGCAGAGGCTGCAACCCTGGACCCCTGGGCACTTTCCACCATCCTCCCTCTGTCTCTCCCTCCCAGGTCAAAGGGCTGCTGGGGAGGATGGGGGGCTACCATGAATTAGACATGACCTGCACAGAACAAACAGGCTAGTGACGGGAAGCCTCAGCCCTACAGCACCAAACCGTCATCACTATGGCCAACATCTGCAGAGCACTTCACAGTATTTTCCCAAATTGCTTAACTGATCTTCATGCCAATCCCCCAAGGAAGCAATTAGGGTTCCACTTTTCAGAAAGTTCAAAATGACCAGGTCGAAAGTTCCCAAGTAACTAGGTCACGGGGACCACACAGCCTGCCCCTGCTCACCCTTGATGTCCCGGTGAACAATCATGTTACTGTGCAGGTAGGACATGCCCTCCAGGATCTGCCGGGTGTATTTTCGGGTCACACTCTCTGTCAGAGCTCCGTAGGCCTTCAACTGGTCTTTCACTGAGCCCTAAAGCCACAGGAGTCAGAGGGAGTCACTGCAGGAAGGTGGTGGGAAGGGGCAAGGCTACTTCCAGCCCCCGGCATTCGGCGAAGGAGTGATTCTTCCGATTCCCATTTGTGATGTGCCAGGCACTTTGCTAGGGGCTGTCAGGCAGCTTGGAGAAAAGTCTGAGACAGTCCCTTCCTCAAGCAACAGATGACCCAAATCCAGAAGGGAGGTCTGTCTACTCTAGGTAAAGGCGCTACTTACTGGACAGTGCAGCTGCCCTGTAAGCCTCAGGTTAGGGTAGCCTGGGACATTTCTCATCCCACACCATCACTGCAGCCAGACGCAGGGCCTGCTGACTCCAAGTCCTGCCACTGCCTCACCTTCCCCCCTGAGCCTCTGGAGTCTCAGGTAATCAGACCCATGTCAAAGGGACCCCTCCTCCACAGCCCACAGCCCCAGGAGAGGTCCTCTCTTGCGTGTCCCACATGCATCAGGGGCACATACCCCCGGCATGTACTCCATGAAGATGGTCAGAGTCTTCTCGGCACGGTCCCGCAGGCAGCCATAGTACTGCACTATGCGCTCGTGCTGCAAGTTCTTCAGCAACTGGATCTCACACTCCAGTGCACTCACCTCCTAGGGGAGAGGCCCAGTGGTCACCTAGGCTTTCAGGGCCCTGGTTCTACCTGCCTAGGATCAGCTCAGCTTGCCCTATTCAGTGGCCTCAGAGGAGTCTGTCTGCCTTGGGAACTTCAGCTGGAGAAAAGGGGGGACTCTCTCAACTGTTTGGCCCTTGTCCACAATGCCGGCTAAGCCTTGGGATGGTGGCACTCCCATGCTGGAAGACAGCAGACAGTGGGGTGGGAGACGGGTTTGTGGGGGCAACTAAGCAGTTTAGATAACTGCTGTATTTATCCACTCAAACTGGAATGAAGGTCACATCCAAAGCTAAGCTCCAAAGACAGGCTCCTTCCTGGTCTGAGAGCTGGGAGACAGAGGCATCTGTTTGGTGAGGGTGGGGCAGGTACTGCTCTTTGTAGCACTGGCCATCACCTCCCAGTTTGGGTTGCTTGGTACTTTGGCACCAACTCAGTTCCTCATACCCAATCTCTCCCCTGGGCCAGGGTCAACAGCAAGGGAGCCTGGGAGGAAGAATGATGGGAGAAGCAACCTGTAGCATCTCGAGCAATTTGTGCAATGAGACAGGTATTTTCTTGAGAGGGAGGAACTGGAAGTCAGACCATGGGGAAGGCAATACCTTGCTTGTCTCAGGACTGTCTGGGTCAAACTGGACCTGCTTGGAAGCAAGTTCTCGTCCTGTGTCCACATCATAGCACAGATAGACCCTGCCAAAGGCACCCTGGCCCAGGAGCTTCCCCCGGCGCCAATTGATGGGGGCACTGGGAGCTACAGGAGAACAGAAGGAAAGAGCATTAGAGTTCGTGCACTTAGTTACCGATATCCTGCCTCATCCTACAGAGGCCCGAGCTGCCCCCTCACCCGGCATCATCACATCTCTCAGCATAGCATCTCCACGCCCATCTGGAACAGGCTCAGTGCCCTGGTCAATCAGACCTCAAGGCCCAAGGCCTGAGAAGCAGAGGATTGGCTAAAATAGTGGTTAAATGTTCATCTGAATTGATTAAATACCTTCATACTTCCAAGGCCCCCAAATATCTCATTATGTCAGGGATTAAGGAGACTGCTCTTCAGTTTAAACATGGAGAAACTAAAGGCCAGAGAGAAGTGCTTGTCACACAACAGTGGAGTGAGGACTAAGGTCCAGGGGATCTGCTGCCCACCCTCGGGCTCTTCCACTGGGTGCGGATGGGCCAGAGCTGCCAACTGCTGAGCCAAACAGCCCCAGTGGACCCGCTGGCCTCCCGCCCTGCAGCTGGTCTGAGCATCCCCTGGGCAGCCTCCACCTGGCCAGGGCCCACTCCTCACACTTGGTTGGCACGTTCCTCTCCTGCACAGAGAGGGCGTTCTCACTGTCCGCACTCCGCAGGCGCCCTCGGGGGTCCAGGTACTGCACCGCCAGGCCCATGTTCTCGCCATTTGTGCTCAGGGAGCGGCTGGAGGGCACCAGGGTGAACAGGTTGCCTTGATGACGCCGTATTCGGGGAAATGTTCTTCTGCCTGAAGGGTTGCAGGGCCAGAATAGAGCAAGTCAGACCCCTGGCCACAGGCTGAATGTGCAAACCGGGCCATAACAGCAGCTCCAGTTGGGTGAGCTCTCCAGAACCCATCTGCCCTCCCACCTGACTCGTGCCAGAATGGCTAATGTCTCAAGCATCCTGAGAATCAGGACAAAAGCAGGAATTAGCAAGCAGCCAGATGGTTTAGGGAAACCTAGCCAAAGCGAAAGCATAGGGCTGGCCCCTATGTCCTACGTCACTCGCAGGGCCAATCCACGGCTGATCTATTTTCCTTGGCATTCTAACCCTAAACCTCTGAGGAAGCTCCATTCCGTTTGCTGCGTGAGGCAGAAGGGGGCGTTGGAGAGCTGGCGCCCTGGAGCATGCTGTGCACTCAGACAAAGGACAGAGTTCCCAGAGGCAGCATCAGTCTACAAATACCAGCCTCCCCCCACCCTTTTTTAACCCTGACTCTACTGCCTCAAGCCTGGGCACAGTTCCTCAGGAATAAAGGGAACATGGGGCCTGGAGTGCCTGGGCCACCCGCTCCAGTGGCTTTTCCTGGAGGAGCTTTAACCACATCCCTTTTGAGGTGGCCAGCAGGGGGCAGGGTGGAGGCACACTCACCATCATTGTAGTCCTTGTGGTGCACGGACACGTGGTAGCGCCGGGGGTAGGTTCCACCTTTGACCCCTTTGTCATAGAGCTGAGTTTCCCGATCTGAGTAGGAGAGAGGAATCACTGGCTTCTCGACAGGCCAATGTTAGTGATCCATTTAAGCCTCTAGGTCACCTGAGGCCTCAGAGCAGCAAGCCCGAGGAGAATTAAAATACAGCCCTGGCTTCTCTTCCCAACTCAGCCATCAAAAGCAGACTGCCCACAGCCCCACCCGGACACCCCGCAGTGCTCACCCAGGCTCTGGAGAACTCACCCGAGAATTCCTGTCTGTTGTCTGGGAAGCTCTGGGCTCGGGACATTCGCGATTTCCGGAAGGATGGGCTAGAAAAACAAAATGAATCACAAAGTAGACTTCAGGGTACCTCCAAAGCAGCTCAACAGGGCAGAAGAGAGGATACTCACACAGACTGCTTCTCCTAGCTCCTTCCCACACATGTCATTGCATGGTAGGAAGCAGAGTTGGAGAGAAACAGCCCTCTTCTCAGCCTACTACTTTCTCTTCACTAGTCTGAGGCCCACATCTGACGGGACCCTGAATAATGAAGCCCTCCAGTGCTACCGACCTCCACCCTGGCTGCACAGTGCTTTATCTTACCCTTCCCTCCCACCTTGGTGACAGGGGAAGAGCTGCACAAAGCCCCTTGCCCAGCGCAGTAATAAAGATAGCAACAGCATCTTCCTTTCAGAGTAATCACCACCGTCCCATTTTAGAGACGTGGAAAACAGGAACAGAGAGGTTAAAGGGCTTGTCCAAAACTATTCAACTAATATTTGGTGGAGCTGGGTCTATATGGCTCCAGATCCCATGAAGGGAAGATGAAAGCTCTGACCTTAGGTTATGCTGGCCCTCAAGGAAGTAAAGTCCAGGTCACTGAGTCTGACTCCCAAGGAGAAGAAAACAAAGCATTGGAGGGACAGAGGAAGAATTCAAGAATCAAGTGAGTTATCTTTCCCAGCATCCACCTGAACGGTTCTTTCCCTCATGTGAGAGTGCCTTTGGAAAAGGTCATAGGTCAGAAGAAAGTCTCAAGGCAGTGATGCAGGGGCTGTCCCCTACTTCCCAACTGCTAGACCTTCTGTGGTCCTGTCCCACAGCTCCCCTCCCCCACCAGCGTGGCCACAAGGCTTAGAAGAGAGTTCAAAGCCAGAGTCAGTTCCTGTCCTGGCAGAGCTCTCAGTTTGCAGCAGCAACTCTGGCACCTCCACCTGTGCCTTCTTACTCTTTTTTTTTTTTTTTTTTTTTGCTGTACGCGGGCCTCTCACTGTTGTGGCCTCTCCCGTTGCGGAGCACAGGCTCCGGACGCGCAGGCTCAGCGGCCATGGCTCACGGGCCCAGCCGCTCCGCGGCATGTGGGATCTTCCCGGACCGGGGCACGAACTCGTGTCCCCTGCATCAGCAGGCAGACTCTCAACCACTGCGCCACCAGGGAAGCCCTGCCTTCTTACTCTTTTGGTTGGAAAGCAAGCCTAAAATAAGGCTGCAGATTGGATGCCAATAAGCAACTGTGACTGTTCTATGATACCTAGAGGGGAGACCACGCTCAGCAGCTCACAGGTCTGTTAGGAGAGACACGGTACAGATCCAGCCATGGTCACAAGGTGATTACCCATGTGAGCAATTAATCAGTTACAAAAAGAAAAGAAAATCCCCAGAACTGTTCCTTAGCCTCTGACCACAGTCCTAAGCCCAGCTGGATGTGGTCAAAATGTGCTCTTGGGCATAATAAGGTCAAGGAGAGAGACTGGCTACATCAATGATAGATATGCCAAAGCCACCAATGATAGGTGGCCAATGATAGGTGCCAAAGCCACCTCCAAACACCCCCGCTGACGGGCAAATCAGCTCCACAGAACCACGTGGTGTGTGAAGGATGACGCTTGTTGCCTCCCAAAGTGTAAGAATAAGATTACACACCAAGCATGCAGTGTGGTAAGCTAGGCAGTCTGAATATCTTGTTTTCTGGTTTTTATATCCCAGTTTCTTACTCCACCAGAAAGACTTGGAGAAAAAAAAAAAAGAAAGTAAACCCAAAGGTGATAATTCAGTTTTGTCCCCCAAGCAATGAAGGTTGAAGGTTGTCCAGATCTCAGCAATGAGGCTAAGGGTACAAGGGCAGCATGTGTTATGTGGGAAGTCAAAACATGTAAAGTGCTTGGAACAACAGAGCAAGCATTTAACACATGTGAGCTGCTATTATAACCTACTACATTCATCTAATTATACAAACATAACATTCTCCCTGTTTGGAAAATTAAGGAGAGGGCTAGGAATGCTAGCGAAAGGTTTCTTTCCCAGAAGCATGATGTTTTAACCATGGGCCTGCAGACCAATGTGCAGTTCAGGGACACACACACTAGCTGACTCCATTTCCTCAGCTCATCAGTTCCAAAAATGCCTATGCACTAACCCCCGAACCAGCCACAGTCTCATACCTGTCTGCGGACCTGTCCAAGGATTGGCAGCTTCCTGACAAGGAATTTTCAGCACTGCTCAGGGGATCCAGCATCTGCAAGGCAAGTCATACAATAAAACCCCAGCCCCAATCCCAGCCAGGTGACCCAGCCAAGGCCAGCAAATGGTCCTTTTTCTTTTCCAAAATATGAAAGTGCCCTTTCTCCGCCAGGGCAGTGGGAAGAATGGTTAGGAAGGTACCATTCTCCCCCGCAGTCTGAAAGGCAAGTTTCCAGGAGTGAGAAAAATGCCTGGCTGGCATCCCAAGGAGCTCTGCCAGGAGAGCAAAGCAGAGACGCTGCTTCTCTTGTTGACATTTTCTTGGCTTGTGAATGCTGGAGCCTGGTGCTGGAGATGGTCCTACCCTGCAGAGGCTTCCAGTGCATTTGGGTGGGACCATAATGCTTCTGTTTACACTCCACAATTTATAATTTAAAATTCATAATTTTATTGCCCTCATTTCACAGACAAGCCACTGCAGGTCTAGAAAGGTTAGGAGAATTGTCTGAAGTCATGAAACTAGTTAGTACACAGCTGACACAGAACAAAAATTTCCCAGTTCCTAGTTCTCCTGCAGAGCCAGTAAGTATCTATGTAAGTTAAAATGTTTCTCTGGCCCTTGGTCAAATGCAGTAACAAAAAGCCTTCAGATTAGCTTTTTCTCCAACTAATCTCCCCTTCATTTTGCCTATGGGGGGTATTCACTACCAGAGAATTTATTATCTGAGATCCAAAGTTAAACATTACATAGGGAAGCAGAGTATCAGAACCATGAAAATTCATGAACAACTTTCATAAAATTGGTTTCCATCTCAAATTATCTCTTCCCATTTAATGCTGGAGTCCACCTCACCCATACTGTCACTCATATATTGTCATATATGATTTTTTTTTAAACTGCCAATCAAGGCAAATTAATTGAAAAGTAAAATCCCCAAAATCTTGATAAGGATATAGGATTTCCCCAAGAGGATAAAACCAACATGGGAAAGAATTGCTCCCAAACCATAAAGTGCATATTTGGCAAAGTTAGATCAGATAACAGAAGAACAGAGAATGAGCAAGTATAACAACATGACAGGTGTGACGAAGGAGGAAGAATACCAAAGGTTCAAGAAAGGCCTGTGGAAAATACACTGAACCCCGTGAAGGCTTCTGTAAAAAAAAAAAAAAAGGAGCCTCTTTAGGACAGTGCTGCAGAAGTCAAAGAGGAAGTGAAGGAAGTTATGTTGTGCTAGTAAAATTTTTGTTAGAAAAATTAAGCCAAAAAAAATTAGCCTGAATCATGCTTTGTTCATTCTAAAAATTAGCAAATAGATGCAACTATTACTCAAATCTGATTAAAGAAAAAACAAAATAAAGTTATCTTAGTTTCATTTTTCAAGAAAGTCCCAGTTGGATACTCTTTCACTATATACTATGCTGTTTTGGTCTCTGTTAAGTGGATTTATCTTGAATGGCCCATTAGCAGCAGCAATTCTCTTTAGCTAAAGAGGCGGGCACTGGGGAAGGACCTAGGCATTCTCCTGCTTCCTTGGCCTCTTTCTAAAAGTCTATCCTCACTACAAGTCTAATACTCCCATGCTTTCCAGGGCCAGGCAGGTAAAGAAGTAAAAGGACCAGGATATAGGACCATGGGGAGGGATAGAAAGCAAAGGCAATCAAACTCATTAGCAAAGTCACCCCTAGTACAGCTGATGTCTGGAAGCACTCTGGTTAGAGAAAATGGAAAGGATGGTCAGTAAGATATCCAAGAAGGGACTCTGCAGCTAAAAGCACTCTAGGTCACTGTTCTAAACATAAATTTACCTGGAAGGCAGGACTGTAGAAGAGAGAAGAGGCAGTTTAAAAATGCTTCTCATAGCCTATATAGTTTGAACAATGCTACACAGAGATTAGCTATTGAGGGGAAGAAAAGTTGTAAGAATCAGTTTTAGGAAAAAGTAGTTACAAGAATCAGGTTTTTTTGGTAAAATCCCCCATGTGATGGTGCTGGCCTTCTACTGGATGCTTTTACCCTTAAGAAATTTCCCCTCTCAAGATCAAATCCCAAAAGTTTATAAGACAGATCTTTTTCTTGCAATCAAAGCAAGCTCATTGAAAAAACTTCAGAATGAAGCCAGAGATCTCATTCTTGCTGAATTCACTAAGCCAAAGTGCCATTTTCATCAAGTGGGCCACAAGTTAAAAAAGCTAGCCATTAAAATGGGTAAGCCATTGTGGTAGATGCACCCTAGGATGTCCTCACTCCACCCCACCCCAGTAAGTCAAAGCCTTGCATATAACCCCCGCCCCTTGAGTATAGGTAGAACTTGTAATTTGCTTTTAGTCAATAGACTATGGCAGAGAGGATGGATTTTCGTTGCCGCGTGCGGGCTTTCTCTAGTTGCAGTGAGCGGGGGCTAGCTACCCTTTTGTTGCAGTGTGCGGGCTTCTCACTGCGGTGGCTTCTCTTGCTGTGGAGCACAGGCTCTAGGCGTGTGGGCTTCAGTAGTTGTGGCACATGGGCTCAGTAGTTGTGGCTCCCGGGCTCTAGAGCGCAGGCTCAGTCGCTGTGGCTCACGGGCTTAGTTGCTCCGTGGCATGTGGGATCTTCCCGGGCCAGGGCTCAAACCTAAGTCCCAGGCATTGGCAGGCGGATTCTTAAGCACTGCGCCACCAGGGAAGCCTGAGACTTCATCTTTGCAGACCAGAGCAAGAGATTCTTCTGCTGGCCTTGAAGAAGCTACCATATTTTGAGAGGGCCACATGGCAAGGAACTGCAAGTGGCTCCTAGGAGCTCAGAGTGGCCCCTGGCCGACAGCCAGCAAGAAAACAGGGACCACAGTGCTACGACCACAAGAAACTGAATTCTGCCAACCACCATGTGAACCTGGAAGGGAACCACAAGCTTCAGAAAGAAATGCAGCCTGGCTGACACTTGAGTGAAGCCTTGTGTGACCCTGAGTGGAGAACCCAGCTAAGTCATGCCTGCATTCTGGGCCCAAGGAAACTGTAAAATAATAAATGTCTGCTGTTTTAAGCTGCTAAGTTTGTGGTTGTTTTACTTAGCAATAGATAACTAATACAGCTGTCTACTATCATAAAAGTCCACCCAAAGGAGACAGTCCTACTTTGGACTGGTATACTCGTTACCTTTCATTAAGAAATAGCAAAACTAAAATCTGGTTGAAATGCAAAACAAAATCTGTTTAGGACTGGTCACATGTTAAAACTCTGCTGAAATGACAGGTCGTTGTAAGGAAGTATACAAACAGCGGAGTGGTGTTCTGCAGGGAGACCAGTGAGAGGACCACGGAAGAGGAAGAATCTGTCAAATGCACATGCAGCACCAAGGAGGCTAGGCAGCTTAGATTCTGTCTTTGGTAGAAATGGATATTTGGCCCCTAGAAAGGAAAAATTCATATTTTGGCAGGCCTGGTTTACAAAAAAGCTACTGGATAGGACTCAAGTCCCTCACCTACACACCATGCCCACTGAGAACTCCCCCTGCTAAGCGTGGTCTGACACGTCCCACGACACACCCCAGCCCCAAAACCCCCATCCCCAGACTATACTCACGCACTGCTCGCTGGTCTCTGGGATGAACTCCCCCTCGCTGTTGATGCTGGTGTAGGACCCCTGTCGGGCAATCCGCTGCTGCCGCTCAGGCACGTAGCCAGGGGGAGGCGAGCTTCGGCCGGGGTTCTGGGAGCCTAGAGCACAGAAACACGACCTTTGACTGCAGAGCCAGGACCTGCAGCCTGAGAGGAGCAGACTTAGGGCCAGCTCAGACAAAGCATCTGCTTGGTGGTAGAGAGCTGGTTTGGCTCTTTGAACATCCTGGAGGAGAGGGAGGGCCTAACAAAGTGCTGAGGTTGAAGGAAACTTCCTGAGCCAGGCAGCTCCTCCCCCAATCCAAGGACCTCAAGAAGGAAGAAAAATACTTAAGAGAAAAGTTAAAGAATGGTGGGTAGGGTTGCTCTTTGAAAGATAGTCTTTAAGGAGTTTTAAACTATTATTTTCAATGTCCTTCAAGAAACTGACTCCTTCATTCTTCTTCACGAAGTCACTCGGTCAGAATACAAGGATCACGCGTTTCGTAGAGACGCTATTTTAATGAATTCGCCACCGAGAGCGCTTGGTGCTCCAATCTCTTGTTGGAGGCATCAACCCATACTCTCTCCAAGAACCACTGACACGATCTCGGGTGGGAAGGCTAACCTGAGGCTCTTGGTAGTCTGGCTTCCCCACGTGACTCCAGGGCAGAGGCCAGAAGCCAAACTGCTCTAAAAACAGGCACAGAATTATGCTGGATTTCCACTTGCAACACCTCACTCACAGGGTAGAGGCTACCAATTCTGAGATAAGGAGGTACCTGAACCATGCCTTTCAAATGATCTCAGACAGCCCATGGAGGAAAGAGTCTGTCTGTCCAAGTTTTCTAAGCCCTGGCAGAAACTGATGCTGCTCAGAGTATACACTTAGAGATGCTATGCCATGAACTAACAAAGCAACGAAATCAGCCAAGGCAAGTTTTCTTTTGTTTCTCTGCCCCCCCCCCCGCCCCCGGCCACCTGCACAATATGCGGGATCTTAGTTCCCCGACCAGGGATCGAACCCTCGCCCTGGCAGTGGAAGCACAGAGTCTTAACCACTGGACCGCCAGGGAAGCCCTTCTTTTCTTTTTTATACTGTTACCTTGTCTTTAATTCTCACAACACACCTACAGCGGAGGTACATTATTATCATCCACAGTGTGCAGAAGGGGAAGCCAAGGCCCAAAGTCATGTGGTGTCTTAAGGGTGGTGCTGCATCTAGAAAACAGGCCTTGTGACTCCCAGTATATTTCAGCCAAGGCAATTTTGAGACCACAGTTTATTTCCAAAAGGGGCAGCCATGCTACTCATACATTCCCCATAAGCAATCCAAACAGAGGAGGGGGGGATCCCACCCATGGGGAAATGTGACAGCCTTTCTGCAAGGAGCAGGAGGGAGGCAAATATGGGGATTTCTTGATAGCACGAGGGAAACACAGTGCCATGTCTCGTGCAGCTCAGATTCAGAGTTGTTCTGTCAGTGATCACTTGTGAGTTGGATGCAAGATGCCATCTGGCCAACAGAGGGCTCGAAGGCAATGACAAGATGGAGGTAAGGGGAAATCGAACAAGAAAGTTACTCCGTTTTTCAGAGGGCCAGATGTCAAAGACCCATGCAGCCGGCCATTTCCCTTGCCACTGTAGCACAAAATGCCAGTGTAACCATGAAGAAAAAGATAGTTTTCTTAAGCCCTAGCGTGCCCTAAAGCACAGAGCGCTTTTTTAACACATGGCTTACAAACATTAGCCCAGTGCCTACTTCCCACTTCCGGCTTTGGAAAACATTCCAGTAGCCCACACGTTCTATGGAAATCCAATCCCTATGTTGGCAACATTTGTCAGCAGCAGAAGCGACCTAAAAAGGTGAGCAAGGTATAGTGAGAAAAGCCTAGGCTTGAAAATTAGATAAACAGAGGTTCAAATCAGGCTTTGTCACTTATTAGCTGAATGATTTAAACTCTCACCTAAATTTCCTCATTTCAAAAAGGAAACAACTATCTACCTCATAACCGTTTTTGGAAATTATAAATGAAATGTGGTAGCACAGGTACACATATACGTGGTAGGAACTCAATAGAATTCCATTCGTTCCCTTCACTCTGTGTAGCAGATATAATGGGTTAGATAGACTCAAGAGCCATTCTACCCTTCTAGTGTGCCTTCCAGCACTTCAGAAGTTCATCAGCTAAAAGCTATTCTAAGACCTCCTTTAGGTTCAGCCAGTTAGATGCACTTGTGTGAGATCTGGATGGCTTCCTGCTGTTCCTGGGCACAGTCCTAGAAGCCTTGGTTTTTCTGCTGCAACACCAGCAGAGACCCCACACCTGATCTCAAGACACAGGTGCAGGTATCCCTGTGTAAGTGGTGTGTGGACAGAGCACAGGGGCCCTGTGCTTCTGGATCCGGTGGCTTCCTCATTACAGAGGGAAGAGGAGCTCTGCAGTGTGTCTTTAGACTTAGAGTCTGTTTCTCACTCTTCATGATTTTACAAGCCAGAATGTGCACCAAATGCCTTCTTCCTGAAACTAGTCAGAGTGGATTCTGTTCTGTGCAACTGAACCCTGACCAATACATTCTGGAGCGAAAAGGTATTACATATTTGACCTACAACAAACAAAAAATGTCTCTTGTGAGGAACTGATGAGAGAGAAAGAAAAACTCTTACATATTGACGAAATCCCACACACTAGTCCAAACTACCCCCAGGTAGGCTGAACTACCCTCGATCTGAGCATCAGAGCATCTAGGGTGAGACCGCCCCGGCACAAAAGATCCCTTGCCCCTCAACACCCATTCTCTCCTTCACTGCTGCCACTGAACTCTCCCCTGGTTTTGCAGGTGGGATGGGACTAGCTCACATGAGGCCAGCACTACAGACCCAGGAGGGGCTGGGGGAAAACAGCAAAGGTTTTCTGAGCTTTTATTTCCAGCCAGAGACTTTCACTTTTTCCAATACACATTGCTGCCTGCGGAGAGCCAGCCTTGTTATCTGATGGGCAATGGGCCAGGGGCTATTGTGCACAGGCCCACAGCTTGGGGCAGGAAAGGGAAGTCTCCCCAAACCAATGGCTATCAGAGGAAGCGAATGGAAAAACCAGGAGTTGGCAGAACTGCTCCAGAGCATTTTCAGTTTTGTTTTTATCTTCATTTCAGAAATTAGGGGCTAATGAGACACACAACAGCATCTGAGAACGAGTTAGACAGGGGACCTGAATAGGACAGGATACTGAACTGTAAGACTCACTGATCCTCGCGTATTTACCAGCAGGGACAACAGTGAGCCAGACAGCACAAACACAGTGCTATGCAAGACACAGCTCATCCTAGGTCTCAGAAGGCAGGCAGCTTCTCTGGGCCACCCTTCCCTGGCATTCCAGCCTGATCTTGCTCTAGTCTCATCAGGGCACTTATACCAAGGGGCCCCCTCTCAGCACCAGCTGAAGTAAAAGAACAGAGTAGTAATCCTGTGCTCAGAAGTGCTCTCTTCTGAACAAGGATTTCAGCTGCCAGCTGTCTGCATTCCTCTAGCGCTTGCTGGCTCTCTGCTTACCTCCTTGATCTGGGGCAGCAAAACCCTTACCCTATGATACGGTTGATTCTTTTGCTCTGTCTTCTGACTCAAAGCTGAAAGCTAGGTTCTCAGACTCTAGCCCTTCTCATAGGAGACTCCTGTCAGGAAGCTGATGCAGTCAGGAAGTTGCCTCCACAGGGAGTTAGTTCTAGGGCTTTGGGTCAGTGTTAATGTGCAGGTCATTGCAAGTACAAAGAGAAAGCTTTTTTTGGCCATCGACTATTTTCTCTAAACCTTGTTCTCTCTTAGGGAGCTGATGAGGGGAAGAATCAAATCTTTTTTTCTTCTTCAATATCCTCGCACTGGACCAGGTTGTGCAGAGCAGAGCTCCGCAATATTTTCATCTCGTAAGACCTTGAGAACATCCTGTGTTTCAACTTTCAAAACTCCCATTTTATTTTGAAGTTGTGACCACCACTAAACAGTTTCTGGTCTCATCTAGTATCACAGAAGAATTTTTAGCAAGAAGGAGAAAAAAATCCTGTGCAGTGAAGGCAGCTGACCTTTTTGTTTCCATGTATGTGGTCACTACCTCTGCAGTCCTGGTTTCCACTCTTGCATATCTTACCAGGACTGGAGGTGTGCACTGTGTATAGCTCTCTAACTTGTTACTGCCCGGGTGTCACTGTAAGTCATCTCATCCTTTCAACATTCCTTTTCCCTCTGCCTGAGTTTTTCCTCCTCTGTTCTCAGAGGAAGAGGGCTGCCCTCCTCCTTACCAAGGCACTGTAAGCCCTCTGCCTGGACTCCCCAGTTCACCCCCAGCAGGAGTCAGCTCCCCTATGGTCCCCTCTTCACCACCTTCAATCTCCTTTTCAGCTGTCTTTGTGCCTCCCTTCATAAACATGCTCAGATCTCTAGCCTAAAAAATATCCTGACCTTATTTCTGCCACTCCCTTAAGCCACTAGCCCACCTCTTTTTTTCTTTTATGGCCAAACCCCTTGAAAGAACTGATTGCCTCTACTCATCAGGTACCCATTCCTTAGTGGGGCAATCTGGCTTGCCCCGCTGTGGGACGCAGTGGCAGGACGAGGAGCGAGATGGAATAAGAACAGAGGCGAAGGACTTAAGATACACTAGACCAAATGGGAGTCAGATGTGGCAGGGACAAGTCCTTTAGTCGATGGCTTAAGGGCACCGCCCACTGCATTGTGGAAGAAACAGTGCTTGAGCTCAGCTTCAAAGGTGACAGAATTTCTACAGGCAAAGACACAAGGAAGGGTAAATTCGCGTAGGGAAATTCCATTTGCCTTGTCTGCAGATCTTCCCACAGGGGTCTCTCTTTTGGGTTAACACATTCCCTAGTAGTTTTTTTAAATTTATTTATTTATTTATTATTTATTTTATTTTATTTTTAGCAGACTAACTGGCTTGAAAAAAACCTGGAATTCAAGGTATGTATATTATGATGGAAAAAACAAAAGGTGAACAGGATAGCTGGTTTCAAATATCTGAAAAACTGTCATATGAAAGATGTTATCTGTGTTGCTCAAGAGAGCAGTACTAGAGTCAATGCGTAAAGTGAGAGAAGGCAGAATTTCGCTTCAAAATAAGGATGAACGTCGAATAAAGAGAGCTGTCTAAAATTGGGTTGGGCTTCCTTGCACTTCCTCATTACTGAAAATGTTGCAGTGGGAGCTGAATGACCTGCATGTTTAGTCTTTCACTCATATGCACTGGTAGCACAAGTACATTAATGCTGGTGGAGGAGGAGGGCAGAGAAGCCCCTCCTGTAGGTGGGGAGTTGGATCACTAAGGCTTCTCATTTAACCCCATTTGTATAGCTAGGGCTTCTCCTAGTCCCTCATGCTTAAACCTTGACTTCTCTCTTTCTGTTTCCTTCTATTCCAGAAGGCCTTACCCTGTACCAGCACAGCAAGCACTCAGACATTTGTGGATGAAAATGACAAGTTTGTGTCTCTTACTCTTGGTCTGTCCTTTCCAACCTGGCTGGTACCATGTAACGTCTTCTTCCCACCTTCTCTTACTTTCCCTCCTACTTCTCTGGTCACTCCTTTCCTGCGTCCTTTGCAGGCTCATCCTCCTCTAATTGGCCACTGTCTGGGTTTCTAAGGCTCAGTCCTAGGCCCTCTTCTCTTCTCATTTTGTAGTCTGTTTAGAAACTCTTATCTGGGCCCCTGGCTTCGACTTGACAATTTCCAATTGTTTCTACCTCTGGTTTTCTCCCCTCTGAGCTAGAGATCTGTATAGTTAGCTGCCCATCTGCTATCACCTCTTGGCTGTCTCTCTTTTTAAAAAAAAAAAAAAAAAAAAAAACACAAATATGTTTATTGGTGAATTGATAATCATACCAAAATATCCATAATTATACCAATTCAACCTGTCTAAAACTTAAGGTCTGCCCTTCACAGTGCCTGAAACCAGGCTCTCTTCTAGTCTCTGTCTTGGTGAAAGGCACTGCCAATTACCCAAATCCACAAACCAGTAATTTACGTCCTGTTCTCTCAACACCTGAAAATCCAATCCAATACCACAGTGGTTCGTAAACCTTTTGAACTTAGAACCCTTTTCCACTTCTAAAATTTGGGACACCAAAGAGCTTTTATTTATACAGGTTATATCAATTGATATTTACTGTATCAGAAATAAGGGTCAAAAAAATTTAAAACACAATAATACACAAGTACACATTCCATTAGCCATAGAGCAATGACATTACCTCAGGCAGGTAACCTCTGGAAAATTCCACTAGATATATGTGAGAGCCAAATCATGTCTTAGTATTATTATGAAAATAGCTTTGACCTTCCAGATCCTAAAAGGATCTCAGGGACCGCACCCCCCCCCCCATGTCCCTAGACCACGATGCCATGTCCTGTTGGCTTTACCTTCTAAATGCCTCAAATCCACCTGTTCCTTCCTCTCTCCACTACCCTCACTAGCCTAATCCACGCTTCTGTCTTCTTTCACCTGGACCACTGCATTAACTAATACGGTTCTCCCTTGGACCCATGCTTGCCCCCCTGTGATTGGCTCTCCACACTGTATGCAGTTGGAGCAATCTTTTCAAAATACAAATCCGAATATGCCACCCATTCCTCTTCACTTAAAAATCCTAAGGTGTATTTTCACTGCTTTCAACGTAAGGACCCCAAGGCTCAGTCTCCCTCCCCAGCCTCAGCCCATCCTCCTTTCCCTTGTTCTCAGCTCTCCAGCCCTCAGGGCTTCCTTCTGGTTCTCAAACACACCACACTCCCTCTACCATGAGGCCTCCGCATGGGCAGCTCTCCTGCCTGGAGCTCTCCTCCCTATATCCCCTTTGAGTAAGTCCCCTTCAAGCTCTGGGTCACAGCCTATGGCTTCTCTGGCCCCGAAATCAGGTCACATCCTTCTGCTATACGTGCTCCCAGCACCACACACCTTCTGGTCGCAGCCTGTAATTATAGATGAATCACATCATGACACGTAAGGTCTGACTTCCCACAGGTGGACAAGGGCCATAGGGACGGGAACTGTGTGTTTTGCTTCCCATGATTCTGGCAATTATTTCTTGAATGAATAAATGAACAAATGAGTAAAAATGCAGTTTGACAGGGAGAGGGATACAATAACAAGACAATGTGATAAGCATTAGGATAGAGATGGGTACAAGGGGTCACTGTTCCCAGTGGCTCTCCACTGCCCACCGAACAAGCCCATGTGCAGACAAGGGTCCCCAGCCAAGGCAGGCATTCTTTCCCAGCCTTCTCTACTTCTCCAAATATCAATACACGAGCCAATCTGAAGGATAAGTGGGATCTCCACCAGCAAATCACTGAAATGCCCTCTCCCCTCATCCTTGCTTATGGAAATCCTCCATAATCTATAAAAATCCCAGAATGCATTTCCCAGGTCGTTCCAGTTAGAAATAATCTCTGCCATTTTCCAGCTTTTAGAAAGGCTGCCAGGCTCTGCCTGCTTCTCTCGTCAAACCCACCACTCCAAACCACCTGGGGTTCTCAGAAGCCACCACCTTCTTCTGTGATCGTGCCTGGCAGATGCCCTTTTCTGTGCCCGGAGTATCTGTCCCTGCACTCAGTAAATCTTCCTTAGTTTGTCAGCTCTGATGTTCCCTCTCTTTAGCGAAACCTTTCCCCAAAGTCCTGGGCGCCGTTGGTTACTGCCTGCTCTGTGCTCCCGCACCACTCTCAGCCTCCCAGATGCCTCCACCATGGCACTCATGCCAGCCCAAAGGCTGGTGCCTAATGCTTGCTGACTGAAGGAACCCAGGATCTGTGTGTGCTGGGAGGCTGTGTTGCCCATTCTCTAGATAGATAGGAACTCGTTCATAGAAATCTTACTCCCCGTAAGATTTTAGCACTCTCAGACAAGGAAATTCCATATACGGCCCCTACAGTGAGGGCCCAGCATGTAGCTTCCACACACAAGTCACAGGAAATTGCTCAGGAGCCGGAGGCCCAATCACTGCCCTGTGTCCATCCTCACAGCTTACTCTGCAAAGGAGCAATGCTGCCCTCCTCCAGCCCCTTGCTCTCTACAAGGGCTCTGGAACAGAGGCCAAACTAGCAGAGATTCCCAGGTTCCAGGGCACCTGGATTTTAGGGCCAGAGATACTCTAGATAAGGTTTCCTTGTTGGGGTGCTGGCTCTCTCCTCAACCAGCTTATTGAAAACGCAGCCACCAATTATCCACAATGTTAGGGAAATATGAAACACATATACAGACTTTCAGCTTGGCAACACTTACTACCAGTGCTTGCTAGGGTTCCAGAAATTACTCAGTGAGGCAAAGTCAGTGCCTCAGCAACACATTCTTCCGGCTGCCCCCCGAGGAGGCTTATCACTCCCAGACAAGCTCAGTGACAGGACTGATGCTCAGACCTCCCCAAGTTCAGCTCAGGATCTCCAGAGAGCAGTTCAGTTTGCTGCAATTCTACCTGTATGGATAGAACCTGTATGGACAGCAGCAGGGGTCTCAGCGACGTTAGGGCAGCAACCTCAACAGAAATATTGTTAAGGCCGGACTTCCCTCTTGAAACAAACTGCACAATTCAAGAAATGAGCTTTCTCCTCAGACTGTGGGAAATGGGATCCAGAGCAAAACTGGATTGCCTGGTATAATGCACAGACCTGATTTAGATTCCTCTCCTGGGGAGGCCCGTCAGCAGCTTCGTAGCTTTCTTCCTGATGAGCCAACTGTATTTACTACGTCAACAGTCTCCTGCCCTTCCCAGACAACTTAGTTTGACTCTCCAGGAGTTTCACTGGAGAAACTTTGTCCCATCTTCCTTGAAGCATTAGGACTCCTCAGGAATCACAAGCAAGAGGTTTGATGTCAAAACTCAATCTTGGACCTGATTCGTAACTTCACAAGTCCCCAGTCCTTTGGGGAAAGAATGGTCAAAAACGAGGGTATACTGCTGCTGGAGGTCTTCAAGCAGATGTTTGAGGAGATCACTTTTTCAGGACTGTTGAAAAGGAATTTGATTTTGCCACCACATCATGAGAGTGTAAGCTCCTGGAGGGTCAGGACTCCATCCCAGTCACTTGTCTATTTCTTCTCCCCAAAGAAAAGCATGGAACATTATTCTGAACAGCGTAGCAGTCAATAACGTTTGATGACTGTTTTTTAATAATTTTTAAAAAGAATATTTAAAAAAATACATGGCCAGATAAATTAGATGAGAGGAAAAAAGGGGTGAGATACTCACTGACAGAGAGGTGCCTGCTCCTGGGCTCAGGGGGCTGGTAGATGGTATTTATGTCTCCCGCAGACTGGGAAGCTTTGATTCGCACCTGCCTGGACACCCCGGAGTGGGGAGGGGAACTGGTCTGCAAGATAAGAGGAAAAAGGCTGAGCTCGTTAAGCAGGCAGGCTTAGAAAGGCCCCCCGCCCCTCCCTGGGCCTCCCCATGCTCTCAGCCGCCATCACGCTTTCAATACATGAGCTACCCAGCTTTCCCTCAAATCTCACTCCTCAACTCATCTTGGCAAATCACTGTTTACTCAATGTAGTTATCCAGCTTCACTGATATAGAGCACTGAGACTCAGTGCTCCAATTTATTAGGTGATGACCCAGACACAGAAGAATAACAGGCATTCCTGTAATAATGTGCCAAACAGAAAAGCGTTGTAAATACCCTCTCATAAAACTCTCCAGAGAGCTTGGGAAGAATAGCAGGAAAAGCAGGAAATTATTTCTGTGGCAAGATCACCTGCCACGTGGGGGGTCAGAATGGAGAATGGTGGCAACTTCTGCACCAAAAATTCTGGTTGATAAACTTAAAAAATAGCTTGATATGCTGCTTCTTCCCCAACCATAATCACTCCTGGAAAATTAAGGTAAGAAGGTCTCAGATGCTTCATATTACTGGGGTTTACATGTGAACCATCTCAGGATTGTGTTCATCTCAGAAAGGCTATCAAGGCACCATTCTGCCAGAGGTCAAGGACTTCAGAACAGGGTCAGCAGCCTTGCCACATCTACCTCACTTTGCACTGACCCTGCTGGGCCTCAAGGTGAGCCCTTGAGAGAAAACAAAGCAACAGAAAGGGACCCTTGCACTGAGAAAGCTTAAAACTGAAGCTTGAAGGTGAGCTAAGCGATGTCAGGATGTGCTCATAAATAAGCAGAGCACTGTGGAGAGTGGGAGCTCAGAATTTATAAATAATTTGGGTCAAAGTTTCTACTTGTTTCTCTCTCTCTCTTACCTCCTGTAAGAAAAAAAAAAAGGTCCAACCTAAACAAACTATATCCTGTCCTCCAGGAAAAAGGCTTCCCGCTCTCAGGGCTAAGTTCAGCTGCCAAGCAGCCTCCTCTAGTCCCCCCACGCCAGACTCTATCACATGCAGGGCTGTCTTGACAAACTGTCTTGCTCTAACGGGAAGTCAGACCAAGGGGAAGTGAGTGTTCTTGCTAAAGCCTCCAATGTGCAATAGCTCTCTGCCGAGGGTCAGAAAGGAAAAAACAATCAAAGCCACACGCTGGGGAAGCAGGCCAGTGAAGGGCAAGGAAAAAGCCACAGCCTTAGAGTCAGAAAGAGGAGAGCTGCACGCTGAGCACCCCAAGGACACCTGCTTAGACACGGGGCCTTACACAGGGTGGGAATTCAATACATCGTGGCAACATGAATCTGAAACGTATCAAAGAACATAGATTCTAAACTCTCAATTTTAAATCTAAAAGCTGAGCCAGGAGAGGAGGTTCAACAGCCAGCACGAGCGTAGGTTTCTAAAACGAAAGGCTGACTGTGGCAACAGTGGGAAAACAGATGAAGGGAATCAGGGAAGGTTTCAAAGCAGGGCTTCTCACATTTTCGTGTGCACACAAATCACCTGGGACCTTGATGAAGTGCAGATTGTGATTCAGTAGGTCTGGGCTGGGGCTGAGAATCTGCATTTCTAACAAGCTTTCAGGTGATGCTGACACAGGGCGGCAGCAAGGTCTTAGGAGGTGAGTCACACTTGGGTTTAAGGCAATGGTTCTCAGCCCGAGCCGACCAGCAGAACTGCCTGTGGGGTTTTTAACACCTCAGGCCAACTACAACAGAATCTCTGGGGGTAAGGCCGAAGGACTGGTGTTTTTTAAATCTCCCCCAAGTGTTTGTAATAGTCAGTCAAGTTCAGAAAACCCTGATTTAAGGAGATAAAAGAGAATGGCATGGTAAACAAAAATGAGGTTGATGCAAGGATTCAGGGAAACTTGAACAAGACCTAGAAGTGGGCAAGAGAGGAAGGAGGAAGGTGGGACTAGGAAAAATAAAAGGGACCTGTAAGAGAGTGAAAGGAGAGCCAACAGGTATAAAGTGTGTAGCTGGCAGAACATTCTAAAGACAGCAAATAGAATGGTCATTTCATTTGACCATTCAATGAAAACCTCACTGAAAGGCTCTGGGGGTAGCAGTGTGCTGTGGCCGACACAAACAACATGAAAAATTACCAGGGAGCCACATGCACAAAGACTGCAGTCACTGGAAGCGAGGAGATTAGCAGAAAAAGAGATTATAAAAGTTGACCCACAAATCATCTCGATAAAAGATTTGGTGGTGTCAGACAAAGGGAACAGGTGGATTCAATGATGCAGGGGGAAAAGAAGAGGTGTGTGTGTGTTTGCTTTAGTTTGGTTCACGGAAACATGAGCTGAGAAATGGCACCTTGGATGTCACTAGTCCTCTGCTTCAATGGTGGCAACGAGACATTTCCATGATAGACCATGACAGTTATGATAGCTGTGGAAGCATCCAGGTTATTTAATAGATTTACAGCTTTAACATCCATGAATTTATTAAAAGCCTTAAAAAAATCTGCTTTGAAGCTATACAACTTGAATAAAGGATGCCATGTTTATACCCCTTATACAAATTCTTATTTCCATTTTGTTCTATGATAATCCTCAATATTCAAGGGGCTCATCCAAACTGAGATTAGGTGAACAAATCTGTGTTTTTATTATCCCTGCTCTTCAATGCGTCACAGGCTTTGTTTATACATAGGTATGCTTCGGCTTCCTTTCCCGACTAAAGAGTTCCAGGCCTTTTAGGCCATACACATATAAAACTGACCCCAACCCCTTAAAAAGTTTGTCTTCTCTTGGACCTTTCCTAGCTCAGTTAACCTTCTGAGCTGTGGGGAAGAGAATGACACATCTCACAAGTTTTCCTCACGGGCAACATTATACTTTCTGTTCTGTTTCTAATGAACTGTGAAAGAACCTGGGTGAGGTTTCCCAAGGACCACAATAATTCTAAGATCCCTTTCCTGGATGGTATCTAATACATACTGGACTACAGTCAGAACATCTGGATTCAAGACCAGCTCTGTCGCTATCTACTGTTTCACCTAGGCCAAATCACTCTAAGCCTCAGTTTCCCCAGGGGGTAGACTGGCGATAACAGATGCCTAACCAACCACTCAAAGCTGCAAAAACCAAATGAAAGTTGAAAGTACCTTATACATGTAAAGTGTAATGATTTTTAAACAGGGGCCAGACTGAAGGTATTCTGCCCAACAAGTTTCGTTCTAACTTCCTGCACTTGCCCCATTAGTTTCTTGGAAAACTGAAAATAATTACCATTTAGATTATCCTTGATATTTTGAACTTAAATAGTGTCAAATTCATTGATGGGAAATTTGGGAAGTGGGCAACATTTAGATGAGAAGATTATAAGTTTACTTTTGTCAGAGAGAATCTGAGGTAACAAAACAAAATGCCATTCACAGTTTAAGATGGTTGGGTATTTAGCTTTTATCATATGCAGGTACAAGTGACAACAGAATGTTAAGCTTGAGATTATGTTATGACAGTGGAAAGGTCGAGAAAGTTATAAGAAAGTCAAGAGCAGAAAGATAAATTAAGAGTTAGATGCACACATGTTTAGAAAAGAAGTCTGTAATAGGAAAACAGCTAAGAGTTGATGGCCCAAGGCAGAGGGCTAGGGCAGCAAGAACTACTGAAGGAGACGGTGAAGTATCTTAAAATGGCAGTAAAACCAAGGCTAGAGAAAGACTCTTCAGATTAAGAGGAGGTTCTGTGATTGCCCAAATCCACGAGTTCTCAGGTAAAAACAATATTGAAGCCTAAGACCTGGCCTTGGCCAGGTGCGATGGGAGGAGTATGACTTTCCACCTTGGTGAGGGATGAAGACAGAGGAAAGATCAGAAGCTGTCATAGAAGGATCAATAAAAAAGGAATCTGGAGAGTAGAAAGAGATAGTACATTTAGAAACAGGAATAAGAAGGGAAGTAAAGGTATAGGTGATAACAAAAGGTGGATGAGTTGACAGATTGCTAAAAATGGAGGAAACTAAGTAGAGAACAAAGTGGCTCACAGTTACCATCAAGAGGAGATGAAGACCAGGTTGATATGGTATCCTGGAGAAGTGTATGTAAAGTGTGATCTGTGGGCTGGTGCCAGGGTACAACCTGTGGTGTATACCAGTCCTCAACAAGGTAAATACCAAAATGGAAGAGTAACTCTTTAAGCACTTTTACAACAATTTGGCAGTGACTCATGTCTATTGAACTTAACAATAAAAGTTGTGGGCTTGTATTTTATACGTCTCTAGTTAAATTTTCCATTTCACTTTTCATGTTTTTAAAAAAGAATTGGTCCATAAAAGATTAGAAACTAGAAGAAAACTGATATTTCATCACAAACAGAGAAGCACTTCCAGAAGTAGGACTCCTAAGCACGTAGCAATTTTGGATCATGATACCTCTGTTTATTGAGAAGCCTGAGGTCTAGCTGAGGAAGTCCTCAAGGAAAGATTTCATCACCACCAATGCCACTATTAGTCTTAAATGCAAATCTTTATAAATGCAAAAAAAGGAGTAGCTTAAGTGTTCCAACAGTAGCAAAAATGGTTATTTAATTAAATTATGGTATAGCCACTCAACGGACTTATGCATCCTTATAAATTATAATCATGAAGACTGTATATTAACAGAAAAATGTACATGACAATGTTAAGTGAAAAATTAAAGTAGAAAATTGTATAAATACCATGACAACACTTATAGTGTGTATACATATGGCCAAAGAGGGGCGTATGCAAAAATCAATCAATGTGTTACGGTGCTAGGATTATGTAAGACGGTCCTCTTTTTTTTTTAAGTTTACAATAAGTTATACTGACTTTATAATAATTTTAAAAAATACACATCCTTAGAGAGAGAGGCATCAAGGTGGCACTTATTTTATGTGATATCTAATGCCACACCATCAGTGTCGGAGCTTAGATGGTCATCTTTCAAACAGCTCTGGTGTTGCAGCAGTATCTGCAGCTGAGTGCACCCCTTACTGGATGGGAAAGCGAATGCAAAGAACCAGTTGTCTACAGTTTCTCATCAGGGGGGTGGAGGGATCACAATCAGGGGTGCTAGCTCCCAGTTAAACAATCACATCATTAAACTAAACCCCAATTCCAGCTTCTTCTGTAAAGAAGGGGTTGGCAGAATATGATTTCTGCTTGACTCCTGCTAACAATTCAAGAAGTATTCACTGTGTTCTCTTAAGAGGATGGGTTCCAAAACAAGACACAGCTCCCGTTCTCAAGGAGCTTATAATCTTTTGGGGTAAAACTTACAAATATGCAACAACTAGAGGGCAATTACTCAGGAACCTATAAACTAGTGTGCAAATTATATCCAATGACTAAAGGAACACGGAATAATGAAAATGGTCTCAGTCAAAAATACTGACCAAACTGCAGCAGGTAAATCAAGCTAGAGCCTTAAAAAAGGTTGACCATGGTCTGGCAAAGAGGAAGCAGGAAGAACTGCAGAATAGTGGAAGTATGCTGAAGAACTTGGAAAGATGAGACTGGGGAGCTGAGAGGCAGGGTAGTTAGTGATAACCCTTGGGTGCCATGCTAAATTTAGATCTTACATGATAGGCAACGAGGAAGGCCTACAAGGAGCAGGTGAGTAACTTGAACAGAGAAATGAAATAATAAAGTATATATTTTACTTCAGAATACTTCCCAAAACACATCCAGAAAAGAAGACATTGTGAGAGAGAAGACCAGTCCTCATGCTCAAGGACACTTCTATAATATGAGAAAATGTCTTCTTTACTCTAAGCCTTCCTAACCGCATTCTCCTGTGTCTTTCGCTAATCAATAGACAGTCCAAGGTGTCTTTAAAAATAAATGGTCAGGGGCTTCCCTGGTGGCGCAGTGGTTGAGAGTCCGCCTGCCGATGCAGGGGACACGGGTTCGTGCCCCGGTCCAGGAGGATCCCACATGCCGCGGAGCGGCTGGGCCCGTGAGCCATGGCCACTGAGCCTGCGCGTCCGGAGCCTGTGCTCCGCAAGGGGAGAGGCCACAGCGGTGAGAGGCCTGCGTACCGCTAACTAACTAACTAACTAAATAAATAAATAAATAGTCAGCATAAAGCACCATTCCATCTAAACTCTGTCCTGGTATGGAGCGTCCATAGTTCTCAGACAGTAATGTCAGCTGTCCACAGTTGGCTGTCTTCAAGCATAAGGAAAGGAAAGAGTGCCAAGAAACCTTCAGGAACATGCATCTGAAGAAAACTGGTAGAGCCATCAGTGATTAGAAGACAGACCCAGATTACAAGCATTCTTGTGAAATGTAGGCCCCCAGGGACCCTTTAGGAGAGGAAACTACATGAGGGATGATCCCTCACTTCTGAAGGCCCCCACAGATTGCTGCCATTTGGTAAGGTAGCAGCTGGTAAATTACAAGAGGCCCTTTAGACCATGGCCTTTTTTCCACTGAACAGAAGGGAAAGTTTGTTTCCTACATGTGTCCCAAGGGAAAGTCACGGTTGCCCAGGAGTTGTGGGAGTTGGGTTTACAAAGCATGATAGTCTCAAATCCTTGACAGCCTCTACTAATCAGCTCCCCCACGCTGAGCAAATCTCTCTTGCTGGGGTCCAAATCTAGTCGAAAGAACATAAATACAGAGAAAAAGAATTTCCTCCTTTATCATAAAATGTTTCCCTTCCTCCCATACCACAAGCCAAGTCACCTTCAGTTGCAATTTTAACACCAATGATCTGGCTTCGCAGTCAAATCAAATGCAGAAGGCTAAATGGCTACTGACCCAGTGGGCTGGGCCACACCTACGTTCTCGCTTTAGCAGTGACTAAGGAACACAAAATTCTGTCAAGGAAGCAAGCTGGACTCCTGAAGGACAGCAAGCTTTGTCTTCAGCTGTCAGGCCGTGACGGGCTACTTACATGGTTTCTGTCCTGGGACAGCAGCAATATCCTAAGGCTTTTCATGCTTGAGCTTCTATCCAAAATATCAATTGCTTTATCAAGATCATCTTGGTTCTTCAGCAGGATGGAGAGCTGGGACACAGGACACAGAAAAAGGAAATCACATAAAACATAAGTCTTTAGTTTGCAAAAATAAGCAAAATAAGCAACAAAAAAATAAATTTGGAGGAAAACAATCTCAGTGGATACTATGGGGTCTTAAAAGATCTAATTGAAACCACAGAGATATTTTCTTTCCCTTTTTATTAAGTTTACAATTCAAAGATTTTTGGTAAATTTACAGAGTTGTGCAACCATCACCACAATTCAATTTCAAAACATTTCCATTGCTCCAAAAAGATCTCCTGTGCCCATTCAGAGTCACTCCCCTTTTCTACCTCTCACCCCAGGCCACCACTAATCTACTTTCTGTCTCTAGAGATTTGCATTTTCTGGACATTTCATATAAATGAAATCACACAATTCATATTCAATTCAACTCAATTCATAGCCTTTTGCATCTAGCTTCCTTCACTTTGCTTAACGTTTTTGAGTTCATCCATGCTGTAGCACATATCAGTACTTTATTTCAAGGTATTTTTTTTTGATGGTATAAAAATATTTTTAAAAATATTTTCAGTTTTTTTTTAAATTTTTATTTGAGTATAGTGGCTTTACAATATTGTGTTAGTTTCTACTGTACAGCAAAGTGAAATGAAACAGCTATAGTGAAACAGCTATACGTATACATATATCCCCTCTTTTTTGGATTTCCTTCCCATTTAGGTCACCACAGAGCACTGAGTAGAGTTCCCTGAGCTATACAGTAGGTTCTCATTAGTTATCTATTTTATACATAGTATCGATAGTGTATATATGTCAATCCCAATCTCCCAATTCATCCCACCCCCCCCCAAGATATTTTCTAAGAAAAGCTTCGTCTCTAAAAATACCCTTTACTCCAAAGCATCAAATCCGAAACAGTTATAGGCCCCATATTTCTTCCTAGATTAAGCAGTAGAATCATGTCCCATTCTACCCTGTGCTGACATTAACAGAATAAGCAGAAAAGGCACAGGAGGAGGAGGGGTCAGGCAGAGGATGAAAACGTTACTCAAATAAGAACACAAACTTAGACTGCATAGAAGGGTTTAGTATCTTAATGTATAAAGGTTAAAAAAAATCAGTGACTAGAACGAAAAACTACTTCCTCTGTTTTCATTCCACTGAAGTATTAAAGAGATGGTTCTTGAGGGTACAGATAAGCCTCACTCACTGTTAGAAGCAAAAGATATTATGAGTACTTAGTATTAAAAGATGCAAAACTATGCTTTGCCTAAGACCTAAAAAATGTCAGATCTTATGTACTTGTGGCAAACATAAAGCAAAAATCCAATTAATTTCTTCAGTTCCCCATTCAGAATACAAGGAAGTGAGAACTCTAAACCCCAGGCCAGGAAAAAACAAATAGTAAAAACAGTATTTAAAATAAAACCTCAAGACAACCCATGGAATGGGAGAAAATTTTACAAATCATATCATATTGTAAAAGAATTCCTTCCTGGGTAACACTCAAAGTAGGGATAAATAAGGACTGGTGTTGGGGGAGGCGGGGAAGGGGTGGCTGGAGACAGGGGAAGATAAAGAAATTACTGGAGTAGGTTTTAACTTAAAAAAAAAAAAACTACAATTTTGCAAATGTATGATAAGGGTCTAGTATCCAGAATATATAAAGAACTCTTACAATTCAACAATAAAAGGACAAACAATCCGATTTTTTAAAAGGGCAAAGGATTTGAATAGATATTTGTCCAAAGAAAATAAAAAAATGGCTAATGAGCACATGAAAAGCTACTCAACATCGTTAGTCATTAAGGAAATGAAAGTTAAAAACCACAATAAGATACCACTTCACGTCTACTAGGATGGCTATAATTTTTTTAAAAAAGAAAAAAAAAAAGAGAGAGAATCACAAGTATTGGTGATGATGTAGAGAAATTGCAACCCTCGTACATTGCTGGTAGAAATGTAAAGTGGTACCAGTTGATATGCGAAAGTTGGGCAGTTCCTCCAAAAGTTAAATACAGAGTTTCTACAAGAACCATCATTCCACTCAGGTATATTTTAGAGAATTGAAAACATTTGTTCATATAAAAATTTGTACACAAATGTTCATAGCAGCATTATTTATAATAGCCAAAAGTGAAAACAACTCAAGTGTCCATCAACAGATGAATGGATACACAAAATGTGGTATATCCATATAATGGAATATTATACAGCCATAAAAAGGAATGAAGTATGAGACATGCTACAACATAGATGAGCCTTGAAAACATGCTTAGTGAAAGAAGCCAAACACAAAAGGCCACATATTGTGTGATTCCATATATATGAAATGTTCATAATAGGCAAATCCAGAGAGGCAGAAAGTAAATAAGTGGTTGCCAGGGACTGGGGAGTGGGGAGAATGGGAAGTGACTCCTAAGAACTACAGGATTTCTCTTTGGGGTGATGAAAAAGTTTTGGAATCAGGTAGTGATGTTAGTTACACAACTCTGTGAATACACTAAAACCACTGAATTATACAGTTTAAAATGTAAATTTAAAAATAAGAGTAAATTCTATGGCAGGTGAATTATATCTCAATAAAGCTATTATTACAAAAATATAAACATAAATAAAATAAAATCTCAACAGATTTTTTCATTTGTCGTTCACAAATCCTGACAAGGCAGGGTTTAGAGGGCAAAGAAAAGAAAAATAGTTGAGACATTTGAAATTAATAAGATGTAAGTAAATTAGTCAATTCTTGGTCACTGACATTAGCAGACTGCGGAAAGACGTGAATGATTTAAAATAGTAACAATTATGGGAGTTCCCTGGTGGTCTAGTGGTTAGGATTCCAGGCTTTCACTGCCATGGACCAGGTTCAATCCCTGGTCGGGGAACTGAGATCCTGCAAGCCGTGCAGCACAGCCAAAAAACAAAAAACAACAAAAAACAAAGTGATGAAAAATAAATGCTCAAATAAATTAGTCTTCACTGACTCAAAAAATAATGACAATTACTTATATTTGGCTTTAAAATCAATATCTGTATAAACATTTGAATAAAGGAATGCTCAACATTCTGGGCAGCCATTCCCTTGGCAAAAGAGTTTGAAAATGGATTTTGGGACATCTGAAATTCTTAATGGAAATATTAATGGAAAGAGAAACAAGTGGTACTAAATCATCCAGAAAAGTCTTTACTAACTAAAGAACACCTTCTTTAATGCTGATTGGCTAGCTGACTTCAGCCTCACTTTCTTATATAGTCACTGATGCTTGAGCTGCAATTTTTTAAACTTCTATGGATTTGACATTTGTATTTGGGGGGGAGTTCTCAAATCCTGTATTTAAAATGTGTTACTTTACATACTTTAAAATACTTACATCTGTGTTATTTATTAACTATAGAGTTAGTGGTTTATTTTTCAAATTTGCTGTATTTCTAAAATTTATCCAAAAAGCAAAAATCAGATGGTGTTATTTTTGTTAGCTATTTGGCAGTGCATATATCCAGTTGTGGTTGTACATTTTATATGAAGAGGACCACAGAGTTTTTGCCAACAAATGTCATCTCCTACAGATTTAAGCCCCAAAGTAGAGGAAATTCTTAACTTTTCAACCAATAAAATAAAACTACAAAGTAAGGGGACTTCCCTGGTGGCGCAGTGGTTAAGAATCTGCCTGCCAATGCAGGGGACATGGGTTCAAGCCCTGGTCCGGGAAGATCCCACATGCCGCGGAGCAACTAAGCCTGTGCGCCACAACTACTGAGGCTGTGCTCTGGAGCCTGCAAGCCACAGCTACTGAGCCCACGTGCCACAACTACTGAAGCCTGCGTGCCTAGAGTCCATGCTCTGCAACAAGAGAAGCTACTGCAATGAGAAGACCGCGTACCGCAACGAAGAGTAGCCCCTGCTCACCGAAATTAGAGAAACACCGCACAGCTACTAAGACCCAACCCAGCCAAAAATAAATAAATTAAAATAAATAAATTAAAAAAAAAGAAAAACTACAAAGTAAGGACCTGACTCTCAAAGAGCCATGAGGTTGCCCAGCTTTCCTGTCTTTCCCCCCAACTCAGTTCCCTCAAGGTGCAGGCTCCTTATTGGGCACAAACAGTGCCTTTCAGACTAATGCAAAGCACCAGCCTAAGCAGACTGCAGCCTCTAGTACGTTCCTTGGAGCTGGGAAAGCAGCCAAGTAACTGACATTCAAAAGAATTCCTTCCTGGGTGATGTTCAAAGTATGAATAAATAAAATGGCTGTTGGGCGGGGTTAGGAGGACTAAGAGTTAAAGAAATCATTAGAGTAGGTGCTAACGTTTGGAACCAGCTACAGTTAGAAGTTAAACTCTGAGAGAAGAATCCAGCATTTATGCCTGTCAATAGAGGATCTACCCACCAGTTTTCCACACCTCCCCAGCCCTACTGAACCCTCTGCTACTAAGGCTGTGCTGGAAGGAAAAAGATAACCTACAAAATGTAAAGGAGACAATATAAGCCCTGACCCTAATCGCGTACCTGATTCCACCATGGAGTATTAGAGCTACCAGCATTCAATGAGCAGAGGGAATGGACATAGCTATGTAACCTCCCATGTAATAAAAAAGAGAAATCGCAGAATTACTGGAATTAAGGAAAGAGGCTCCAGAAAATGAAAACCTGAAGATGACATTAAAGGAACAAACTAGGAAATCCTCAGTTAAACAGAGAGAAAAAAGGTAGGCAGCTGGGCCTCCCTTGCCCGCACACCATCCATCTTTCGTACCTCATTGTTCATGTAATGTAGATCAAGAGGCTGCCCAAACACTGTCGTCACCTTGTGCTCCACATCTTCATATCTTACAGGCCGGCTGAATGCTATAATTCTGAAAAGGAACAGAAATCATGGTTAACTGTATATTTTAAATGCAGGGTTTAGAAGCTATGGCTCCTGAGTGTTATCTTCCTTTTCTTTTCAACATAGAATTCTCTTTTTATTTTTCATGCAGCTTGCCTTTCTCTGTATTTTTTTCTTCTCTTACGTCTACCTTTATCTTTTCACCCTTCTTCTGAGCATCTCTCAGGTTTGTCAATAGTACCTATGAGCAGTACTCAATCTCAGCCATTGTTCTTCCACTTCATCTCAGCTCTTTCGGTCAATGACAGTGCAGTATCATAGGAGGATACCTGGATTTAAAAACTATGCTTCAAATATTCCTGTTAGGAAGAAAACCTGGGGATTGGAGCAGCAGTCCTGAAAACATGGTCTTAACTCCTATAAACAACTCAACTCCAGGACTTGAAAGGTCTCTTCCATTGTTCATTTTTGAGATGCCACAGTAATCTCAATGCTGATTATCCTCAGAACTGACATTTCCTGCCATAGTCACAGGAATTCCCCTTGAGTTGGTTATATGCCTGATCAGTTTTTTCTTAACCAGTGACACATGTGTGCATGTAAGTAGCGTTGATATTGATGCTCTTCTAGAGAGACTCTCTAGGTCAGTTCAAAGAACAATTTCTATAAATAGATGGTAGAGTAAGAACATGTTCAAAGAGGTCTTAAAATGATTTGTCGTTAAATGTCACAGCAAAATTTACAAGTGGGGATAGATGAAACAAGGTTGGCAAAATGTTGATAATGTTGAAGTTGGGTGACAGGTCCTTGGGGGTTGAGTATCATATTCTATTTTTGTGTGTGCTTGAAATGTTTTTAATAAAAAGCTTTAATTAATGCATTAGGTTTAACTATATGATACTGGAGGTAGTCAACAATTTTTGCATATAAAAGTGGCAATTTTATATGGGACCAACCCAACACTCTAAAACTTAAATAATTAAAACAAAAATAAGCAAAGAGGGACTTCCCTGGTGACACAGTGGTTAAGACTCCACACTCCCAATGCAGGGGGCCTGGGTTCGATCCCTGGTCAGGGAACTAGATCTCACATGCCTTTTGCAACTAAGAGTTCGCATGCCACAACTAAGGAGTCCACGTGCTGCAACTAAGGAGCCCATGAGCCACAACTAAGGAGCCCGCCTGCCGCAACTAAGACCCCACGCAACCAAATAAATATTTAAAAAAAATAAGCAAAGAGATAAACAGAAGAGAATATCAGAAACCCATATATATTATATATATATATATATACATACATATATATATATATATATGTATAAAGAAAATACAGGATTGAAAAAAATATTAGAGCAGGGAAGGTCTTCCTAAGCATTGCATAAAATAGATAAGACAAAAAGGAAGAAGACAAGTTTGACAACAAAAATTTAAACTTTTGATGGGAAAATAAACCATCAACAAAGTTAAAAAGAGGGCTTCCCTGATGGCACAGTGGTTGAGAATCTGCCTGCTAATGCAGGGGACACGGGTTCGAGCCCTGGTCTGGGAGGATCCCACATGCCGCGGAGCAACTAGGCCCGTGAGCCACAACTACTGAGCCTGTGTATCTGGAGCCTGTGCTCCGCAACAAGAGAGGCTGCGATAGTGAGAGGCCCGCGCACCGCGATGAAGAGTGGCCCCCGCTTGCCACAACTAGAGAAAGCCCTTGCACAGAAACAAAGACCCAACACAGCAAAAATAAATTAATTAATTAATAAACTCCTACCCCCAACATCTTCTTTAAAAAAAAAAAGTTAAAAAGAAATACCAAACTTGGAGAAAATACTTGCAAAAATCAGTAAGAAAAAGACAGCCCAATAGAAACACAAGCAAAGGATATGATGAATGGCTAATAAACACATGAAAAGATGCTTAATGTGATAGGGGAAAATGTATATTAAAACCACCTTAATCTGTTAGCATGTCTAGACTTAGATGAAATCTGACTAGCGTGTGGCGGACTAGCAGCACTCAGCCATCAGCCTCTATAGTTCTTGCCCTCCTCCACACTGACAGGAAGAAGTGCGTGGTTCTCTCATATACTCCCTGCTCCCCCAGACTGGGAAGTGGTATAACCAGAGGAAGAAGCAATAAGCCACAGCAAAGAGGGATCTAAGCCATTTTTTAAAAAATTTATCTTATTGAAGTATAGTTAATTTTACAATGTTATATTAATTTCTCCTGTATAGCAAAGTGATTCAGTTATACATATACATGCATTATTTTTCATATTCTTTTCCATTATGGTTTATCATAGGATATTGGCTATAGTTCCCTGTGCTATACGGTAGGATCTTGTTTATCCATTCTATATATAATAGTTTGCATCTGCTAATCCCAAACTCCCAATCCATCCCTCCCCCACCCCCCTCCCCACTGGCAACCACAAGTCTGTTCTCTATGTCTGCGAGTCTGTTTCTGTTTCATAGACAAGTTCATTTGTGTCATATTTTAGATTCCACATATAAGTGATATCATCTGGTATTTGTCTTTCTCTTTTTTTAAAAGAAATTTATTTATTTATTTTTGGCTGTGTTGGTTCTTCATTGCCACGTGCGGGCTTCCTCTAGTTGCGGTGATCAGGGGCTACTCTTCCTTGCAGTGCACGGGCTTCTCATTACGGTGGCTTCTCTTGTTGCAGAGCACAGGCTCCAGGAGCGCGGGCTTCAGTAGTTGTGGCACATGGGCTCAGCAGCTGTGGCTCACGGGCTCTAGAGCGCAGGCTCAGTAGTTGTGGTGCATGGGCTTAGTTGCTCCATAGCATGTGGGATCTTCCCAGACCAGGGCTCAAACCCATGTCCCCTGCATTGGCAGGCAGATTCTTAACCACTGTGCCACTAGGGAAGTCCTGTCTTTCTCTTTCTGACTTACTTCACTTAGTATGATAATCTTTAGTTCCATCCATGTTGCTGCAAATTGCATTATTTCGTTCTTTTTTATGGCTGAGTAGTATTCCATTGTATATATGTATCACATCCTCTTTGTCCATTCATCTGTCGATGGGCATTTAGGTTGTTTCCATGTCTTGGCTACTGTAAATAGTGCTGCTGTGAACACAGGGGTGCATGTATCTTTTGAATTATAGTTTTGTCTGGATATATGCCCAGGAGTGGGATTGCTGGATCATATGGCAACTTTACTTTTAGTTTTTTGAGGAATCTCCATACTGTTTTCCATAGTGGCTGCACCAATTTACATTCCCATCGACAGTGTAGGAGGGTTGCCTTTTCTCCACACCCTTTCCAGCATTAGTTATTTGTAGACTTTGTAATGATGGCCATTCTGACCAGTGTGAGGTGATACCTCATTGCAGTTTTGATTTGCACTTCTTTAACAGTTAGCGACGCTGAGCATCTTTTCATGTGCCTGCTGGCAACCTGTATGTCTTCTATGGAGAAATGTCTAACTAGGTCTTCTGCCCATTTTTCGATTGGGCTGTTTGTTTCTTTGTTATTGAGTTGTATGAGCTGTTTGTATATTTTGGAAATTAAGCCTTTGTCAGTTGCATCAATTTGCAAATATTTCCTCCCAGTCCATAGGATGTCTTTTCATTTTGTTTATGGTTTCCTTTGCTGTGCAAAAGCCTGTAAGTTTGATTAGGTCTCATTTGTTTATTTTTGCTTTTATTTCTCTTGCCTTGGCAGACTGACCTAAGAAAATAGTATGATTTATGTCAGAGAATGTTTTGCCTATGTTCTCTTCTAGGAGTTTTATGGTGTCGTGTATTATATTTAAGTCTTCAAGCCATTTCAAGTTTATTTTTGTGTATGGTGTAAGGGTGTGTTCTAACTTCACTGATTTACACGTGGCTGTCCAGCTTTCCCAACACCACTTGAAGAGACTCTCTTTTCTCCATTGTATATTCTTGCCTCCTTTGTCAAAGATTAATGGTAGGTAATGTGGGTTTATTGCTGGGCTCTCTACTGTGTGTTCCATTGATTCAAATGTCTGTTTTTGTGCCAATACCATACTGTTTTGATTACTGTAGCTTTGTAGTATTGCCTGAAGTCTGGGAGGGGTATGCCTCTGGCTTTGTTCTTTTTCCTCAGGATTGCTTTGGCAATTCTTAGCCTTTTATGATTCCACATAAATTTTAGGATTATTTGTTCTAGTTCTGTGAAAAATGTCATGGGTAATTTGATAGGTAAGCCATTGGATTTTAATGAAATCTGGCTGGCTGAAATCAGTGGGCACCATAAAAGCTGTTATCATCTAGAACTGCGCTGTTCAGTATGGTAGCCACTAGCCACATGTGGCTATTTAAATTCAAATTAAATTTTAGAATTGGCTCTTTCAGTCCCACTAGCCACATTGCAAGTGCTCACTAGATACATGTGGCAAGCGCCTAGTATACTGGAGAACTCAGCTGTAAGTCGGCCCTCCATATCCACAGGTCCATAACTGCAGATCAAAAATATCTGAAAAAGGGCTTCCCTGGTGGCGCAGTGGTTGAGAGTCTGCCTGCCGATGCAGGGGACACGGGTTCGTGCCCCGGTCCGGGAAGATCCCACATGCCGTGGAGCGGCTGGGCCCGTGAGCCATGGCTGCTGAGCCTGTGCGTCCGGATCCTGTGCTCTGCAGCGGGAGAGGCCACAACAGTGAGAGGCCTGTGTACTGCAAAAAAAAAAAAAAAAAAAAAAAAAAAAAAAAAATCTGAAAAAAATTCCAGAAAGTTCCAAAGAGCAAAACTTGAATTTGCCACATGCTGGCAACTATTTACATGGCATTTACATTGTATTAGGTATTATAAGTAATCTAGAGATGATTTAAAGTATACACGAAGATGTACATAGGCTATATGCCAAGACTGCACCATTTTACCTAAGAGACTTGACCATCCAAGGAGTTTGGTATCCACAGGGGGTCCTGGAACCAATTCCCTCGGCTACCAAGGGATTACTATAGAACCTTTCCATTACAGCAGCAAGTTCTACTGAACAACATTGATAGGATATTACTATAAACCATAATCTATCCTTCACACAAAGCATAACATCTCAGGAAGATAATTTCTCTATAACTTTTCCTTCATCCATCACTACCTTTCATTTTTGGAAATTATACTGCTGAATGTATTAGCTTATATCTACCAGGAAATCCATCCATATTGTAATCCTTATTTTTCCCTCAAATCAACTGTCCCAAACAATAATTAGGTGCAATCTAGATATGGGTTATCTAGATATGAGTGTTTTCTGGATTCTTTTGAGAGAATACCTTTCTATTAATTCAAAAGGGGCCAGCCTTTTTTTTTTAAATCAATTTTTTAAATTTATTTATTTTTTTGGCTGCATTGGGTCTTCGTTGCTGCGTGTGGGTTTTCTCTAGCTGTGGCAAGCAGGGGCTACTCTTCCTTATGGTGCACAGGCTTCTCATTGCGGTGGCTTCTCTTGCTGTGGAGCATGGCTCCAGACCTACGGGCTTCAGCAGTTGCGGCATGTGGGCTCAGCAGTTGTGGCTCGCAGGCTCAGCCATTGTGGCTCACAGGCTCTAGAGCACAGGCTCAGTAGTTGTGGCACACAGGCTTAGTTGCTCTGCAGCATGTGGGATCTTCCTGGACCAGGGATCGAACCCATGTCCCGTGCCTTGGCAGGCAGATTCTTAACCACTGCACCACCAGGGAAGTCCCCGGGGCCAGCCTTTCTGAATAAAATACCAGGAGATCACTCAGATGTCTCTAGCACAGTTAGAAAAACATCAGGCTCAGAGATAAATTTTCCTGCATTTGGCCTGGTGATGAGCCATTCAAAACCCCCAAAAGCAGCCCAAAAGTCTGGCCAAGATCAGAAACCAGCACTCCCAGGTTTGGTAAGATCTAAGCTGCTGCTACCACCTTGAATAACAGACATTTTTAGGCCAGTACTTCAAAGAGGGGTCTAACACCCAGGACAACCATCCCCACCAGTGTTCAGACATGAAGGGAAGGAGATCCTAATCTACAGTCCTCTTCTGCCCTCCTGAGGCTAAGAGGGAGGAAGGGTAGAAGTCTGATGCCCACCCTTCCAAAGCAAAGGGAAAGTTAGCCCACCAGAATGGATACCTGGCAATGACGAATGGGAAAAGTCACTACTTCTTTCCTCTTTTCTGTAAATTCTTATTCTATAAGGGCCTACAACATTTAGGTACATACTGTCCATATTCCCTGTAAAAAGTAAAGAAAGCCCACAATAACACTTTCTACAAAATCCTAAGACATGAAATACACGAAACCAGAGCTGTCTGGCACAGAGCAGCTTGAACTTGGCTTCCCCGCACCGACTTTTAAAGTCCTCAATTCCACACACAGTACACAAACAGTGAAATGCCATGGCTCCCGAAAACAGCTCCATAAAAAGAGAATGCAGTTTTCAAAACCTTGATACCAACACTGCCGCTTAGGGCTTCAAAAGCCTGACCACCTTAAATATTTGTGGTTTCGATCTGGCAGCATCTCTGAAACTAAACACATTCACTTTCTCAGTGTAAGTCCGCTCACTGTAACTGCACACCACTTAGGGAACAGGAATTCAGGAGCGTGTACTGTGTAATTAGGCTCCAACACAACTGAGCTTTTGATTTCCTATCTTCATACTTCTGAAAGCTCTCTGCTGCTCCAAGTTTGGCAATCCCTCCAAAACCCAGTCAGGTCAGAAGTGTGAAAAGGAGCAACAATGAAGTGACAATTTAAGTTCCATGCTACTGGCAGGTCATAGGACAAACAGCTGGGGACAGAGCTCAGAAGACCTTCTTCCCTCCGGCCCTGAACAGCCCTACAATTCGCATGGCGGCAGCAGAACCCTGGCTCTGCAGACCACTCTTTGTACAATGTTTCCATCCGGCAACCTCTGACAACCTTGCAGACTTCCGAATGTATTTTTTTAAGGGAGAACAGCAGCCAAAGCTCTCCGGAGCTAGTTTCAAATTGGGCTGAAAGATGCCAGCAGTACAGAACTACCAGTACAAGAGCATTTGAAGGCACTAAGGTCCTCTGGTGGGACTCCTAAAGTAGGTGGATCTTATCCTGATGGGTATGCTCTTTGCCCCTCCAAATGCTCAAAGCAAAGGAAAAAGGGCGGGGCAGTTATCAATGGCAGAGAAAGGCAAAGAGGGGGAAAACAGGTACTGAAAAGCTTGCTTGGGCGCATGCTTGTGCCACATACATGCACACACAGGGTCTCAAATATCCCCTGACCAGAGTTCTGTAGGCTTTCTTAAAGGTTTTCCTTAAAATAACTTGAGAAATTCAGTGGAGTCATTTTTCTCCACTGAGAACTTCTACCTTGACTTCCTACAAAAAACTAAATACTGACAATGGAGAAAAGGATACAAGGGTTTTGTAACATTACTTTCACTTCCCTAACAAGGTAAAATACAGAATGCAGACTGAAAACTCCCTTTCTATGTCCTCAAATGAACTGAAATCTTTCACAACTGAGGGACTCGATGCAGCTTCCCATGACCTAGAGACATTTTAAACTTTTTTTTTCTTTTTCCGCTGAGTTGGGTCTTCATTGCTGCGCACGGGCTTCCTCTCATTGTAGCGAGCAGGGGCTACTCTTCGTTGTGGCGTGCGAGCTTCTCACTGCGGTGGCTTCTCTTGTTGCAGAGCACGGGCTCTAGGTGCGCAGGCTTCAGTAACTGCAGCTCACAGGCTCTAGAGCACAGGCTCAGCAGTTGCGGCACACAGACTTAGTTGCTCCGCAGCATGTGGGATCGTCCCAGACCAGGGCTCGAACCTGTGTCCCCTGCACTGGCAGGCGGATTCTTAACCACTGCGCCACCAGGGAAGTCCCAAGACATTTTAAAGAAAAACTTCCAATTCACCAACCTGACCCCTGATGTGGACAAAACCAGGGACACTCTACCGGGGATGGGAATGGTACCACGTAACAGGAGAATCCTCATCTCCCTCTGATGCCCATGGCTGGCACAGTGTCAGTGTGTCTGGAAGCCATGACTCAGTAGAGCTGGGGTCCTGACTTCCTCCCCTAGCACAATGGTGGATCTCACAGTAGCAAAATAAGAGCAGAAGAGTAAAACATTAGCAGTTGAAACGGCTTCCAATTTTAAGACCAGAAACAAGGTTCAATCAGTAGGCCAAACCAAGGGTGAAACTTTCCCCTTTATGCCCTATCAACCCCATTCCCCAGCCAGTGACCCCACAGGAATCACTCCAGGGCAATGGCTTCCACAAGCTGAACACTTTCTAAGAAATGCAGCATACATGAACACAACCACTCATCAGAAGGCAGACTTACCGCCTCTCCCCGTTGTGCTCGAACTTGATCCTGACGTCACTCTGCCAAAGAAATGATAGACAGGTTAGCGGTTTCTCTGGTGTGTGTCATTCCTGCCCTTCCCAGGTAAGTCTCAGGCAGTCCTTTAGCAACCTTAGGCAGACATCCCTGATGGCTCCTGTTAGAGCTTCTCTACCCCGACAGGCATTCCTTTCAATGAGTTCTAACCCCAGCGGCAACAAAGTTCTTGGGACAAGATCCTTTGGTGGCTGCCCCAGCTCAGGTGCTCTGCTCTGACATATCATTTCTAAGTTCACACATTCTCTATTTCCACAACTGGCTCTGGAGTTTCTCCCACTATATCACCACCTCCTGGCCAGCACACCGTTCCTTCTGGGCTGATGTAACTAGACAGAAAAAGAAACCTTAATACTGATACTTCCTAGCTCTACGACCACAACCAAGTTACTTATCCTCTGTAAGTCTTAGTTTTTCCATCTGCAAAGTAAGGCTAAACATACCTAATTCACAGAGTTGCTATGAGAACTAAACGAGAAAATGTAAGTAAAATACCTAATACATAGTAGACATGCAATAAATGGTTGCTGCTGCTACTAATGATTTCCACAATCCTTTCAAGGCTGCCCTCAGTGGGAGTAAAGTGGCACTCTGGACAAATACCTTATAATTGTCCCCAGCTCTAGCCTAAATGGCCATCATGTGTACCCTATAAGCTCCAGGAGGACAGGGTTCATGTCTCTCTTGTTTCTGTAGCTCCAGTGATAAGCAAAGGTAATAGTATATATCTGTGCTTACAATATTTATTAAACGGATTGACTGAAGAATAGAGTTGGGCGTTAAGTGTCAGAAATTAAGACGAGGTAGGAGTGTTAGAATGTTAAGGAACAAATCAAGGAGGACGAGAGATACTGTAAAGGGCAAACAAACAATTTGAAGGAGTTAAAAATGACAGGAAAAGGGAGAAGATATTATAGAAGAAAAGAACAGGTACAGGGGAAAAAGAAAACTAAGATAGTCAGGAAACCAACAACTAATAGAGGGGGAGGTAAGAAAGTTCATGGTCAATGAATGAAAATTATACTGAGATTGACAAATTAAAAAACTGTGGCTTGGAGGAAAGAAGAGGGTTTCAGAGTATCTGAAGATGAAGAACACAGAGCAGACAGAAAAGATGACAGAAAAGGGAGAAAGCTGAAAGGTAGGGTGGGTGCACACAGGACTTCCTTTTCCCAAGAGATTGGGGGGCTAGAATTCCCTTCCAGTCAAATGAACTAGACTGGTGTTTCTAATTTACACTCTAAAACTTATTGAGGACCCCAAAAAGCTTTTGTTTATGTAGATTATATCTACTGATATTTGCCATGTTAGAAATTAAAATCGAGAAAATTTAGATTTTATTCATTTAAAAATAATTTAAAAACGTTATGTGTTAACATAAATACATTTTAATTAAAAAAACTTTAAAAAAGTGAAGTGAGAGAATGCCAGTCTCTTTAATGCATGGCTTAATAGGAGACAGCTGGATTCTCATATCAGTTTTTGCTTTCAAACTGTTGTGATAATACGTATTGTGTAGCCTCTGGAAAACTCTACTGTACATTCTTAAGAGTATGAGGGTATAAAGGGCAAGGAACATCTTAGTACTATTATGAAAATAGTTTTGACCTGATGGACCCTCGAAAGGTTCTTGAGAACTTCCTAGGGGTCCTAGAACACACCTTGAGAGTCAATGAATTAAAATATAAGAATACAGCCTCTAACTCACTATTTTAAAGACAGGGAAATGGAAGCTCAAAGAGCTTCATGACCCTGAAAAGCTCACATACTAAACAGTGGACAGCAAAGCTCCCCTGAGGAGTAGGCCTGCGATGTGACAACTTTTCAAAATACAGCCCTGATACAGTCCTTTCATCCTTTGATGTAACATATGGGCCACTTGATCCCATTACTAATAATATGACAACAGTTAACATTTACTGAGGATTTACTATATACTAAGCCTTGTTCTAAGCATGTTACATGTATCAATTAAACTAACCCTCACAACAGGTACTATTATTGTGTCTACTTTACAGGAGAACCTAATTTACAATGAAGTTAAACAAGTTCTCTCAAGATTATAATGCTTTAAAAGAAGCTCAGATATGGTATAACTTAAGTGTCACACAGGCAAGGGAGGTTTATTTTACTCACAGATGCAGGGCTTCAATGGGAGCACTGAAAGAAGGAAACTATCAAAGGATCTTTTGAGACCTTTTCAGAACTCACGGAGAAGATGGAGTAATAATAATGGAGCCAGCATCAGGAGACCAGGGTAGCGATCATGCAGGAAGCTATGGGGCCTGGGGAACCAGTAGGGGAGGCTCTGGCTGAGGCTGTGCATAGGTGGAGATGGAGGAGGTGGCATGGAAAGGCAGTGTGCCCCCTCTGGTGTGCATTCCAGGTGAGAGAGACTGTGTGTGTATGTGTGCACATGCGCGTGTGAACATGAGCACACAAGCAGAAAGGTGAGGCACTGCTGCAGAGGAAGTTATCATGGGGCTTCAAGGTTTGCATGAGTGACAGCAGTGTTTTCACTGTCTTCTTTTTCTCCTTCCCCTGAACTACTAAGCAGCTCCCGTGGCAAGGCCTTCCGAAGCACAGTGCCTGCAACACGCTGCCGCATCTGACATGCTGTCTCCAGCTTCCCATGCTGTCTGGTTCCACAACTAGCTCTGGAGTATCCCAAGTGCTCACCGCAGTTTGCAGCCCTGTCTGTCCCTGCAGCTGGGTTACCACTCCTTTCACCTCCTCCTGCTCACAGCCCAGCACACCTTGGTGTAGCACTCATTATTATTATATTTTATTAATCGATTCTATTTTTAGAACAGCTTTCGAGTTACAGAAAAGTTGAGCCGATAGAGCAGAGTGTCCATATACCCTTCTCCCCCCTCCACCCCCAGTTTCCCCTATCAGTAACATTAGTATGGTACATTTCTTTTTGTTACAACTAATTAAACAATATTGATGTGCTAAATAAAGCCCATAGTTTATTCAGATTTCCCTTTTTTCCTGTTGATTAAAAAAAAATTATTCCTCTGTTGATTTTTATCTAATTTTTTATAGTAATAAAAAACACATAACGTAAAAACACATAACAATAGCTCTCATTCTAAACTGGGACATTATATTTAGATGCACCTATGAAGGAATCCCCTCTGTCCCTTTGTGGGACTGAAGGAACTAAATTTATTTCATCATGGGCCACAATCCAAATACTATTCTACTTGAATTCAGTGAGAAAGGGAATTAAACTTTTGCCTCAAACCACAAATCACTCCCACTCAAGACTAACCTAGCCTGTGATTAGTAAGCAGTGTAAACAAAGATGCCTAGCCTTCTGAATCCCTTGTCTGATGTGGCTACAGCCTTTCCAGAGCAGGATGCAGGCTTCCATGTACCACATGGTGTGCCCAAATCTGCCAAGTTCCTAAATCTGAGTGACCCCTGTCAGGCTGACTAGAATAAGCCATGGATAAGGAAGTTCAGATACAGCTAACTAGATTCAATTCCTTCCTGCCCACCATCCTCCTTGCCCCTCCGAGGCATTTCGCACTGGTAGCGGCGTCCTCTGTCATGAGGTTCTCTCCTCTTGCCTCTGTGACTCTATCCCAAGCCAGGGAACCTGCCACCACTCTAACCACTTCTGCTTCTTTGCTGGTTCCTCTTCCTCATGCCTTCTCACACCCCTCCCCCAACATGTAACTGTGCCTCAATGTTTGGACTTTTGGCCTCTGGATTTCTCTCCCTCTTCTCACATCTTCCCCTTGGCAGGAATTAAAAAATCAGGCAACCTATAAATAGAAGATTCCCAAATCTCTATGTCCAGCCCCAATTTCTCAAGCGAAACCTCATCCGTCTGCCACAGATATAAGGCAGATAAGTCATTGTTAGGAATGCAGCACTAGAGTCAAACTGTCTGGCTTCAAATCCTGGCTCTATAACCTCCTTGTTGTAACCTTGAACTAATCTCTCTGTGACTCAGTTTCCTCATCTGAAAAGTGAAAATAGTGACAGTATCTATCTCATGGAGTTATCAAAACACTTAAATGAAATAACTGGATAAAGATATGAGAAAAGTTCCTGACACATAAGTGCTCAAAAAATGGTAATACCAGGTCCTTTAGCCAAAACCCTTGGGGCCGAAAGTGTCTCAGAAAGCACTTTTGGATTTAGAGAGGTAGTGGTACGTGTTCTGTATGTTAAGTGATGCCCCTCCAGGGGGAAGGTGTCTGGGCAGCACTCCACGGCACAGCAGAACGCTCACAGGCATTCCGTGCACCCCTCTGCGCTGCTTAGCCTCTCCTGAAGTTAGTTTGGGATTTTGTAACTACTTCTGACCAGCAGCTGGGAACAAAGTTGAGTTCTACACTCTCTTCCCTGGCAGCCACGTGTGCCAGGTCAATGGAGCCACCTTCAATCAGGGTCCTTAAGTGACTGTGGGGAACACTGTCCCCCCTTCCCTGTGCTGGCCGTATCTGTACAGTCACTAAGATTTAGGGTTTACCTGTTAAGAGCAAAAGCTAGTTTTTGTATTGGAAAGTATGAATATTCACAATTAGTCAAATAAATAAAGACTGTAAATGGCCCTGTGTCCATTCAGGCCAAGTTTTGTTGCCAAATGAATTTGCTGCAAATTTAAAAATAAAGAAATAAAATTTTAAAAACATCTTTTAGTTTGCAGTACTCTTTGGATTTTAGAGTTGCAGATAAGGGATTGTGTACCTGCAAAAGCAATATACACACATACCTCTCAGAGTATTTCACTGTAGTCGCAAACTCAACCTAGCCATGTGTGTCTGCATCAACTACCCTCCCGAACTAGTCCCCCTTTCTCAGTGTTGCCATTTCTAATACTGGCTACAGGCTCAAACCTCTGAGTTCTGCTTGATTCTTTCCTTCTTTTCCCTTTCTCACAGCCAGACAGCAAGTTCCAATTCTCCCCTCCAGGGACTCCAGTATGAGACTCTGCTTCCCATTCTCTCAGTTGTCACTCTCGGAGCCCCTTTCCCCTCCTGAATTCCTGAAGCAGCCTCTGTACTTCTCAGCTCCCCCCTTCCAGCACATTCTACATTCCTCCACAGTTTCAGTCATCTTAACCACCGCTTTCACCACACCCCTTCTTTGTTCAAAAAGTAATCAGTGATACCCATGACCTATGGAATAAAGTCTAAGTTCTTTACTGTCATTCAAAGCCCTCTGGAATGTAAGCTCACTCAGTTTACCTAATCATCTCACACCGTTTGTTCTCAGAGGGAACCCTCTCTCCAGCCAGATCAATGCCCACCCTATTTCCTGAAATATGCCATATTCATTCCTTCCCCTAGGCCTTTAATAATTTAGCTTCCCAACCTGGAGTGCCACACTTCCTCCTTTCCACCTAACTAAACTCTTATACATCCTTCACTGCCTGGTTCCAGTGCCACCTCCTCCAGAAATGACTCCATAACTCCTTCGGCCCAAGTTCGTCTTTTACTTTCCTGGCCTCCTGTGGCTCTCAGTATCTGTACCATATATTTAGGCATAGTCACATAGTACCTTAGTTTCTTTTTTTTTACATATTTCTCATTTCTCATAAGACTGCATGATTCCTAGGGTACAGGGAATATAACTTATATTTCTTTGTCTAAGAAGGTTGAGTATAGGCCCATGTTGAACTGAATGGAGAGGTGCTGCTGCTGAGAAAGAAGTGCCAGTACAAAAATTCCGGTCTAGGCAGGTTCAAGTCCCCCGCCCACCAGAGCTACTTTGGTGAAAGGAAGAGTGAGAGCGCGCCCAGGCCTGGCTGCAGGCCTCCAGGCGGGGCTACGGATTTGGGAACTCAGGGGGCAGTAGGAGTAACCAACGCTACCAAACTTAAGCAGACGTGACCTTCTCAAAGTTTGAACTCAACAACTGGATATGTAACCCAAAAAGACTCCCAAGAATTCAAAACAACCTTTATTAAACAAAGGCTTATGAACCTCTGACATGGCAGAGGCCCCGGCCAGCCCGTGTCTCCGGTGCCCTCTCTCTGACTCTGCAGTGCTCCCCCTCCCTGTAGTTGCCATATACCTTTGGCTCCCACATCTCTGGCACTGGAGTCCTTACTTTGCCAAAGAAAGTAAATAAATGAGAAGAAAAGAGCAACAAAAATAATTTTATTTGTGTGACTCAGGAAAGTCCTAAGAGATCAGTGGAAGAGGTGATTATAAAGCAACCTTCTTCCCTACCCTAATTCTTTCTATATCCCCAGTCCCAGCATTGTGCCTGGCATGCAGCAGGGGCTCAGTGAGTATCTGAATAAATCAATGATGAAATAGTGTATTAGTTATTTACTGCTAGTTAATAAACTATCACACACAAAAAAGGAAGCTTCTTATAAAATAGAATATGAGGCTTGTATATTGTATTATGTTTTATTTTCAAACTAGCCAGCCTATCTTATCAACAACCCATGAAAGAGAAAGGAAGTCCTCAAGAGTCAGGTCTATCACAGTAAAAGCAAAAGACAGTCTGCTCAATCACTGACCCTGCGGAGGAACAGCTCCTAGAATTCTCCTCCTCTGTAACTAATAGCCAAGAGCCTGCCCTTCTAGCACCTGCTATGAAGAAAGCAACTTTTCCATTCTTAAGCACCCACTAGTGAACATCTGGAGGGTCAGACCCAGACCCTGGGCTCTGTTCAAGCCTCTACCTACCACCGTGATAAGATTCAAGGGAAACAGGAATCCATGGTAATAAGGATTCTATTTTTTCTTCTACTGGGACTTTCATATATCAGATTAGCTTCCTAAGTCTGCAAAGGACCATCTGATATATAGTAATGTCAGTCCAATAAAGGTAGAAAACCTTAACCCTTTCAGTTCCATGACAATCTGCATACTTCTGGTTAGATGCTTTCACTAGCGCTCATACCCACAATGCCCGAACATTAACAGAAGTGATGTAGTCACTACCACTTTACACCCGTACCTTGTTTTACAATGTATAAAATCTTTTGTATTCTGTCTATGATCTTACAACAACTTTCAGAGGTAGACACTAGGCCTGTATTTTCAGATGGAAAAACTGAGGTTTAAAAAGGTTATCAGACTTATACATGGTAAAATTACTGTGACCGGGAGTCAGAAGATCTGGGTTTGCTTCCTGGCTCTACTTAATATCTTTGCATAAGCACTTTGTAAACTTTAAAGTATTATACACATGCTTATAGTTTAGCTTATAGTTGTTGTTATTGCTGTTAACTGTTGTTGTTGGAAGCACTCTCTAAACTGTAAGATCCATGTTAATGGATTATTAACAACTCAATGACTTCTGGGCCAGTGCTCCTTTCACTACACTAAGCTGTCACCCTCACAGAGAAATAGCACCTGTTGATAAAGCACTGTTAGTTGATGACTGCTAAAGGGTCTGCCCTTCATGGCCTATAAAACCAGCCACAGGCCCCAGCTGAGGATGTGCCACACATGTCTAAGAACATGCAGCCAGCTCTAACCGGCTGTAGGCTTCCAGGGACCTAATGTCCAGGTGGGAGAATACAGAGAGCACAGATCCTAACTCTTAGCAAATAGTTGAATAACCAAGCGCCTCATACCCCTGTACTTCCGTAGCTGCTCAGAATGCTCAGTTTTTCTCAAATGTATTCTCTTTTTCAATTAGTTGCCTAGCTTGTTTACTCAGGGAAGAGGGTATCTGAAGTCTTGCCAAGCAGAGGTATTAAATTATGATTTCCCGTTCATCCAGGCCTCAGCCCCCAAACGATTCTGTCAGTGAACCCCCAGCTCCCGTGGCATTCCTTGCTGTGCCAAGCTTGAGCCCCATGAGGCTATGCCAATCTCAGCACTGCCATTCTCACTCTGAGGCGCTGCTTGCCTCTGCCAACATCATTCCATCCCTGAACAAACCACCTTTCCTGGTGGCCAAAACACTCGGGTACTTTCAACTGGGACTCTGCAATTTGAATCTTTAGCCCAATTTGACATTTCTTAGACCAATTTGGCATCTCTTAGCCATTTAAATTAGGTTTTGATCTTTCAGTCCTCTCTCCTCCTAAGCATGGACCTTCTGACAGAAGAATTGCTACTGGAGAAAACCGTTTAATCCTATCCCAGGCCCAAGCAAACAAAAACAAGAATTTTTAAAAAGGGAATTCACTGTGTAAACTGTAAAGTCCTACATTAACAGATTATTAACATCTCAAGACTCAGGCTGCACTCTTTTCATTACATTGAGCTGTAAACACTTCTCCCCCTAAATGTTCCCACCATCCCCATCTCACCCCATCCTTCCTTGGAAATGCAATCACTGAGACTCTCTCTCTCCTTCTGCTTTCACGATTTTGCTGAAGACTATTTCTCCTGGTCAGAAGCTGAACATCTGCTATACTTCCCAGGAGAGACCATTCTACAACCTTGACTTTATTAAGGGGGAAGCTATTTTGACGTTTTCATTGCCCTTTTACCCAATATTAGCATAAAACTTTGAGCTTCAACTTCTAAACAGCCATGCTAGTTCCAAGCTTCATATTCCCCCCAGATCCCCATGCCCCCTGGAATAGACGCTTAGCTGGGATTCCCACTGATGAGATTATCACAATGCATAGAAACTCATGACCTGTGTGGTGGAACGAATGTACCAAGGAGATGTGCACATCTCCAAGCATGTACTTAATTTCTTGCCCAACAAATCAATAGTCCCTTATACAGTATATAAAGTTGTGCTATCCAAGACAATAGCCATTAGCCATATGTAGCTATTTAAATTTAAATTAATTAAAATTAAATAAAATTTTAAATTCAGTTCCTCAACTACACTGGGCAGTACAAATATAGAACATTTCCATCATCACAGAAGTTTACTGGACAGCACTGACAGAGGTTGCTTATGAATAATACTGTTGTGAGAAATGGTGACAGCACACAGGTAATGAGTAACCAGTGCTCCCTGCAAATCCACTAAAACAATTTGTCCAGGAAATGAATTCCACACTCTTCCAGCACTAGTAGATTTAAAAGCACATTTTAGCTTTAACGGGTAATTTTGTTCCTTACCAAAAATTTCTTTTTCTCACTGGCCCCTGCACATGAGCTTGTAGTTACTGTGGGGCTGTTCAGAAGGGCTGAGCTGCTGCTGTTGTGTTTTTTCTTTAAAAGCAAAAAAACTGAGGTTAATAATTTGTATCCTTCATGCAACAGAAAAAGTTTGACGATATTCAAGTAAACCGTGGGTCCAAAGAGCTAGTACCGCTTGTTAAGATTATTTCCTCTATACTAGTCAATCCTTTTCACAGGCTTCTACCTTCATAACCACTGCCTTCACCCCAATAACACAGCAGCAGGCATGGTAAAAGATCAGGATTTTTCTTATAATAGCTCTTAGGCCTAAACAGGATTCCTAAAAGGTAATCTCCCTTCAAGGAATGATCAGAGACCACTCCACCCCGCCTCTTCTCCACAGAGTCCATTTAGGTCTTCCAACTCAAGAAAGCTTCCCCTTTTCACCTACTAACTGACATCCACGCTAATAGTCCCATTTGGAGAAAGATCAGCTGACTGGAGCAGCGTTAACAAGCACACTCTACATAGGAAGACAGGAAGGAAAGTGAGGTCATTAGGCCCAAGCCTGGGGGAGGGGATTCACTTCTGGTAAAATGCTCCTTCCAAAAGCAGCTTTGAATAGAAGTGAGTTACAGCAAGTGAGAACCCACACAATTAGAATAATGTACAACAGTACAAGAATGGGCCCTATTCTGTTGTTCCCCTAGTTCTGTAAGGTAAACACAAAAAATAAAAGCAGCTTTCTAAACTATTCCTTATGTTACAACTGAAACAAAAGGACTTCGGGTCCCTAGTTTTCCTAAAGGCAGGAAATACTCTGGGAGGCTATATCTAGCCAACCTCAGACAGAAGAAGTTCTAGCCCCTTATACTTTCTCCAGGAACCAAGAGCACTTCTGAAGAATTGGTAGACAAGGTGCAAATGAGGAGAGAGAAGATTAGCTGATAACGAAGAGAACCACAAGGAAGGATATCATCAAACACACCAAACTTGGCCATCTGATACCCACCAGGAAGGAAAGCTCCCCGTCACTCACTCCTCTCTGTGGGCCAAAGGGCCTAGGCAACAGGGAGGTCAGTGACACTGGAGGCGAGAAGAAGGTTCTCAACAGCGCACAACTTTAAATGTTAACAAAATAGAAGCTGTTTTCCTAAAGAAGCACACAACTCTCAATAAAACAGGCACTCTCAACTACCTGAGTTAATGGGGGGAAACAACTGTAAACAACAATAACAAAATCACTCATTGTTACTTTCAGAATATATATGATGTTTTATTAAATAAATTTCCCTTCCTAACTACATTTTAAATAAACCAATACTAAAATTAATTAATTTTTTCTGAGTATATACTGTAAGATAGCTAAAAAGTTTCTGAATTAGGGATCGTGAATCTGGATAAAATATTTGCCAAATGATCAGTAAAGGAAAAAGTATATGAATACTGTTCCCATAATTAGTGAAGAAATTATTCTAACTCTCCAAAGATGAAACAGTATTTACAAGGTGAGATGCACAAGGCATTGGGACTCCAGATCACAACCCACACCTGGTTAGTACATATCACTTACCATTTAACAGACTTAAGGGAAGGGACCAATAGCATTCAAGCCTGTATCAGAGTATCATTGGCTTCTCACATATTTGCCACCTGAAAACCCCTCCCCAACAAATTTAGTTAACAGCCATGGCCGCACACACCTGCCTATTTGGGTGACCCGTTTCTTTGTTCTTCATGGTCTCATATCCAGGCACCCGGGGACGTCGGCTCATCTGGAGGGCCACCAGATCCTTCATGATTGAGTTCAATGCCTCCTGTTCGTCTGCAAAGAAAGAGAGCACATGGGCTAAGGTACTTTAATACAGACCACAGAAGTACTTTCACAAATTATATAACTAACACTCAGGGAGTTCTGCCCAGGTGAGAGACCCTGTAACTATAATCTCATGAATTTGTTATCTGTGAAAAGTAGATAACTGAGGTCAGACTACGGCAATTTGAATTTTAATGGATTCTTAACAGCTCTCCAATCAGATTTCTGGCAGCAATATCTACCAGTTCACTGGGGGCAAGGGAGGTGTTCAAACAGACCAATTCTTCCAGTGCCAGAGAAACTCAACCAGGAATAATAGTTGAAGAGTTGGAGTGAAGAACAACAAAAAACAGTGTAGTAGGGTACTGAGTGAAAAGATGAATTCATGGAGAGCTGATTATGGGACATAGTCAGTCAGACTTATTCCTAAACTATCATACACAGGAGAGCATATTTAAAAGGTACCAAACAAGGACCTCAGGTCGCTGCTTTGAACAAATGTTGTTTTACAAGCCTAGCCTCTGAATGCCCCCTCCCAACTCTTTACAATTTTATAGGCCTTCTGCTTCCCACAGGGAAGTCAAAAGGCAGTTCTATTGTTTTCCTTCCCTAACTGACCAAGCAATGCATTGTCTCTGCCTTACTGGTATTACTTTTAATCCCCCTTTCTTGACATAGCATAGATCACTACAGTTCTCATGCAATGAAGACAACTGGCCAAAACCCAGAACTTAAACCAGCCCAATTCCATGTTTTGCAAAATCCTCCTAGGCCCTTCAAGAGATCCTTGTCTACTCAAATAGCACTGGGGAGTTGAAAATAAATCTGCTGATCTGCAAAGAAACATGAGGAATGAGCTGTTACACTTGCTTTAGTGACAAATGAGTCACTTAGGGACTTGGGGCACACCTTAAAAGAAGTACAAGACTCCACCCACAGAGTGTGCCTATCTTCTGCGCTTTATCACTGTCCCTTGAAAATACTCTAATATCCTGTGGAAAGGAAAGAGCAGCATGGAGTAGAGGAAGTAAAGCGGCGTTAGTTGCCTCTCCCCTCTTCCTAAACCAAATCTGCTTGGGTGCCCTACATGCCCTCTGAGGAGATGCAGCAAAGGAAGGAGAAGGGTGCCCCTGAAGAGATTTTTGTCTGCTCAGAAAAGTAAAATTAGATTTAAGACTTGAAGGAAAAACACCAGTAGAGTAGCTTCCCAACTAATTCCACTTCAAAATATATACAAAAGTATGAGAGTGATATAGTTGTAGTATGAAAAGAATGAGGTAAATGAGATAACGAATGAGGAAGTGGGTGTCTACAGAAAGACATCTGTCAAAATTAAAACACAGGGCTTCCCTGGTGGCGCAGTGGTTGAGAGTCCGCCTGCCGATGCAGGGGACACGAGTTTGTGCCCCGGTCTGGGAGGATCCCACATGCCGCGGAGCGGCTGGGCCCGTGAGCCATGGCCGCTGAGCCTGCGCGTCCGGAGCCTGTGCTCCGCAAGGGGGGAGGCCACAACAGTGAGAGGCCCGCGTACCGCAAAAAAAAAAAAAAAAAATTAAAACACATACATCCCATCAATTATTTTGTACTTTCTCACAATTTACCTATAGGCTCCTTAAAGGGAACTTGCTTGGTTTTTGTTTTGTTTTTTAACCTCCCAACCAAACTAGAGCATAAACATCTAAGCTAGGATGACTAGATTATATATATGTATAACATATATATATAGGCTTATATATTAAATTGGCTTATATATCATTAAATATTATATATGTATAAATTTATTGGGCCAACTGTAACAGTAAATTGGGGTCATTATGATTATGACTAGGTGGGTGTTTTCTGAGGAGCATCCAGTGATAGTCCTAACAGCAGAATGCATATAGTTTTCAGTATCAAGGTAACCAGCCTTAGAATTGAGAACTTCAGTTGTCTCAACTCAGATACTGAAACAAGATGGATGTGAATATACACACACAGACACACGCACATGCTTTCCAAGTCAAATCCATGACAAGTATGACCAAAGAAATTGTTTCTAATTCTGTATAAGATGATGCTATTATAAGAGCTGGTTTATCAGGTTGACAAATTCTGTTTCCAGGAAGCTAACCAATTCCTGGCATTACTTAATGGATAAAACTTGTTTGGTAGTTCCAGTGGTGCGAACACACTAGAGGAATGGTTTGGTTCTATCTCTTGAAATCTGGGGCAACTGACCCAAGTGAAACAAAGTAATAGAATCTGATTTTGTGTCAAAGTTGCATATATTTCTAGAGGCAAACGGGTTCTTTTTTTAAAAAATAAATTTATTTAGTTATTTTTGGCTGTGTTGGGTCTTTGTTGCTGTGCACGAGCTTTCTCTAGTTGCGGCAAGTGGGGGCTACTCTTCGTTGTGGTGTGCAGGCTTCTCACTGCAGTGGCTTCTCTTGTTGCGCAGCATGGGCTCTAGGTGCACAGGCTCAGGAGTTGTGGCGCACGGGCTTAGCGTGTGGGATCTTCCCAGAACAGGGCTCGAACCCGTGTCCCCTACATTGGCAGGCGGATTCCTAACCACTGCACCACCAGGGAAGCCCTGGTTCTTAAACTGATACTTCAAACTGAGGACATGGATAAAGACAGGAAGCAAATCGAGTGGTTCTTTTAGGCATTTCTTCCTGGATTGGGATTTTAACTGAATTATCTGTGCTATCGTACTCTTTCCTTAAAAAATAAAAACAAACAAACAAACCTTTTAAAAACAAATAGCAGCTTTCTTAGAGTGCAGTAGTCAGTTATATGGACTTTGGAGTCAGAAAGACCTGGCTTTAAGAAGCCTTAAACAAATTACTTATTCTCCCTAAACCTCAATTTCCTCATCTGTAAAATGGAGATAATAAAAGTATCATTACACAGAGCTGCTGTGAAACTTAAGGGAAAAAACAAACAAACAAAAAACCTTACAAATTATTCCTCACGCTACCTAACACTTAGTAATGATGGAAAAAATGCTGGCTATTATTTTTAGTAATGGAGAAAAGGTTAATGTTGAAAAAACTGCTGGCTATTATTATTAGCAATGGAGAAAAGGTTAATGGAGGCCACCATCTATCCTAATATTTAATTGTATTTCTGAATTTTTATTATTAATCATTAACAATAACCATTTACTGAATACCTATCATGTATTATACATTAGACAGTTTTGAAAGATACTTTAAGGTATTCAAACTCTAGGGGTAAAAAGACAAAACACACAAATACAAGGTTACACAAATAAAGAGACTGAATTAGACAAGAAACAAACCAGAATACATAAACACATGTGTAAAAAAATTTTTTTACAGTGTGAGTAGCAAGCGATTATATAGATGATTTTACAGAATAAAGAGTTTTCCAGAAAAGCAAGTTGTACCAGCTATGCAAGAGAGCTTTACAAATAAACTGAGAGAAGGACATGAAAGCAAGCGAGTGGTGGAGGAAAAGAAAAGGTCAGGGACTGATCCTCAGTGAATAGTAATGCCATCAAGTAGAGTAGGAAGAAGGTGTGCTGGCACAGAAGCCTTTAAGAGGATTGGGAAAAAACAAAGGTGACACCACAGAAGCTCAGACCAAAGAATAGCAGGGGCACGCAGAGGCCAGGCAGGTCCAATAGGGTAGTAGAGGCAGAAACAATTTTACAGGGAATAGAGAAGCTGGAGATTAAAAGAAAATTGGAAGTAGTGGAAATCAACAATTCACTTATGAACTTTACACGTGAACAAGTTGAGGCAGAGGTAATAGTATGCTATATAACCTTGAAAAGATTTCCGAAGGATGGGGTTGGTCTGACACACTTAAAAGCTACCAGAAAGAAGCACAGAGGAAGAAGTTAACTCTAGAGATTAGGAGGTCAAGGATCTAGGGGTGAGGAATATTCATAGAAAAAGAAAAGAAGGAATCTATGAAACAAGGTTTACAGTTCAGGCTTAAAAAGTGGAAGCTCTTCAGCAGTCTCAAGCAGACAGCCATCCATAATTATCCAGCGGCGTGTACTTTTCCTTCTCCCCATACCCTGACCTAAGGCATGGGGGCTGCCAGGCAACACACTTCTCTCTCATTAGTCCCAGCAGGAAGTCACTCTTCCAGACTGAGCTATTACTTCTATCTAAAAGCAGGGTCCTAAGGCACTCCCATTTACAAATTCCCTTGGCTTAAAACCCAGAAAAGTTTCCAGAAGCAACATGTCCTTCGATAAACATTGTTGTCCTGCATGATGCCAGACACTCACTCTTTTCCATATATACAACCCCCAAATTTAATCTTTGTTTTCATTTAACAAACTACTTCTTCACCTTGCTCTACCCAACTCTGCCAGATCATCTGATCACACTGCTCACTCAGGAGATCCTGTGCTTCAGAGTGTCTGTGAGTCAGATTTTACTATCTTACTGTTCATGACATGTTACATACTCACACTGCCTCCACCCTCTCCATACCTGGGCAAACATCATTTCATAGTAAGTATAAGCAAAAAGGTCTGATCCTCAATTCACAAGAAACATTTTTCCTTTTTCCTTCAAGGCCCTGGTTGAATCTTCGCTAAATCTCAAAGTCAAATTCTGGTGTTTATTTTTCTGTTTCTGGGATATAACTGCCCTTCAATATTAACTGATGACTTAAAATTAAAAAATACATATTACAAAGTAAGCTATTGCTTCCTCGTAAAAATCAATATATCACCATCATATTTTATTTTAATGGTTAATGAAATTGACCTTACAGGTCTGAGGACTATAGGATAATGTATGTCAATCCCAAAACTACAGAACTGATCTCTCCCTCCTATGTACCTTTACAGTTTTGATGAAGTACCTATAACACCTCATTGCACTGATTTGTTTTCATGTTTTTGGTTCACCTCACCTAACTGTAACTTCTTAAACACAGGATACATGTATGTACAGGGCCTAACACTATATCTGACACATAAGAGATGCTCAATAAATGGGCAAAGAAAAAATGGATAGCTTACATAGTCAGAACCAAGAAAACTGCTTCTTCCTCTATGTATTCCCCTAAGTAATGCTAAGTTGGACTGATACTTTTTACAAATGCCTAAAATTCAGTTTTAAAAACCAATCATCATTTTGTAAAGTATCAGAAATCTAGTCGTGACATAGCCATGTTGATTCATTAAACTGTGATCCCAATTTCAATCAAAACAGTTGCTAACTATTTAGAGTATACACAGGTGGTCAGATTCTAGCTTGGTCTAATTGGGAGCTCCCAACAGACTTGAAACCCTAGAGACACAAGGCATCTGTAAATCACAACGATTCTGACTTCAAACCAAGTTATCAAACCAGAACCACAACATCCTAAATCCTATACTCAGTTCATGATCGTTTCCAGTAACATTTCCAAGTTGTTGCATAGTTTTCAGTAATACTTCCCACTAAATTTTAGATTGCATTTATAGAGTCCAAATAAACACTAGTAAATTAATCTTAGGTGTTATTAACAGCATGTGCCACTATAATTACTAAAACTAGGAGAGAATTTTGGTGTGACCAAGAAAAAATGACCAGTCAAGCCCAAATTTTTCTTTATAACCACATAGTATCAAAGCCAAAAAAAAAAAAGACTATTTCCTATTATTTACAAGGATAAGTGTAATTTCCACTAGAAATTTACTGGGGCTAACAGCCAATACAAAATCTGACCTCTTTTCATTACCAACCCAAGTTGTCAAACAAGCTTGAGTCTGGGGCTTAGAACAGCTCAGGAAAATATGACTATTAACCAAGGAACCTGAAGGGCAGGAACTCAAATTAGTTTTAGTCCTTTCCTCACTGGGCTGGAGTTTAACAAGTATAATAAAAATATTAATAAGTCTATGCTTCTCTCTTATTACCCCTTGAATTTATTTAGGACTGCCTGCAGCAACTAAAGCATACTAACCTGGGAATTTGATTTTTCATCATTTATGTCACCAAAATGGAAACTAGTATTTAAGAGAGACTCTGTGTGTGTGTTTGTACATACATGCTTGCTGAGCCCTATACAAAGCAAACTAAAGGCCAGGTTCTAAGAGAATTCGTTATCAGCTCTAATTGCACGTCAAGGTCATCTACTAAAAGGAAACTGAGAATGGTATGAGGGGAGAGTGCTGAAGAAAGCCAGGCAGTGGTTCTTAAATCAGCTTGCCTAATATACTGCAACCACCAGGCAAGTTAATTCTCCCCTCACTGTCTCACTTTCTTCATGTAAAACCTGACATGGGGACAAATGAGAAGACACTGAATTTTTGGTCCTTTTTCGTTTGGGGCTCTGGACCCTACCTATATAGTTCCTTTCCTCCTCATTATTGTCTCTCCATATACTCACACACTTAAACTTTTTGAATTTTTTTTTTTTTTTTTTTTTTTTTTGCGGTACATGGGCCTCTCACTGTTGTGGCCTCTCCCGTTGCAGAGCACAGGCTCCGGACGCACAGGCTCAGCGGCCATGGCTCACGGGTCCAGCCGCTCCACGGCATGTGGGATCCTCCCGGACCGGGGCACGAACCCGCATCCCCTGCATCGGCAGGCGGACTCTCAACCACTGCACCACCAGGGAAGCCCCTGAAAATATCTTGAAATGTGAAAACAGGCTGACATCTATTTTATTTCTAGGGATGCAATGTAGTCAACGCATCTGGACACTCTAACTGATTTAGCAGTTGAGAAAGTGGGAAGTAGGTCTGCACACCCTCAAGTATTTCACACTACCCTTTGGGACTTAAGACTGTCCCCGCAGGACAAAAAGGAAAGACTTTGAAAGATTATAGCAAGTGTAGGCTCACAAATCAATTCAAAGATTTAGTTCAATCATCAAATTCCAGAACACAAAATAAATGTATGAAACCTGGGGAGGACAAGAAGAATTATGTTCCCCATTTATAGTAAATGTTCAATGAGTATTTGGTGAATTATGTATTTAAATACCAGGCCTCACTGGGTTCCTTTTCTGCTTACTGTCACAGACTTTTCCCAGAAAAGCAAGCACTTCTGAAGTAAAGCATGGGAAGGAAACAGTAAGCCCAACAAATGAACAAACCCATCTCTTACTGTATGAGGGGCAGTATGGAACAGAACAAGGTAATTCATTCAAAGCCAGAGTGTAAAGATGGGCCGCAAAAGAATATCTGCCCCATGTGACACAGCAAACATTTAACCCCCTACAGAAACGACTTGACCTTGCTATAGGGCAAATCAAATATTAACGTTCCCTCTTCACAGATGCAATCAATGGTCGTGCAAATGATCTTTTTACTTACCCCTTGATTATTTATGACAATACCAAATACTTTACAGAACTTGCCATTGCAAACAACAGTATCAAAATAACTGATCCAACAAGAGAAGCAAAGTACATCTAAAATGTTATTTGCTACTTAATCTAGTCCAATAGTCATTTGGTAAATTACCAAAAAGGACATGAAATATAATTCAGTTCAAATGCTGCGTGTGGAAGACATTAAAAGCTTTTCTTAGATTACATCTTCACAACAGAAGTTACAAATATCGATTAAAAAGGAAATGATTTCATAGAGATTCTTTTGTGTAGTGAATGTTTCTCTCTTTCAAAAGTTACATAATTTCAGGGATACAGTTAGATTAAAATAATGGATGTAAAACACTACTAGATTTTTCGAAAGGTAGGATGTGTATTATAAGTGGCAGCCCGCGACCAATTCCTAACCTCCAGCAATCTGCGCGCAGCTCGCATTTCTCAACCGCGCGGTTGATAACAGTGATTGCCGTTTTAATCACCTCCCAACCTATCTCCCTGCACGCCCTCCCCCCTGCGCTGGGGCGCGCACAGGGCTCGAGAGCAAGCCCCGGGAACTCTCACAGGCCAGCCTGTGTGAGCAAAGGGAAGGAAATGACACAGGCAGGAAAAAAAAGCAAATCAAGGAAAAGACACAACAGCAGCTGGGCCTGCACCAGCCTCCAGCCCGGGCCCCACACTGCGCTCGCGCTCCCCCGCCCTCGGGCTCGCGGTCCGGCTCGCTCGGCCCGGAGCGGGCTGCCTCGCCGAGCATGGGCCCTCGACCCGCCGCCGCTTCTTTGGGATGCGCCGGCCGCGCGGCCCGGAAGGAGGCTGCCGAGTGGGCTCCGTCGGCCGGGGCCGCCCCGGCGGGCCGAGAAGCCAGAACCCCCGCCCGGGCCGCGGAGCCGCTAAGGCGCGAGCAGGGCGGGCGGGCGCCGGCGGTCCGCAGCCCCGGCCCGGCTGGCTGTCCATGCCTGTCAGGCGGCGGCCCAGGGTCCTCCTCCCCTCAGTCCGGGGCGGGGCAACGCGAAGCAGCGCGGGCACAGGCCGGGGCGGTGGCGACACTCACCCATGGTGGCGATGGCGGCGGCGGCGTCTTGGGCCCGAGTGTCACCTCCGCAGCCGGGGCTGCATGCCGGGGGCCCGGGCGGCGGGGACGGCAGCGGGCCTGGCTCCGCGCAGGGGGCGCGGGCTGCGCTCAGGGCCCCCGCCGCCTCCCCAGGCTCCGGCTCCGGCTCCGCCCGCAGCCGGGCGCTGTGGCATGGGCAGGGTGGCCCGCTACATCCCCGGCGCTCCTCGGCTCGGCCCAGCCCGGCCTCGGCGGCGCCGCTCGGCCCGCCCGACCGCCAGTCCCTCAGTCCCGCAGTCGCTCGGTCCGGCCGCCGTTCTCCACCTCAGGAACGCTCCGAAAAACAAACCGCTGGTCGCGCAGCTCGCCCCCTTGTCTGTCACTCACCCCAGCACCCGCCAATCCTAGGCAGTCGCTGGACCTTGGTACCACCCCCCACTCACTTCACCAGCCAATACCAAGGAAGAAGTCGCTGCCCCCGCCACCCCTCCTCCCCCCGCCCCGGCTCTCTCTCCAACATCCTAACTCTCAGCCGCCAGCTAATCATCAGCACCACTTGATGAACCAATCCCGCCTACTCTCTCAGGCTGCCAATAGGCGAAGCCAAGGCAGTTTCCGAGGGCTGTCTACCGCCTGCCAATCATTGAAACAGCTCCCGGTTCACTCCGCTGCTAGCCAATCACATAGAGGTCTCTGAGCACCCTCCTCTGCGCATCCCTCGCAGGCTTGCCCTCCCTCTCTCCCTGGGAGGTGTGGGTCGCTCCAATCACAGCTCATGCTTGAGGCTCCGCCCACATTCCCACCTCCCGTCAGTCACCCAAGGCTCGGCGGGCGCGCGGGCTGGCGCGGTTCCCTGCCGGCTACTTTGGGGCTGGAGTTTGGGAAGGCGGCTGGAGGGGCCCCTTGGCCTCCCGCCTCCCGGCTCTCGGCGGTCTCTGATGCTGAGGTCCTGCCCCTCCCTGTGCCCACACCGGGCGCGTAATAAGCGGGGAGGGTTCTGGCTCTGAGCGCTTCCCGGCATGTGGCCACCTCTGCCGCCGGATCCCCAGGCAAGTCCTCCGGTCCAGACGCTGCGCTTGCCGGGAGGCAGAAGCGGCTTACCACTGCCCGCCTTTTCCTGGGTCTCACACCTCCAGGGCCACACTCTCCAAGGGGCTGGGGTAGTGCCGGAAAGTGGGTCCTAGGAATCTGCTGGCCAGGGCCGAAACCATTAAGTGCAAAGCCAGAGAGGTTCTTTCGGGAAGAAAACTTTTTTTTTTTTTCCTGGTCATAAAAGCAATACAAGCTCTTTGTATTAAAATTGAAAAAAATAAAAATAAAACTTCCACCCCAGAGATAATTTTATCTTTCCTACCTAAATATACAATGTTTGATAAAAACGGCTTCACATTGTTTTGTAGTGTGCTTACATTTTATCGTAAGTGTTTTCCGGGGCCACTGAATATTGTTCCAAAACAATTGTACTGGCTGCATGATATTTCAAAATAGAGATGACCATAATTAATTTTCCCAACCCCCATTGTTCAACATGTTATACACCCAGATCTTCAGATTCCAAGTCCTCCACAATCCCGGTTCCCTTCCTCTGGCTTCTGTTCTACTGTAATATAAATCAGACGCCAGAATCATCTTCCTCTTGTTTTCAACTGTCAACTAAGAACCTTTAGTGGTGGCTTTGCCTTGGTATCAAATCTCTTAAGAATTACCTTAGATTTCTCTCTTCTCTCTTTCTTTACACCCACCCCTCCCCGCCACCACCACGATTCAATCAGGCCCCTTGTCTGTTATTTTTTTCCTCCAACAAGCTTTTAAGTCTGTCATTTTCCCACTTGAGTAGATCCCTACCCAGTTTATTGCAGTTCCTTAACTATAATAACTTCTCTTTTCTGGGAAGGGGAGGTAAAGCAGAGAGAATTAATATTTATCAGTCATTTTCTATGTGCCAGGCACATCCTCTCAATCTTTTCAGTAACTTTGAGGTAAGTAGTAGTACTGGTGTTTGAATGATGAAGGTGAAGCTCAGAGAAGGTAAGTATCATGTCCAAGTGGTAAAGCCAGGATCCACATCAGGGCTTTCTGACACCCAAAGGCCATGCTCTTGCACATTTCTCAACTGTTTTTTCCATTATCACCCCCCCAAGGAGAAAATTTTTAATTACTTAAATTTAAATTCTCCCTAATGTGAGAAATTAAATATTAAGGGATAAGATTTTGTCAGGTAGGGCTGAGCTTTGAAGCCCATATACCATCATATTATCGAAGATTTTTTTCACCTCGTAAGAATCATTTTTCGTCCTGTTGGGGATATCACCCTGTTAAGAATGTGTGTAATAGGCCAGTGCTGGAGGTCACAATCTGCCAATCTGAGGCTCAGATCTGACCCTTAATTTTACTGAGCTGTGAAATAAATATTTAAAAAAAAAGACATTTATGCCAGTGGAAATGTAGGACCCACTCCTAGATTTAGGAATACTTGCCTGTATTCAAAGGTCCATTCAGGAGCTTCTCCTGGAATGTCTAAAACACAACTCCAATTTAATGTGTTTTACACTGAACTCTTGATTCTTTCCCCCTCCCCCCACAAACCTTGCTCCTCTGTTTTCCCAATTGTTAAAATACAAACCTAAGAGGCGTCTTCCTTGATTTCACTTTCCCTAACATCCCTATATCCAGTCATCCAGCAAGTCTTTTCAGCTCTCCTTTCAAAATGTATCTGAATCCAACTACTCACCACTTCCACCCTAGTGCAAGCCACCACCATCTCTACTGTATAACTGCCCTAGCCTCCTAACTGGTTTCCCTGTTTCCTCTGTGGCCACCCAGCAAATGATTCTCCACACAGCAGCCAGAGTGATCCTTGTAAAATGTAATTCAGATCATGTCACTCCCCTGCTCTCAACCCTCCAATGGCTTCCCACCACACTTAGAATAGAATCTTCCAGGCCCAACAGGAGCCGGCTCCAGCCATCCTCTCCTACCACAACTCTCCTGCTCCCTCAATCGCTCCAGCCACACTGGCATTCTCACCATACTTTGAACCTACCAAGCTCAGGACCTTTGCACTTGCCATTTGTTCTGCCTAGAATGCTCTTCCCTAAGATGTTCCCACAGCTAATTCTTGCATTGCATTCAGGTCTCTGCTTAGATATCAACTATTAAGAGCGCCTAAACACACGATCCAAAATAGCCCCTCTCCCCTCCATCATTCTGTATTTCTACATTCTGCCTTATTTTTCTTCATAGTGCCTGAAATTATATACTTAGTCTTTCTTCCAACTACAATGAACATAAGCCGTGTAGGAAGAGGGATTTTGTCCTGTTCACTGCGCTATCACCGGCACTTTGAACAGTGCCTCGTACATAGTAGCACATGCAATACAACTACATTAAGTCTTTAGCTGAAAAGAGCCTTCTGATTTTTCTTCTACTTTACTATCAACTGCTTTCTTTGAGGGCTTCATTTCTGTTGCCTGCTGCTTAACCAGCCATCTCAAACATTCCCATGCTGCATTTACCATACTGGGCTTTCTTCTGAACTTCAGAGGCATCACCCATTGAGTACCCCACAGGCACCTCAAATTCTACAGGTCCAAATTGAACTGATCATTTTCCTCCATAGTTCTCTATATCCTCTCTCCATCTTCAGTTCCCCAAGCTGGATGCTTCTGAGTTATCTAACTTGGAGAGCTCTTTCTCTCCATTTCCCTTCCCCCACAGCTAATCTCGACCATGTCTCCAATCTGTCCACTCCTCTCCCAGCCCCAGCTCCACCATCCTAGTTCAAACCCCCAAAATCTCTCACTTGGATTACTTAGTTTAACAGCCTCTCAAGATCACTCCCATCACAGGGTGATCCTTTAAAATGGATACCTGATCCTGTCATGCTCTGCTTAAAAACTTTAAGGCTTCCCTGGTGGCACAGTGGTTGAGAGTCCGCCTGCTGATGCAGGGGACACGGGTTCGTGCCCCGGTCTGGGAGGATCCCACATGCCACGGAGCGGCTGGGCCCGTGAGCCATGGCCGCTGAGCCTGCACCAATGGAGCCTGTGCTCCGCAACGGGAGAGGCCACAGCGGTGAGAGGCCCGTGTACTGAAAAAAAAAAAAAAAAAAAAAAAAAAAAAGATGGTCTAGCATCTCTCACAGCACATTCAAAAAAACAAATATTTGGGACTTCCCTGGTGGCACAGTGGTTAAGACTCCGTGCTCCCAATGCAAGGGGCCCAGGTTTGATCCCTGGTCACGGAACTAGATCCCACATGCATGCCACAACTAAGAGTTCACGTGCCTCAACTAAAGGAGCTGGCGAGCCACAACTAAGGAGCCCACCTGCCGCAACTAGACCCGGTGCAACCAAATAAATAAATATTTTAAAAAACTCAGAATTCACAAGATATAAATTAATTAGGCTTCACTCTACTGGCTCTTAAAAATAGTCAAAGTGCTCAACATATAATTCTTAAAAAAAACAATTATTTGTTGAATAAATAAGTGAACTTCAAATGGGTATGTTAGTAATGGAATGTAATTTCCACAGGTGTGCCCTTTTAGCTATGTATTTTATCTACTCTATGTTGTCTCTCTCCTCACTCTTCATTTTCCCCATGTGAAGGCTCCCAACTGGGCCAGGCCTTCTCAAGTCTATTCCCCTAGTTTTACACTGAGTAGATGCTCCTGGTTAAGCACGTGAGCCACTCCTGACCCCAAGACTCATTAGGCAGCCAATCACACACCAGCTGCATTTTCCTTTTTTCTTCCAAGAGCACAGGACACATGACAGGGAACAATAAATACAAATGAATAAATTTCCTTAAGGGATAGCTCAATGCATTTGGTGTAAAAACAAAAACAAACCAAAAAACCTATCACCTAATTTGATGAAAATTCTTTTAATTCAGAGGTAAAGTGGAATATATTCAGATTACCAGTTCAACCAGTTAGTTTATCTGCATTGTTAAGAAGTGATGTACACAGAAGATTTTTACATCTCCTTTACATTTTTATATATGGACATTTACTTCTAAAGAAAAATTGCTTTTCGTTTTGAAATTCCACTTCTATAAATTTATCCTAAAGAATATTTTGCAAGAGAGCAAAGGTAAAGAATGTTCATCGTAGCATCTTCTGTAAGATAGACAACCCAAATGTCCATTGATAGAGACTAGTTAAATAAATTATGGCACATTAATTAATACAATAAAATACTACGTAGCTACTAAAAAGAATGAAGCAGACGTCTCCATTCTAATACCAAAAGGAATCCAGGATATATCTGGGGGCAGGGGGCGCAGGAGACAGGTTATAAAGCAGATATATATAGGGTGATCACATTTCAGTTTTTAAAATAGTTCTTTCACACTTAGTGGGAAAAAAGGCCAACATACACTTGAACACTTCCTATTGCCAGGCACTGTTTTAAGTGCTTAGCATATATTAACTTATTTAATTCTCAAAACAGCCTTATGATATAGATGCTATTATCCCCATTTTATAGATGAAGAAATAAGTACAAAGAGGTTAAGTTCTTCCCCAAGGTTGCTAGCAACTGACAAGAGTCAGAATTTGTGCCCCAGAAGATTGACACCAATGAGAAGAGCAGACTGTTAATGGTGGTTGTTATTTTAGGAGGTTAGGATTAGATGGGACTTTAATTTTTTTGCTGTATATTTCTATAACGTTTGACTTTTTAAAAAACAATAAAGGTTACCTTTTTGGCACAAACCAAAGAAAGATAAAAAGAGGAAAAAGTAAAAACTTCTATCCCATTCACTGTCTGGGGATAGAATAAAGAGAGAAAGTGATTTCAGTCAAGACGAGTGTAGTATCTATCATGACACTCTCTTTTGTGAGATCTACTGGCTCACTTATTTTCTCTTCATAGAATGTCTTCAGAGGAGTCCTCAGGGATTCAAAAGTTGAGGACTCTTAGAGTGTGAAGCTTTATTGACAGCTGTGCTATATATTTCCGAGAGAGAAAAAAAGTAACTCAACCACACGACTGAATTTCCAGAGTTGGCTAGAGGCAGAGTCTTCACTGTTCCTGTCTGATTCAGTGGGGGCCCCTGGCAGAGTTGGGGCAGCTACATACCACACGAGCGCTTCTCGTAAGAGTCAAGGCTATGGACAGAGCCTGTCACTGATACTTCCATCCCACTGAAAGGAAACTTGAAAATGAGCCCGAGCCAGCTCAAGGCTCTAAATGATTTTGTGTTGCTAAGACAATGACCAAAGATAAGGCAAAGGCAAGCCAGGACCAGACGCTATTCTTCTGACTTTAAGGTACACCTGAATCCCACCCTCTCACATGCTGTCTCCCTAACAGGACAATAATGTGACTAGTTTTCTTTTTAAAAAAATGCTTCCCTGATAAAGTAAGATACGATTATTGAAAATAAAACTCAATTATAACATCACCACCCAGAGATAACCAGTTTTGATATTTTGGTATACTTCCTTCTAGTCTTTTTTTAAAAGTTCATATATAAAGTATGATATATATTTTAAAATTTGGACCATACTATACATATAGTTTTGCATCTTTGTTTTTCACTTAACATTATATTGTAAACATTTTCTCTGACATAAAATATTCTTTGAAAAATAATTTCTAGTGGCAGAATAACTCATACCCTCTTTACTTAACTATTCAGTTAAATAGTTAACTATTTAACCTGTAGAGCTAAGGGTCTCTTTACCAGATCTAGAGGCAGAGCAGGTCCAAGTAAGCTTTCATTTCTGCCTTTCCCATACTAATTGCAGGAAAGACTGCAGGGCACCGCCAGGGGTCAGTGCAGAGCTGTTTAGTATGTCTTTATGCAAGAAAACTGGTTACACAAGAATTCACATTAACAAATCCTATCTATTAGATTAGAGGACTATTCACATGAGTAACCAAGTTCCCTTCTAGAGCAGGCTTCCTTAGTACGGATTTCTCAGATCAGCATGACCACATTCTTCCAAATTAATTTATATTCAACATTTATAATAGACCTTGGTTTATTTCATACAGATGTAGTTCTCACCTGCTTGGTATGAGATCATCTGTGCATAAAATACTTGGCCTGACTATTTCGTAGGTTTTTTTTGAAAATCAAATGAATAAAATATGAAAGTATCTTATAAGTTAGGAAGTGGCATTTAAACTTTACATTGCCCTATTTTAATGATGTGCTATTCAGATATTTAGATGAGTTATCTCCTATAAAAACTAAAGAATGCCAGGTAGTACCAAAATTATGAAATGAGGTATAACAGCATATGCTTTGGCACGATAACAGGTTATTTCATTGGTTTTCCTCCCTCTAGCCTTCACTCTCCAGCTGTTGAAGTCATCATGGAATTAGTAATCTGTTTTTCCTAGAAGGTGAAGTTATCATTTAGCCAATCTGGTTTTAGTTCTTTTCCATCCTCATTTACCTACGAGTCCTTCAGGAAAATTACTCTGAGCTCAGAACTGGCTTAAACAACTTACAAGAAGGTGGATAACAGGGATCAAAAAGCCGCTCCGGGACCGACACGCCTGACGGGCTCCAGCACAGGTGGTTGGCACTCCTTGTCTCTCTAAACCCAGAAGTGGCTCAGGAACAAAAGGCACCAAGGCCCCTATTTCCCACCTGGCCAGGCTTCTGACTCAGCCTTCTTTCTGTTCTTATCTCCTTTCCAGTTCCCAGTGCCCCATCATCTGGCATCAGGGATGGAAAGGAGCCAGGGCTGGGCATTCTGGGGATCAAGCAGCTTTCAAAACCAGCTTGGTACAGCCCTTCCTGAGCGCAGCCCGCTGACAGGTCCACTCTGAGCAATCTCAGAACACAGAGGGACCCAGGCAAAGCAGGGCCTGGAGTCCCTTATCACTGGCACTTGATCTCCTTCGGGGCCACAGCCTTAAGCTCTCTGACAGAAGAAGGGTACAGAGGCCACACAAAGAGAACAAGGATGCGTGCACAGCACCTCACATTGCCCTGGGACAGCTCCGGTAGAGAGCAATCCTGTGTCTTCCCCATGAGGTCCTACGTCTTAGAGTGGATCTAACACAGGGCATCAATTGAACAGCCTGTAAGTGCAGTTCCTGGTACACAGTAGGTGTTTGATCAATATTAGTTATGTGAAAGAATGACAGGTTTAAGCCATTAGATGAGCACTAGAGCACAAAGTACCTGGAGGGAGCTACATTTCTATGGTCAATCAAAAAAATAAAGTCTTGGGATTGGAGTAGTGGAACTAAGCCTACAGACTTGAAAGGAAGTCAAGAGGGTCCCAGCAACTGGACACAAACCCAGGAACACTCAAGAGTCATACAACAGCAGTGCGGCAAACCCAGATCAATAACTGTTATTATTTAAGAGCAGTTTCTAGTACATGGGCCCTCAGGGCACCTACCATCCCCACAAGGGCCAACTTCCTGAGATCAGAATCTGACCAGCTGACTGGCCTCACTCTGCATCCAGAAGGATGTGGAGGGGCTCACCTGGGAGGGCACGGAGACACCAGCAGAGCTGACAAATAGGCTTCACAAAAGTGCAGGGATTCCGCTGACCACAAACTACAGGTCTTCTGCTTCCTAACCTGCTAGACCACCCACCGCCCTGACCTGCTTGAGTCTCAGAGGATGCTGCAGAAGCTTGTGCTCCAGAATAGGCTGCCAGGGGCACGTACAGCCTGGCTACTCAATGTTGTCATAGACGTGGATCACGTCATTGTGGTTGCCGAGAGCCTGGATGAGATGGGCAGCCTGCTCCAGGTCAGGGTCAGCCAGCCGCACCTTTGTGTTGGGGATGAACTCTAGCATACAGGACACAGAACACAGGCCCAGGGAGTCCAGCTTCTTCCTCACTTGATGCAGTGAAGAGGCATCACAAATAAACTAGGAACAAAGGAAAGTCAGGAGGTAAGTAGCCAGGAGATAACAGGACAAAGCTGGACAGAAGTTTGCAAAACCTGAATGGAATTACTGTATCACTGGGTTTAAGTCTTCACTGGCAGAAACAGAGTTTTCAATGTTCTGAAACCTTCTCATCGTCCTCAAGAGAGTAAGCCCTATCCGGTATTCTCTTAGTAAATGTCTGTGCAATATGTGAGCTCTTTATCTCACCTGTACCCCGGGCACAGGAAAGAAGAGACTGACAGAAGCATGCCTTAACATGTCAATCAGGGGCCTCTCGGAAGTCCACCAAACACTAAGGCTTCACACTCACTTTAAAAATGTTCGTTTCCTCTTCATCTTCAGTTTCCTTGACATCTTCAGCTCCTGCTTCTATTGCCAGCTCCAGGGCACGCTCCAGATTCACAGCTTTCTTCTCTTTGTCCTCCACTCCAACCACGATCACCCCCTTTTTGTCAAAGGAGTGGCGAGCTCCTTCAGCCATCATTCCCCTAATAGGAAAGGAAATGGGCCAGAAAGAATGCCTTTAGACACTCATTCCCACCCAGCCCCTGGAGTATAAACAGACATGGAGCAGCTCTCTTCCTGAGGCAGATGCAGCTACCACTGGGCAAGGGAATAATCCAAACATAACCCCAACCTTCTATTTTCTGCCCTGTCTGGAGTTTGGAGGATGCAAAGACTTTGCTCATCAATTCCTGTGCAATTAAGATTCCATTCCTGGTTGTACATTTTAAGACCTGGACATTATACAGACAGATGGGATAATGGGACAGAGAGCTCGTTCTACACCTGATGAACAAGTCTTTTGGATCCTGCCCAGTACAGAACACATTAAGGGAGAATAAACGATCCCATTTGGATTCTGCTAAGGATGAAGTGTGTGTAAAACTTGAAACGCCACCAGGAACAACAGTACTTTCCCTGCACAGAATTGGAACCTAAAGACTCTGTACCCTTCTACTCTCCCCAGACACACACCTACCCATTCTTGTTCAGGATATGTTTGATGTCCGAGTGGCACTTGGAGCTACTGTTAGATAACGCCTCAATGAGAAGAGAAGAGCCACCAGGGCCTCGGCCCTCATACAACAAATAAATGTCCTTGGTTTTCTGCAATAAACAACATAATCACATTTTCCGGTTTCCTAGTTCCCTCCTACATGCCAGCCCAGGCACCACAGGCACCACAAAGTTGACTCCATGGGATGGGCTCCCTGGGCTGGAGCCTAGGCTGTTAAGCTTCAATTTTGTCCTCCCCTCTGAGAGGAGGCCCTTGGGACCAACTTTTGAGATAATTGGAAGTACTATCCCTTACTTGGAAGGCAGTCTGTTTCTCTTGTCCCTGAACAATCAATCTGCCATCTCCCAGCTTTGTTTTCGCCCCTCCCCAGCTGAATCCCACATCCACCCCGCCATAGCGCCTACTAAAACTCATTCTCGTACACCTTATCCCGCATGAAACCCACCTGTGCTCCTACCCCAGCGCTGCTGAGTACTGCCACGTGAAATGACACATCTGGGCCTTATCAAATAGCATAGCCTCAAAATTCAAACAATCGATCAAAAACTCTAATGACCAATCTCATCTGGATCTCCCACACTGCCTCTGCTCATTCTTTGCCCGCGCATCCGATCTTCACCCCTCTCTCCATCACCCTGCCCTGCCATCTTCCCAGGAACTCTCAACTGATGACTTCTCCCTTCCTCTTTCACAAAGGAAATTAAGGACACCAGGTGGGGGAAAATCCTCTGCCTCCACCGCCTTATCTGCACCACACCTGACAGGAGGGCAGTATGAATGACGGTTAGGCATAGGCTCTGGAGTCTGTCTGGTTCCCAGTCTGTCATTTTCTGTGTGACGTGGTCAAGTCACCTAATCTTTCAGTGCCTCAGTTTCCATTTAAGGTTGTTCTGAGGAGTCAGTGAGGTAATGCATACAAAGTTCTTATCAAAGAAATTGGCCTGGAATAAGCACTCAATAACTGTTAGCAATTAAGATGACTACTACTTCCTCAGATCCTTCCCCCTTGTCCTAGAGAAGAGGTGTCCCCTCAGCTGGGCTTGCAGACAATTCCCACACCTAGGCTCTACATCCCAGCCCCTCCCACTATCACTATCATCTGCACCCTCTGTATTTCTACTGGCTTTTCTCCTTTAAGGCATAAATATCAGAAAAACAAACCCTTCCTCAAACTAACACCAGGGCTTTCCCCATACTGTGGCCCTTCTTTTTACCCCATCTCCTCAAAACTCAGCTCAGCAATCCTAGGCTATATAGTTCTGTACGCTGTCTATACATCCTGCTCCTGACTGTGCTCCCATAACCAATGGCCGAGAGAAGAGTCACCAGGAGACTTTGGGCTGAGTGTCAACGACATCATTACCCTTCTCTGATAATTTAAGGGGTGTGTGGTGGCCTTCCAGACATGTGCCCTGTAGGGACTGTGATCAAAAACAAAGTTAAACTGAGGACACACCTCCATTTTCAGTGCTGCCTCAATTGTTGCCTTGGGCATGTGCTTGCTGCGACACACCTCTAAGATGCTGGCCAGGTTTCTATTGAACTCGGGGTTGGGGCCTCCTTCTGAGATAGAAAAGAGTAAGCAGAGACATCTCATTATGACATGAGAGAAAAAAGGGATTTCCGCCTCCTACCCCCATCAGCCAAAAGAGCGACAAGTCAGCACTTAGATCTCGGCTTGTTGAGGACACTTTATCCAGTGTTTGAATGAGATCTGGGTAAGTATTTTGGAAAAGAAGTTTTCAATTCGCTCTGAATGAAAGGCCGAGGATCGGGGTGGGCCTGGCCCAACTCTAGGAGGCAAGCAAAGCCGTGGGCATAGTGAGGGCAAGTGGCTACCACCGGGGGGTGACCGTCAAGTTCTCACCTTTAACCGCTAGGCGAATGCTCAAACTGAGCTTAGAGAAGACGCGACTCCTTTCGGTGTCCTTGGGACCCTTGATGTGCCGGACTTTGGACCACTTGTTGTGCCCGGCGAGGACTTCTGCCGTGAGGTGCAGCGTCCGGCCCTCACAGGGGCTACAGCCTGGGGACTCAGGCTGGAAGGCCGGGGGGAAGCGCGGACGAGCCACCCGGACCCCGGGGCCTCGCGCCCACAAGCACTGGGCAGCGGCCCTGCTCAAGGTGACAGGGGCCCAAGCCGCCATCGGCTCCGACCCTGCGCCAAGGTCAGCAAGAGCAGTGGCCGAGGTCAGTCCGCCGAGTCCGCCACTGAAACAAGCAGGTCCAGAGCCTGCGGCCTCCTCAACCCGTCACTGGAGAGCCAAAGGCTCAGGCCCACCCCGGGGAGCCGGAACACGAAGTACGCCGCACCTTCATCGCGGCAGCCCAACCCGGGCAGCCGGAACACGAAGTACGCCGCACCTTCCCCGCGGCAGCCGGGAGCGGGTACATTCAATGGTGTAGCACACTTCCTTTTCCCGGTCCGTTCCAAAAACGCGTCCCCACCGCCCACAAAAGCCGTTCCGTCGCGTGGTACTTGCTTTTCTGTTGCTTGCAGCTGCGCAGAGCCTGGGCGGAGGTGGGGCAACCCTGTGCTCAATCCGTCCTGGTTGCCTGGGGAACGCCGGACTTTACTTCCCACGATGATCTAGTAGAGATACATCTTAGTTATGAAACTGATTTTGCTTCAGAATGACTTCCCAACTCTAAGCAGGCCTAGAATGATAAATGTTTTGTTGTTGCAAAGAAATAGGTAGTTCAATCACTTCACTTTAAGGTAGGGAAATCGCCGCCCAGAGATGTGATTTATCCAATCATTTAGTCTCTCTGAACTTCCTCTTCGATATCTGTAAATAAGGATGCTCCTACTTGCTTTACCAACGTAAGAGGGTTGAAAAAAGCTCTTGGAGCGTTAAAGTAATAAAATCTTATGTAAATAGCAGCAGCGATCATAGTGATGAAGTCCCTAAATGCAAGAGACGCTTGCCATCCTGGAGAGGGAGGATGATCAGAAGAGTTTCCTGGAGCCTAATTCGCCTCTGCATTTTCCCTCTGCTCTCACAGAAGAGAAAACCGATGCCATTAGGAGGAGAAGGTATAGAACAAACAAAGCAGGAACTGTGAACAACTTTCCAGTGGCTCCCCAGGCTGGTGAGATTAAATCCAAAAACTTGGTGTGTTAGATAGAGAGCAGGTTAAGTTTGTGGCCTCTGGTCCGAACTGGTGGGTTCAAACCCCGGTTGTTACACTTACTTGTGTAACCTTGGGCAAGTTCCTTTACTTTCCTATATTTCAGTTTTCTTACCTGTAGAATGGCCTTGCTATGATTAAATGGGATAATGGATAAAATACACAGGCATAGGTTTTATGTTATTTTTTACCTATTATGTAAGAACCTTCATAATCTCAGATCTACTCATTCTTCTGGTTTCATGTCCTGACACTAAAGTCCAGTTGGAGGGAATTATACTCACTGTACTCTGAATACAAGTCTTTATCACCTCTTTGCCCCTATCTGCTTGGAGTGAACTTCACTGTCTTGGTGATAAAATCTTCATCGTGCTTCAAGACCCAGTTCAGCTGTCCCCTCCTTGGTTAAAGCCTTCCTAAGAGTCCTTCTTTGAGTTTTTAGCTGTAACTAATAGTGCACTTATGAATTGTTAATTTATTATTTTTTATTATCGAAGCTACTTGGGCTGGGCACTCTCCTCCTTGTACTTTGCAGATTACGCAGAAACACCAGATTGCTCCTACTGCTTCTCCCAATTCTTGTATTAAGCACAAACCTGTGTCTTTGCTGTTCTACCTCACTTCTGGCTAATTTTTGTTCTTCCTTCAAGATTCAGCTCAGGCATCATTTCCCACCAGAGGAAAACATCTGCAAATTCTCCATTTGGGTTCAGATGCTCTACTCTGTGTGTTCACATAACCCTTCATACATGTCTGTACCTTAACACTTACTTTTTTAATATCAAAATGTTTGTCTCTGCCATGATATTAAATTCTTTGAGAGCAGGACTGTACTCCTGTGCCCAGTACAGCTTTTTTTTTTTAACAAAAACTTTACTGACATGTAATTTAAATATCATACAAATCACCAATTTAAAGCGTACAATGTTTTTTAGTATATTCAGATTTGTGCAGCCATCACCCAAATTTTACATTTTCATCACTCCCTAAAGAAAGTACCCATTAGCAGTTACTCCCCATTTTCCCCAGTTCCCCCAGTCCTAGGCAACCACCACTTTACTTCTGTCTCTATGGGTCTGCCTATTCTGGACATTTAATATGAATGGAATCATACAATATGTGGTTCTTTTGACTGGCTTCTTTCATTTATCATAACGTTTTCAGGGTTCATCCATGTTGTTAACTAATGTTCCATTGCATGAATATACCACGTTTTATTTATCCATTCATCAGTTGTTGGACATTTGGGTTTTTTCCACCTTTTGACCATTCTGAATAATGCTGTTATGAACGTTCATATACAGGTTTTTGCGTAGACATATATTTTCATTTCTCTTGGGTATATGCCTAGGAGTGGAATTGGTGAGTCATACAGTAACTCTGTTCGATCTTTTGAGGAACTGCCAGAGTGTTTTCCAAAATGGTTGCATTGTTTACATCCCTACCAGTAGTGCATGAGGGTTCCAATTTCTCCACATCCTTGCCAAAACTTGTTATCATCTCTTTTTGACTCTAGCTGTTGTCATCCTAGTGGGTATGAAGTGGTATTTCATTGTGGTTTTGTTTGTTTGTTTTTTCTCATTGTGGTTTTGATTTCTATTTCCCAGATGACTAATGATGTGATCATCTTTTCATGTGCTTGCTAGCTATTCATATAGAGTATTACTTTTTGTAATTTAAAAATATAGCTTAGGGGCTTCCCTGGTGGCGCAGTGGTTAAGAATCCGCCTGCCAATGCAGGGGAGAGGGGTTTGAGCCCTGGTCAGGGAAGATCCCAGATGCTGCGGAGCAACTAAGCCCACAAGCCACAACTACTGAGCCCACGTGCCACAATTACTGAAGCCCGCGTGCCTAGAGCCCGTGCTCCATAACAAGAGAAGACACCACAATGAGAAGCCCGCGCACTGCAATGAAGAGTAGCCCCTACTCGCCACAACTAGAGAAAGCTCGCGTGCAGAAACAGACCCAACACAGCCAAAAAAAAATTATTAAAAATAATAATAATAAATAAGAATATAGCTTAACATAAATGTTACTTCAAGTAGCAAAAAGCAAATGAAGGAAATCTATAATCACAAATAAGAGTAGAGGCCAAGGGTTTCCCTGGTGGCATAGTAGTTGAGAGTCTGCCTGCCAATGCAGGGGACACGGGTTCGAGCCCTGGTTTGAGGGATCCCACATGCCGCGGAGCAACTGGGCCCGTGAGCCACAACTACTGAGCCAGCGCCTCGGGAGCCTGTGCTCCGCAACAAGAGAGGCAGCGACAGTGAGAGGCACGTGCACCGCGATGAGAAATGGCCTCGGCTCGCCGCAACTAGAGAAAGCCCTCGTACAGAAACGAAGACCCAACACAGCCAAAAATAAATAAATTAATTGAAAATAAAAAAGAGTAGAGGCCAAAACAAAGTTTGAGATAGTCCTGGTCCAATCAGCCTAAACCCACCAGGGCAAAGCTGTAGTCCAACAATGTCAGTCTATCAACTCACTGCAACAAGGCAAACTGCACACCAGAGGGATGGTGGAGTGTCTCACTAAAGGAAAAGATCTCTATTATATAATTATGGGAATGAGTGGAGGTTAGGTGAAATTTCAATGAAACAGGGTTTGATATACTCAAAGGAATACAGAGTTATATGAAAAGAGAGTCAACATCAGCTCTGGACTGCAAAGTAGACCCAAGGTTAAGTTTCCTTGAAAACTACAATGTTAAATGTGGAAAGTTGTGTTCAGAAAGCCCTGAAGTTCTACACCTGGGTTGGAAATCAAGGCTGCTTTTCTGTCAAAGCAACTTAGATTCTCCAAGCAAGACTGTAAGGCTTCATTCTCACTGGACATAATTTCAAACAGCAAACTTCCCGACAGTCTATGATTTTATTTTATTTATTTATTTATTTTTGGCCACACCACGTGGCACGCAGGATCTTAGTTCCTCGACCAGGGATTGAACCCTGCAGTGGAAGCATGGACTCATCGCTGGACCACCAAGGAATTCCCAGTCTGATTTTAGAGAACAGTTTCTTAGTGAATTTTTAAAAGCCACCCAGAGAAGGGAATTATTATCTGATAAGTTGCAGTGTGTGCTTGGGAGAAATATTGTTTCCTGTCAACTTTGCACCTGGTTTTATCTGTGTCTGTTTATCTGTGATGAATGGCAGGGCAGATTTTTACTTTCTCAGTCTGAGCTAATATTCATGTCTCAAAATGAATTCATAGAGACCTGGCTGTCAAGATCATTGAAAAAAAAAATTTTTTTTGGCTGCTTTGGGTTTTTGTTGCTGCACGCAGGTTTTCTCTAGTTGCTGTGAGCAGGGGCTACTCTTCGTTGCAGTGCATGGGCTTCTCATTGCAGTGGCTTCTCTTGTTGCAGAGCACGGGTTCTACAGCACAGGCTCAGTAGTTGTGGCACAGGGGCTTAGTTGCTTCACGGCATGTGGGATCTTCCGGAACCAGGGCTTGAACCCATGTCCCCTGAATTGGCAGGCAGATTCTCAACCACTGTACCACCAGGGAAGTCCCTGAAATTTTTAACTTACAATGAACCTTGGATTCTAAAGACTGGCTGAAGGCATCATTCTACTAGGTTTGAACAGGTGTCGTCTAGTACTAACGGCTCTCAATGAATAGAACCACACTCATTACTATTCCAGATACTCTTGCTAATTTGATGGTATGGTGGAGACATTACTTTATTTCCTCTTCCTAGGCACACAGGAAAAATACATTCCTTGCAGTTAGGTTGAATGACGTGACTAAAGTGGAAGGCACTTACTAAATACTGGCTCACTGAACCAATCAAAATGTCTTTCTTCTTTTCCTTTGAAATGGCTCAACAAGAGCACAGACTGAAAATAAAAATAAACAGAGGGAGTATTCATCTAGGACTAACAGCATTTGAATAGCAGTGGGATAAAACTCCTCCATCCTATCACATTGGGGCACAGGCTCGGGAAACCAGCTTGGACTTGGAAATTCTAGTCAGCCATCAGAGCCTGATGTCCTCACCCAGGGGACGTGGGAGTTATCATTTCTTGGTCAGCCTTCACAGCCAACAGATTACTGAATCCTGATTAGCCTGTCCCTTAAATCTCTTCGGTTGTGCCCTGCCCTCTCCTTCCCTGCTGCTCCTGCCTTAGTGAGGCTTTTGCTTTTTCTTATTTTGACTATTTTAATAGGTGAGGTGACTCCTTGTCTCACCCCCACTCAGAGGCATGTTCTTCACTGCCTCCTAAAATGCAGAACTGAGCATGACTTCCCTCTGTGTAAATTTTCCAAAGTCTCGTACAGGAGGAAGGTCTAAACTTTCTACAAAGCACAAGACCACCTGCTCCTGCTCTCCTCTCTAGACCCACTTGCCACCACTCCCCACACAAAACCCCACATCACCTTACCATTCTCTGAATAGAACCATATTCTTCTTGCCTCTACAGATTTATACATGGATGTTCTCTCTGCCTTAAATATCTTTCTTTACTCCCAGAAGACTCCAACTCAGCCTTCAAAACCCAGTTCATAACTACAAAGCTACAGTAATCAAGATAGTATGGTACTGGCACTAAAACAGAAATATAGATCAATGGAACAGGATAGAAAGCCCAGAGATAAACCCACGCACATATGGTCACCTTATTTTTGATACAGGAGACAAGAATATACAATGGAGAAAAGACAGCCTCTTCAATAAGTGGTGCTGGGAAAACTGGACAGCTCCATGTAAAAGAATGAAATTAGAACACTCCCTAACACCATACACAAAAATAAACTCAAAATGGATTAAAGACCTAAATGTAAGGCCAGACCCTATAAAATTCTTTAGAGGAAAACATAGGCAGAACACTCTATGACATAAATCACAGCAAGATCCTTTTTGACCCACCTCCTAGAGCAAGCGAAATAAAAACAAAAATAAAAAAATGGGACCTAATGAAACTTAAAAGCTGTTGCACAGCAAAGGAAACCATAAACAAGACGAAAAGACAACCCTCAGAATGGGAGAAAATATTTGCAAATGAAGCAACTGACAAAGGATTAATCTCCAAAATATGCAAGCAGCTCATGCAGCTCAATATCAAAAAACAAACAACCCAATCCAAAAATGGGCAGAAGACCTAATAGACATTTCTCCAAAGATATACAGATTGCCAACAAACACATGAAAGGATGCTCAACAACACTAATCATTAGAGAAATGCAAATCAAAACTACAATGAGGTTATCACCTCACACCAGTCAGAATGGCCATCATCAAAAAATCTACAAACAATAAATGCTGGAGAGGGTGTGGAGAAAAGGGAACCCTCTTGCACTGTTGGTGGGAATGTAAATTGATACAGCCACTATGGAGAACAGTATGGAGGTTCCTTAAAAAACTAAAAATAGAACTACCATACGACCCAGCAATCCCACTACTGGGCATATACCCTGAGAAAACCATAATTCAAAAAGAGTCACGTACCACAATGTTCATTGCAGCACTACTTACAATAGCCAGGACATGGAAGCAACCTAAGTGTCCGTCAACAGGTGAATGGATAAAGAAGATGTGGCACATATATACAATGGAATATTACTCAGCCATAAAAAGAAAGAAATTGAGTTATTTGTAGTGAGGTGGATGGACCTAGAGTCTGTCATACTGAGTGAAGTAAGTCAGAAAGAGAAAAACAAATAGCGTATGCTAACACATATATATGGAACCTAAAAAAGAAAAAAAAAATGGTTCTGAAGAACCTAGGGGCAGGACAGGAATAAAGACGGAGATGTAGAGAATGGACTTGAGGACACAGGTAGGGGGAAGGGTAAGCTGGGACGAAGTGAGAGAGTGGGGTGGATGTATATACACTACCAAATGTAAAATAGATAGCTAGTGGGAAGCAGCCGCATAGCACAGGGAGATCAGCTCGGTGCTTTGTGACGACCTAGAGGGGTGGGATAGGGAGGGAGGGTGGGAGGGAGACGCAAGAGGGAGGAGATATGGGGATATATGTATATGTATAGCTGATTCACTTTGTTATACAGCAGCAACTAACACACCATTGTAAAGCAATTATACTCCAATAAAAATGTTAAAAAAACAACCACCAAAATAAACCATTCAAGCATCCTTCGTCTTGTGAAGTTTTCCCTGACCCTCTCTGGCTCCCACCCAGACATAGGTGATCACTTCCTCCTCAGGGCCACCAGAGAACCTGAACACACCCATCACTGCACAACACTGCCAGTGTTTCTTTATGGAGATGTCTCTTCTCGTTGACTGTGAGCGACCTGAGGGTCATGGCCCCCAGCAGACAGTAGGTGGTCTGTATTTTGTTAAAGGTGATGAATTAGGCCATCAGATAGTGTGATGGGCTGGGCTGGAGGTCTAATCCCCCAGCCAGTGTGTCTGGAACATGACCACAGTGGCAGAATGGGAAGAACTGAATTCATCACAAGAAGAAATTCAGTCAATCTATACATGTTCAAGTTTTATTACAAAGTATGATGGGCAGAAAATACGGTACTTCTTATACAGGAGGCTGAACAGAATGAAAGGGTGAAAATTAGGTTTAATATATTCAGAAAGCAAGAAATAAAATCATAGATAACACTCCACTTTCAGGTGCCTTTGGCTCACTGAACCAATCAAAATGTCTTTACCATCATGGTTTCACAGCACAGTGTTAAAAAATTTTTTACAAGCCCTGTGTATAATCAATCCTGTGAAAATGTTTTTTTAAAAAAATGGTTACAGTACAGTTCTGCAAGGGGCAGCTTCCTCTCCACCTGACCATGGGATGCCACAAAACCTATAATGTAGAGGAAAAGTTTAAATATATAACAGGAAATTAAGTTCAGACACACTAGGCTAAAGGGGACAGAAATGGACTGGCTAGCGCTTAACACTTCAGAGAACAAGGAATCTCCATTTTCTCTACATAGAGATTTGTACAATCATGCTACAAATTCACGCTCGGGGGAGGAAGGATGGAAAGTCACTGAAAGAGGGGTCATCAAATACACAGGAACCATATCAAATGATCCATATTCGACTCAAGCAAGTCAAAGCTTCAGCTCCACGAGTTTCATAACACACTGTATTACCACAATCAACCCAAGGTGAGAACATTCTTTCAAATAGCAGGTATCACAAGTTCTTATTCACTGGGTTTTCCCAAAGGCCAGTACTTGTAAGTTTTCCAGCTCTTACACAGACTGCCAGTATCCTCCTTCCTCTTGAGTTTATACTTTGATTAGCTTATCTGTTTCTGGCTTGATACACCAGTCCAAGCCTCTTGGAAAGGCACCTGCATGTTTCTACACTTAAAAAATCACATCTAGGAAGTAGCCTGAGAGGAGCTGGCCCATCCCATGTGGTCACACATTTAACTCTGACCACTAGCAGCAATGACAACGGTGGGAAAAGAGGACGAGGCTCTGCAACACTGAGTAGCTGGCCCAGCCAGTGCAGGGATGGCAGTTCTTGGAGAGCCTGGCCCAGGGTTCACAGTGACTGTTCAGCTCAGCTCAGCTTTCCTCCCAGGGAAAACCCAACTTCAGTGCCAAGCTGACCCTCCCTCCTCATCCTGGAGCACAGACAGGAAAGGGAAGAGGCTGCTTTGGGGCTTCTACTTTACTGGTCTCCCTTCTCCCAAGTCAGGCAGTCAAAGGAGCTGGGGACAGTGGAGGGAAGTTACTAGGCTGGCCTCCCGTGGTTGGCAGACCCTGCAGCTCCTACATACCTTACAGCCTAGGAATTCAAGGCCCAGGTTGCAGCAGGGAGGAAGTTCTACAGTGGAGAGGCAGTGGGAAGGTAAAGAGGAAGAGAAAAGACAAAAGGGAGGGGGGGGAAGTCAGCATGACTGTTTACAACCTCTGCTTCTTCTCTCTACAAACCTACAACCAAGAAGAGCCATTGTCTGGAATGATCGAGGGACTCCCACTCCTGCAAGTTTCTACCACCAAACGACACTAGGGCTGAACTGCAGCAGGAAGGGGTCCCCCTGTCCCCCTGTCCCCAGTTACCCCACATCACAGGCACCTGATGAACAGTCCAGGAAGGCTGACACAGGCCGAGAGCACAGTCTCACTCCACAGCCACATGACGGTCTGAATGCTTCCCCAGCTCAGACCTTTACTGCCCTCTAATATTTTCTCCTTTGCTACCACTGCTTTTCCCCCACATCCTAAATCTCCTCCTAAAATTTCAGACACACCTGCCATCAAAAACTCATCGGAGTCTTAATGTTTTCTGTTTCTTAACCAGTTCTCTGAGAGCCGATCCTGGTTCTGATAAGAAATTCTCACCTGGCTATCAAGTTTCTTCCCTCTTCAAGTCCTCATCTTTCAGCCTGGCTCCTCCCTGGAAAGAGAGGCTTCTGACTCTCCTGGGTGTAAACAACTCGAGCTCTTGAGGGACCTGGATCCACTCACCAGCTCTCTGATGGGGAACCTGAGGCCTCATCTATTCAGCAGCCCCCTCCCCTCAGAGCAGACAAGGAAAACAAAGGCGGCTGCGGCTCTGGGGGCCAGAAGCATGTCAAAGGGCCACAGCCCAGAGAGCCAGAGCCCAGAGGTGCTGCCACAGCCTTTCCAGTGCAGTCCCGGCAGTGGCTCTTCTCATGTTCAAGGAGTGCAGAGACAGAGCCTCCCAACCTATTCTCGCTGGCTGGCAATCTGAGAACCTAAACACATTAAACAAACACTTGCTTTTGAAACTACAACAGATCTCTGCTTCCTGTGGCGTGGCTGACTAAGAGGCTTTCTAAATCCTGAGACTACAGAAATCCCCTCCTCAGCCATGAGGCCATCTGGCCCATGGCATAAAGGGAGAGTGAGGGAGCCGGGACTTCAAAATCCCAGCATGCCAGCTACTGTGTGTCTGTGTCTGCTTGGGGGGACTGGGGAGTCTCACCTGGGCCCAAGTGGGATGTTGAAAGGAAGAGGACCAGACCACACTGCAGGGCCTAAGGAGGGTGACAGGGCTGGGAGTCTGCAGGGCAAGGAAAAAAAACATTCAAAGTTGTTGTTTTCCACAGTAAATAGCAACTTTATCCAAATATATCCTTATTCTTATTAACAAATTTTTTTTCTCCAGATTATTTTCAAGTTAGAGTGGATAAATCTTCTCAGCACTCAGACCACAAAAGTGGAGATCAGGAAAGGAATCTTAACCGAGAGCTCAGTGTAGTTAAGCCCTGCCCCAGCAGGACCAGCCCCCTCTACCACTAGACCTTCATTTCAGACCCTTTTCCACAGGAAGGAACTGACAGCCTCCTAGAGCAAGTGACACTCAATTTATACTTGCTACCCTTGAGGGAAGGACCCTGGAACCATCAAACACAATAACAAGCAGAGGAGTGTTCTGACCAAGAACTGTTCGCTTTACATCTCCAAATGATGCAGTGCAAATCTGGTGGTAAGTGCAGGAGAGATGACCTCAAGCAGACGGCCAGCCAAAGAGCCTCAAAATCAGAACAATGTATAAAGGGAGAAGGGGAAATACCCTGACTAAAAAGAAGAGCCTTTTTCTTTGGGCCAAGCCCCCGTGTATTAAAGCAAAGAGCTATGACTTTGGGGATACAAATACATCTGCTTCTGAAAAGTAGGACTCAACCAAGAGAGTTTAAGTGTGCAGAGGACAAAGCTAACTGCTTTGTTTCTCAAAAGCAGATGAGAACTGGACAAAACCATTGGCCTCAAGGTCTGCTTCTCTCCTACTCTCGGATGCTCAACTCAGAGGGTCTCAGAAACCTTCCGGCACTTGGCAGAGCGTGGCAAACTCCCCCCGCCACCCCGCGCCGACTCTGAGCACGTCCCCAACTCTGCCTGCCCAAGGATTCACCTACCACCGGAATCACACACAGGCCCCCTCCACGGAACTCGCTCATATAACGGACACAGACACCCACAGCCTACAATCCAGTACTGCTCAGAACCTAAGCTGGGGTCAGGGTGGCTGACAGGGGTTTGTGGAGTTCTGAACTGGCTGACCCTGGGTCTCTGAAGCTTTTCTTGCTCTCTATATAACTGATGGCCTGGGATCACCACAGCCTATTGGTCCACCCTTTGCAAGAGCTGACAGTCTCCCACACTCTAAAGGAGATCCTGCTCAGGCTAGATGCTCAGACTGTGCACCTGTCAAGCAGGGCTCTCTCACCTCAGAGCACTCTATCCAAAGAGTGGCCAATATACTGCCACTCACAGTAAACTGAACAAACAGAGATACTGAAGTTCACCTTATACTTCATTCTTGCCTATCATTCAAGACATGAAAGAGACGGGCCGGGGGCTTATATCTGGAGGGAAAAACAGACTCTCAAACTAGGTACTGGAAACATGCTCTAAGCTCAGCTTTCCTGCCACTGTTCCCCTCAGTCAGGCGCCCCAATCAGCCTGGCTAGCTCAGAGCTAACACGTGCCCAAGAGGTCCTGGGGGGCTGGACAGGGGTACTTCCGGGAGTTAACAGAAGGAGTCCCATGTCTGTTTCGGAGCTCAGAATGCCCTTGAGAAGAGCCAGGCTGAGCAAAGGTGTGAGAGCTGGCTGACTTCAGAGCACCGAGGCGGTTTGGGACTCCAGGTCAGGTATGTTCCGCTCAGGCAGTGATTCAAGAAGGCAAACTGCTCATGGGGTCAAGGACCTGGGGCCAGACCCAGGCAGGGAGGGAAGAGAGGAAGGTGCTAACAGGGAGGGCTATGAGACAAAGGAAGAGACCAGGGAGTAAAATTCTTTTCGTAAAAAAATTAGCCTGATAGATAAAAAATATACAAAGTTGAAGTTTGTTAAAGACATTGATAACAGGAGGAAAGACAACTTTGAACTGGCGTTTGTTCCCACCTAAGTGCTCACATGGACACGGACACAGATTGCTGCCTCGGGCAGCAGCAGACAGAGACGTCTGGGACAGATGAATACAAACAGAGCCGGTGCCCACAGTGCTCATTAACACAACGGCTGACAAACAAATATACAGAAATTTTTAATTGAGGAACCAAAGGACATGAGGAAAGGAGAGAAAATCTTAAAACTCAGCCTTGGGCTGAGGAGGCGCCACACGGCACTGAGTCCGGCCCAGAGAGCAGTGGGGCGACTGGCCGGGAACTCCTAGAGCAGCTTCTAGGAACAGTGGGTGCAAAGCAATGAAAGACGTACTGGCCACCGGAAACATGTTTCTTCTTACTTTGGGGGTGGGACAGAGGCGGGAAACACACAAGCCCCTGCCTCGTGGGCACGGCGCCACCGACACTACACTCTGAGTATCTCCAGGCAGTTGTTGTAGCAGATGGCAATCCAGTCGGGCTGAGTCGACGCCCACTGCACGTTGTTGATCTCTCCCTCGGCTGTGTAGGCCAGGATAGGGTCCTCGATGGCCCGAGGCATTTGCTGGATGTCCCAGATGAGGGCCTGATGGTCATCCGCTATGGACACAGAGAGCAAGCGAGCAAGGTCACAACTCAGGCAGTGAGGACCATGACCCCTGCACCTGAGCGGGGATCGCAGTTTACAAAGCATTCATTCACCAAAACCCCAGTGAGGGAGGTTTTACTGCAAGCCCCCATTTTATAAATGAGGAAATGTTAAGGCACATGCCCCAAACCACAGAGCTATGCAGCAGTGAGTGGCAGAGCCCGGACGCAAAGCAAGGCCGCTGCCTCTGACCCATTCACCACAGCAGAGCTGGGATGGCGGAAGGGACTTGGATGGGCACCTCATCTCATCTGGGGCAGGCATCAGGAAAGGAAGAAGGGATGGGATAAAAACGATCCCCAAACATGTCATTTTCAGCCACTTAAAGTACTTGAGTGATTAAAGATCCCTCTCTGACGATTCAATTATTTAATGGGATTCTTTTCCCTCCATCTTATGGACATTTATACATCAATGAGGTGTTATACAGATAATGAGATACAGTGTTGTGGGGACATGTGCCCAAGAAAAGGGCCCTGGGAAATACCAGAAAGAAGGAAAGCACCTTAAAAAGACAGATAAGCACATGAAAAGTGCCTGGAAAGAAATATATCAAAATGAGACCAGTGGTACCATTAGGACCGCAAGGTAATGAGTTATGTTTACTTTTCTCTAGTTCCTAAGTGATGTGTGATGTGGTGGTCATGTTACTTTTACGATCAAAATAATAAGTTCTTAATTTAAGAGAGGAAAAAAAGGGCAATGACCTTCCACACCACAGTGTCCCCTAGTCCCATCACCCATCCCGACGTGAAAGCCTGTCTCTCTCCTGAATAAACTAAACCCTCAGAGGCCGCACAACCTGGGCATGGGTGAGAGACACCCTTCCCAGGACTATCTGCATCAAGAGATCTGGGAAGTCGTTTTAAACACTCGGCACCTCTAAAGCAGTAAGTGCCTTTTCCTCAACCTCAACTGAGCACGCTCTTCAGCACCAGCTCCTGCCACTGGAAGGACACAGGGTGGGTGCGGCACCCAGGGCAGCAGCAGGTCTGCAAAGGCGGCCACTGGGAGCCGAAGGTGGGCTTCTGCTGGGTGGGCTGATACTGTTCTCCTTTCTTTCTTTTTGCTCCTCCTGCCCTTCCCTAGCCACACTCCTGGGAAAAAGCGGGCAAGAGTGAAGAAGTCAGGCCACAACATGAGGCACGCAGGACGGCGTTGGGCCTCAACTGCTCCACAAGGAGACAGACAGGCATGAGCAGAGGGCCCCAAACAGGAAGAGCTTCATGCCTTTCGAACTCATGCTAAAATGGCAGAAACCCACCAAACTACATCGCTCCTCTGGCTCCATAATGAACAAGGAAATGAGGATGCTACTGATTTGTGAGGAGGGGAAAAGTATGTTAGGAGGAAACCCAAGGCTCTGAAAAAGATAAGGAGCACAGCATTATGGGGCTAGAGTGGAATCCTGTCTGTAAAACAAAGGGACAGGTATTCATATGGGAGGGATGTGTACACATGGATCCACCTAAAAGGGTCTGGAAGGAGACATACCGACCGTCGTGAGTGGTGCCACCTAAACAAAGTGGGGCTGAAGTAGAAATGGGAAAGGAAGCAGAGAAGATGACGTTCACCTTCCTTTTTTTTACATCTCTGTATTGTTGAATTTTTAATAGCAGGCATTGTTTCTAGAATACAAGCACACTGACGGCCAGCGTATTTTTAAGGGGTACTCTTTTGGGTCTGGCAAATGGAGAGATGGGAACTACACGTCACACACCACGGACCCGGGCAGGCTGTGCAGGCCCTTCCATGCACCCAGAACTCAGGGCAGGGGGCATGTGCTTTTGGTATCTCCCAGGCGACAGGCCCAAAGAGCCAGTTACATCCAAGAGAGACTGCGCCCTTCTTCATGCTCCTGGATGAGTCCTCTGTGCCGACCTAGATTTCAGAGGCGCACAGTAGTTGGTACAAGCCTATAACGGGTACACGATGTAAGTAGTATACAGATGCTCTGACATCACTGAGGGTACAAAATCATCTGGAAATCCGGACTGCTTCAATTTCACAAGCATAGGGAGGCTCTCAATGGAGTTACTCTGTGTAAACCTCTCAAACTATCCTTGGAATACAGTAAGGATTACAATTCTAAGGAGACAAGAGGAAGATCTCCTTACCGCTCCCTCCCCATCGCCCCCTGCCAGTAATTACCTGCAGTACAGATGTGGCAGGATGAATGTGGGGCCCAAGCAATGCCATTGACACATGCTCGGTGGTTGTTTAACCTGGCGACAGGCGTGCAGGGAACTCGAACGTCCAGAATCACTACCTGCAGAAATAACAAGGAAGAGGCCCAGAAACTTCAGGGTGTGACAGAAAAAAACAAGACACTACACAAGAGAGAGAAAAAAAATTTGTTTAACTTGTTCATTTGTAGATTTAAAGACTCTTAGAGACAGAGGGTCTCGGCACAGCTAGTTTCTAGTCTGTGTCATAAGCAGCTCAGGGCCTTTAGGCTGCAGGGGAGAAGGCAGAGCAAGTAACATGAATTTGAATAATCCACCAAGTCCTATTAGGTGCATGTGCTAAGGACTCTGTGCGTGCTCAGCTGGGCAGCATGGAAGCCCTCTCCCCAACCCCTGCAGCAAAAGTTGAAAGGTAAGCAGCCCAAGGTACTGGTTTCATCAAAATAAAATTCATCACTGCATCATCTCCACCCACGGTCTACTGCTTTTATCAAATAACAGGCTACAGAGTTGCCACTTCCACATCTGTTCACTAAGGCTGGCAGAATCTGTCCAGACTACAGAGGGGAAAACTGCCTGTTTCTTTACTCGGCACCATAAGCACAGGAGATTTGGTTTACTCGCTAGATACTGCTTTTCTTGGCTCCGACTCCAACTCTCCAAGTAGTAAAAGTTCTTAACTCACAGCCCTTGTTCTAGATCAGGTTTTCTCAGTTTCAGCACTCCTGACATTTCGGGTCGGATAATTCTGTGCTGTGAGGAGTGGTCCTGTGCACCACAGGACGTGCAGCAGCATCCCTGGCCTCCACCCACTAGACACCAGTAGCACTGCCCCTCCCCCTCCCACCCCGAAGGTCTCCAGATATTTCCAAAAATCCTCTGAGGAGACAATGGCGACCAGTTGCAAACCATTCTTCTAGATACAGTAAGTACGCAGAGCCGGAGCTGAGTGGCAGGGCCTATGTTAGCCTCAAGCGGGGCTCTCACCTCCATTCCGTCCATGGCCATGGTGGCCAGGTAGTTGGGGTCCTGCTTGTTCCAGCAGAGGCGAAGCAGTGGGTGATGCTGTGGGTCTTCGTAAATGATGGTGCTGTGCTCTAGATGACGGAGGTCAAACATCCGCACCGAGCCATCAGCACCCACAGAGGCAAACATGTCCCTGCCGCCTCCGGCCCGGCTAAATGCAATATCATAGACCTGTTGGTGAATAAGAAGCGTCAGTCGGATTCAGCTCTGTTACCACCCTTTCCTGTAACAGGGAAATCTGCTATCCCTAGTTCATCCAAACCCTTGTTCATGACCCAGAAGGAGGTAAACAAAGCCAAGCAGCGCCTGTGAGGACTGGGACCTGAGAGTGCTAACATCAGTGACTTTCCAAAGAGTGAAGGTCATTCTGCTCTGGAAACTGGCTGGCTTCTTCTCACTTCCTGCTTTCCAAGGATTCTTCCGCCACCTCCCGTGATAAAACAAACAGCACATACCCTGCTGACCAGCAGAGCACAAGTAGCTCGGAGCAAGTATTCTGTAGGCTTGGACAGGCTCAGTGAAGCGAGAGCCAGTGGCTGTCTCCTGCCACCCTGTTACAAGATGGAGACATTTATTTCCTGGGCCTTCGTGGTTTCATTTGTGTGTGATCAGAGGCAAATCCATGAGCACATTAAGGCCAAGATCATCGATTTGCTGGGTGGAAGCAGCCACGGTTCTGCTGAGAAACCTGGACCTGAGATTCATTTGCGAGAAAGAAGTAACAGAGTTTTGAATCTCGGGAGGCTCAGGTGTTCCTACACTTACGGAGAGGCTTAATACCGCTCTCTTGTCCTAGGACACACTATCTCTTCTCCTAGTTGGTTTGTACTCATAAGTGAATCAATTTAGGTTTTGAATCATTGTTTTCTGCACTTATTACTTGCTACAAACATTGCACTCTGCTAATGTCTATGAGAAAACAGAGGCAGAGAGCAACAGAGAGCCAGACAAGCGGAGAGAGAGAATCTGAAAAAGGAAAACAAAATGCCAAACAAAACCTATCTTCTGGGGCCAAGGGCAAAGACAGCTGACTTCTGGGGAGACATGCGTGGAATCCCTCACTCAGGACCGTGACTCCAGCCTTCTGGAGGTTCTACCTGCTAAGGGACACTGGCAAACAAGCATCTGTTTCTATTCAACCTCGTAACTTCCTTTTCCTCTGGCTGACTATGAAGAAATTACACTTCTCTTTCTGTAGTAGGAATTAGGAGTGGTTCAATGGGGCACTGGGCTGGTCATCACAAGGAGGCCTGACAGATCAAGGCTCTGTCCAACACCGACCAGCTACCTTAGGGCTGGGCTGTGTTTATCCATATGTGCACCCAGGGTTGGCTCCCAGTAACTCGCAGGGACAGGGACACCATGGCAGCACCACTAAGCAGTAAGGTTCTCACAGGCAATATGGCCGAGTGTGTAAAGCTCAGCTCTGACTGCTTCTTCTTCTGTGCTCCACCAGTGTATTTCATCATAAGCCAAGGGAGGGAAATAACTCCCAGATATATGCTACCCTCCTCTGCACCAATCTGCCAGCAGCAACGAGAACCTCCTGGCAAGTCTTTACTTCAACAGAGAGAGGTGGGCTGAGAAAAATCTAAGGTGCCAGGAGGCGTCATGTTCCTCTCAGAACAACCACCCTTCGATTCATTTCTTCGAGGCCGGGGTGCTGGCCCAGGGCCCGTTGGCTGTTGAGATCGCTGCTCCCATTGTCTACACTGCACTACCTCACTGCAGCTCCGGTGTGGCTTCTCAGCTTTACCATCATCTGTGTAAGCAATCTCCTCATTAAATCCCCTCAGTTTAAATATTTAAAGTAGCTCTAGGTTTCTGGGTTGGACCCTGACAGAGGACAGCAGGCTAAGCTGTCACAGAACCAAAATGCGGCAACCTGCTCCACTTGATGCCCAGAGGGCTCCCAGAACCTCCTTATACCGATCTTCTCGGCAGGACAAACTCTTCCCTCGCCCCTTGGCTTATGGCAGCCAAGTCCAGCAGATTTGTAACAGATCTTACCGTTGGGAGCACAGAAAGCCAAAGAACAACCTCTCACTAAGAATGATAATCTAGTCACCAGCTTTCCATTCTGTGGACAACCTCAAGTTTCTCACCTCATGTCAAGGCATCCTTTTTATTGGTACAGATACTAATAATCTTCACTGTGCAGGGTACGATAGAAAAGAAAACACTACCCACAGGAAACGTCCTATAATTTTTCTGGTAGAGGACCAGCATGCAGCGGCTCTGGCAGTTAAAGATTTATGACCACTTTACAAAATCACTCAGAAGAACGCTTTGTTAACACAATTACAGATAGCTTCCTTTGGCTCTTCCAATAAACACAGGAGAAACATCACCATCAAAATAAACCATATTCAATTCCAAATAGTCTTAAAGTATAAGCATTAAGTGAACATACTAGAATTTCATAAAACAAGTTTAGAGAAAAATTAATGATTTAGTTTTGTCTGCCAGGAAATATTCCCTCTTCTTGCCTCCCTGCTCCCAAAAAAGTAAATATATTTCAAGGTAAGTGTTACTCTAAGATTATTTTTTAATCACATCCAGTCCAAGTTTGTCTATAAGAGATCTCATTATTAAAACCCAGTAATCTCTGGCACAAACAGAGAAACAACAGACTACAGAATGCTTACACCAGCCAAAAAAAAAATACACTCATTTACAACAGTGCTGTTTTCCACTGTTCTGACACATTACTATTTTCAATTTAAACAAGACGACGTCAGCATTATGATTTTCCATGTCATTTGCAAAACAGGGAGAGAACAGCCTGCCTTCACGCTGAAGGCATAGAAAGCAGCTGCGCACCAGCATCAGTACCTCTTTGTCATGGGCAATCAGCTGGGTCTTCACATGGCCGGACACAAGATTCACTCGCCCCAACACCTGCCCGGTCTCCAGCCCCCATATGGTACACGTCGTGTCAATGCTGGAGGTACCTGGAAACAACCAGTGCAAGTCAGCAGCTGACGGGGGTGAAGTTCCCACGCCAGCTTCTCTCCTTGTCCCTATTCATCTATTCAGCCCAAGAGACAACGCACTGCAAACACTTCTTGAGTACAGGGATGGAGACCCCAAAAGAGTCACGTGGGCTTCCCTGGTGGTGCAGTGGTTGAGAGTCCGCCTGCCGATGCAGGGGACGTGAGTTCGTGCCCCGGTCCGGGAAGATCCCATATGCCGCGGAGCGGCTGGGCCCGTGAACCACGGCCGCTGGACCTGTGTGTCCGGAGCCTGTGCTCCGCAACGGGAGAGGCCACAGTGGTGAGAGGCCCACGTACCGCAAAAAGAAAAAAAAAAAAAAAAAAGAGTCATGTACTCCATCCTCACCCCAGGGCCTTGGACTCTGCCTGGAGAGACAAGACATGCACACGTGGGAAGCTCAACTCCACGGGAGGAATTAATAACCACATTCCATATTTAGCCTCTTCCCCACTCGGCCCCATTTTAGGATGTTGCACGGACCTCAGGGCCCTGGTTAAAAACTGGCCCAGTGTTATATCTGAGAAAATGTATCTTTGCTTCTTCACACTGGAATACACCCTCCCTCACTCCCTTACCTAAAAGATAAGGATCCACCTCATTCCAGTCAAAGGAGGTCAGAGGAGCACAGAAATCCGAGTTCTTGTTATTGTTTAGCAAACATTCCAGCCTGGTCTCTGTTTCACCAACCTGAAGGAACAATAATCTTTAAAAACTCAGCCAGTCTTATCTTCACAAAAAATCTTTAAAGCCTCTTTTAGTCCATATTTTAGTAAATTTAAGACGTGGGGGACATTTTTATCATAGAGTAATAAAAACCAGAGGAACTACTTGAATGCTACTTCTTTCCAAGCTTTCTCCTCTGCCCAGCTTTGTTTCCCAAATTTTCACCCCCAAATTCTTCTAGACAAGAAGTCTTCTCACTCTGCCCAAACCGGGGCATCTGTACCCTGCCTGGCTGGACGCCACACCTCCAGCTACAGGAGAGGCCATGGTGACGGCTCGGCAGAGGGGAGGCGAGGCTCCAGGATCCACTCCCATGCTGCACTAGAAGCAGCGGCCTGGATTTTGTTTAATTTACTCAAAAATATCCTGGCTGTAAATAGAATAAGAGGCCGCCGGTGTCCCCACCCCTGCAGAAGGCCTTCGTGCTTACATCACGGTCACTGAGCCTTGAGCTTCCAGGCCGACTGCAGTCGGCAGCAGGACTTGAAGGAATCTTGGCTGGACTCACTAGGAAATCTGCTGAGCCAAACAAGCTCAGTCCAGATCCGCTCCCACCTGTTCTCCCGGCTGCAGTGATCTGGCCTCCAGCCCCGGCCTGTTCTCCGTGAGTCCACGCTGCTGCGAGCAGCTGACTCTGCGGAGGCCCGTCAAGCACCTGCTTACCCTCCACACGCGGAGATAGTCGCCACTCGTCGCCAGCAGGTCTGGATAGACGCCTTTTGTGTCAGGGATCCACATGAGCTTTGTGGTGGGGTACGGATGGTCGAAGGTGTTCCGGCAAATAAACTCCGAACTCTCTTCGTCTAAACCAACAAGCTGGACCTGTAACACAGCAGAATCCAGCCACGTAAACATCTGCTTCTCGGGAGCTGCACCAAATACACCAGACCCCTGTCAGTGACAGCCGTCCTGACGCTGTACTACCCTTCACTGCAGAGGCAAGAACTAAGAGAGAGAGGGCATCTAGTCCAACGGGCCTGCTGCTCAGACGAGGAAACCCAGCCTTGGAGGGGTTGAGTTACACTGAAGACTGCAGAGCTAGTCAGAGGCAGAGACAAAATCTGAATACAGGTTTTCTGACTCCAACTCCTGCCCTCTTGATCCAACACCCTAGAGCTGTGTTAACTGCCCAGCTGGTTACCTTCCCCCACAAGCCGAGGCACTTGACAACGTGCAGCCGTGGTTTTAGTGACCCCACGACTAGAAGTGCTGTGGACATTTAGTGACAGCCAACAAAGGAACGTCTCACCTAAAAAGGCAATCGTAGGGGCTTCCTTGGTGGTGCAGTGGTTGGGAATCCACCTGCCAATGCAGAGGACACGGGTTCGAGTCCTGGTCCAGGAAGATCCCCCATGCTGCGGAACTACTAAGTCTGTGAGCCACAACTACTGAGCCTGCGCTCTAGAGCCTGTGAGCCACAACTACTGAAGCCCACGCACCTAGAGCCCACGCTCCGCAACGAGAAGCCACCGAAATGAGAAGCCCGCTCCCCTCAACCAGAGAAAGCCCATGCGCATCAACGAAGACCCAACACAGCCAAAAATAAAAATAAATAAAATTTATTTTAATAAAAAAGGCAATCATCCACAAACCGCCTCCTCCTCTAGCCCCCCACCCTCGCCCCCACTGGCTGGTAATATGCTGACACAGAAGGCTGTGCCAAACAAGCATTCGGGAGTCCAAACCACTGTAACTGGCAAAGAAGCGGGTACTGTTGATGAGAAAGTCCCAGCTGGTCTGGCCACCTTTTCTTTGAGTCAGTTTTGGACCAATATTGACTTCCATCCTTTGCTGTCCAACTCAATCTGGCTCAGTAGGAAATGCCACCTGCTATACATTTGCTTATGAACTTCCATCAGCTGGAAGATGGAATGGTAGGGAGGATAAACGAGAGGATAGGCACTAACCATATAGCAGAAAGAATTCCTTCCACTCCTGTCTTGCTGACTCCAGTCTCAGATACCAGTATCTTCCTATCTTTTTTTTGTTTAAACAATTTTATTTAGGTAAATTGCATACAATAAAATTCACTCACTTTAGGTGTACAGTATCACTGAATAATATTGCATTATGTGGGGGCTTCCCTGGTGGCGCAGTGGTTGACAGTTCGCCTGTCAATGCAGGGGACACGGGTTCCTGCCCCGGTCCGGGAAGATCCCACATGCTGCAGAGCGGCTGGGGCCGTGAGCCATGTCCGCTGAGCCTGCGCGTCCGGAGCCTGCGCGTCCGGAGCCTGTGCTCCGCAACAGGAGAGGCCACAACAGTGAGAGGCCCGCGCAAAAAATAAATAAATAAAATTTTAAAAGGTGTACGATGGGCTTCCCTGGTGGCGCAGTGGTTGAGAGTCCACCTGCCGATGCAGGGGATGCGGGTTCGTGCCCTGGTCCAGGAAGATCCCACATGCCGCGGAGCGGCTGGGCCCGTGAGCCATGGCCGCTGAGCCTGCGCGTCCGGAGCCTGTGCTCGGCAACGGGAGAGGCCACGGCAGTGAGAGGCCCACGTACCGCAAAAAAAAAAAAAAAAAAAAAAAGTGTATGGAAAGGTTCTGAGGAGGCATAGAAACGGAAGGCATCCCCAGCAAGTGGGGCAGAGTTACTAACTAGATGGCCCACTTGGCGGGCAGCAAGAGGAACCAACGGAGAGAGCCCCGCAGAGGAGGCTGATGAAACATGCCTAGGGCAGGCTCGAGAGCCCTGACAGCAAACTGAAAACAGAGGTGGGTTTTCCCCCGTGAAGGCGTCTGAGAGGCAGCGGTAGGACTGTGAGACCGTGGAGGTATGAGCATGGGGCCTGGTAATGCTGGGCGGGACTGACTGGATCCAGGAAGAGGCTGGAGGCGGGGAGCTCAGCCTGGAGACCCACAGGGGAACAGGTGGGAAAGGTTAAGGGCCTGTGGTGACCGGTAGTGAGAATGGCAAGGGATAACCCGAGATGGCCACAAGAAGGATTTTGACAGAATGAACAGTTCTTATGGAATTAAAAAGTTGACATTCTGACCTTTGCAGAAAACAAAATGTAAAGGAAGATTCTAGATGGAACAGGGAAAATTGGCATCAGGCTTGGTGGGGGAAGGAGGAGAAAATAGATGAGAAGGTAAATTTTGTGGCTCACTGGGCAGAATAAAGCGTAAGCCTCTCATATAGATTCTGAGCCAGATATTGCATTCATCTATTTATTCAAATATTTACCTAGTGGTTATTAGGTGCCAAGCCCTAAGTGCTGGGGATGTGGCAGCAAGCACAAAATCCCTCTTTCTAGCCATGCAGGTAAGGCTAAACTAGAAGGGGAAAATGCTGCTACTGCTAAAAGTTGCTTTCCAGCCATTGGAGGCTTCTCTGCAAACCTCAAAATATCAGCTCCCATGAGCACGTGCCACTTAGGATCCACTTAAGCAGGCATTCAAAGCTTTCGCTAGCCTACCTTATCTTCCACTTTCATTTATCTAGTCAGTGCTTCCCATCCCTCTCCTTACACTGCCCTCACTTATAAAATCCTCATACCTCCTTCCGTTGATCCAAATCCTGCCCAGTATTAATAAAGAACGGTGGCATCAGCCTTCCAGGCCTCCTTACTTACCACTTGCTAGTTGTAGGACCTTGGACATGTTACTTAACTTTGCTAAACCTGTTTCCAATCTGTAAAGTGAGGATATTCACAGTACCTACACCTCACAGAGTTGTATGTAACACCTTTTGTTTGTAAACTGTTCAGTATGATGCCTTCCTCAGTGTATGAGCTTTTAATATTCTTACACCTCACCTCCTTCATAAACCATCTGCAGTCTTCCCAGCACAGTGGTCTCTCAGTACTTATCTATTCCATCCATTTGGTGACTAATCCCACACTGCCTCATGAAAGCACCTGCATGACTGTCTTATGCTATTTCTCTTAGTAAATGCCTTAAAAACAGGGCCTGTAGGGACTTCCCTGGTGGTCCAGTGGTTAAGAGTCCGCCTTCCAATGCGGGGGACGCAGGTTCGATCCCTGGTCAGGAATCTAAGATCCCACGTGCCGCGGGGCAACTGAGCCCGTGTGCCGTGACCACTGAGCCTGCACATTCTGGAGCCTACATACCACAACTAGAGAAGCCCGTGATGAAGAGCCCGTGTGCCACAACCGGTACCCGACACAGCCAAATAAATAAATAAACATTAAAAAAATAAAAAATTAAACCTACACACCATTGTAAAGCAATTATACCCCAATAAAGATGTTAAAAAAAATAAAAATTTAAAAAATTAAAAAAATTAAAAATTAAAAAAAAACAGGGCCTGTGTCTTACTCCTGCTTGTACTGCCAACAGCAATGGTTTTCAAATCTGGCAACCAGATTTACCTAGAGTGCTTTACACATTCCTGGGCTCCCCACCGTTAGCCCAAGATTCTGATTCAACAAGTGTCAAGTGGGGCCCAGGAGTCTATATTCTTAAGACCCTCCCTGGTGATCTGATTCAGCAAGGTTTGACAACCTCTGCACAACAGTACCTAACCTAGGGAAGAAGCCAGGAAATAGCTGGGATCTTTCCTGATCTTCCCAAAGACTTCATGTGTTTGCACAGACTCGTGTTTCATCCTTGGCCTAACTCGCTTTAGCTCTTCTGCTCCAAATTGCCAACCAAGTACTGAAAGGAATAACACTTTGCTTTCACTGTTATTCAACTGTTGTTCATATACGCAGATGTTAAAAATTTAATGAAAGAGAATGTAAGCTCTCTTGAATATTCATATAATACAGAATGAAGTGGTAAAGTCTCCCATTAACTTCACCCTCAATTCTACTTAGTGACTCTCAAACCAGTTTGATATGAACTACTTTCCAAATGTTTTTCCAAACAAAACACCAAAAAAAACCCCAGATAAGTTTGGACCATAAAATGTATTCTGTAACTTGCTCTTAACAACATCTTGGAAGATCTCACGTCCGTACAAATAGCTCTACCTCATTCTTCCACAGCAGACTGTGGTAAGCACACCATAATTTAACTATTCATAGTTACTGTGGTTATAGCCCATTGTTTTGCTATTATAAACAATGCTCTGTACATATATGTGTAAAGGCTTTTATTGGTCAGATTGCTAAAAGTGTAACTGCTGCATCACATTTTAGATGTTAATACCACAGGAACTATGAGATAATAAATGTGTGTTGTTTTAAACTAAAAAAAAAGTCACAGATTCTGTCCAGCAGCCTTTGAAAAGGCTGCTTCCATTTACACTTTCATTAACAGTATATGAGGGTGCCAATTTCCCCATACCTTTGAAAACACTGAAAATAATCTTTTAACATTTTTGTTAATCTGAGAGACGAAAAATGGCATTTTACTACTGAAGGTGAGCATATTTATTATTTTTACTTCTGAATAATAATTTTTAAAATGAGTGCTTATAATGGACCAAGTATAAGCATTACACTTACTGCTTTACATGCAATACCTCATTTAATCCTCTCAACATCTCCATGAGGTAGGTACTCTTATTCTTCCCACTTTCCTAAGAGATGGAGTAAAAGAGATGTTAAGTATCTTGCCCAGGATCACAAAGGTTATCACTTCCCCATACTATCAGCAACACTAGAAGCAGTAACTTAATTTTTATAAATTTGAAAGGGAAAAGTAACATCACAGGGTCAATTCTCATTCCCCTTAACTACCTGAGGTTGAGTATCTTTTCCTGTTTATTGATCACTTGCATTTTCTCTTCTACAAACTGGCTATTTATACTCTGTTCATTTTTCTATCACACTAAGTAAATTAGCTCCTACTGGCTGTCATGTTTTGAAAATATTTTTCGTTGTCCTATCATCTGTCTTTTGACTTTGTCCACAGGATATCTTTTCACATAGAAATGTTTTATTTGTATGTACAGTTGACCCTTGCACAAGGTGGGGGGTTAATGCACGTATAATTTAGTATCTGAGTCCTCTGCATCTTTGGATTCAACCAACCATGGACCCTGTGTAGTACTTAATTGAAAAATATCCACTTATAAGTGGACTTGTGCAGTTTAAACCCGTACTGTTCAAGGGTCAACTGCACTATAGCCTGTCAATCTTTTCCTTAGTTGACTCTGGATTTAATGATTGGCTTAAAGATCACCTTCTCTGCGCACCCTCCACTGCCCCAGTACAAATTTCATAGTCAATTTTCTTTTACTATGTTTGGGGGACTGTTCTTTACTTGATCTGGAATTGATTTTCATATATGACGTGAATTAGGGGGCTCTAAATTTTTCTGCCGTACAATTTATTTTTTTCCCCAGTGAGTTAAAGTTCTATCTTATCAATAACTACATTTCTATATATACTTAGTTCTGCTTTGGAACGTGTGTGTGATTGCACCAACTATATGTGGTATTGGCTGTAACTATACCAATTCCAGTATGTTTACTCTGATCTGGTAGGCAAGTGTTCCCCTCTCTGTTTTCAAAACATCTTTTCCCTTTTTTTTTTTTGGACATCAGTATACATTTATTTTTAAGACTCTGGAGACAAATAGTATTCCAGTTCTAGCCTCGCATTTACCTTCTATGTCACTTTGGGGAGTTACTTAGCACATCTGGGCCTCAGCTTCCTCATCTTCCCATAAGTTCTGATATGTATTATTTTTACCAATCAGCTGGTTTCCCTTAAGAAAAATTTTTTTCTTAATACATGGCCAATTTTTATAAATTATCTTTTTAAAAAGTGCATTCTATTCCCCATATAAATCTTATATACTCAAGTATATTTTCAGGTATTCACAGTAGCACAATCTGTAATAGCTGCAGATTTGCAGACACTGCTCCATGCCTTCTATCATCAACTGTGGCTAGCCTGACTTTTCCTTCCCCTCTTCAAGAGGATGTGATCATTTTGCCTGAATGTCCAAAGATTCTTTCTTCACCCTAGGAAAATGTAGACACTTTCCTAGGAAAGTTTTCAGTGCCAACTGTTTTGTGTCCATTTCTCTTGAGATATAGTTTGAACTCATTACTTCAAACCTTTATTCTATAAAGTCTTCTTTAATGACATATTTGAGTTTTTGTGTTTCATTTCTTTGGTCTTCTTCAGAGACACCAATTATACCTAAGTTAGACATTCTTTATTTTCTGCATCTATTACAGACTTTCTAATTGTTCATTTCCACTTCATTTTCTCAATCTGTCTTCCCTATCTTTCACTGTTTTCAGCAGTTTGTATTCATTTTAATTCTCTTTCTAATGTGGCTTTTAGGTCTGTGATAATTTTTTTTTCTCTTCCACTTTTTTCCTGGGCTGCACCTGCTGGTGGCCCCATTTTCTCTTGTCACCATGCCTATTTTACCTGATCTCCTGTATCTCCACCTGGAGTTCTTTATTTTCTTAAGTTCTTTGAATTCATGGTGGCCATTAATTTTCAACTAAGGTGAAAACAATTTTCTAGTGTAGATACTTTACCTTCCATTTGTTTCCCATTTTTTCCCCCTCCTTTCTTATAGTATCTCTCTATTGCTACTATGCTGGTTCCTGAATGAGGCAAGTTCTTTCTAGATGATCTGAAGGAAGTTCCTATGGGAGAGAGGTCAGGGCCATGTTCCAAGTTAGCATAAATACATGAGGCTTTTGCATCTTCCCAGCCAACAGAGATGAAGAGCTGTCAAGCTGCTCACAATTCAATCTCTTCCAACCTGCCTCATCTAGTGCTTCTAGAGACGATGGCATGTCTCCATGTCTCCTTATACAGCTTAGCTTCCCTCTCATCCAAGGTGTCAAGTGCGGTCTAGAGAAGCTCCTGCTGCCTTCTGTGCACCCTCTTCTCACTGTCCCAAACAAAGGATTGTTGGTTTTGCCCATCAAAATCCTATCCTGGAGAACTGTGCTCTTCTGAGTTTGAATCTGCAGCCACAGACATCCTTTCTCAGCATCTTCCTATACCCATTTGATTTTCATTATACTGCCATCCTTCCTCACTTATTGTGGGAGCGTAAGGAAAAAGTATGTCTTTAATCATCTTGTCAACATTTAGGTTACCCCTCTGCCTTTTCTTTCCTCCATAGTCTTCCCTGTCCTCCTGTTAAACTTCTTCTATCTCCCACCTCCACTGCCTTTCTGCAACTATTGTTTCACAATGCTTTACCCCAACATGTGAAACAAATGCCCCCTAGAAAGAAAAGACTGTGAAATAAGATCATTTTTACTTATTTTTAAACTGTGGATATTACTATGTCAGATATCTCCTAAGGAGCAGATATAAAACATAAAATATTTATTCCTTGGAGGCATGACCACACCTTCACTTTCAATTACTTTCATGAACAACAACATAAATTACTATTCACATTACTCATACCTTGTATTTTTTAAAATTTAAAAGCTGCTGTGTTTATCTTGTTACTATGCTCCTCGAGGGAGGAGACTGTGTATCCCGCTTTAACTACATGCAGTGCTAGTACCAGAACATGAAGGTGAGTGCATATGAATATGTGTGCACATATATGTAATTAATAATAATAATAAAAAAAACCCGGGGCTTCCCTGGTGGTGCAGTGGTTGCGAGTCCGCCTGCCGATGCAGGGGACATGCGTTCGTGCCCCGGTCCGGGAAGATCCCACATGCCGCGTAACAGCTAGGCCCGTGAGCCATGGCCACTGAGCCTGCACATCCAGAGCCTGTGCTCCGCAACGGGAGAGGCCACAACAGTGAGAGGCCCGCATACCGCAAAAAAAAAAACCAAGTTATCTAAACCAGTAATACCACTCTTGACAGTAGAACATTTCCCCACAATTGTTAATATAACCAAAATCAGCTAAGGCAAAATTCTGACAGAATAAACCAGCTTTTCTTGGTCTCTTCCATTTGTCCTCCTTTCAAGCCTGTTCCTGACTGATTATTGTTGATCAACATCTGCAGAGAGGTCCTGCCTTGTCAAACTCTGAGATGAACTCTGGCACAGCACCCCTTCAGCTCCTGGCTCTGAGGCTAATCAATCAGCTCTGGCATCACAGCCCCAGGCAGGCCAGACTACCTACAGAACACAGATTCACTCCTTGTTCAAATCACAGCATCTCCAGTAAGTCTGTGTGAACCAGGTTAGGGCAAAAAACAATATAGCAGAAGTTTTATTCAGTGGTCTCATGGAGGAATTAGTCCCCTCACTGTCTAGAAAAAAGAAAGGAGGAAGTTAAAACCAGAAGAGTTTTATACTTTAAATTCCCCTGCTGACACTCTTGGCAAGGACTGATGGAGCACTGCAAAATTTTAAATATCTATCAAAAATACTTATGTGTATTAAAACACTTTCTCTTTACTGCTACCAATCTCAAATCTGCTAAGAAAGGATACAGAAGGTTACCAAGTATCATCGCTGTGCCTAAAACACAACAAATAAGTATTTGTTGAATTAATGAACAAATGAATGAGAATCCTGAAAGGCTGCCAGAAATACTGAGAAATGAAAACTTATATGCCAGGGTCAAAACCATTATGTGCCAAATACGCAGTGGTTGGGGGTCTGCCTGCCGATGCAGGGGACATGGGTTCATGCCCCGGTCCGGGAGGATCCTGTGTGCCGCGGGGCGGCTGGGACCGTGGGCCATGGCCGCTGGGCTTGCGCGTCCGGAGCCTGTGCTCCGTGGCAGGAGAGGCCACAGCAGGGAGAGGCCCGCGTACCGCAGGAAAAAAAAACAAAAAAAAACCATTACGTGCCAAATAGATAAAGTAATTCTACATTAAAGATCTCATAGGAATCAACACAGGCTGACAAAGCAAGCATTCATCCCATGTGCATTTCAAGTACAAGGTAGTCTTACTCAGATTCACTACCAGTATTCTTCAAAAAGCATCAGGTATACCTATGATTTCTCTCCTCAGAACCTCAAAAAATGTTTTCTAGATGCCAAATCTTAACGCACATATGGTCAGCTAGTTAAATATTAGGGCAAAATAAATCCCAATCACGCTGTCAATTCTATTCAAAACCAACCCTGAAACATGCAACTAAGTGGAATAGAAGCCCAGGAACTGCTACCCATCTTTCCCCATAAAACAAGGGAAATACCACTCGTCTAAAGATGACAGATATTGTCAAAACTCAGGAGAAATACCAGAGTTCTTTTTTTTTTTTTTTTTTTAATTTATTTTGGGCTGTACTGGGTCTTCGTTTCTGTGCGAGGGCTTTCTCTAGTTGTGGCAAGCGGGGGCCACTCTTCATCGCGATGCACGGGTCTCTCACTATTGTGGCCTCTCTTGTTTCGGAGCACAGGCTCCAGACCCGCAGGCTCAGTAGTTGTGGCTCACGGGCCTAGTTGCTCCTCGGCATGCGGGATCTTCCCAGACCAGGGCTCGAACCCGTGTCCCCTGCATTAGCAGGCAGATTCTCAACCACTGTGCCACCAGGGAAGCCCCAGAGTTCTTATATCAGAGTTACTGTGTCTAATCCAGGTAGAACAAGAGAAAATGGGCTTAAACTAGCATATTACACTACTTGGAGTCCGACAACAAGAAGCTTCTACACCACAAAATGGGTTTGGTTGAAAGAAACCAAGAGAATTTTTTCCCCTGGGTCTTTAAAAGGCAAAGGAATGAACATAATGACCTTTTGAGGTACCTTTCTGACCTAAGGTCCTGATTTTTCTCTGGAAAATACAAAAGTCAAATTTACCTAACACCCATATAATGCTCCTTGATTATATTTCGATTACAGATAGAGTAGTGATGATGTTTAAGTAATAATAGCTAACATTTCTAAATTGCTTACTATGTGCCAGGCAGAGTTCCTAACTCCATTACATATATTAACTCATTTAATCTTATTACTCTCATTTTACAGATGAGGAAACTGAGGCACAGAGTTTCATTTGCTTAAGGCCATACAAAACTGGTAAGTGGCAGGGCTGAGATCTCAACCCAGACTACCTCAAAGAGGCTATTTGGTAATTGAGCTTTTTTCATGGGATGGAATCAATATTTAGGCACATGCAGATGCAAAAAGAAGGATTCCTGTCTCTGGTCAGGAGATGCCAAGGTAACTCCAGGGTAATGGTCTTAGAGCACCACCTGGACCACCTGTGTCTGAATCACCTGGGTGTCTGTTAACTAGTGAAGCCTGAGAATGTATAAGTCCCTCAAAGGATTCTTATACACAAGCTAAAATTTAGAAAACCATTCTCCAACACCAGTGTTCCTCTATCCCCAAGCAGAGACCACAAAAAAACAACATCAAACACAATTACCAATAGTAGGACTCTTTATTCCAGGTGTAGTTGATAGAACCTAGTTTACTCCACAACAATTCCCAAATTTATTCGGATGATGGAACACCTGGAAGTCAAGTTGTTCTTGAAATGCTAAGAGATTTAATTCTACCGAACTACAAATAATTTTACTACAGGAAAATGTGATGACATGAATACAAAATTTTTCTTAAATTATAATCATGTTTTCTTAATGTCTCACAGTAAAAAAAGATGACCGTTTCTAGGCTTTTTCATCAATGTTAATTTGCTGTGTCAATTTATTTTGTCCTCTACTGGCAATTACTATTGACAGCAAACAGGAACCAAAGGTCTGAGAATTTCAACCAATAATTTTAAAATTCCTCTAAAATATGAAGTCTGGCACCTCCATGTCCAGGTTTCTCCGAAACTGAGGCTGATAATCACTGTGTTAAAGTGAGATTTATTGCCCGCCAGCCCCTAGGCACAGATCCTCTACAGCAGGGTTTCTTACCTTGAGGTCCATGAACTTGAGGCGGGAAATCACATTTACATTTTCACAAACCTCTAGCTAAAATTTATCATCTCCTTCCGTTACAAATGGAGGCAGCTACTCTCCATGGCATCAAGATCTGTGAGTTGTTACCAATAAAAATCACTGATTTTTTCATATCACATCAAAGTGAACATCTTGAAATGCTGTTTACCCTCATCCCTACTTCAAGATTAATGATTATAATGGATGATGTAATTTAATGAGTTAACTTAATTAAAAGTACAGATTATCACTTTTTTTTGTTTTTTGTTTTTTGCAGTACGCGGGCCTCTCACTGTTGTGGCCTCTCCCGTTGCAGAGCAACAGGCTCCGGACGCGCAGGCTCAGCGTGTCCCCTGCATCGGCAGGCGGACTCGCAACCACTGCGCCACCAGGGAAGCCCCCAGATTATCACTTTTTAAAAAATGTTTTTAATAACTATACCTCAGGGCTTCCTATAATCTGGGGATGCGGCTTCGTGCCCCGGTCCGGGAGGATCCCGCATGCCGCGGAGTGGCTGCGCTCGTGAGCCATGGCCGCTGAGCCTGCGCGTCCGGAGCCTGTTGCTCCGCAACGGGAGAGGCCACAACAGTGAGAGGCCCGCATACCGCAAAAAACAAAAAAAACGAAAAACAAACAAACAAACAAAAAATAACTATAGCTCAATATGATTGGTTTCCTTTGTAATCCTATGTATTTTATGCATTTGAAAACAGAATTATGAACAGAGATCTACTGGCTTCAAACTGCCAAAGGTGTCCATGACAGACACACACACACACACACACACACACACACACACACGCACGCGCACACACACACAAGTTAAGAACTCTGACCTAGATAGGTGAGGGCACAAAAACAGTAGGCAAGACACTGCACTGCCTACATCATGCAAGTGAACTGAGACAGAGGTAACCGCTTAACCTATTACCCCTGGGATCATCAGACCACGCGGCCTGTGTGCCTGTGGCACAAAGAAGGGGCTCCACATGGTTACTAAATGAAAGGACAAACTTTGGGGTAGAGTCCCTGCAACGGAGGTTTGACACCAATTACTCCACTGATTCCCCCAGCAGCCTAACTGTGGCTCAGTTTCTCCTCTCTTAGAAATGGGACTACTGCTTACCCAAATCGACCCTGGAAGAACTTGCAAGGAAAAAAAATCTATCTGTGTGAAAAGATTCAAGCCCTTTGAAAGATATATTTTACTTTTCTTCCCCTTTTAAACATGTATCCTTAAACAACAGTTCTAATGTTCTCAATTTTACTAGTTCAGTTTACACATCAGGGCCTTGAATTCCATTCCCAGCTCTGCCGTCCACTATGGGCCATAAAGAAGAAAGAGGCACCAGAGAAAAGAAAATAAAGCTATGTCTTGTCAGGACTCTCTGCTTTCTGTGGGCAATGGGTGGACTCCAAGATCAGTGCATACTCCCCAAGATTTGTTTGTAAATTGTGTATGTGTGATGTCTGGGTAATGAAAGTCCATCGTTTTCATCACTTTCTCAAAGGGGATTCCAAAATAGTTAAGACCTAACTCTAGAGAAACAGATGTGCTCCTGAAAAACTGTCAACAAAATTACAATGTTCAAATGTTTTTTACAGGACCTTTATGTGTAAAAAGAACTTTCCTACAACAAATTGTGGGTCAGAAATAATAAAACTGACCTGTGCAGTGCCCCACAGCTGGTCAGTGGACCAGACAGGACCCAACCCAAGAGCACCTGGCTTTCTTCCCTGCCCCATGCCTGTCACCATCCAACACTTTATTCTTCTTAAGTCACGGTGTTCATGGTGTTAAGCAGGTGTACAGGCTTTCAACACCGCTAGGCACGGCTCTCCGTTGCTCTGATCACTATCAATCACGTTTACTCTAATACAATAAATGGAAGAGATTAAGGAATAAAGGAAAGAAAACTCTTCCCACTAACTTATTCAACAACTTTCAAAAATAAATTTATGCTGCACTGCCAGCTTAAAGCTTCCTCCTACTACCCGTGCTTCTATGAAGGATTCTCAAATTGTGGATGTCCAGAAAGACTTACTACTCAAGATTACATATCTGTATTAGCACGAAAGATGCCAAGAAAAAAATACGGCAAGTATCATCCTTCTCTGTTCGGAAAACAATGGCGGGATTACAGCCATTGGCCAAGATTTCCAAAAAGAGGGTCTCTTTGAAGAGGACGAATATGAGGCAGCAATAGCAATGGCAATCCCGGCAAAGGGCTGGGGGAATCCAGGAAGAGTACCTGGGGGTGGATGTAGGGGGCTGGGAAGCCTGCGTAGTAAACAGTCCTAATAGCGATCTAGCGTGGCCAGGAGTGACCACCGAGGCGCCAGCATTTTCTTCACAGCCACCATTCCCTCATCCTTCTTCCGCCCCCTAACTGAAGCAATGCGGCAGGAGCGGAGGGGATAGGAGTGATAAATGGCATAGCTTTGGGGTGTAAACCTGGGTTTGAGACCTGTTTCCGTCACGAAATAGCTGTGTGACTCGGGCAAGTCACAACACGGTGCCTCAGTTTTCCCATCAGTAAAATGAGAGTAACTACACTCCTGACTACCCAGGAATGCTGCAAGGATTAAATGCGATAATGAGAGCGAAACTGTCTGCACAGGGCCAGACACAGAGGAACCGCTCCGTGGCGCTAGGGCAAGTCCGCGGGAGGGTCCTGGGGTCTGGGCTCCGGCCCGGAAAGGGCGCCCCCGGGGCCCGCTCCCCGCCAGCCGGGTTCCGAGCCCCTGCCCGGCCCACCTTGTTGTTGTACTCCTCCACGAAGCTGCCCAGCGCCAGGCGAAAGCGCTTGTCGGGCCGCACGCTCCAGTTCATGGCGTAGACGGTCCAGGGCGCTTCATACTTGTAGATCTCCTTCCGTTTGCCGTGCAGGGACATGGTGGCGGCGGCGGGGCCGCAGTGCGGACCGGGACGGCAGCGGGCTGCTGAGGGCGGGGGCGCCAATCGGGAAGGGAGCCTGGCCTGGAACCCAGGGGTCCGAAGGGAGGCGGGGCGGGGGCGGGCAAGGACGGCCTAGCCCGGAAGAGGGCCCGCAGCGAGAGACAACGAGGGCCGAGCCCAACTCCCAGTTTCAAACCTGCTTCGGCTCGGACGACAGCCACCTTCCGTTTGAGACACCGCCCCGCCTACCCGGGACGGAAGCTACGCGACCCTCGCAGCGGCGCCGACCGTTGGCTGCCTGACACGTCCTTTCGAACGATGCCTTCTCCTCATTGGCTATTGTACCCGGGGCTTCTGAAACCTCCTTGCTATTGGTGTGTTTTGTCATTCCAATTACTTGCCCCGCCCAACTCCGCGGGAGGAGGCGCTTTCACAGCCCCAAAGGTCATTGGCTGACAAAGATGTCAGTCAGAGAGATAAGAGGGCAGTGCGGGTGAATGGGGGCGTGGGTGCATAGAATCTAGCGCGCTGGCTTACGGGCCTTCAAGTTCTAGGTCAAGTCTGAGCGTGAAAGCTCTTGTGACGTGCTCTGACTTCCCCACAGCAGCTGCTATTTCCAACGGCTTCTCCACTCTATCGAGTGAAAAAGAAAAGTCTGCCTTACCGTAGGGCCTGCTGCATTCCGCGGCACAGAGCTCCGCGGCCTGGCTGCCTGGCCTGCGCCAAAGGGGAACCACCGTAATTCCCTGTCGTGCCAACGCCCCCGTTACGCCGGAATGTTGTTCTCCCAGCGCCCCAAGGCGAACACACCGTTGGACACGCCGATGTACTCAGGGCCAGGCCAGCTTCAGTCAGGCTTTCCTGCGCTATCCTGGCCACTGTAGAAATGCTCTGAATTCTAGGGTTGGTCTTCAGCAGGCAGCAGCCCGACCAGTGTGGCTCTCACTTTTTATTAGTTCCCATTCCATCTTTTCCCCACCGAGGGTCCCAAGGCAAATGCTAATCTAGCCCTAAATACTATATCTGTGTCTTGAGTTTGAAATGGAGAAGGGTCCGAACCTAGGTAACATCTCTTTATAATTTAAATGGTTTCCAATAATTTGCTTTCAACAAAACTAAAGGAGGATTGAATTGTTAGATATCATTAAATATAGTTTTTAATGATAAATGTGATTGTTAACACAGCTCAGAAAGAATTCAAAGAATTGAGTGACACTGTTATATATAACAAACCCCTTATAGTACTATCTACTTATGTGAACAAGTTTTCTCTGTGCTTCTGTTTTACTCTAATAAAAAATTAATATTCATCCACACACATGAACTAATTGAGAGGAAAATTCCCTCTTGTAAGTGATGTATATCCAATACAATTTTAGTTTCTATAAAAATTTAAAGAGATATTTATGTTGTTTTGAAAAACCTAGTACTAATAAGTGTAACCCTTAAAGCCTTAGTAAGGTTACAATTACTTAAAAAATTTTTTTTATTATTTTTTATAAATTTATTTATTTCTTTTTGGCTGTGTTTGGTCTTCATTGCTGCGTGTGGGCTTTCTCTATTTGCAGCGAGCGTGTTTTCCAAACAGATATGATGAGGTTATTAATAATAGACTTTCAAGCATGGAAATAAATTACATGTCAGATAAACTGTGGATGGAATAGAGTGGAATTATGAGCAGAGAAAAAGGAACTATGTTAAAGAAGAGCTTGCTCTCCTGTTTTTAAATGAATGATATTGGCTTCTGAATCACTGCTATTTGGATTGAAATAGATTGATATGAATGCAACAGTTTATAAAGTGTCAATATTTACAACACACTGGAAATTATGTCCTCTGCAACTATTTATTTATTTTAAAAATTTATTCATTCATTTTTTTGGCTGCGTTGGGTCTCTCTAGTTGTGGCGAGTGGGGGGCTACTCTTCGTTGCAGTGTGTGGGCTTCTCGTTGCAGTGGCTTCTCTTGTTGCAGAGCACGGACTCTAGGCGCATGGGCTCAGTAGTTGTGGCGTGCAGGCTCTAGAGCGCAGGCTCAGTAATTGTGACGCACGTGCTTAGTTGCTCCGTGGCATGTGGGATCTTCCTAGACCAGGGCTTGAACCCATGTCCCCTGCATTGGCAGGCAGAGTCTTAACCACTGCACCACCAGGGAAGTCCTGTCCTCTTCAACTATTTAAACTTATCAGGAAATACTTCAGATGTCAACTAAAAATGTGTGAGGGGAAAATAGATTTTCAAAATTCTTTTAGGGAGTACCGCAAAAGGACAGGACCACTGACTTTTCTGGACAACAGCCAATTTCAGTGGAGTAGTTGACTGCACATGTTCTCAAACCAGACCATCTGTGTTGAAATTATGTCCTCCTTTTGATATGTTTTTGGGAAATATTTTTTTTAAATCAAAGTATAGTTTACACATAGAAGTGCACATGTTTTTACAACCTGAAACACATTGATGCAATCAGCACTTAGATCAGGAAATAGAAGAGTACCAGCACCCCAGAAGTTTCCCTCCTGCTTGGGTAAATTTCTTAGTGTCTCTCTGCTTCTGATCCCTCATCTTTAAAATGGGGATAATAATACTGACCCCATATAGTTGTTGTAAAGAGTTGATGAACTAGTATCTGCAGGGCAGTCAGCACGGTGTCCCCCAACACAGGGTGAGTGCTATGGAAGCGCTGGCTGTTGTCATGATTCCCTATGGCCACCACGCCAGCGCCTCTCTGCTTCCCTTCACCCCAGCCTGGCTAAAAGCCCCCTGTTCCGGGGACTCCTGAACATGGTGGATCCACCTTCAGGTCCCCAACACACAGCTCCTTGGGAGAAGGACTTGGAGAAGATCACAGCTGTCAGTTACAGCACAATCAAGGACCTGATGACCCTACGTAAGTTACACACCCAGCCCAACATGAAGTGTGCAGACTTTATTAGCTCTGAGACACTCACTCCATTGTCCCCTAGGGTCCCAAAGGTCCTCACAGAACCATCAGGGGCAGAGTGGCTGGGGGCTGGAGTTCTGTCCCTGATGTGTCCACTACAGAGGACACTTTCATCTCCAGCTGGTTCACAAGCTCTCGGCGGGAGGTCTTGACCAACCTTGGGGGCTGGCTGGGTGGTGGGGGAGAGTTCTGAGCTGGGAGGTGATCGTACTTGGCACAGAGCAAGGCTCTCACACAGTAGATCAGGAAGGTCTCTGTTCTTCACTGAGCCCTCTGTCCCATAAGCTACCTCTACACCTGAGGCTCACCCCCCCTCCACCAGGCCTGCTGTCTAAATAGAGACCTGCGGGAGGTTGGGAGAAGTCCTGAGCCTCTTGGCCCAAGCCATCTTGGGTCACCTGGATTGGCAGTTTGTAGCTACTCTAGGTAAATGGTTTTCAGTTTACAGGCTGTCTGCCTCCCCCAAATCCTTAACTGTCGCCTCACCCGCCTTCAGTTCCTTCCTGGTGTCTATTATCTTGGGGTACAGTGGCTCTAGCTCCTCACAAATCCAGGATCTGAGCCATGTCTCCGGAACTCCAGCTATTTGGGGACAGAGCTGAGGTGTTCAGGGAGCGAGGGAAAGTGAGGACCACAGACAAGTCCCTGTACCTCCAGGGGATGCAGAGGCGAGGCCAAGGGTGACGGGAGCCCCTCAGGCTGCTTCTGTTCTGAGGACGGTGTTGTAGTTTTGTCCATTTCTGTGGCTGGGGCCAGCATCCTGGAGGAGGAGTTCCCGAGCTTCGGCCTCCATTCGTCCAGGTCACCATAACTGGGGGCCTGGGAGGGGCAAGAAAGAGGGAGGCATGCAGTACGGGGAGCCTCCCCAGGCCACCCCGGCTTCAGCGATGGGAAGTGGCAGGAGCTGTGTCCTGCTGCCCTTGCCCCAGATGTGGCGTCCCTGGTCACAATCTGGGCTCTGTCACCGCCTGTCCAGGCTGCCTGTCATGACTCAGACCATAAAGGAGGACAGCAAAAGTCATAGCTGCTCTCGGACCACAAAGGCCGTGGGCTGGATGCCCACTGAGACCAAGTTAAGGGTGGGGGAAGACATGCAGCTGCCTCCAGGCAAGCCCCTGGGGATCTCCTCAGCTGCTTACCTGTGCAGGGGGCAGATCGCCCTGGGGTAGTAGTCTAGTTCCTGGACTCTGAGTTGCTGAGGTTGAAGGAGACAAGGCCAGGTCATTGGAGGCAGGGGCTCCCAGAATGTAGCCAGTGTGGTCCTGGGGCGGGGGCTGCTGAAGGAGCTGCAGGATGCGGCTGAGGTCTGAGGACATGCGTGATTCCAGCCTGTCAGGCAGAAACCCACAGTCGGAGTCAGGGTCAGGGCTGGGGCTGGCAAAAGCAGTTTAGGTCCTGAGGGCAGCTCTCGATTTTGCAGCCTGCATGCTGTCCCTGCTATTTCCCTGCTGTAATCCACAGCCCCTGCCCAAATTCCCCTTAGCACACCCCTGACTCTGATAATAACAGTGATCAGGCACGGTGCATACATCATTTAGTCCTCATAATGAAGTTTTTTTTGGCGGGGGGTGGGTAACCAAATTACTTTATTTGACGGAATGGTACTATGGAAAGAACTTAAGTAGATGTTTTGGTGCACCTTAGGAAAGGTGAAGGTAACCCAAACATGCATGCACTGCCTTGGTGACCAGGGACGTCATCCCCGTGGCTACAAGAAGCCAGCCTAAGGCTTAGCTCTCCTTAACACTGTTTCCCAGAGGGTGCCTGTCAACGAGACACTCTGGCCTCATAATGAAGCTTGACGTGGGTATTCTGGTTATCCCCATTTCACAAAAGGGAAAACTGAGGCTCAGAGTGGTTAAGTAACTTGTCCACAGTATTGCTGGTAAGTTGCAGAGCCAGAATTGGAACCCAGGACTATAGTGCCCCCAAGCCCTCACTCTGCCACCACAGCCGTACCATCCACAGGCCACACCCCCTTTCCAAGGGCCTGTGGAATTTGTTTCTGCATGAGGTTATGCCCATCTCCCCAGAAGTCCTCCTTGGCATGCTCCAGGGTTTGCTGGGACAAGCCATCCAAGGAATTGCACTTAGCGACAGGGATGGGGAGGTCTGCAGCTAAATGGGGCTGGCCATTCTCAAACCCATGGGGCACCCAGCGATGTCCCTGAGGCACCAGGAGGGGGCACCCGTGCCTAGCCTGCCACTGGGCCTGCCCTCTGTGGCTGCCCCCACCCGTGGCCCACAGGTCACTCACCTGTTCATCTGGGCCTGGAGCTGCTCTAGCCTGGAGCCTAGCTCCCGAGGCCAGCAGTCTGGGTCTCCCTGAGGGTTTGGGGGGCTCTGACTTGGCCTGGGGGGCACTTGCTGCAGCAACTCAGGCCAGCGGCCAGATGAATCTGAGATGCTCAGGGAAGGGGCTGCACCTGCACGGGGCAAGGGAAACTTGAGCTTCGGTTCATCCGGTTCCATAGGCCTGACCTTCTTGAGCAGAGCCCGGGCCCCTCCCCCTACCTGCCATGGGAGCACAGGGTGGGAGGAGTGGATCTCCTTACCTGGGCGCCCTGAAGTACGAGGTCCTACCCCCATAGAGGTCTGGCTTCTGGGACCCAGAAGGCTGTAGCCCTGGGAGGGGGCCTGGGGCCCCAGCCTGGCGGGGGTGGGTGGCTGGCTGGCTGGGAACGTCCAGCCCTGGCCTCACTGTCCAGGGAGCTGCCGCCCAGCAGGGCCCTTGGTGCCTTGATGTGGAGCCCCAGGGGCTGGCCAGTATCTACCCCTGAGGGCAGCCCTCACTCAGGCTCTGAGGACACAGGGGGAGGAAGGGTACAAGGGCCTCCGACACTGAGCCTAGGGAGGGAGCCCCTCTCCACTCACTGAGGGGACTGGGGAGGCCTCTCCCAGGGGAGGCAGATTGGGGAGGACCTGAGAAGGGGCAGGAGGCTGGGCAGGGGCTTCGGGCTGGGGAGGGGCAGACACTGGTGGGGGCTGGCTTTGCTCACCTGACTGGTTGTCACTGAGGAAGAAGCCTTGGTGGTCCTGGCTGCCTGGGGCCTGTTGGGGTGATGACTGGAGACCCTCGCCTGCCTTGTGGAGAACGAGAGCATCAAGTAACAGGGACCAAAGCCAGGACAGGGCCTCTTTGCCCTCCCCTCCCCCTCCCCCCGTGGCCCTGTGGCCACTAGGTGAGAAAGTGGTGACAGGTGGCTGGGCTCCCTGACTGTGCTCCCGGCAGCTCCTCTCCTGTGTGTGTGGGTGGGAGATGAACAGGGGCTTGGAGACGTGCAGACCCCCCCAGAGTCCTGCGAGAGGCCGCCTTGAGCAGCAAGGTTGGGGTCGTGGGAGACAGGGGGGCTGTTCTCCTCCCTTTTTCCCCAAGGCCCTGGTGTCCCCGCCTTCAGCGTGGGCCAATGGGGCGATTTCCTCTGAGGAGACGGGGTCTGGAAGTCCCAGTCCATTCAGGGGGTGCCCTCAGCAGTGCCCCTGGCAGCCCACCTTCCTGGCACCATGAGATTTGAGGGTATCCAGGGGCTGCAGATATCCCAGGCCATGGGGATCGCATCCCTCTTGCCCTGGAGTCCAGCCACTGAGCACTTGGGCCACCTGATGGCTCCTGGCTGCTGGACCTCCCCCAAGGCAGGGTCTTTGCAAGATGTCCCCTAGGTGGGAAGGGGGCAGACCGGGGAAGGAGAGGACAGCAGAGGGCAGAGGGTGCGGAGGGCTGTCCAGAGCATGTAAACCTGCCTCAGCACCACCTCCAGAAGCTGGGTGTGGGGCTGGGCCAGCAGGACCCCTCCTCCTGACACCGGGGATGGGGGGCTCAGCATCGGGGCCTCAGCTGCTGCTGCCCCTGCCGGGTGTGCCTGCCCCCGCCTTCCCACTAGCTGGTTCCAGACCTGCTCCTCCATACAGACCCTTCCGGGCACTTCCACTCCATACTGGCTGCCCCACGCCTTGGAAACCCTGAGCTCCACAAATATTTGGTCTCCCTGCACACCCTTGAGACTTCCTTGGTTATTTAACTATGCAGCTCTTTCTTTTTCCTGAGTTATTATAATCTCCTCTGCTGAGTGATAAACTTGAGAGGAGAGACTGCTCTATTACTGTTTATACCCCTGGGACCTGGCACCGTGAGTTCTTGGATGGCAGACACCGCTGCCCCCGCCTCGCACCCGCCCCTTGCAGCTTGGTAGGATGTGGTGGGAAAAGCCCGGGCTATGGAGATGCACAAACTTGAGTCCCATTTTGGCTGCGCCATTGACTATACGGCTTACTGTATGGCTGTGTGGCTTTGGTCATTTGTCCGCTATGACCCTTAGTTTCCTCATCCGGAAAATGGGGATAATAACACCACCACACTTGCGAGAAGACTAAATGAGATCATGTAAAAGGAGCCCAGCGCTTACCACATAGTTGGTGCTCGATAATTGGTAGCTACCTTCATATTTAGCATTATGTTGGCCATGGTAGGCACAGAAGAAATTATGGTAAAGGATGCAGGAGGGGGTTGAAAGGAAGGCAAGTGGCCGGATGGGTCCCTTTAGGCCAGGCAGGCCAAGCTCTCAGCCGGCTGACTGGCCATTGCCCATTACCAGCTGGCCGAGGGCCACCCCCCACCCAGCCTATCCAGCCCGGACTCACATCCCGCAGGTTGAAGGTGACTTCCAGCTTACTCCAGAAGCTGTCTGCGAAGGCGGGGTACATGTCCAGCACCTCCAGCAGGTCTGCCCGCTGGATCTTGTGCAGGTCACAGTAGGTCAGGGCCCGTACATCTGCACTGGACTTGCCCGGCCGGGCATGGAGGCTAACGGGCTCCCCAAAGATGTCATTCTTTCCTGCCAGCCAGAGGGGCGGGGTCTTTCTAGGGCCTGGCTCCAAGCTCTCTTCTGAGGAGCCTCCCTGAGGACCTCTTAACCATGACCTCACCCCACTTCAGGGATCCTTCTGGGCTGGGGCCTGGGAACAAGGTTGGATGTGCTGGCTGAGGGGTGCTGCAGAGACCCCTCCTACCCCAGCATGTGGGGCCCCTTGCTATCTCCAGGCCCCTTGGGACCATCCTCTATTAGACTCCCCCCTCCTGTTTCCCACTTTCTTTGGAACTGCCCCTACCACCCCCATCCAGGGGACAGTGGGCAGTAGGGACCCTAGAGGCTCCCTGCTTAATCTCTTCTTCTCCGGGCTGCCGCGGTGCTGCAGAGTGGATGGGACCCAGCGTCAGGAGTACCCAGCTCCCCAGGGGAGGGCCTGAGGCTTCCCTCTCTTCGTGTTCCCGCTCCCTTTGTGGGGCCAAGTGACCAGCATGGCCCCAGCAGAGGAAGCCTGGGAAAGTCACTTCCTCTCTCTGGACCCCAGTGTCCTCATCTCTAAAATGGGTATAACCATATCTGCCTTGTCAACCCCCATGGGCTGCCCAGAGAAGCAGATGTGATGCTTGAGGAAGTGGCTTGAATAGCAAGACGCACCAGACAGGTGGATGCAAGGCCCGGGGAGGGACAGATGTCACAGGGTGGACACGGGCTGGATACAGGGGCACGTGGTGAGGGTATTGGGCCCTCCTGGCGCCAGATACTGTGCTAGCCACAGCATGTCAACATGAATAAGATGCTGTCCCATGCACAAGGAGCCCCCCAAATCCCAGAGAGACAGATTACAGAATGATCTCTAGAGCCTTAGAACAGGGAAGAGCCAAGAGCAATGGGGCTATGGGGGAGGGAGAAGCTCGTTCCACCAGGAGTGGTTGGGAGCAGGGAAGAGGGGGGCTTACAGAGCAAGTGAAGTGGGGGGGGCTGTGTTGTGAGACTCTAGGAGGACTGGAAAAAGGCAATGGGGTGGAGGAAGCAGCATGTGGTCCGTGTGGCACAGTCAGGGCTGGGGGCAGAAAGCCCAGGGTCAGGGTGCCAGGGACCATGATTACTTGGATGGCCACTCCCCACAGCAAAGTCCAGCCCCCCAGCCTGGCCGTACCACACAAGAGGTGCTAATTGCTTGCACAATGATGGACAGAGGCCAAGACATGTGCCCCAAGAGAACCGGATAAAAGGTCATTTATAGAGGAAGGGACCGAGACTTGGAGAAGGAAGGGACCCTCCAGGGTCACATATGAAACCCAAGAAGCTGGAAATCTGGGCAACATTATAAAGTGATGGTTTTCCAGTAGATGAAGGATTATGACCTAATGTCCATTTCCACTCAGGACAAAAATGAGAGGAGTTCATGTCTCTAAATAAAACTTAAATTGGACTGGCTTCTTAATTATTAATAATAATTATTGTCTCTCCCACATGGACGGTACTTCTAAGCTTGGCTGAGACTGAGTGAAGGGCTCATAGAGGAGCCCGTGCTTGAGCTCAGCGTTGAAGGATGACTGGGGTCCGCCAGGCAGGGGTGCAAGATAGGTGCTCTGAGCAGAGTGGCAGCACGTGCAAAGGCACAGAGGTGTGACAGATGGGCAGGTTTACAGAACTAACTAGTTTGTATGGCTGGAATGTGAACTACTGGGGGGAGGCTGGCAGGACTTTGGCCAGAATGGGGAGGGCTGTGCATGCCATGCACAGGGGTTTACATTTGTTCCATGGGTCATGGGACCCATGGAAGGATTTTGAGCAGAAGAGGAGTATGCCAGATGTGAATTTCAGGTCACCGGCAGAAGGTGGAAGATGGAGTATGGCAGGAGACCAGACTCAGGGCCATGGGAAAGGAGCTCCTGACACCTGCCCAGGAAGGTCACAATGAGGGGTGGACCCAGGCAGGGACAAGTAGACAGGTATGGGACAGAGCGAGATTAATGAGGGGAACAGACAGGGCTCCGTGGCTGCCTGGATGGTGGCGGTGGGGCAGAAAGGAGGAGGGTGCTTCTTTGGTTGACTCCCAGGTCTCTGGCCCAGGCAACGGAAGGTTCACAGTGATGGGGATGCCGAGGGAGCTGCCTTTGAGGGCAGATGATTTCAGACTGAGATATGCTGTGTGGTCTGCCTATGGAATATAAGAGTGGCCATGCCCAAGAACACATGGGGTAGTCCAGTCTAAGGAGAGACTGGGGTCGGGACACAGTTCTGGGGGTCCTTGTGGCATAGGTGAGGCTGAGATCACAGGAGCAAGGAGCTGGCCCAGGTGAGGATGTAATGGGAGAAGAGAGTGAGCAGCACACTTGGTGAACACCAGCCGAGGGCAGGCCAGAGGGAGAGGACTGGGTGGAGGGGCTGGAGTAGAGCCCGGCCATGGCGAGCAGGGGAGGGTGAGTGACAGCCTGGGCAGGGACTTGGGGTGGGCTGAAGTCAGCGGGAAGGCAAGGAAGATGAGCTCTCAGACAGCTGCGGTGACCTGCCCAACGTAAGTGGCAGGGGCTGTGTGTGCACCAAATCTGTCCCCTGTCCAATGCTCGCATCCTTCCTCTGAAGTGTCCAGCTGTCCCTGCAGCTGCACCGAGACTGGGGACCCCCCTCCATCCGAGGCAAACCCTCGTCCTCTCACCCTGAGCTTCCCAAGGGTGGGAGAAGGTCAGAAGCTGCCTGGACTTCCGAGTCAGCCCCGTAGCCCTGGAATCCCTGCTTGTCCACCCACCAGACATCTCTGAGCATCAACTTCCCTATCAGGAAAATGGGGCCTGTGGCAGAGGTTAGTTTTAAGGCTTGAGTGAGCTGGGTGTAAAGCTCCCTCGTGGCACACGCTCTGCACATGGCAGGTCAGCAGAAGGGGCCACCGTCATCATTGGGAATGGCCTGGTCCAGGCAGGGCACCCCACACGCCGGCCTAGCCCTCCCCGCCAGACGCACCGAGGATGGCCACCACTACGTCGTCGCGCAGGATCTCGATGGAGCCGCGGGAAATGAAGTAGAGCGTGGAGAGCACGTCGCCGAGGTGCACCAGAGTGTCCCCGGGCGGCGCGTGCGTCGTCTTGAACTTGACGGCGAGCGCGCGCAGGCAGCCCTTGCTGGCGCCGTGGAAGGCCGGGCAGTGCTGCAGCAGCGCGCGGTGCAGGTGCAGGCAGATGTCGGCCTGCAGGCACTCGGGGAAGCCCTTCAGCACCTGCGAGAAGGGCGGTCGCGTCCAGCGGGGCGCGGCCGGGGTGGGGGTGGGGCTGGGGGAACGGGTGGGGAGGGCTCTGGGGACGCCCTGCGCCCGCGGGACTTTGGCCTCCCTCGGGGAGTTAGCCAGAGCTGGGACTTGGGCTAGGTCGCCCGCCCCGCCCCAGGCAGAGCGGCGGGGGCTCACCGCGTTCATGTCGATGCCGTTGGTGTAGGACCAGGCGTGCTGGAAGTACTCCTCAAGGCGCTGCCGCAGCGGGTTGGGGATCTGGTGGAAGCGGATGAACTCCTTGACTCGCAGCATCTGCGTGTGGTAGCGCGCCGTGCCCGAGTACAGGCGCTGGATGATGGCCGACACGTTGCCGAAGATGCTGGCATACATGAGGGCTGGGGCGGGGAGCGGGGGATATGGGCCGGGGACAGGGTGCGGGGTGAGCTCCTGAGCATCCCCACCAGGCCACAACACCTCGGGGCCTGCTCCAGGACCCCCTCCCTCTCCCTGGGATCCCCCAGTCAGGGACCCCTCTGTCCAGGGCAAAGTCACAAGTGCCCAGGACGGCGCCAGGGCACATGGGGGACAAAGACCCCTGGGCTTCCTGCCCTCCTCCCTCTGCCCTCCCTCCGCCCTCCCTCCTGGCAGCTTCCTGGGCCCAGAGGCCAAACTCCTGAGAAGATGAAACCAGGGCAATGAATTTTTTTTTTTTTGGGGGGGCAATGAATTTTTTAAATTCAGATATGTTTTCTCTTTCAAGTTGTAAAAATATAATAAAGGGAAAACTCTTGGTCTCTTGTTTTCACCCATTTTCCCCTTGTTTTTGTTTTTCTGGGCTTTAACATCTCTAAATACTTCATGGGCGTGGACCTATGCTAAGAAGGGCCCTGGACTTAGTTTAATGCTCTGCTGTCACCGTCTTGAAATTCTTAATAATTTTGTTTTAACAGAAGGCTCCATGTTTTCATTCTGCACCGGGCCCTGAAAATGATGTAGCTTGTCCTGATCCCTGGTATATAGCGAGGGCTACATGGGTGTTAAATTCTGTGTATGGTTGGTGTACACATATGCAAAAGTTCATTGTGCTGCCAACTTAGGATCTGCCTATCATACACCCTCTGTTATATCTCATTACAAAACTGAAACTGGGATTCTATGAGTAAGGCCCGGGACACTCACAGCCGATGAGCATGACGCAGATGGAGAAGACCTTTTCAGAGTTGGTGTTGGGTGAGACGTTGCCGAAGCCCACGCTGGTGAGGCTGCTGAAGGTGAAGTACAGGGCCGTGACATACTTGTCCTGCACCGAGGGGCCTGAGGCTGGGTCGCTGCCATTGTAGCGCTTGCCGAGCTGCGCTCCCAGGCTGTCCAGCCAGCCAATCTTGGGTTCCAGGTAGGGCCGCTCCACGTTGCCGATGGCGTACCAGATGCAGGCCAGCCAGTGTGCAATGAGTGCAAAGGTGCACATGAGCAGGAAGAGCACTGCTGCCCCGTACTCAGAGTAGCGGTCCAGCTTGCGAGCCACACGCACCAGCCGTAGCAGCCGAGCCGTCTTCAGCAGCCCGATCAGGGTTGTGGTCTGGAGGGGTAGGGAGGGGGCGGGGACACGGAGTTGGGGGTCAGCCCTTGAAAGGCTGTGCTTAAGACCACGTTTATTCACTTGCGAATGTGGTCACATAGTCATTCAACAAACACTTATGGAGAGCCTGCTTTGGGCCAGGCTCTTGGCAGTGGGGCACAGTGCAGGGCCTTAGGAGCTCTCAGTGTAGAGTTCAAAATAGCCATATGTTTGCTCGCACAAAAGTCTACAGGGAGCACAGAGGAAGGGGAGGTCAAGTCTGCAGCGGCAGGGCAGGGAAGGCTTCCTAGAGGAGGTGGCACAGGAGCTGAGTCTTGAGAGAGGAGGCTGGGTCTCCAGGCAGACAGGAGGGAGAGGTAAAGGGCACTCCAGGCACAGGGAGCAGCATGAGCAAAGGCATGGAGGTGTGAGAGGGCACAGTCCACGTGGAAAACCAAGGGTGATGCTGCAGCTGGGAGCACAGAGTAGAAGATGGTGGAGGAGTGAGGAGTGAGCCTGGAAGGTGGGCAGGGGCTGCTGCTGCCTGCGGAAGGTGGCCGCAGGGCCCACAAAGAGCTTGGCTTTTATTCCAAGCCACTGGGGAGCCACTGAAAGTTCTGAAGACTGGGTCAGATAAGGGACAGGGTCAGACAAGTGATCTGAAACTTGCTCTGGCCTCTGCGTGCAGGGGCTGAGGCTGGCAGGTGTGGGGCTGGGGCAGAGGTGGGTAAGAAGGCCACTTAGTGTGCAGGCAGGGGCAGTGTGGGTGGAAAGTGGGAGGGCGGACTTGGGGATAGATTTGCTGGGAGTGGGTGGTCATGGGAGCAGGTAGTCACGATGGACACCCCGTGCTGGACGGGCTGGGTGACTGGGTGACTGCAAGAGGCAGAGCCGATTTCAGCGGAAAGCTGATCCCGAGAAGGTGGGTCAAAAGGACATAGTGGGACTGCAAGCTACGAGAAGAGCATGAAAATGCCCTCACATCAGCTATGAGAAGCAGGGTGGGCATAGTGGAGGGGCTGGGGCTTAGGAGGGGGTCAGGCTGCATGGAGGGACAGCCTGTGGATTCCTTTGCTAACGCCAGGGTAAGAGTGGTTTAGAAGTCAGCACGAGGGGCTGGGGCACAGGAGTGCCCATCCCAGAAGGGGCAGGATTCTGGAGCACAGGGAGGGCACCCAGGCCTGGGGTGCTCAGCTGCTCCTTCTCCAGGGCTGGGAGATGACAGATGTCTGAGGCCCCCGCTTTCCACCACCACTTGCTTTGGCAAAGGTGCCCAACGCCAGATACTCTCTGCACCCACGGCTGGGGCACAGGGGATGGCCACAGCGGCCGGCCTGAACGGGGTTTGCTCACCTCATCAGAGCCAGTACGGAAGATGAGCAGGTCGAAGGGGATGGCGGCCACCATGTCGATGAGGAACCAGCCCTTGAAGTAGTGGACAGCAATGCGGCGGGGGTGGCTGACCACCTCGTCGTTGGCGTTGACGTAGGTGGTGCGGAAGTTGATGACGATGTCCACGACGAACATGATGTCCACGATGAGGTCCACCGTGGTGAGCGGGCTGCAGGTGTAGCCACAGTCCGCGCGCTGAGGCTTGTCCTGGTCGCCGAGCAGGAAGGCGGCCGAGTAGGGCGTGAAGATGGCCGTGTAGATGACCAGCAGCAGGATAAGCCAGTCCCACACGGCCTTGAAGGGGCTGTAGTGCAGGAGGGTCCCGCGGTGGATGCGCGGTGCCTGCAGCTGGTACTCCGGCAGCACGTCCGCACCCAGGGACAGCACCTGGGGGTGGGGACCGTGGGGCAGTCAGCAGGGTGGCCGCCGCTGGTGAGACGGGTCTGGGAGGGGTGCAGATGCAGGGCTGAGGCCTAGGAAGGGAGATGTGGGAGAGGGTGGGCGATCCGGGCTGTGCCGGGGAGAGGGGACGACACAAAGATGGGGTGTGCATGTATAACAGGGCAAGTTCTTAAGGGGACAAGTGTGCAGGAAGTGCAGAGAGGAGGGGGGTTCCATATGAGGGGTGCAGCTCTGTCCCACAGTGACCCCAGGTTTGAAGCTCACAAACTCCCTCCCAAACAGGCCAGCCTGGAACGGGTGGAGACAGGGCTGGGGGAGGGGAGAGGAGAGGGCCAGGCTCAGGCAGATTGAGAGGGTGGTGGGGCGGGGGGCGGGGCATCAGTCCTCTCTGGTGGGTTTGGGAAGTTTCCAGTGGTCAGGTTCCCGATGGGAACAAGTCACCCCCAAAATACCCTCTGCATTCCTGAGGGCCCTGTGGAGCCTGGACCTGTGAGGGCCCTGCCTGGGGCCAACCCTCAGAGCCTCCGTGGAAAGAACCAAATTTGGGGGTGAGTAGCTAATCTGAGCCCTCGACAGGTGCTGTGTGCCGGAAGCCTTGACTCCTTCACACGTCCGAGGGGGTTTTGATCATTACGTTCAGCTGAACGCCCTTCTGCTCTGACCCTCTGACCCCCGCCTCCAATCCTACGGCCAACACAGGATCATCAGGGCCCAGTCCAACATACCCAGGCTCTGCCCAGCTGCCGAACACAACAAACAGCTGGGGCAGCAGGAAGGCATGCATGCGTTTTGAAGCCAGACCTCCCAGGTTGATCCCAGGTCGGACATTGCTGTGTGTCTGTCTTGGGGCAAGTTTTTTAACCTCTGTGAGCCTCTGTTCCCTCACTGGCAGAAGGAGATGACAAAGGACAACAAACTCCATGGGGCTGTTGTGAGTAAATGAGCTGGTACGTCTAAACGGCACATGTCGCTCTACACGATAATTCCTCCTCCCCACTCAACCCATGTCAGACGCTGCCCCGACAAGGATGGGGCCTGAGGGGTGTCTCACGGACCACGCCCCACCCCCTGCCCAGCACTACCAGATAGGGCCCTGCCGGTGGTCCTGGTTTAAGAAAATCTACCATGTAAGGTTCTGACCTTGCAAACCAGGTCCATTAGCAGATGGGATCACAGTAAGGAAGATCCACCCAAGGGCTGGTTCCAACCAGACGGTCCCCCATCTGCCATCCAAGGCCCTGGGAGGGGCCACAGTGTCCCCACCCTGTGGTGACCTCCAGCTCAGCCTTGGCCTCGGCTCCTGTTTTGCCTCCCCAGGATGTTTCCTCTAACCCTGCACAGACTCAAACCATCTTTTCCAATGTTCTCCCTGCTCCTTGTAAACACCCTGACCACACAGCTGTCCCCCACTGACTTAGAGCTGTAGATCCCTTGTGCCGCACGTCTGCCTCATATGCCCCGCACTTGGTCCACACAGGGGCTCAACTAAAAGGGGCCAAACGAGCACTGAAAGCCTGGCTGTCATGGCCACCTCCGCCCCTGGCTGCTCAAGACCAGCCAGGATGAAACTGCAGAGCACGGGGAGTGGGAGGGAGGCAGTCAGACTTTGGGGGGATGGGGTCCGAGGAAGTGTACATCCTCAGGACTTCCAGACAGGGGTGCCATCTCCCCCACCACAGACCTCCATAGTCTCCCATCGCCTCTGAGGCCAGCACGAGGCCCTTCTCAGTGGGCTCTCAGGACGTAGGAACTTAGGTGTGGGATCACAGCCCTCTAGGCCCTTTGAGTTCGGGTTGAGGCTGGTGTGACTTCCGTGCTCTGGGCCATGCCAGCCTGAGCTCTGTCAGGCTCCTCCCCACCTTAGGGCCCACAGGCAGTGGGTTAGTAAAGCCAAGAGGGGCTGGGGCAGGGGGAAGGGCAGCAGGACAGGTTGGGTGCGGGCAGGGACCACGAGCCCCAGCCAGCTCTGTCGGGCTTCACGGGCAACTTTCCAGTCCAACAGCCCCCATGGCCCCTACCACCAACCTGAGGGCCCCGGGGTGTGCAGCTAGGTGGGCTTCCCAGGTCATTGGGCCACATTGCCTGACCTCCAAGCGCCCAGCCCTCAACCTGGGTCCTTTCCCAGGGTTCCTGTGCTTGGTGAGGGGCTGGGTCACAAGGAGTTTCTACTCCATCTGCTCCGGCACAGACAGTGCTTCAGGTGAAAAGGGGTAGGGAGGCAAAAGAGCTGCTCCCATCCGCTTATGAAGCAAAGTCCCAGGGGAAGCTGGAGTAGGCGCCTACCTCGCCCTGCAGCCCCTTGCCCATCTCTGGCCTAGGCAGCCCTCAGTGCTTTGTGGGGCCAGCACACTCAATGTCAGATGAGTCCTCAGAGACGGTGCGGTCCAACTCATTCCTCCGGATGGGAGCCCCGGGGCCCAGTAAGGGCATAAGGCCTCTTGCCCAAGGTCACAGAGTGGGCTGGTGGCAGGGAACCTGAACCTTGGGCACGGCCCTCTGCATTTCCCCCTGGATGGTCAGCTGGGGACTGGGGCATCAGGCCCCAGGAGGAGGGACACAGGGGTCAGCTGGAACAGAGGACCCAGGGGGGTTCGCCTTGGCCTGGCCAAGGTGGGGTGGTGGGGAGGGAGGCATTTCGGGCCTGATCCCCAGGGACCTGAAGATGCCAGGGCCACCTCTCCTCTGCCTGGATTGCAGAAGGATCCTGCCATGGGGGGGCTGGCTGTCGCCTCAAAGGCAAGGGGCAGAGGCAGGGCTGGGGCTTCCCCATCCACTTCAGTATGGCCCTGACACCTCTTCTCTCTGCTTCTCTGGGACTGGCAGAGCCTTGGGTGGGCCTCCATGGTGACCTGCGGGTTCCCCCCTCCCAGCTCCTCCAGGCCTAGGATGTGGCACTAGTCACAGGCTCTGCTGACCCCATCCTCCCCTGGTTCTGGGAGCTGAGCATCAGGGTGGTGGCCTTGGGGTTGGTCTTTAGGTCTAAAGAATCAGACTCCAGCAGGACAAGGGGCCTGGAGCTCAGACCAGACAGTAGGGGGCTGGGCAGGCCGGCTCCCTCTGCTAGCCCAGCCCCGGAGGAGTCCAGTCCATGGCCTGAGGAGGGACCCTCAAGGCCCAGCAGAGCCCCGTCCACCCTGCCCTGCAGGCCGCACCTGGGTGACCTTCTCGGTGACGTTCTGGGTCCGCTCTACCACCTTGTGGGGTGCGATGATCTCAATCTCCGTGGTGGAGCCCGAGCGGTGCTTCTCCAGGTTGAATTCCACGAAGTTGAGTGTGAACTGCGGGATCTGGCTGATGGTCCTGTACTTGACCCTGCCCTGGCCAGGTCCCTGTGCACCCGGCCTGCCATGAGAGCCCTCTGAAACCAGGGCTGGGGTCAGAGCAGCCAGGGCTGGGGGACCCACTGCTCTACCTGGTGCTCCCCGCCCCTCCCCGGCCACCTGCTCCCCGCCTCACCGGAGCCCAGGAAGCTCTGGGACAGCAGGCGCTGGGACAGGCTGCGGCTCCCTCGCTTGGCCAGGAGCTGGGCCAGGTCCTCAAAGTTGAGGATGAACATAATGACGGCCCCATCCTCATTCTTCACGGGCACCACATCCACGAGGCAGCGGAAGCTGGAGGCTGCAAACACCGTGGGGAGGGGGTGTCACTGGAGGGGTCCTCTCCTGCAGGAACCTGGCCTGGGGAAGCTAGGGAGTGATCTGGGTTAAGGTCAAGTTAAGAGCAGCCGTGGGGGGTGAGGAGGCCTGCAGAGTCACCAGAGCTATTGGGCAGAGGGTTGGTGACACTGCCCAGCAGGTGCCCCACCCACAGGGCAGAGGTGGAGAGAGCAGCTAAGCTTCTCATTAGAAAATAATGTAGCATCGGGCCCAAGTCCACACTCAGCCCTCAGCTCAGGGCTTAACCTTGAGGTTCGCTTCTGCTGTAATTAAAGCCGAGCAGATGGGGGTGGATTAAGTGGGGAGGTGAGGTCGGGTGTTCTACCCCCATGTAGCTCTGGCTGGCCCTGGGTTCAGCTCCCATATTCCCGTCTCACAAAGATGTCCTGCTCCCCTGATGCTGGAAGGAACTCACTGTTGAGAACATACTGAGTGCTGGGCACTGATCCAGTTGGCACATGAGGCCGCAAGCTCCGTGGTGGCACCCAGTGGATCCCTGGAGGGCCCACACGGACCCCTGTTCCGCTGAGCCTGGGGTTCTGAGAAACTGACTTGCTGGGGCTGGCTGGGGCCCTGGAGCAGGGACCCCTGGGCTCTCAGTACATAACAGTTTGGAGAGGGGAGGGGACTTGTCTGGAGCGAGGACACTGGAATGAAGGCCAGGCTACTGCTCCAGGCCTGGAAGGGGCCCATGGTCTCAAGGCAGAGGTGCTGGTGCTGGGACTGGGGGTGGAGGCGGGGCAGGCAGGGCAGTGGCCTGGGGTCTGGAGAGGGAGAGGGAGATAGATGGCAGGGTGGGGGCAGGATGGGCCCTCCAGCCACTCTCCCTGCTCTCTCAGGAAGCCCAGACCCAGCCATTGACCCCACTCTTCCTCTTTCTCTGCTCCAGGGTCTCACTCCCCCTCCCATAGGTGAGTGGAACAAAACAAGCTAAAACTTCCCTGTACCCCAGAGTCCAGTCTGTGGGCTGGCTGGATGCCCCGTGAGCCCCCCTCCATGGTACCCGGTCATCCCATGTCCCTCAGTTCAAAGTGTTGGTGGGTGTCAGGCCCAAGGGTCAGGATGGATGCTAAGGGCAGGGGCCTCAGGTAAAATGACTATCAGAAGGCAGGTTTGTGTCTGTCTCATTTGCCAGCTGCCAGGACCTGTTCCAGGTGCTGTTAACTGAGTGAATGGAAGAATGTGTGTAAATGTGAGTGGGTGGGAGGCTAGCTCACAGGATTATTACTACTTTGGGTTTCACCAGAATCACGCTTCCCCCAGCTGCCCTCTGGTGTGCTTCCTCTCACCATTACTGCTGGGGGGCAGCCAAGCTTCCCCCATCCTCCCTCCCACGTTCCTCCCTGGGAGCAGGAATCTCCAGGATCAGATTCCCGGACTCCCAGGCACCAGGCGTCAGGCAGCCATCTGCCAGCTGCTGCATTGGGCCCCACGGGAGACATCCACCCCGAGGAGAGGCTACCCGCTCGCCTCTGTGACCCACTCCTGGGCTCGCAGTGCTGTAGGCCTGCCTCCCAGGCCAGAGCCTGGTGCTCTTGTCAGCCCGGGGCATGGCGAGGCTTGGGTACTGGGACCCACCCAGGAAGCCTCCTTGGCCAGTGACCTGAGACACCGCTCCCAAGGCCAGACTATCTCCTCACTCTCTCTGGCACTGCAGAAATCTGGCCTGGGAGCAGGCGGGGAGAGGGCAGACCTGGGCAGAGGGCAGGGCCTCCAGGTTCTATGCTGCTAGGGGTTGCCAAGGCCCAGTCTGTACCCACTGATGCTATCTTTGGAAAACTGAGGCTGGGAATGGACCGAAGACCAGCCCATCAGAGCAGTGAGGGCTGGAAGGGGGCCGTGCGTGACACCCTATGCCTGACCTTCACGCTTGCTGCCTGTGGGGTGGTGGAGACAGGAGGCTATCAGGATTTGGACGAGTTCAGAGCATTCTTTTCCTGATCCCTAAGCTGTCCTTGCTCATGAGCACCTGTGTCCGGGTGACCGGAAGGGGGTGAGCGTGGTCACCCTAGGTTGTGCCCAGGAGTGGCAGTGTTTCTGTGCCCTTGCCCGCTCCCTGGACGGGGGGCCACAGGCTGTGCTCATTCTCCCTTCCAGGGGCTCCTCCCGGTCACCTCTCTGACCAAGGGCAGCAGGCGCATCTGCCCCCTGGGACACCTCACTGCTCTCCGCTCTGCTCTGTGTCTTGGATGTGTCCCTTCCTTCAATTTCTTATAGTCCCCGCCCCTCCCCTATGAGCCTCCCTGTTGTCTATTGCCCCCATCTCTTTACACACCCCCGTCCAGCATGTGGTGAGCCCTCAGGGAGGAGCTGGTGCCACAAAAGCTGCCACTGAGAGGGCGGCTCCACACCGCCTCCCGACTTGGTCTTTCTGACATTCATGGGTGAGTGTAAAGAAAACACTGGGACCTCAGACCTCAGCCCTTGCCCTACCCTCCTGATCTGGAGCTGAGGACTAGAGGATCCCCAGGCTTGTGGATTAAGGGACTCTCTGGTTTGGGGTCATCAGAGAAGAGGATCTGGCCAAGGCAGGCAGGGATGGGCCCCTCTGACAGGCCCCCAGTAGGGGCGTGGGCCGGGGGGGAGATCTGAGTGCCCTCCATCCCTCCCTGCAGACTTTCGTTCGTTCTAGTCTTACGGCCATCCCCATGCCTTCCAGCTGTTAGGTTCTTACTTGTCCCAGTGAAGGCAGATGGCGGCAGAGCCAGTTTCTCAGGGGTCTCTGAGCCCTGTCTCATGGGGTAATTTTTGTCACATGCCCTGGCCTCTTTGAGCCCAACTTTACACAGCTGCACAATGTGGAGATATGTGGACACAGACCTTCTACTTTGACTTGGAGAACTGTCAGTGGATTACCCCTTTAGAGGAAAAGAGGATTATAAATCAGCTAGAATTCTGTCCAGGACCCCTTCCCTTCTCACCTCCCTGGAGTCAGAGGGGGGAAAGAGGGGGGGAGAAGAGGTATCGTGAGGAGGGAAGAAATCATCATTAGGATGCCCTCCAGCAGGACTATAAAATGCATGTGACTATGATAAAAAACAATCATGCAGTCAGAGTGGACCATAAGGTGAACATAAGTTATCTGAGCATCACATCCTTCCCTTAGGGGAATGCAAGCCAGGAGGTTCCCCTTTCTGGGTTTCAGGCCAATTTGGGGCAGGTCCAGGTGGTCAAAGTCTTGGACTATAGGACAGGGAAGGGCTTAGGATGGGGGTGGGAGTAGACTGGGATTTATGGGGCACCAGGCATGTGGGTAATTTTTCATTTTCACCCAGGGACAACCTCCAAGACTAGGTCTCTAGGGCCCCTTCTGATTGCTAGAGGACCCCAGCAGGGTTCTGAAGACCGGAGTCCTGATCTGAGGGTCAAGGCTTGGCCTTGACCTCTACCCCCTGCCCAGGCACATGCAGCGTGCTGAGGAGACCCTAAGAGCTCTGATTTGACATCACTAGGAGTCTGTGGTCAGTCCTCACCCCTCTGGGGCCCAGGTAGAGCTCTGGGGTCAAGGGGAGGGACAGAGAAGGACTTGTTGTCCGCTATCATTTCCTGCTGTCCCACCCTGTTCCCCTGGGACCCTTCTCACTCCTTTGACTGTCACCTCCTCTCTGCAGTGGTGTGAGGAGGTGAGGTCACAGCTTTTAAAAATATTCTGACTTCATTAACCCTGTGAGCGCTGCCAAGCTAAGCCAGGTTCTTCCTAGTCCCGTAATCACTACCCCATTCACATGGGTGGCAGCAGCAGGGGACAGCCAGAGGTACAGCCAGGACCTGACCAGGAAGCACCCGGAAGCCCTTAAACACACACACATGCTCAGGTTCACACTTACACTCATGCTCCACACACACACACACGAGGCCCCTGCTACCCGGCTGTCAGCACCCCTCAGCCCCAGTGCCTGCCCTTTACCTGCACTCCAGTGGTCCTCATTCCTTCTTCCCCAGGGAAGGCCCTCTTCTGAGGCTTCCTTCCCCCAGAGTCCTGCCTCCAAACACAGAGGCTGTTGGGTTCCTTTCTCCCCTCTTGGGATTATTCAGACCAGATATCTCTGAGGGAAGAATCCAGAGATTTGGGGTCCAGTCCCAGTTTGGACCCAAGCAGTAGAATCTTGGCCAAGTCCCTTCTTTTTCTTGGGCCTTGGTTTCTTCATCCATGAAAGGAAGGGATTTATCTAAGCCAGTGGCTCCTAAACTTGGCAAAACACCCAAACTGCCAGGGAGATTTTTACAAATACACCTGCTTTGTCCTCCCTCCACAGCTCTGAGTCAGCCTCTCTCTAGGGAAGGTGTGTTTTGGAAAACAAGCTCCAGGTAATTCTGATTCAGAACCAGGCTGGTGGGACCATTGATCCAGGTGATTTCAAAGGGACTTTCAGGATCCTAATTCCCACTCCTCTCTTCCCTCCCCTCACGGATCCAGTGAAGCACTGGGGGGAGGGTCTTAAAGGGCTTCATGATTTTTCATCCTCAGCCCCTGACCTATGCTTTTGTTCTGTTTGCAGTAAGCTTGGGCTGGCAATAACATCCCAAACAGGATGAGCCTCCAGGTCATGGCAAACTCCAGACCCTATCTCCCCAGGGAGCTAGGGCTTGGTGAGCCAGACCCAGCACTCTTTTCAAGCCAGCTGCCCCTTGCCTTGCCTCGCCACAGAGGCCTTGAGGGGGTGACTCCTCCCCTAATCCCCAGAGCAGATGGAGATGAGTAAAGGTTAATTTCCATCCCAGCTGCCTGACAGCTGGGGCTGACAGTGACAGAGTGGACAGCCAGGAGACCAGGGACATGGGGGAGGGATGGTGGTGTGGGAGGCCCTGCATGGGGCCAGGACCAGTTGGTGGCTCAGTCTGGTCCCTGGCCTCTGAAAGGGACCTCAGAAGGCATTTCATCCAGTGTCCATCACTTCACCCTACAGATGAGGAAACAGAGGCCCAGAGAAGAGACAAGATTTATCCAGACCCTTTGGTCCTCTGGGTCAGTGCCCTTCCCATGGTCACTCTGCCTGGACAAGAGAGGGGCCAAGCCTGCCTTGCAGAACCTGTGGCCTGAGGGCACCTCACCATCCTTGCGGTAGTAGAGGATGTCCACCTTGCACTCCTCGGCCCCCAGCAGGGCCTGCGCCAGGCGGGACATGGCACTGCGTGGGGTGTTGGGGCCTGTGAGGAAGTCGCAGGTGCACGGTCTCTGCATCACTTCCACTCGGGAGTAGCCGAAGAGTTCACAGAAGCCATCGTTGCAGTAAATGATGGCGCAGTTCTCCATCTGAGCATTGGCGATCAGGAACTTACGACCTGGGGTGGGAGGTGGGAAGCCCATGGCAACCAGGATCAAGCAGCAGAGAGGGAAAGATCATAGGGACTCTTGGGAGCAGTCAGGGGGGATCTGGATGGGGGAGCAGAGCGGTGATCAGAATGGGGGAGGGGGGAGGTCAGGTCTGGGGAGGGTGGGAAGACCAAGGAGGCCAGAGCCATGGGGGAAGGTCAGGGGACTCCTGGGAGTAATGAGGGGGTGGTCAGGAGGGGGAAGCAGGAGAGTGATTAGAGGAGTGAGGGAAGGGGAGTCAGGGCTGGGGATTGTGGGAAGACCAGGGCAGGAATGAATGGGGTCGTGAAGAGGGAGGGAGGCCCAAGGCTTCCTGGAGGCAGGGAAAGGGGTGTGACCAGACCGGGGCCAGGCCTGGGTGAGCTCCTGGAAAGACCAGAGTGGCTAGGGTTAGGAGGTGAAAAGGAGGGTGAAAAGGAAACCTCTGAAGGAATTTGGGGGGGTGGGGGCGGTTCAAGAGGGAATTGGTACAGTGATAGAAGGGGAGGTCAGGGCTTGGAAGGGGAAAAAAACAGCTCAGGGGTGGAGGGGAGCACTGCGCTCTGCCCACCGTGCTGTAGAAGAGAGGGCAGCATTGGAGGTAAGCGGGGGCTCCCTGGGGGAGAAGGTGTTTCGGGGACACTAAAGAGAAGGGTTTTGCCTTCAGCCTCAGGTACCCCCCCACCCTGCTCTATCTGAAGTTAGTAAAGGGTTCCGGCCACTCCGGCCACCGAACCAGGGCTCCAGATCGTGCCCCCACCCGACGCACACACTCACTCTGGCCCTCGAACTTGCGGATGATGGTGTCCAGGTAAGTGTTTTGGGGCGCGACGTGGCCCCTGCGGACCGGCATCTTTCGGCTGCGGCCTCTGCCTGGAGCCACCAGCGCCCCGGCTCCCTGCGTCTCCGTCTGCCCTCTGGCTCCGCAGCGTCCGGCTCCGGGCGGGCGCCGCCCCCGGGGAGGGCCGCGGGGCTTCGTGCCCCGCCCGCCCGCCTGCGTCTACCCTCTGCTGCTCTCCCCGGCCCTCCCCGGCCGGCCGCTGGCCGCGCCTCCTCCCCTCCGCGGCCGCCCGGGAGCTGTCCGCGACGCGGTGCTGAAAGAAGCCGCGCGGCGGCGGCTGGGCGGGGGCAACTTCTCCGGGACTCAACGGGGCAGGGGCGGGGCCCTGACTCCTAGGGGGCGGAGCTGGGCGGGAGTCCCGCTCCAGGACTTCTTGGAGGAGCTTCTGCTCTGTCCCAATGACCTGTGGTCTCGGCCCCTCTCAGACCCGCTCCCGGTACCAGAGGGCAGTCCAGACGTTGCCAGGCGGTCTCTCTCAGGCCATGGGGGGTCGGGGGGTGGTGGCGCAGAAGGGGGTGTTAGAGGCCTCAAGTGGTTTTCTGCTGAAGGTCTCTTTCCTGATCTGTTGGGCTGGACTCCAGCAATGGTACGGTTAGACCTCTTGCCCATCCTTACCAGGTGCGCTCCAGCTGAACCCCAGTGCCCACGTAGAACTCCTAGTGGCAAGCCCATCCAGGACCTGGTCCTGGCAGAGTGATGTACAAGAAATATGCAATGAGGTGCTTTCTTGAGCTCTTAGCATACAGGCACTGCTTGGGAAGAGAACAGATTTAAAACCACCTATTAGCAAGTGACCACTGATTAAAGTGTCTGAGTACAGGTTGAAAATGAATACAATAGAATAAGCAGATGGGGATGGGGTGAGGTTTATTGAAAGAGGCTTCTTGGAGAGGAGGGAGAGAAGGGGACCACAGTTTACTGAGCATCTTGGTGGGCTTGGAGCTTTGCAGAGGGTCCAATGGCCAGTTTCAAGCCAGGCCTTGGAGGGCAAGCATTCAAATGGGGCATGCACTTCAGGCAAAGGCTGATGGTGGGATCAGTGCAGGGGTCTGAGCTGGGGGGGTGGGAGAGGTCAGGTGGGAGAAGAAGGGAATGATAAAGACCCTCAGATGCCATTTTGAACATCTACATTTAACTGATGGACAACTAAGTTGTTTAGCAGTTACGCATGAAGGAAATAGTCCAGTGAAAGAAATTTTACAATGGCGGGTGGGGGAGGGAAGATGGACAAGGAGGCTCAGTGAGATTTTTGCTGGAGTCCAGGTGAGAGGCTCAGAGTCCTGGGTCGGATGTGCCTTTGCCACGCAGAGCCACAATGCCTGCTGGGGGCCTCGTTGGCCACTGTGGCTGGGGGATGGGAGGGCTGCAAGTGTGGCCTCCTGCTGGGGGCAGAGTTGTCCTGGCTGACCCTGTGTGTAGGGGGATAAGCTGTCTGTGGAGGAAAGGTGGGGCTGTTTCTCATGGGCTCAGTGTGTGGGGTGCTGAGCTCTGAGGAGGGATTTGGGCAGTGGGACACTCATTCATTCACTTACTCAAACATTTTCCAAGTCCCCACTATGTGCCATGGCCTGTGCCGGTTACAGGTGTTACACAGTGTCCTGCCCTTACAGAGCTGACAGCTAGTAATGGGGACAAATAAGGACACTGCAGCACAGCAAAGCAAGAGCAGTGACAGAGACATCAAACGAGGAGCCTGTGGAGCCTGCGGTCAGAACAGGAAGTGCTTGGGCTCAGCCAGAACTCAAGAAGACCTCTTGAAACCTGGGCAGAGGTAGGATCCATGGAGGTCTCAGCCTATGGGTACAGTCCTTCTGTACCCTGAACCCCTGAATTCTGGGCTCAGATCCTTAATCTAGAGAGAGCCAGTTCCATCTTTTGGCCACCTTCCCACTAGCTCAACTGGAGCTCCTGTGCCTCCCCTCTGTGGTTACTGGCTGTGATGCTACTTCTCCTCAAGGTTTCCCTAATCTCCGACAGGCATTGATTCTCAGCCTCCCCAGCAGCCCCTGGGGCCTCAGTCCAAACTCAATAAGTTCCCATATATTGGGTGTGGCATCCTTGGGTTAGACAGACAACACAAGAAAGAAAGGGTGAGAAGAGGCAGGAGCAGAGGCCTTCCCTCTCTCCTCCTAGGTTTGCCCCTGGAGTACTCATTCCCCAATGTCCTCCTAAAGCTCTCCCTCCCCATCCTCCCCTCCCCCACTGAGCCTGGAAAGGTGCTGTTTGCCCTGTGCTCAATCCCCAGGGCAACAGCCCAGGCAGCAGGTGTGTGTGTTGAACCAGGCCATCTATGGAGCGCAGTGGCTGGAGATGAGCTTTGTTTAAATATTAAAGAAGTCAATCATTAATCAAGCTTCTCTTGGTGCCCAGCTACCCACTCTCTCCATTTGGGAGGGCCTGGACTGGGGCAGGGAGGGCCATGGGGCAGTTTGTAAGGCTACCTGCATCTCAGACAGCTAACAAGCAGCTTTTGGGGGCTGGATTATGCAGCCCAACACAGGGCAGGCCAGAGGATCAGCAGAAAGAGGTGCCGGCCAGTATACAGAGCCTCGTGCCCGTGAACTGGGCGCTGATGATTTGTACAGGAGCGTCTGGCTCTACTTGAATACATTTTATAAGGGGACTGAAGCAGTGTCCAGTTTCTAACCAGAGCAGATTCTCCTCGGGTACTGCAGTCCCTGTCCAGCCCCACAGTTGGGCTCCTAAAGAAAGCATGACTATGAAGAACAAGTTCTGGGCATGAATTGGGGCTGGGGGATGGCTTGGAGGAACAAAGCCCCTGAGTCACTAAAACCATGGTTCCTGCGCCCCCAGGGAAGGAGGCTGGCCTGGAACCCAGGGCGTACATGGAATCACACAGTCACATGGCCTCACATACACGAGTTCACACACACACAGTTACAACTCCGCATGGACCCAGATCTGCCACAGCTGCACCCATTACAGCAGGGCACTATGTGTGCAAGCGGCCCCCTCCTCAACCTCCCCAACGTCCTCTCTGGCTTGGCCACCCTCCTCCTGCCCCCCAGCCTCACCAGTCACACTGGTGTCTAGTCCCAGCTCCACCATTCAGCTCTCATCCACGGGGGCTTCCTGCTGTGCTGTGTGAAAATCCGAACGGTCAGGCCGGTTGAGCGCAGCATCAGGATGAGGCAGAGGCCCAGCAGCAGCCACTGTTCTTTGACAACTTGGTGGGGCTCCATGGCTGTGCCTAGAAAGCAGGCTTTGGGTGGTGACTTGAGTGTCCTGTGCTCTGGTGTCCTGAGTACTGGTGTCCCGCGCACTGGTGTCTTGGGCCAGTGAGCTTTTTTTCCAGGATGTACAGCCTGTAGGCCAGCAACAGGACCACCAGTAACATGACAAAGCTTAGGGCCAGCAACACCCACTGCCTAGATTTGGCCTGGGCAGGGTCCAGCTCCAGACCCAGGAATGCCTCCCTGTCTGTTTCTTTCTCTGTGAAAGACATAGGAATCTTGCCAAGCAGGTGGAACTGGGGAGGGTACCTCATGGTGATCAGAGAGGATCTGACTGCCACGGGCCTTCTCCCTCAGCCTCTGGCACCCACCTTCCAAGCCAAAGTTGAGGGCCTTGCCTGGGAAGGAGAGTGAGAAAGAGAGCAAAAGGAAGAGAAGGAAGGGATGGTACAGATAGGGCTGTGTACCACATGGCACCCAGCAGTGGCTCCGTGCAAGGGTCGGGAGGCAAGGTGCCCACCCCGTGCTCAGAAGCCAGCCCGGCAGTCTAGCTGGAGAGTGGGCAAGGAAGCATCCGAGCGAGCTAGTGGCTGGGGCGTGGGCTGTGGTCCCGGCCGAGGCTGCATCAGGTGCAGACAGGGCTCCACAGCAGAAAGTCAGGTCATAGATGGGCTAGGGGTGAAGGCTGGGTTGCAGTAAGGGCTGGCCCAGGGCAGGCTAGGGTAGGGCTTGGGGCTAGAACAGTGGTGGGATTAGGGTCAGATTACCAAACCTTCAAAGGAACAGCTGAAGTCTGGCCAGCCCAGGATGTCCCCACGCCGCACATTCTCGGTGACCAGCCAGTTCAGCAGGGGCTTGAAGTAGGTCATGAGGGCCTTTGTACACACCTTGGTCTCCCCGGTTATCTTCTGCAGGGCCTCTGGCCAGGGCTTGCTCAAGCCCAGCTTTAGGACATCCCTGGGAGAGTGGGTACAGCTGTGAGGCTGTGTGGGGGAGTCAGCTGATGCTGCTGGGACCCCTCCGTATGCCCAACCCCGCCTTTAGGGCTGTGATACCCAGACTCTTCCAACAGAGCTCAGCACAGTGGATAAAATCATAAGCTTTGAAATAACACCAACCTGTGTTTGAGTCCTCTGTGGCTCAGCTGTGGGACCTTGGGCAAGTACTTAACCTTTCTGAACTACAATTTCCATATCCATAAAATGGAGAAAATAACAGTACCTATCTCCTAGGGTTGCTGTGTTGGCCAAATAAACACAATTCTCGGAGCATACTAGGTAGGCAATAAATGTTTGCCTAATATTATTATTATTATTATTACTACTACTACTGTGATGATTATTGTTCTCCTGGACTCAAATAAGCCTAAAGTCAAGAGGGAAACCTCATGTTTCCCATGAGGTGTTCAGTGTTAGTAGAGAGAGGTCACTCTTCAGTCTCTTCCGGTCTCACAGGGAGCGTTTGGGATGATTAGAGAGATAATAAGCATGGGATGTGTCCTGTGCACTGCCTGCAGCGCTGCAGAAATGTCAGCTCTGTCTCAAGGCACACCTAGTGCTTGGTGGCAGGGGGTCTAGCCTTAGGCAGAGGTAGCAGGAGGCGTATGTTGATGCTTCTCAACCTGTTTCCCCTGATCCGACCAGGAGAGAGGTGGGGCTGAGAGGCCCAGAAGTCAGAGTGTGGAATCTAGACTAACAGGACCCAGGTTCAGATCCAGCAGTGCTAGCTACGGGCCGCACAACCACAGTCAGTTTAACCTCTCTTAGCCTCAGCTTCTTCATCAGTAAAGCCGGGTTCCATTAATACTTGCATTTCACTGTGGTGAGGATTAAGTCACATAATGGCAGCACAGAGGGCTTTGTTGCTTGCAAAGACTTATACACATCGCTTAATAAACAGCTAGGAAAGAATGAGGTGGGGAAACTAAAGGTCAGTGGATCCTTGGAAGAAACCACTGGGGGGAAATGTAGTTATGAGCCTAGAGAAATGGAGGAGAAAAGTCATCAAGATAGAAAGAAAAAAACAAACAAAACTAACTTTAAGTTAGAAGATTTTTATCAGATGCCAGGTCCTGGGAAAAAGGAAGGACCTGGTGGGGGAAAAGTTTCAACCACTCACAGTCTGCCTACTCAGAAATAGTCTTTCAGGCTGGGCGGGACAAGAGGTTTGATGTGGGCAGCACATGAGACTTGCAAGGGTGACAACTGGGCACTGCCTGGAGCCCTCAACTCCAACGTGGCAGCAACGGGCCCCATGGACAGGGTCAGGTCCTCATGGCTGGCTGGGTGAGGCAGGGGACTTTGGGAATTTGGACCAAGTCCACTTTGACCCTCTCTTCCCAGGAGAACCAACCCAGAGGCTGTCCCACGGCAATCACATTTAGGAAGATGAGTCAAAAATAACAAAATCAAGTTTTAAGCTGTGTTAGGCAAAAGAGCAGCCAAGGATCTTGCCCCTCCCCTTCTCCCCTGCAAGCACGTGCCTGCCCCATCCCTCCACAATATGCCTAGTGACGACCGGCAAGGCTTCTACATGCTTGGTGTCAAGTCACACCCTGGGAGCCTTGTGTGCCCTGTGTGGAGTGGGGGTGGGAAGTGATGAGAATGACTGAGCTCAAAAGTCCCAGCGACCAAGCGGGATGAAGGCTCAGAGTCAAAAGTGAGTTGATGTTGGGAATTCCCTGATGGTCCAATGGTTAAGACTCCAGGCTTCCACTGCAGGGGGTGCGGGTTCGATTCCTGGTCGGGGAACTAAGATCCCACATGCCATGCGGTGCGGCCAAAACAAGAAAACACCACAAAACAAAAGTGAGTTGATGTATAGAAAATGGATGTCTGCTATTTTTTCTACTCCTGCGTTGGGGGTCAGAGATCCCTCTTTGATCCCCTGGCATGACCTCCTCACTCTCTTTACATGTTCATCAAAGCCCTTTCTTACTGCACCATCTCCTTTCTTGGATTACGGTTATTGATTTATCCTGTGGCCCATTGCCCCCTGCTGGACGCAGGGCAGGCTGGTTGGCACGTGCACAAGTAAATGTTTGCTGAATGAATAAATGATAGGCAGCCAGAGACATGAATGCAGGAAGCAGAGAGGCCTCTTACGTTTCACACATTCAGAGAAGCTCAAACCTGGGCAGTCAACTAGAATAAACTGCTGTAGTACGAAAAGATAGAAAAGCAAATAGACTAGGCAGACAAGAAGGCATGCAAGGTGTAGCCCTCCTGCAAGCAAAGGCAGGGACCAGTCCTGCAACTCCATCTGGCCTTGTGGTTACTGATGAATGGCATGGTGGAATCACAAATGTGCTCATTAAATTTGCAAAGGATACTAAATTATTGTGGGTAATTATTAGGATACTAAAAAGAGGCTTTGGGGCTTCCCTGGTGGCGCAGTGGTTGAGAGTCCGCCTGCCGATGCAGGGGATGCAGGTTCGTGCCCTGGTCCAGGAAGATCCCACATGCCGCGGAGCGGCTGGGCCCGTGAGCCATGGCCGCTGAGCCTGCGCGTCCGCAGCCTGTGCTCCACAACGGGAGATGCCACAACATTGAGAGGCCCACGCACCACCGCAAAAAAAAAAAAACAAAAAAACCCAAAAAAAAACCTCAACATGACCTTGACATGTTAGGGTAATGGACCTACTGAAATCGGTTGAAACTCAATGGGGAAAAGACCATGTCACTGGGTGGGCCTCATGTCTCAGTGGTTGGAGCGCTGATCTTAGGACCAGTGGACTAGGTCAACTTCACCAGACCAGTATCGTTTAACTTATGGAAGCAACAGGGTGAAAGATATTGTGTTCTGGAGTCAGTTTGGGCCTCAAAGCATGACTCTGCCACTTCCTAGTTGAGCGATGTGCACTAGGGGATCACATTACCTCTCTTAGCTTTGGTTTCATCATTTACGAAATGTGGATAATAATATCCATTTTGCAAAGTTATGAGCTGCTAACGTGAAACACTGTAAGAGCGCTTGTTAGAGAGCCCAGCCTGTAGCAGTAAATGCTTCCCACCATCAGGTCAGCCTCTCGCCCCACTCCAGGTTTGCTTCAGGACCAGAAAGCAGTGCCACAGAGGCAGGGATGGAAAGGATGGGCTAGATACCAAGTGCAGGAAAAAAGACTGCGGGTAGGGGGTCAAAGTAGACCACAGCTGATCAGAGTGTGCCAAGAGGCTGGTGTGAAAGCCACCTGGATCGGCCTGGGAACTGGGTTCAGATGCTTCCAAGAAAAGGTGGAAAAAGCAGAGTGCACCTTATCAAATGCTGCTGAGAGGCTAGGCAAGCGACTTGCCAGGAAAGAATAAGGGGATTCAGATGGAAGATGGAGGCAGAGGCAGGACTCCAACACTGGGTTCTGATCTGGGACAGTTTGGTTTATTGGCTATGTGAGGGAGGGAGGGAGGGAGGGAGGGAGGGAGGGAGGGAGTGTGTGTGTGTGTGTGTGTGTGTGTGTGTGTGTGTGTGTGTGTGTGTGTGTGTGTGTGTGTGTGTGTGTGTGTGTGTGTGTGTGTGTGTGTGTGTGTGTGTGTGTGTGTTAGCAGGAGGGGCTAAACAGTCTCTCTGACCACAAGGGGCTACACAAGAGGAAATGAGCTTTGATTAACATAGGAGAGACTGCAGTCTGACAGAAGGAAGAACTTCCACTAGAACACAAGCTCTGCTCAGGGGGCCTAGGGTGGCCAGGTGAGAAGAGGGGCCCTGGGGCAGGCTTCCTGCAAGGTGGGGAAGGGGAGCCAAGGACAGGGGAGGGAGGAAGGCACTCACTCCAGGAGCTTCCCAGCCAGCTAGGAGTTATAGAAGTCGCATCAGTGCAGGGGCCCCACGTGGCCTGAGGCCTTGCAGAGTGCTTCATGGAACTGGAACTGGAGCACGAGGCTGAGGAAGTACCTGGGGAGAGAAGGCGAGGCTGGCTAGGGAGGGGTGGCAGAGGTGGGCCTGGGTCCGCAGTCACAGTGGGGTAGGCTGGCCCTGGAGCACTGCAAGGGCTCTCCTTCCTAGCCTTCTGAATCAAACCTATGCTGGCCTCCCTCGTTCCTTCCCTCCTCTCAGGGACATGAGACACGCTTTCCCATCAGCTCTGCCCTCCACGCGGGAGCTGACGTAAAAGCCCAGTGGGTTCAGGGCATGGCCCTCAGAAGGCTGTGCCGTCTGATGGGAGGAGGTGGGGAGGGTGCAGGGGGACGTTTGGATCTGCTGCCTTCCTGGAAATCCTCAGCCTGGGTCCTATGCCCCCGACTCCCAACTCGAAGAGCCGGTTCTTCTGGCAGGGCCCAGACCTTTACCGAATGTAGGGCAAGCTGGCAGAGATGTGGAACTTGGCGCCCGGATCAAAGTCATCCTCTGTCCGAGGGACAGTGGGGCACAGGCCCTGGGACTTCAACCTGGGGGCGGGGGGCAAACTGGGGGCTTGATAGTGCCATCCGGTAGGGTTCCCAGAGCCTTTTCCTTTTGAAACATTTGCACAGCTATCAAAGCGACTTGGCATGCAGAGGACACTTAATGCATTTTTACTGATTAAATAAATGAGTTGAAAACACACGGGATTGGGAATCAGAACCAAATAACAATAGTGAACACTGAGCACTTCCTCTCTGCAGGAACCGTGCCAAGCTCTTCACACAGACTCACTCAACATTGTCCTGGTTCTGGGGGCACAGGAGGGAATAAGCTAGGCAAGGTCACTGCTTTCATCCTAATGATGGGGGACGGTTGTAGACCAACCAACAAGGTCGTTTCATCTGATAAAAAGTGCCGGGGCTTCCCTGGTGGCGCAGTGGTTGAGAGTCTGCCTGCCAATGCAGGGGACACGGGTTCAAGCCCTGGTCTGGGAAGATCCCACATGCCGCGGAGCAACTAGGCCCGTGAGCCACAACTACTGAGCCTGCACGTCTGGAGCCTGTGCTCCGCAATAAGAGAGGCTGCGATAGTGAGATGCCCACGCACCACGATGAAGAGTGGCCCCCACTTGCCGCAACTAGAGAAAGCCCTCTCACAGAAATCAAGACCCAACACAGCCAAAAATAAATAAATATTTAAAAAAAAAAAAAAGTGCCAAGAGGATACCAGGGGATAACGGGGTGGGATAAATTGGGAGATTGGGACTGACATATACACACTACTATATATAAAATAGATAACTTCTGAGAACCTGCTGTATAGCACAGAGAACTCTACTCAATACTCTGTAATGGCCTATATGGAAAAGAATCTTAAAAAAAAAAAACAGTGGATATATGTATATGTATAACTGATTCACTGTGCTGTCCATCTGGAACTAACACAACATTTAAGTCAACTATACTCCAATAAAAAAAAAAAAAAAAGAAGTACCAAGAAGAAAAGAGAGTGACATCCCTGTGGTATAGTACTACTCCTATTCCCATTCTACAGATGAAGAAAACCGAGGCTTAGGGATCAGGGAATTGGTAGCAGGACACAGAACAGTCATGGGCAGACCCTAATAACGTTCATGTTCAGGTCTGGTTTTGCCCCTCTGAGCTGTGTGACTATGGGAAAGTTATTGTCACTGAGCCTTGTTGTAAAATGTTGTCTGTGAAATGGGGATAAAATGACCCATCTTTGGGATGAGACAAAGTCTGTGAACAAGCTCATCGTTTCACTGTTGGCCCACTGGAGCCTTGAACTATCCTCTGAGGGAAGTTCCTCTCTCATTGACAGGTTTTTGTTCAAGGACCAGGGAGTTGCCGTCCCTCTCCCTCAACCCCAGGTTTCCATCACTCAGGTGGTGGTGGGCATGGGCGGGAGAGGAAGGAAAAGGTCCTGGGCAGGCACTTCAGATGGCTGGTGGGGGTGCCCTCGGAGGGGGCACGAAGTCAAGACTCCGCCAGTCCCTCCAGTGAGGCCTGGCCCTGTATTCAGGGCGGGGGTGTGAGGGTGAGAGGACAAAGGGAGGGGCGCCCAGCTCTGCCATCCCTGGATGGCGGTGTGACCGCAGGGTGGTCATACCTTCTTCTGTGAATGGCCAACGTAAGGGCCTGGTGCAGAGCTAGCAGGCCCATCAGGGTCGTCTGTCGCAAGCAGACCTCAGCTGGTCAGTCTGAGGCCTAGTGAAGATGGAGGAGCCATAGTCATGGGCAGTTATTACCCAAGCAAACAGCCAGGGGTCAGTGATGGGATGGACACAGGTGCCCCTCGCTCAAGACTGATGCCGCCCGACTGCTGGTGGTGCTCCTTCTGTTGCCCGCAGACAGGTCTGGGGATGCTAAGTCAGAGGCAGGTGTGTGTGCGTGTCCAGGTAGCAGGAAAGGGGGCACTGGGCCTGCCCCTGTCCCATGAGGACTCTTTCCACAGGAGGGAAGTATCTCAGCCCCCCAAACACCCCTTCTGCTGGTCCCACTGGTGGGCACAGAAAGGGAGCGGGGGAGCAGGAAGGCCTGCCCGGCAGGCAGTGTCCTGTTCTTGGAGGAGCCCAGGCGCAACGAATGTGCGAGCTTCCCGGGCTCCCAGGATCCCCAGAGAGGCTAAGGGGGCTGCTCAGCTGGCGCTGCACTCGACGTGATCCCCCACGACTGCACGCTCGGGCCCCACCCACTTCAGCAGGAATGCTTTTGTCCGGTGACAGCAAACAGCCAACGCCACCCCAGGGCTTCCCCATGGCCCCAGGTCAGCAGCATCTCACTCCCAGCTCTGCCCTCACAGGAGAGGCAGCAGCGCTCTTTAGTAGCAGGTGGTACCCTTGAGGCTGCCCTGAAAGCCCTGGGAAAGCCCACAGCAGCGCTGGGCCTGGGCAGTGCGCCCGATCAGCGGTCCTCCCCACCTGAGGTTCCACCACTCCTGGTTGTACACGGCCTTCTCGATGGTGCCGTCAAAGACCTTCCAGTGAAACAGGTCCACCAGGTAGGCGAAGGGGATGAAGGCGATCTTCTCCAGGGCAACGTTCATCAGGAAACTGACCTCCTCTTCTGGGGAAAGTGGGGCCGTTAGGAGGCTGCTCCCAGTTCCCCCTCCCCTCAGCTTTGCCTGGAGAGCCCCAGCTGCAGCCCCAGGCCCAGACTGGCCTCCTATGATCCCCTTGGTCCCCATCACCTTCATCCTGGTGCTGGTGGCTGAGCAGGGCTCTGTTGAGCAGGTGCTTATGGGAGGAGGCCGAGAGGGTGATCACCGACCCCACGGCCTCTTCAAAGGCTGGGTTGGCGCCTGTGTGGAAGATCACAGAGAGGTTCTTGTACTGCAAGAAGTACTGGATATAGCCCATCTGGTGGAAGATGGAGAGAAGATCTTCTATGGTCACTTCAGTGCACTTCTTTATCCTAGGGTTAAAGGGCAGGGGTCAAGGAGCATGGGGATGCCCTGGGAGGAGAGATTTCTCCATTCAGGCTCTGTTAAGGGACGGGGGTGGTCGAGCCAGAGACCAGCAGGGCCTTATGCTGTTACTCCAGGCCTCACATCCAAGCAGCGGCCAAGCCCTTTGCTCTCACCCACCTGGCCCACCCCCCGCCCCCGCTGCCCTCCTGAGCCAGGCAGACAGGTGGAGAGCGGAAGGAGCAGAGGCAGAGGGTGATGCTGGCCATAGGCTGAGCACCTGAAGTCCTTCCCCTCGTAGACATCCCAGGCGGATGCGTGGCACTCCACCTCCCGCCCGTCCGTTGGCCTTTCCATCATGGCATTTTTCCAGAACTCAGGAGGGGTGGAAAGCAGCCCCAGGGAGGTGACGAATTTTTCAGCCTCTTGGAACATTTTCTCAGACTTCCACTGCTGTGAGGAAGAGGAAGTGCGTGGGGCCCCACTCAGGGCTGCGGAGTGGGCAGGGGCAGACCGAGGCCGAGCGCTGACCTGGCCTCACGTGATCTTCGTGATGTCCTTGGGGTGCTTCTCCGGAAGGGCAGGACCAGGTCTAAGACGCTGACCCAGGACTGAGCCCACATGTTGCCTGGAAGGGGAGGGGGAGGGCTGAGAGGAGGCAGGAGACCAGCTCTCCCCCGCCTGAGCGCCTGCCTGCTCGCCTGCCTGCTTGGAGGCCCACTCCGCCCGCCCTGCCTCTGCCGCCAGCTGGGGTTTTACCCAGAACGTGGGCTGGGATGGGCTCCCTCGGATCGATGAGCTCGGGCCCGTAGAAGCGATACAGGGCCCGGCGCACGCAGGCGCACGCAGGCGCACGCAGGCGCACGCAGGCGCACGCAGGCGCACGCAGGCGTGCAGGTTCACGTAGAGCGGCTGCAGCTCCTGGAAGAGCTGCTCCAGGTCTTCTTCCAGTGTGTCGGACTTGTACGTGGACCGCCATAAGGCCCCCATGTCTTTGTAACCCAGGAAAGGGGAGGGGGCTCAGAGGCGCTCACCACCCTTCAGCCTGGCCTGGCTGGCAGGAGACCCAAGCACCTTCTAGGGAAGCCACTTGACCTCCTAGATCCTTAGGGGTCTTCATTTGCCAAACAGGAAAAACACCTCCCAAAGCCACTGTCCGTATTAGATGAGATCAGGGTGGAAAGGCACTTAGCAAAGTACATACTGTGTGCTCTTCCCCTTGCCTGGTTGGATAGGACCTGGGTAAAGCCCTGTTCCGCTCTTCACCCACCTCAAGCCCTACCCATCCAGTCCGCCTTCCTTTAGCTCCTCCCAAGGACTTCAGGATGCTCTTTTCTTCTTGCTGCCTGGCTCGTTCCATCTTTCAGGCCTTGGATAAACGTCAGCAAGGCTTTCCCTGACCACCTAGCTGAAGCAGGGCTCCCCTATTCTCTCTCTGCAGCCCCTTCCTGCTCAGCATTCATCCCGGCTGGCAACAACTGGAGATGTGCGTCTGTCCCCCAGCGAACTGTAAGCCCTAGGAGGGTGGGCACCTTCTTTGTCTTTTCACCTATGCATCCTCGGAACCTCCCCAGCACCAGCACACAGTAAGTGCCCCATCCCCGTTCGTGGAACCACACAATGAGTGAGCTACCTTGCCCTCCCCAGTGGCAGGGCTCAGGGTTCCCATCTCCAGGTCCTACCACCACCCTTCCCCTCTGCAGACTCTGCTTCGCCCTTCCCAGCATTGCCCTGAGCCCCACGCAGTACCTGGTCGGCCCCCGGCTGGGCTGACTGGTAGGTGTGGGGCGGGGGAGGGGCCTCACCGTTGAGCTTCGCAGCTGCAGGTAGCGCTGGAAGGTGCTGCGGAGCTGGTGACCCACAGCATCCCGCCAGCCCTGCCAGGCCCACAGCAGCTCCCTCTGGTCCCGGGAGGAGGCCGTGACTTCCTGGAGGTCTGTGCCCGGAAAAGGAGCCAAGGTGGGACCCCACTCTGGCTGGTGGTCTTCTGCCCTCACCTGCCCCAGGCACCCACTCTCCCCGCCCCCCCCAACAGGGCAGCTGGGACCAGGGTGGGAGTCTAGAGGCTCCTGGAAGGGGCTGGTGCTGAGACTCTGGGGCTGGGAGGGGTGGGCTCGGGTGCTCCTCAGGCTCCAGGGGCAGGCAGGGCCCCTCGTTCAGGCACACCTGGGCCATGCTGTCTGTGGTCTCCATGTGGACCACAATCTGGTTGTACTGGGGGGACGGGTGTCACCCAGGGCAGGCCGGTACCTGTGGGCCCACCCCGGTACGAGCCCCACCAGCCTGGAGAGGCAGGCCCGGCCAAGGCATCTTCCCGCCAGCCTCTGCTTCCCTCCTCCTCCAGAGGAAGCTCTGGCCCTGCCTGCCAACCTCCCTCCTGCCCCCGGCGGCTCCCCGTCAGGCAGCCCACCCACCCTGGAGACCTGGGGGCCTGTCCTCACCTCCCGGAGCTCCTCCTTGGGCAGGACCGCCCTGTCCAAGTTCTGCAGCTTACTCAACATGCGCTTCACGGCTGGGTCCTGGAAGCTGGCGACCTTAAACAGGAGGGCCAGCGTGCCAAGAGCACAGCGTGTGCTGGGACCGCTCCACGTCCTTGTCCAGCTGGAAGGAGGGTCACTGTGTTTGTCATGTGAGGCTGAGGGAGAGTGTCAGGGTCTCACAGCCCCCCAACCTCCTCCCAAACCCCACTTTTTTTTTAAAAGATTTTTTTTTTGATGTGGACCATTTTTAAAGTCTTCATTGAATTTGTTACAATATTGCTCTGTTTTGGTTCTGGCCACTAGGCATGTGGGATCATAGCTCCCCGACCAGGGATTGAACCCGCACCCCCTGCATTGGAAGGTGAAGTCCTAACCACTGGACTGCCAGGGAAGTCCCCCAAAGCCCACTTTAAGGGTTTGGAATCATTAAAAATTTGCTAAGAGGGAGAAAGGAGGGAGCCTGGTCCTTAAAAGCAAGCAGGGGATATCTACAAGGGGAAAGAAACAACAGACTCTTACTTAGAGATCTTTAGGGCTACCAAGAGGCCTGGAGCTTACAGTCTGTTTTGACATGTACTTTGGGGCTTCCCTTTTTCCTCTAGCTCTGGAAAGGGGGCAAAAAAGTGTGGTTCCCCCCCATCCCCCCACCGAGACCCCTGAGAAGAGCAAGGGGAGAAGGGGCTGGGGTGGAAGTGGTACCACACCATCTCCCCGCGGTTCTTCTTGGTGATGTTGGTGACATAGTTCCAGGTGGCCTCCATGAACTGGTTCCACACAACTTGGGCTGTACGCTCATAAAACTGCAGGAAGGCCTTTGCCACGGCCTCATTGTAGAGCTTGTCTGCGGAGAAGGAGACGGGTATAATGCTGCCCTGGGAGGCGTCTGCCCCTGCCTGGTGCCCTTGTTTGATCCCATGCTCCTTCAGGTCCCAGCGCTACCTGAGTTCTGATCAGCCTCAGTCCTGAGCCATGGCAAGAGCTGCCCATAATAGAAGAGCACAAGTAGGGAAGGTCCAGGGCAAGTCCATCTTGTTCCCATGGCCAGGAGAACAGCAGAGCTTGGTGAGGCTATGGGCCAATCACGATCAAGCTCCATATTGTAACATCAGGGGCCAAAGGGTCAGCCATTGAACGTCAGAACTGGAAAGCCCCCATCTACCTTCTGGTCCAACTGTCCCCATTTTACAGGTGAGGAGACTGAGGTCCAGAATGGTCTAGCCATACAACCTGATTCACACAGCTAGTCAGTGGCAGAGCCAAGAGGAGAACCAGGGCTCTTGACTTCTACACCAGAGCTTGTCTCACTCTACTCGGTCACTTCTCCCTGGCACTGGAGCCACCCTTGGCCATGACCAGGGATTGATGCGTCTCCTCCCTCCACAGGCTGAGATTACCTCTGAGCAGGTGGGTGGGAGGATGGATGGATGGAAGGAAATGACATCTCCGGGTCTCTGGACTCTGGAAGCACAGTTGTCTCTCCGTGTTCTTCTGACTTGACCTCCTATGTTCATATTTTTGGCCTTTTTCTCTCTTGTGGGATGTATGACCATCCCAGGGCTGTGCAGGACCCTTCCTCCCTTTCCCTGTTCTTACACCTGCTTCCCCAGGGAGAGCCCGATACTATGAGTTTGCTGTCAGGAGGAGGCACGGAAGGTAGAGGACCATCTACTATGATAAAAATAGTACTTTTTGGTTGTTGTTAACTATTGTCATCATGCTATACATTACATCCTCAGGACTTATCTTGTAACTAGAAGTTTACACTTTTTGACTGCCTTCACCCGTTTCACCCACCCTCCCACCCTTGCCTCTGGCAATCACCAATCTATAAGTTCAGTTCAGTTTTGTTTTGTTTTGGGCTGTTTTTTTGTTTTTTAGATTCCTCATATAAGTGAGATCATACAGTATTTGTCTTTGTCTGACCTCTTTCACTTAGCATAATGCTCTGAAGTTCCATTCATGTTGTTGCCTTCTCTTACATGGCTAAATAGTATTCTTGTGTGTGTGGGTGTGTGGGTGTGTGTGTATGTGTGTGTATTACATTTTCAGCGTCCATCAATGGACACTAAGGTTGTTTCCGTATCTTGGCTATTGTAAATAATGCTGCAATGAACATGGGGGTACAGATGTCAAGATACTGGTTTCATTTCCTTTGGATACATACCCGAAGTGGAACTGCTATATCATACGGCAATTCTGTTTTTAATTTTTTGAGGAACCTCCATACTGTTTTCCAAGTGGCTGCACCAATTTACATTCCCACCAACAGTGCACAAGGGTTTCTTTTCCTTCATATCCTTGCCCACACTTATTTCTTGTCTTTTTGATAACAGCCATTCTCAGAGGTGTGAGGTGATATCTCACTGTGGTTTTGATTTGCATTTTCATGATTAGTGATGATTAGTGATGTTGTGCACATTTTCATGTACTTTTGGCCATCCATATGTCTTCTTTGGAAAAAAAAGTCTATTCAGATCCTTGCCCACTTTTTTTTTTTGCAGTACGTGGGCCTCTCACTGTTGTGGCCTCTCCCGTTGCGGAGCACAGGCTCCGGACGCGCAGGCTCAGCGGCCATGGCTCACGGGCCCAGCCGCTCCGCGGCATGTGGGATCTTCCCGGACCGGGGCACGAACCTGTGTCCCCTGTCATCGGCAGGCGGACTCTCAACCACTGCGCCACCAGGGAAGCCCCTTTGCCCACTTTTTAATCAAATTGTTTTTGTTGTTGTTATTGAGCTGTATTCGTTCTTTATATATGTTGAATATTTAACCCCTTATCAGATATATGATTTGCAAATATTTTCTGCAAGTCTGGGGGTTGCCTTTTCATTTTGTTGATGGATTCTTTTGCTGTGCATGAGCTTTCTAGTTTGATGTAGACCCACTTGTTGATTTCTGCTTTTGTTGCCTTTGCTTTTGGTGTCAAATCCAAAAAAATTCATTACCAAGACTGATATCTAGGAGCTTACCTCCTATATTTTCTTCTAGGAGTTTTATGGTTTCAGGCTTTACATTCAAGTCTTTAATCCATTTTGAGTTAATTTTTGTCTACGGTGTAAGATAAGGGTCCAGTTTCATTCTTTTGCATCTGGCTGTCCAGCTTTCCCAACACCATTTATTGAAGACATTATCCTTTCCCCATTGTATATTCTTGACTTTTGTCATAAATATATTGACCATATAAGCATGGGTTTATTTCTGGGCTCTCTATTCTGTTCTACTGATCTACGTGTCTTTTTTTTTTTTTTTACATGTCTGTTTTTATGCCAATACCATAACGTTCTGATTACTATAGCTTTGTAATAAAGTTTGAAATCTGGAAGTGTGATGCCTCCAGCTTTGTTCTTCTCTCTCAAGATTGCTTTGTCTATTTGGGGTCAAAACATAGTATTTTTAAAAATGCAAAATACAGAGCTGAGATGGAAAGCAAGAAAAGGGACTCTTCAGATGCCTGGGAGACAAGGAGGGCTCATGCAGCAGTGAGTGGGGGCCCATGTGGTAAATCAAAGTTCATCCATGCCCAAAGGGCTGCAGCATTGGTGCCTGCCTGGGGATAGCCAGTCATAGTGGAAGTACTGCCTACATCAAGGGAGCCAGCAGATGGCTTCTTTTCTAAGGGAGCCCTGCAAGAAGCAACCATGAAACCGACCCGGAGGACATCTTCACAACCTGGTGTTGCATGGGAAGGGTCCCCCTGCAGAAGGCTGTCCCACTGAAGATGGCTCATAGGTCAAGATTTCCATGTGAAAGAGGAAGTCCAATGTAGTCGGTGTTAATAATGATTACCAGCCCTCACTGAGCATTTCCCAGGGGCGAGGGACCCTTTGAGGGCTTTCAGGACATGAATCCTCCCAACAAACCCATGAGGTAGGTACTGTGATCAACTCCCCCAGTTTACAGACAAGGAAAATGGGCACAAAGAGGTTGAGAAACTTGCTCATAGTTACATAGCTAGCAAATAGTGAAGGTGGGACTCAAATCCACATAGTTTGACTCCAGAGTCTGTGCTAAACTACAGACACAGGCATGGATTAGACCTGAGGAAGGGCAGGTGTTAGAGCAATCTGAAAGGGACTTAAAATCTGGGTTTTACACCATCTACAAAAATTAACTCAAAATGGATTACAGACCTAAACATAAGAACTAAGACTATAAAACTCTTTGAAGAAATCACAGGGGAAAACTCCATGACATTGGATTTGGCAATGATTTCTTGGATATGATACCAAAAGCTCAGGCAACAAAAGAAAAAAACAGACAAGTTGGACCTCATTAAAGTTAAGAGTTTTTGCACATCAAAGGACACTAACAACAGAGTAAAAAGGCAAGCTACAGAACTGGAGAAAATATTTGCGAATCATAGACCTGATAAGTGATTAATATCCAGAATATATGAAGAGCTCCCCAAATTCAGCAGTGAACAAACAAACAACCCAGTTCAAACATGGGCAAAGGACTTGAATGGACATCTCTCTAAAGATGATATATAAATGGGTAATAAGCACTTGAAAAGATTCTCAATATCACTAATCATTAGGGAAACACAAATCAAAACCATGAGATACCACTAGGATGGATATTACAAAGAAACAAACAAAAAAACCCAGAAAACATCAAGTGATGGCCAACACGTACAGAAACTGGAACCCTCGTGCACTGCTGGTGGGACTATAAAATGGCTCAGGCACTGTGGAAAACAGCGTAGAATTACCATATGATCCAGGAATTTCAATTTGGGGTGTATACTCAAAAGAAGTCAGAGATGTGGTGATGGTTGCACAACAATTGAATATACTCAATGCCATTTTTAACTGTACACTTAAATATGGTTAATGGGACTTCCCTGGTGGTGCAGTGGTTAAGAATCCGCCTGCCAAAGCAGGCGACGTGGGTTCAAGCCCTGGTCCAGGAAGATCCCACATGCCGCGGAGCAACTAAGCCTGTGCGCCACAACTACTGAAGCCCGCGTGCCTAGAGCCCGTGCTCCGCAACAAAGAGTAGCCCCCACTCGCCACAACTAGAGAAAGCCTGCACAGCACAACAACGAAGACCCAATGCAGCCAAAAATAAATTAAAAATAAAAAAAAGGTTAAAATGGTAAATGTTATGTATATGTTACAACAGTTTAAAAAAAAGGTCTTTAAAGGGATGAGAGAAGGAACAGGATCTGTGAAGCAAGGATAGACTTTTGTGGAAACACAGTAGGTTTGAAAGTAACAGAGATGCAAAAATAAAAAATATAGTTATTAAATTGGAAAAACAGTAATCTCGACGCACAGGCTAAGACACAGCTGGGGAAAATCGCTTGGAGCACAGGACAAAAAAGAGATGAGAAATACGAGTGGGAATGAGGAGACACAGAGGACAAAGAAAGAAGCTCCAAGCTGGGTCTGGCAGGAGTCCCGAAGAGGAGACTGAAAAGGACGAGGAGATGACGGCTGAGCGTCTTGAGAACTGATGGAAGCCGAGTCCCTGAAGTGAACAAGCTCACTGCACTGCCGGGGCGAGAGCGTCCGATGGTGCACGGAGGAATCATGAGAAATGTCTATCCAGCTGGCAGTGAGCTGCTCTGGAAGACTTTCTCTGTCTCTCTAGTGAGGGGCTTGCCCTTCCAGCTCTCCAGTTTGCAACTCGAAGGGATGTTTGAAGTGGGAGGCAGATATGAAGCAATCTTTATCAGGAGATGATGCAGTCATTACAAAGAGAGGAGACTAGGCACCGGGAATTTGTATTATCTCATTCGATCAACTGCAGCAATCATGAGGCAGCGTCATAAGAACCATCATAATTATAAGCAGCATCATAAGAACCATCTCACACGTGTGAAAATGGAGGCTCAGAAAATGGAAGTAAATCACTCAAGGTCACATAGGTGGTAAGTGCAGAGGTGGGATTTGACTCAGGCCTAATCCAAAGCCACTGGACTCACTCATGAGCGCCAGAGTGAGCAGCTGGGGGCAGGGTGGGGAGATCAGAGAAACCACCATCACCCCTGGCCTGTGTGCGTCAGAGCTGTCACTGAGAAATGACTGCTTGACGGGCAGCGCAGGGCAGGGCTCAGCCTTCAGGCCACTGGGAGAAAATGTTGGAACAGCCCCTCTTCCTGCTGTCACCACCTCCTCTTCCCTAGGCCACCTCCCAGGTAGACACGGCCCCTCCTCGCTCATCCGAGGAGGCAGAAACAGGAGTCTGAACAGTTTTAATATCTCAAGAGGCCTAGTGGATAAGGCTGTTAAGTCTTCTTTGCACCTCAGACCTTTGGGTGTTGAATGCTGCTGCTCTCACGCTGCCCACAGCTCTGACAGGCAGCAGGAACCTATGTCATTCATAAAGATAGGAAAGGGGTGATGTGACAGTGACCTTCGTCTAGCAAACAGTTTTTGAAACATCAGGCTGGGGAGGGGGGTAATTACAGAAGTCTTTGGTGGTAGAAGGGCTTGGAACTATTTAGAGGCTATGTTTATAGATTCCATTGTTCTAAGTAATCATAAACTTCCACCCTCTTGCAAATCCAAAATACCTCAACTCCACGTCATGCCCCATGGAACAGGCCTGTACAATTAAGTCTATGTACAACATACACACACAGACACACACACACAATCACAGACACATACACACACACACACACACACACAATGGCAGCTGGAGACTGGGGGGCTGGGCAAAAGCTGTGGACTAAAGGATGTTGGGGGACAGATACTAGGGGCTGGGCCAAGTCATCAGCAAAACCGAGAAGAGGCTCAAGGCCGAGGGTCTCCACAGAGGCGGCCAGGCTTTGGACAGTTTCTAGGTTTGGCATTTAAATATCTAAAAAAATAGGTCTAGTCATGTTAACTGGAAAAAAGGTTATACAACTGTAAATACAGTGTGACTCCACTTAAAATATGTGCTGAGAAAAAAAGGCTGGAAAGATATACACCAAATGTCAACAGTGCTTATCTCTGGGTTGACATAAAGGGCTTTTATTTTCTTTATACTATTCTGTGTTTTCTAGATTTTCTACAATAAACATGTAGATAAGAGATTTTTAAATGTCTCTCAAAATGATACTCCCTCAAACCCATAATGGCCTTCCAAGGAAGGCTCAGGGTGAGGGCATGTGCTGGGGGGATGGGCAGGGGTGTCCCCTAGCAGTCAGTCCCTGCGTGGGCACCAGCTACTGCCTAGCTGGGGTGACGGGTCCTGACCCCGGGCCCTGCGGGCAATACTCTGGTGGCTCTGTCCACTGTTTCGAGTGGAAATGGAACTGGGGCAGGCAGGCGCCTGAGGTGACGCCGGGGTCAGCTGGCCAGTTCTACAGCCTCAGCATGCAAGGCGCCCTCCCGAGGGAACCAGAGGGCAGCCCGGAGCCTTCCATCTGGGGGACTTAGCCATTTATGGAACAGCTGGGGCAGGGCTCCAGAAGCCCAGAATGTCTGCTTCCTCTTTGCTGCCCAGAGCCCTCCTGAGTTGGTGTCCAGGCCTGGCAGGGGCTGCCTGCCATGGCAGGACAGGGGCCAGCTGCCCCGGCTGAAGGGGAGACTGGGATGGGCGCTGGGGGGTGCTGGGGCCAGAGCTCTGGGTATTTTCCAGCCTCTTCTTGGAGGAGGATGAAGACCCCCGAGAAGTGACCCCTTGACTGTCAGGAGGTGAGAGAGCTTCCCCTGTCCCTGGCTTCCCTGTGAGGGACATGGACACAGATGGGGAGGGCAGGACCTTTAATTGAATTCAGAGAGAGATGGGGAGGGGGTTCCATGTTAGGTGGCCTGGTCCCCAGGGGCCAGGGGGCCAAGGTGGTTCGTGGTCCAGAGGACTGGAGGAGGGGGGAGGAGGGGCGGGAGGGGGAGGGGGGAGGGAGGGGGAGGGGGGAGGGAGGGGAGGGGGAGGAGGGGCGGGAGGGGGAGGAGGGGCGGGAGGGGAGGAGGGGCGGGAGGGGGAGGAGGGGCGGGAGGGGAGGAGGGGCGGGAGGGGGAGGAGGGGCGGGAGGGGGAGGGGGGAGGGGGAGGGGGAGGGGGGCTGGGGTGAGCCTTGAGAGCAGTGGCGGGTTGTCAGCCCATCCCCGGGCCTTCCTGGTCCCTGGGTCTCCCGGTGGCGCATTCCCCGGCAGGCCCGCCCAGCCCTCATCTCAGGAGTGTCTGAGCTCCACCTCGGAGCCAAACTGGGACCTGCTGTGGGGGTGGTGGAGGCTGTGGTGGCGGATGCTGAAGAGCCGGTAGGCGAGGCCCAGGGTGGCCACCAGCAGGGCGACGCCCAGGAAGAGCAGCACCCACTGGCCCACGCGGGCCTGCTGCTCCTCCAGGTTCAGGCCCAGGAAGTTGACACGGCCGGAGCCCGGGAAGGAGGCTTCCGAGCGAGCTGGGAAGGGAGGAAGGAGAGCGGGCGCTGGGCCGGTCCCGGGCCGCGGGCTGGCTTCCCACCCGCCCCCGCCCGGAGGTCGGCCTCCCACCTGCCTGAACCTGGGGGGGCCTGGCCCTGCGCAAGCCCCAGGGCGGCCTGGGGCCGAGGGGGGTGGGTGGCGGTACCTGAGTTTGGCATCCAGTTGTACTGCGGCCAGCCCAGCTTCTCCCCGTGCCGCGTGTTCTCGGTCACGAGCCAGTCCAGCAGCGGCTTGAAGTAGGTCATCATGGCAGCGGCCGACATCTTGGGCTGGCCCGTGATGAGCCGCATGGCTTCGGGCCACGGCCGACTGAAGCCCAGCTTCATGGCGTCGCTGGGGGAGCCCCGGGAAGGGGACCGAGTCAGAGGGACAGGCCTCGGGGCTCCCTGCCCGTCTGCCCCAGCCTCGTACGGGTTCTCTCTGTACCCCACCTCCCCGCGCCAGCTTCCCTCGGCCTGAGAGGCCCGCGCAGGGCAGGTCGGGGGCGGGCTGGGGGAGGGGCTCCTCAGGCCCTGGGAAGTAGGTCAGAGGGTGGACAGCAGGCAGGGGGACACCAGAGGAGACTCACGCCAGGCGCTTCCCGGCCTCCTGGGACTGGTAGATGTCGCACTTGTGCAGGGGGCCCTTGTGGCCCGCCGCCTGACACAGCGCCTCGTGGAACTGGAACTGGATGACGAAGCTGACGAAATACCTGCGGGAGGACAGGCGAGGCCTGGGACCAGGGCGGAGGGGCGGCGTCACCGCCCCCCGGCCACCACTGCCTCCGCCCCGGCACCTCCCGCCCACGCCCACGCGGCTGCCTGCACTTCTAAGCAGGGCCTACTCTGAGCGCCTCTGGGCGTCCCTCGTGGGCGAGGAGGGGCAGGGGCACTGGCAGAGCCCTTCACGGACGGACGTGGCAGGCTGCTCTGGACGCAGCGAGGTCTCCGTCCCTGGGCTACGTGCATGGAGAGGCCGGGTGTTGCCCAAGGGGTCACCTCTCTGACGAGGCAGGGAGGCCAGCCCGAAGGACCTCCTTTATCCCAAATTTGGCAGCAGGAATTCCCTGCAGAAGTCTGCCGGTCCAGGTGGGGGTCGCCTCTCCGAGCCTGGGGAGGTTGTGAATGTCCTGAACCAGCAGGGCAGGCCTCCCGCTTTGAAGGCTGGGCACAAGCCGTGTGTCACTGACTTTCCTGGCATTTCCTAAAGTGCTTCGCCAAGGCTGCTGGTCAGAATTTGGAGTGCATCCCCTCTGCGCACCCCCGCCTAGAGAATTATCTGTGCTAAGCTCGGAAGCTAAGCATCACATGGGCCTGGCTTCTGTGTGAAAGTGAGTGCCAGCTTGGAAGCTCAGAAATCCTTCGGGAAGGCGGGCGGAGGCCCTCCCTGCGGGTCATCCTGGCACACTGGCCGGGTCAGGCCTGTGCTGCGCCCTTGAGTCTCCTTGGCTCCCTGCCCACCTATGCTCTCTGGAGCATCTGAGCAGGCTTTCTCTTTCTTCCTGGACTCGGGGACAGAATTCACCCACCCTATGCTTACTTATTAGGTCTTGACTATGTGCTGACGTTGTGCCAGGTGCTGGGGTGGAGGACTGGGCACAGTGGGCATAAGCCCTCCCTCACTGCCTTCCGGGGAGCACAGGAGGCAAGGGCTGGGGTGCCCTCTACGTCCTGCCTCACGGGTGGCCTGGGCTACTTGCAGCCCAGGGGCCCCCAGCCCTCTACCCTGAGGTGTCCCCAGATCCCTACCTCTGGGAAGGGCTCCAGATCCTCTAATCACCCTTCCTAGTCCCCAGCAAGTGCTCCCCTGCAGCACATGGAGGGAAAGGGGCTGCGCTGGGTGCATTCACGCTATGGCTGCATGACTCACAACGCGGCTATGTTTCTGTATTCCATTTAAGACAGTGACTTAGGGACTTCCCTGGTGGTGCAGTGGTTAAGAATCCGCCTGCCATTGCAGGGGACATGGGTTTGAGCCCTGGTCTGGGAAGATCCCACATGCCGCGGAGCAACTAAGCCCGTGCGCCACAGCTACTAAGCCTGCGAGCCACAACTACTGAGCCCATGTGCCACAACCACTGAAGCCCGTGCGCCTAGAGGCCATGCTCTGCAGCAAGGGAAGCCACCGCAAAGAGAAGCCCGTGTACCGCAACTAGAGAAAGCCCGCGCGCAGCAACAAAAACCCAACCTAACCAAAAATAAATAAATTTTTTAAAAGAGAAAAAAAAAGTCAGTAACTTAATAATGGTGGGTTATGGCCACCAGTTCCCAAACATGCTATGTATTCGACAGTGTGATAAGAAGTTAGCTCTTGCAATGATCCTGTGAAATAGGATTCCACAGCTGAGGAAAATGATGCTTACAGAGACTGAGGAATTTACTCAAGGAAACAGAGTTGTGGAGACGAGATTTGAACCCAGTTCTGTCTGGGCCCCAGCCTATGACCCCATGCCCCTAATAATACAGACTCCCAATCTAGCTGGGTCTCTAATCCTAGTTCTAGTGGATAGAAGGTATTCCAGGTACAACTTAAGTTATATCAGAGGAAATACGTTCAGTATATAGTAAGGGAATCACAATCTTGTAAAAATAAAAAAACAGTGCTCAGGTCATGATCCGGCCGTGGGTCATGGTTAATGTTAACTAACAAAGGTCTTATAAGCATTAGCCAGTTATAGTGAAGTTTTTGTTTTCAGCTGTCAAGAGGGTGCGGGCTCTTGTCACATCACAAGAGTGAAACAACGGCCAGCCTTGGTCACAGGTGAGTGGCCCGGTCACAGGTGAGTGGCCCAGACACAGTGGGCCATGCAGCCGGGTGCCCAGGTCGCCCTGACGGTAGCTGCCGGGGGGCAGCAGCAAGGGCAGCCCGAACGCTGAGCGGAGGCGCTGCCCCTCACGGCACCCTCCTCCCTTTCCTGTTACCTGATATATGGCACGCTTGAAGGAATGTGGAACTTGGCCCCTGGGTCAAAGTCGCCTTGAGACCTGGCCACTGGGGGACAGAGGCCCTGGTACTTCAGCCTGTTGGGGAGGAAGACACATTAGAGGGAGGGTTTGGGAAGAATCAAGCCGGGAGAGTTGGTGTTTTCGATTTGAAGTATGGCGCCTGCACTGGGCGCTCCAGACTCCTGTGTGCTGTGCCTCTGCGCATCACGGCACTTACACACACACACACCCCTAGACGCCACAGACGCAGACGCACCATGTGCACACGGATACAGGTGCAAACACCCCGCCACGGAGGCCCCCCCAGCCCACAGCAGCATTCCAGAACCTGAGGCTCCACCACTCCTGGTTGTAGTTCTCCTTGGTGATGCTTCCGTCAAACACCCTCCAGCGCCACTGGTCCACAAGATAGCTGAAGGGAACAAAGGCGATCTTGTCGAGCGCCATCTTCATCAGAAAGTTGATGTCCTCCTCTGCCAAGGGAAGGGGGCCCTGGCATCAGATCCAGGCCTGCCTCCTAGCAGTGGGGCTGTGATGGGCGCGATGGGGGGAGCGGGCGGGGCGAGCTGTACCTCTCTGGGTCCTGCGACCTGCCTCTTGGGATGGTATGGGTTTCATCCTCCCACTCTCCCTGCTGGTTGCCCCTCTTGTTCCCCACTGTTCTGTCCCAGCTCTGCCTGTGGGCTATGAAGTCTCCTCTCTCCGCCTCCCAGGCTTGCCCCTTCTTGGCCCCTCTGCCCACTAGGATCTCCCCGTTCCTCTCTCACCATAGCTGCCGTCCCCACTGCTCAGCAGGTTGATCTTGTGCAGGTGCTTGGGGGTAGACACTGAGAGGGCCAGCACATCCCCAATGGCCTCGTGAAAACCAGGGTTGGCACCCTCCCGGAAGGTCACCGGCAAGTCCTTGTACTGCATGAAATACTGTATGTGGCCCATTTCGTGGTGGGCCACCACCAGGTCCTCCATGTTCACAGTGGTGCACTGCTTGATCCTGGGAACACGGGGGTGGGGAGACGGTGTGGAAGGGGGCAGTGAGGATCCCTGGGGCAAAGGGACCTTCTGTCCTTACTGGATGCAGAGCGTACCCACAGGACTGCTTTATGCAAGGAACACAGCATTATGGGAAGGAAAGCCGAAAGGGGAAATAGAGGGAATCTGGGGGTTAGAAGCCCCGAACGTCTGGTCCTCCAGACTATTCCTCTGCCCCCAACTTCCCTGAACAACTGACTCCAGCCCACACAGCCGTGTGGCTTCCTAACTGTACGAAGTATGTGCTCTAGAGGCATGGGGACCCTCGGTCACGGTCCGTGTAGGGCTTGGGTCATGTGAGTCATGTGGTTCCTCATTACGTGCTTTGTCTCTCCCAAGACTTAGGCTTCCTGAAGGAAACAACAGCGTCTGAGCTCTTCTGCATCCCTTGTGCCCAATGCCAGCAAGGATATTCATCCCAGGATTTCTCAGGGCCAGGACTAGAGGGACATCTGCTGAGCAGTCCAAGCCAGAGGCTGCATCACTTTCCATCTTCTGTGAGCCAAAGCAATTCTCCCTTGGATCTAACCAGAGCTCTTCAGCTCAGTTGACCCCCTTTGTCTGTCATTCTAGGGAAAGAGCTGCCCAGCACCCTGGTGACAATGAGGTTGGGAGCTGTCCACCTTCTGCTATGACTCCCCATACAAGGAAGATCCCCAAAGAGCCCTCACCCCCTTGATTCTGTCTGCGCCCAGCCCTACAGCTCTGGTCCTTGTGCCTTTGAAGGAAGGACCCAAGGCCAGGTGAGCCAGTGAAACTGGCTGCTTTGTTCCAGGATCTCTGTGCCCACTCTTCTCATAAGAGACACTTCATCAGCTGTGGCAGATCATCTCTGCCACTTCTCCCGAGAGGTGGAATCTTCTTTACCTTCTCTTGAAACTGGGTTGGCCTTGTGACTTGCTTTAGCCAATGAAATGTGGTAGAAGTGACCTGTCCCAATTTTAGACTTAGTCTTTAAGAGATCTGGCTACTTCTACTTTTGCTCTGGGGATGCCAGCCTCCAGGTAAAAAATAAAAAATCTGACCACCTAAGGCTGCCATACTGTGAGGAAGTCCAAGCTTTCCTGGAGAGAGATGTCCCACCAAACCCCAGCTGCTCCAGCCATGCCAGCCCAGGTGCCCAGCACGTGAGTGAAGGAGCCCAACGTGAACGTCCCTGCCCCAGCACGTGCCACACAGAGAAAAACTGAGGAACCGAACAGACAGCCGGAAGCACAGCCCCAGATAGACGGCCCCACTGAGCCACGCCAGCCCTCTCTAGCCCTGCGGAGCTCTCCACCACTGCAGAGCAGGACAAGCCATTTCCACTGTGCCTGAATTCTTGGCCCATAAAATCATGAGCGTAAGCAAATGGTTGTTTTACACCACTAGGTTTTGGGCTGGTTTGTTATGCAGCAGTAGGTAACTGAAACACTGTCCTCCAATGAAGACAGCTTCTGAGCCCATCAGTGGTGAGAGTGGATCTGTGCAAAGCCCCCACGTCCCCATGTGCCTCCGTGTTAAGGCACAGGCACTCAGGGAGAGGGCCAGCTGTACACAGGGGCCGCCTGAGAGGGAGGGAAGGCTGGCAGCTCACGTGGGGCTCACCCCCAGGACTGGGACCTTGAACGCTGGGCTGACAGAGCTGGTCAGCACTCGAGGAGACCCTGCCACAAGCCAGTGGCTAAGCTGCGGCCAGGCCCAACTCTCTTAACCCTCCGTCCCCTGTTCTGGCTGAGGAGACAGCAGCGGAGCCTGTACTTGACTCGTCTCCTTGTCCTCTGGGCTCAGGACCAGGTCCCCCTGGCCTGTAGCCCAGACATACCTGAAGTCCTTGCCGTTGAAGAAGTCCCAGGCGGAGGCGTGGCACACCACCTCCCGCCCATCGGTCGGCTTCTCCAGCATAGACTTGCTCCAGAACTCGGGGGGCACGGGCAGCAGCCCCAGGGAGGTGAAGAAACTGTCTGCTTCCTTAAACATCCTTTGGGGTGTCCAGCCCTGCAAGCAGAGGGAGCTCTGCCGAAGCTGGGGATTGTGGGGATGGACTGTGTGCCGCAGTGGGAGGGCCCTGGGAGAGGGCCAAGCTGGGAGTCTTGAATCAGAGGGCCCTCTCCCACCTGGGCAGGGTCCCCCTCCCCTGTGCCCTGGAGGAGCAGGGGTGCAAGGAGGGGGTCGGTGCGGACCTGCTTTATCATGGCCTCTGTGGCATCCATCCTGGGGGCTGAAGGGAAGGGTACTACCAAGTCATAGATGTTGGACCAGCTCTGTGCCCACATGTTCCCTGGAGGCGGGTAGAGGAAGAGATGGCGGAGAGAGGAGAGACAGGTGTTAGATCTTAGGCTCAGCACCGTCATGCAGGGGGAGGGAACACTGATCATAATCTGACCAGCCACTGCTCTGTCCCCTCCCTGTCGCCTGAGGTCAGTTTACAGGTCAGCTGGCAAGAACCACCCTCCTTTTGGAGGGGCTGATGCCTCTGCATTCACCACAAGAGTGGAGATAAGGAAGCTATTCAGAATGAGTGGAAAGGTGCAGAAATACATTTGGAGAGGCTCTGACAGCCAAAGGGGACTAAGCTTGAGCTGACATCAAGTGGAGCCTACAGTGCAAACCAGTGAGAGTCAGAGCGAGTGAGAAGCGAGAATGGGAGGGGGGAGCGAGCCTGGGCCTGGCTGCTCTGCTCGTCTTGGGGGCTCAGCTCTAAGCCCCAGCTCCCAGGGCCAGCCGGGCACCTGTGTTCCCTCCCGGGGTCTGTGTTTCTCCACCATGGAGCTGATATTCTCTGGTCTCACAACAGAGGGACCAAAAATGGCTGGTCTCTTGGGCTGCAAAGACCCTCTAGGCTGAGCAGAGCTAGACCCAAAGCTGGACGGGGGGTGGTCTCCCTCTGATTTGTCAATGGTCCATGGCCCCACCTGGCCTCTCTGTTCACAGTAAGAAGCACCCAGAAACGTGTTCCCGATGGCCCGACAGAGACAGGAACCCAGTAGCCTCTACTTTGCCGCAGTCCCCACCATCCCTTATTGTCCTCCACTGCCTGCTTCAAGTGTTCAGGGCATCTGAGTTTACAACCCCTGGAGAATGAGGCGCCCAAAGTTGAGGAGGATCTACACTCTCACAGCTCCCTTTGCCTGAATGTCGTGTCTGCCTTTCTCTCCCCACGACTACTTTCTCCATCTGTCAGAACCTCTCATCTTTCAGGGCTCTGCTCACATGCCACCTCCTGGGGAGGCCTTCTCAGCTCCCACTCACGGCCCCCTCCTCTCCCTCATGCTGCCTGGAGCTGCGACGGGTGATGTGGTCTCCCCACGACAGGCCTATGAACTCCGCCCACTGCCCCATCCCTGATGACCTGTGTAACGTGGATCTGTAGCAAACGTGGCACCAAATGCAGGGAGGGGGCTCTTCTCCCCACCCCCAGCCCCGACCCCACTCCAGCCCTGGCAACATTCCCCAGCCTCAGGTGTCATCTGCAGACCCTTCCCAGTCTGCCCTCTGCCCTCTGGCCAGCCCTGGGCTGCCCCCTCCCTCATACTGTTGACTGTCTCACTTGCCCTCACCCAGCAGGTGGGCTGGGATGGGGCCCTCCAGGTTGATGAGCTCGGACCCGTAGAAGCGATACAGGGCCCGGCGCACGTAGGCGTGCAGGTTCAGGTAGAGCGGCTGCAGCTCCTGGAAGAGGTGCTCCAGCTCGTACTCCAGGAATGGCATCTCGTACATAGATCTCCAGGAGTCCCCTCCGTCCTTGTAGCCTGCAGAGGGGACACAGCCAGGCTCTCAACACCTGACCAACCCCTGAGCGTCCTGCCTCCTCCCCCCTCACCTCTTGGGTTTCAGAGGACCTTTCTGAGGGCCTCGCGGGGGGCTGGGACCCGACAGCCTGTGACACTGGCAGAGAGGACTCACCATTGAGCCTGGCAGCCTTGTTGCTGAGCTCCACATATTGGGGGAAATATGGGAGGATGGATCTCCCCACCTTGTCTTGCCAGCCCTTCCATGCCCACAGCAGTTCTTCATAGTTCCGGGATGTGGCCATCAGATGTGTCAGATCTAGGTGGGAGGGATTGGATGGCTTTAAGCCTCCAGCTCTTGGCTCACCTCCCACCTCCTTCAGAGGTGGAATAAAACTGGAAAGGGACTGCACAGGCAGCAAGTCGAGGGAACTTGGAGACAGGCTGGTGCCCTTTCCATGGGGCTTACAGGGCGCCAGGCCCGGGGCTCAGCGCTTCCCGTACACAATCTCAGGCAACTGCAGGGCTGCAACAGCCCTGTGAGGGATGCCCTTAATCCTCTTTCCACGCAAGCGGTTTGGTGACACGGCTGCGTTCCCCAGCCAGCAAGTGGCTGAGCTGGGGCACAAAGGGCCCAGACCCCAGAGCCGCTGCTCCCAACTCGTTCCCTGCCCACCACCTCCCCGGGAGAAATGGCTTGGAGGTCAAAAGACCCGAGTTCTTGTTCGGTTTCCTCCTGACCTCGAAATCACCTTGGGTGAATCAAGGGACCCCTCCTTCCCTGACTATGAAATGGGGATTATGCCGGCCCAGGGGCAGGACGCCCCTGGGCAGGGACAGTGCCTCCTTCATCCCCACGTCCCCACAGGGCCCAGGGCATCTTTCCCACATTGTGACTGGACTGATTAATAAAAGAACAGCTGTGAAGGCAAAGTACAGAGATCCATTCAAGCATCATCAGGGAGCCAGAAATCTTGCGTTTGTGTCCTGTCAAAGCCGTGACTATACGAGTGGCCTCCTGGCTTAGGGATTACACGGAGCTCACATCTACCTCACAGAGCTGGGATGAGGATGGTGTGAGCTCACGTGTCGGTTCTGAAGGTGGCTCCCCTTCCTGCCCGGCCTGGCCTGAGACGGAGGCCTGAGGGCATCCACACCTCATGGACTTGTGCTCTATCCTGAAACATGCTATGCGCTACCTACTCTTCACAGACAAAGTACATTCAAGTTAATTTTATTGGGGGAAAAAACATATCTTGAGAATTTTGTCCTCTGCTGATGTGAGTGTTCTGTTTTTGTGGGTGCTTCTTATTTTTACTACTGGCAGTGACCTGATGGCCCAGCCCTGGATTAAGGGGCTGACCGATGGGGGGTGAAGGCCATACTCCCTTTAATGCTCTTCTCCATAAATGCACACAAATGCACATCCCCTTCCCCCCACTTTGCGTGCCTACCCACATACACAACCCTCAGGCCAAACCCTGTCCCAGGAAAACTGTTTCTCTCTCCTGTTTATTTTCCATTTCCCCTTCTGTTTGTCATTGTTCTAATGTGGGAGCTGGGCGGAGGGCCAGGAAGAGACTGCTTCTGGGTGGAGACTCCTCAGGAAAACTGTTTATGCCTCTGGCTCCTCGACCCTGGGAAGCACGGGTCAGAGAGGGGAGGGGGTGTATCTGTGCGCAGGTACTGGGGTGTCAGGGCTGAGCTCCTTCAAAGAGGAGAAGGTAAGAAGGACCAGCCAGTCTTCTGCGAGAGAAACAGGACAGGCCAGAGCTGGCCCACTCCTTCCAGTGACGAGTGGCGGCAGAGGGAGTGAAGTGGGAATGGCGTGGACGTGGCTTCTGCTGGCTGAGGCTTCAACTTCTGGGTGGAGGAGGGGGCCAGGGAAGGGCCAGGGAAGATGGGGAAGGTGGATCGGATCAAGGAAAGAGCGCAGACGGGAGATGCCTAGAGTTACTCTCCCTACTGGGGAGTCCAAGCCCCTGAGAGATGAATTTGAGATACACCTGCTCTGAAGGGCAGAGTGGAGGGAGGAACAGAGGGGACCCAGCGGGAGCGGACGGGCGGAGCCAAGGGCAGGGCAGGGGACCAGGGCAGCGATGAAGGAGGTGTCGGTTCTAAGCAGGGGCAGAGGAGCACCACCGGTGGGAGACAGGGAAGTGAGTCTCCCGGGCGCGCGGACCCCGTGAGTCAGACGTGAACTCCGCCCTTTCACGGCCAGCACCCCTGACCTCCCCAGGCCTCCCTCTCACTCCCCACGTGTGCTCACCAGGCTCGAGCTGCAGACAAGTGCCGTTGCTATGGCACACAGAGGCCACGCTGTAAGTGGTCTCCATGTCCAGCAGGATCTGGTTGTACTGCAGGGGGAAGGAGAGGGGCGGCCAGCTTGAGCCCTGGGCTCCCTGCTCCGCCCCCGGCACCATCGTGGACCTGGGCTCTGCAGCTGAGGCGGGTGCTCCCAGAGCTCTGCCTTCTCAGTAAGTTTGTAGGTGTGTGTTGACGTGCCAGATGTCACGACACGGCAAATCGAGGAAGGGGAAGCAGCATGAAGGCCAGACGCTGTCCCCCGAGCTAGGACCCTCCCCTGACCCTGGATCCTCCGCCCCATGCGCCCCACGAGGCACACACCTGCTCCAGCTCCCTGACAGGCAGCGCCGCCCGCTCTAGATCCTGAATCTTCTTTATCATCCGCTTCATGGTGGCGTTCTGGAAGTTGGTCACGTCAAACTTCCTGGCCCAGGTGCCGTACTTGACAGTGTGGTTTGCCATCTGTACGTTCTTCTCCAGCTGAAGGCACGGGGGAACCGTATCATGAGGCCCAGGAGCTCTAGAAAGGCCTTCTGGGAGGAGGCACCTTGAGGGGAGCCAAAGGGACTGAGGGTGTCAGGGTGGGGCCGGTTTCACCAAGTGGCTGCCTTTGCCTATGAAGACCCTCTTCGACCCAGACTGTCTATAACATCCTGTGTGCAGTACCTGCCCCTCAACAGATGGCCATTTCGAGCAAGACATCTGATGGCAGCGGCAGAGAAGGAAACCCCACCCCGTGTCCTAAAGGCTGTTAGGATAGATGCAGCCTGGTATCTGCTCTGTGGCCTCTCTGAGCCTCAGGGTCCCAGCTGTAAAATGCGAATAAGGTCACTGGTTTTGCAAGGCTGTTGAGGAATCAATGAGGCAACAGATGTCCAGTGTCAAGGAAAAGTGGCCGGCACACAGTGGGTCTTCAAGAAATGTTAGTCCTCTGCGGCTCACCTTGGTTAGTCAGCGCTCAGCCACACAGGTGGGGAGGGGGGTTGGAGGGGACGCACAGCCCTCTCAATGGTGGCAAACGGGAGCGTTCAATCTTTTTAAAAACTGACTTTAGCATCACTTATTTATCTACAAATTATTCCGTTACCAACAACGGGTTGGTTGTGAATGATAAGGCAACTTGTTTAGGCACTGGGTGTGTGCCTGAAATTGGACGCTTTTCAATATGCCATTGGGATTCTTCACAAATTCTGACAGCCTGTTCCCACTGAGGTGACGTCGGGGGCGGAAGGGCGGCCTGCAGTGCCTTGGGTTTCAGAGGGTGGCCCCCGGGGGAGGAGCAGACGTGTGCTGAGTCTGTGCGCGAGCTCTGGTGGGGGGAAGGGGGCGTGCAGGGGCCCCTACCAGTATCTTGCTGCCCTCCTTGGTGATGTTGGTATTATAATCCCAGCTGGCCTCGGCATACTCGTTCCACACCACCCGGGATCTCCGGTCATATTCCTCCACAAACCTGCTGGCCTCAGCCTCGTCGGACACCAGGTCTGTGGGACAGAGCAGAGAGACACAGACAGGACTCCCCCTGCCCTTCCACTGCTGCCCCGGCCTCCCCGCCCCGGCCCCCAGCTGGTCCCACTTGGGCTCTGGGTTTTCGGGCTGCTGGTTGTCGAGTGGTGGGTAGTCGTCTGGCTGCTGGCTGTTCCCTGGCTGACTGACACCTGGCCGGTGGTCCCCTGGCCAGGGGCCAGCAGGGGGCGCCCACAGCAGAGCAGGAGGAGGAGGAGGAGGCGGGACAGTCCCGGAGCAGCCCAACCTTGGCCCATGGCAGCAGGAGAGCAGAGTCCTGCAGCCCCTCCCCCTGGCCTATAAGAGCGGAGCCTGCAGTGTGACGTCAGCGTGACCTCATAGAGCAGTGTGCCTGCCAGCCAACCCCCGGCCGGGGCCTCAGATCTGGGCCTGCCCTCCCCAGGATGCTGGGAAAGATGTGCCCGCCCCACCCCAGGGCCCTGCCAACCAGCTCAGGGGGCTGCCTGGCCCTCCAGGCAGGGCGCCAGGGCCCGGCTGGGAGAAGCTGATGGGGAACCATGAACCGGGGGCCTGGTCCCGAGCCTGGAACTGAGAACCTGCGGTAGCGCCCCGCCCCAGGCTCCCTCGGGCCTTACCAATGCCCTCTGGGTAATTGTCGGGCATCGGTGGGCGCCACTGATATTCTGGCCAGCCCAGGACCTCGCCATTCTGCCGGTTCTGCTCTTGTAGCCACTGTGTGACCGGCTGGAAGTAGTTGAGCAGCGGCTGAGCGTCCAGGGAATCTGAGCCGACCATGTCCTTCAGCACCTCCTGCCAGGGCCGTGAGGAGCCTGCCTGCAGCAGTGCCCTGTCAGGCAGAGCGGGCACAGTGGGCACAGGGCTCTCGGGCCAGGGGCCACTACCGCTGCCCTGGCCCACCTGCCCCATCTCCGGCCACTTCTGCCCCCACTGGATGGCAAGAACAGCAGCATTAAGACCCAGGGCCTAGGAGCTCTGTGAAGGGGGGAACGTATGTTTTGCCCCATGCCAGCCAAGAGGCCCACTCAATAAACATTCGACGAGAGAAAGAAAGGGAGGGGGAGGGGAGAAAGGCCCCCTCCACTGGTCTGGTGGTGGTGCCCTCACTGGCATGCCCTTCACTGGTCGCTCCCCTCACTTCCCACTGCCCTCCCTGTGCCCCACACACCGGAGCTTGGCCCCCGCCTGGGTGGACTGGTAGATGTCGCACTGGTGCAGCGGGCCCTGGTGGCCCGCCTCCTTGCACAGGGCTTGATGGAGCTGGAACTGCAGGACAAAACTCACGAAGTACCTGCAGGCACAGGGTGGGCATGAGGGGGATGGTGGAGGCCCCTCGCCCAGGTCCCAGCCAGCTTCCGCTGGGCAGAGGCCAGACCAGGGGCTGCCTGGGGGAGAAGGGAGAACCGAGCTTGGCTCAGGAGAGAGGCCCCCTCAAATTCCAGGCCGTTGAGGGGTCCAGAAGGGTGTGGGAACAAGCCCTGGGAATGGGGGTCCCAGAGTAGGGGGAAGGGGACTAAAGGTGTGCTGGAAGTGGGGGCAATAGTACCTGATGTATGGTGTCACATTTGGGACATGAAACTTGGCTCCAGCGTCAAAGTGGGTTTCGTTTCGGACAACTGGAGGACAGATCCCCTGATACTTGGTTCTGGAAGAGGATGTGGTTAAATTGTCTTAGGACCCAAGGGTTGGGTCCTGATTTTACCTTTGCAGAAAAGTCTGCTAAGCAGACATTCCCACGGGCCATACCTTCCCCATCCTGGCGAACCAGGAGAGACTGCCTGACGGAGGAAGTTTTAGGCAGGAAAGAATGCCTTGCGGAAGAGGATGGAGGCATCATTAGAGAGGAGGGAGGCAGGAGGCAGGTTGCCTGGGAGCGGGGGGGAGGGCCGTTTGGGATTAGGCCCTTCCCGGTCCTGCTTTGCTCACCGAAGATACCACCAGTCATAGTTGTAGAGGGAAGGGGGGGTACGCCCACTAAAGACCCCCCAACGCCACTGGTCCACCAAGTAGCCAAAGGGCAGGAACGCAATTTTTTCCAGTGCCATCTTTAACAAGTAATTGATGTCGCTTTCTGTGGGGAGATGAAAAGAGAGAGGTCAGAGGGAGAGGGGAGTCCAGCTGGGACAGGGTGGGCCTGGGGAGAAGCCAGCAGGAGGTGAGGCTGGGCAGACGCATAGAAGGGAGCGCCAGGCTTTGGGACCCTGGGGCCCCGCTTGGAAGAGGGAGCTTGGGCAGTGGAGTTGGGACTCAGGGTGGGCTGTGAGGGTCTGGGTGGATCCCCAAACCTGCCTGACATGGGGCAGTGAGGCAGAAACAAGAAGGGCAGAGGGGAGCGGGGACAAGTGCGGGCCTGCTGTGGGATCCAGCGGGGTCTGGGGGGGGGGGGCGGCTGCACTGGGCTCTCTCCACCCACCCCCATACCCTTGTCGTTGGTGACATGGTCCAGCAGCCCAATTTTGTGCAGATGTGCAGGAGTGGAGACGGAGAGTGCCATCACATCCCCGATGGCCTCATGGAAGCCGGGGTTGGCGCCTTGGCGCAGGGAGACGTGTTGGTCCTTGTACTGCAGGTAGTACTGCACGTGGCCCATCTCGTGGTGCACCGTGGACAGCTGGTCCATAGTGACCTGCGTGCACTGCTTGATCCTGGGGTGGGGAGAGGGCGTGGGTGAGGGTGAAGGATGGGTGGGGCAGGAACCAGAGAACAGTGGGGCTGGCGCCTGAGGGAAAGGAGCCAGGCGGGCACTGCCCCGGGGCTCGAAGGAGCGGGCGGAAACAGGCAAACACTTTCCCCTGCCCCAGCCCACACTCTGGCCTTTTCCCTCCGTTCCAAGGTACAGAGCTGACTGCCTGTCAAAGCTGCCCAGGGAAGGGACCCCGCCCCCAGCCAGTGCTGGGGCTGGGTTAGAGGCGGGCCTGGGAACTGGCTTCTCCGTGCCCAGGCTGCCTGCCCTGTGGGAGCCCCAGAACCCTCCTCCCGAATCGAGACCTGAAGTCTTTCCTGTTGTAGAAATCCCAGGCGGAGGCGTGGCACACCACCTCACGCCCGTCGCTTGGTTTCTCCAGCATGGACTCTGCCCAGAACTCAGGAGGCATGGGCAAGAGCCCTAGGGAGGTGAAGAACTCCTCTGCCACCCGGAACATGTGTGTAGCGTTCCATCCCTGGTAGGGGTGTTCGCACGGGTCAGGGGCCAGCCGCTGGAGCCCGCCATGGCTGCCCCAGGGGCACGTCTGTGGTCCCCCACCCAGCTCAGCTCCCTGCTCATGAAAAGCACCTCTGCTCTGGGGCCTCCCTTCCCAGATGTCCGGCCCCTGCTGGCTAGAGTGGATGGACCGATGCTCACAGCCCCCACTCCCGAGGGGCCCCGGAGGAGGGATTGGCAGCTCAGCGAGGACGAGGACACAGACCCCAGCTCATGGCTTGGACACACACTCCAGGCTGCTGCTCTGTAGAAAGGGAGGGACTGAGGTCCCTTCCCGTCCCTCTCCTCATGTCTGGTTCACTCCTGTGGCCCCCACCTGGCCTGACTCCGAGCTTACCTTCTGCACCATAGTACTGGTAACGTCAAGATTGGGCTTGTCAGAGAAAGGCACCACCATGTCGTAGATTTTGTCCCAGCTCTGGGCCCACATGTCCCCTAGACAGAGGAGGGGAGCCAGACAGCTTGGCTCCCAGTCCAGCCAGTGCCTGCTTCCCCATGTGTGTCACTGAACGGCACCCTGGGCGCCTGGTGTCTGGACCCAGGGTGCTGCAGGGCCACTGCCCTCTCAGCTGGCTCACACATCAGTCCCACCCACACCCCCGAGTGCTCCACGTTCCCTGGGGCTGGCAGAGGCCAAGTGTGAGCCCAGGTGATGCTGCTGGGTCCTTTCTGATGGTGCCAGGGTCCCTGCCTCCCAACCCTGACGCAGGGCCACAGGGCTGGCTTCCTGGGGCATAAACTAGGCTTATTTCTCCTCCTCCACTGGACCTGGAGCTAAAGCCTCCAGTGTGACTCCTGGCTCTGCCTTTTAATAGTTTTCTGCCCTCTGCCAAGTCACTCGCGCACCCTAAGCCTCAGTGTCCCCGTGTGAAAAGTAGGAACAGTAGTGACCATGAGGAGGGTCACCTGCTTTATGGGCTCATGTGCAGGGGATCGAGCAGTGCGGGGCTCTGAAATGTGACACACGATGAGGAGGACCCTGGACATGTGTGGTGGCAAGGCCAGGTCCTTACCCAGCAGGTGAGCAGGGATGGGTCCCCTGAGGTTGATGAATCTGTCCCCGTATCGGCGGTGCAGTGCGCGGCGGACGTAGGCGTGGAGGTTCAGGTACAGGGGCTCTAACTGATGGTACAGGTGCTCCAGATCCTCCGTGAAGGTGCGGGAGTCGTACCAGGAGCGCCAGTAGGCCCCCGTGTCTGAGAAGCCTAGCCGGAGGGTGGCGTTGGGGTGCAGCTCAGGCCCCAGGCTCTGGCACCTCTGCCTCCCAGCTACCACCTGGCCGTTCTCCCGGCTCAGGGCCAGTGTATCTGCCTGCTAGCTGGAAGGGAGAGCTTGGGGGTTGCTGCTCTACAATCTTCTAACTACGGGTTGCTCCAACTCCAGCTAAACAGATCCTAGAGAGCAGGAGAGGCAAAGTTGAGCCCTAGGGCTGGGAGGAGTGCCAGGAGCGCAGCATGAGGGCGATGGGGCTAATGCCCATTCCACCATCCACTATCTGTGTGACCTTGGACCAGTGTATGGAGTCACTGTAATAGCCGCTCTGCTTGCCTCAGGGGGCGGGGCTCAGTGGAGAGAGAAGAGGAGAGGGAAACGCCCACAAAAGGGACAGGGTGGCCATGCTCACCATCCTGCTTGTAGGCCGCGTTGCTGAGGGCAGTGAACTTCTGGTACAGGGGTTTCAGCGGGATGCCCACAGCGTTGTGCCAGCCCTCCCAGGCATAGAGTAGCAGGGCATAGCTTCGCGACGCAGCCAGGATGTTGGTGAGCTCTGAGACACAGGTGAGCAGGGTCAGTTTGGAGACTTCTGCGTTGAAGTCAGCAGTAGCCTTCACCAGAGCTCCCACACCGGTCCTCACCATCTCCACCTACTTCCTCAGCATCATGATACCCTCAAAGTCAAGGGCAACCTACAAGCTGGACAGGATGGCACTGGGAGCTATACAAAGTAAGGAGCCAGGCAGGGTCCTGGTTCCCAGGAAATGATTATTCTAAGGTGGCTGACACCAAGAGGACACCCACAACTTGAAACATAGGCAGACCCTTCATGGCTCCTTGGACGGAGTGGCTGACCTCAAGGCTGCCTGGTACGTGGCGGGGCGGGGGAGCTGTGGGGGGAGAGGAGGAGGTTTGCAAGGGAAGCCATGAGGGGTCTAAGGCCTGTGGAGGACTCTTGTGGGGAATGAGAGGACCCATGAAAGGGAAAACCAGGCAGCCAGGAGGAAAGCCGGTTGTGATGAGAGAGGAAAAAGCACACAGGCATGTGGGGGTGGAGCGGGGGCTGGAGGCTGGAGATTCCAGAAATCAGTTTGCCTGGAGGAGCAGGGGTCTGGGGGCATCTGACAGTCCAGTCCCAATTGGAGGTTAATGCCTTTGAGTTTACCCACTCTCTCTGCAAAAACACGTCATCCTCCTGAGTGCAGCAGGCCAATGGGGAAGGGTAGGAAGCCCCCGAAGACAGAGAGAGTAGACACAGGGCAGTACCTGGGTCCAGGGACCAGCAGGTGGCAGTCTTGTTGGGGAAGCAGACCTTGGCCGTGGAGTAAATCCTGGACATGTTGCTTAGCAGAGAGTTGTACTGGGGAGTTAGAGTTGAGAAAATGTTAGCGATGAACAGCCCTTGGAGGTAATCTGGCGCCCTCTACTCTTTCCGCTGGGAGGAAAAGGGGAGATGCCTGGAGAGGGGGACGTGGCTAGGGCAAGGCCACGCTGTGGCACCCAGAGCACAGCTGAGCATGAATGCACGGATTCCCCTTCCAGTGGAGCAGCCTGGGAAACTAGTGTCCTGAGAATTAGGGATCAGGGTTCAATTCTGAGCCCAGCCACCACCTTGAGCGAGGGCAAATCCCTCTCATTCTCTGACCTTGATGCCTTCTCAGCCCTTCCCAATCTTTCTGAGGAAGCCCATAAACCAAACCACCTATGGAGAAAGTTTGAAAACCCCTGTTTCATCCTTTTCTCTTTATTTGAATTTTGCTTTCTGCTCCATAATACTTGCTTTGATAGAAATGAACTTCTCTCACTCCAGCTCCAAGGAAGATCAGTACTTCAGGAATCCGTTCTGTGTTTGCGGGGCTTCCCCTACAGTCGGGGCCGGTAGAGATCCCAGGGTCCCTCCCTGCCAGGCCCCACCCCTCCGGGGCAATGGGGGCACCCAGGCCACTTCTGCATCCACCGCTCCACCAGGCCCACCTGCTGCCGCTCCTCCAGGGGCAGGTTGGCAGGGCCCAGGGTGCGCACGGCACTGATGATGCGTCGCAGCGTGGGGTCGGTGAAGTGCTGCCAGATTGGGTCGAACAGAGCCTTGGCCTTCTGGCCCCAGACCTCTGAAAACTCCTGGCTGATTAGGGCTGCCTCCTCCTGTGGGTACCAGGAGGGCACGAGAGGGTAAATAGGGGAAGCCGTGGCGCGGGGGAGGGGAGGAAGGCCAAGGGCTTCAGGAGACTGGGGCTTGTGGGAGCACGGCTCCCTCCTCCTGGGCCCTCGGGGTGAAGAACTGGGGGAGTCTGCCTCAGGGAGGCGGTGGAGCAGAAACTGGGGCCAGGAGAGGCGGGGGAAGAGTGTGAGCTGTGGTGAGCGATGACAGGCACAGTGAGAGAGGGGTACGTTGCAGTCGGAGAGGATGAGAACCCAGAGCAGAGCGGGCACCCTCAGCGAAGACTGCCGCTGGCCCAGCCCGTCGTCAACCCCAGGCGCTGCCACCTGGGGGGACTCGGGGTCAGAGGGGCCAGCCTCATCCATTCGGTTCCTTACTGGGCATGTGCCCAGCACCGTGCTAGGAAACCGACCGCCTGTCTTGCTGGGACGGCGTTGGGGTTGGGGGTTAGCGGGGAGGCCGGCTGGCCCAGCCCGGTCCCCACCGCTCAGGGGCCGGGGGCGCACGCGGGGCGATGACTCCCCGCCCCCCAGCGCCCGTCCGCCCGCCTGTGATTGGGCGCCCGGGCCCCGCCCCCGCCCCGGGCCCGCGCGCCCACCTGGCGCCGCGCGTTTTCCTCGGTGATGTTGGTGTCGTGCGCCCAGCTGGCGGCCGTGCTGTGGAACAGCACCTGCTCGGCGCTCGAATTGAAGCTCTTTGCGAAGACCTGCGCACCGGCCTCGTCGGCGGAAAAGTTCCCCGGCTGCAACGCGGGGTCGAGCGCCAGGACCACAGGCGGCGGTGGTGGCAGCAGCAGCAGCAGCAACGACAGCAGCGGCGGCCGCGGCCACCGGCGGCCCGACGCGGCCCCCATGGCGCGGTGCGCGGTGCAGCCCCTTCTCCCGCGCCGCGCCCGCCCCGCGGGTTATAAAACCCGACAGCCGCCGCCGCCTTCCGACACACCCTCACCTCCCCGCCCCGCCGCGCTTCCTCCTCGGCTCCAAAGTCCCCCGGCCGCTACGCGGGCCTAACGGAGCGGGGCGGGGACCGAGGCTTCCTGGCCCGCCCCAGGCAAGGGCGCCAGCCCGAGGCGGCCCCCTGCGAGATGCAGCCCGGGGGTGGCGGATGGGCCTTAGGTCAGGTTCTCACAAGGGAGGCTAGAAAGAAGCCCCCTAACGCACACACACACCTCTGAAGCTGAGGGACCCAGCAGTTTGCTGGAACACCCCAGCCTGCCAGCGTGCCCTCCCCTTCCATCTCACAGCCTCGGCGCAGGGACCCGGGGCCCAGCGGTCTCTGACGCTCAATCTCCCGGCCTCGCCGCCCCAGGGCTCTCTGGACTCGGGAGTGACAAAGTGGGGGAGCTGTCCGCAGTGCCGCTAGTGCTGCCGGATAGGGTTAAGGATGGTCGCCCGGTCCAGCTTCTTCACGAGGCCCTGGGGGGAGAGGGTGTGGCCTGCGCGGGTAGGGGAGAGTTTAGCTTCCGCAGGCGCCTGGGGCGGTGCTCAGAGCCCCCGGCTCACCTGCGGACTGGGGAAGGGGGGCTGTCAGAAGGCGGGGGGAAGAATAGAGGAGCTGTTCTGGGAGGAGGGGGCGGGTAATAAAGCCAAAGGAGCACTGGCACACCTGCTTTCTTCACACGAGCTGTCATTCGCTCAGGCAGAAACAGTCACAGACTTGCCGACTTTGAGAGCTAGCTACAAAGATGAGCGCAGAGATGACAGCAACCTCTCCTTCAACAGGGGAAGACATGAAGACTCAGGTTGAATGGCTTGCTCCAAGTCACTCCAGGTCTCCACACTCCCCATCAGTCTTTCCCTGTCTCACCACGCGTTCCTCCAAGTGACAAGCACGGGGGAGGAAGGAAAGTGGCATCCTCTTGAGGCGGCTGGGGAGGCTGAGGGCTCGCCCCTAACTCCTCAGCATCATGGTGTCTGTCCCCAGAGGCGGGAGGACCTACCCCCAGCAGACGCCGACAAAGGTGTGGGCAGGGCGACGGAGGAAGCACAGGCTGGGCAGAGGGAGCAGGGAAGGAGTCAGTGACAGCTGCTCAGGAGACCCAACCCATCCGCAGCTTGGGCACCTTGGGAATCACCTGGGCTCCTGGGTATCTGTGTGCAGGATGGCACCTGGGGCTCTGAGGGACACGTGGGCTCGCTGTGCCCTCTGGAGTGTGTGCAGGAGGCTGTGTGGCCCGAGGCCGTGCTGAGCGGCCAGGTGACATGGTGCCAGGGTGGTGTGTGAAAGGGGGGGTGAGGGAGGAAGGCGGGGAGAAGAGGAGGGTGGCTGCCCCAGCCCTAGGAGGGGGAGCAGGGCATCGTCAGTGCTGTTGTTCAACAGTGTGGGGGAAGGCGGGAGGGGAGGAAGAGGAGTCCTGGGCCCCTGGCTTTCCTTCACTCCAGCGGACACTTCAGGGCTGGCGAACTGGACACCTGTGATCAGAGCAGCCCCATCGAGGGCAGGGGCCCGGCTGAGGGCGACACAGTGAGCCTGGCCTCTCTTCCTCAGAACTCGCCAGCTCTCGAGTGGCTCTAACAACTATGTTCTCCAGGCTTTGAGGGCAATGGGCCGTGTGTGCACAGTGAGCTGCTGTCTGCTGGGAGAGAGCAGTCTCTCCACCAGCTAAGGCATGGGTGGGGGGGATTTTGTGAGTGGCACCCTTCAGGGCCCAAAGAAGGGGTCCTGGAGCGGAAGGATGGGCAGAGGGGGTAGAGAGCCTGGCGCTTAGCTTGTGACCGGGGAGCCCTTCTCTTCTACCAGGAAAGAAACAGCGTGGAAAGCTGAAGGGTTTGAGCAGGTCTGAGCAGGGCCTTGTCTCTGAAGAGCTCTCGAGCGCCGTGTCTGGGAGGCGGGTAGGGCAGGGGTTTTGCTCCACGGCCCATCCTCAGCTCTAAGGTGGCCTCGTGACGCTGTCTATGGAGCATCTGGGTTCAGCATGGAGCAGTCTCGGCCTCATTGGAAAACCATAAGAGCAAAGGCTAAATGGGGCTGGAAGATAATCTAAAAGTAAATACAACTTACATCTGGATAGCATTTTAGACCTTTCTGAATTCTTTTTGTGTAAGTGATCTTATTTGATATTTATAATAACCTTGAGAGGTAGTAAAGAGATAAGGTCCTTTGTTCAGTCAGCTACCTCCCAGCTGCCATCAAAACAATGGAGATGGCTCTGAATCCTGCAGGAGTATGTAATTATGACCCCCCAGAGGCCTGACACACCAAGGAAATGCAGTCTGCTTGGGAGAGCTCCCCATCTCTCCACCTCTCTTCCAGGGGAGGACAGGTCACAAGTCACCACAGTTTGAGAAAAATATCCCTTAGAAAATATGCCCAACAATGGAATAAAATTGAGACCTGACCAAGAAACACATGAAAAGATGCTCAACTCCATCAGTCATTGCAGAAGTGCAAATCAAACCACAGTGAGATACCACTTCACACCCACCAAGAGGCCTAAAGTCAAAAAGACAGACGATAACAAATGTTGAGGATACGGAGAAATTGGAGAACTTAATACGTTGCTGGTGGGATTGTAAAATAGTACAGCCACTTTGGAAAAAACATCGGCAGTTCCTCAAAACTTTAAACAGAGATGCCATGTGACCCTGCAATTCCATTCCTAAGCATGACAGCCCCAAATGGGAAATAACCTAAATGTCCACCAACTGATGAAGAGATAATCAAAATGTGGTGTATTCATACCACAGAATATTATTCAGCCATAGAAGAAATGAAGAATTGACTATTTGCTACAGCATGGATAAGCCTCTAAAACATTATGCTAAGTGAAAGGCCACCTGTTGTATAAATCCATTTACATGAAATGTCTGGAATAGGCAAACCCATAGAGACAGAAAGTAGATGAGTGGTTGCCAGAGGCTTGGGGGAGAGGGGATGGGAGTGACTGCCAATGCTATGGAGTTTCTTTATGAGATGATGAAAATGTTTTGAAATTAGTAGTTGCACAACTCTGAATATACTAAATATACTAAAAACCACCAAATCATACAAATTAAAAGGGGGAATGTTATAGCACATGAATTATATCTCAATAAAGCTGTTATTAAAAAATACGCCCAAATGTTGATTTTTGTCATTCTATGTTCCTCAGGAATCTCACGATTATTGATTGGTTTTCAGAGGAGCCGTGGTTCTCTCACTGGATACCCACCTGCTCTTCTTTGTTTAGCCAAAACCTACCCATCTCTCAAAGACCAGATCAAGTCCTGCCTCTAACATGAGCAGCTCTAGCTCCTCAACCAATGATAACCTCGCCTTTCGATATTTATTCAGCATTAACTCACATGGACTCCAAAAGCCAGGTGTAGGGGAGATAGCACTGGATCGGGAGCCAGAAAAATCTGGGCCACACTTACAAGCCTTATGACCTGAGCAAAATAACCTCTCTGAGCCTCAGTTTCCTCATGTGTAAAACAGCTATAGACATTTTTACCCATTCTCCCTCTAAGGGTTGCTCCCTGAGTTGAGGAAGAGCTAAGGCACCAGTGCGGCTGGGGCAGGGGGAGACAAGAATAGGCTGAGTGTGGACAGGCGGCCAGAGCAGGGACCCGGTTATCTTGAGACGAGAACCCAGTGCAATTGTTGGGTATTGGTGACAGGCTTTCATTTTTTAAAGTGTCCTCTTATAATGTAATATGTGTTACATAGAATATAAGTAGTATGTATATATGATATCTAATGTATATGTAAGTTATGAAGCATAATAAAGTGAGGACCCATAAATCCACTGCCCAACATTACTCTTGTCTAGCTGAGTCTGGTCCTTCCCTTTCCCATCTCCCTCCCCCACACCCACATGCACCCACACCAGCTCCCCTGAATGCTATCTTTATCATTCTCCTGTGAAGAAGAGTTTCAGCACTTCGTATGTATCTCTAAACATCACACTGTTTAGTTTTGCTTGTTTTAGAACTTTATAAAGACGGCGTCACCTAGGTATGTACCTAAGAGAAATGAAAACACATCTGTGCGAAGACCTGCGTGCAGAGCAGTGTTACTCAAAGGAGCTGAACAGTGGAAGCAACCTGACGTCCATCACCTGGCGAATGGGTAGACAAAATGTGGTAGACCCACACAATGGAATATTAGTTGGCGATAAAAGGGAATGAAGTTCTGATACATGCTACAACGTGATGGACTCCAAAAACATTATGCTAAGTGAAAGAACCTAGACACAAGAGGCTACATATGGTATGATTCCACTTATATGTAATGTCCAGAAAAGTCAAATCTATAGAGACAGAATATAGATCAGGGGTTGCCTGGGGCAGGGGGTGGGAATGAGGAGTGACTGAAAATTGGCAGGAAGGTTCTTTTGAAGGTGATGGAAATGCACTGCAATCTTAAAATAATCTATTAATCATTGAATTGTACACTTAAAATGGGTGAATTATGCTAAAACGTGGAAATGTAAATTACACTTTGATAAAGTTTTTTTTTTTTAAAGGCATCATATTAGAGTCTTCTAAGGTTTGTTTTTTCTCTTACAATTACGTTTCTGAGACTTTGTCGTTGCTGTTGCATGTTTACAGTTCATTTATTTTTATAACTTTTTCATAGTCCATAATAATCCATCATGTGATTACGCCACATTTTTTTCTTCCAACCTCTAATCCTGTCACTGGACATGTGAGTTATTTCTTGTTTTCAGTTACTACAAAACAATTTGCCAGCAACATTCTCGCACATGTCTCCTTGGTATACATAAGTAACTTTATGTCTGTTGAATCTAATAATATCAGGCTTGTATACTGTATGTCTATTTTCACTTCATTTTTAGGAATTCATTTTTACTGTATTTTACGAAAGTATTATTCCCCCAACAAATTAAAAATCAAAACAAAACTGGTCCTCATTGAGAAATATTGCTCTAGGGAGTAAAATTTCTGGGCCAAGGATATGCAGATGTTCAGAGATATGCAAAAGTTCAAGGGGGTCCCAATGTCAAACTGCTTTCTAAAATAGTTGTACTGATTTGCACCCCTGTCAGCAGTGGATGGGAGCTTGCACACTGCCCCACATCTTCATCAACACTTAGTGTTCTCCTATTTTTAAATTTGTGCCAATTTTGGGGGCATGACATATTTTCATTCCTTTGTTGCTAATGAGGTTGAACATCTTTTTATATGTTTATGGGGCAATTGTGCTTCCTCTTCTGTGCTGTTCCTGTTTGTTTCCTTTGCCCTTTTCTTTTTTCATTTTCTTATCAACTCATACAGTTCTTTATATATTCTGAATATTAGTCCTGTGTCATTTAAATGTGTTGCAGAAATCATTCCCAGTATGTAACTCGTTTGAATTTCCTTGTGGTGTCTTTTAATAAGAGAAGGTCTTACTTTTTTTTCTCTATTTTTCCTTTTTTTGGCTAGCTCCTCTTCATTCCTTGCAGATCATGCCTATTTCCTGGTCACAGCCTCTGCATGGTCCCTGCTGAATTGATAAGCTCTGAGCAGAGCATGGACGGCCTCCTGCATCCAGCCTCGTCTCAGTCCCACTTTACACTCAGTAGTTTGTTCTGGAGCTCACATTTTCACCCCTGAGTCTGTCCTGGCTGCAAAGACTTCCCTTCATCTGCTCGTAGAACCCCATCACTCCTCAAATCCCAGCTCTGGCACAACCTCCTCCCTTCCCCTCTGCTCCTCTTCCCTTTCCCCTCCCTCTCCCTCTCTTCTCCTTCTCTCTCTCTTTTTTCCCCACAGTCCAGAGGTCTTTACTTTTTTACAGCTATCAAGCCATGAATTCACAGGGAGTGCGTTCCAGCAGTGCAGGCTCCTCTCACTGGTTCTCACAAAGCGGGACTCTCTGGGTGGAGCAGGCTGGCGCTTCAGTTGAACCCAAGTAAATTCCTTCCTTCTTTTTCTGATCAGTTTCTTTCACACGTTTCAGGAAGCTGTCTCTGCTGGTGGAGTAATCCTAACTTAATTCTCTTGCCAAGAATCTTGCCCTTGTTTGTTTACAACAATGCCAGCCACATGCTGTGTGCACGGGAGACTCTTCCTGTTTTGCCATGGGGACACTGGTGGGGCGTTCCTTTTTAAACGGTGCCCCTTCCCTTCACGTCTACAACATCACCTTTCTTGTAGATTCACGTGAATGTGGCCAAAGGAACCGCTCCTTGTTTTCTGAAAGGCCTGGAGAACGTACAGTAAGTGCCTCTCCTCCCCGCTTTTGTGTTGGTCACTTTGTGAGTTACTGGAAAATGGCGGCTCGGGAGGAAAGGCACAACCTCCTCTTCACAGAAGCATTTCTTCCTTCCTTGTTCAGTGGGCCCCAAGCCTGGCTAAGCATCAGATAACTGACAATACACAGGTTTTTGACTATTAAAATGGAATAAATTTTACTTTGCATAAGTACAATTTATTAAATAGATACATTATTATCAAACATGGGATTCGTGAACAGTGGGATGTTCGGAAGGGGAAGAGAGGTTAGGAAACGCTGGTCTCCTGCCAGTGATGGCCATGATATCCCTGACATCATCCTGCTTCCATGAGGACATTTCCAGGGACAGGAAGCTCACCACTCTGGTGGGCCGGATTGCTCCAGCTGTTAGGAACTGCCTTCTTCTGTTGTGTCTCCTGCCTCACCATTTATACTTACTGTTCTTCACTCTGCTCTCTAGAGACACACTTCGTCTTTTCTCTCTTTGGCACGACCATCCTCCGACAGGAGAGGTCTGTCTGTCCAGGTCTCCTTTTCTCCAGGAGAAATCCATCACCTCCAGTGACTCCCGGGAAGAGAGGGTTTCCAGATCTCTCCGTACCAGCTCATCCTCCCGTGAATGGATTGCAGAGCTTCCATATTCCTGGTAAACCGCACGCCCGTGTTTGAGGAAGACCCCAGGGCTGGTCTAACCTCAGGGCTGGGGCAGAGGGGTCCTGATCCGGTTAACGTGAGTCTATTGGTGCAGCCCGAGGGCCGTGGCTGTTCTGGCAGCCTCATCGGCCCTGTGGCTCGTACGGAACCTGGGATTTGATGAAAACCCTTAGATGTTTTTTCATGTGAAAAATCACCAGTTTGTTTCTGTGCATCTGACTTCCCCCTTGTCTGAACGCAGAATATATGTAAAATTCAATCTTACTGCTTTTGACTCAGTAATCCTATCTTTTGAGAAATTTTTCTTACTTTCATGTCTCACTTTGTTCTTCCCCTCAGCTCCATGGCAAGCACAGATTTAGTCAGCAAGATATTGTTTTTTTTAAATTTTGGCATCCCCAGGACAGTGCCCTATGGCAACTAAGCATCCGTGGACCCTGTCTGCTCTGTGCTCTGCCTTTGGGATGTCAGGCCCCTGACCCCAGGAAGCAGGGGAAGGGGAGGTGCACCGCATCCCTACAGGCCCAGGCTGAGGCCCAGCTCTGCCACAGCTGTGGGCGGTGACGGTCAGGTCTGTCTCCCAGGCCGGGAACATCTGAGTAATCTTTAACTCACACCTGTCCTGTCTCCTCTTGCCTAATCTTGCCTGGTCTTCATTAAAAATGTCTCCCTCTGGGGAGGGGGAAGGGTGGGCTGTGACGGGGTGAGAGGGTGGCATGGACATATATACACTACCAAACGTAAGATAGATAGCTGGTGGGAAGCAGCCGCATAGCACAGGGAGATCAGCTCAGTGCTTTGTGACCACCTAGAGGGGTGGGATAGGGAGGGTGGGAGGGAGGGAGACGCAAGAAGGAACAGATATGGGAACAAATGTATATGTATAGCTGATTCACTTTGTTATAGAACAGAAACAAACACACCATTGTAAAGCAATTATACTCCAATAAAGATGTAAAAGAAAAAAAATATGTCTCCCTCCTTTTCTTTCATTCACTGGTTCCTCTGCACATTTCTCTTGAGACCATGGGGTGCAGGCACTGTGCTTGTGCTGAAGATGGTCTCACCAACACAGAATCCCTGGATGTTTTCTTTAGGGACTCTGGCGTGGCATGAGGGATCTTAGTTCTCCGACCAGGGATGGAAACCGCACACCCCTGTACTGGGAGCGCAGAGACTCCCTGGATTTTTTTTTTTTATATAAATTTATTTATTTTTTGGCTGCGTTGGGTCTTGGTTGCTGCATGCGGGCTTTCTCTAGTTGTGGCCAGCAGGGGCTACTCTTCATTGCGGTGCGCGGGCTTCTCATTGCGGTGGCTTCTCTTTGTTGCCAGCATGGGCTCTAGGCGCGCGGGCTTCAGTAGCTGTGGCATGTGGGCTCAGTAGTTGTGGCGCACGGGCTGGAATCCGTGCCCCCTGCACAGGCAGGCGGATTCTTAACCACTGCGCCACCAGGGGAGCCCTCTCTGGATGTTTAACAGCAATTCCCAGAGTGGTGACAGGCCCTGTGCCCCTCTGGGGGGTGTTGCTTGGGCTGAGCCATGAAAGGAGGGGTAGGACTTGATCAGGTCAGTCGTTGGAGGACTCACAGTTGAAGCAGATGAAAGAGAAAGCAGTTTCCCCCCGTCAGCACACGGATGTGAGGGGGGTCTGGAGAGTAGGCTGCGGCTGCCAAGTCAAGGTAGGCAGTCAGACTTCCTCCTAAGGAAGGGCTCGCAGAGGGCAGTGCCAACGCCACAACTGCATTTCAGGGTGTTCGGTGAAGATAAGTGATTAGCAAACTCTGGAGGCCCAGAGGTGGCAGGAGAAGATAGGGCTCAGGGTCCCCCAGAGACTGAGGGAGGTGGTAGATTCAGGGTCTGCTGAGGGAGACAGGGGCCGAATGGATGAGGGCAGGGCGGGGAGGAGCTGAGGGGTGAAGGTGCCTTGAAAGGCACGTTCCCAGGCAGCAGACATCCTAGAAGCAGGCTTCGGGGGTGGGGGGCAAGGAGATGAGGGCTTGGTTTTGGAGGGCACTGGTCCTTCGCTGGGAGGAGGTGGGTGACTGAGCAGCCAGCTCTTCTCACTGCTGCCACCACCGGGCATCCTCCAGTCTGCTCTCCCTCCTGCGGCCCCCAGACCCTCTGCCCCCCTTTCTCTGCCTGCCTCCTGCCACTGGACCAGGCATCCACCCCAGAGAAACTTCCAGGAGGTGTCGAGTCCCTTCCCGCTCCTGGGCTCAGTCACAGGCTCACCAAGTTTCCATCTCAGTCAGCGTTAGGTATGTGTGGCAGTGGCAGGGAAGAGCTGCCCCAAGAGAGCCCAGGAGGGTTCAAAACCCTGCCCAGCACCCCGGAAGGCAGGCTCCGAGCCCAGGGCCTTCCACGAAGCCAGGCCTAGTATTTTCACCAACATTAACAACCCCTCCTATTCTCTGGGGGCTGTGTGATTGCTGGGGATGTGACAACGTATAATAATATCAGGCCATCTCTATGGAGCTGGGCATCTAAGCGCTTTACATGTCTTAATTAATGTAAACCTCCCAGCAACCCTATGAGTTAGGTACTATTCGGTTCCCATTTTACGGATGAGGAAACTAAGGCACAGAGAGGTTAGGAAGTTGACTAAGGTTGCACAAGAGGTGGAGCCCAAGTGCAAAGTCAGACAAGTGCCCCCACTGTGAGCTGCCCCACTGCTCACTCCTCCCCCGCCTTCCAGAATGCTCACTGCCTTGGTCTACTCTCACCGACTGTCATGTTTCATATTCTTTACAGTCAGGATGTTCTTATCTTTAATCCCAAATCCTAAGCCCACTTCCTCAGGTTCTGCCCCTAGTGAGGTTATCTCTCTTCACGGTCCCTGTGAGAACGTGAATGTGAGAGCGGGATGACACCTTCCTCTTCCTAGCTCCTCCCCCTTCTCCAGTCCCACCACTGTCCCCGCCTTGGGACAGACCCTCATCATTTCTGCCAGCTCCCTCCGCCGGGCTCCCCCGTCTCTCTCCCTCTGGTCCATCCTTACAGCTGTGAGAATGAATGCTCGTCCCAAAGCACGGATCTGACCACAGCATCTGTTCCCCGAGAGCCCCTCCTGGCTCCACATCAGCTGGGGGATAAAATCCAAACTCCCGAGTGCATAGTCCAAAGTCCTTCCCGGTGTGGCCCCTGCCTCCTCCAGGTCCCCAGCTCCTGCCCTGCCTCTACAGGCCCCTCTGTCAGCACTTCCCAGAGGCCAGTCCACTGGCTGGTCTGGTCTTTGATAAAGTGTTCGATAGTCAGCAATAAAGCAAGACAAACAAGAACAGTGAGATATATAAAATCGATCGGCATACATCAGCCAAATTGCTAGCTGCCCTTTCTTGGTCACAATATCTTTTAGTCTAAGTATTCTATTTTTTTATAGTGAAAATACGTCTTTCATAAAATGGTGCTGAGAGAAAAATGATGGATTTTTTTCCCTTAATGTCCTTACTTGGCAAACTAAAAAATGTCTGCAACTCTAGTCAGATTCCTTTTTTATTCTGACAATTCAGGGGTTGATGGAAGCTTGCCCCACTGGCATGCCAAGCAGACCCTGATCTCTTAGGTTCCTGAGTCTTTCCTGCCATTCATTCCTTCCGTCTGCAATGCTCACCCCCTGACCCAGTGTTGGTCATCATGCACCGTGCCTCAGGCCTGACCTTCCTTCTCAAAAAGCATGTCTGCAGCACCATCATATTCACATTTCCAGAGCCTGGTGCAGGCCCAGCCACCCATGTACTTGGAGGTTTGCTGAGAGCCTGACGAGAATGAATGAATTCCAGCCTTCTTTGCAGCAGGTTGAGTGTGTGGTGGTGAGGGGCAGTGGGTGGAGGTGTCCAGGCTTCCGCTGGCCTCAGCTGTCAGGCCGGGGCACGGCCAGCTCTCTCCTGCTCTGAAGGCCCGGTTGGGTGCCAGCGACTCTTCCCCAACCCCAGTGGGGCCCAGGTCAGAGCTCGGAATCTTAACAGGCCCTAAAGTGCTACCCGGCACCTGTGTGTATCTCACTCATTGTTCCCAGGGGGTCAGGAAACCAAGTGAAACCACCCTTGCCCTGAAATGCTGGAGATCATCATCTCCCTCCTGGAAGCCCAGGAAACGTCAGGTCAGCCGGGAAAACAGAGGTGGAGGGAAGGGGGAGAGACTGAGAGAGAAACTGAGAAAGAGAGAGACAGTCAGGGGAAACAAAACAAGGCCTGTTGTGGCAGCAGAGAGGGCAACGTGGGGGACCCAGAGAGAAGGGGGTCAGGAAGGACAGCTGTCATTGGAACGGTGGGCAGCGGAAGCCTGGAGCCGGGGGTCTGGACAGCCTCCTGCTGGGCTGGGGAGAGGCATCCTCCTGCTGCCCCCTAATACGGTCTCTGTCATAGGAGGCAAATGCACCTTTGGGGTCTGCCCCCACCTCTACATGTCCAGGGCCCAGCAAGGCCCTCTGAATGCCCCGGGCCCCTGAAAGGCCTGCAGCCCCCCTGCCATCTCCAGCAGCATCCTGGTCTCCACATTCCTTCCCTGGGACCCTTCAATAATCAAACTCCCTGGAAGGCATCAAGGATGGGTCAGAGGAGGGGCCCCTAAGGGAGAAAATGACATTTTGTCTTTTAGTTAACTCGGCGTAGTTTGCTTTGCTTTAGCAGGTTGAGAAGGCCATTTTTTTTTTGGCCGTGCCGCGCGGCATGCAGGATCTTAGTTCCCCATCCAGGGATCGAACCTGCGCCCCCTGCAATGGAAGCATGGAGTCTTAACCACTGGGCCGCCAGGGAAGTCCTGAGAGGGCCTTTTATGCAGACATCAAGAAGAAAGTCTGGGGACTTCCCTGGCGGCGCAGTGGTTAAGAATCCGCCTGCCAATGCAGGGGACACGGACTCAAGCCCTGGGCCGGGAAGATCGCACATGCCACAGAGCAACTAAGCCCGTGCGCCACAACTACTGAGCCCACGTGCCACAACTACTGAAGCCCGCGTGCCTAGAGCCCGTGCTCCGCAACAAGAGAAGCCACCGCGATGAGAAGCCTGCGCACCGCAATGAAGAGTAGCCCCCGCTCGCCGCAACTAGAGAAAGCCCGCATGCAGCAACGAAGCCCCAACGCAGCCAAAAATAAATAAATAAAATAAGATAAATTTATAAAAAAAAAAAAAAGAGGATGAAAGTCTGTTGAGGAGATGGAGGCAGTGGCCTTCTGTGGCTGGGCAGAGGCCACCTCAGGTCACGCCCCTTGAGAGGGGGGTGGGTGGGTTGACCAATGTGCATAAGAGGAAGAAAGAACCTGAGCTGAGACCCTTTTGCCTTAGCAGACCTTCTCTGACGGCCAGCTGGCCAGGGAGGTGCTGGGGCTGCTGGGGAGAAGCCTCTCCACGGAGGAACGTGGATGGGGCCGGGCTCCGCAGAGGGCCCAGTCGGACTCAGTCATCTCGCGGGGTAGCTGGTGCTGTTCACTGCACCTGACGGCTGCTAACCTGGCCACCTGAGCGCTGCAGCGAGGCCATGGGGGGCGGGAAACGAGCACGGGGTCTCTAACGAGCTTAGAAGCTGGGCTCGCTGGCAATGGCACCATTGGTCTTGACTCTGTGGCCAGCTGAAGCCAGGACTGAGCCCTGGGCCGGAATAAGCTCTTGGAGGTGCCTGGGTTTATCCGATGAGGAGGGGCCTGTGGAAGGGGAGAAAAACTCCTCCAGATGGATGACAGCACTCAAAGTTACACCCGGTTGGACTTGACACTGCCTTCCAAGCTGTGAAGGTACCACCGACAACGGGATGTTGGGGTGGATGAAGACTCCAAGCAGTACCCTTGCCTTCCAACAGCCTCAGTCCATGGAACCCGAGAGATGGCACTTAGGGTCATCATTTAGGGGCCCTGGAGCTCTGGGGTGAGCTACCCAGAAGCCTATCCAGAGACCTGAGCTATCCATTGCTGCAGGAGCAGGAAGGCCTAGCTCTGACCCCTTGGATCCCTGCAAGAGCAGGAGGCATGACGGCCCCACAGGAGGCCATGAGGCAAGAGACTAGGGGACCAGCTGAGGGGCGTGGTTCTCCCTGGCACCAGCCCACCTCTTAGGGTCTCCCACTGGCTGGGAGGGATCAGAGGAGTGTGGCTTCTTGCGTGAGGGGAGTGCTGAGCTAAGGTCAGCGTACCTTCTAATCATCTGCTCTCAAATCAGGGACCAGATGGCCTGATAGGAGCACTCAGGCAGGAGGTGATGGCCAAGGTCAGGAGAAGTATAAAGGACGAGGGGAGGGGCAGAGCAGAGCGGGGCAAAGTGAGACCTCTGACTCAGGACAAGCAGGCTGCTGACTGGCTGTGACCTTGGGAGAGTCACCAGCCTTCGTGCCCTCACCAGGGACAGCGCCTGGCCTGGCCTCCCCTTCCTTCTGCTCCTCTGGGCTCAGCTGCATCCTGCTCTGGGGTCATCACAAAGCTACAGCCGGGAAGCGCTGCCTGAGCCTTTGCCCGTCTCCCGCCCGGGCGTCCTCGGGCCGCGGCTTTGTCACCCCACAGCTTCGGCTCAGGGTGGCCTCCACATCCGCAGCACACTCCTAGCATGAGGCGTGCGGCTGAGAAACGGGGGGTGTGGAGTCGGAGCTGGAGTAGCTTCAGGAGCCAAGATGAGCTCTCAGCTGTCACGGGCTCTGAACAAAGTGCAGGAGTCCTGGCCCTGCGCGGTTTATGGCTGCTTAGTGGAGGCGATTAGATGGCTGTCAGCAGCAGCTCATGCCCTCCCCCTTCATGTCTCTGCTGACACCACCCCAAGCTTTAGCCAGTCCTCACCCCCGGCCTCACACCCTTGCCCTCCTGGGCCTTTCTTGCTCTCCACAACGTGTCTAGCACTCACACAGCAGGTCTTCAATGTTTCTTGACTGAGACTCAATGACTGATGGACTCGGAGAAGAGTGGGGAGGTGGGATTGAGGACACGACTGGGAAACACGCCTCCTCATGGTTTCTTGTCTGGAGGGGAGCGCTGGCCTGGGTGGATGTCATGCCGGGGCTGGGCTCCAATGCCTCCTTCTCGGGCCGTACCACCAGCCACAGGTAAACCTGGGCTGGACCAGGGGAGCCTGGTGGTGCCCTACTGACCGGGACTGATGTCTGGATTCTCCAGTGGGTGATAGACGTGGTCAGTGCTCAGACACAACCACAGCTACGTGCCTAGAGACACTTCTCCGACGCCCCAGGAGCCTCTGGTGGGGTCCCTGCTGCACACCTCACATCTTCAACCTCTGCCCTCTCTAACGACCCGTCTACATCCCTGCTCTCTTGTCTGCACAGGTGGCTGATTTCTCCTGTGTTGGGGGAAGAGGAGTGTTGGAGGACAGGGTGGAATGGAGATGGCCATGCACATTCCTGTCCTGGGACCTTTGTCCTTCTTCCCTCCTCTTTCATCGGCTGGAATTACCTTCCCCTGGACCTTCACGTGGCTGCACCCTCACTTCTCTCTCCTCAGACAGCCTTTACTGGCACCCCTCAACAACAGCCCTCCCTCCCGGGACACTCCATCCCCTTCCCCTGCTTAATTTTCTTTGCATCGTCTGTTACTACATGCGATTAGGTTTGTGTGTTTGTGTGTGTTGTTTGTTTGTTTACCTTTTAATTATCTGTCTCCCCCACTTCATGTAAGTTACATGAAAGCGGGGACCTTGTCTGTCTTACGGATTACTGTCTCTCCAGGGCCTGGAACAATGTCTGGCATAGGTAGATGCCCAATAGACCTTTGTTGAAAGGAAGAAAGGAAGGGAGGGAGGAAGGGAGGGAGGGAGGGAGGAAGGGAGGGAGGGAGGGAGGGAGGGAGGAAGGGAGGGAGGGAGGGAGGAAGGGAGGAAAAATGGACTTCCTCCTGATCCCTCCCTCCCCCAGGGGGCTGCACAGAGCTCCCTGAGAGGCTGGGAAAGCCCACCCCTTCCACTGCCACCCACTTCAGGTGCCCAGTGCTGTTTTGCCACCTCCTGCACTGGGCCAGTCCCCTGCACCACCCTGGCCGCTTATGCCTCCCACGTCCGTTCGCTCAGGGCCAGCAGCAGTGAAAGCTGGCCTGACTGTTTCGTTCTCATCGCTTCTCCATCCAACCTGCAGTGTTCTCTTGGCTTGTGGACTCTTGTTTATCTAAGTCTTGTTTTCCCAGACTTGGACCAACTTTGTGGGTCAGCCGGGAACCCACAGCCTGTGACACCCCTCAGCCCCATCCCCACGCATGCTGGAGGTCGCAGGTGACTCACCGTCTTCACTGGGAGCTTTGTGGTCAGTCCCCCGCGTGCTGCCGCTCCCGCCACCATCGCTGCTGCTTCTGCTCAGGCTGCCGATGATTTTCTGGCCTCCTTTGCTGCCCCTGAGGCTGGAAGATAGGATTTTCCCCCTGAGTGATTATTGTTCCATTTTAAACTCATCAAAGTAGCCATGTACTTTCAGATTCAAATCAGTTTTCTTTTCCAGCAAGTTGGGGCAAGTCCCCCAGGAAGCGGACCTGACGATGCCACCCCCGCTGAAGGATGCTCTCACCCTCAGAATACAGGTTAGCAGATGTGTCCTTCGAGTATTTGCCACCCGAGTGGCCATGCCCACCTCCCAGAGCTGGCACAGGGTTTGGTTCAGGCGTATGGATTCCTGATTCCTAGTCCAGCAGTACTGGTTGGGCCTCCTCACCTGCCTTCCAGCCAACACTCCTGCTCTCACCCTGCTGTCCCTTCGCCAGGTTACCCCTGCTCGCCCTGCAGCTCTACGATTCTATGCCATGCCCCAGAAGCCTTCCCTGACCCTCACATCTGGGTTAGGCGCCCTTTCTATGCACTGTTAGGGCCTGAAGAGAACAGGGCTGTGCCTGTCCTGTTCACTGTTATACCCAGTGTCACCCAGCGCCTGGCACACTGAAGGGACTAGATAAAAACTGTTGTAAAGAGTGAATGAATTGTGTGTGTTTGCATCTTACAGTGCGTTAGGACTGGGGAGCCCCATCTCCAATGCCTTTGGTATTCACTGCAGCCCAAGATTAAAGCCTCTGGCTAAAGTGTGTGCTGAACAGGAGTTAACTGGGTGTTTCCGCCTGCTGGGGTAGGGACGCTTTGCTGGGAGGGGCCGGAACTGCTGGGAGGCCCTCTGTCCTTCCCACACAGGAGCAAGGGTAGGATTGCCAGACAAAATACAGGGCGCCCCGTTAGATTTGAATTTTGGATAAACAGCAAATACATTTTTAGTATATTGCATGTCATACGTGGGACATACTTATGCCAAAAAAATATTAATTTCAGATGGAATGGGGCATCCTGGGGTATTTTCCTTCTTTTTAAGCCTGGGAACCCTAGCAAGGCAGACATGATGCGCCAGGTGCTAGGGGGTCTGAGGTCCTTCTACAAGGTACATTCTGTTCACTGTCTGGGTCCTTCCTGCTCTTTAAATGCTTTTGGGCAAAGAACAAGGTGAGCTCAAGACGTGGTTTCCCAGGGCTGTCACTGGCACACTTAATCCACTGTATCTCCCTGCATCTCAACCCCTGACCCAGGCTATTGGACTGGACGGTTAGGGAAGGCCTCTCTGAGGAGGGGATGTTTGAGCTGAGATTTGAAGGAATGAGCCAAGTGATGACTGGGGAAGAACGTTCCAAAGGAGAGTGGGTGTGAACTTGGTGAGTCTGAGGAACATAAAGGCTAGTGGAGTGGAGTGAGTGCAGGAAGGGAGGGGTTTACATGGAAGACCTTGGGCCACATCCGTGGTCTCCAGGAAGGGGACTTAAGGCTGCACTCCTTGCTGGTCACCGCCCCCAGCTGTAGGGTGGATGCTTCTCTGGCCTCCAAGGCTGAGTCTCAGCGGCAAAGATGGGGGAGGAAGGGAGTGAGTGTCTGCCGTCTGGGGTTAGGGATTCTGGCAGCAGCGGCAAAGCCACGGGGCCTGCTTCTTGACTGCAGTTTGGTGGGGTCTCCAGCTCTTAAAAATGGCATGGAGCCATGAGTGCTTAGAGCTAAGACCCCATGTGACTGGTCCCTGTGGAGAGCCACCTCCATGCCCTCCCGAGAGCACTGCTGGGAGCCAGGTGTGCGCTCCTTTTTCTTGGAAAATGCTGCAGCCCAGGGCCACAGGGCCACGGGGTGGGGAGGACGCAAAGGGCTCCATCTCACCGCAGCAGGAGTCTCTCTCCTGGCTTTGGAACGGGTTGAAAGCCCTACACCAGGAAACTCAAATCAGGTCCCCAGTGAGGCTCTGCTCCTTTGTGCAGCCCAGCCCACCCCAGTCCTCCTCAAATACGCAGGCCAAAGAACAGGAAATGGCTCCTTTCCAAGGACTCAACTCACAAGACACTTGTTGCCTGCTGTTTGCCTACCGGCCTGTGAAGGAAGCTGTTTCTTAATTTAAAATGTCCATTAACTCCCTCCAGCTGGAAAGCTACCCCAACAAAACTTCTGTTTGTGGCGGGTTTAAGCTTGGTCACTCTGAGGGCGGGGGCCCAGCTGGGTTTGCCCCATCGGAAGGTGTGCCCAGGGCAGGGGGCACCCTTAGGTGTCTTACCTTGGCTTGAGAGTATGTTCTCTCTGTCAGGAGGTATTGGATCCCCAAGGCCCACCTTGGCCAGGGCCCTTGGGAAGCCCACAGTGCTGGGGCAGGGGGTGGGGGTGATGTCCCTTTGCCGAGGTTCTTTTATGTCTCCAGGGGAGGAAACCCCATTTCCCTACTACCACCAGGCCCTCGGTGAGTCCTGCCGACAGGAAAGAACCTTTTGTTCTGAGCTTGTAGGAAGTCTGAGCTGGACTTGTTATCTACCCACAGCACTTCCTGGATAGGGGCCTGGACGGGACAGCACTAGGGGCTGGCTCCCAGCCGTGGCCTTGGTTCCTTCCTCTCTTAGCGTCTGGGGCCGGGGAGGCTGCCCATGGCAAGGTCTAGGCCTTCACGAAAGGCTGGTGAGAACTGGTATTTATCTTTAGGCTGCTGGAGGGGGTGTGTGTGGGGTGGGCGCTATAGCCTGGCAAAGGTCCCTGGCTTGGGGAAAGGGGGCAAGAAACATCACCTAGTGCGCGCGCGCCGTGTGTGTGTGTGTGTGTGTGTGTGTGTGTGTGTGTGTGTGTGTGTGTGAGTGAGAGAGAGAGAGAGAGAGAGAGAGAGTGTGTGTGTGTGTGTGTGTGTGTGTGTGTGTGTGTGTGTGTGAGAGAGAGAGAGAGAGAGAGAGAGAGAGAGAGAGAGAGAGAGAGAGAGAGAGAGAGAGAGAGCGCGAGCGCGCGGGTGCTGCGGACACCTCCACCATCGGCTGCAAGGAAGGCGTGAGTCCCTCAGGGAGCGGCAAGGTAGGCCAAGGTCCGGCCACGCCTGACACCTAGTGGTCACCTGAGCCCGGGGCAGGGCGCGGGAAGAGCAGGGGGCCTGTTCTCCCGTTCTCCCGGCCAGCATCCCCCTTCCCTCTGCCCGGGGCCCGGCCCTGGCAGCCCCAGCAGCCCATTCCCCCTCAGCCTCGCCCTCGGCCTCCGAGTCAGGCCTGGACTTGGAGGCCTCCCACACCCACGGGTGGGTCGCAGAACCCCATACGCCCCCGAACGTGGCGGACCCGGGAAGCCAGGTCGTGAGGCCCGGATTCGAAGGTTACCCGCGCTCGGGTCCGGAGGCCGGGTCACGGTGGCCGCCGTTCTCGCGCCGCAGGCCCCAGCACGCGGGCGTCAAGGCTCGGGCCCGGAGGCTGGCGGGACCCTGTCCCTAGACCCGGGACCTTGGGGGGCCGGGCCCTGTCCCAGGTGCGCGGACCCGCCGGGGGCACTTCCGGTCCCCGCGCCCCCGCCCCCCGCCCGTCGCGTAGTCCGCCGGGCTGCCAACCCGCTGCAGCCGCCCGGTCGCCATGGAGACGCGGTAGCTCCGAAGTCCGCGCGGCTGGCCGAACCGGCAGAACAGCCCGGGCGTGGCGCGGGCAGCTCGCGGGCCAGTCGGCAGCCCGACGCTGCGCAGCGAGGACAAGGTCCGGGCTCGACGTCCAGCCAGGTAGGTGGCCGGGGCGGGTGGGGGAGAGTCGAGGCTCGGCGCGGAGTCGGGAGGGGCCCCGGGTGTGTGCGGGGGGACGGCGAGCTGAGGTGTGCTCGGCCTGGGACGGGACCGCGCCCGCGCCGGGACAGGCCGGGATCCCGGCGCCGCAGCCAGTCTTTCTCTTTCCCTCTCCTGCCTCCACACCTGACTCACCTCACCTGCTTCCCCCGGCTCGGGGCCACCGAGCAAGGCCCGAGGTTAGGAGCTCATCCCACTCCTGCCTGGAGCTGTCAGCCGTCGGCCCCGGGTCAGCCTCTGTGCCCAGTCTCCGCGGAAGTTAGCACGGAGCGGCAGGTGATCCCAAGTTTATGTACGGCGTAATGTTTTGCCCTACTCTAGAAACTAGGTGGCATAGAAGTGGATCAACCAGCATTTGCCACGACTGTTCTTTTGAAACCTGAGACCGAGCTGCCAAACTGCTTCGCTAGTGGAGCGGCCTCCCTCCCTCTGCCTCTTTCCTCTCGGCGTGAGATGTCTAGCTAGTAGAGCCCTTCCTTGTTCTCCTCCAAAATCTCCAGCCTCTTGGGTGCAAGGAGTTTCCCGTTTGGGAAATCCTTACTCCTTGGGTTAGCCTTGGTAGCCCCTGAACTGTGGGTACAGGGGATGCAGAACTGAGCTGAGGAAGGGATCTGCTGCTGCCTTAGACACCTGGGAATGGTGGGGGGGTACCTCCCCTCTCTGTCTGCCCTTCCCCCCAGGGCACCACAGAGAGGAGGATCCAGGTGGACCCTGGAGTCCCAGACATGTCTTTAGGAGCTGGCACCCCTCCCAAGTCTTTCTCCCTTCTGGTCGCCCCTCTCCACTCTCACCCTACCTTGGCTTTGAGGATTTTCTAAGACTCATTAAATGAAGCTCTATCTTATCTGGATTCTGTTCCTTCGTTTTCTTTCTTTTTTTAATATAAATTCATTTATTTTATTTTTGGCTGTGTTGAGTCTTCGTTGCTGCGCGCAGTCTTTCTCTGGTTGCAGCGAGCGGGGGCTACTCTTCATGGCGGTGTGCAGGCTTCTCATTGCAGTGGCTTCTCTTGTGGTGGAGCACGGGCTCTAGGCACGTGGGCTAAGTAGCTGTGGCTCACGGGCTTAGTTGCTCCACAGCATGTCGGATCTTCCAGGACCAGGGCTCGAACCTGTGTGCCCTGCATTGGCAGGCGGATTCTTAACCACTGCTCCACCACGGAAGCCCAGTTCCTTCCTTTTCATAGCAAATGGAAAACAAAACAAACAACACCACCCTACAGAGCCGTGCTACCTTCTCATACGTATCTTGATTTCTCCTGTGAAACTGGATTGAGGCAGAAAATATAGGCAACTTGTAAATGCCGAGGGGAGCCCCATACAGAGAAGGGCTGCTACAACCCCGCCCCCAGGGCAGGAGGAGCCTCCTGGACCCGAGTGGATGCCCTGCTTGTCCCACTTCTTCCCTGCCTGCGCCACCTTCCCTTGGCAGGCAGAGCTTGGGTGGCTTCTAATACAAAGGGGTTCAGCAGCACTGGAAGAATTTGGTGGAGCAATTCACGCCAGATCCAGGGGTTTCTGCCCAGTGGGGGGATTCATGGTAGACAGAAGGCGGGGTATGGATTTATTAGAAGGGGTCGTGCTGTCTGCTGCCATCTGGCTCTCTGTGGCCCCAAACCTCATGTGTCAGCAGCTTCGGATGCATGACTCTTCCTAAGGTGCTATTAGGAACAGGTTTAGTTTTTGTTAGATTGCTATTTAACTGAATGAATACCTATGTGGCAGGCAGTGTGCTAGGCACTGGTACATATGTATCCTGTTTAATCTTTGCTACAGGCCAGTTAGGTGGCTCTCAACATCCCCCTACCTTATGGAAGAGGAAGCAGGCTCAGAGAGGGTGCTTGCCCGCCACCCCCCACCCCGGGCGCACACAGTCATGAACAGTGGGGCTGGCTTTGAAATCATATCCGTCTGACCAGGGCTGCATTGTGACTTTCCCCTTCCTCCATAAAAAAATAAAGAGAGGGCTTCCCTGGTGGCGCAGTGGTTGAGAGTCCACCTGCCGATGCAGGGGACACGGGTTCGTGCCCCGGTCCGGGAAGATCCCACATGCCGCGGAGCGGCTGGGCCCGTGAGCCATGGCTGCTGAGCCTGTGCGTCCAGAGCCTGTGCTCCGCAATGAGAGAGGCCACAACAGTGAGAGGCTCGTGTACCACAAAAAAAAAAAAAATTAAAAAAAAAAAGAGAATTATATTTTACAACCATATTGGTATAAAGATGAATATAATCCAAGCTGGATTAAAAATTAAAATATTTTTTTCAACCCTAGAAGTCTGTTTTTTCTTATGATTTTAACAGAAATCAAAACATTTTTTGTGAGTCCCCACAAGTACTGGGAGCCCCAACACTGAGTCCCTGGGCCCAGTGGAGAACTGGGCTCAGTGTCTGACTTCACGCTTTCTACCCAGGGGTTACTTGGGTGTGGGTAGTAAGAAAGTGCCCCACCTAACAGCTCAGCCCTCATTTTGCCTTTTCTTTGATCACATTCGAGGACATTCTAGGACAATTGAGTCATTTCTCCCCCTCACCCATCAAGAAAAGATCTAGCCCCCAACACAATCTTTTCTAACCCAATTAAAACCCTGCTTCGGATAAGGAGGCTGTGGTCAGGCCAGGCTCCCTGCTTCCAGGCTGTGGCACTTCTGCGGTGTCTGGTCCCCATAATGAGATTAGGCCTGGTGGCCTTTCAGTGAAAGCCGCTGGGCTCAGGGAGGGAGAGGGATGCTCGTAAGCACGTTCAAGCCCTGCGGCAGCTCCTGGCCCTGGTTGATCACATTAAGTGGAGTCTGGCTGCAGGTGTGTGTGGGAGGGGAGGGGTGACTGTCACAGCCCAAGGTCCCAAAAGCTGCCAGAGATCTGACATCCCCATCCTGTGCTCTGACAGGAAGGAGGGTGGCCGGGTAAGGATCCACAAGAGCTCGCCCTGGTTCTGAGACTCTGGTCTACTGGGCTGAGGAAGCCTTTGGGGGTGTAGATGGGCTGCTTCCAGACTGTTGACATTGCTGCCTGTACTGCTGCGCTGGGAACACAGGAGATCCCAAAGCAGCCAGTGTTCTGGTGTTCCACAGGAAAGGAGGAAAGGAGGCAAGGAGGAAGGAAAGGAGGAAGGAAAGGAGGAAGGGAGGGAGGGAGGGAGGGAGGGAGGGCAAGAGAATGTTCCCACTGTCTAGACTGGGAAATGAGGGAGCAGAATAAAAGATATTTGCTGGGCTTCCCTGGTGGCGCAGTGGTTGAGAGTCCGCCTGCTGATGCAGGGGACACAGGTTCGTGCCCCGGTCCGGGAAAATCCCACATGCCGCGGAGTGGCTGAGCCTGTGAGCCATGGCTGCTGAGCCTGTGTGTCCGGAGCCTGTGCTCCGCAACGGGAGAGGCCACAACAGTGAGAGGCCCGCGAACCGCACAAAAAAAAAAAAAAAAAAAAAAAAATCTGCTTACTAGGGAGTGAATCTCAACTGATTTCAAGGTTTGCAAATGTGTTTGTGGGTGAGTCAGATTCCAACCAGAGTCCTTGAAATGTCTTCTTTGTATCCCCCATCATCGGAAGCAGCCCCTCTGTGTACAAAGGTACGTCGTCAATTATGTTGAACCGAATAAGCAATAGGGCAACGGCATTGCTGAAGGGGTCTTTCATCTTCTGTGAAGCACAGAACCACTTGAGGCTTTGTCTTTTCTGTAAATCTGGATTTTTCACTTAGATCTTATTGGCTGTGATGTCACCTATGGGGAAGCTACAGGCCTGCCCGAGGAGGACTGGTCTTTCTGTGTGCGTTTTCCTGTCATCCCTCATACCTGGATTTAGAATCACCTTCAAATTGGAAGGGGCCACAGGGGAGACTGCTTAGGCCTCCATGAGTCCAAAGGTCATTCTTTATCTCTGGCTTCCTCTGGGATGCCTAGTTACCAGGGCACAGGGACCAGGAGAGATGCCTTTGGAGCAGCTGGCATGAAGATCTTGCAGCTAGTTTGTCCCCATCACCTCTTCTCTCTAACCCACCTGTTTCCATCCTGCAGCCTTTTCTCCCAGGAGAGCCCATGGGGGACACCAATGCTTGATGCTATGGTGGGTGTAAACTGCCTTAGAAGCATGGTTCCCCAAGGGGTGGGGAGGGCCCAGGAGGACTGGCGTGTGAGGGGAGAGGCCTTCCTGGAACCCTGCCTCCAAGCAGATTCAGATCCTCTGAATACTGGCTTCAGTATTCAGGAAGTTTTCCTTTCTTCCCTAGTTACTGGCCTGAGAAAGTGCAGAGCCACACCCCGAGCAGGCAACCCCTGTAGGAAATCCAAAGGAGTGGCCACCCCAGTGTGGTGAAGCCAGCGTGGACTGTGGTAAGTGCTCTGGGAGTTTAACTCATAGCCTGAGCTGTTGCGGCCTTTACTCTAGAATCGGCATCTGCTCTGCACCTTGTCTGCAAGGTCCTGGAAGGCGGGGCCATGGCTCATCTGTATCCAGCAGTGTCACCCCCATATCGCAGGCGCTTGATAAACAACTGAGTTGAGCACTTCTTTGCTGCAGCTGATTTGGGGCAAGTCATTTATCCTCTTTTGAGTCCCAATTTCCTCATCTGTCAAATTGGGGTAATACTCCTGTTATCACCATAGGTTATTGCGAAGATTGAACTGAGTACAGAGCGGGGCTCCTTACCCCTGAGGCTCGCAACTCCACCACCCTGGGGTGCAGACAGCACTAGGGTTTGGACTCTGAAGGGAATTCAGGTTGTGAGTTTTCAGTGAGGACATTAAAGCCATGTATTCAGTCACTGTGCTGTTCCCACGTGTTTTCTTTTCAACACCACCAAGCGAGTCTCCATTTCTCAGCAGATGCTCCTGGGTGTCCTACAATTTAACTCAACATTGACACTACCTCCCCGGAGACGGCGTCAGATCCCACAGGGCTCAGTCCCACAACACTGCCCCCACCCACTTCAGATGCTAATTGCAAGTCCAGGTTGTCACCTGTGCTGCTGAACAACAGGCTATAGATCAGAGCTTCCCACGGCCTTTTCCTCAGGTTCAATTAATTTGCTACAGCAGCTCACAGAACCCAGAGAAACTTGCTAGATTGCTGGTTTGTTATAAAAGGATGTAACTCAGGGACAGCCAGATGAAGAGGTATGTAGGGCAAGGTCTGGAAGGGTCCGGAGCACAGGAGCCTCTGTCCCCGGGGAACTGGGGTGCACCACCCTCCCGGCATGTGGATGTGTTCACCAACCTGGGAGCTCTCCAAACCCCGTCCTTTAGGGGGTTTATGGAGGGCTCATTACACAGGCCCGATTGATTAAATCATTGGCCACTGGTGGCTGCACTCAGTCTCCAGCCCTTCTCCCTCCCTGGAGGTCAAGGGTGGGACTGAACGTTCCAACCCTCCAGTCACGTGGTTGGTTCCCCTGGTAACCAGCCCCACCCTCAGGTTTCCGAGGGGCTTCAGTAACAAGATGTAATATTAACATAACAAAAGAAACGACTGCTTTGTCACCTGGAAAATTCCTAGGGTTTTACAGGCTCAGTCCCATATATTTCTTATTAATATCACACTATCATGGCTGCGAAGAGAAGTCTGATTTCTGCCCGACTCACGAGGAGGTTGGCTGGGGGTGGGGGGCATCTGGCTCTGGCCTGCGTCACCACAGAGCGGCTCGGGACCCAGGAGGGGCAGTCTTTGCAGCCCTGAGCTCCCCCTCTGTACTCAGTGGCTACTCGGCGGGGACGCTGTGGCAGGTCTGCCGGGGCAGAGCACGTTCCTTCCAGTCTTCCTAATTCAGGGCTAATCGGATTCTGACTGCGCCCCAGGCTCTCGGGGAGGAATCTAATAAAGCAGAGGAGGACAGCATTTCTCAGTTCAGTACACTCTTCCTGTCAGAGTCGGCCCAGGGATGAGATTCCCGAGGGGGAGGTAGATGCGTTCCCCGCCTTCTGGGAGCTCACAGGGCCCTGCAGCAGAGAGGCTCACAGGGCTTAACGTGAGGCAGGACACCGAGGGTAAGTGCGTGCCAGGCCAGCCTTGGGAACAGAGAGGAGGGGGACAGAGTGGTGAACAAAAGGCCCATTTCAGGTCGTGGAGCAAATCGACAGAGGCGGAAGAGGAGGAGCCGGGGTGTGAGGTGGAGGGGATAACAACAGGCCGTGCTGCCAGAGCTGGGGAACTGGGAGCATCTCTTCCGAGTGGACGTGGTAGGAGAACAGTGGGGGCTGCCGGTGGGCTCTGGGTTAGGGTCAGTTATGGAGCTGGCATTTGACCACCACACGCTGGTGGCTCTTTGTGCCTGGTGGGGCAACATGACTGGGATCTGGCTTTGTCCCTGTCGGTCAGGCAGATTGAGGAGGGTAGGGAGACGGGGGCAGAAGCTCCAGGCCCTGCTGGGTGGTGGAAATGAAGATGGCCAAGAGGGAAGCGATGGCGAGACGTGGGGGAGAAGCAGGAGGACTCGGCACTGGGACTCGAAGGGCGACCTGGGAGGTCAGGGGAGGAGTGTAACTTTGGATGTGCTGAGTTTGAAGTGTTGGAGGGATGTCCAGGTAGAGATGTTAGTGGACAGTTAGAAATGGGGTTTAAATTTGGGGGAGAGGACAGACTGGCACTAGATTTAGAAGTCATCAGTGTAGAGGTGACAGATAAGCACGAGGGCAAGAGTTCCAGCAATATGGCTTCACTGTTGCCCACGGCTTCTGGAAACAGGTGTTCCCACCTGCCTTGGGAGTGTTTTCTGGAAGATGATTTGACAGAATGTATCCAAAACCTAAAAAAGAACCTAGCCCTTGCTCAGGATTCTATTTCTTCATTTAGGAATTAGACGAGTGTTGTACAAAAATGATCACAGTGTTGTTTATTTAGTGAAAGCTGGCTAAATATTTAACAACAAGAGATTAGGGGATTGGTTAAAATATGAAATAGCCTGTCATGTACTGACATGAAAAGATGTGCATGATCTATAATGAAGTGAAAAAAGCAGGTTAGAAATTGGTATGGTCACGTTTCTATGAAAGAAGGTACATGTATTTCCAGAAGAAAAGGATATAAATCAAAATGTTGATTACTTGTAATTTTTCTCTTTTTTTGCTTATCTGTATTTTACTGCAGGGAGGTGTGTTACACGGCCTGCCCCCCTTTTTAAAAAATGATGGAATTGCCAACAGTTGTCAAAGGTGGCAGAGAGAACTGGGGGTAAAGACAGCCCAGTCCCCAGGAGGACAAGGCCAGGCCAGCTGGAAACTAGTTCTTGAGCAGCACAGGGTACAGGGTGTGTGCTCGCTTTTGGGGGGACCCCAAAATTTGTTAGTTAAACATCTCTGCTCAGCTGCTGTTCTCTGCTGGTAATGAAGGAGAAGGAGGGTGTCTCCAGAGCTGCTGGGAGAGGCTGGGGCAGTGGGAGAGGCAAGATGGGATGCAGTGCTCGGCCCTCTGGGAGCTGCAGCAGCGTCTTTCTGTGGCCCCAGGCCGCCAGCACCGAGGCCCAGCAAATGGACACCATACTTGTTCATCAACCGCCTCCTCTCCTCCCATCTTCCAGTGCCTCTCCCGCCTGGGTGTGGGGAGAACCAGCAGGTTCAGCGGGAAGAGCTGGCACACAGGCCACCCTGAGCCCGGGCGAGGCTGTGGAGACACTGGGGACTGGGCAGAGGAGCCAGGAAATGCCTCCCACTGGCCCTGAGCCTCGCTTCCCCAAACCCCATTGAGCCCCCGGTTCCCTGTCTGCACAACGGGAGCAGTGACACACCTTTTCTCACAGGATCCCTGTGCGCTAAGTGACCCCAGGAGTTCTCACCTTGTAGATCTCAGTTCAGGAAGCCTGGCCTGAGGGAGGGGCGCAGGCCCACGCCCCAGGTGTGGAGGGGAAGACGAGGCAGGAAGGGAAACGGGCAGCTCGGAGGCTCCTGTCGCCTGGTCCTTTCTACTGAAGCGGCTCAGAGAACATTCCTTCTACCGGCAGCTGCCCTGCAGCTCTCTGTGGGCAGGACTTCTTTCATCTCCAGCTGGGAGCTGAAAAAGCAGGCACGGGGGAGTCAGGTTCCTCATTTCTCACCCTAGATGTCCTTTATGATTCATCTGGAGGAAAAATTCCAGCACCTTCAAGGAATTTGCTCACTTCTCTGTTTCACCTGTGAACCCCACCTGAGAAAACCCAGGGCCTCCTGAAACAGAAAGTAAAGCACTGGCACTGGGCCCTCCTGCTCCGGCCAGAGCTTGGAGGACTTTGACTTGCTCCCTCATTGCAGGTGGAAGTGCAGCCAGGTGTGGGTCAGTCTCTGCAGGAAGGCGCCCCATCCCCGCCGGGTGCTCCGGGAGCACTCTCACGGAGGCCTGGGGTTGTGGGCCGAGGGAGGAGGCAGAGGTGGGCAAGGGAGGCCTGCGATGTCTTTTTGGAGGCTGTGGGCCGCTCCTCTAATCTCCACCATCTTCCCTGCAGCAGTCGCCTCGGCATAGAGCCGCCTCAGCATGGACAGCCCTGCCCGCCCAGCACCTGCCCCTGCGGCCCTGCTTTACTATGTGGCCTTCTCCCAGCTGCTGGGCCTGGCCGTGGTGGCCATGACTGGCACCTGGCTCGGTGTGTACCGAGGAGGCATCGCCTGGGAGAGCGCCCTGCAGTTCAACGTGCATCCTCTCTGCATGGTCATAGGCCTGGTCTTCTTGCAGGGAGATGGTGAGTCCCTGGGCGATGCCACCTGAGAGGAGATGTGCAGGGACCCTTTCAAACCTGAATCTGCCCAGTAAGAGAAGGAAGCTGGCCTGGACCTTGGGGACACTGGGAATCCAGATCCAGGGCCCCACGGCTGGTGGGTGGCAACTCCTTTCTGACTTATCCCAGAGCTTTCACCTCGTGCTTCAACAAGGAGCATCCGAAGGTGTGTGTGCTGCACACAGAGGCCCAGGGGCTGGGCTGTGAGCAAAGCCCATCTTCTGCAGAGGCGGCTTGAAATTGAGGGAGAGAAAGTGAGCGTGAGTGTGAGCGTGAGGGTACGTGCGTGTGTGTGTGTGTAGACGCTGGACTTGGAGGAGCTAGAGCTCCTCTCTCTGGGGTAGGATTCAGGCCGTGGCTGGCCCCCACCCTGCCTCAAGGCCAGGGGGCCTTGGCCTTCTCCTTTTGGTAACAAGCAAGCTGGATCTATGCATTCTTCCTAGATGTGGTCCTGGTGACAGCCACCTCCTCAGCAGCACACTCCTGAGAGGCATTCCGCAGGACCCCTGGCCCTGACTGCTTCAGCCCGAAGAGGGGGAGTTAGCTTGGGGCTGCAAAGTTCTTTGAGAACCTGGGGTTTCCCAACCAGGGAGCCTGCTGGCTAAGAGTAGTGAAAGGCTGATCTGGCTTCAGTGCTATACAACCTGAGGACCATCATAGCTAAGAGGTGAACTCAGAAGCCTGGTGGCACCTTGATGTGACTGCACGATGAGCCTAAAACAAAGCCTGGGATACAGGACAGCTAAGAAGGGGGTGGGCGGTGCGGGGGCATACGGATCCTTGTTTCCTCCCCCACTTCCTGTGGCTGGGGTACCTGGACAAGCCCTCCCCTCTCCAGCCGGGGGTGTCTCCTCGCTGCCCTGGCAGGAAGGCCTCGTGCTCGGCTTAGCGCCCTGACATTCCCTTTCTCACGGCCCACCAGCCCTGCTGGTTTACCGCGTCTTCAGGAATGAGGCCAAACGCACCACCAAAGTTCTGCACGGGCTGCTGCACGTCTTCGCCTTCGTCATCGCCCTGGTGGGTGAGTTCCAGGCACGGGCCCGCCCTCCTTCCCCCACCTCTGCTGACTTGGGGAAGGAGCTGCTTTACTGTCCAGTCCCCCCTCCCCACCCCTCCTCCCCCTTCCGGGCAGGGACACTGGTGCTGGCAGCTACCGAGCTGGGACTGGAGCCCAGAAGTCCCGGCGGGTCGGGTTTCCCTTGGGTCACCGCACCCCCTCCGTCGCCATCAGCCCAGTCCTCACGCGACCCCCTCCGGCTAGGCCTGGTGGCGGTGTTCGACTACCACAGGAAGGAAGGCTACGCCGACCTGTACAGCCTGCACAGCTGGTGTGGCATTCTGGTCTTCGTCCTCTTCTTTGTGCAGGTGAGTCCTTGCGGCTCCACGGCGCTGGGGAGAGGCGGGGAGCAGGGCCCAAACAGGGCCGGGGCCAGGTGTGCGCACAGGCGAAAGGCGCTCCAGCCCGCCGAGCGCTGCCTCCGACCGGCGTCCTTCCGGCGCCCTTCCGGCCGACAGGCACGTGGATTTGGTCCCAGGCCCCGCCTCGGGGCGCACAGTGTGGGGCTGAGACCGGCCTAGAGCGCCGGCCCACGTTCCCCACGTGCTCAGCGTTCCCGCTGCGTCTCCGGACCGTAGGCCACCGCGCGGGGGTGGCGGGGCCTTTGGTCCTCGCGGGCGGCGGCCCACCTGGGGCGTCCTCGGGCTCCAGTCTCCAGCGCAGCTCAGCCTCCGGCAGCACCTCGCCTTTCCTCCCAGTGGCTCATGGGCTTTAGCTTCTTCCTGTTCCCCGGCGCGTCGTTTTCTCTGCGGAGCCGCTACCGGCCGCAGCACGTCTTCCTTGGCGGCGCCATCTTCCTCCTCTCGGTGGGCACCGCCCTGCTGGGCCTGAAGGAGGCGCTGCTGTTCAAGCTCGGGTGAGCGCCCCCTCCCGGCGGCTCTGTGTGGGGCCGCCGAACAGCGGCTTTTCTCCCAGTGGGGGTGGGGGTGGGGGGCCGGGGTTGGGCTTGGGATCGCATTGCATCTTGTGGGCCGGGGCGAATGGCACTCGGCCTAACGGCGACGCCTCGGGTGGCCTCGCCCTCCGCCCCAATCCCGCAGGACCAAGTACAGCAAGTTCGAGCCCGAGGGCGTCCTGGCCAACGTGCTGGGCCTGCTGCTGGCCGCCTTCGGCGCGGTCGTGCTCTACATCCTGACCCGCGCCGACTGGAAGCGGCCCCTCCAGGCGGAAGAGCAAGCGCTCTCCATGGACTTCAAGACGCTGACGGAGGGCGACAGCCCCAGCTCCCAGTGACGCGCGCCCCGTGCCATCCCGTCCTGTCCCCCGAGGCGGTGTCCGCCGTTTCGGGGCCCCGACAGGTGTCTGTCCCGCACCCGCCGAGGCTCCGGGGGTGGGGAGCGGGGGTGGGGCAGCCCTCCTCCCTGAGCGCTGATTTCCGGGGTTCAGGCCCCCTCCGCTTTCCCCTCCTCGCTGCTGCTGCCGCCGCCGCTGCCGTCGTGTTAGTCCTGCACAGACCCCCGCCCCCCTTGCCTCTGCCACCCCCTCAGATGGAGCAGCTTTGGGTAGGGTTCTGGGCGGCTGGGCCTGGTCGCAGAAGCACAGATCCTTAAAGGGGTTGGGGAGGGGGAGGCGGCTCCCCGCTCGGGGCAGCGGGGGCCTGGGCTGTGTCCGCGGAGAAGGCGGGGCTCAGCGCCGGGCCCGGCGAGGCCAAGACTTGCTTTGTGTAACGCCGAACTCCAACCAGGAGTCTTGCGGGCCCAGCCTTTGGCAGCGGAGCAAGTGATATTATGTGTAAAATATGCTGGTGTCAGGGCAGGGTTCCCCAGGAGAGGGGAGGGACTGGCCCTTGGGAAGCTCTGGACGCGTGGCTTGGGCCCAGCTGCGCTCTGCAGCCTTCTCTTTCTTTAACCCCTTAGCCCCAGGGCGGCTTTCTTTGCCTTTGGGGCCCAGCAGCCCGAAGAAGAGACAGGAGGTGGGCCTCGGCGGGCGCTGCGGGCCCGTATGGCGCCTGCAGGGGCTCCCCTCCCCGCGGGGGCCGGCCTCGCGAGCCAGCTGCCCACCCTCGGAGCTCACTCAGGCGCTGCTCTGACAAGAGGCCCAGGACACAAGCCTTTTTGCTTTAAACAAAAAGCTGCCGCTGTTGCCCCCTTTCCCTTTCCATAGCGGGGGTAGGGGCTGCCTAATCAGGAGGAAAGCCTCATCCTCTCCTACCTGGGGCCCATCTTTGCAGGAAGTTGGGACCAAGTCAGAATCGGATTAATTCCCCCAACCCCATGAGTGTATAATGCTGTTAGCTGAGTCACCGTTTGGCTTCTGTCTAGAAATAACGTGATTACAGCATCGATCTTGTGCTTCTTGGACTTGGTGCATGCTCTCTCCTTGTTTTCCTCGTTTTCTGGGCTTTGAGGAGCATGACACTGTTTGAGACAAGACACAGTTTACTTAAATGAAGACATTAATAGAATTTCCAAATCTGACTACTATTTTTTTTTTTAACGGCTGCCTTTCTCACACCTAAATGCTGCCTTCGAGAAAGGGAGCTTGTCTCCCCTATTGCCCAGATTTCTAAAACAGCTTTTGTGGTGGGTCCTGCCTCAGGCGATGCTGCTTCTCAGAGCAGGTGGCTGTGTTGGGCGCCTTACCAGCAGGGCTCCCTGCTCCCTTCCGTGGGCATTCCGGGCTCTGCTACAGCCCCAGCACCAGGGTGTCTCCGCACCCTCTTTATATCATACGCTCCGCAAGGGCACGAGCTCCGGCAACTCTTTGATCACCTGGTATGGTCATTGTTTACACGTGGGAAAACTCCACCTTAGACAAACTACAAGAGTACAGTTGTGTATCTCCGTTGCCAGAAAGGCACAGAGAGAAATGGAACCTTGGACTTGCAAGAAAAGTCTATAAACTGGCCTGTTTGCCAAAGCGTATGCTGGACGATTCATGAGCCAAAAAGCCTCCCCCCCACCCCCAAGCTGTTCTGTGGTGGTTTATTTTATTTTGCCTGTGGCCAGTCTTCTATGAAGTACAATGTAGTGTTGGTACAACAGATGATTCAATAAATGTCTACAGCAGGTCTCTTGTCTGTTATCTTCATTTACTGTGGCAATAAAAGGAGCCAGTGCTTTTAGCAGATGCATGAAGTTAGTCTACTAGGGTTGAAAGAATTTGCATATCCCCAGGCTGGGCACAGAAGGTAAAGTGATTAATGATATTTATGATGACACAGGCTCTGAAACAGCCCAGTGGCTGTCCTGACTCTGGACCCAGCGAGGGAGGCTCTTCCACACGGTTAGAGAGATTCTCTTCTCAACCCAGACAGAGTGGTCTGGAGGGTGGAGCCGTAAGAGCCTGACAAGGGCCTTGGCAAGAAGTCTCCCCGGTAGTCAATTAACCTTTTTCCCTTTAAAAACGTGTCTCTTCATTCCTTAAGAAGAGGAGCAAAGTTTTGAGAACAAGCTGAGATTCCACTCAGGTCAATTCCTGAGGCTCAGGCAGATGTGTTTACAGTAACGCTGGGTGCGACTCAGATCCCACCGGGATCTACCGTGTGCTCCTGAAAAGCACTGTCACTCGGCTGAAAAACTTACTAAGGGCTCACTATTGAAAGGGGCCGTGGATTCGCACTTCCTAGCATGCACTTTAGTTTCCGTATGGAATCTGGTCTCTGGCGTGTCTCAGCCAGAGCTTGAGAGGTCTTTGCTTGATGCATCTGTAGAGTCTCCTGATCAAGGCGTCTACGTGGACCTTCATTTGCTTTAAAGGCCTGCAAAGCATGGCCTGGTTCATGTCACGAGGTGATCTCTCGGTCAGGGTCAGGGCTGGCTCTCCGCGCCAGGGCAGAGGCATCCTGACCCTGGGAGGGTGACATCTCCCTTGCGGCTTCTGTGCCAGCCTCTGAATCTTAAGGGTCTCTTTGTGTTTGAATATTCACATAATCCCAGATGCTGCCTCTCCCTCCAGGGAGCTACTCCTTAACCCACTTACCTTCTCACTGGGTTTGGAACCTCGAGAGGTCCCAGAGTTATTCCTCTTGCCCGTGGCACAGAGTTGTTTCTCTAAAGGAGCACAGAATAGCTTTCTCTAAGCTTCCTTCTGGACGACTGCCTGTGCTGCTTCCGGGGTCATCCAGATTGCTTGTCTTGGAATACCCCCTTCTGAGGAAGCGGGCAGGCAGCATGGTACAGGGAAAATGCTTTCTGGGAAGATCTGATTCAGAGTCCTACCTTTGACTCCATGACCTTGAGCAACTTAAACTCTCAGGATCTGCTTCCTCATTTGTGTTCTGGAGACGGCAATGTCTGTCAGAAATTGGATGAGGAATACGTTAGAGAACATGTGGGAAGTCCCCATCACAGTGTCTGGGACATAAGGGGTATCTCAAGAGAACGGCCCTTTACAATGGACTCAGCTCTGTCTCTTCTATGAGGCCCTTTTTATCATAGGGCCTTCCAGACATGATGTCCTTAGTATGAATGTCCTATCCTTATTCCTGGCAATGGGAAGACTCAGTCTCCAAGTTTCTTCAAGCTCCTCCAGCTTTCATTTTTAAAGGTGAAAGAAGATGATGCTATGTTCCCCCCTCAGCCTTGGCCTGTGGAAGGGGAGTCTGACTGCCCACGTGCATGTGTGCACAGCGGTGTGTCGAGCTATATAAAGAGCAACTAAAGGGCACCTACCAGGGAATGAAAATGACTAGGGGAAGACCTACCAGAATGTGCTGAGTGCACTGTTTCCTGCTGCTCTGAGTGGCTCTTTAGTTAGGTTCAGGGCAAACAGTTTTTAAAAATTAGCTTTCTGGGACTTCCCTGGTGGTGCAGTGGTTAAGAATTTGCCTACCAATGCAGGGGACACAGGTTCGAGCCCTGGTCCGCGAAGATCCCACATGTTGAGGAGCAACTAAGCCTGTGGCCACAACTACTGAGCCTGTGCTCTAGAGCCCGTGAACCACAACTACTGAAGCCCGCACACCTAGAGCCCGTGCTCCGCAACAAGGCACCGCAATGAGAAGCCTGCGCACCGCAACGAAGAGTAGCCTCTGCTCACCACAACTAGAGAAAGCCCGCGTACAGCAACGAAGACCCAAAGCGGCCAAAAATAAATAAATTTATTTTTTTAAAAAAATTAGCTTTTTAGGAATCATTCAGTGCCTCAGGAATTCTTAAATAACTGTTTCCCTGGGCTTCCCTGGTGGCACAGTGGTTAAGAATCCGCCTGCCAATGCAGGGGAGACGGGTTCGAGCCCTGGTCCGGGAAGATCCCACATGCCGCGGAGCAACTAAGCCTTTGTGCCACAACTACTGAGCCTGCGCTCTAGAGCCCGCGGGCCACAACTACTGAAGCCTGCACACCTAGAGCCCGTGCTCCGCAACAAGAGAAGCCACTGCGATGAGAAGCCTGAGCACTGCAACGAAGAGTAGCCCCTGCTCGCCACAACTAGAGAAAGCCCGCACACAGCAACGAAGACCCAACGCAGCCAAAAATAAGTTTATAAAAAAACAAACCAAACCAAAAAATAAACCCGGTTTTTCTTTCAACCACTTATCCATTTTTAACTTATAATGAAATAACTGGAACAGCCCAGGAATGCTTTTCAGACTGAGCAGGTAGTTCCTTCCAGAGTCCTCTCCTCTTTAAAGGCAGTTGTGGCGTCCAGGCTGGGATGACTGCATGCCTGGAGTTTTCCTGCTTCCCCAGCTTTGGTGCTTTGGGGGAAATGGATGTAGTTACACAGCAGGGGCGTTTGTTCAACAAAGTCTGGCGTCTAGAGGAGGTGGTCTCCTTCCTTGCTTGTGCCTGAAGTAGACAGAGAGGTCGAAGCCAGGCAGGAAAGACCACAGGACTCTGTCCTTAACGAAGGGTATGGAGTCTCCAGCCAATTTCAGAAAACCTGCAACCTCTCCGTTCCCAGGGCAGCTGCCTAGCTCTCTATATGGCAAGGATTGGTAATTCCGGCCGGATTTCTGAAGAAAAAATAAAGTCACTGGAAGCACTAGGCTTCCAACTTTAACCAAGTTAGCCTTGGGAGCTGGTGCTGTCCCCCTGCCTCGGGCCTGCGGTCTCTAACCCTAACAGTTCTAACTGGCAGCCTTGGATTTTGGTACGGTAGCTGGATTGGGGTGTAGCCTCAGCTATTAAAATCAAAGGAGAGGAACTCAGTGCTCCCTTGGCATGGCTGGAGAAAGGCTCTTCCACGGAAGAAAAAGCCTCCCTTTCTCAATGAATGCAGTGAGCCTTGGCTGATGGGCCCTCAGGACCGTCTTGTGCATGGTTCTTGCGTGCCCGCCGCAGTGTCCAACTCCCGAGAGAGGTGCTCAGTAACTTCTCTGATGAACCAGAGCCTGAAGGGGTGACTCTTAATATCCCTTAAGAGACCAGCCAAATCATTAGGAATTTGGCCTCTGCCAGTTGTTCTTGGGGGAGGCTTCCTCACACTGCAGGCCTTAGTGTAGCTGAGCGCAAGTCAGCTCCCCTGAGAGGTACTGTAATGAAAGGAGAGTGCACCACAACGCCATGTTTTTCCAAGTGTTACCCATTTATAAATAAGTACATTTGCTTTCATACATACAGTTCATTGTACAGATGGCGATCTGTATACATGGGCAGGAAACTGCATTCATTTAACTTTTCACATCTATCTCACACAGCTCACATGTACAGACAATAAAACTGCTCAAGCAAGTACAGCAAAGGAAAACGTCTTTCCTTATACACAGGGGCCTAGATGCCTCTGTTGGGTGTGGGACATCCCCACTGCACGAGTTCACAACTGTGTGGTGTTCAATATATCAGGATAGAGAACAAACATGCATTGGATAATATACTGTACAGAGAAAGTCCTTTACATCTGAGTTATAGAAAACCTAAAGGAAAACTAAGTGCATTAAAGCTTTTTCCAGCAAGTGTCTTGAAAGGACAGCAAAGAGGAGGAAGAATCAAAATCATATTAGTACAAATCACTCTTTAATTGTAGACTGTACATGTCTGTACTAATTAAAATCATCTTGGATTTGGAGGAGACAGAACAGAGACAAAGATGCTATGCTGGATGGAAAGGAGGCCATGCCTGAGAATGGCACCTGCCCTGAGCCTGACGAGGAACTGGTCCCACTCAGCAGGAATCAGCCAAAGAGGAAAAAAAAAACAGAAACAAAAACAAACCAAAAAAACCAAACCAGAACAGGAAGTGTAACTTACAGAACTTCCAAAATAACCTGTGAATGAAGTAGAGATCTGGAGCCAGCATTTCTAACACTTTTCCAGTAAGTTGGTTCACAATAAGGCAGGTACATTCAAGTACTGAATTTTCCAGAATTGACTCTCTGTCTGGTCCTGGGGACCAAAGGGATTGAGTTGAGTCCCCCTAACCAGGTGTTCTGGTTAGCCATTAGGCAAAAGAAAAATCCAGCCAGCAAGTGCTACAACACAGCCCGCTAAGCTCCTTCCTTTCCACAGACTAGGTGGAAAAAACGAGAGCAATGCCGGCCTGCACCTATATGCATCCAGCTAAAACCTGACAGGTCAGCTTAGTGGAGATATCACAGAGTCAGCAGGAAGAAATGAGAGGATATGGGTGAGGAAACACGAAAGTAACACTTGATTTTTGGTGTCCAATTACGCATTCATTTGGTACTGACTTTCAAAGCTCTGACTGTGGCCATCAGCTGGCCACAAGCATCTCAGGGTGGTTCAGCTGCTGTGAGGCATTGGACACCGAAATGCAGGTTACCAACACTTCAGCCCTTGAGTGGTCTGTGTTATAAAAGTTGATGAAGTCCCAGTGATTATTCAAGTAGCTCTGCACAGTGGCTCCACCAGCCCCATTGTGCTTGTGTCCAGGCCCCCAGCCAGCCACCTCTTCTTGGGAGCAGCCAGAGCTGAGTTCAAGGCATTGCATGGTGAAGGTTTCCATGACACGTCTTTGTAGGTAGCTCCTACCCCTAAGCCCTTTGTTCACTGTTGTCAGTCATGGTAGCTGCTGGTCAGTCTGGAATTCCTAGAGGAGAAGGAGAGAAAGCCACACACACCCCCCGTGCACACGCAACCGGGTGGCACAGGCCTGGTGTGGGAGCAGCTGCAGGCTGCCTCTGCAGGGTAGCTTCTCGAGAAGGGGGCAGCCCCGGGACAGACAGGCAGGGCGGGCGAGGCTGGGATGGGGTGGGTACATCCTGCCCCCTGGGGAGCCTGTTCCATTTTGTGGCAAAGATTCAGCAAGCAACTGGTTTTGTCCAAGGCAATTCTGCAGGAGAAAAATAACTATCTTTGAATCAAACCATCCAACCGTGACACCTCTGGAGTTATAAAAGTTGGAGGCCGAGAGGAACTGAGAGGGATGCTCCTGGGGAAGAAATGGGTCTTCTGCACACCCATTCATCCACCAGAGAAAAGGAGCTCTGGTCAGCCTTCCCCCAGCCTCTGCCTGGCTGAAGGTCCAAAGCAGGAAGTGTTCAAAGAGCTTATCTCGCCACATCTGGCACAGATGTATGAAGAGCCCTTTCCAGGCCTTTGTTCCCTCCTTCTCGAACCCTCTTGAGCCTATGAGCCTGTCTGTTGTTGGCCTGGATGTTGCTCCTCCAGAGATGCTGCCATTCTCTGCTACCAGACAAGCCTGGTGCAGAGCCACAGTGACACCTAGTGGTAAAGTATGGTGAAGCAAGGTGACATCCACAAAAACCCACTGTCTATGACTAAAATCTAAGGAAAATACTTATGGATATTAAATTAGATACTGATTAATTTTTCTGTTGGGTACATCTCTGGAATATAAAAATACCAATATTTAGAGAGGGGGTTCATAAACTACTATACAATATAAGGGCCGAGAATACCTTTCTCTAAGCTGTTCTGTTTACAATAATCCAGGCTTAACTAAATTAGCAAACTTGTTATCTCTGGACAACGACCTGGGGTACTGTACATGATTCTAATTAGTGGAATTTTCCTGAGCCTTCGAGTTTAAGTTAAACACATCTAGAAAGAAGGGCACATGGGAGAGGAACAAGAAGGGTTTGTGCTCTATTAACTTGGGACTTTTAATAGCGCACGTCTGCAACCCGGACAAGATACAACAGCAGATACAAAATGGTCTCCATTTTGTCCATGCCAAATTCTCATGTTACACAGGTTTTCCCTTTACTTTGTAAATAAACATTAATTTTTAATTGTTAATTGTGTGCCTTACTGATCCAGTAAATAAAGTAACCATGTCTCAGGAGTCCCTAAGAAAATTGCTGGAAAAGCACTTTAAAATCACGGCAAATATTTTTTTGTATTTAAAAACTCTTAATCTTTTTGATGCTTATATACAACAGTTATTTCTTGTGCTATAAATGTTGTGATCCACTGCTTGCTTTCTTTCCTTTTTTTTTTTTTTTCCCTTGAAAAATACACTAAAAGACAAGGGCGGTTTTGCTATTTTCTAATGAAGACATTACTCACACTTAAATATCCAGTATTTATCAGTTACAAATTCAAACAATAAAGTGCACCCATTTAAAGACATGATGTGATGGAAACCCATTAGTGCAAGAATTCTGGGTGAACGGAAGGTAGGATTTGGTGAGAAACCTATAAGCTGAAGTCTGTCACCACTGTCTCCATTTCAGGGTGATGTGAATTGGCTGAGTGGAACTTACCGGTTTCATGTGAAAAATTCCCCCCCCCCCCCACCTGAAGCCAGACATTGACTGAGCAAGTGCTGCCTGGGGAGGAGGCATCTCTAAGGTACAGCACTGAGATCGTCCCGTGGCAGTGAAGTAGCAAAACAGGGCACAGGCAGTCTGCTTACAAGGAAGAGCTTTGTCTCCTGCTCCAATAAGGTCCAGTTGGCAATTTTTAGTCAAAAACAACGGGCGCCCAGTAGTGATATTCACTCCCTCTTACGATGGCTAAAAAAGAATTGCATCTTGACTGTTGACAGTTTAGTGTTTTGTCCAGTAAGGCATGGACCCTAAATCTGTCTGTCCTAGAAAATTCTAAGAGACACGCTCGGGAGAAGTGGCATCAGTGGTGTATTTGTAAAACTACAGCACCTGCTTGCCCACTCACGTGAGTGCAGGTGGTACGTGTGGTGTTCCAAATAAACAAGGGGCACTTTTCTAATAAACACTGAGAAATTTTCAAAATGTAGCAGCAGCTCCTCAGTGAGTAGTAGTTAAAAAGGGTAAGATGCAAAGAGCCCAACAGGGCTGAGATCTGGACAAAAAAAGCTGAGAGGCTGCTGGGCTCCTGGCTGTAGGCTGATGCTATAGCTGTACATTTCACCTTCTTGATGAGAGAGAGAGAGACACTGATGTCCACTCTGGGCTAGGTGAGTGGGAGACAGTCCTTAAGCATCAGAGAGAGTGGACAGAGGCTGGGTCTTGAGTTAGCCTTGCTGTTGACTTCTAGCACAGGACACACATCCCGGCCTGTTCCAGGCTTGGGGGTGGAGGGGTTCATCTATTTGGCAGAATCTAAGTTAGTAAAGAAGTGTTTCTGATTTCAGCTTCATGCTCCCCATGTCTTAACGATTCTTTCAGAGGACACTTACTATTACAAACAGGTCTGGTCACATCTGGATTTTTATTCAGGAAACCTCCCTTCCTGTAGCCCTTTACTAACAAGAGCAGAATGATTCCTGGTAACAGTGACCGAATTCTCTTTTGTTTACTTTTAGTTGTTTAGTTTGTTAACTTTAAGAGCTGATGTGCAGTCGCTACCAGGCCTGTGCTAAGGCTTCGATTTCAGTGTTCTTGCCATCCCTCTCATGCTGGCCTCAGTCACTCAAAGGACTGGTTAGCAAAGGGCCACCAGACACAGGAGATGTCTGGAGGGTGACTGGATCAGAAGACTTGCTGTCTACCTTATGTGCTCCTACCCAGGGCTGAAAGGGGTCTTTCTTCACCCGGAAACACTTTGCTGTGCCTGGCTTTTAAATATCAATCCCCAAACACTCCTACCTAGAAAAAGAAAAGAGTAAACAATTCCTGTAATAACAGATAATGAAACAATAGATCTTGAAATGGAGTTAGACAGCATTTGCCATGGAATGCAATGGCCCTGGGTGCAAGCTCTGGGAATAAGTCTTACCGTCCCCAGAGAATTCAACTTCCTTCCCCCAAAACCAATTCTTCACTATACCATCTGGGTTTTAAAAAAAAAACAAAAAGAGGGCCAGTAGAACAAAATCTGGCTCTAGGCAAAGATCCAACTTAACAGGATTACTACACCAGGCAACCTCCGGGAAGAGAATGCTTTTTGAGGAATACGATGCTCAGTGACGTATCAGAACCCAAAAAGTAGATTTCTCCAAGACAGATTTTCTACAGCCTTTCACTGAGAATCCAGAACAGTCTCTCTCTCTATGTATTTATTTATTCTCTCCCCCACCCATGGAAAATCGGTAGCTTTTAATGGTTAATTTGGCTAAAAACGTAAAGAATAACTCAGTGAATTATTTAAAAGTATGCATGATTCTCATCCAATTTCCTCGGCTGACTGGAATATTTAAAGGGCTGGTTGTTTTCTCAATGTTCCTAAAATGCCTCTTGGGAAATCCATGTAGTGACATTTCAAATAACTGCATTGGTGCTTTCTTATTTCTTCTCTTTCTCCTTGATCCTTTACCCCCAGAGGAAGACCAGCGATAATCTAAACGAACATTCTAGACCGGATGGCTGCAGGGAGCTGGCGGTCCAGGGGAGGAGACCATGGCACAAGAATGCACTGGGGCTGCTATTTGGATAACACTGGATAAGAATGCAAAGGCAAAGGGGCATCACACTCTTTCTAAAGTTCCTAGAAGAAAACGAACAAGAACATCTTATTTTTGTAAAAAAAGGAGAAAGACGTTTTACACAACAAGAACATCAGTGAAAGCGATTGTCTCCTGGAAAAAGCTGACCAGTGTGTCTGATCTCCCTGGGTTAAAGCACACGGCACAACAATCTCCTCGTTGGCATCTGAAGAGAGGGAGAGAGCGTGTGGCTAGGGTACAGACAAAAGAAACCCAAGTCCTGGCTCCCCGGAGGCCAGCTTCCCAGTTGGCTGCATGCAAAGGATTTCGGCATGTGGGCTGCCACCTCTGAACACCACGCGGAAACTACATGAGAAATTAAGCCAGAGAACTACCTCGAATGTGGAAACCAAGCCTGAAAATGTGCAGTGAACACATAGGGGTCTCACTCCAACACACGTCTTTTAAACATTAGACTCCACAAATGGTCTCTTTGGTTTGATAGGGGACGTCTGCCCGTGTCGAGAGTCCCGGGACAGCTGCCTGTGCAGGTTGTCCTGGTACGCCTGAGCCACAGGGAGGGTCCGAGCCACCTTCACGTCGGGGTACGAGGAGGCCTGGCTAACTCTCTCCAGCAGGTCTCCGCGCGACCCGTTCGCCAGCATCCCATGGGGGCTGTAGTAATCGTCCTCCAGCAAGTGGCCGTTCTGTGCATTGTTGGTTTTGTTATAAAAGGCAATGTTGCTGATGGATGACGGTGGGCTGAAGGACTCAGGCTGAGGCAGGTTGCCTGGAGACGTAGGACTGAGAACGGTATCCACTGATGACACTGCCCAGGTCCGATTCTGCTGGTGAAGGTGGGGGTACTGTTGAGTCCGGGCTGTTTTATCTATGATCCCCATGAATGGTGTGGTCCTGGATCGGGTGGGCTCACTAGGGTAACCTCCCTGAGTGGGAGACACTGGCGACAGCTCGTCACATGACCTATCGTATGCGGGTTTCAGTGGGATCTCCATTTGTTGGATCGAGGAAGATGGCCGGAAGGTAGGAGTTAGGTTGGAGGCAGATGAGATACTATTGCTAGATGGAGAGAAACGAAGGCCTACGCTTTGGGAGTGCAGCAATGGCCTGGGAGTTGGTGGGTGGGGTTTGATTTCATTAGGGTTGACACTAATAGGTCTTCTGATTAAATGTGACACATCGGGGGAACCTAGTTGGCTGGAGGAACGCTCCAGGTCTAGTTTTGAGTGACAGACTGGGTAATAGGATGCGGACTGGCTACGCCCAATCTGTGGTGTCTGGCTGTATCTCATGCCACCTCGATAGGCGGAGGAAGGTCGCTGGGGAAGGTCTTCTTTGGTCAACCCTCCGTGCTGACAGATGGCGCCTGCACTCAGGCTGGCCTGCACATGCTGCACGGGTCTCCCATCCCCTACAATCCCCCCGATTGACCCTTGATAAACCAACCGGCTCTGACTTACTCCTATGTCTCCTTGTGAAGACTGGTATTTACCAGCCATTGAATGGGCCACTTGGCCATAGGCCCCTGTGGAGATGACAGTGCTCGAATGAACTGCTGAGCTGGGCTGGTTGCTTCTCACGATCTGCGCTTTGGCCGGCTGGAGCCTGAGCCCTTGCTGGGGCACTGCCACGGGAAGCTGGGGCATCTGGTAGGGCCGCTGGGCCATCTTGGATAATGGAGATTTCGGTCTTCCAGGAAGCTGACTAACATTTGTTTCTTGCTGATAGCGCACAGGGGAGCCTGACTGGGATCTATACACACTCATGCTTTCCGCGGGAGGGCTGGCCCGATACTGAGGGCCTCTGCGGAGAGGGGACGGGGGAGGGCTCGGGTATTCCTTGCCCTGCCCTCCCACAGGAGGGGGGCTGAAGCGGTAAGATCCTCCCTGATGAGCTGGGGAAGTGTGCGGGGGACTAGGCCTGTAATGCGAGTTCTGGTGAGTCGGAGAAAGAGCAGGTGAGGTGGACTGATAGCTCTGCCTAGTGGGAGAACCTACAGAACTACTGGACCGGAAGTCAAAAACCTGGTGAGAGCCGAGAGGCGAGCTGGAGACGTAGGCCGCGTCACGGTGGGCCGGGGAGGGGGGCGGGCTCTGGATTATCGGGGGCCCCTGGCTGGGCCGAGCCTCCGTTTGGAGGCCGATGGACACATTCTCAACATCCTGTTCCAAGAACTCCTCCTCGAGTATGTCCTGCACGGAGTAGATATCTTCATGCTGGGGTTCGGGTTCTGTCTCTTCCGGTAACTGCTGCTGAGGCTGCTGCTGTGCCGCCGGCGGCTGCTGCTGCATCTGCCGACACTCCTCCTCCACTCTCAGCAGAAGCCTCTGGATCTCACGGTTGTTTGGACACAGCTTGATGGCCTCGTTCAGGTCCTCTAAGGCTGCTGCAAACTGTCTGCTTGACAAAATGTAAACACAGGAACTGGAGTTATTCTGAATCAACAGGAACCACCAAGAGCTGAGAACACGGTCACTGTTTCAGAGAACTGTTAGCGTCTGGGGGCATCTGGGGGGCTTTGGTTTCGTCTGATTTGTAAGGAAGGAAATAGGTAGGCTGTCATTCCAGAAGAGTCCAGAATGATTCCCTAGCCAGTTCAGCCTCCATCTTCCCTCTGGCCTCTCTGGGATCAGTGGAGAAATGTCCCCATTTTGTCAGTCCAGCGAGGCCCTTCAGGAAGTTTCTCTCAGTGTCCAAATGCACACCAGGTAGTATGAGGGTTGGGTGGGGTTGTCATTTACAGGGCCACTGTCAATTAGCTTAGGAACAAAACAGTAACTACAATATTTAAAATCTTGCTGATCCAGCAGAATTTTTTCTTTATATTTTAGCTCCAATTTCCAGGCCTGTTCCATCCTAGGCAAGAACCCTGTCCTCTGCCCTTTCTACCCCTCGCCCCACAGCACTGCGGCTCCTCCATTCTGCTACATCCAAGCTGGGCAGGCGTTAGGCTTGCTGACGAGGAAACTCAGATTCTAGTCTACAGATAAGGACACAAACGGTCAGAGATACTCCCGTCCTCTCTATTAACCTTGCCCAGAAAAGGGGCAATTGGCCTTGTGGGGAAGGAATAATCCAAGGGGAAAGAGAATTTGACAGTCAAGCTTCTGTAAGAACTCTGTTGCCCCAGCTAATTAAGACTAAGATCACTGCCACCGTCATCACTAGACTTAACCTGGGTTTGATTTTCAGGACCACATGCTCCCTGGTCATAGCTGTGAACCTGAAGCAGTTCTTTTACAGGCAGAGTTGGGGAGAAGGGCAGGGCGCCGGGCAGGAGGCATTAAGGACAGTGACAAGTTATCTAAAGATCACTGATGGCAGTTTCTAGATCTTTCTGGAGGCTTTCCTGCCCACTGGCCAAACCACAGCAGATGGGGCATGAGAGATGGGGTTTCTCTTGGGCCCTCTCAGTCCTGGCAGCAGGACCTCCTGTCTCCATGCATGTGTGGTGTGGTGCTGGGAGGGGTGGGTATGGGAGAAGGAGGCTTGATCCCACCAGACTTGAGGAGAGCCCCAGGAGGAAGACTAAATGATCCAGGGAAACTCCCAAAGGCCTGTAAGAAAAGAAAGAGGGGCCTGTGATATATGCCCGTCCTACTTTCCCCTCTAAAGGGCTGGGAGGATATTTTGCTCAAGTGACCTCTTCTTAAGCCACCAGTGTCTCTACGCTATCTGCTTTGGGGGTTAAAGAGCGACTGAGATACGGCAGAGGCTTCTGGGAAGAAGGTGCCATTCTCCAACAATGAAAAGGCAGTTTTCTCCCAAAGGAAAATGCTCTAGATCTCCACAGCCCCAAAGAGCTGCCAGCTGTACGATGCGTTCTGTGCGATGGGAGCCGTCCCCAAAGCTTGGTCCTGCGAGTCCTCAGGGACAGACATGGGGGTCTGTCCGATATGCCCCAGGATGGTCTACGTTGCCTTGGCCAGATTTTCAGAAAAGAGAGCTCTTGCTTCTCACCCTCTCTCTCTCTCTCCTCACCTGCTGCTGCGTTTTGCCCTTGCTCTTGCATAGTAAGCTTCATAAGATTTCGGTTTCAGCTCCAGGGCCTTAGTAGCAAATTCCTCCGCCATTCCAAAATCCTGTCATTACAATAGGTGTGCAAATGAGTCATTGAAGAGATATGAAAAATAGACATCTTGGGAATAAAACAGATTATATGTACATTTCTTTGACATTTATGGACGGAACACCTGGGATTCTTGACATGCCTGGCATGGCTCTAGCCACAAAGTTCCTTCTGCCTTTTGCCCTGTGTGGCCCTGCAATGGCTCACAGGAATTCATCTGCCCAAAAGTATGAAAATATTTTTAATTTGTCCTCTTTCTGCCTTTGCAACATAGTTCTTTCTGGTCCAGAAGCCAAATGTCAACCCACTGAAGCTCTTGAAGTTGGAAACCCAAACTCTCGCTGCACATGCGTATATGAGGCAAACACACACGTCGACGCCTCGTGTGTGCCCTCATCCTACCCCCCACCTTCCTGCCGCACCCACTATTCCTTGGCTTTAAAGGGATGAGAAGTAAGTCTAGGAAGATGGGATTTGTGTAAAAAAGAAATGACTGGCTATGGAGACGGGATGGAGGAGGGACGTCAGACAGGCTTGCGTTCGATTCTCTGCTCCGCTTTGTAAGCCCTCGGGGTGTGTTGTGTGTTTTCTTATCCATACGGACCTCCCAGGTAGGATTAAGAGCAATAAAGCATTTGAAAGCTCCATACACAGTCCCTGGCACACAGGAGATGCTCAATGAACGGTAGTTTCCATTCTGTTTCATAGAGGCTTCTCTGGCCTGCTCCTTCTCTTAACTTGTTCCTTACTTAGGAAACATTTAAAATTTAAATAATAATAATAAGACAAGAGAGAAGACTGGCTGTCACTGGGGCCTGTGCTGTCACCTCATCTCTTAATCACTGAGGCTGCCTGGAGGAACACGGTCCCATCTGTCCTCATTCTGAGAAGCCCGGGGAACAGGAACCAGGGAAACGAAGCCATAGTCTTCAAGACACCCTTACATACTAAACTAAAGGGGAAGGTTTTCTCCTCTTTTACTATCAAAGCCATAGTACAGCACAGTAGCCTCTGGTTACACTTGTGAATCCTAAGGCAGAACAAAGGTCCTGGGGTGGAGGTAAAGTTGAAAAAAAAAAAATTAATGGGCAACTTTCGACATAGGACGACAGACTTCAGGTGGTCCTGGGAGGTGATTAACTGTTTCTGATCCAACGTGGAGCTACAGAGGAAGTGTTCTATTTCATAGCATCAGCTTCCAGCTCTACTGTTTCAACCTTTCCCCTTCATTTTTTCTTTTGGGACAATTGTTATTTCTGGGAAGATTACAGAGTATTTTTAAGAAGCAGACTATTTGTGAGGCAAAAAGGCAGCCAGCAGGTTGGCAGCAGCTTCGGAGCTTTGTCTAACTCTTACTAACTGGAGGAGACCCTTGCTGCTGTTTCTTCTGCTTCACGTAAGAACCTCACCACCTTTCCCGGAGAACCTCTCCCACATCCCCGCTCTCCTCGGCACCTGGGAAAACGCTGCCTCTTAGGGCATCACGGTGCCCTCTGAGATACCCAAGTCTATTTATCAGGGTGCTCTTTTCATTGCCATCTAAAGATGGATGATATAAAGGTCACTTTTCCAGAACCGACAGCAGATCTGTTGCTACTGAGGCTGAAAGCTCACTTCTGTACGCCTGAGTTCTCTATCCCTTTATTCAAACATTCCTGTTTGGCCTGGATTATTTTTATCTCCTGAGGAACCATGAGACCTCAGGCTAGTGGACGTCAGAGATGCCTGACATGATCCTGGCTATTCCCAGGATCTGAGAGAGGGTTCTTGGCCCAGGAGTGTCTGCAGGTCAAGGGAGCAGTGCCTGAGGCCATCAGAGGCTGTATCTGCAAGGCAGGCAAGAAGGACCAAGGACTATTTAGGGGATAATAAAGGACCAGGAGGAGTTCTAAGACTCCCTCTGTGACAAGAAGGGACACGTCATGTTAGAATAAAAGGACGAAGAAAGAAGTGAAGAGTTGAAGATTAGCCTTAGAAATTAAACCTTGAAGTTCATGGTCCTGGGCCCTCTTTCCAGCCCTTCCTTAAATGACTAGGGGGTCTACCAGTAAAGAAGGGAATGACTAAAATTTGTATCTAATTGCATCTGGAATTCCAGTGACCACTGCTCTCACATTTTCCCAAAGACCAGAAAACTGACCTGGGGGCAGGGCAGGATGATGATGGCACTCCAATCACTTTCAGCAGGAATTAGGAAAATTCAGAAAGCTACAAAGTGCCCACAGGATTAACTTTTTTATCGTTTGAGGTACGGATTGTACTTAGACTTGATTTCTTTCAAATTGCAAATGTCAGTGCTCTGTGAAGGACAACCAAGTTCCAAATGGGGCAGACAAGGATTTCAGGGGCCTGGTAAAAGCCAGTGCATGACACGGACCGTCAACTTCCAGTACTGCAGAAAGGAGCCGGGATGAGAGGGACTTACGTTCATTTTCCTGCGACATCGAGAGAGGTTGAGGAGGAGAGACACTTTTAGTTCCCGGAAGGTTTTCAAGTCCTCACCAAACCCTTCTCTAGGGAATTTCTTCAGAGCGTACTGGTAGCGCTGGGCAGCTTCCTTTACTTTCCCTTTCTAGTGGGAGCACAAGAGAGCAAAACACAGTTGGTCTGCTGAGCAGCTGAGGAGGTTTGCCCCCACTCCCTTCCTCTCTCCGCAGTTACTACTAAGGGTTAGGCCCTCCCAACACCAGCCCTGACGGTGAGAGCAGCAGGGTCCAGTCTTTTCTACTGGAAGCTCACCTGGCAGGTGAGGGGTGACGAAGGGGATTCCCAAGATACAAGCCAGAGAAACAAAGTCTTGGCGTATGAAAGGCCTGGGACCCCAGCTTCCCAACTGGACTCCCAAGGAACTGACCTTGTTCATTTCAAAGGAGGTTTTTCCCCGACCTGATCTCCCTATAGGACACATAGCATTCCCCAGTCCCAATCACTCCAAGGTTATTACTACTTCTTTACATCTGTTTTATCTGGAAATTCTTTTTGTTCCACCTTGCCAGTCCTCTACAAGAGGCCATTCTCCTCCTCACAAAGGATGTGGGAGCTAAAGCAGTCTAGCTGTTGCTCCCCTAATCTCATGGCATAAAAGAATATCAATGAGTCTTGCCCTGTTTTTCAAAAAGGCATGGGGTAGGGTGGTGGTAGACAAGTGAAATTTAGAATTTGTGATTCCATCTGTGTCAGAGGGATTTTCCAAGATGAGGTAAATCTGTGACCCACCTAGGGAACTGGTCACAGGGGCCTTGAACTTTTCTTACATTTTGCATCTGAAAATCTATAAGCTGAGCCCAGAATGATGCAGGAGGCATCTCACACTGTTAGCTGCCCTTCATCCACTCCATTCTGTCTGTATAGTTGCAACTCCAACCAGGGATCCTGATCTTTTATTTTCTCTTTAGACCCTTTCACTGAGGATAGACTTGGGAGTCTTCCAAGGCAGAATTCTGGGTAGGAGCAGGAGTAGCTCTGCCTGTTTAGGAGGTAGGACTCCTTGTCTTAGGGTGCCACAAGTTATGTCATGAACAGGGCTGAGATTCTTGACAGCAGTGCCACTCTCCAGTCCATAAACATGACACCCTGAGAGGCCCTTCTTTGAAGTCATGTAAAATCATGGCTGGGTCAGAACTCAAGTTTCCTAGAAGCCTAAGAGTCCTAGATTACAGTAACTCTCACTCAAAGGGTCTTTGGGAAATACAACGGTACTCCCAGGAGCTCTGTATACTCCTTACACAAGGCGGAAGTAACGTGCATCACAAGCATTTCCTCATCTTTGGGCCTGGGCATGTCTCAGTGACACCCGCTGCCAAAAGTTGGGCCGGATTTGTATTCACTTTAGGAAAAGAAGATTCAGCTAATCTTAACACAATGAGATAACTCTGACATGGGAAGTTCTTAAGGGACTTCCTGCAGCCCATGGGAGTTTGTGTGTGTTAGGGATATGCAGCCTTCAGCTTGAACTGTGAGTACAAGAAGACTTCATACCTTTTTTGTTGTCATTTCAAGTAAATCTTGTAATTGCTATTTGTCTTGGTTTCCTTTCCTTCCTCAGGGATGCTGATAAGCCATTATTACTACAGAATTTTAAATCTACATATATATTAAATATAAAAGCTAAGATTGATGCCTCTTTCCCACAGACTGGAAATATCTGCACTATATAACGTTTCTTTTACTTGTCCCATGGTTTCCAGGCTCCAATGAACAGATTCCATGTAGAATCTACGCATCTGCCTATTAGTGACCAGGTAAGACCAGGTCTTTAGGTCCGTCAGCTGCAGGCATGTGCAGGCTACTCTTGCTCTCTTGTTGAGAAAGCAAAAACCTGGGGTCCTCAGCTTACGAGCCCACCACCGAGGGATGGCACTGCCTCTAGAACCAAGGGTGAGACCTGCCGAGACTTCGGGAGATTCTACAAGGAGAGAACAGTCAGGGCTGTCTGGAGGACACGGTTCCTTCCTCCGCTCACCTTATAAAACATGTCTCCCTCTTCCATCAGCTTGCTCAGCAGGATGATCATGATGTCTGGTTTGGAGGTGGCCATCGCCCATGTGGCTGGACCTGTAGTGTACAGGATGCATGATGGGTAAAAAACTCATACAATGTAAGGGTGGCAGGAAGCTAGGTGAAAAAAACACCCTTGGGGAATTTCTGCTGAGAGAACAACTTGCTCCACAACAATGGCCTCATCTTTTAGAACTGGGAGTGTCTTAGTAACTCCCACTGCCAAGAAGCTGCGTTGGATTTGTATTCACCTTAAAATAAGAATGTTTGAACTGTCTGAGTTTGCACCACTGGAGGGCAGCAAAGCCTGCGTGTTGTATTTGGGCAGGCGATGGCTTATTTTGGAGTTATTTTAAATAAGGAAATTGGGAGAAAGGGTTTACATTAAATGTCACCATAAGATTTTAAAAATCTAAAAAGGGTAATTTATTTCAGAATCTGGGACTCAAGAGCCCCAGCTGTTTAGTCTCAATTTTTAAATACGTTCTTTGCAGAAGGGAAACCATGAAAGACTCTAAAGGTTCCCCTAATCTGTAAGTACTGAATAGGACTCCTGGGATTCATGCTGAACCAGGAGCACGGTTCCAATGTGAAACAAGCCAACATGACCGAGGACCACTTTACCCACAAAGAGAAAGAAAAGGTTAACTCGATTAGTTTACGGATGCCTGAATTATTTACCAACTAGGCTTTTCAGGGTTAGTTATCAAAAGTTCAAGTTATTCTCTACAACAGTCATTAAAAAAAATCTTCTTTTAAGGTGAAGTAAATTAAAAGATTAGAGGTGTAGGGAACTCATGCAGGCTAAATCAAAGAGGAGAAGGCAAAGCTGATCAAGCCATCAGACCACGCCTGATGCTGACAGCGGTGAAATATACCTCGTGGGCGACTCGGTAACGTCTGACAACCTTCAAAGAAAGGAGAAAACAAAAAGTTGTAGGAGAGGAAAAAAAAATGGATGAAGGTGAAAAAAAAAAAAAAAAAAAAGAAGGAAAAAGCAGCGGTGAGAGGCAGGCAGCAAAAAAGCCAGCATATCAGCCAACCCTTGTCTACAGGCCTGAGGGACGGGGAGTGGATGGGACGGCAGCCGCAGGGACTCGAGAGTCCAAAGCACACACAGAGCAAGGGAAAGCGAAGGCTGTGGCGGTGCAGGGATCCAGGATGCTCACAGGGCGGGGCTGCTACCGAGGTGTCAGCGCTGAGATGTGCTTAAGGTCGGAGCAGCCTCCTGGCTAAGGCTACTCGGGGCACTGCAGATAACCGTGTGATTTTGGACACAGGGTAGCGTAGACCATGGCTCAGATGGTGCTTTCTCTGGGCCAAGAGCCTTCTGTTCACTTGGACAATAACTGGGCCAGGGCAGAGGGGAAACTACATACACGCACACCACACACCCAGGGCAGCCAGACCGCCGGACCAGTCTGGCCCCTGGGCACAGATGGCCAGCACCTTCTTCCTTTTTCCTACCTATCTTGGCTCCTTTCTTCAGAAGAGTGACAACAACAGAAGTGTTCCGGCACCCCACTGCCCTGTCCAAAGGGCGCATTCCGCTGTAGTCAACGTGCTCAATCATGGCCCCGTGATCCACCAGGAACTGGACCTAGGACACGGACGAAGCAGCGCAGTTAACGCAGGTGTGACGGCTCACACTGCTCCACTCAGGGCTCCGGCTGCTGCCTGCCCTTTATTCAGCTACTGGTTTGAGCCAGGCTGGACAGTCATGGTATTCCAGGCCAGACCTACGCTCCCGGTCTTTAATGGTGTTTTCAATGTTCCCGCCCTGGAGCAAGTACAGATCTGAGAACTTTATATCAGGAATCATCAACCCCAGATAACACTGTGGACAGAGAACCTTCCCTATTCTTACCACCCTGAGGCTTGGTTAAAGGCACTCACCACCTCAGCATCACCATAGAAAGCCGCCAGATCCAGTGGGGTGCGGCCATTCTTGTCAGCATGGTCTGTGGCGGCTCCATTATCCACCAGAGAACGTACTACTGAGAGGTGACCCTTCAAACAAGCCCAGCTGAGGGCTGTCAATCCTTCTTTGTCCATTAGTGCAATGGAGGCACCTACAAGAGCAGGCATAATACAGGGCTGAGGAAACATGAAAAACATGAGAATTCACAGCAGGAGGGAAAGCCGGTATTTAAGGTGTACACTCGGCCAAAGCACAGCTATGTTTCTGGGATGTGAGTTGTCTTTGGATAAAACTGTTAACAAAATTGCTCCACAAGCTGTCAGTACAAGAGTCCAGTTCTTTGACAGGGCAGCCTGTCCTGGGTTATGCATAATCTCTCCCCAAGCTTACTGTTTATCCTTAAGTTTCATTACTCCTCTGTGAGAATCCTCAACTTTGCCCAAAATGGATGTGCTCACCGCCTCTAGAATCTCCCACAAGTACTCCTGTATCCACACTTGCGGTCATGCTGCCCCATGTGTGGATACCTTTTATCTCCCCATGACTTACCTCACTTCTACCTGTTCTCTAGGAACCATCTCAAACCTCCCTGTCGGGGCTTCCCTGGTGGCACAGTGGTTGAGTCCGCCTCCCGACGCAGGGGACACGGGTTCGTGCCCTGGTCCGGGAGGATCCCACATGCCACGGAGCGGCTGGGCCCGCGAGCCATGGCCGCTGAGCCTGCACATCCGGAGCCTGTGCTCCGCAACGGGAGAGGCCACAACAGTGAGAGGCCCGCATACCGCAAAAAAAACCCCCCAAAAAACAAAAAAAAACCCTCCCTGTCTCCAAAAAGCTTCTCGCATTCACTGTTACCTCATCTTGAACCTGCTTGACATGTCACCTTATTCTGTTATTAATCTTTTTTTTAATGTATCCCACTTATTTGTAATAAATTCTCAGTGCATGTTTTCTGAACTTGGCAAAAATCTTCGATTTCTAATGGTATAAACTCCTTGAGAGGTTCTCATAAAATAAGGAGCTCAGAACACGTTTATCATTGATGATAGTACCAGGCCGCCTTCTCCCGCCTTAGAATGGGAGGGAAACGGACTCATGGGAAGAGACTGAGCCCAGGCCAGGAAAGAAATCAGGAGTTTAATTAAACTAGTCAGCCTTCAACAACCCCATCCCCACTCTTTTAGCCTATTTTATATTCTGCATCTTCTTCCCTTCAACATTTCTATTTTCACCTGTGAGGAGCAAGCACACTTGACATACTGTTTTTGTAATTAGTCTAAACTTCAATATAGGTTTGGTTCTCAGCCTAGACTGTAAGCTCTTGGATGGCAAAGAGCCTGTCGTTCCCTTGCTAGTTTGGAAGAGTACCTAAGATGACTCTTTCCACACAGTTGGCATGACATGCACACTAACTAAATTAGAGATCAACTTACTGCACACACAGTACGTTTTCCAGGCTGCGTCCTCAGCTGGACAGGATTCAGATGTCAGATCAAGCTCAGGACCTGCCACAGCCAGGCTCTGGGGCTACTCAGCAGATATGTGGCCTATCACCTCTGTATCCCTAGAGGTCAGACCACCAGACTTTGTGGCTTCCCGTAACAGGATGGAAGGTTGGAAAGTACGATACTTCTAACCCTGAGGAGAGCCATCCATGTAGTGGGTTATCTTTTCACAATGGTGTCGTTTGCAACTAAAACACTGACTCTAACATGGAATGAATCTGAATATGGGACAGAATCTAAGGAGTTTTCTCAGATGCAACATCTATAAATTTCCTGGACAGAGTCTTCAGGGGTGGAAAAAGCAGGATAAGAAGGTTCTGGATGTATGTTACAGATAAATTGATTTTACAAAGATAAGGGAAGCCGGAATTTAAGAAATTAAAAGGAGATACATATGAAAAAAAACCAGGTATTCAATTTCCTCTGAAAATTCAATTTGAAATCTTCCTCTTCTCTCTTTTCTTCTCCGGGCAGTTAACAGAATCACAGTTGTCCCAAACATCCATTTTAGAACTTTGGAGTTACCGTCAACTCATCTGTCCTTACGACCTGCATGTAATCAACCCTTATATCCAAAATCTTTTTTGCACTTGGCCCTCCTGTTCTAACAGCTACTGCACCTGGATTCGGCATTACCTCTCATCTACTCAATGACAATGGCTTCCTAATTGATCCCCAGGTCCACTATAATCCCTTCATCAACTCTACTGTTCACACTACTGCCAAAGTGATTTTTCTTTTTTTTTTTTTAAAGCGCAACTCTGGCACTGATTTCCTTTTTAAAAATCTTGAAAGGCTCCCTACTGCCTTCAGATAAGTCCAAACTCTTTTAATCTGCTCCTTTTCAATTCCTTTCCACATACATTTCCAATTTTATTTCCCAACAGTCCTCATGTACGTCACTGGACAACTTGCATTATTTCCCCAAACCTGTTGTGTACTGTTTCTCCTCTCTGACCTTTCATTTACATTACGTCCTCTCCCTGAATATAGAACATTTTTCCCATTCAAATTTCAAAGTCTGTCCTGTTCTAACTCAAATACCTTTATCATCAGAGTACTTAGGATTCTCTGCTTTTTAAGGTAGTTCCTTATCTTTGTTTTATCCCCTCCTTGCCAGATTCTAGACCCTTTGAAGACATGGATTGTAGTGTATTTATTTTAAAAAATCACTCAGTTCCTAGCATAGTGTTTTGCGGATAACGTAGGCTAAATAAACTTGGGTAGGATTTGTTGACTGAGAGAAACTCTCTGATTTACGTGTGAAAGAATGAAACGGTAAGAAGACCGGAGACCAGACTGCCTGCAGCGTAAAGGGAACACATGTCTGGGATCTGTGTCTGATGAGCTTCCACGGGCTCACGGCAGACTGTGTGCAGTCATCTACCGCTTATCTGTGGTGAAGGGGTCCTGCCTTTTCCAGTAGACTCAGGTTGTTCTGGGACATTTACTCCTGCCACGTTTTATCCTGAGGAGCTAGGCGTATCTCCCTTGCTCCTCCAGCCCCCTCTTAGCAGAAGGATAGAAACCATGAAAACAGGTTTGTTTGGTGGCTTGTATTGGGGAAGCAAGAACCACTCTGTACACGGGGAAAACAGTTCTCTGATTCTGACCCAGTTTTGTGAGTCTAAGGTTGTGGAAACAAATCTTTGCAGGAGAGAGCTAAAGATCCAGTAAGTCTCTGACTGAGTTGTAGTTTGAAATCTTAGAAGAAGAAACCTTGTCTTCTTCCTAAATCAACTACCCTTCAGCTGCTCCAGCCTGGGCACGATTTGCAGGGGCTTGTTTTTCTTGAAGTGTGTGCACCTGTGGGTATTAATTATCGATGAGAAGATCCCGTTTACTCATAGGGGAGGCTTGCTGGAATGGAGTAAAAGCTGGTCACAGTCACACCACCTCCTGCTTGATGCAAATGCTCGAGCTCCACTAGATGGTACTGCAGAGTCACCAGTGACTGGAGCTTTTCTACTACAGAGGTTCGTTCCCCTGTCACTCACTACTATTCTGTATAGATGACTGAGGTCGGAGCCATTGAAGGGAATGCTTTGGATAGTATGACCACAAACTCCTTTAACTTATTTCCCATTCACCAGGAATATATGAATGTTGGTAAATGTCAAAAGGAATTTATTACAATAGGAGGGTAATAATACCCTGATTCCTCAAATAGGGTCCCATGGTCAACAATCATTTCAACTTCCATTTGCCTCCTTAGGATACAAGAAAAATATTAGTTGTGCAGGCTTACAAAACAATTGATCAAGTCAAAATACGATCCCTGGAAGATGAACATTTATTGAGTGTACGTTAAAAAAAATCAAAGTTGGGAGATTAAAGAGCTTAGATTATGTAAATTTGATTAGGATACCAAAAACCCCTCAAGCCATAAAGAAATAGAGAATGTCAGAATTAGAAGGGTCCCACTGTATATGAGAAGAGAGGAGACGGACTTTCATTTTCTCACCAACTGGCTTAAGAATATCCGTTCTCAACTCCTCTTGGAATCCATCCCTGGAAATCATGAGTTCCTGGGGTTGTTATGGGCACTGGTCATCAAGCTCTGGCACTGCAGGACTGACCTTGAGCAAGGAGAAAGTCCACAGTTCCCAGGTGGCCTTCGGAGGCTGCCATCATCAGGGGAGTGCGGCCCTGCTTGTCCGCCATGTTGACATCAGCTCCGTGGGTGAGTAAAAGATCAACAATCTGCAGGTGCAGAGAAGCAGGGCCCAATCAGCCAGGAAGCGCTGCTGAGCAGACACACGCACGCCCTCCCCCACACCGTGAGAACTCCCCGCTAGTCACCCCTAAAGAAACTTTCCACTGCAAGAACCCCCTGCGTGGTCTAGTACCATGGGATTCGATCTCTGACTGTCTCAGGGACAGCCAAATGAGAAGAACTCAACTCTAAACGTCCGACTCAGCCACTCAGTAAAAAAGAATTCAAGATGACAAAGGCCAAGATGTAGACTAAACAACCCCATGGTGGAAGCGCCAACACCTATGTCAGTGCCATTTTACTGGCCTCCAGGGGTTGCAAACCTGCCTGCAGTGAATATTTACAACTGAACAGAATACAGTAACTACAGAATACAGCCTCCGATAACTCTTCAGCACTGTTTGGCTCCTAGGACTTCTTTCCTACTTAAACATTTTCAAAGATTATAACCAATAGACTTTTTTTTTCCATCCTAAATATATAAATTAGCGTTTATCCAGAATCCAAACATCTGGAAAGATCACATAACTAGAATTTACAAATACCACATTTTCTTTTTGCAAGTCTGAGGCACACCTGCTGTAAGTGGCTAGCAGGGATCTGCTGAGGTTTGAACCTTCCAGAGACCCTGGGGATGTTGTGAAGTGTGAGAAGGAGGTCGCTGCACCACCAGGCCAAAAGTAGCTAGTCCTTCTATGTGATACAGATCATCAGGTATGACCTGTATTATATAGAATGTATGAATGTTAATTTTCGGATGTATTTTCAATTAACCAGAACATTAATAACAGAGGCCCAAGTCTTCAAACCCAGTGACTGCTGGATAACCCAAATTTTGTGATTTTTTTGCTTTCTGCTTGAGAAGTTCCCACCCAGGAATGTAAACTGATACAGCCACTATGGAGAACAGTATGGAGGTTCCTTAAAAAACTAAAAATAGAACTACCATATGACCCAGCAATCCCAGTACTGGGCATATACCCTGAGAAAACCATAATTCAAAAAGAGTCATGTACCAAAATGTTCATTGCAGCTCTATTTACAATAGCCAGGACATGGAAGCAACCTAAGTGTCCATCAACAGATGAATGGATAAAGATGATGTGGCATATATATACAATGGAATATTACTCAGCCATAAAAAGGAACAAAATTGAGTTATTTGTAGTGAGGTAGATGGACCTAGAGTCTGTCATACAGAGTGAAGTAAGTCAGAAAGAGAAAAACAAATACTGTATGCTAACACATATATATGGAATCTAAGGAAAAAAACAAGAAGGTCATGAAGAACCTAGGGGTAAGATGGGAATAAAGACACAGACCTACTAGAGCATGGACTTGAGGATATGGGGAGGGGGAAGGGTAAGCTGTGACAAAGTGAGAGAGTGGCATGGACATATATACACTACCAAACGTAAAATAGATAGCTAGTGGGAAGCAGGCGCACAGCACAGGGAGATCAGCTAGGTCGTTTGTGACCACCTAGAGGGGTGGGATAGGGAGGGTGGGAGGGAGGGAGATGCAAGAGGGAGGAGATATGGGGATATATGTATATGTATAACTGATTCACTTTGTTATAAAGCAGAAACTAACACACCATTGTAAAGCAATTATACTCCAATAAAGATGTTAAAAAAAAAAGAAAAGTTCCCACCCAGAACTCACCCCTGCCTGGGGCACTGGAAGTAGCTACGTGCTTACCTGCCAGTGGCCTTGGCGAACGGTGCTGAATAAGGGCACTGCCCCTCGGCGGTTTGGCTGGGCCACTGCTGCCCCCTGTTCCAGGAGTAGACGACACACCTCCAGTTTGCCCCTTCCGGCTGCAGCTGTCAGGGCTAAGGGCAGAGAGCACAGAATGAGCACAGGGGGTCTTGCCTTCTCCAGCCCTCGAGGGTAAGCAGGGCAGCACACCTGTGTTTGATGAATGTAATTGCTACTTTACCTCCAAGAATGATGATTCTGGCTACTTCTGCCATGAAGGAAATTTTCAAAGAAAAATAAAAGGGCTTACATATACGGAGACAGTTATAATAATTTTATTGAAAAAATCACTTTTGACCAAACTTACTTGGTTTCATGTTTCCTACCCAGACTATCTTCTCTGCTTTTAATCCCTCTCTTTTTTGGTACCTCGTCCCAGCTACAAACCTTTTACTGGTATGTGCATGGGTAAGAATGCAGAGAGAAGGGTCTTTGCAGACTACGGTCTTTTAGAGTTAGCTAGGAACCACCTCTGGCCAATTTCTACTCCTGGGCCCTTAAACTCAGAGAACCAGTCAGAAACTGCAGTCTTAATTTTGTTGATTTCTTAAATGACAGTTTCCTGGATTGCTTTTAAGGGAGTATTTACAATAAAAATATATTAAAAAATGTAAAAAAAAAAAAAAAAAGAAAAAAAGAAATTGCAGTCTAAGAGCCTTGGGCCAGTTTTCTTTTTTTTCATCAGTTGGGACAGAAGTTTCTAGTACATGTGTGACCATTTTCATAGGAGGGTCAAAACTGTTCAAAGTAATAGTCTTAAAGATGAGAGGAGTGTGACAAAGGCTCTTTTCTTCTGAATACAGGATAATGGAGTCACAGATAAAGCACAGCTATAGCGAGGATAAAGGACACACAGCAGGAAGAAACATAAACATTCTTCCTTCTGTGCTACTGTCCATTGTTTATGGTCTCTGATACAGAGGATACTAAGAGTGCTTATTTCATCCTTTGAGTACTGTTTCAATAGCAGTAAGAGGAATTTGTCAATATACTTTCTACTAAGTTCATATTTGAACAAATATGTATTTGTTTCTTAACCAGGGATCTCAAGTGTGTACACTCAGTGTTTTAAATGGATGAGGGTAGGGAAGATGGTAAACACTGTTAGAAAATGGCAGGAGTTATGCTTTTAAAGAAAGAGTATGGAGACCTTTTTCCCCACACAGACTTGAAAAACAGATGTGGTAGTCAGCAGGTCCTTCCTTTGCTGTGGCCACCTACTCCAATGACAAATCAGAGGAAGATAATACACGGCAGGTGCAGATATTTCAGTTTGCAAGTGTTGGTATCTAATCAGGGAAGCAACTGAAAATCAAATCAAATGGTCACTTGTGATTTTTTTCATTTAAGTGCAAATTAAGGCATTTTGTCTTTGAGCTTGGCCAAATTTACCCACGACTGACTCATATGCAAAACTAAAACTACCTGTAATTTCCACTGAGATAAACCTTCAAAGTAATCTTTTCCTTCTTCAAGGATAGAAAGGGCTTATGAAGGAAAATGTGGCAATTTTAGAAGATCTTAAACTAGATGTATCTAGGCCTTGTCTTATGTGTATTTTTCATTTTATTTTTTGGAATTCTTAACATAGGCATTTCCATCCTGTTCTCACAGAAGGGCAGAGGCTTCATCCTATCTGAGGTGAGGGTCATTTCCAAGTTCCGAATGGATAAGTTACAAGTATTGATGGGTTTGATTGTTTACTTGACTGAGAAGTTTGTCTCTTGTTCTTTAAATCAAAGTGATGTTCCCTCTTTTCCAAGTTCACATTTCTAATAGTTCAGGAAAAAAAAAAACAACTTTAGTTCTTGGGTCAGAACACAAGAGTAGCTTAAGAATTTGACTGGCAATCATCACATTGTATACATTAAACTTACACAATGTTGTATGTCAGTTATATCTTGGTCAAGCTGGGGAAAAAGAAAGAACTTGACTGGGTTAGACACTTGTTAGGAACCATAAGAATCACCTCGTTGGTACATAAAACAAAGGGTTTGGAAAATTTCTAGCTCTCCCAAGTTTAAAGTAGCTACCAGGGGGCAGGGACGCAGCAAGCCTCCCTTTCAATGTCTTGTGTATGGCGTGGTGTGTGTGTGTGTGTGTGTGTGTGTGTGTGTGTGTGTGTGTGCAGATACATTCTTTTTCACGCAAGAATTTATAGCACTCTGGAGAAAATACAGACAGTATTTCAGAATCAAGCCTCTCGTCAATGATGCTAGTTCACAGAACACAGATAAAAATTCACAAGCAGTGCCCATCCTGAAAGCTGAACTTATATACTGTCTGCTCTAACCTGGAGTCATGTTGCTAGGGGCTGGCCCATCTCAACCCACTGGACAACATGTTTATATGAGAGGGAATGTTCCATTTGGCCTTTTTCTTTGTTGTATCATCTCTGTTACTTAGGTTATGACGTAATTTGGCAGGAATCTCCAGCTGATATCTGGACACGGTCATTAACACAGCTGGCCAACTTCATCTCAGAACAACACAACTATGGAAAATTGGGTCTGTACTTTTCAAAATCCAAGAGCAAGGAGTTGCTTTGGCTGGATTTTATATAGTTCTTATCAAAAACCGTTAAAACTTTTTGAAAGTGAGACGAATAAGGCAAAGCCAGTTCTGTAAAACAACAACCTGATTCTTAGAGCAAATGTTAACAGTTTGGAGCCAAATCTCTCTTCCTAAGAGACCAGTAACAGAATTCGTTCCCTAGCGTGTCAGCATCTGATGAGATTATTTGAAATAAATGGTCCTTTTTCAAAGGGAAACAGCTAAGGAGTTTGAAGAAACAGATAGGATACAGCTCAGAGTTGATGGAATAGCCAAAGTCGGCTTCGATGGGATGCTGATGCTGAATAGAATGCAGAGAAGCAAATGGTTCTTTGATCTCTTCTCAACCTTGACAGTGTACAGCACAGACAGGTCATGAAGACCGATGGGATGGAGGTGGGTGGGGAAGACTTATACTGATCACTGCTATCCAAAACAACATTCATTTAGTTACACATTTATAGAGCTATTTTGTCAGATACTGTCAGCTCTCAAGGAACTCAGGGTTGAATAAGGATAACAGACAAATACATTACTATACAGTGTGATAAGCACAACAGAGATAAGTCCACGGGGGTTGTCTGGAGGTGGCACAGAGGAAGAAGTGTCTGAGAAGGTCTCCAGGAAGAGATGACAATCTAAACAAGATGCTGAAAGAGAAATAGGAGACTTATAGGCAACGACGACAGGGAGGCATTCTAGGCACAGGGAGAGCACGTATAAAGGCACTGAGGTGGGGAACGGCACGTTTACTCCTACTGGAGAAGACAGGCAACAGATGATGCTAGAGATCACGACACATCTTTTTATGCTACCTTTTTTTTTTTTTGGCCGCATCACACAGCATGTGGGATCTTAGTTCCCCGACCAGGGATCGAACCTGTGCCCCCTGCATTGGGAGCGTGGAGTCGTAACCACTGCACCACCAGGGAAGTCCCTTTTTATGCTACATTAATGTTACAGGTGGTCAATGAAGGGTGGTAAGCAGGAAAGTGACATGGACAGATTGTGGCTTAGAGAGATCACTTTGGCTGAAGTCTGGGAGATAAATCACAAAAGGGTGAGGCCAGAGACAAGAAGATCAGCTAGGAAGTAGTTGCAATAATCTAGACAAAAGATGATGAAGGCATGAATTAATGGTATCTTGTTTATGTTCTGAATTTTCGCTACTTTTGGGCCATGGATGGCTCAGGCTCTCCAGAGTTGCCAGAAGCTTTTAATGCTGGTTCTGTTCTACAGCTGTAAGACAAAGGAGAGGAGGGATTGGTGAATCTTGTCATCTTAATTGCCTTTCTTCTGTGTTGGAATACAGATTTCTGTGTTCCATGAGAAATCTGTGAAAACCCTGCAGGATGGGAGGGGGTCAGCCAGACGGTGAAAGCTCGATGTAGGAAGGTGCTCTTTGGAAGGACAAAAAGGCCATAAAAGGAGGACGAAGACAACCAGGATATTCCAGTGACCTGCTTTTAGAAAATCTGATATGTAAAAATTACATCTCCATAAATATTTCACTATATGCTAAGATGCATTTCATTGATTCTAAGATGTACTTTCTTCCCTCCGCATTTTTAACATCTCAAAGTCAGGCTGCATCTTATAATCGATGTGATAATAAAGAACTGTGTCAGTTTTATAGGCAGAGGGTTTTTCTTTCTGGTTTTTTTTGGAATGGCACATAAGATAATGGTTCTATCGTTTCTTATAGTTACTGGTGTTTTGGATTTAATACAGTAAATGATACAAATTGTTGGAAACATCATTACCATCGTATTTTCCCTAAGTAAAAATTGGGTTGTTTAGGCCAGGGTTGCAGATACGAGACCCTAACCAGCTGGCTGCAGGTCACAGACCTTCATTCTCTATGCAAGGGAAACCTGTATAAGATGCTGCCATTGGAGGAAACATCACAATTCAATGAGTCATTATAAATTTTAAATGATTATGTGCTGTAAGTTAAAAAGAAACGTGTACTTGGTAAGTCCATCACTATAGACAGAAAAGCAACTCAGAGTCTACTCTACACTAGTGGTGAGTGGTAGGGACATTTTTTAACATAGCAAAGACATGATTTCCCAGAAATTTTTCTGAAGTCAAATAACTTTTTATAGCTCTATAAATTATATTACAAATGTATTTCATTCTAACTCATATTTAAATAATGTCTTATGTTCATAGTGCTGAAATGAGTTCATATAAATATAAAATTAAACACAACACAATTCTGACTACAAGCAAACTGACATGAAACTTTGATTTTCTTTTACAATCTTGAGATACGGTATGTAGGTAAGAAAATGAATGTAACGAACTTTATTGCACACTTTAAAGCAGGAAATCTTTTAAAAGTCCTGAGGCTGTAAAGTTTTATTCTAATAAGAAATTCATCTCAATAAAAGTAAGTCTTCCACTTAGTTCACACCCTTCTTCAACATTTTTAAGGAATTCTTTCAAGGACAGCACTAGGACGTGTGTGATAGTCATCACTATGATGGTTGGTCTTGTAATTTCTGTCCACTGTCGCCATCGGGCCACTACTTTTTGTTGCGCTCCCCAGTCAGGGTTAGGGTTGCACGCGGGTGGCCTGGCAACAGGAGACTCTGGGAGGGACGGAGGGGCTGTGCCGGGGAGGCTGTGCTGACGGGATGTGAACCCTCATGTCTCTCCTGCAGCTCCAGGTCTCAGGACGCACACTCCACAACCGCTGGCGACCTGGCCAGCCCCTTCCCCTCGGTCTGCCCTCTGGCTTCCCTCAGGGTGGGGCCCCAGAGACAGCAGCTGTTGCCAGCTGCACATTTTCCTTTAATCTGTCATGGGCTCTTAAGCTGCAGCTGCCCGGCATCTGCTCCCTTTGGCTCTGACAGAGGGAGGGATTGTTTGAGAAGCAAATTCCTGAGCTCTGGACCATTCTACATGATGTTAAAGAAGCCATGAAACCTATGTAAGATTACTGCCATGTGTGGAGACATCACAGTTCAATAGGTAATTATACATTTTAAGTGAATTCAAGCCTCTTCTCATTTTTAATAACATTCTGACCCTAACCAAAGCATACCCCCTTCTTGTTTAGTAAAACGCTCGCCCTAAAATCGGCCATCAATGTTGGTCTACTTATCCTGGCAAACACGACACATATCTGTGGCGACTCTACAGTTTTTACTGCCCTGGTTTCATAAACACATAAAAGGTTACTAATGTTTTTCCAGATGTTCCAGTTTAGACTTGGGGGAAAGACAACAATCATTTCCTGCAAAGGCCACAAGGAAGAGGCTTCTGTTTGTGGAGTAAGTACCAAGCAATATAGAAATGGCTTTGCTGCAGATCGTGAGAGACTACGCAGGGCTGTGCCCTACAGGGGGGACCTACATTTTGCATCCTGATAGCAATTGTACTCATGACGTATCAGTTTAATCATGTCAGGACCACTCCACCACGCTAACACTTGGTTCAGTAAGCCAGAGGTGTCGATAAAAATTTAACTTCTTGGTTTATAGCTACGGGAGAAATATTTACTCCTAACTGCTATAAGGATCACAGGGAAAAAAAGTTCACAACTCTTTTCTGCTATGGTTTGGCACATTGTAAGGAAACTTCCAGTTGTTTAAAATATTTGGAAACAAGAGCGGGGGAAGGTTTGTCTGAAAGAAGACTCTGGGGCTAACGGCATGGAGCACCCAAAGGGAAAGAGGATTGAAAGGAGGAAACTTGTGACTTTTCCTTTGGCTGAATCAGTCTCCAACACAATAGCCATAAGACAGAGACGGCCACCTTTGGTCTGGCAGAGAAAAAAATCAGGGTGTGAGATGCAGAGAATATCTCCACACAGACATGACACGTTCACAGAGAAGAGAGAGATGTCCACAGGAGGTACCTGTCTCTCCCCAGAGACTGTCAAAGCTGTTGATCTGTGCTCGTTCCACCTCTTCCTCATCTTTTTCTGGAAGATCAAGTAGGTAGGAGACAATCTGAAACAAGAAGCTGTGTCAGCTCAAAGGTCAGGTGGAAAACTGTACTACTGATACTAGCCTGTGAGGTTTGGAAGATACCCGGATACCCAAGGGTCACGCTCTCTCTTGCACACAAAAGGCATCAGAACTGACTGTCCTCGCCTAAAAACCCAAAGCTGCCATGATGAGCATTTGTTCTACCAGGTACAGTTTACATGTTTCCCTTGAACACAATTAACTTACATAGCATGTGACTTTTAAAAATCACATATTTATCACATTTGAGTTAAAAAAGCAAACCCTCGTCCTCCTAATAAAAATGCTACCAAGAAATAAACAGGAAAAAAATCAATAAACAAAACCCAGAAAATAAATATGGAGAAAACGGAGGGCCTGTAGTTTTTCAGAGCGGAGCTATTATCTTCTTTTTTCCTCTTGGAATTACAAGGACTGTTTGCGGATAATAAAAGGAGAATGGCTGCTAACAACAAAGGAAAGTGACAGCTCTGTTTCCAGGAATTTCACTGTAGAGAGAGCTAAAAAACCTTCTGTAGATAATAAAAATTCCAATTTTACTTAATATTCCCTTGGTGATACGTCAGGTCAGCTGATGGGGTAGCTGTGTCACTGAAGCATCTCAAGCAGTGGCGAGCCAACGTGTACTGGCCCATGAAAGCGGACTGTTAAATTTTCGGAATTTTGCAAGCCAGTCAGTAAACAAAGATGTTTATTAAAAATTAAATAACAATTAAAGAAATTAAATTAAAAAAGGTTAAAATATCAAATGTTATAACTTCTTAATTATTTAATTACATTTTACTATTATCTATGCTCTTCAGGTTATTTATATTTACTGTATGTGTATGGTGGACATTTTATATAATGGTGTGCTCCTGTGCATCTCTTTGAAACTTTGTGTTCGGTGATGTAACATTGGCAGCTTGAAATCAGCCACGGTGGGGGTACTTATACCCTGGAAATTGGCAAACTTTGTAAATGAGGATTTGATTTACTGCTAAAGCTAAAAGGGGTTCCAGTTTAATGAATATCATTTGTATGAGAATGAGAAGTAATTTAACAGTAGATCGCACATCAGATTTAATGACAAAATTATTGGGAAAAGAGCAAATAGGGGTGCAACTTCATTTATCAAATCATGGTTGAGTTGTAACCACAGGTTGGGTACGGATATACGTTTATCAAAAATCAACAAAAGCATTCAGTTAAGAGTATTACACAATTCATTAGCAAAAATACCATTTGCACAGTGATTAACAGTTTACATCTCATATCAACCTTGCAAAAAAGAATTTATTAGCCTCGCTTTACTGGTGGGAAACTAAGGTTCTAAGAGATTAGGTATATTGCCCAAGGTCCAGAGCTAATGAGTAGGAAAGCTGGGCCTCAAACCTGGTCCTTCTGAGATTCCAACTGTTGTGCCCTTTCCATGCCACTCTGTCTACCCATGTGAACACAGGTCAAAAAATAATCCACCTGAGCCTAGTGTCATTGTCTGTTAAGTAGGGGTGGAAAGATGGGGAGGAATCAGATTAGATAATTCCCGAGGTCCTTTCCAACATAATTCTAGGTACCCTGGAATCTCCCTACTCCTCAGATCAATGACCAAAAACCTAATTCACATTAATTAGGCTAACAAATTTTTTTTTTTAATTTATTTTTGGCTGCGTTGGGTCTTTGTTGCTGTGCGCGGGCTTTCTCTAGTTGCAGCGAGCGGGCTTCTCATTGTGGTGGCTTCTCTTGTTGCGGAGCACAGGCTCCAGGAGCGTGGGCTTCAGTAGTTGCAGCATGCGGGCTCAGTAGTTGTGGCTCGCAGGCTCTAGAGTGCAGGCTCAGTAGCTGTGGCACACGGGCTTAGTTGCTCCGCGGCATGTGGAATCTTCCCGGACCAGGGCTTGAACCCGTGTCCCCTGCATTGGCAGGTGGATTCCTAACCACTGCGCCACCAGGGAAGCCCTAGGCTGGCAATTTTATAATAATGCAACCTCTTTTTCCTGGTTTCCTATGTCCTTCAATACATAGCTTGAAAAAACCCCCCAAACCTTATCCGCTTTCTTACCTCAGTATAACCCATGCTGGCTGCAGCGATGAGGGCCTGCTGGATGGCATGGCTCTTCTTAAACACCCCTTGCTGCTGGCCCGCCATTGTCCAGTCACACTGAATCAAAAACTTGACAACCTCCAGATGACCTCGGAGTGCAGCGTGGACCAAGGCACACTGCCCATTCTTATCCAAGTGATCCACCTACGGGAGGGGACAGAGAAACCTATGTGAAAAAGACTGTGGCTGTATTCCCAATCTAGTCACATCAGCCCACTGCACAGGTCGGGACTACTAAGATTCATCCTCTCCTATTCCTTGGACCAATCCCTGAGAAAATTTAGAAGATACTCTCCTACTCAGGCTAGATCTTTACTGAGCTACAACTCTGGTAGATGCCCCTCTGGGGAGAACCTCTTTGCATAACGTCAGGCTTTTGTTTTCACATCAAAAGAAACCAAAAAAAAAAAAAAAAAAAAACAAAACCCAAAAACAAAACACCAAAACTTCCAGCTCCAGCTTTGTTTTCCTGAGGTACACTCTCCCTTGTCCTCAAATAGTTCTTTTTAGACCCAAATTTGAAAGACTTGTAAGCTGCGTTGGCACAAAAAACTGTCTTTGAAATCATGAAAGGGAAGAAAAAAATTTTGAAGCTCAAATTTTTTGGTCTTCCAAGGAGGCAAAACATCTCATCTCATGACTCACACATCTGACCACCATGCTTTGGCAAAGGCCACTGCTCTCTTCCCGTGGGAGGGCGGAATCTCAACCATCTGGCCAAAATGGCTGGAGGTACTTGGAACTTAATGCTAGACTATGTTCCAACAGCAGTTTTTACAGTTGCAGTGCTGGTTACAAGTTTAGGCTGAAAGAGAAGGCTGACTAAGGTCAATGTACCAGAAGGTCCCCAGCTACAAGTCTCAATAGATGAACAGCCTTTTCTGGCAGGTGGGCAGGTTATTTTCCAGTGGTAGTTAGAGCACTTGAAGCCTAAGTTCTGTATCTGGTTCTCTCCAGCTTTAGTTTCACCCGGCCATCCATATAACAAATGTTTACTGAATGCCTACCATGTACAAGGTACACGATAGGATAAAAAGGTAAATAAGAGAGTAAAATATAGATTCTGCTCTCAAAGTTTTGAACAAGATAGGGGCGATGCGACCAATACAACAAAAACGTGTCCAACGAAGGTGTAATATAATAAATGTCAGCCGGAAAGCAAAAGTGCAATAAAATTTCAGAGAATTTCCAGCCAGAAGCAGGAACAGATTCAGAGGGAAAGGTGCAATGGTCTGAATGTTTGTGTTCTCCCACCATTATTCGTTGGAATTCTAACCCCTGAGGTAATTAGGAGGTGGTGCCTTTGGAAAGTGATTGGGTCATGAGGGCAGAGCCCTCATGAATGGGATTAGTATCCTTATACAGAGGCCCCAGAGAGCTTGCTTGCCCCCTTCCACCGTGTGACGGCACAGCGAGAAGGCACTGTCTGTAAACCAGGAAGCTCTCACCAGATACCGAATCTGCTGGCGCCATGCTGTGGGGACTTAGCTTCCAGAACTGTAAGAAGGAAATGTTTAAAGATACTCAGTCTATGGTATTTTATTACAGCAGCCCAAATGGACTAAGAAAAGGGCTATCTCAACTGGCTGGGATAGGAAATGATTAATTCTAGTTTTTGAAGGGTAAAATACATTAAGGGGGGGTTCAAACTACAACGTTGAGAGGGTCTTTTGGGACAAGAGCATGGATATTTTGAATGCCAGGCTAGTGGTCTGAATTTTCATAAGTAATGGAGAGTCACTGAGAATTTTCATGTTCAGAACTGTATTTTTTAAAACTAAAGGAATGAATTAAAAGAACCCTTGGCTTCTTGGGGAAATGGTTGATTCCAGGGCTGGGACAGTAATAGCAAAAGATGAGTTTGGAACATCTTGTGGTGCCAGAAAGTACAGAAGCACTCATGAAATAATGGGGGGGGGGGCTTGAAAGGACACAGGAACCAACGTGAAGAAGCTCCCAGTGGCCAAATCTGGGGCAATTTGAGCAAAAAAAGAAAATACCGGCAATGAGTTATAGATCACAGAATAAAATAAATATCCAGGAATCCATGGTGCTATAAGTAAATGAACCCATTGAGGAGAAGGGACAACTCTTCCTTACAGTAGAATTCCAATTAATAAATGTAGAAGGAAGAGGGAAATAGAAAATCGCTATAATGCAAATATCATAGCAATAATTACTGCAGCAAGAATGGACCCATCAATGGATGGATCCTAAATTAGTGGACAAAAAAATTAGTGGACAAAAAAAAGATACAAGGTATCTGCCTAGTCTGAAAGCATCTCTCTAAAAGATACTTCTTAATTCCAAATGGGAGAAACAGTGACTTCAGGTTGAGAAACCTGGAAGATACCACCTTATCCAAGTGATAGAGGTTAACATCCCCTGTAATGAGATCTCAACATCACGCACCTCCTGCAGTGCTGCATGAATAAGGGCAGAGCATCATGTCTGTGGTGTGCTTGCCAAAAACATACAAACTCAATCTAATGAAGAGAAAATACCAGACCAGCTATAATTGAAGAACATTCAATTCAGTTATGCAACAAAATAACTGGCTAAATACTTAAGTGGTTTAGAGGGGTGAGAAATGAGAAATAGTTACTTTATTTGGCGACTGACAGTTGTTAGTGACTTTTGAGAGCAGCTTCAGTTGAATGCCAAGAGGTTGGGGTTTTTCTTTTTTTAAGGATATTATTTATTAGGCACTGCATGAAACTAAAAGAGACTTCATCTCTTTTTAAAAAGGCTCGATCACTTTTAATTGTCACAATGCCCCTCTTAATCCTGTTTCTAGGTTAAACAAGTGAGGCTGAGAGAGGTCAAATGACTCGTTCAAGCCCTCAGAGAAAGCGAGTGTGAATGCAGGCTTTGACCAGGTCGTGCTTGAAGCCGAAGTTTATGATTTTAATGACTTGCCTCCTCTTTCTGTCACGGAACCCAGACCACAAATGGTTCAGGAGTAGTAAGGAAGCAGTGGTAGCAAGTAGAGATGACTCTTAGGACAGGCTTGGGGGACATGGGTGGGAAGAGATGGGATGGTGGCTTCTGGTTAGGAGAGAGAGGGGAGTTTCTCTTTTGGGTTAGAGAAGACAATCATAGGTTGTAGAAACGGAGAAGAAAGGTAGTGTGAATTTAGAAAAAGAATGAAATGATGTGAGAGAAAGAGCAACATACTGAGATTAAAAAATATAGGTGGGGAATTCCCTGGCAGTCCAGTGGTTAGGACTCCACACTCCCACTGCAGGGGGCATGGGTTCCATCCTTGGTCGGGAACTAAGATCCCACAAGCTGTGCAGCATTGCCGGAAAAAAAAAAAAAAAAAAATATATATATATATATATATATAAAAAATGGAGGCAAGCATTCTGGAAAGGAAGGTAAACACTTCCTTCTCTGAGGCAGAAGTAAAGGTGAGTGTATGTAAGGATTAATAGAGTTTTGAGATCAAGGCACAGTGAGATTAAAATCAATCTTGGTAGTCATAGGAGGGCAAAAAAGGTTTGATAGGGTCTTGAAAAGATCACAAATTATTTATTTATCTGCTCTGGGGAAAACAAGAGATGAATAAAATGATACCTGAGCAACAGGAAAGACCCAGCTGAGATTAGAATATGAATTCACAGCAGTCATAATAAGGCCCAATTTTCACTCTGTTTCTAGAGGTGTTCATTCAAATGACTAGGACCATTCCTGTGTCACAGTTAACATCTACAGCTCTGAGATTTCACTGAGGTTCCCAGGTCCCAGCTCCCAAAGGAGTCTCAGGAGACACAGTTCTTCCCTGGTAAGGACACTGGACACCTCAGAACGAGGGCATACATATTACTTATATTTCACTGCAAACCCACCAAATTCCTCAGTTTGTTTTCAGGATGGAAACAAAATACCATTGGGCTACAATGTTCCCCAGAGGCCTACATTTTTGAGACCAGCATTTTTCTTTTCACCAATATTTTCAAATTGAGTTCTATCAGTGGCCTTTGAGATACTATAAAGCAAATATATTTCTGAGAAATGTTTTGAGAGAATTAAAATACACTAACAGAAACACTTCTGAGTTCCTCTGGTCAGAGAGAATCATCTTCTCCCCATACCTCTTCAGGGGTATCTTCAAGACTCTAACATGAAAGGCTTAGAGTCTAGAGGCACCATTCAGTTCAGACTTCACAGGGCCATCTCCTTGCTCCCCCACTTCTCTTTCCTCACTCTGAGCTCAGGAGAGAATTTCTTGGCTGTTAGGGACTTTTTGTGGCTGCTGATAAATGCAGTTTCCTAAGTGACTCTCAGAAGTTTTAGAACTGTGCAAATTCAGCATGGAACTGGCCATGGCAAGTGGGCAACAGTAGGATGTAAATCAGAGCTAGTTCTCCCTTTGATCTGCTCCCTAATAGGATCTGATGTATTTTACCTACACTCAGGAGGTAACGCAGGAGATAAGGAAGAGTCTATAGCAGGAAGAAAGAAAAGGGAAGAAGAAAAGGCAGCAGAGCCGGACAGCCACTACCTTGGCCCGTTTCTTGCACAGCAGCACGACAATGCTTAGGAAGCCTGCGGCTGCAGCATAGCCCAGAGGAGTCAGGCCGCTTTCCGAGGAGGCATCCACGTTGGCCCCAAACTCCAACAGTAGGGCCACCATTTCTGTGTAACCAAGATGACACTGGACGCATAGAATTGGAGCATTATTTAAAACCTCTGTCCGGTAATTAATGTTGGCACCTCCCAAAATCAGCAGTCGGCTGACCTAGAAATAAGTGAATAAACAGAAATAATACTCACATAAATATCAGTTATATCCTATTAGTCATCTTGTATTAAGTCCTCTGGGACCCCACAATAAGTGCCCAGAAGCATTTAGTGACGGCTTTATTTTAAAATCTTCATTTGTTCCTTTTTCAATACCTTGCCTTTGGAAAGGGATGTGAAATATCTCCTTTATATAAACTGCCCAGTAACTAAAGTCAACACCACCCATACTGTAGTGCTGTCAGAGTCTCCACGAAGTGAGCTGTCAGTCAGAAAAAACCCTATCAGAACAAAGGTGGTCCAAGAATGACTTACTCCCTAGAAGCAGCAGGACTTATTCTACAAATCAGAGTCATCTTATACAAGGTACAAGGTCAATAGGCTTGGTCTTCAACTCACAGAACAAAATGTAAAATATATCAAATTATCAGTAAAAGGTTAATAGGAGACAGTCTAAGGCAAGTCAAAGATCGATTAAATAGCTACTTAAATGTCCTCCTAGTTTTAGGTTTTCATAGTTAATTCTTTAATCTGACTGTAATTTATCACTTACCTTTATATTTGGAGTATAGAGATTTCGTAAAGATGCCAATGCCATGGAAAGACCCTCTGTGCTATAGGAGATCCAGAGACCTTGGAGGATGGAGGATGATACTCCAACTTTTTTACTCAAACCCTGAAAAAGAAATATAGAGACAATTAAATCATTAGCCCAGCTAAAAAGTACCATCAGTAGTTAAGTTAGGAGCCTCTAGGTTTGTGGTACTAACAAATGAGAAGAGAGTCTTGCTCAAACAATACCCAGGCATAACAAAGCCAACCCACTGATGCAGACGAAGACTAGTCCTGCAGGAACAGGCTAACTTAAACTGTCTCCACCTTGGCAGTCTGCGGAAACAAATCTACTTAATACCTCTCTTTTCTGCTCTATCTGGATATAATCCCCCCTCCCCCCAGATCTTTTCTACTAGCCTTCTTGAATCAATCTCTTAAATTCAAGTTAGTAAAGTATACACGGTAACAGAGATAATGCAGTGTGATCACTGATCTCCATCTCATTTCCGTCCTGGGCATTTGTGAAAACGGTATCTCCCAGCCTCCTTTACAGTTATGTGGGCCATGGGACTGACTCCTGGCTAATAAAATGTGGGCAGAAGTAATATGTCATGTCCAGCCTTGGCCCCAAATTCCCTGTGTGCTTCTCCACACTTTCTATTATTCCTCTTGATTGCAGGTCAGATGATCCAATGGAGGATCCTGAGGCCCTAGGAGATTTTGGAACTACTATGTGGAAGAAGCCTGCCCAATGATCTGTACTGGACTGCAACGAAAGTGAAAAATAAGCCTTTGTTAAGTCACTGAGATTGTGCAGGTTTGTTAGAGTAGCTAGCATTGCTCACCCTAACATAGCCTAAAATAATCACATCTGTTCATCCTCAGGGAAACAACATAGGTTTGATTGCCATCAGCAACAAATTTTCTCTAGTATGACTGGCCTAAGTCCCACTGTATGTACTAATGCTTGCCCTTTTACTTGGACTTCTCCAAAAGGAAGTTAGAATAAATTGTTTTTTAAAATCTCCTGCTGTGATGGCAAGATTCTCTGGCAATCTTCTTCTTCTTCTTTCTTAAGGCTGTGCAGCGTGGCTTGCAGGATCTTTGCTCCCTGACCAGGGATTGAACCTGGGGCCCCTGCAGTGGAAGTGTGGAGTCCTAACCACTGGACCACCAGGGAATTCACAGCAATCTTCTTATTATTCTGCCAATATCTGGGTCAAGTGAGTTAAAGCAGGAAATCCTGAGGGCCACAAGATATTAACAATGAAGTTTGGGAACCACAAAGTAGATCTGAGGAGGTATTTTTTTAAAAAATTTAATCTGCTCTGTTTGCTTTGTGAGAAAGTAGTGCAGTTTGATTCTTTTGTGTGTAACTGTCCAGTTTTCCCAATACCATTTATTGAAGAGGCTGTCTTTTCCCCATTGTATATTCTTGCCTCTTTTGTCATGGATTAATTGACTATATAAGTGTGGGTTCATTTTTGGGTTCTCTGTTCTGTTCCATTGATCTATGTGTCTGTTTTTGTGCCAGTACCATACTGTTTTGATTACTGTAGCTTTGTAGTATAGTTTGAAACCAGGGAGCATGATACCTCCAGCTTTGTTCTTCTTTCTCAAGATTGCTTTTGTTATTCAGGGTCTTTTGCATTTCCACACAAATTTTAGAATTATTTGTTCTAATTCTGTGAAAAATGCCTTTCATGTTTTGACAGAGATTGCACTGAATCTGTAGATTACCTTGGGTAGTATGGTCATTTTAACAATATTAATTCTTCCAATCCATGAGTATGGTATATCTTTCCATTTGTTTGTGTAGTTTTTGATTTCTTTCATCAGTGTCTTATAGTTTTCTGGGTAGAAGTGTTTTACTGCTTTAGTTAGATATATTCCTAGGTATTTTATTTTTTTTGATGCAATTGTAAATGGGATTGTTTTCTTAAGTTCTCTTTCCAATAGTTTGTTATCAGTGTATAGAAACACAACAGGTATCTGTTCATTAATTTTGTGTCCTGCAACTTTACTGAATTAACTGATTAGTTCCAACGGTTTTTGGTAGCATCTTTAGGATTTTCTATATATAGTATCATGTCACCTGCAAACAGTGACAATTTTACATCTTCCTTTCCAATTTGGATGCCTTTTATTTCTTTTCCTTCTCTGATTCTTGTGGCTAGGACTTCCAATCTATGTTGAATAAAAGTGGTGAGAGTGGGTATCCTCGTCTTGTTCCTGATCTTAGAGGAAATGCTTTCAGCTTTTCATCACTGAGGATGATGTTGGCTATGGATTTGCCATATACGACTTTTATTATGTTGAAGTATGTTCCCTCTGCATACTCTGTTGAGACTTTTTATTATAAATCGATGTTGAATTTTGGCAAAAGCTTTTTCTGCATCTACTGAGATAATCATATGATTTTTATCCTTCATTTTGTTAATGTGGTGTAAGATGTTGATTGATTTGCAGATATTGAACCATCCTTGCATCCCTAGGATAAATCCCACTTGATCATGGTGTATGATCCTTTTTATATTATGTATTATTGAATTCGGGTTACTAATATTTTGTTGAGAACTTTTGTATCTATGTTTATCAGTGATCTGGGCTTGTCAGTTTCTTTCTTTGCGGTGTCTTTGTCTGGTTTTGGTATCAGGGTGATGCTGGCCACACAGAATGAATTTGGAAGTGCTCCTTCCTCTTCAAGTTTTTGGAACAGCTTGAGAAGGACAGGCATTAACTCTTTAAATGTTTGGTAGAATTCACCTGTGACGCTGTCTGGTCCTGGACTTTTGTTTGTTGGGAGTTTTTTTTTTAAATTATTGATTCAATTTTCAATTTCATTACTGGTAATCAATTTGTTCATATTTTCTATTTCTTCCTTATTTAGTCTTGGGAGATTGTAAGTTCCTAGGAACTTATCTGTTTCCTCAGGTTGTCCGTTTTATTGGTGTACAATTGTTTGTAGTAATCTCTTATGCTCCTTTGTATTTCTGTGGTTATTTGTTATAACTTCTCTTTCATTTTTGATTTTATTTATTTGGGCCCTCTCTTTTTCTTCATGAGTCTGGCTAAACATTTATCAATTTTGTTTGTTTTTTCAAAGAAGCAGCTCTTGATTTCATCGATCTTTTCTATTTTGTCTATTCATTTATTTCTGCTCTGATCTTTAAGATTTCTTTTCTTCTACTAACTTTGGGTTTTGTTTGTTTGTTTTTCCCAGTTCCTTTACGTGTAAGGTTAGATTGTTTGAGATTTTTCCTGTTTCCCGAGGTAGGCTTCTATCACTATAAACTTCTTTCTTAGACTTGCTTTTGCTGCATCCCATAGACTCTGGATCATTGTGTTTCCATTTTCATTTATCTCTAGATATTTTTTGATTTCCTCTTTGATTTCCTCAGTGACTCACTGGTTGTTTAGTAGTGTGTTGTTTGGAGTTCACGTGTTTGTGTTTTTTTTTTTGGCGGTATGTGGGCCTCTCACTGTTGTGGCCTCTCCCGTTGTGGAGCACAGGCTCCAGACATACAGGCTCAGCGGCCATGGCTCACAGGCCCAGCCACTCCACGGCATGTGGGATCCTCCCGGACCGGGGCACGAACCCGTGTCCCCTGCATTGGCAGGTGGACTCTCAACCACTGTGCCACCAGGGAAGGCCCCTTGTTTGTGTTTTTTGTAGTTTTTTTCCTTATAGTTGATTTGTACTCTCATACCACTGTGGTCAAAAAAGATGCTTGATATAATTCAATCTTCTTAAATTTATCGAGAACTGTTCATGGAATAGCATGTGCTCTATTCTAGAGAATGTTCCATGTGCACTTGAAGGAAGTGTGTGTTCTGCTGTTTTTGGATGAAACGTTCTGTACATATCTATTAATTCCATAATTGTCATTTAAGCCTAGTGTTTCTTTGTTGATTTTCTGTCTGGATGATCTGTCCATTGATATGAGTGGGGTATTAAGTCCCCTACTATTATTATATTACTGTCAATTTCTCCCTTTATGTTTGTTAAAATTTGCTTTATGTATTTATGTGCTACTATGCATCCACATTTACAATTGTTACATCTTCTTGTTGGATTGATCCCTTTACTCCTTTATCATTATGTATCATTGATCCCTTTATCATTATCATTGATCCCTTTACCCTTCTTCGCTAGTCCTTGTTTTAAAGTCTATTTTGTATAAGTAATGCCAGCCCAACTTTCTTTTTGTTTCCATTTGCATGAAATACCTTTTTCTATCCCCTTACTTTCAGTCTGTGTATCTTTGAACTGAAGTGAGTCTCTTGTAGGCAGCATATATACAGGCCTTTTTTTTTTTTTTCAGTCCATTTAGCCACTCTATTCCTGCAGCTCTTTGGGACTCCCAAAAGTAATCGCCACTGGCCTTCAAAGCCAAATGCTCTGGGGACTCATCTTCCCGGTGCAGGACACCCAGGCTGGGGAGCCCGATGAGGGACTCAGACCTCTCACTCCTTTGGGAGAACTGAAGACATGTCCACACAAAAACCTGAACACTAACATTGTAAGTGTACTAAATGCCAATGAGTTATTCACTTTAATATGTCTAATTTTATTTTTAAAAAATAGAAAGAGGAAAAAAAAACCTGTATGCTATGTTCATAGCAGCATTATTCACAACAGCCAAAAAGTGGAAACAACTGAAATGTGCAACTAGCGGATGGATAAACAAAAAGGAGTATTATTTGGCAATAAGAAGGAATCAAGTACTGATACATGCTACAAAATGGATGAACCCTAAAATCATCATGCTAAGTGAAAGAAGCCAGACATAGACAACCAGGGATTGTATGATTCCATTTATACTAGATGTCCAGAAGAGTGAAACTTATAGACAGTAGATTAGTGGTTGCCAGGAGTTGGGGGAAGCTCATGGGGAGTGACTACAAATGGACACAAGGTTTATTTTTAAGGTGATGGAAATGTACTAATAGTGGTAATAATTACACAACTCTGTAAATATACCAAATATCCAGAATTACAGACACTCAACCTCATATTTTTAAGGTGATTAATGACATCATATGTAACTTTTCATGAACAAAGATAAAATAAGGGAAATTTAAAACTAATTGGAAAGAAATATGAATTGGACTATATGTCATTGCTGACTGGCAGTTCTAAGTGGCGCTGAGTCTAAGCATTGAGTCTGTCTTTGCCTTTTCATGACCCTCAGCTGATAGGAAGTGAGAATTCTGGCAGTCTGAGAGAAGCTTAAGTCTATCAACAGGGAGCACACTGCATTTAGAGGACCCTGAAAAGTGCAGCATCAGGAAAACCATGGTCCGAGTCCACATTCTTCAGCTTGCAGTCATGTCATCACCACATGCTATACACCCAAGTATTTATGGCCTGAATCACACACGGAGCCAGTCTTATCTCAGGCAACCATGTTGTCTGCAGCAACATAAGATAAAACTGTGTCAGTGACAGGAGTGTATGGTTTAAGTGTAGGTCTCTATGACAGGCTGGTGGTTGCCAGAGAGGAGGGGGTTGTGGGGAGGATGAAGTAGGTGAAGGGATCAAGAGGTACAAACGTCTGGTTATAAAATAAATTAAGCCATGGGGATATAAAAAAAAAAAATAAATGTAGATCTCCCTGTAGTGGATAAAGTCACAGGGGATCAAATGAGACTTCATATCATTTATCTGTTTCATGTGGTATTTATTTTATGGTGCAGGGCATAAAGACAGACATCATCTTCATTGCATCTGATCCTAGGCAGAGGGTGATGACAAATGTTCAAGCGCTTAAAGCAGTGATGCTTAATATGTAAGTTACTTTCCCGTCTAATTGAAGGATACTCATCTTACAGTTTGTAGAAGTAGCAGATACTTTCTGGTCCACTTGAAATTGGAATGAAACACCTTTCCTGTTAAAAGAGTCTCATTCTGCTCTCATTAGGTAAGGTCATTTTTGGTAGAGTGATTTATTAATAAGACAATTATGATTCAAATAAAGGACTTGTCACTGTGGGTTTTACTTCTGTCCATCTGATGAAAAGGCTTCTCTAGCTGTGTACTTATATACTGGGAAGAATTTGCTAGGCTCCTGAAGTTGCCCTTAATGCCATTTTTCTCTCTGAAGAGAACAGAACTGTTTTATCTTCAACAGTATCTCTTGGGGGAAGTCCAAGCCAGAGGACTATTTAAGATCTCTGTATTTCTCAATCTGGGAGCAGCAAAAGTGGTCTAAAGAGATTGTAGGGATTGTAGGTGGCAGATGAAATAGCAAGCTGTGGGCTAGGAAAATCAGGAAAACAAATTTTTTCCTTGACTTCTGTCCTTTGCCCCACAACTGATATCTAGACAATAAATTCCTTGAGATTAGGGGCTGTATATTTTTGGTTTGTGTATCCCTAGTACCTAGTACAATGCCTCAGTAAGCACTGAATAAACAAATGAATGCATACAAGCACAAACAGATGAATTACGTGCCCTTCTCTGGGTCCTCCACTCCAGCCGTGTGGATGTTGGGACAGGGAGGCTGATGCTTGGAGTCCTTAAATGTTTTGAAACTACTGCGAAAAACTGGGATTATAATTTGAAGAGGGAATGGGGGAAGTAGCTTAAAGGAAGGTTATAGTTGGTTCTAGACAAAGAGTTTGAAAATCACAGCACCAGGAATATTAAAATCTTCACTAAAACAATTATGAGAACACTGAGAGAGTAAACTGCTCTCAGCGATTTTTTTTAGACATTGTGAAAACCTGCAACTAATGCTACAACGTGACTCTTCTCAGGAGATGGTGGGTCATATATGGAGTACACATGTGTATGTGTATACGTTTCTTACCTAAATGATTATATATGTACCTTTCCTGGAAAGCCTAGCAATCCACTACACTGGGAGATGACAAATGTGGCTTTCTTTCAAAGTCCTAGGGAGGAACGGGTCAGAAATTTTAGGAGATGGACCAATTTTGCAACAAACTGATTTCAGAAAGCAGGGGCCACACTGACATAACAGTAGCTTCATACACACAGTGTTAAGGAAAGCCTGATGGAAATGGAAAGAAAAACACCTCCAACTTCTTTAATTACCTTAAAAATGTGTGCTTTGAGGATGTGATGTCCCAGTTCAATTGTCTGCTGTCGGTTTAGTTTTCCCTCTTGGCGGGAAAACCAGAAGGCAAGTAATGTGTGACCACTCCTGCCAAAAAAAAAAGACCCATTTTAGAAAATTTAATGCTCCATTTCTCCTTTGGGTGGACGACTGTTCAGGTCTAGCCATACCTCCACTGAAACTCTGTCTCATTCAACCAGTTTCTTAGGGAAGGGCACCTGCTATTGGGCAAGTAACGGGCAGTGAACGGTTCCTAGCTTTTACCGGTCCTTTACCCAAATCACATGTGTGAATATCACAGAATGTCATTTCTAGTTGGCTTACACCCATCCCACACATAGATGGCATTAAAAGATCCACTTTTATTTTCTGTCTCTGTCAACTCCTCTTATTTCACCCATGCTTTAAAAGTCAGGATCCTGCTTCCTCAGGATCTCAGTTTTGGTCCTAGTGTGTCTTCTGGATTTAGCTCATCCATCCTCAGAGCCTTCGCCACCACCTAAACCCTATTATCTTTTTCTCTATCTAGATGTTTCAGCTTTAGATCAATATACATCAACTGTCTACTGGATTTCTCTACCTAGAGGTCCTATAGTACCTTAAACTCAACATGTGCCAAACTGGATTAACAACCTCTTCCCCAAGTGAAGTCTTCTCTGATCAGCCTCTACCAAGCCTCTATCCTTTCTAACATTTTCTCCCAGCCGAGAACACAGCACTCTGTCTTTGGTGCAATCATCATCGGTTGTATATGCCTTTAGTACAGTGTCTACCACACTATTACATGCTCTCTCCTCTACTAGACTGTAGGTTTCCTGATGGCATCATTCTCACCCCCCATCTCCTCGTCAACAGATCCCCAATCTGCTCATGAAAGAGAAAACCCTTTTCTCTGCCTCTTCATGTTGTCTTATCTGCCCAGGATGCTCAGTACTGCCACAGCCCTCCTGTAATCACGTGGTCAGCTGGCCTGATGACAAAGCCAACAAAAAGGCTAAGCTGAGAAAACTGCTGAAAAATAGAGCCTGAGTCCTGACTGTACAGCATCAGAAGCGGCCCTAATTTTGGACTGCTTGTTATATGAAGTGATAAATTTCTTTATTGTTTAATCCATTTGAGTTGATGTTTCCTACTTCTTCCAGCTCAAAGCATACTAATGATATATGCCTTTAAGTGTGAATGTATATGTGTATATGTGTATGTATGTAAGGTATGTGTATGCATGCAGGATTCTGTATGTTTATTTACATTTATGACAGAAATCCCGAGTTGTTTATACTCTCCACAGTGCCAAACATTGTGTATTGCACATAAAAATTCTCAATAAAATTTTCTGGGGGGCTTCCCTGGTGGTGCAGTGGTTAAGAATACGCCTGTCAATGCAGGAGACACAGGTTTGAGCCCTGGTCCGGAAAGATCCCACATGCCACAGAGTAACTAAGCCAGTGTACTACAAATAGTGAGCCCGTGCTCTAGAGCTCACATGCCACAACTACTGAAGCCCGCACGCCTAGAGCCTGTGCTCCGCAACAAGAGAAGCCACTGCAGTGAGAAGCCTACGCACCGCAATGAAGAGTAGCCCCCGCTCGCTGCAACTAGAGAAAGCCCGCGCACAGCAACGAAGACCCAACACAGCCAAAAATAAAACAAATAAATAGATAAATTTATTAAAAAAAATTTTTTTTGGAAGCAAGATCAGACATTCAAGAAAGGATACTGGGTCACCTTTGGGCTGTGCCTTCTTACCACATTTGCTGTAGTCTGTAGGAACTGTGACACTTAGAACTGTCTCTCTACTCCCCAACCAGGTTAGTGTCAGCGGAGTTCTCTATGCTACTGACAACACAGCTCTTTTACTCCTTTCACTTGAAGTGTCATAGAGGAGGAAAATCAAACTATTATCTCAGTTTCAAGCCTAATGAATTAATCAAACAGAAGGAAAAACAGCAAATGAATTTTTGTTGGTGACTCTTTGCTGAGAAGAGGCCCAAATGTCTACTGGACGATTTTCTCTCATATTTAACACTGGCTACTCTGCCAGGTTTAACATGTGAAGATGTCTAATACTGAAGTCTGAAAAACAAACATATCCTTCCTTCCTTCTTCCCTTCCTCCCTCCATTTTTTTTAAGCTTCAGTAAAGAACTTGGAGAACAGAGGATGGGACAGTTCCCATCTTAGGTAGGAATCATCCTATAAAACTTTAAAAAGAATTTCTACCATGTTCTAACCTTCGGCTTCATAGAATTTCTGAATTCTAGTGGATACCAGGTCATCTTACTTGATCAGACAAGACTAACCATAAAGGAAAGAAAGTTATTTAATTGAGAGAATGTCTCAGACAACTGTATCTTGTATGGAATCATCAGTGTCATCTGAAGATATGAGCCCAGGGTTGTTTCACACTCACAAAATCTAGAAATTGCTACTGAACTTTTATATATCCCTTGAAAGCCCAATGTAGTTGGTAGGCTATTTTAACAGAAGTTAATGAGAACCATTTCTAAAAGTTCCCTGTCTCAAGTTCTCAAAATCCTAACCAGTTATTAACAATGAAATTATTGTAGCCTCCCTGGTGTAAGAATTATTACATTAAGCGTCTCATCCATGGCTGTACATAGTGACTAGAACTCCTGAATACGATCCACCACTTATGCTTCAGGCCATTAATGAGTATCCACGCCGGTGAGAAATAAGGATAAAGCTCATGGCTGACAAGGATATGAATTGTCAGTTAGACACAGAACTGACTTGCCCTAGTGCATTTACTTTACTACCGTGACTAGGGCACCCTGGGAAGATGCTTCCATCTCTCTAGTGTGCATTTCAGCCAGCTATAGAGGACAGTGCTTTTGCTTTTGTTATTATTGATCAGGCATTGAGGAGAAACAGCAAGCCATATGGGTCAAGGAAAAGATGAAGGTGACAACACTAGTTTATTTCTTTTTATACAAGCATATTACATTATTCATAAAAGAATGATTCTGATCAGTTCACTGGACTCAAAGCTTATGGTGTTTAAGACACAAAAGGTAAAACAGCAATTTCCATTACATGCTGGCATTTCCATTTGTACCTTACTATTTTTTTTTAACACCTTTATTGGAATATAATTGCCTTACAATGATGTGTCAGTTTCTGTTGTATAATAAAGTGAATCAGCTATACATATACATATATCCCCATTTCTCCTCCCTCTTGTGTCTCCCTCCCACCCTCGCCATCCCACCCCTCGAGGTGGACACAAGCACCGAGCTGATCTCCCTGTGCTATGCGGCTGCTTCCCACTAGCTATCTGTTTTACATTTGGTAGTATATATATATCCATGCCATTCTCCCACTTCGTCTCAGCTTACTCTTCACCCTCCCTGTGTCCTCAAGTCTATTCTCTACGTCTGTGTCTTTATTCCTGTCCTGCACTTAGGCTCAGCAGAACCTTTTTTTTTTTTTTTTTTTAAGATTCCATATATATGTGTTAGCATACGCTATTTGTTTTTCTCTTTCTGACTTACTTCACTCTGTATGACAGTCTCTAGGTCCATCCACCTCATTACAAATAACTCAATTTCGTTTCTTTTTATGGCTGAGTAATATTCCATTGTATATATGTGCCACATCTTCTTTATGCATTTATCTGTCGATGGACACTTAGGTTGCTTCCATGTCCTGGCTATTGCAGATAGAGCTGCAATGAACAATGTGGTACATGACTCTTTCTGAATTATGGTTTTCTCAGGGTATATGCCCAGTACTGGGATTGCTGGGTCGTATGGTAGTTCTATTTTTAGTTTTTTAAGGAACCTCTATACTGTTCTCCATAGTGGCTGTATCAATTTACATTCCCACCAACAGTGCAAGAGGGTTCCCTCTTCTCCACACCCTCTCCAGCATTTATTGTTTGTAGATTTTTTGATGATGGCCATTCTGACAGGTGTGAGGTGATACCTCATTGTAGTTTTGACTTGCATTTCTCTAATGATTAGTGATGTTGACCAACCTGTCATAAGTTTGTTGGCAATCTGTGTATCTTCTTTGGAGAAATGTCTTAGGTTCTCTGCCCATTTTTGGATTGGGTTGTTTTTTGGTTTTGTTTTGTTTTTTATTTATTTGCGGTATGCGGGCCCCTCACTGTTGTGGCCTCTCCCGTTGTGGAGAACAGGCTCCGGACGCGCAGGCTCAGCGGCCATGGCTCACGGGCACAGCCGCTCCGCGGCATGTGGGATCTTCCCAGACCGGGGCACAAACCCGCGTCCCCTGCATCGGCAGGCAGACTCTCAACCACTGCGCCACCAGGGAAGCCCGGGTTGTTTGTTTTTTTGATATTGAGCTGCATGAGCTGTTTGTATATTTTGGGGATTAATCCTTTGTCAGTTGCTTCCTTTGCAAATATTTTCTCCCATTCTGAGGGTTGTCTTTTTGTCTTGTTTATGGTTTCCTTTGCTGTGCAAAAGCTTTTAAGTTTCCTTAGGTCCCATTTGTTTATTTTTATTTCCATTTCTCTAGCAGGTGGGTCAAAAAGGATCTTGCTGTGATTTATGTCATGGAGTGTTCTGCCTATGTTTTCCTCTAAGAGTTTTATAGTGTCTGGCCTTACATTTACGTCTTTAATCCATTTTGAGTTTATTTTTGTGTATGGTGTTAGGGAGTGTTCTAATTTCATTCTTTCACATGTAGCTGTCCAGTTTTCCCAGCACCACTTATTGAAGAGGCTGTCTTTTCTCCATTGTATATTCTTGCCTCCTTTATCAAAGATAAGGTGACCATATGTGCGTGGGTTTATCTCTGGGCTTTCTATCCTGTTCCATTGATCTATATTTCTGTTTCTGTGCCAGTACCATACTGTCTTGCTGACTGTAGCTTTGTAGTATAGTCTGAAGTCAGGGAGCCTGGTTCCTCCAGATCCATTTTTCTTTCTCAAGATTGCTTTGGCTATTTGGGGTCTTTTGTGTTTCCATACAAATTGTGAAATTTTTTGTTCTAGTTCTGTGAAAAATGCCATTGGTAGTTTGATAGGGATTGTACTGAATCTGTAGATTGCTTTGGGTAGTACAGTCATTTTCAGAATGTTGATTCTTCCAACCAAGAACATGGTATATCTCACCATCTGTTTCTATCATCTTTAATTCCTTTCATCAGTGTCTTATAGTTTTCTGCATACAGGTTTTGTCTCCTTAGGTAGGTTTATTCCTAGGTATTTTATTCTTTTTGTTGCAATGGTAAATGGGAGTGTTTCTTTAATATCTCTTTCAGATTGTTCATCATTAGTGTATAGGAATGCAAGAGATTTCTGTGCATTAATTTTGTATCCTGCTACTCTACCAAATTCATTGATTAGCTCTAGTAGTTTTCTGGTACCATCTTTAGGATTCTCTATGTATAGTATCATGTCATCTGCAAACACTGACAGTTTTACTTCTTCTTTTCCTATTTGGATTCCTTTTATTTCTTTGCTGTCTCTGATTGCTGTGGCTAAAACTTCTAAAACTATGTTGAATAATAGTGGTGAGAGTAGGCAACCTTGTCTTGTTCCTGATCTTAGTGGAAATGGTTTCAGTTTTTCACCATTGAAAATGATGCTGGCTGTAGGTTTGTCATATATGGCCTTCATTATATTGAGGTAAGTTCCCTATATGCCTATTTTCTGGAGGGTTTTTATCATAAATGGGTGTTGAATTTTGTCAAAAGCTTTTTCTGCATCTATTGAGATGATCATATGGTTCTCCTTCAATTTGTTAATATTGTGTATCACACCGATTAATTTGCATATATTGAAGAATCCTTGCATTCCTGTGATAAACCCCACGTGATCAAGGTGTATGATCCTTTTAATGTGCTGTTGGATTCCGTTTGCTAGTATTTTCTTGAGGATTTTTGCATCTATGTTCATCAGTGATATTGGCCTGTAGTTTTCTCTTTTAGTGACATCTCTGTCTGGTTTTGGTATCAGGGTGATGGTGGTCTCATAGAATGAGTTTGGGAGTATTCCTCCCTCTGCTATATTTTGGAAGAGTTTGAGAAGGATATGTGTTAGCTATTCTCTAAATGTTTGAGAGAATTCGCCTGTGAAGCCATCTTTTTTAAATTTTTTTAATCACAGTCTCAATTTCAGTGCTTCTGATTGGTCTGTTTCTATTTTCTATTTCTTCCTGGTTCAGTCTCAGAAGGTTGTGCTTTTCTAAGAATTTGTCCATGTCTTCCAGGTTGTCCATTTTATTGGCATATAGTTGCTTGTAGTAATTTCTCATGATCCTTTGTATTTCTGAAGTGTCAGTTGTTACTTCTCCTTTTTCATTTCTAATTCTATTTGAGTCTTTTCCCTTTTTTTCTTGATGAGTCTGGCTAATAGTTTATCTTCTCAAAGAGCCAGGTTTTAGTTTTACTGATCTTTGCTATCGTTTCCTTCATTTCTTTTTCATTTATTTCTGATCTGATCTTTATGATTTCTTTCCTTCTGCTAAGTTTGACGTGTTTTTGTCCTTCTTTCTCTAATTGCTTTAGGTGTAAGGTTAGGTTGTTTATTTGAGATGTTTCTTGTTTCTTGAGGTAGGATTTTATTGCTATAAACTTCCCTCTTAAAACTGCTTTTGCTGCGTCCCATAGGTTGTGGGTCGTCGTGTTTTTGTTGTCTTTTGTCTCTAGGTATTTTTTGATTTTCTCTTTGATTTCTTCAGTGATCTCTTGGTTATTTAGTAGTGTATTGTTTAGCCTCCATGTGTTTGTATTTTTTACAGGTTTTTTTCCCTGTAATTGATATCCAGTCTTATAGTGTTGTGGTCAGAAAAGATACTTGATATAATTTCAAATTTCTTAAGGTTACCAAGGCTTGATTTGTGACCCAAGATATGATCCTGGAGAATGGTCCATGAGCACTTGACAAGAAAGTGTATTCTGTTGTTTTTGGATGGAATGTCCTCTAAATATCAATTAAGTCCATCTTGTTGAATGTGTCATTTAAAGCCTGTGTTTCCTTATTTATTTTCTTTTTGGATGATCTGTCCACTGGTGAAAGTGGGGTGTTAAAGTCCCCTATTATGACTGTGCTACTGTCCATTTCCCCTTTTATGGTTGTTAGGATTTGCCTTATGTATTGAGGTGCTCCTATGTTGGGTGCATAAATATTTACAATTGTTATATCTTCTTCTTGGATTGATCCCTTGATCATTCTGTAGTGGCCTTCTTTGTCTCTTGTAATACTCTTTATTTTAAAGTCTATTTTGTCTGATATGAGAACTGCTGCTCCAGCTTTCTTTTGATGTCCATTTGCATGGAATATCTTTTTTAATCCCCTCACTTTCAGTCTGTATATGCCCGCAGGTCTGAAGCCGGTCTCTTGTAGACAGCATATATATGGGTCTTGTTTTTGTATCCATTCAGCCAGTCTATACCTTTTGGTTGGAGCATTTAATCCATTTACATTTAAGGTAGTTATCGATATGTATGTTCCTATTACCATTTTCTTAATTGTCTTGGGTTTGTTATTGTAGGTCTTTTCCTTCTCTTGTGTTTCCTGCCTAGAGAAGTTCCTTTAGCATTTGTTGTAAAGTGGGTTTGGTGGTGCTGAATTCTCTTAGTTTTTGCTTGTCTGTAAAGGTTTTAATTTCTCCGTCGATTCTGAACGAGATCCTTGCTGGGTAGAGTAATCTTGGTTGTAGGTTTTTCCCTTTCATCACTTTAAATATGTCCTGCCACTCCCTTCTGGCTTGCAGAGTTTCTGCTGAAAGATCAGCTGTTAACTTTATGGGGATTCCCTTGTATGTTATTTGTTGCTTTTCCCTTGCTGCTTTTAATATGTTTTCTTTGCATTTAATTTTTGATAGTTTGATTACTATGTGTCTTGGCATGCTTCTCCGTGGATTTATCCTGTATGGCACTCTCTGCACTTCCTGGACTTGATTGACAATCTCCTTTCCCATATTAGGGAAGTTTTCAACTATAAACTTTTCAAATATTTTCTCAGTCCCTTTCTTTTCTCTTCTTCTTCTGGGACCCCTATAATTCAAATATTGGTTCGTTTAATGTTGTCCCAAAGGTCTCTGAGATGGTGCTCAATTCTTTTCATTCTTTTTTCTTTATTCTGCTCTGCAGTAGTTATTTCCACTATTTTATCTTCCAGGTTACTTATCCATTCTTCTGCCTCAGTTATTCTGCTATTGATTCCTTCTAGAGAACTTTTAATTTCATTTATTGTGTTGTTCATCATTGTTTGTTTCCTCTTTAGTTCTGCTAGGTCCTTGTTAAATGTTTCTTGTATTTTCTCCATTCTATTTCCGAGATTTTGGATCATCTTTACTATCATTACTCTGAATTCTTTTTCAGGTAGACTGCCTATTTCCTCTTCATTTGTTTGGTCTGGTGGGTTTTTACTTTGCTCCTTCATCTGCTGCGTATTTCTTTGTCTTCTCACTTTGCTTAATGTACTGTGTTTGGTGTCTCCTTTTCAGAGGCTGCAGGTTCATAGTTCCTGTTGTTTTTGGTGTCTGCCCCCAGTGGGTAATGTTGGTTCAGTGGGTTGTGTAGGCTTCCTGGTGGAGTGGACTAGCGCCTGTGTTCTGGTGGATGAGGCTGGATCTTGTCTTTCTGGTGGGCAGGACCACATCTGGTGGTGTGTTTTGGGGTATCTGTGAACTTACTATGATTTTAGGCAGCCTCTCTGCTAATGGGTGGGGTTGTGTTCCTGTCTTGCTAATTGTTTGGCATGGGGTGTCCAGTACTGTAGCTTGCTGGTTGTTGTGTGTAGCTGGGTCTAAGTGTTGAGATCGAGATCTCTGGGAGAGCTCTCGCTCACTGATATTACGAGGGGACAGGAGGCTTCTGGTGGACCAATGTCCTGAACTCAGCTCTCCCATCTCAGAGGCTCAGGTCTGACACCTGGCCGGAGAACCAAGACCCTGTCAGCCACTTGGCTCAGAAGAAAAAAAAGAAAAAAAAATAAAATAAAGTTATTAAAATAAAAAAATTATTAAAAATAAAAAAAATTAAAAAGTAATAAAAAAGAAAAGAAAGAAGAGAGCAACGAAACCAAAAAACAAATCCACCAATGATAACAAGTGCTAAAAACTATACTTATAAAAACAAAAAAACATGGACAGACAGAACCCTAGCACAAATGGTAAAAGAAAGCTATACAGACAAAATCACACAAAGAAGCATACACATACACACAAAAAGAGAAAAAGGAAAAAAAAAATATATATAAAGGAAGAAAGCAACCAAATCAATAAACAAATCTGCCAATGATAATCAGCTGTAAATACTAAACTAAGATAAACATAAAACTAGAAATGAATTAGATGCAGAAAGCAAACGCCAAGTCTACAGTTGCTCCCAAAGTCCACTGCCTCAATTTTGGGATGATTCATTGTCTATTCAGGTATTCTACAGATGCAGGGTACATCAAGTTGATTGTGGAGATGTAATCTGCTGCTCCTGAGGCTGCATAGAGAGATTTCCCTTTCTCTTCTTTGTTCACACAGTTCCTGGGGTTCAGCTTTGGATTTGGCCCCGCCTCTGCGTGTAGGTCGTCTGAAGGTGTCTTTTTGGAAGTCTGAGGTCTTCTGCCAGCGTTCAGTAGGTGTTCTGTAGGAGTTGTTCCACATGTAGATGTATTTTTGATGTATTTGTGAGGAGGAAGGCAATCTCCATATCTTACTCGTCCGCCACCTTGAAGGTCCCTCCCCTGTACCTTACTGTTCTGACAAAATATGATGTCACTGGCTAATCCATAGTCTGAATGTGCCTATATCTGGGGTTGTCTACATTTATGTCTATTTTTCTTATTATTTGCTCACTCCCAAACCTTTTTTTTTTAAGAATACAACATTTGAACATTTATTTAACTTTCTTTTATACTTATTTAGGGCTATAAATTTCAAATATAACACTTCTAATTTTTTGTTTACATCCCTCTCATTGAAGATGGCAAGTGTTAACCAAAACAAGTCCCTGCAAAGTCACATGACCAAGGGCTTGGCTACAAGAAAGAACAAAGATTAAAGTCCATGATGCAATTTACCAGACAATGATACAGAGATGAGTTTGCAAGAAGCTAGCATTCTGGCTGGAGTGGTGGATGGAGCAGAGTGGGCACTGATTGTGGTATGTGCTACAAAGAAGTACAAATATAAAATACATTACTATGAGTCCATTTCTGAAAATAAACATGAACCAGGCAATATGCTGTTTCATATACATCATTTCATTTACTTCCCACAACACCACAAATAAGTAAATATCATTATCCCCATTTTACAGATATTAGATATAAAAATCAGAGAGGGGAAGTGACTCCACTAAGACAGCACAGTAAGTGACAGAACCCAGATTCCATCCCAGGTCTATCTGATTACCAAGCTTGTGCTCTGAACCTCTTGACTGCTACTGAGTTCCTGAAATTAAATGTAACAGTGATTCTGAGGAGAGAGAGGGAATTGAAAGTCTTCCTGCAAGAGAAATCCTTTGTCTCTGGGTCCTGGAAGTTTGAGTGTGATGCTGATAGGTAGGAAAATAGGAAAGTGGGGAAAGGCGTAGAAGATGGAGGGAACAGAATGAATGAACATATAAAGGCGAATTTTTACAATCCCAGAGGATGTATGGGGAGAAACAAGTCAACTGCTTTGGCTTCCCAGGAAAGTTAAGATTCTGGGCTGAGGAGTCGGTATTCAACACCACAGGCAACAGGGAGGCACTGAAGCCAAACCTTATTCCTTTTGACTCCGAGGCTCACCATTCTCTAAGATCACCAGGAGCCTCTTAATTGGTTTTCTTTTAGCCTTTGATCTTTTTCTTTCTATTTTCTCCCTCCAGCTTTAGGTCTTATGGACTATTTTCCTTGAAACTGTCTCTTTTCTTGACATCTGTGACACTACCTTGGCACTTTTCCTTTCCTTCGGTTACATTAACTTCTTTGCTCTATTCCCCATTCACTCTTCTTTCACAGGTAGCCCTCCCCTCGACTCCTGGCTTCAGCTCTCACTGCAACAGCATCTCTAGCACTGAGATTTCCTTTGCTTCTCTAGCTGCCTGCTGATCCCTCTACCTCCAAATGACCTGTCAAACGATGCTGTTTGAAGCTGAAGTCTTCCCTTAAAACCAAATCCCCTTAAGAGTTCTTTATTTTTAAAAAATACTTCCAGTCACTCAGGCATAACGTCAGCTGCTGTTTTTCTCCCCCCTTTGCATTGTCTCTCTTGGATACTTGCAATCCACTCATTCTCTCCACTGCCTCCTTCCTGGCCCACACAGAAACCTGATCAAAATTCACCTCAAAATTCTTCAATGGCTTTGTATTTCCTTCTGTACATAATCTAATAAACTCCTTAGCATGGTATTCAAAGGCGCTCCACAATTTGTCCCTCATCTATCTGTCTCTGTCTTTCCCTCCTTACCTTGTACTTCTAATTCCAGACAGAGTAACTCATTCTAGAGTTTCAAACATGCTTTCCCTCTGCCTGGAATTCTCTTCTCCGTTTAGTTCATCAGGCAAACTACTTCTCATTCTTCAAGTCTCAGTCCACACCATCTCCTCTGTGCAGCCTTCCCTGGTGCCCCCAGATGGACTCAGGGATTCTTTCCTTTAGACGCTGTTGTACCTGGTACACATCCCCATCACTGCACCAACTGCAGCACTCCCTCTCTGTCTGCACGTCGGTCTTCCCACTAGACTGTACTGAGGACGGAAGCTACGTTTTTTCACATATGTACAACCTGCTAATAGGAGTGAATAGCTGCAGAATGAATAATAATCCCTTACATTTATAACCTACTTCATGATTTTTGAAATACTACAAATACTACAACACTTATATTCTCCTGTACACCTATACTACATTATTTCTCCTAATACGGTAGAAAATTGACTGAAACTCAGGAAGATTGAAGGACAGATCCTAGCTCACGTTGCTCAGATGTAAAAGAGATGAGATGAGAACCCAAGGTCTTCTGAAACCTTGTTCCACTGCCACACTGACAAGATTAGGAACTGGTTTTTATTTCTGGGCAAATTTGTATGAAAAAGTTGACCAATGTAAAGAACAACACGTTCATTTTTACAGTGTACAATCTGAATTCTTACAATTAAAATCAGCAACTGTTAATTTTGACATTTTTCGATTAGCATTTTGGGAGAGAGTAGTTAAGAAATAGAGACAGCCCTAGTCACTGTGACATTTTACGCATGACTGAACACAACTATGTTTTCCCCTATAATTAAAGATGATGGTGATCAAAATAAACATTAATGTGGGTTCATATGTGGTTATAAAGACCAATGGGGGGGTGGCAGTGGTGAGGGCAGAAGAAGTATTTCCACATAGCTTATATAATGAGGTCACCTTGTGATTCAGTCACCCTGCGGACTCCATCCCTGAAAGAAAGTCAAATCCCAGTTCTGTCATTTACAAGCTTTATAGCCTTGAATAAGCTTTCTAACCTCTCTGTAAGACAGGGGTAGTAACACCTGTCTCTCAGGACTGTGGTGAGAATTAAGTGAGAGATATTAAGTAAAATGTATTTTATATTTCTTTTATATCCTCCATAGTAACTAGCACACTGCTGGACTAAAGGAATGAACGTTAACCATAAAAGACTTTAAACATATTAAAAGATGACTGTGTGCTCAAACAGAACTTTAATCTTTAACGTTATGCAGCAGGGTGAAATGCAGTACCCTATCCTTAACTCCAATCTTTGCCCCTCCACACCTAACCCCACTACCTTTACAGCCAGAAAGGAAATCCATGGATCAGGGAAAAATGACTGGGGATGGATGTCATTCACTGTTAGTCACTGCAGGAAAACTTGGTAGTGTAACTTCAGGCAGAGAGTGGGGATAAGGACAGAGCTAACCAGTCCCTAAGAAATAAGGTAAAAGTTAAGCTAACAGGAGGAATATTAACCTCTCATGTAGATCAGAGGTTTTCAGGAGGATATAAACCTTACATTCAAGATATATTTGCTTTGCAATATTTTAGGAGAGAATCAATCACGTATCAGAGTTAAAGATTCTTCCCCCCAGAATTGTCTCCTCTCCCCTCTCCTGACAAAAGGCAGGGAAGGGCGTATCCAGAATAACAGAGGGTAGATCCAACCTCCATTCCATCTGTAGGCATCAGCAGCCCCTCGATAAGGATAATGGGAGACAAGTGATACTCACCCTTGGACAACTATAGGTTATAAGACAGTGAGGAACTGCCCTTACCTGATGCCCCTGTACCACAAGAGTTCAGAACTATGGAATCTTTTCAGACAAAATCTCTTTCTAAGGCAAGACTACCCTCTAGGGCATCCCTACCCTCTGCCCATTTACCGGTTTGGAAGTTTCATAACAGTTGTTATACATAAAATGTACAATGGCACTATGTTTTTCTAATAGATTTTCACTTAGCACACAAGGGAGATAGTTAATCTTAAAGTTTCTATTTGTAGTACTGAAACACACTAACAAATGGACTCAAATATTTCCAGCATGGATGTTTTCTCCATTGTTCTAGCCAGAGTCACTAATGTGTAGTCACATAGATTTCATCAGCTCTGGTGATGACAAACTTGATATACAACACTATAGTGTTTCAGAGAAATAACACTTAAGTGTTCTGATATTCTTCTATGTGGTGCTCAGATGTGATAAAGTGGTACAGGGACAGCCAGCTGGCGAGGAACTGCTTACAACCTAAAGCCTATCCTAGCTATCTTACAATGTGGGCTGAAATAACATGTGCTGCTGCGGAATGTCTTTATATTATAGAGGTACTTGTGGGGAATTATTTAGGGAGACCTAGTGAGATTAGAATTATGGGGCAGAGAAGGATATCTGTCTGCAAAAGGTCTGCGCTCCCATCCACAGTCGAGAGTTGTTGGGAAGCAGTTACTTTGCCAGGGACCTTGCGTTCACATTCAAGTGGGGTCACTTGACAGTTCTGGCTAATGGAATACAGGCAGAAATTATATTCATTACTTCAGACCTAACCCGGAAAAATCTTCTCCTTTGATTTCCATGACCTTACTTTCTCTTGTTTCTCTAATATTATTCTTTTAAATTATTATTTGGCTCACCATTTTCTTCTAGCATTTAAATACACCTACTCTGATATGAACCTATTTACGAAACAGAAATAGACTCACAGACATAGAGAACAGACTTGTGGTTGCCAAGGGGGAGGGGGTTGAGGGAGGGATGGAGTGGGAGGCTGGGGTTCGCAGATGTAAGCTATTATGTATAGAATGGATGAACAACAAGGTATTACTGTTATAGCACAGGGAACTATATTCAATATCCTATGATAAACCATAATGGAAAAGAATACAAAAAAAAAGAATGTGTGTGTGAGTGTGTGCGCGTATATATATATATATAAAAATATATATATAAATCACTTTGCTGTACAGCAGAAACTAACACAACATTGTAAAACAAATATATGTCAATAAAAAAATATATCTATTCTGTTTTCATGCTTCCAAACTTCCTGCTTTATGCTCTTAACCTGGGTGATCTTGTTAAGTTCTATGGCTTCTACTGTCAGTTATTTGCTGATAACTCTGCAGTCCATAACCTCATGCCTTCAACTTTCTCTTTTCCTGTTTTCCAAGGTCACATTTCTACATATATTTGTTCATCTTCCCTTGGAGGCAATACATTATAAACATGCCAAAAATAGGATGTCACCTCTCCCCATAAGCCTGTTCTTCCTCCTGCCTTTGTTCATGCTAAAACCCTTCCTCCTTTCAGAATGTTCTATGCTGGTCAGTAGCTTCACTATTTTCCATCATTGAAGATAAGTTCTGAAGTCATTTTTGATCCCTCCACCCTTACCTCCCATACACACAAAAAAAGACCAAGTGCTTTTGAGTATCTCCAAAATGTCTACCTTGCTCTCTGTTCTCACATTACAGGCCTTAGTGTTTCTCACCTAGACTACTGCTCTAAACCTCATAACTAGTATCCTGACCTGCAGTCGCTCCTCTTCTTCAACCCATCTTCTATATGCTACTTGTCAGAGCTATTTTGCACATTATCAGAGTTATATGATCATTGTCTCCTCCTTCTCACAAAATTATAGACTCCCTGTTATCTAGAGAATAAACTGTAAAGTCTTAAACCTGGCATTCAAGACTTTTTTCCTAGTGACACTTGCTATCATTCTCTCTGACCATGTGTCTTACTTTCTAATTATGGCTTCTCACAATTCCCCAAGGGCACTTCACGTCTTCACACTTGTTTTTGTCCCTGCCATTATGTTTTCTAGCCTGCTTACAGTGCTCTCCTGTGCCAATGCTGCTAAACGGAATCAACTCATCCTTCAAGGCTGAACCTGTCACTTACTCTGCAAAGTATTTTCTCTTTGTCTAGGTCCCTATGGTACTCAGTACTATGGCACTGTCATTGGTTGCTATGTGTTTGGCGTTCCTCTAGAAGGTCATGGCTCTAGTGTGGGGGTGTCTCAGTCACCTAAGTTTCTCTAGTACCTAGCAGAGTCCTTGGTGTAGAGTAAAAGTTCAATAAATGTTTCATGAATGAATAAATGCCACGCAGATGCGTTCATGGAAAAGCAACACAGGGCCTTCCAGACCCACTGTCTAATGCACTACCCAATTCAACCTTGAATTGGCAGGCATCTCTGTTGCCACGGATCAACTGTGAAATGAGTGTGACCACGACTCGAATACTGACCGTACACTGACAATCCTGATCTTTTTCATCTCTCATCTTAAAATGCTGCCTGCAGTTAAACTTATAGTCTGCTTATTGCAAATGACACCCACATCTTTACAAAAATGCTCGCCTCTATCTTCAGCTTTTCAGTTAGTAACTGCTTTGGCATGTTCTTTTTGTGGCTTTCTCGTGGAATCGGAATACAAAATACATCTCTAGTCAGCTTGTCTTACTGTTTCATATTCAACGCGGAGATGGAAGCGCTAACGATAAGGAGGCTATAAGTAAAGCGTGCCCAAGATGTACCTTTGTAGAAATGGGTGCAACAGCATGATTTCTTTTTAAACATAGGACTTGGATAGAAATTTGCTGCTTTCTCCCGCTATGCCTCACAGTCTCCTCCTGTGCTTCTGTTCTGTTAATGCATCACTGGCCCTAGGAAAACGGACGCTGTCTGCCTCTGCTGTGCCAGTGAAGCCTTTAGGCAGCTGGCAGGGCTTCATGAGGCGGCAGAGCTGTGACGCCATTGAACTGCCACAGTTTGAAACGCCAACAACAGGCACAGGAAGATGGATCACTTCTTCTTCCTTCACGTTCCTCAGCTCTTCCTTTGTACCTCCAGCACAGCACTCGGCCTTAAATTATAGCTGGTTATAAATATGTCTGTTAAAACTGCTATCCTGTAAGTTGTGGTACACAGATCTGTCTTACTTGTATTTGTATCCGCTGTAGTGCTTAACACAGAGCCTTGAATATGTTACCTAACAAACTGGGTGTGTGCCGAAATGCATGCCTTCACTTTCTACTGACGTGCAGGAGCAGAAAAACGGAACTACTTAACTGTGGGAAGAGTTTCTCAAATACTTCCAGTTGCAAGCTTAAAGTTAGTACCACTTACCACTTCTTTGTTCATTCATTAATTCATTATTTAACAAAATATTTGCTGAGTGCTGACTGTGTGCCAGCCACTCTATTAATCATTAGGAAGACCAAGGTGAGCGTGATAGGAAGGTTCCTATCCTCATGGAGCTCACTCACATTCTAGACGGGCAAGTGGACAATAAACAAGTATTCACAGACAATAAATTAATAAAAGACTAGAAAGTAAAAAGGTTGCTATGTTAAAGCCAGGAAGGACTTTCTTAGATAAGGTGACACGTGGAAGTCTTAGGAGGTGGCCATTAGGCTGCGACCTGAAGGAGTGAGGGATCTTGCCATGTGATGAGGGAAAGTGAGCTCCGGATGGAGCGAACTCTTAAGTGCAAAGAGCCAGGGGTGGAAAAGAGCTTAGCAAATTCTAGGAACTGGTAGATGACCATTTATGACCAGAAAATTGTGAGTAAGAGGGAGAACAAATGAACTTAATTAGAGAGGGTCGGCAGAAGCTATCTTTGTAATACAGGGCTTTGAAGGATCGGGCTTTGATTTTATTCTAATCACAACAAGAAGCCACTGCAGGATTTTCAGGAGGAGGTTACATAGGGTGTGGTCAGTAGAGGTGGAAATAAGTGGATACTTACAAGTAAAATTTGGGTGGTAGAACCAAGTGAGTATGCTGATGGCTACAGTGGATACATGTCTCACAGCTGTGGGTCCTTATGGTTGAGTGACTAGAAGGCTATTAGTGTTGATTTTACCAAATGTGGAGAATCAGCTGCTTTTGAAAGTCTAGAGACAGCCGAGTAAGTTGCTCCGCTCACAAAAAAAGAAAATGTGCTGTCATATCCCACTAAGCTGGCAGTAACTCATTCTGATTGCTGTGCCATGAATCTTGGTTTGACAATCTAGGAAAGCCTGTGGGATTCCCATCTTTTCATTCAGCCAGTGTTGCTTCAGAGACTCATTAACAGGACAAATTAGGCTCTATTTCCTAGGCTACTTTCAGTACCAAAAATTTCCCTTAAAATTTCCCTGCTCTACTACTTCTTTTTTTTTTTTTTGCGGTACGCGGGCCTTTCACTGTTGTGGCCTCTCCCGCTGCGGAGCACAGGCTCTGGACACGCAGGCTCAGCGGCCATGGCTCACGGGCCCAGCCACTCCGCGGCACGTGGGATCTTCCCGGACCCGGGCACGAACCCGTGTCCCCTGCATTGGCAAGCAGACTCTCAACCACTGCGCCACCAGGGAAGCCCTCCCTGCTCTACTTCTTATGTGAAGTTGCTTTAACCCGTATTTGCTACACCTTAAAAAAGCAATATATATATAAAATTTAAATATATAAAGCAATATTATGTTTGTAGCAAAATCAAATATGGGAGAGTACAAGTGCCTTCTGTGTTTTCGTTAGCTGACTCTTCTGCATGCCTGCCAAGTCATAAAATGATGCTCTCTCTCCATCTTCTAAGCAGAACTACTTCTCTGTATATTTATTAACTTAGCAAACTTCACATGAGTTTTTATGACAGTAAAAATAAGTAGTTCTCAGTTTTAGATAGGTGTGGAGAAAAATTCTGATTACCAGCTTTCCCCAAACTTAATTTTGGACTTGGAAAAGGAAAAAAAATATGTTATAGCTGTACATCTGTGAAGACATGAGAGTTTTAACAATGGGGACAATTTACCTATTTGACTGATAGATGTGGGTTCCATGATTCATGCTGAGAGAAACAAATTTGTAAAGTTTAAGGACATCATGCCTGGGGAAACTGGACATATTCCCAGATATATATTAGATTTCATGTAATATCTTCCTTGCATTATATTACAAAACCATGACCCTGGGTCACTAGAATAATAGATATTCCATTATTATTTTGAGTCTCAAATTTATTCTTGATGCCAATAGGGAGTTAGAAAATGGTTTAGATAATAAGGACAAAATATTTATTGCAAATTAGACAAATCCCCCCAATTATTATAGATTAGTGAAATCTCTCCATGAAAATCACATATCGAAATCATGACACCAGAAGACTGACTTCCCCTTAGTGGTAGAAAAGAATTAGGAGTGAAGCAGATCTGGACCCAGAACAGTGATTAGAGAGCTAATATTTCTAGGCAGGTAAGGTCATCTACTAAGGGATATGTACTAGCAAAAGGTGTTTGGTACACCTCTCCTCTCTCTGCATTAACTCTTCCAAACCTCCTAAAGGCTGACTTAGTTCCAGAAGCCTTTTTTTTCTTAGCATGATCTATCACTTTGCTGAATTCTTTCCTAATGCTTTTAGAAAGCAAAATCCATCTGCCAGTTCAAGGGGTTGTTGTGGGAGCCTGCAACGGCTGAGGAGCAGTAACCTCAAGTTCGTGCTTCAGTGAGGGTAAGGTTAAGTGTCGTTCTGCCTGGAGGCTCCTGTTTGGATTAAAAAAACAAACAGGGCTTCGCTGGTGGCGCGGTGGTTGAGAGTCCGCCTGCCGATGCAAGGGACACGGGTTCGTGCCCCGGTCCGGGAAGATCCCACATGCCGCGGAGCGGCTGGGCCTGTGAGCCATGGCCGCTAAGCCTGCGCGTCTGGAGCCTGTGCTCCGCAGCGGGAGAGGTCACAGCAGTGAGAGGCCCGCGTACCGCCAAAACAAAACAAAACAAAACAAAAACAAATAAAACCACCACAACCCTGCAACTCACCATTTTGTGGTCATTTCAGCCTTACGTATTCTTTAAGAAGCCAGGCTGTACAAGTTCCTGACACAGAATTAGTTTTCCTTTATAGGGAGAATGGCCTCTTTTTTTTTTTTTCCCTTTGACAAACTGCTTCTACTCTGACACTATGCTTTGTGACATGGATTTTGGAGCACCCAGTCTCCAATGTGTAATTTGCTAACATGGCCAAAATAATTAAGAAAAATCTTAAAGAACATTTATTGTAAGATATCAACTCTGGCCACAAGGAATTGAGTAAGTCCTCAACTGTCCTCACAGGTACAGTTAGGACTTGTGTAGCCTTTTCCCTTTTCCACCCACTATAAATCTGCTACTCTTAGTTTGAGGAAATCAGGCCAGCTCAAATTAGGCTTCCAAATCAAACCTCATTGGTTCTACAGCTTAAGACTCGTTAAAGTTTACAACAGGCTTCCTGCGTTTTATTCAAACAGTTAAAAATAAGGCAGCTGAGTCTTTGAATCTCTATGTCAAAATCTTACATGTATATACACATCAAAATGTTGATCTGAGAGCTGTTCTTAGGGAAGGGGAGGCTAATACCATGAAAACAGAGATAACAGGAAAGAAACAGGAAAAAAAAGAGTGGGGATTCATTCAGGGGTAGCCTAAAGCTATGTAGAAATATTAGGCAGTAATTGGACAGCACCACAAGGCTGGTGGCCCCAACTGTCTACTCTACCAGCCTCACATTTCAACTATCAAAGTCATTAATAGGTTGGATTATAAAGGCTGGTGACTTCTCTTAAATGCCTTACTTAAAATACGCAAGTTGCATTTAATGTTTTCTACTTCCCTGTTATGAGCATAACAACAGAGATCAGTTTATTAGATTAGTGAGTTAATTTGATAGCTCAGTGGCCGAGGGAATAACATATAAGAAAGATTAGTTTCAGAGTATGACAGAATATGACAGTGATGAATAGTGGGAAACACAAGGCAGAATAAGGTGGTGAGGTCTAAGGCTTATGAGTGCTTCAAGGGGCAAACTTTCATCTAGAATGTAAATCTAAAATCTTAGAAGTTTTGATGTAATAAAAGATTTTGCAGTGATACTTTGCTTACAGTTTGATAAACACCAACATGCATATATATACAAATACCAAGCCAAGAAAAGGTATCTATAACTCATTTCTTTCTGTGACAGACGTGTATGCAACCTTAGGTCACTCTTTCTGGGATGTCAATTGTCTGCCCTGATTTCTGGGACAACAGGAAATCTGATATTTAAAATAAGGAAAACTCTATCTCAGCTGCTGCACTGACCTCCAGCTCTGCTTTTTCCTCTTTCTAGCGCCATCCTCAGATTACTGACTCTCTTCACTTAGCAGAAGTACCTCCCTGGGTGGCCTATTTCTGATGAAGGTCAACTACTTTTTGGCTTCAGTAGAATATTCTCATCGGTGTCTAATTCCCTAATAAGGTCAATAAGTTCAGGGTGAAGACGTGAGTGTTGAAAGCCCAGGAAAACGGACTAGAAGAGATGTTCTGTAGCTTCTGAAAGTTCTCCTTACACAAGGTTATGCATGTCAGGCACTGGCCTACATAATGTGACTTCAGAGGCACTGAGTTAGTCTTCCCTGGTCTACTGAACCACATTAGATGTTCTAGAGAGAAGCTGGAGATGAAGTGGAGAACAGAGTGGGAAACAATGTACAGGAAATAGAGGCTGAAGCCATAATGGCAAACCCTGCCTGGAGGGAGTCCTGCTAATCAGACTCGCCTACAATGGAAAGCAATTACAGCCAGTTTCTTTGAAAGGCCAGCCTGGGCTTTGCCAGTGACATTAAATTCTTAGTGAATTTCCATCTCATTGACCCAGGGGGCCTCGAGCTCTGAGATCAATACCTTAGTAACAAAGCTGGTGCCAGACAGTGCTGGGAAGAAGGCTGAATTCCAACTGAGATGAAACGTGTAAGAAAGCTTTTTTGATAATGCCTGGTCCTGTTTACTCTCTGCCATTAAGTGATATACGATGATCCCTCAGCAGCCCTGAGTGTTATTCAATCACCAGGGAACAGACTACACAGCATTTGAAGTTAGAAGTGTTTGCTCTCCTTGTCCCAGCGCATCAGCCTCTTGCCAAAATGATTCTAGTTAATAAACAATGTTGAGAAGGTAAGCCTGTAGAGCCATGATATGGCTGCATAAATACCATCTTTTTCCCTTTGAAAGCCTGAGGGTTTTATCTGTTGTAAGGATACTGTTAATTCGGCGTTCGTCTGGCTCCCTTGCACCTCAGTTCTCAATCCTCTGAGACGTTCCAGGATAAGAGAGCAGATCAGCCAGCAAAGTTCCTCTGGAAACTGATTTCAGTGTTCATTAGGCAATTCTAGATTGGTCTCTTTTTCTTAACTATGTCGTTGCCAACTCTGTGTACCAACATCAGCAGCAGTACTAGTGGGATTTACAATAAAATCCTCTTGGGAATGGCATACAACTCATAGAAGAGACTCAGACCCAGGGTTTTTAAAAAAAATCTTGTGCCCCCAGATGCGGATAGCAGAAGACTCCTGCTGCCTATCCAATCAGCCACAGGATTTAGCTAAGGTGCCCCTGAAAGGTCTATTACTGCGAAGAGAGAGGAGGACAAGGAACATCCCCTGACCACCTTCTCCGTACTCTGTGCTAGTCTAGGCACTACACTACATGACCTCAATTCTCAGCAGCTCTAGGAATTATTATTCCTTTTATGTAGATGAGAAAACTGTCTCAGAAACATTGTGTAATTTTCCAAAGGCCACAGTTCCTCGAAGAGGTAGGATTTATTAAGCAGGTCATCTGACTCTAACGTTTATGTTCTTTCCACTACAGCATGTTTCTTTAAAAAGTTTCCCTCTTAGGGAAGACAGCACAAAATCTACTGCCTGGCTTAATATCGTCATCAGAGTCTGGAACTGATTTTCTAATGAGTCAGCATGACGTAGGCTGAGCAGCATGCCCACAAGCACAGGTGTCTCTAACAGGACCTGGTGAAGAACATGCCTCACGAGTAATAATAAAATCCCAGCACGGTCAGAGACGGTCAGCCTCTGACGACTCACAGCGGAAGGCAGAGGCAAACCTGGCCTATCTTCTTTTTGAGTCACAATAAGCTCTGCGTTTGTCAGCTATGTTGTTGGTATCTTCTCTGTTTCCAGGAAATCAGGACTATACCTGCTTTTGAAAACATCAACTTTATTAAAGGAACAGTTCTTTCAAAAAGGAGTGTGAAGGAGTAGAAAGCACACCTCACTAGGATGCTAGAGATCTAGGTTCTACCCAAGAGAATGGGAAACAGTTTCATATCGAGTCTGGTTTGTTGAGCTGAGAGAGATTAAGCCAGGGTCAAGCTCATCAGGAGAGAGTGCTGGGGTAAATCAGTGACGTCTGCCATGGGTGCAGGATAGGGGAGCGGTGGTACACACAGCGCATTTGCCATTCTTCTTTTAACTCCTCTTCCTCTCTCCCACCTGTTAACCTTATGGCTTTTCACAAGTGATTCAGCATTTTAAGGCCTTTATAGTAAAATAGGGATAATGACACTTTATTTATCTAAAGGTAAGAGTGGCTAAATCAGCTGATCTCCTCAAGTCTTTTTCAGCTATAAGGTGTAAGATTCCATTTTCCACTGTAAATCTTAGCATCAGCTGGGCTCTAATGGGGTCAGTCATTGGTGACTTTAACAATGGCATGGCTTTTAAAAGGGCACTCACAATTTTAAAACAATTCTGCTCTAAGTCAAAGAGGTGAACAATGTATCAATTCTTTCTGAAGAATACTGAGGAAGTCTGTTAAATGGTTAAATTAATTACCGCCTGGGGACTGCCCTGGTGGCGCAGTGGTTAAGAAATCGCCTGCCAAAGTAGGGTTCAAGCCCTGGTCCGGGAAGATCCCACATGCTGCAGACCAACTAAGCCCATGCGCCGCAACTACTGAGCCTGTACTCTAGAGCCTGCAAGTCACAACTACTGAGCCCGTGCTCCGCAACAAAAGAAGCCACCGCAATGAGAAGCCTGCTCACCGCAACGAAGAGTAGCCCCTACTCGCCGCAACTAGAGAAAGCCCGCATGCAGCAACGAAGACCCAACGCAGCCAAAATAAATAAATTAATTAAAAAAAATTAATTATAGCCTGTGAACCCTAGTGGAATCAGAGAAAGTTGTTTAGAAAAATACAGGAATGTAAGGAGCATTCTAAACATCTATGCAGATTTTGAGTCTTAAGGAAATAATATTGTGAGAAAATAAACTTCATCATAGCCTTGTCTTAAGAAGAAACAGAGATGATGCTTCCTTTATGTGAAATGTTCAATGAAGAACACTTCTCACTGTTTTCAATACCCATGCTCCATGCAATAAATACAAAATAGGCTCACAAATTGCTTATTACAGATCTATGGCTTACCTGGGATCACAGAGAAATTTGGTTTTCTCTCCTTCTTCTCTCCAGATAAGCCATTCTCGAAAAGAAGGATGTACAAACATACGAGTCATGTCTCTGCGCTTGATTAGGAACATGGAGAGGTTCTCCATTCTCTGCTGAAAATCCTCCCATTCTAGCGTGCCTTCAATGCTGCCAGCATTGATGGCTTGGAAGATATGTTCATCAGTCAGTGGGTGGAGAGAGGCCACTGCCACATTCAGGAGAGGCATCACCCGGTCAAAGGAAGACTGGGTTGGGAACTTCATATTGCACTGGAGTAAGTAAACCTCAGAGAGCGAAACAGGAACTACTTTGTAGCTAGAGCTCTTTAACACTAGATAGCCTTTCTCTATGAGGTCAAATGTGAGTTTCAGGTATAGATAGGACCCTTGACTGAGTGTCTTGAGATGAGAACTGAGTTTGCCAAATGTAGTATTGTCCATTTTGCCATTAAGTGAAATGTTATTCTGGATCTCTGAGCTGCTGTGTATCCGGTGCAGGATGTAAGCCTGCAGGTCCTGGTCTATGGCTTCATTCTCTTCTAGTCGATCCAAAAAAATCCTATGGAAAGGCAGCAGCTTGGTAATTTCCTAAAACAGATGGAGAGAGAGGGAGAGAGAGAGAGAGAGAAAGACCTTCAGTTTCCCCTAACTCTTGTGATAAACTACGAGGTCCACAAATTTATTCTGAACTTCTGAGTGGTCAAAGAAAAGAGGGAAATACGATCGAGTATTAGTGTCCATAGATTAAGACATATTAGTTGCACAGGAGGGACACTTTTCCTAATATTGAGACTTAAAATAACTTTTATGGGTCTTCATAAAGGGCACTTTAGGAGTGATTTAATGGTCACTATCCTAAATAACACTCACTCCTAAAATAGAAAAGAGAATGCCATCTAACTTCTGTTGTAATTTTTCTCAGCGTAAACCATAGCCTAATGTCAAAGTACAACTCACTAAGATAAATGTAAAAGGACTTAAAGAATGTCATATAAAAATGTGACCTTCTATCCCACTTGATAAAATGACTTTATTTTAATGTAGGTTTTTTGGAGATGCCTTAGCCCAAAGGAACACTTCTAATAGTGGGAAGCTTGGTACCTTGGTGATCTGCTTGGAAATTACATTGGGGGAAGGTGACAGGGCTTTGTGGTGGCTCTCATGCTCTGGAATCCATCTTTTCTTATCTGCTTATAGACTTTGCTCCTGTAAGTATCTATTCCCTCTCCTGCATTAATTTCCTCTTCTCTTCTCTTTCTGTCTTGTCTCCACACAGACATGTGACTCCATATTCCTCCCTCCAACTACTATATCTCTGTTCCCATGTTTAGCAAAACCTAACAGAAAAGTTTTCTCTACTTACTGTATTTCATTCCTCCCTTCCCATTCTCTCCTCCATTTGTTGCAATCAGGCTTCAATCTCGTCACTTCACTGAAATGGTCCTTGCCAAGATGATCAGCAATCTTCATCTTGCCAAATCCAATAACCAAGTTTCATTTCTCTTCCCCCTCAACCTCTCAGCAGTATCTGACACAGGTGAACACATCTTTCTTCTCGAGTCCCCTCCTGCAGCTTTTGCTTCCACAGCATGCTCCCCTCGTCTTCCTCTTAGCACACTGGCTACTCCTACCCAGCCTTTTTGGCTGGCTCCTCTCTCATTTCTCAGTCCACCCAGGGCTCACGTCTCCATTCTTTCCTCTTATCTGGCCACCCTCACTCCCTGGAATAGTTGGGTCCCATGGTTCTAAATATCATCTATACATGGATGATGTCTAATTTCATATTTCCAGCTTAGTCATTTCTTCTGAGCTCTCATCTTATATCTCCGTCTACTCAACAATGACACCTGGATGTTTCATAGACAAACTTAATGTGTGATCAAATCAGAACTACTAAAATCTCCCCCCACCACAAAACCTCCACATGTCAATAAATGGTATTACCACTAACCCTACCACCAAATCGTAGGAACTATATATGATCCTTCTCTTTTCCTCAAACCAGCATCTACCCAGTTGCTCACCAAAACCCCACAATTCATCCTTGAATCTTCTCTCTTGCTCATTCCCACATCCAGCCCATCATCAAGTCCTTTTGATTCTTCTTCAAAATATACTCCAAATATGACCACTTCAGAGGGTCTCCACTGTTCCCACTCTAGTCTAAGCCACCATCACCTTTCACCTGTACTTCTGCTTCCATTCTTGATCCCCTACATATTATTATCTACACAGCCAGCAGCCAGAGAAAGTAAGTCAGATGTTATCACTTTACAAGGTTCCTTGGAGAGGCCTTTCCTATCTGCCCTTTCTAAAATATCTGTCATCCTCATTTATCCCTTTACTCTGTTATGTTTGTCTTCATAGCACTAACACTACCTAAATTTTTAATATATGTTCATTTTTTACTTTATTATTTGTGTTCCTCACTAGAATACAAGCTTTATGAGGGCAGGGATATTGTCTGTCTTGTTCACCATCGTATCCTCAGCTCTTAGAAAGAGCCTTTTATACTTGAAGTATGTAAAAAATGTTTGTGGAAATAATGAATGATCGATTATGAGGGTTCACTTTTAAAGACCTAGGAATTGTTTCATTGTCAGCTAAATAATTTTAAAAAGTTATTGGTTGAAGTGAATGAAGTATCTGGGAAGTTGTTGCAGGTCTTGATCTATGAAGACATTGACATTTGGACTTTGAGTGTATAGTACTTTTCCTGTTCTTTGGCACAGCTGAAAAATTAAAGTTACGTGGTCTACCAAGTCATACTTAAAACGTCTTTTGAGCTTGCACACGGCATTATATAAAAATATAAATGAAGAAAAAAACCAAAACCAAACAAACAAAAATTATATAAACGAAGATATCTCCTAAGTACGTACTTAGTAAAACTAGTCAGAGACTGTGTTCCTGGAAGTTTCTTTTATTCATCTTTCATCTTTCACAAGCTACTGACCAATAATGGCGGATTACATAATTTTCAGTTGTAAAGATGCATTTACGTTGATTCATTCACATTCCTCAAATTACTTTGAGATTTTAATAACAAACATCTGCAAGTTGGTGGTCAGGATCAGAAGTACAGTCTTTGATCAAAGAAGGCAGACTGACCTAAATTGGTCAATCTATAGGAAAAATACTAAATGCCTGGGAGAGGGGAAAAGGAGGGCACCGAGACTATTTTCTGTATATTAACAACTGTTTTAAGGGAGTTGCATCAAAATAGTGGGATGGGTGTATAATATGCAAAATTTTAATGTTCTTTAAAAGAGGCTATGGTTAGGGGAAAAAAGGTTGAGAAACCCTGTTTCAAACCAAGTGTGAATATGTAAAGAATGGAAAAAACCAGCTCAGCTATACTGTGAGTGGTAGAGAAGGTGGAGTCATTTCTCCTCAGCCTGTATGTCTTTTACAGGCACAGTTCCAACATTCCTAGTCATTCTTCTAGGCCATAAACTGAGTGATCAGTGAGTGAGCAGGGATGGTAATTAAAAAAAACTCTTATCTCCCAGTTGCAGTAAATTTAATATAAAGCCTTAATATTGCCAATATTTCTTAGAAAAAGAAATATATAGAAGAAAGTCCATCTTCATGCTATAGAAAGTTGAGAAACAGAGGGAAGAACTAGAAAATCTGACTCTACACTGTATATTGAACTGAATTTTGCCTGGCATTAAATGATAAAAAACATAAAACAAAAGTCAAACAGTGAATTAGAGTGTTACACCATCTATTTGCTTTGCTATACTCATGACAAAGTCTAGAAAAGTGGACTTTCTTTTCATGCTTTTTAGAGGGACACTTTATCAAAACTTACCCAGAGCAATGGAAATGGGAATTTGAGCTAAGAGAGTAGTATACAGAGAATGCTCTCTCTAGATTGTATCTCTTACTCTCAAAATATGCTCGTTGGGAATTACTCTTGCTAGCGCTCTAGGACATGGTAGAGATTTGGAACTAAGGGTACAAGGACCTAGAATTTTTTCAGTTTAAGAACTCTCCAAGGGAAATAATTTATGGTCCAAAAGCAAACAAACACATACCTGTAAACTGGTCCTAACTGTTACAATTAGTTTCAGCCAGGAAGGAAATTTTCCAATCATTTTACTCAGAAATGACACAATTGTATCCCCATAATCCGGTTTGTGAAATTCTGCTTCATTTAATCCATCAATTAAGATGATGAAATCTCCATCTGGGATTTTTCTCTCTGAGATAGAAAGAAACAAATTACTTAATAATTACAAGTGGATAAGTGAGTTCTTTCTGGGTCTTTGATCACATATCTTCTTGGAAGAAAAAATCAGAAAAGGTCTGTTGTGTGTTTAGTGAATGCTAAGGGTACGTAATTTATTATAAACACGTGGAATAATTCATTTAGTGGGTTCATTTTGCTTTTCACCAGGTATGAATGTGTTTGTCACATAAATAATATATAAGGCATATGTATCATCATCATCATTTCCCCCATGTTATCAGTTGTGAGACAGCCTGAGCAATGCATTTATGAGAATTTGCACATGTAAATTTATTTTTCTCTCATACCTGAAAAAGCTGGAAAGAATGTTTTTCTCCCCCTCAGCCCCCCGGAATCTGACAGCATTAAAGAGAACAGTATCACATGTTCTTTGGGGAATTTCCAAAAAAAAGGTCTAATTTGGAGTCCACAGCAGTATATAAGACTGTATGTGAATACATAGTAGGAAGGAAGGGATGGAGGAACAGAGAAAAGGAATCCCAACCAACAGATAGATCTACACTAGGCAGGCTGGATTCCAAGATCTTACAGAACCAGCAGCTTCCTAGACTATACCTAAAGCAGCTTCAAGGAGACCAGACCCTTACGTGATCTTTCCAGGGGAGCAGGAGCCATGTAGGAAAGACAAATATCTTTTGTTTCCCTTTCCCGCCTGGAGTCTATACTATCCTAAACTGACAAAATCAGTTTATCGTTAGGGCTAGGCTGCAGAAGACTTGGTAAGATTTCAGGTTTCCACTCCCATTAAATGCTTACTGATTCTTAAACAATACTGAACAATTAGAGATTAAAAAAATCCCCTGGCTGAATGAATATTTCAGTATAAATGAATTGCAAATAACAAGTAAAAGTTCCCAGTTGGTAGGACCTTACAGGTTCTGAAGAGAGGAAAGCAGGGGAAGAGAGAAAGAAGTCACTGGATGCCTGAAACAGGAAATAGGTTATATCTGAGGAGGAAAAAGGAAGTGAAGCTGGGGACAGAAGGAAAACTCTGAGGAACTCTGTACCACGTTGGCTCTTTTAGCTTTTGAAAGCGTCAAGGCTAATCGAAACTCTACATATTTTTGTTTCACATTTGAAAATATGCAGATTTTTTGCATGATTAATAAATCTTTATATTTCCCCTCTAAAGTACAAGCTTTACATAAAGGAGTTCAATTTCAATAGCCTAAGTACTATAAATTAGTTCTCAAATTATAAAGAGTTTCAACTATTACTTTCATCTGGTGACTTTCGGAAGAGAAATGAACTATGGATTTCAGCTCTCTAACTGTTAACAATGATTATTAATGAAATGGCATTCTAGATGATGTAGGGCTAAGAAAACACATTACTCCTTTAGGGAGTCCAAAGAATTCCGGAAGAGAGAGGAGTTGCTTGGAACTAATTGCGATTTACCCACACAAATGGGGGCTCTTAAGTTCTTGATTTTGAGGACCTTGGCTCCCTTTAGCATACTTGTGTCTTTAATTCCCATAGAGGAATTTTCTAATTGATTCTGCTTGCTGATATACTAGAGCTATCCTTTGTTACTGAGTAGAACCTTAAAGTATCGTGCAAAACGCTGACTCTCATTTTTTAAAGAAAAATATATAATTTGAAATCTAGCTCTTGAATCGAAATTGAAAGTGTTTTCAACTGAACTTTCCTGGAAAGAAAACTCCAGCTGCCTTTAAAAAACTCCGTATTTTAAAAACTACTGTGATAAAATTTATATATAATTAATACAATTAATTGTGAAGATCTTAACTGTACACTTTGGTGAGTTTTGACAAACATGTATACTCATGTAACTAACATCCTGATCAAAGTAGAGAAGATCTCCATCATTCCAGAGAGTTCCCTGAGGTTCCTTCCCAGTTCTCAATAGGCAACCACTGTTTTGATTCATATCACCATAGACTATACTTGCTTCTTATGCTTGATATAATGTTTCTGAGATTCATTTATGTTGTTGAGGGTATTATTAGTTTCTTCCTTTTTACTACTAAGAAGAATACTGAGAATTTAATACTAAGATTTCATTTAATATCCATCGAATGAATATACAATTTGTTTATGTACTCTTTTGTTGAAGGAGCTTCGGTTGTTTCCAGTTTTTAACTACTATGAATAAAGTCAATATAAACATTTTTGTATGAGTCTTTTTGTAGACATATGTTTTCATTTCTTTTGGGTAAATACACAGGGATAGAATTGCTTGGTCATAAGGCAGATTTATCTTTAACTTTATAAGGAACTGTCAAATAGTTTTCCAAAGTAGTTGTACCATTTTAAACTCCCACCAGCAACGTGTGAGGGTTCCAGCTGCTTACCATCCTCACCAACATTTGATGTTCAACTTTAAAAATGTTAACCACTGTAGTGGGAGTAAAGTGGTGTCTCATTGTGATTTTAATTGGCATTTCCCTGACGACTAACGATGGCAAACACCTTTCTATGTGCTGGCAGCCTATTTGAATATCTTCTTTTGTGAAGCATCTAAATTTTTTGTCCATTTAAGAATCGGGTTATTTATCTTTTCAGCAATGATTTATAGAAATTCTTTAGATACTATGGATACAAGTGCTTTGTGACACACGTACACAGAGTGAATTATTTTCTCCCCTTTTATGATTTGCTTTTCCTTTTTCTTAGTGTATCTTACGTTGAGCATTTAACATTTTGATGAAGTCCAATTTATTAATTTTTTCCTACATGGTTAATGATTTTTAGGACCTAAGAAATCTTTACCTACCCCAAGGTTGTGAAGATATTCTAAGTTTTTTCTATTAGCTTTAGAGATTTAGCTTTTATATTTTGGACCATGATCTATCTTGAATTTATTTTTGTGCACCTATGGTGTGAGGTAAGGATTAAGATTCATTTTTTTCTCCATACATGTATCCAGTTGTTGTAGCATCATTTGATGACAAAAATTCTCTTTTCCAAATTATCTTGGCATCTTTGAGGAAGGTCAACTGACTCCATATGTGTGGATTTCCTTTTAGATTTTCCATTCTGTTCCACTGACCTATTTATCTATCCTTGTGGGAATACCACCCTGTCAGGGGAGTGCAGAGCCAGCTCAAGCTGGTTCATGGGAGCTGAATTGCTAAATTTCTTATGGTCAAATCAGGCCCCACCCCTGGACTGATTGTTAAACATTTACTAACATATTACTGCCTGTCATGATTTCTGTAGCTTTATACTAAATCTTGAAACCAGGTACTGTTGGTCTTCCAGTACTGTTGGTCTTCCAATTTTTTTTCTTTTTTAAGATTGCTTTGGCTATTCACAGTCCTTTGAATTTCTGAAAGTTGTCAATTAAAAAAAAAGTCCTGCTGGGATTTTGATTGGGATTATGTGGAATCTACAGATCAGTTTGGGGAAAAACTCCGATCTACAAACATGGCATCTCTCTTCCATTTACTAAGTTCTTTAATTTCACTCTGCATGTTTTGTAGCTGTCACTGTGGAAGTCTTACACATCTTTTGTTAAATTTATTCTTAAGCATTTTGATTCTAGAGAAAACCGTATTTGCTCCAGTTATCTACTGCTGCATCAAACAGCTAAGAGTTACTCAAATGGCTGGGAAACGGAATCATCTGCAACAAAAACTCACATGTTTGGTGTCACGGCCAGAACGACTTGATGACTAGAACAGTCAACTGGAACACTAACATACGGCTGCTCCATGTGGTTTGTACTTCCTCACAGCAGGGTAAACTCAAAGTAGTCAGTCTTTTGACATGGCAATGCATACCCCCAAAAGCAAGTGTTTCAGTGAACAAGATGGAAGCAGCATGACCATTTATGACCTAGCCTCAGATATCACATAGCATCATTTTGTAGTATTTTATTGGTTGAAGCAGCCACAAGTCTGCTAAGATGCAAGGGAAGGAGACACAGACCCTAAATCTGGATGGGAGGAATGTCAAAGATTTTGCAGCCACGTTTTAAAACTGCCACACTACTTTTTAAATTTCAGTTTTCAGTTGTTTGCTGCTAGTATATAAATACAACAGATACTGCCTATGAACCATATAGACTGTAGCTCCACCTATGTTAATTCTCGTAGGCTTTTTTGTTTTCTTTTGTAGATTCCTTAGACTGTTCTAGGTAAACAATCACATCTGCAAATAAAGGCAGTTTTACTTCTTCCTTTCCAATCTTTATACTATTTGCTTGTTTGTTTTCTTATTGTGCTAGCTTGGACCACACATGGAATGTCGAATGTTAAGTCGCCTTGCTCCTGATAGTAGGGGAAATGTATTTAATATTTCATCGTTACCTGCATGTCCTTTAGGAGACTAAGTTTTCTTCTATTCTTAGTTTGCAGAAAGTTTTTATTGTTAATTGTAATATTTTGTTAAATGTTTTTCTGCATTTGTTGAGATTACAGATACATATTTATATAAAGACATATAGATTTTCTCATTTATTCTGTTAATATTATGAATTACAGTGATTAACTTTCAAATGTTAAACTAACATTGCATTCCTGGTCAAGTAAAACTAATCATTTTGCTATTAGTGTGTTTCAGGATTTTGCTATTATGGTTATGAGGAATACATGTCTGTAATTTTCTTTTCTTATAAAGTCCTTATCATATTTTGGTTTCAGCATTAATGCTTGTCTAATAAAACAAACTGAGAAATGTTCTCTTTTCCTTTATTTTCTGAAAACATTTGTGTAAGATTCATATTATTTCTTCTTTATATGTTGGATACAATTCATTAGTAAAGCCATCTGAGCCTGGAGTTTTCTTTTAACTTACAAATTAAATAGATAAGAGCTAGTCAGATTTTCTCTTTCCTCTTGAGTCACTTTTGGTAAGTTGTGTTTTTTATAGAATTTGCCCAATTTAAGCTGTTGAATTTGTTATATAGTTCTTCATAATAATCCCTTATTTTTCTTTTAATGTCTGTAGGAACTGCAGTGCTAGCTCCTCTTTCATGCCTGATGTGTTTTCCTCTCATTTTCTTGATCAGTCTTCCTAGGGGTTTATTCATTTTAACTATTAATTTTTGTCTATTTCACTGACTGCTGCTCTTGCTTTTTATTATTTCCTTCTTTCTGCTACCTCTGGTTTTATTTTCCTCATTTTTTTCTAGTTTATTAAGTCATAAACTTAACCACTGATTTTATGTATTACTCAGTTTGAAATATTCTATAATTCGCTTTGTGATTTCTTCTTTCTCTAATGGGTTGTTTAGAAGTACACTGCTAAATTCCTAAATATTTGGGGATTTTATGTGTATTGATTTCTAATTTAATTCCATTATCTCAGAGAACATTTTCTGTAAGATTTTAATTTCTTGAAAATTTCAGACTGATTTTATGGTCCAGAATAAGGTCCATATGCACTTGAAAAGAATGTATATTGTGCAGTTATTGGGTAGTGTTCTATAAATGTCAGTTGGATCAAACTGGTTGACAGTGTTGTTAAAATCTTCTATATATTTACTAATTTTTGTCTACTTGTTCTAACAGCTACTGAGAGAGAGGTGTTAAAATTTCCAGCTATGACTGGGTATTTGTCTATTTAGCTCTTTGGTTCTATTAGTTTTTGATTCATGCATTTTGAACCTCCATTATTAGGTTCATACACATTTAGGATTACTTTATCTTCTGATAAATTGGTCCCTTTATGTTTATCAAATGCCCCTCTGATAATACTCCTTGTCTTGAGGTCTACTCTGCCTCACATTAATAGACCCACTCCAGCCTTCTTATGCTCCATGTTTATAGAGTATATATTCTTCTATCCTTTCACTTTCAAATCTGTGTCTTTAAATAACCTCTCCTGCAGACAGCATATGGTTGGGTCTTGTTTTTTTTTTTTGTTTTTGTTTTTTTTGCCGTACGTGGGCCTCTCACTGTTGTGGTCTCTCCCGTTGCGGAGCACAGGCTCCGGACACGCAGGCTCAGCGGCCATGGCCCATGGACCCAGCTGCTCCACGGCATGTGGGATCTTGGTGGACCGGGGCACGAACCCGTGTCCCCTGCATCGGCAGGCGGACTCTCAACCACTGCGCCACCAGGGAAGCCCTGGGTCTTGTTTTTTATCCAGTCTGACGGTTTCTGCCTTTTGATACAAGTATTTGGTCAATTTAAATTTAATGTAATTATTGATATGGTTGATTTTAATCTCTCATCTTGTTCCATACTAAAAAAAATTATTCTGTTCTTTCTTTCCAGGCTTCTTTTGGATTAATCAAACAAGTTTTAGTATTTCATTAATTTTATAAATTGTGTTTCCAGTTATTGCTCATGATGGTGATTTTCTTTTAAGGGTAAGAACATGGGAATTTGACAGAATAATTAAATTCACTCAGAACAACATTTACCAATGGGGATATCTAAAGCTGGTTATGGAGACCTAAATGAGAAGCAAATATATCTAGTAGCAAAATTAAAAAACACATGAATTATGGTTGAGAATCCAGAGCTGAGTCTGCATGCATCTGGATATTCTCCTTGAATTAGCCTTAAGATGTAGATCCTTGTATCACTGACTTTCCTTCAAGGTACCCCTACATGTGAGCAATTTCTATGTTCACTTATTTGTTCAAAATTTATTTCCTGAAATGCCTATGTCCAAGGTGAGGTAACCACTATGAAGGATAAAAGTTGAACAAGAAAAGGTTCCTAACTTCAAAAGCATGCAATTTAGTCAAAGGAATAAGTACAGAAATAACTAATTCTTATAAAGCACAAAGTATAATATCTGACGTATAATAAATGTTCAATAAATGTTAGTAATAAAAATTTAAGTTCTTACTATACATACAACAGTAATGTATGAAGTACCACAAGTGAGATTTAAAAAAGAAAAACCTGTTGTCAATTTGGAAGGATACTGTAACTTACTGGAGGGGGCAGGTGGATCAGCAGGTATTTCATGAATGAGGTGGTATTTAAGGTGGTCCTTGAAAGATGGGTAGAATTCTGACAGGTCGAGATATGAGGAGAAGGTATATCAAGAAGAGGAAACAATGAACAAATGTATGGAGGCAGGAAAATGGAGGAGAGTATTTAAGGATTAATGGATACTTTGGTTTACATGTAAATACAGGGTTCATAAGGGTAAAGGTAGATAATAAGGCTGGAAAGTAGGCTGGATCCGGGCCATTAAGTACCTTAAATGATAGGTCAAGGAGCTGGAAGTTAATTCAGTGAGGTAATAGGGAAGGACTGGAGGTTTCTGAACAGGGAAATTTAGCGATCAGAGCAATGCTTTACGAAGCTTTATCTGGAAGCAGTACATAAAGTCTAGAAGACTGGAGAGACTGGTCAGAGACTACCCACCAGGTATGCCATTAATGGGTTAGAGGTGTGCCTAAAGATGAATCCCTTCAGCCCTCAGGGCTTCGGGGCATTTGTGCAGCTGTAGCCTCAGGGCCAGCCATGTCCAGCCACGAGGAGGCATGATTTTTTATCTCAATGTGCTAAACAAATTTTAATAATTTTCCAAGTGTGTTATGATGTGAAAGAAGCACTAGACCAGAAAACCAGAGAAGACCAGGAAGGGTAGCAACACACATGTGATATCATGGGCAGCTGAGCAGCCTTCAAGGTAACAGTGGTAGGAATGACTCTGAGATTAACGGATGTGAGAGACATCAGGAGGGCAGAATTAACAGGATTTAAAGATTGACTGAATGTACAGAAATTTCTTTTTAAGTTTGCTCAAAATACTTGCAGAGAAATTCTAATGTTTAAAAAAGTCTAGGGTATGGTAAAGCTAATAGGTAGGTCGTAGAAGTACAGATAGACGTCATTAGCATTGAGAAGAGAAACTCTGATATCCAAGTAATTGGCATGGAAGTTCACATAACTGAAGATAGAGGCCGGAAGAATGTAAATTCTTATAAGTATCTCTGAAATGCTCGAGAAAAGTATGTAAGTCTCTCAGGAATAAACAGGATTGCTCAGCAATCTCATGCTTACTCAGGTCCTTTTCTTCGGCTTCCAGCACTGACAGAACATTAGGAAGGGGGTGAGGCAGAGAGACGGGTGAAGGAGGAGATGGTTACATTTAGGTCACAGCCGACACTTGAGCTACAGAGTTAAAACGGAGGAAAGGCACGAGGCGTGAGAGGGGGATGGATCCCATTTCATTTTCCCCCACTTTTTAAAAATATCTTAACACCTTTTAGTGGACAATTAAGTAATTTTTAGCATATACAGTTATGCAACTCTACATGCCATTTCATTTTACCTGACTGTGGAGTAATAAAAAAAAATAGCAAATATAAAAACTGAGGATGTTTCTAACCATAGAAACTCCACAGCACTGGGTTACTGGGTTGGAGTCATGGCTTTACTGATTTATTTGAACTCCACGGAAGGACTGGTAGCTCTACTACCTTTAGTTCAAGAGAAATGCTTTATATTTGGAAATAAGAATGAGAATTTTTACAAATAAAGGAGGAAGTAGCAATTCCTGGAGGAATTTTTATTTTTTCAGGTAAAACCTCTTATTTGTTAACTGTATCCTGTAGGAACATTTAGTTTTTGCAGTGTGATAAAAATGATCATTTTTATAGCATGACCCCAGGTGAACTTGGGCTTCAGAGCCTCCACCTTCCACCTGCTTTGCACCTCATCTGTACCTTTGTGGAGATTCTCCAGGGGCTCCAGCACTCCCCTCCGGAAGGAGGCCATGGGATCTTGAACACAGGACCGAAGGCTCAGCATGCTCTGTAGGTGAGGCTCCCGGAGAAGCTGCTCCCGATAGGCCGCCAGCTGCGGTGAGCGGCAGAGCAGGGCAGCAACATTGTGGACGAATTCCGGCACCAGGCAGGTGTAGGCATTATCTGCTTGGCAATAGTGATAGGCAACCACCTAAAAAAGAAAGATGAGAACACAGACAGGTTTATCAGTAGCAAGAGCAACAGTCATGGTTACTGTACAATCATTCTCTAACACTGTCTTCTGTCTCCCCACTCCTCAACTTCTTCAAGTAAAAATAAAAGCTGCTAAACTTTGAAACTGCCTGATTTATCTAAGATCAGAAATTTGACCCAATATTTCTCTTGTATATGTATGGTATCATAATTCATAATTAAAATTTATAAATACAAATTGAGTTTTCCCTCTGGATTTTAAGAAATAGGAAGCAGGCCTGAGAATAAAGATTTATATTAATCTCTCTAATATTTATTCAGCATAGAGTAGTAGAGGAAAGAGTCTGATATTGTAACAAAACATTAGGGATAAAATAACCAGAGAAATACCATATGTTAGACTCAACAAACATATGCTCCTCAGGCATATTTTAAAAATTATTAAAAAATTACAATTTCATTATAAACATCTTATAAAAAATAAAATGACTCTGACTTAAGAATTCTCACTAAGTATTTCCTGAGCACCCAGAGAGAATCAGAATTAGATAACAGGAAGCAGAAAAGGAGTGAGATTTTTGTCAGATGCAGGTGTTAAATTCAAAGAACTTAGAAAATGTATGCATCTTAATACCGTTCACGGTCTGGCCTGTCAGGCTGGAACCTGCAGTTTTAAGTTCTGGTTTTTTTGTGTGTTTTTTTTGCCGTACGCGGGCCTCTCACTGTTGCGGCCTCTCCCGTTGTGGAGCACAGGCTCTGGATGCGCAGGCTCAGTGGCATGGCTCACAGGCCCAGTCGCTCCGCAGCATGTGGGATCCTCCCGGACCGGGGCACGAACCCGCGTCCCCTGAATCGGCAGGCGGACTCTCAACCACTGCGCCACCAGGGAAGCCCTGTTTTCTTTTTTTTGTTTGTTTGAATTTGCACAGGATTCGCTCTATACCTTCTGGTTGTTCCCTCTGCCTCAAGGTCAAGTGCAGAGGGTGATTTTAATCTAGACCACTCTGTTGGCTCAGTACTACCTACAAAAGTGATGGGATTGTGCAGATGACAAGAAACTGCAGGAGAGATTCAGCCTGAATGTATGGAAAGCATTGACATGGTGCTCAGAACATACAAGCGCACAGTAATGTTAGCTGATGCTGCCACCACCATCATCATTGCCTTCCTTCTCCTCTTTCATCACATCATCTCCATCAACATCACGGTCATCACCAAGGTTCTGTATACCCTCTCCTTTTCAGCTACTGGCTTTGTAACTACAGGCATTTGAAATTTGCCCTAGGAGCATGCATAGATATACCACTGGGACCCCAGCTCCTCAACCATCTCTCAGAGAACAGTCATCCACGAAAGTGTTCTGCTTTGAAAAGACTTAATCTAGCTCTTTAACAAATGCTGGGGTTTCTCTGGTGGCGCAGTGGTTAGGAGTCCGCCTGCCAATGCAGGGGACACTGGTCAAGCCCTGGTCTGCGAAGATCCCACATGCTGGGGAGCAACTAAGCTCATGCACCACAACTACTGAACCTGTGCTCTAGAGCCCATGAACCGCAACTACTGAGCCCATGTGCCACAATGACTGAAGCCCATGTGCCTAGAGCCCGTTCTCCGCAACAAGAGAAGCCACCACAGGGAGAAGCCCGTGCACCACACCAAAGAGTAGCCCCAGCTCGCCGCAACTAGAGAAAGCCCACGCGCAGCAACAAAGACCCAACGCAGCCAAAAATAAATAAATAAGTAAATAAATTAAAACAAAACAAAAACCCAAATGCTGGAAATGTCACTTTTTAAAAAACACCTGAAATTGTTCTCATTAAGCATTAAGAAAACTGAACAATACAGGAAATGTTACTACACATGTTAAGCTGAGGATAGGAATTGCTTGTGAGTGAAGCAATGATGTCTGAGCACAGTGTGGAACTGGAAATGAGGAGGTGTACTTAGAAATCTCCACTCCTTTCTGTAGACAGATTGATTACCGACCTTAAGCACAACATAAGGAACCCAAAGAGAAAACTTGGCAGCAATCCATCTGTGCTCTCAATGAACAGTGAATGTCAATGGTTATGCCCACAAGGACACAGATCTCCACTTTATAAAAAGCAAACAGCAAACCTCTGAATCAATATGAACTTTCATCATATTCTACCTCAATTGATTTCACATGTCGAGGCAAAGCACAGCTGAGCAAATCAGCTGTAACTTACCCTTTACCTAAAGTAACGGGATAGGAGTTTGAAGATAAAAATTCTAAAATTTAGGAAGAGGGTTCTTTTACTGATTTCATTAAAAATCATCTGCGCTCTTGGCTGTATGAGGTTTTATCTAACAAAGATCATTGCTAAAGTTGCCCCTTCTGTGGCTGCCTTTCTTTCTTTTAATTAAAAAAATTTTTAGGCATTCTAAATATAAAATCTCGATTCCTCTGAAGAATTCAGGCAGAAAGACCATTCAACATCTTCATGAAATTTGTAGTTTGACTCAGAACTGATCATCTACTAGACATTTCAAAGCAGCTACATAGTATGTAAATGTACACACAATCTGTCAAAAACACTTGGTACTTCCCCTTAAATTGTCTATTGACATTATCTACAACTTTTCCTACATATGCAAATAGGAAACAAGTCTGGGAATGTAGTTTTCTCCTGCATTCTCTCATTGTACTAGTGTTCAGTGATGGATAATAGATCACTCCCTACAGCTCTGAGGAAGTCATCACAGCCACCCATACTCAGTCACTATTATTACAACTTCTTGGAAATGGTTCAGAATTAGTCCACCCTCAATAAATCAGCAGGTAAAACCTTTCTGCTTGGTGAACTCTTGTCTCTCACAATGACCTGTTGAAATTTCATTTTCAGCTATGTTTTTCTTATGTTATTACTTTTTTTCCATCTCACATTTTCCTTATGTTAAATCTCTATACTTTTGATTAAAACAATTCTATCCAAAATATATCTAATATAACCAAAACTGTAGTAATTCTTTGAAGAGGACAGTGAGTAACTTTTAGATTAATGCTGTGAGGGAGGAAAAAAAAGGCCAGGTTTGTAGACTATACAGACCAAAAAAAAAAAAAAAAAAAGAAGACTGGAGGTCAGTATCGCCTTGGGTATAAAAAGGTTTTGATTTAAAGCTATACACAAGAAATGATACAACTAAGCAAAATCCTCATCAAAGGCCTTAATCAAATGATTGAATGGCAGCAAACCTGTCAGGCTTGTGTTAAAAGTCCCAGGCCTTCACTCTTTAAAGAGTCTTTTCTACTTCAAATGAATAATCTGTGACAGGATTAAGCTAATCTCACATAAAGAAAAGGCAGCTTTGAATATCTGGAACTCATTTGGACATAAAAATTTAATTTACATCATGACTGGCATTTGCATTACTTAAATTCTAATGTTGTCATTGACCTTCCTTCAGGTCTGCTCTCATATTCTTATTCCCTGTCTCCTTCTCATCACTTCTTGAATGCCCTCACCACCACCTGATTGATTTCTGACTCAGCGCATCCCTTCCAACACTCCGGGTTACTTTGGCTTTTTGTGTTTCTAGGGACCTGAAGGCTCAGTGTCAAAAACTACTTTCTCTGCCTTTTCTCCTGTCCCTCAACTCTGACTCTAATCCCCATCCTGGGACTGGAAGCTAAGAATAATTCCAGACTTGGGTTCGGCCTCAGTAATTTTCCAGCTTGGAGCTCTAACTTTTTTTTTTGTCAGTAGGACTTTTATTTATTTTTTAAAACTTTTTATTTTGAGCTAATTTTAGACTTAAATGTTGCAAAAAGATGTGAGTTTCCGTATATCCCTTACCCAGCTTCCCTTAACATTTTATATAACCGTAGCATAATTATCAAAACCAGGAAATAACACTGGCACAACACTATTAACTAAAGGCAGTATTCGAATTTTGTCAGTTTTCCACTAATGAGCTTTTTCTGTTCCAGCATTCTGTCCAGGACCCTGTGTTGCATTTAGTTGTCATTTCTCCTTAAACTCCTGTAGTCTGGAAGAGCTCCTTAGTCTTTGTCTTTCATACCTTGACACTTTTGAAGAATCCTGATCTGTTATTTTGTTGAATATCAGTCAACGTGGGTTTGCCTAATGTTTTCCTCATATTCCAACTGAGACTTTTTGGCAAGAATACCACAAAAACAATGTTGTGTCACTCTCAGTGAATCATGTCATGGGGTTCATGATGTTGACATGTCTTGTTACTGGTGATGCTGACCTTGATCGCTTGGCTAAGATGAAGGTTTCTTCTATGTTTCTCTATTGTAAAGTTACTGTCTTACCCTTTGTAGTTAATAAATATCTTGGGGGAGATAGTTTGAGAGAATGCAAATCCTGTTTCTCCACAAATTTTTGCCCATTACTTTTAGTATCCATCGGTGGCTGCTGTCTGCAACATTATTATTATTGTGATGCTGTACAACACGGTGACTATAGTTAACAATACTATGCTGTATAGTTGAAAGTGGCTAAGAGAGTAGATCTTAAAAGTTCTCATCACAAGAAAAAATTCTGTAACTACAGGAGCTGATGGGTATTAACTAAACTTAGTGTGGTAATCGTTTCACAATATATACACATATCAAATCATTATGCTGTACATCTTTAACTAATACAATGCTATATGTCAATTCTATCTCAGTAAAACTGGGGGAAAAGCACTATGAGAGAGGAAATATAAGATGTTGGTACAACACATCTAAGTAAATAGGAGAGCCAGAGAAGTCTTCTTGAAAGTAAAACTTAAGCTGAGATCTAAAGGATGAGGTGGAGTGAACAGGCACAGGAGTGTCCCAGGCAGAGGAAAGCAATACGTGCAAAGGCCCTCAGGCAAGACACAGCTTTACACTTTCAGGAAATCAGTTTTAGTGTGGCTACAGTGGAAGTGAGCTGGGGGTAGTAGGAGATAAGACAGAGCAGAGGTTTTCATCTGGGGTGGCTTTGCTCCCCACGGGACACTTGGCAACGTCTGGAGACAGCTTTGGTCATCACAACCGGGGGTGGGAGGATGCTACTGGATAGTGGGTAGAGACCAAGGACACTCCTACACACACTACAATAAACAGGAAGGCCCCAAACAAAGAATCCTCTGGCCCACAATGTCAATGGTGCTGAGGCTGAGAAAACCTGAGCTAGATATAAAAGGTAAAAGCCCTTTATGCTAATACATGTGGTGTTTCAAGAAGGGAGTGTGGATTCCATTTAAGGGCAAGGAGGAGCCATTGACAGGTTTTATGTAGCAAGAAGAAAAATACGTTTTAGAAAGATTACTCAGGCTTCAGTATAGAGAACAGACTACAATTTAGTCACTCATTTAACACATATTTCTGTGCGAGGCATTGTGCTAGGAGCTGGGGACAGAGTGGTGAACAATAATTTAAATACTGACCATTCTGGTGAAGGAGACAGATAAAAACACAAGGTTGACAAAGGGATACATAAGGTTGTTTCCCATATCCAGTATCCTGAATGTAGATGTAATCTGGGTCTCACTATAAAATTTCAGTGTTAATTTTTAGAGGAAAAAAGCCCTAGACACATTTTATAAAACATCATCTATAGGTTACTTGTTTAGTTCTGATCACATTTCTCCTAAAATGTAAATCTTTTAAAAAATACCCAACTGGAACACAAACCAAATCTTATACTTCACTGTTGTCATTTTTTGTTTTTCTCTCTCCATGTGTGTATGTGTGGCTTAAGTCTCTGTATTATGCTCAACACACATGTGTGAACTGCTGAAATGATCACTTCCTTGGCTGATAGCTTTAACAGTACCAGCAACAATCTCAGGAACCGTATCACTTGACATCCTCCTGATTTAGTACAGAACTAGTCTCTTGGCAAGGATGACATTTCAGTTTTCTTTCTTTCATAGATTTCCTTCGGTGAAAAAAACCTTTGCTTTTTGTATCACTGTGACACTTCTTAAAATTAGCTGGCTTCTCTAATTAGCTTTATTTCAGATGTATTAGCTTCTTAATATAAGGACTAAGCTAGTGACAATTTACCTAATGTGACAAGAGCTTCTAGATGCATAAAAACTTTTTTTAAAGACTTTTTTTTGGATGTGGACTGTTTTTAAAGTCTTTATTGAATTTGTTACAATATTGCTTCTGTTTCATATTTTGGTTTTTTGGCCGCAAGGTGTGTGGGATCTTAGCTCCTCAACCAGGGAAGCTAAGCTAAGCAAACCCGCACCCCCTGCATTGGAAGGTGAAGTCTTGACCACTGGACCACCAGGGAAGTCCTGCATAAAAACTTTTTGAAGAAGAATTTTAGGTCAGCAAAATTTCTGAAAGGTGCCCCTTCATTATGACTTCCTTACTTTAAAGCCACTCAATTATCGACAGATTTTCCAAAAGAACACTAAACAAAAATCCTTCCTGTCACACTACAGAGGCAGCACAGTGGTTAAAAGCATGGACTCTGGAGCCTGCCTGCCTCAGTTTAAATCTGGTCTCAAGTCATGTACTAGTTATCTCAGCAAGTTGTGTAACCTCAGAGCCTCTGTTTACCTGTGAAATGGAGAGAAGAAGAAGACTCACTTCATTGGGGTGAATACTGGCTCTGTATCCTAGCTCTGCCATTTACTAATAGTAAGACCTTGGGAAAATGAACTATCACTGAAGCACAGTTTCCTCATCTGTAAAATGGGGATGATAATGACCACCTCGCAGGCTTAAGAATGAAGAAGTGAAATAACAACTATAATGTAAAAAGTACTAAGCTCAACACGCATTAAGCCCTCAGTAAATGGAAGTCAGCCTCCCCTTGTCTGGGGAAGTCTGCATGTATGGTCACTGGGTGGCAACAGACTGAAAGCCTGGAAAATCTTTGGTTGTTATAAAGTCACACACCCAGGAGAGGCCCCAGATGAGATCTCTGCACCGCTCTACTGTGATTATACTTCAGAACACGTAAGATTAACTGGAAACACATTTAAGAGATGTACACCTAGCAAAACCTGTTACTTCAAGTGGGAAGTGTTTCTTCAATAAATAAAATTGCTTGAAAGTTGTGACAAGAACTCTTCAATGTTCTCAATTACGAAGAAGCATAAGAAGCGGCAGGCATACCACGAAATACCAATGATAATTGATGATATACAAGCACCAACCCTAAGAACTCTGGCTAGCAAATCAAGAAGTTTTTCAAGGACACTTTTAGTTCTCGTATATTAGCTTACTTTATCAAAATACTAACTGGTTTGAAAAGATAATTTCTGCTTACCAGTTTGTTACAGATGAGAAGCAAGGTTGCTGGCTTCTGCTCTATGCTCCTACAGCACAAACTTACACCTGAACTGCAACCTGTGGCACAATGACTGGGATAATATTCAATTTTAATCTAAGGGGCCATTTGTTTTAGATTTTTTTTTTTAGTGTAAACTTCACAATATCCCATCTCTAGGTGTGAACAGATGTATTTATATTTTGTTTAAGGAAGGAATAAGTGTGAAATTTTAAATATGTTCCTTGAGTAAGTGTAAATAATCACTAATTTCTCACTTATAATATTTAACATTTTCCAAATATTGAACTAAACATCAATTTTAATCTAAAGGGCCATTTCTTATATAATGTTTAATATAAATTTAAAAATATCCCATTTCTAGGTACAAAAGACATTTATTTATATTTTGCTTAAGGAAGGTATAACCATGGAATTTAAAATGTGATCACTTTTCAAGTAAGTACAGTCACTAATTACCTACTAAAAATAAATAACATTTTCCAAATACTGAACATAAACATCTTGGGACTTTTTCTCTTGATGAGAGAGAGGCTAAGAAGTGACAGCATGGGGAGACTTCCTTTTTAGCACTCATCACCATCTGACATATTACATATTTGTTTGTTAATTGGCCTTTTCCCATCACAAAAATGTGGGCTACGTAACAGCAGGGATTGTGCCTGTCTTGTTCACTGCTTTAACTTCAATCTTGTGTTATAGGCATTCCAAGCATATATTCTAAATGAATAAATAAATGACTGTGATGATGAAAGCTCTTCAGCATTTGTGTATTTCTTTCTTTTTTTTTTTTTAGCATTTGTGTATTTCTAAGATGACAGTTATTCTGATTGTTCTAAAGAAGAGGCAGGAGTCAGCTTAAATGGAATATTTAGAAAAGTAAAACAAAGATGTCTTTTTTTTCTTTTTTTTTTTGGCTCCACTGGGCCTTCGTTGCTATGCACGGGCTTTCTTTAGCTGCAGCGAGTGGGGGCTACTCTTCGTTGCGGTGTGCGGGTTTCTCATTGTGGTGGCTTCTCTTGTTGCAGAGCATGGGCTCTAGGTGTGTGGGCTTCAGTAGTTGCAGCACGCAGGCCCTAGAGCGTGCAGGTTTCAGTAGTTACAGTGCATGGGCTCAGTACTTGTGGTGCACTGGCTCTAAGGCATGTGGGCTTCAGTAGTTGTGGTGCGCAGGCTCAGTAGTTGTGGCTCGCGGGCTCTAGAGCAGAGGCTCAGTAGTTGTGGCACACGGGCTTAGATGCTCTGCGGCATGTGGGATCTTCCTGGACCAGGGATCGAACCTGTATCCCCTGCAGTGGCAGGCGGATTCTTAACCACTGGGCCACCAGGGAAGTCCTCCAAATATGTCTTTTAAAGTTGCACTGACTTAGCAATGAATATAAGGGAAATCTCAGACCGTTTTCAGAAGCCCATTTATAAATGGATGTGTACCAATAAGTGGGGACAACTGAAAACGTATTTGGGGGAAATGTGCTGTTTCTGGCTATAAGCTGGACAGGATTTCTATGAGGAAATTAGAACCTTATGACATTGAAGATGGCTCCCTGTTCCTCATTACTAATTAATCATGCCAAGAGATTTCTTTAAATACTGGAGACAGGCACTCTGCACTCTATACTTCTCCTTAAAATCCTCAAAAATAAGGAGAATAAGAAACAGAAATACAAACTCCATTGATTAGGAATATCTATCTCTAATCTTAGATTATAATATATAAAGATGGAAAGTGGATGTAGGATTAAACAACCTAACAGACAGAAGAAGGTGAAACAAATGCCTGCTGGGGTTAACAACAGGAATGAGCCAAATCATCTGTCAAACCTCAGAAAAGCATAGGAGTTAGAAGCACCAGGTACTATGGAAGATGGGGGTGAGGAAGGAAGTTGCAAACACAGAAACTATTATATGAAGTTTATATAAAGAGCAGTTAGATTCCCAGATATCCATCCCTATCCTGCCCAGCCAGGTGACTACATTCCCCAAAACCCACAGGAAAGAGAAATTAAAATCACTAGAGAAACTAAAGCAGAGAATCTAGGCTTAGGACACATAGAGTAGGTGAGAATCAGGTGCAGGACTGAAAACAAGGGGCTTAGGTAAAAGGCTGCAGCCTAAATGATGAAACTCCGCCACCTCCTACTAGCTCCAGAATGTTGGCGACCAGGTTATACACCCTCCAGGAAATTGGTGGATTCTTTGCTAGAACAGTGCAAGGAAAAAACTTATGGACACTGACTTTTGGGTTTTCCCATAAAGGCTGGTGGGTCATCTTAATGCTCTATAGTTAAGCTCTCCATATATACAAGCTTCCATCAGTTTTTTGGTGCCTAACTATTAAGGAAGAGATAAGAGAACATACTGCATCTATAAAACAAAAACAGTATGCTATAAAAAAGAGGGGTACAGGGACTTCCCTGGTGGTCCAGTGGTTAAGACTCTGTGCTTCCAATGCAGGGGGCTTGGGTTCAATCCCTGGTCAGGGAACTAAGATACCACATGCCAAGCGGTGCTGCCAAAAACTAAACTAAAAAAAAAAAAAAAATCTCAGCTTCCCTTGTGGCACAGTGGTTAAGAATCCACCTGTCAATGCAGGGGACACGGGTTTGATCCCTGGTCTGGGAAGATCCCACATGCCACGGAGCACCTAAGCCCATGCGCCACAACTACTGAGCCTGTGCTCCAGAGCCCGTGAGCCACAACTAGTGAGTCTGCACGCCACAACTACTGAAACCCGTGCGCCTACAGCCCGTGTTCTGCAACAAGAGAAGCCACCGCAATGAGGAGCCCGTGCACCGCAACGAAGAGTAGCCCCTGCTTGCTGCAACTAGAGAAAGCCTGCGTGCAGCAATGAAGACCTAATGCAGCCAAAAAAAAAAAACCTCAATTACAAAAAAAAGAAGGGAACAACTGGGGGAAATAAAGACCTATTGGAAATTAAAACTATGATAGCCAAAAAATTTTTTGTGAAAGGATTGAAAGGTAATGTTGAAGAAATCTCCTAAAAGTGGATAAACAAATAGGAAACAGAAAAGTTAAGAAGAGTAACAATACAGGCAATCTAATTTTTGACTAAAAGGAGTTGTAGAAGGAGAGAACAGAGGAAGTGGTGGTGAGAAAATTTTCAATAAATACTACAAAAGCATTTCCCTGAATCAAAAAATATCTCCAGGGCTCACTAGGTACCAACAGAATATGAAAAAAAGACCCAAGAACAGTGGTGATAAAAAGAAGATTCTGGGCTTCCCTGGTGGCGCAGTGGTTGAGAGTCTGCCTGCCGATGCAGGGGACATGAGTTTGTGCCCCGGTCTGGTAAGATCCCACATGCCACGGAGCGGCTGGGCCCGTGAGCCATGGCCGCTGAGCCTGCGCGTCCGGAGCCTGTGCTCTGCAATGGCAGAGGCCACAACAGTGAGAGGCCCGCGTACCGCAAAAAAAAAAAAAAGAAGATTCTAAAAGCTTCTGGAGAGAAAAAAGGTATATATAAAGAATTAGGAATAAGAATAGTACCATATTATTTAATAGTAATACTGGAAGTTCAAGATGGATGCCTTCAAAATTCTGAGGGAAAATAATTTTTAACCTAGAATTATGTCAAACAAAGAGTAATGTATGAGAATGGAATAAAGATGCTTTTAGGAACATTAAGTCTCAAAAAACTTACCTCCTATGCATTCTTTCTTAGGAAGCTACCAGAGGACGTGCTCCGTCAAAATAAGGAATACAATCAAGAAAGACGATGACATGGGATCAAACACAAAAGGGAAGTAACAGGAATTTCCAGGATAACAAGTAGGTGGTAAGACTTGAGAGCATCCTAGGTCCAGATTAGCTCGATGGAGAGCTCTAGGATTTCCAGGGTTGGGGGGGGGGGGGAAATGTAACTGATGTGGAAAACTGTATTGAGAGGCATTTTACAAAGCATTAAGGCTTATGGAATGACAGCCATAGTTTTGAAGGAAAATAAGCAAACTTTACAATGAGGTATTTCATAACCCAGGAAAAACAAAACTGCTCAAGAAGAAAATGTTATCCTTGGTTCCACAGTGAACCATATTTGTGTAGTATTAATACTGAAAATACTGTAACATGGATTCAGACTAAAATCATGATATAACTGTACTGAGATGGTAGAGGGAGGAAGGAAGGTGAAAGAGCTAACATTCTCAACATCCATAATAAGAAGGAATAGATAATGTACAAAACTGATCAAAAAAGTTATAGCAGTATATGAATATTATTTAGAAACATGGAGGTAAACATCAGAGAAACATCTCCAAATGTTGAAAGTAGCTGCCTTTGGGGAGAGGGTGGGCTCAGGAGGGGAAAAGAATTTCTGGTTTTTATTATAAGTCTTTGAACATTACTTGATTTCCTAAACTATGTATATATGTTACTTTGATAAAAACAGAAAATTAAAATGCAAACATATAAAGAAGTTATGGATAGTGTGGTATAGCAGGAAGAGTTTTGAGCTAGGAATGAAAATACAAAGCTATTGATTACTTATACTGTGATCTTGGGTAAATCATACAACTTCTTTGAGTCTCAATTTCCTTATCTATTCATTGTGGGACTTTGGTTATTTCTAAGGGCCTTTCCAACAATAAGGTTCTGATTCCATAATAACGAAGTATTTTTCTAGGAACAGCAAAGAGAGAGAAACTTTTATCCATGTTCTCATGGTCCACCTGTACATACTTTTGTTCACTTTGCCAGGGGTCTCCCTACCATTGCCCCCTTGATGTTAAAATGGAACTAGCATGCCCGCAACCTGAGAATCCTATTGTACCTGCGAGGCTAGTCTCCGCATGGCCTCCTCCTGCCGCCTCCGCATTTCTGGAGTTCCTGGGCAGCTTCCACTGGTGATGGATGAGTGGGCTGAAGGTGGCTGTGTGAGTGGCAGCTCTCTGTTGGCATCCATATCTGTATTATAAAGATGAGATGTTTGCATCAGATAATCATAAAACTCTAAAGAAAGACTGGTTAAATCCCATTTGTTCTTTGATCCAGCAATTCTACTCTTAGGGGTATGTACCCAAGAGAATTAAAAACATATGTCCATGCAAAAACTTGTACACAAATGTTCAAAGAAGCAAGATTCATAATAGCCCCAAAACGGAAACAACCCAAATGTCCATCAACTGATGAATGGATAAAAGATGGTACAGCCTCACAGTCGAACATTACTCAACAATAATAAAAAGAAATGAAATACCAATATATGTTACAACATGGATAACCCTTGAAACGTTACACTCACTCAAAGAAGTCAGTTACAAAAGACCATACAGCATACGATTCTATTTATTTGAAATGCCCAGAATACGGAAATCCATAGGGACAAAAGGCAGATTAGTGGTTACCTAGGGGTAGAGATAGGGATTTAGGGGGGAAATGAAGACTGACTGCTAATGGGCATGGGATTTCTTTTAGCGGGGAATGACAAAGTTCTAAGATTATGGTGATTGCTGCACAACTGAGTGACTACAGTAAAAAGCAGTGAATTGAACCATTTAAATGGGTGAATTATACGGTACGTGAATTGTAGCTTAATAAAGCTGTTTTTTAAAAATTCCATTCGTTCACATTATTTAGGTAACATCTTAACTACTACTAGAAATTATAGACTCTATTTATAAATACAGACCATATTTTAAAAATGGGTACACAATAAGTAGACTGTTATTTGATGGTCAATAACTACTGAAAAGGAGAAGAAATAGGGGAAAATAGTTCTCATTTAACTCCCTACCAGTAGGACTTAATTGAGACTTCTTCCATCCAACTGGCAAAGTAAATTCCCTGGCCACTGCATAGAGTTCTGAATAAACTGTAGGGGGGTAGGTGTGGGAGATGGCAGTGAAAAAGACTGAAGAAATGTGCGCAGTAAAGTTCAGTGACTGTCACTGTATCATGCCTGTTGTTCACTCCCTCTGTCCACCCCATTCCCCCTTATCTGGTTTTGTGGGTAATTAGTGTCTGAGTACCTTCTGTCTTCTAGCTGTTCCCTTTTGGAGAGGCCCTCCTTTTTGTCTGGGTGTCTTTACTTTCCGCTTGGTATTCAGAGAACAGTAGAAATAAAAGTTAATAGGGAGGAGCAGTCAGCGTGCACAGCGAACTGGCAACACAGACTTCTGGAATGAGCAGAGTGGGGAGGGGAGGGGTTACTCACTGAACAGCTATTTGGGGACATGGCAGCTGTTGGCAAATGTCAAATCCAAACAGTAACTACCCTCAGACTTTCAGTGATAGGAAAATACAGTCTTGTAATTAGACCGAACTTCCCTAACTACTGTACTGAGTACACTTGTAGTTAATGTAACAATGCCTGGATTACACAACAGGTCCATTTTCACAAAATGTTTCCGTTCTCTGTACGTGTGTGTTGCGGGGTGGGTGGTGACGGTAGAGATTGATGGGGGAGTTGGGTTTGGGACGGGGTGTAGGTGGACAGCAAGATGACAGGCTAGTGCCTGCCTTGACAGCTTCTCTGTGCCTTCCCAGGGAAATGACAAGGAGGGGGCGGCTGGGGGCTGGGTGTCTGTGGGGGAAGGACAGAGCCAGGCAATGCAGTGCTGCAGGCTCGACTGCTCATGTCTTCCACAGCAGCGCTGCTCAGCGTGGAGGAGTGAGGGACAGAAGAAAGAATGACACAGGATGCAGAAACGGAGGTGGGGAGCTCCAATAATCTTCCACCTATTTTCATTACTACTACAACTGCATCACTGACTTAGGGTTGGGAAGGCCAGTGGGATCCCAAATACACCTATCAAAGCTGAATGTAAATTAAACTGTAAAACATTAAGCCAACTCTCTCTCGCTAAGACATCATTCTTATTCACTAATGAAAAAAATTCTGCTACTGCCAGTAACATTTTCAGTGCCGGCTCATAAAGTAACAGATCAATGCCGAAAAACAGCTTGTTCTTTATCAACCACTTATTCTTTTTTTTTTTTTCCCTCAAAGAAATATCTTTAAATTGGTTAAGATATATTCAGTTCATATTTGTTTACAGAAATAACAAATATAAAACAGAAACATACAGATCACTGATTTTTTTTTTAAAAAAGTAACATTTTTGAGCGCTAATACTTGAAAAGCTTTAACCAAAACCTCGTAAGGATAATACAAGAAAGACAAAACATTTGTCCTCAAAACTAGAAAATTTAATGAGAGCCAGCTCTAAAACAAACTGAAGTTAGATTTTATTATTAATCATTTGCATAACAGAAAATGAAAATTTTACAGATGTGTGTAGCTACTGGGGTAATTTCAAGAGTTGATTTTGTTTTTCAGAGTTAATATTTAAATACCAGTAAATGACATCAACCACTTATTCTTGACCATTCTTAAGTGGTTCGGTTAAGATGGCAGAGGTGGAATGTAGTTTGGACATCAAAGCGGACAACAAAAATTATTACATCAAATTACGACAAGGCAATGCTGGTTCTGTGTAGTTCTGATAAATATATAACCACATACTCGATCCCCTTTAACACCTTTTCAAGTTTTCTACGTTAACTATCAGGTCAAATCTATAGTCTTGACATGTGGACATTTATCACATGAATGGGGTATTTTTAGAGTTTCTCTGGAGGTAAAAGGCAACGGATGTTAGAGAATAACTTAATGAACTATCTTTAAAGGACCTCTGCTTTGGGGAGCACATGGGCTGTTTTCTATTAACTCCTGCTCTCCCAGGCTTAGAGGGGGCACTTCCAGGCACCTTTGCTTTCAGAGAAAGCAGTTCTTCTTGCCCTTGAGCCATGATTCTACCATCTGTTATCTGCAACAGTGATGGATATATAGAGGAGTCAGAGAGACTATTACCTAGCTGGTTTTCTTTCTGACACACTCAAATAGTTAACCTCTTGGATTACGCAGATAAGAAGTAGTCTGGCGTGATATTTAAGCTAAGCACTCTAACGAAAATACTGGAATAGGTATGGAAAGTTACTTTCAACCATGCAGACATCTTAGAATCACAGAATTTTAGCATAGGAATGAATCTTAAAGATCACCTAATCCCACTGACTTATTTTACAGATGACAAAAACCAAGGTCTAAAGAATTAAAGTAAAATTCTCAAGGTTACAAAGTATAGTAAGTTTGAGCGCTGGAGCCAAACTATGGGCTCTTGACTCCCATGACATTATGCCAATCTACCTCAGATAAACTTAATCCAGAAACTAAGCATGATACTGCTCTTAAGACATGAATTCTTCCATACCAATTCTTACCATACCCTGGCAAATGGGACTCTTGATCCAACAAGTTTTCTTTCTAGACACTAGTTCTTCTACGTGTCAGATATCCATAAGTTTACCAGAGGCAATCTGACTACTTAACAACATGAAACAGGAATTAATTTCAACAGGAAGCCAGGATGTTTGGAGGGTGTCCAGTGAGTTCCTGTTGACTTCCCACAGCACCGTTCTAGACTCTGTAACTACAATACTATGATCCCAAACAAACCATTTCTAGTGGTTGCTGTCTGGAAATCTGTGGTGAGCTAGATTATTGATTTGGACTAGCAGGGCAAGAGTTTCTTTTTGTTTTCTTATAACTAGCAGAAGCCAGGTAGACTGGTTCGATACATATAGTGTGTATAGGAAGAACCCCTATACATTTCTTTTTATCTCCTTTACTCAAGGGAGTTCCATCAATAAGGAGAGGGAGCACAGCAAAATGCATGACACTGGCCTCTGAAACCAGACTGCTTAGGCTCAAATTCTAGTTTCACTATTTACTGGCTACGAAACCTGGGAGGCTTACTTAACCTCTCTGAGCCTTAAACCACTTATCTGTGAAAGGAAGATAACAGGAACTACCTCTCTGAAAGAGATAAGAGGGTTGGATGAATGAATGTTTGTTAAGCTCTTAGAGAGTGCCTGGTACTAAGGACCATATAAGTATTTTAGAAACAAATAAACAGGATCCTGATGGCGATCATTAAGCTGCACCTGCCTGTGATGAAAGAAGCATAAATATATATGAGATCTCAGCATCTTTTCACATAGAAGCAGGAGAAACCCTTCAAGGACACAATGAAGTTCAAGCCCAAGCAGTGCAACACTGACATCGATCGCAAGGAAATGAAGGCCGCAAACAGATTGTGCCGGTGTGAACAGGAAGCCTGCACACAGGCTGAGCAAAAGCTGACAGTGATGGATGCAAACAAGCTCTTATGGGCAATTGCTGTAGTCATCATCCAAAGGACAGACCAGCCAGACAGTCAGGAGGGAAGAGGCATACATTTATTCTGAGAGAAAGGTTTTTTCAGTCACTCTCAGGTGACTGTTGGATATGTGGGTTAAATGTCAACAGAGTATTACATTCTTTCCCTCGACTCTCTGAGTTAATGGTCCTCACGTGCCAGTCAGGTTTTGCAGATCAGAAAATGAAAGGATATAAGACTTAATACAAAGATGCCGGAAAAAATTTCAGAGCAATGAAGCATGGAGTTATTTAAAAAAAAATTTTTTTTAGTGTTTTTTTTTTTTAACATCTTTATTGGAGTATAATTGCTTTACAATGGTGTGTTAGTTTCTGCTTTATAACACAGTAAATCAGCTATACATTTACATATATCCCCATATCTCCTCCCTCTTGTGTCTCCCTCCCACCCTCCCTATCCCACCACATGGAGTTCTTTAAAAAGGGATACATACGTTTCGGGGAGGCATGTGGGCTGTCTGAGGCGATCTGTCTCATCCGTGTTCCGTGGCAGCTGAGGGCCACCAGTCTGGAGACGATGGCGGTTTTGCCGAACCCAATGTTCCCCACGATCACTACTCCTTGGTTCACGCTGGCATTTGAACTCTGAAGTTGAGCATCTATTTCATGGAAAACCCAATCCCGGCCAACAAACACTGACTCTGTAGTGATGCTGGGCACTTCAAAGAGCAGCGGCTTCAGGGAGATATCGGGAGGCCTGTAAGGTGCAAAGCGAACTGGAAGGAACAATAAGAGAACACAGAACTTAGGCCAAACCATCAACATTGAAGAAATAAACAAAAAAACCAGTATGGTCTAGGAGACCACTGGGAGTTACAGTATGATGGTATTCTGGGTTATTCAGAAAATAATAAAACTCTGAATTTTGGTTCTACACAGATAAGCAATGGCACATGAGCTAGAGCTATTTGATACTGTAGCTGGCAGAACACAAGCATAGTTAAAACAGTAATAATTTACGTTATAGGCAGAAAGTCAGGGTGATATTCAAAATTATTAAGCAATGGAGATGGCCCAGGCACCGGCAATCAGGATGGATGCAAAAGTAACAAAATGCAGGGTTCTTAAGGCCTCCTTCTATGCCTGGGGATAACCTTCAAAATGTTGGATTGTGGGGAGATGTAGGGTTGGAGTTTCTGGGGGAGAGGCTGGGGTGTGGCAGGGAATCGGGACGGCTTACAGTGTCAGTCCTGTAGAAAGCAATGTAAAGAGAACTTGTGTCTTTAAAAATACCAATAAAAACAGTAATTCCTTTAAGTTCACAATGGTAGTTTTTAAAAATCTAGTAAGTATATTAAGGGAAGCAAACCCCTAAAAACTGTGATGGTTAAAAGGTTTTCACTATGTTAAGCAGTCAAGGAAGCAGAAACCAAATTTTCATTTAATGTCTCTGCACCTGTAATGCTTGTATTCATGCCAACTGAAGAAAAAAAAAGATTTCTGGTTTACACACACACGTCTTGGGGACAAATCCCTATTGCTTTTCTCGAGATTTTTTTCTGTGCTTATGTAGTTGTGAGATGCGCTAAGGGCCAACCAAGCATGAGCTCTACCTGCTCTCTAAAAACGCATAACAGATATAACCTGGTTTCAATGATCAACCTTCTAATTACATTGACGGTAAAAACAAGTCCTGCCTGACCTCCCTCATCTGCGTTAAATGCCTTCATAACTCTTTCTTTTTTTTTGGGCCACACCGTGTGGCCTGTGGGATCTTAGTTCCCCGACCAGGGAACGATCCTGGGCCCCCAGCAATGAAAGCCCGGAATCCTAACCACTGGACCGCCAGGGAATTCCCTTTTTAACTGTTTCAAGAGCAGTTCTACATGTATCTTTTTTTTTCATTTTATTATTTTTTAAAAGTTCATTTTCTGTATCATTTACCTTAGCACAGTACCCTGACACACAGTAGAGCACAGTACCTTGACACACAGTAGATGCTAAATAAATGCTTACTGAAAGAATTAATTAAAAACAAGGTATTACACTCTCACCCCATTTTATATTTTGAAGAATAAAGTCCAGGGGTGGGAAGGGAACGAGGATAGGAGAAAGGGAAATCATAAAGGGGGAAATCAGATCTATTAGTATGGCTTATATTACTCTAGAACATACTTAAACCACTTATACATCATAAATTGGGACCTGGAGATGGCAGCTTACTCAAAAAACACACACAAGCACACTTCATGTAAACACTCATTTAAAACCGTCTGAAAGCCATTAGAATGATAGCTGAGCATTTTCAAAAAGGTAACAATTCCAGGGCTTCCCTGGTGGCGCAGTGGTTGAGAGTCCGCCTGCCGATGCAGGGGACACGGGTTCGTGCCCTGGTCCGGGAAGATCCCACATGCCGCAGAGCGCCTAGGCCCGTGAGCCATGGCCACTGAGCCTGCGTGTCCGGAGCCTGTGCTCCGCAACGGGAGAGGCCACCACAGTGAGAGGCCCACGTACCGCAAAAAAAAAAAAAACAAAAAAGGTAACAATTCCAAAAGTAGTACAAAAATTAAAAATATAAAGCCAAACTCTAATAATAGAAGCAAACTGTTTCCTATGTAAGTTTTAAAATGTCCCAAATTTTCACTAAAAAAAAAAAGGCTGTGGAGATACACCTACATGGTTACTTATAATTTCCTGATTCACATCTCCTTATCAGAACGTACTCTTTTAAAATACACATATAATTACAGAATTAAGTGAAAAATTAGACTTTAATTTGCTAAAAATATTAATTCTAGTATCTTAGCTAAACAGATTCTATTTTATTTTTCTTAAACATTATTTTATTGAGCCTCACATGCCATAAAATTCACCCTTTTAAAGCATACAATTTGGTGATTTTTAGTATATTCACGAAGTTGCAAACATCACTATTTAATTCCGGAACATTTCCATCATTGCCCTCCAAAAAACCACACACCCATTAGCTGTCACTCTCTAGTCTCCGTTTCCCCCAGCCCCTGGCAACCAGAGAATTTCTGTCTTTACAGATTTGCCTATTCGAGACAGTTCACATATATATTATCATATGATATGGGGCCTTTTGTGTCTGGCTTCTTTCATTTAGCATGTTTTTCAGGTTCATCCATGTTGTAGCATGTATCATTACTTCATCCTTTTTACTGCTGAACAATATTCCATTATATGGATATATCACATTTTGTTTATCCCATTTATCAGCTGACAAAAATTTGGGTTGTTTCCACTTTTTGTCTATTATGAATCATGCTACTATGAACATTCATGTACAAGTTTCTTTGCTTCTTTTTCTTTTTTAAAATTAATGACTAAATTTTTTAAACACCTTTATTGGAGTATAAGTGCTTTACAATGGTGTGTTAGTTTCTGCTGTAAAACAAAGTGAATCAGCTATACATATACATATATCCCCATATCCCCTCCCTCTTGCGTCTCCCTCCCATCCTCTCTATCCCACCCCCCTAGGGGGTCACAAAGCACCGAGCTGATCTCCCTGTGCTATGTGGCTGCTTCCCACTAGCTATCTATTTTACCCTAGGTTCTTCAGAACCACTTTTTTTTTTTTAGATTCCATATATATGTGTTAGCATACGGTATTTGTTTTTCTCTTATTGACTTACTTCACTCTGTATGACAGACTCTAGGTCCTTCCACCTAACTACAAATAACTCAATTTCATTTCTTTTTATGGCTGAGTAATATTCCATTGTATATATGTGCCACATCTTCTTTATCCATTCATCTGTTGATGGACACTTAGGTTGCTTCCATGTCCTGGCTATTGTAAATAGTGCTGCAATGAACATTGTGGTACATGACTCTTTTTGACTTATGGTTTTCTCAGGGTATATGCCCAGTAGTGGGATTGCTGGGTCATATGGTAGTTTTATTTTTAGTTTTATAAGGAACCTCCATACTGTTCTCCATAGTGGCTGTGTCAATTTACATACCCACCAACAGTGCAAGAGCGTTCCCTTTTTTCCACACCCTCTCCAGCATTTATTGTTTGTAGATTTTTTGATGATGGCTATTCTGACAAGTGTGAGGTGATACCTCATTGCAGTTTTGATTTGCATTTCTCTAATGATTAGTGATGTTGAGCATCCTTTCATGTGCTTGTTGGCAATCTGTATATCTTCTTTGGAGAAATGTCTGTTTAGGTCTTCAGCCCATGTTTGGATTGGGTTGTTTGTTTTTCGGATATTGAGCTGCATGAGCTGTTTGTATATTTTGGAGATTAATCCTTTGTCGGCTGCTTCATTTGCAAATACTTTCTCCCATTCTGAGGGTTGTCTTTTCGTCTTGTTTATGGTTTCCTTTGCTGTGCAAAAGCTTTTAAGTTTCATTAGGTCCCATTTGTTTATTTTTGTTTTTATTTCCATTTCTCTAGGAGGTGGGTCAAAAAGGATCTTGCTGTGATTTATGTCACAGAGTGTTCTGCCTATGTTTTCCTCGAAGAGTTTTATAGTGTCTGACTTTACATTTAGGTCTTTAGTCCATTCTGAGTTTGTTGTATACAGTGTTAGGGAGTGTTCTAATTTCATTCTTTTACATGTAGCTGTCCAGTTTTCCCAGCATCACTTACTGAAGAGGCTGTCTTTTCTCCATTGTATATTCTTGCCTCCTTTATCAAAGATAAGGTGACCATATGTGTGTGGGTTTATCTCTGGGCTTTCTATCCTGTTCCATTGATCTATATTCCTGTTTTTGTGCCAGTACCATACTGTCTTGCTGACTGTAGCTTTGTAGTATAGTCTGAAGTCAGGGAGCCTGATTCCTCCAGTTCTGTTTTTCTTTCTCAAGATTGCTTTGGCTATTCGGGGTCTTTTGTGTTTCCATATAAATTGTGAATTTTTTTGTTCTAGTTCTGTGAAAAATGGCAATGGTAGTTTGATAGGAATTGTACTGAATCTGTAGATTGCTTTGGGTAGTATAGTCATTTTCACAGTGTTGATTCTTCCAATCCAAGAACATGGTATATCTCACCATCTGTTTCTATTATCTTTAATTTCTTTCATCAGTATCTTAAAGTTTTCTGCATACATGTCTTTAGTCTCCTTAGGTAGGATTATTCCTAGGTATTTTAGTCTTCTTGTTGCAATAGTAAATGGGAGTGTTTCCTTAATTTCTCTTTCAGACTTTTCGTCATTAGTGTATAGGAATGCAAGAGATTTCTGTACATTAATTTTGTATCCTGCTACTCTACCAAATTCATTGATTAGCTCTAGTAGTTTTCTGGTACCATCTTTAGGATTCCCTATGTATAGTATCATGTCATCTGCAAACAGTGACAGTTTTACTTCTTCTTTTCCGATTTGGATTCCTTTAATTTCTTTATGTCTCTGATTGCTGTGGCTAAAACTTCCAAAACTATGCTGAATAGTAGTGGTGAGAGTGGGCAACCTTGTCTTGTTCCTGATCTTAGTGGAAATGGTTTCAGTTTTTCACCATTGAGGATGATGTTGGCTATGGGTTTGTCATATATGGCCTTTATTATGTTGAGATAAGTTCCCTCTAGGCCTACTTTCTGGAGGGTTTTTATCATAAATGGGTGTTGAATTTTGTCGAAAGCTTTTTCTGCATCTATTCAGATGATCATATGGTTTTCATCCTTCAATTTGTTAATATGGTGTATCATATTGATTGATTTGCATATATTCAAGAATCCTTGCATTCCCAGGATAAACCCCATTTGATCATGGTGTATGATCCTTTTAATGTGCTGTTGGATTCTGTTTGCTAATATTTTGCTGAGGATTTTTGCATCTATGTTCATCAGTGATATTGGCTTGTAGTTTTCTTTTTTTGTGACATCTTTGTCTGGTTTTGGTATCAGGGTGATGGTGGGCTCGTAGAATGAGTTTGGGAGTGTTCCTCCCTCTGCTATATTTTGGAAGAGTTTGAGAAGGATAGGTGTTAGCTATTCTCTAAATGTTTGATAGAATTCGCCTGTGAAGCCATTGGGCTTGGGCTTTGGTTGGCGGAAGATTTTTTTTTTTCTTTTGTGGTAGGCGGGCCTCTCACTGTTGTGGCTTCTCCCATTGCAGAGCACAGGCTCCGGACACGCAGGCTCAGTGGCCATGGCTCATGGGACCAGCCACTCCGTGGCATGTGGAATCTTCCTGGACCGGGGAATGAACCCGTGTCCCCTGCACGGCAGGCGGACTCTCAACCACTGCACCACCAGGGAAGCCCTGATGAAGATTTTTTTTTTTTTTTTTGCGGTACGTGGGCCTCTCAGTGTTGTGGCCTCTCCCGTTGCGGAGCACAGGCTCCGGACGCGCAGGCTTGGCGGCCACGGCTCACGGGCCCAGCTGCTCTGCGGAATGTGGGACCTTCCCGGACCGGGGCACGAACCCGTGTCCCCTGCATCGGCAGGCGGACTCTCAACCACTGCGCCACCAGGGAAGCCCCCTGACAAAGATTTTTAACCACAGTTTCAATTTCACTGCTTGTGATTGGTCTGTTTATATTTTCTATTTCTTCCTGGTTCAGTCTCAGAAGGTTGTACTTTACTAAGAATTTGTCCAGTTTTTCCAGGTTGTCCATTTTATTGGCATATAGTTGCTTGTAGTAATCTCTCATGATCCTTTGTATTTCTGCAGTGGCAGTTGTTAATTGTCCTTTTTCATTTCTAATTCTATTGATTTGACTCTTTTCCCTTTTTTTCTTGATGAGTCTGGCTAATGGTGTATCAATTATGTTTATCTTCTCAAAGAACCAGCTTTTAGTTTATTGATCTTTGCTATCATTTCCTTCATTTCTTTTTCATTTATTTCTCATCTGATCTTTATGATTTCTTTCCTCCTGCTAACATGGGGTTTTTTTTTGTTGTTGTTCTTCATTCTCTAATTGCTTTAGGTGTAAGGTTAGGGTGTTTATTTGAGATGTTTCTTGAGGTAGGATTGTATTGCTATAAACTTCCTTCCTAGAACTGCTTTTACTGCATCTCACAGGTTTTGGATCATCGTGTTTTTGTTGTCATTTGTCTCTAGGTATTTTTTGATTTCCTCTTGGGTTTCTTCAGTGAACTCTTGGTTATTTAGTAGTGTATTGTTTAGCCTCCATGTGTTTGTATTTTTTACAGTTTTTTCCCCCTGCAATTGATATCTAGTCTTACAGTGTTGTGGTCAGAAAAGATACTTGATACAATTTCAATTTCCTTAAATTTACCAAGGCTTGATTTGTGACCCAAGATATGATCTATCCTGGAGAATGGTCCATGAGCACTTGAGAAGAAAGTGTATTCTGTTGTTTTTGGATGGAGTGTCCTCTAAATGTCAATTACATCCATGTTGTTGAATGTGTCATTTAAAGCTTGTGTTTCCTTATTTAATTTCTTTTTGGATGATCTATTGGTGAAAGTGGGGTGTTAAAGTCCCCTATTATGACTGTGCTACTGTCGATTTCCCCTTTCATGGCTGTTAGCATTTTCCTTATGTATTGAGGTGCTCCTATGTTGCGTGCATAAATATTTACAATTGTTATACCTTCTTCTTGGATTGATCCCTTGATCATTATGTGCCCTTCTTTGTCTCTTGTAACAGTCTTTAAAGTCTATTTTGTCTGATATGAGAATTGCTACTCAAGCTTTCCTTTGATTTCCATTTGTATGGAATATCTTTTTCCATCCCCTCACTTTCAGTCTGTATGTGCCACTAGGTCTGAAGTGGGTCTCCTGTAGAAAACATATATATGGATCTTGTTTTTGTATCCATTCAGCCAGTCTATGTCTTTTGGTTGGAGCATTTAATCCATTTACATTTAAGGTAATTATTGATATGTTTGTTCCTATTACCATTTTCTTAATTGTTTTGGGTTTGTTATTGTAGGTCTTTTCCTTCTCTTGTGTTTCCTGCCTAGAGAAGTTCCTTTAGCATTTGTTGTAAAGCTGGTTTGGTGGTGCTGAAATCTCTTAGTTTTTGCTTGTCTGTAAAGGTTTTAATTTCTCCGTCAAATCTGAACAAGATCCTTGTTGGGTAGAGTAATCTTGGTTGTAGGTTATTCCCTTTCATGACTTTAAATATGTCCTGCCACTCCCTCCTGGCTTGCAGAGTTTCTGCTTAAAGATCAGCTGTTAACCTTATGGGGATTCCCTTGTATGTTATTTGTAGCTTTTCCCTTGCTGCTTTTAATATTTTTCTTTGTATTTAATTTTTGATAGTTTGATTAATATGTCTTGGCTTGTTTCTCCTTGGATTTATCCTGTAGGGGACTCTCTGCACTTCTTGGACTTGATTGTCTATTTCCTTTCCCATATTAGGGAAGTTTTCAACTATAATCTCTTCAAATATTTTCTCAGTCCCTCTGGGACCCTATAATTTGAATGTTGGTGTGTTTAATGTTGTCCCAGAGGTCTCTGAGGCTGTCCTTAATTCTTTTCATTCTTTTTTCTTTATTCTGCTCTGCAGTAGTTATTTCCACTATTTTATCTTCCAGGTCACTATCTGTTCCTCTGCCTCAGTTATTCTATTGATTCCTTCTAGAGAATTTTAAATTCTATTTATTGTGTTGTTCATCATTGTTTGTTTGCTCTTTAGTTCTTCTAGGTCCTTGTTAAACGTTTCTTGTATTTTCTCCATTCTATTTCCAAGATTTTGGATCATCTTTACTATCATTAATCTGAATTCGTTTTCTGGTAGACTGCCTATTTCTTTTGTTTGATCTGCTGGGTTTTTACCTTTCTCCTTCATCTGCTGTGTATTTCTCTGTCTTCTCATTTTGCTTAACTTACTGCATTTGGGGTCTCCTTTTCACAGGCTGCAGGTTCGTAGTTCCTGTTGTTTTTGATGTCTGCCCCCAGTGGGTAAGGTTGGTTCAGTGGGTTGTGTAGGTTTCCTGGTGGAGGGGACTAGTGCCTATGTTCTGGTGGATGAGGCTGGATCTTGTCTTTCTGGTGGGCAGGACCACGTCTGGTGGTGTGTTTTGGGGTATCTATGAACTTACTATGATTTTAGGCAGCCTCTCTGCTAATGGGTGGGGTTGTGTTCCTGTCTTGCTAGTTGTTTGGCATAGGATGTCCAGTACTGTAGCTTGCTGGTCGTTGTGTGGAGCTGGGTCTTAGCATTGAGATCAAGATCTCTGGGAGAGCTCTTGCCAATTGATATTATGAGGGGCCAGGAGGTTTCTGGTGGACCAATGTCCTGAACTCGGCTTTCCAACCTCAGAGGCTCAGGCCCGGCACGCGGCCGGAGTACCAAGACCCAGTCAGTCACATGGCTTTTGGGAAGTCTGAGGTCTTCTGCCAGCGTTCAGTAGGTGTTCTGTAAGTGTTGTTCCACATGTAGATGTATTTTTGATGTATTTGTGGGGAGGAAGGTGATCTCCATGTCTTACTCCTCCGCCATCTTGAAGGTCCTCCCATGTACAAGTTTTTATGTACAGATGTTTTTAGTTCTCTTGGGTATATGTCTATGAGAGGTATTGCTGGGTCATATGGAAACTCTATGTTTCAGCTTTTTGAGAAACTTCCAAACTGTTCTATTTTACTTTTGCTTTTTTATATGGAAGTAATACATACTCACTACAGAAAATTTAGGAATAGCCGATAAACAAAATGATAATTTTACTCCCATTGGCTAGAGAGAAACACAATTCACTTTAAAAACAATTTATTTAGTTAAAATAAATTATTTTAATTAGTTTATTTTATTTATTTAATTTTTGGCTGCACTGGGTCTTCATTGCTGCATGCGGGCTTTCTCTGGTTGTGGCGAGCGGGGGCTACTCTTCATTGTGGTGCGCAGGCTTCTCATTGTGGTGGCTTCTCTTGTTGGGAGCACGAGCTCTATGCATGTGGGCTTCAGTAATCATGGCACATGGGCTCAGCAGTTGTGGTGCATGGGCTCAGTAGCTGTGGCTTGTGGGCTCTAGAGCGCAGGCTCAGCAGTTTTGATGCACGGGCTTTTTTGCTCTGCGGCATGCAGGATCTTCCCGGACCAGGGCTCAAACCTGTGTCTCCTGAATTGGCAGGCGGACTCTTAACTACTGCGCCACCATGGAAGCCCTGCACAATTCACTTTTTTTTTTTCCCGAGTTTTGTCTGTATTATATATACTTATTTTTAAGACAAAAATCATACTATAGGTACTGTTTCATAATCTGCTTTTCTTGCTTTGCTTAGCAATTCTAGAGTTCTGTCAGACTTGCTTCAGTGGAGGGACTGATTCTTGCAGCTCCTTACTCCATTTTCCATAATGTCACTTGATAGTAGGGGGCTGCTAACCATGCAGGGGGGTTCCTGGGTATCCGAGTGCCCTTCGTGGGCAGCCACTCAGACAGACATGCTGAGCTCTGGCTGAGCAGTCACAGGACTCACAGCGAGGAAGGAGAAAATAGATCAGTTGGTTTGAGATAAGTGTAATTAGGCCTAGAGAGATCTAAGGTCACACAGCTGGTTTCAGAACTAGAATCAAAACCTAGTTTTGACTCCAAAATTCAGTTTTTTTTTCTATTATTTTATGTTGCTGCTCTATAGGATGTCACTATTAAGTCTGAAATCTGGTCATGAGTTATACTACTGATGACCAGAATTGAGTAGACTTTAGCTGCTTGGCTAGGCTGGCTTCTTTCTCCTTCATCTCTCCTGTGCTCCCCTTTAGGAATTACATGCTTGACCTTCCAGAGAGAGAAGAGCTTCTGAGACACTCAGTTGCTTTCTAAACTAACAGACCTGTCTCTTCAGGTCCAAGATTACTTAACATTTTGCATCAAAAGGGTGTTTCATGAATATGACCGGTGCCAATTTATAACATGGGATAAGTAAAGATTCAACTTAAATGCTGAAGTTTTTGAGAAAAACTCTATTAAGATAACTTGTTCTCATGTTGATGTAATCTCTCATCATATTTTATTCTACTGAGAAAGCTTTGACATTTTAAAAAGTTATTTTAAAATTTTTCTAAAAATGTAATCAATTTACAAAAGCCTCAAGGGAAGAACAGATAAAATTAGCCCAGCACCATATGGTAAAACAACTGTAGACACCAAGAACAGCCTAGAAACAATTTCTGTACCTCAGAATCTAATGCTTTTGTCAGATCAATATGATAAAAGAAAGCCATACCTCCTATGCACCAACAATAAATTTAGGGCATACGAACAAGAAGGCACTTTGGCCTGCACTGTGAAACACGGAGGTAATGAATACCCTCTGTGGAGTTCATATTCCTAAATAAATGCTTCTTTGTTTAGGATATCCACTGGCTTCCAAGAGATTTTCTAAGGCAGAAACCACTGAAATAATCCAGTGAGAAATGACCACTGCAACTATAGCTGAGCCAAGGGATAAAAGATGAGCTAATCCATATATTTAGTAACAGATGTGGTCTTCTTACCCCTGGCACCCAAGAAGTGGCAGTCCCAGGGTGGCAACAGAACGGGAACACCATCCCATCCTTCTCAAAATATTCCAAAGTATACTGACATCTGGAATTTACTTTGAAATTTGTAAAAAATGATGCGTGGTTAAAGAGATGGACGGATAGATAGATATGTGATAAAAATAATAAAATATTAATGATATAATCAAGGCAAGTAAACGAGGGTTTACTGTAAAATTGTCCTTTTTTGGGGTATATCCGAAAATTTTCCTAATAAAATGTTGAAGAAAAATACACAAAGAGGAAAAACATTCCAACAGGGTATACAAATAAGACAAGCTTTGGAAGGCAGTTTTTTAAAGAAATTTAATAACCACTCAAGACTCAGATCTGTGTGTGCATCTCTTCAATGCAAATTAGGCTTGTGACAGACAAATGAATACTCTCTAGGAAACAGTCTCTGTGAGACCATCAATACAAATAATTATATATCTAGGCTTATAGAGAAAACTGACCTTTCTTTAACTATGGCAAAGAGTAAACATTTAAAAAACAAACAAAAGTGCATTAAGGCTAACAGACCAGCTCGTCCAAATGCAAATATAAACAGCTGCAGCAAGAGGAAAAGGGGAAGGGGAAGTGGGGGCAAAAGAGCTCTAACTGGATTTAGACTAAAGCTTATTTACTCATGGAAAACAACTATGAATCATCTTAAAAGAAGTCAGTCACAGGACTGGCAGAAGAAAGGGTGTATGTAATACAGACAAAGGTCTCGTGCAAACAGGAGCAGAGCTGTATTTCCTCACATTCTTCCATTATGGCTGCACAGCCTAGCCTGGAAGTACCTCTGTTCCTCAGAACAAAAGATAATTTCAGGCTTATTCTTAGGGTTCAGGCCATGTATGCTATTCCCTACACGGAGCAGAGGATAAAAACATGTTCTTCAGACAAAACCTGGTATCACTTTAGTGCCAAACGTAAGTCAAAAAACATGCTTATTTTTTTCTCAAGTATATTTATTAAACCAAGGCAGGGCTCATTTGTCTACTGAGTTTCTAGAAGACTCATTATTCCATTTACAAGAGTCAAATCTCTTTAGGATCTGTTCCTTATTTATGGCACTAAGGAATAGGACTACAATTGGCAGGTACTCCTACCCCAGGAAATGAGTTTTGGAAGAATGTAAAGCAATTTGAAGCAGGTCCTAGAAAACAATCTAAAAATAATAGCTTGAGAAATGTTCATTCCAGATAACTTGTTTAAAAAAAAAAAAGATTAAATAAAGCAGAGTCACTTTTTGGGTGAGCAGGGAAACATAGAGAGCAGGGTGGGTAAAACTGCGGACTCAGAGCCAGGATGCTTCAGCTTGTATCTAGTCTCTGTTACTTATGGGCTGTGCGACCTTAAGATAGTGACTTATGTTCTTGGGATCTCAGTTCTCCTTATCTTTAAAACAGGGATAACCATGACATGTGAGGATTAAAATGAGTTAATACATGTAGTGTGCCTAGGACAGAGTCTGCTGGTTAACTCTGGTAGCTGCTACTACTATCCACATGATCAAGCCAAAAAAGAGTCCAGTGTAACCTAATCACCTCCCTCCCACACACATTTATTTAAAACAAACATAATGAAAAGGATATTGAGAACATACTGGCTCTCTTGGAGCCCTCATCCCTTTGAGTTTCTGACTTATGTCCCTTCTCCCTTTCACCCCACCCCCCTGCAACATTTTGAAAGGGCCATGCTTGCCATCTTCACTTCCACAGCAGTAACTCATCCTAGCCTGGCTTCCCCCCATGTTACTCTGTTGAAATTGTTTTAGGTAATAACACTAAAGACTTTCTAAATTTTAAGTTCAATGAATTATTTTCAGTCTTTATACTTAACCATGATTTAGTGTTTAACACTTCTAATAAATCCCCACTTTTTGAAATACATTCTGTTCTTGGGCTTTACATAATAATACTTTCTTCTAGTTCTTTTTTTGGTCCTCTCTTTCTGATATATCTTTAATGAGTCCTCCTCTTCTGCCCATCCCTAAAATATTGCCAATCTTAGGTTCTATATTTTATTATTTTTTTCTTCTTCATGATCTCCCTGGGTAATCTCAAAGGAACAGACTGATGGCTTTTATAACCATCTAAGTGGTGATGGTTTACATATCTGTTCCAGATCCCATTCCTAAACTCCTGTATAGCATTTCCAGCAATTTACAAGAGTTACCTATGTGGATTTCCAATAGATATCTCAAACTTAAAATGTTCAGAACTAAAGTTATTTTCTCACTCACCTTAACCTATTCTTTATTTTCCATTCATTATCTCAGTTAATGAAATATCACCATCTGCCTGGTCTCCCAAGATAGTAACTTGGGACTCACCAGGATTTCTTCTTTCTTGACCTTTACATCTAATTTGTCACAGGTCCTATCAATTATTCTTGAGGAATATCTCCCAGATATAATTTCTGTTTTCTTTTCCCATTCCACTGTTGCTCATAATGATATAATCTTTGGAGGTGTTGCCAGATTACTCTAAGCCTCAGTTTTGTTATCTGTAAAATGAGGATAATAAGAACATCTATCTCATAAGGCTAAACAAGAAAATGTCCATTAAGTTCGTAGTTCAGAACCTAGTTAATCCTCAATGAATGACAGTCATATAGTTCAGATTCTCAACGTCTCTTGCTTTTTACCATGTACTTAAACAAGCTTTTAATGAATAACTTTGCATTCCACACAGCCCTCCTGTATAGTCATCAATGATATGTATCTGATATAATCATTTCAGCCCCTACACTTCTACCCTCATATATCATCAACTTACCCTACCACAATCACCCAACCTAGTAAGTCCTTATTAACTAGAACAGTTCTTGTCACAGGGTATGTACATTTAATAACATTTAATAAATGAATTAGTGAATGAAAACAGTGAATATGAATTTTCCATTCTTAACGGCAGGGAAATGTTTATAGACTTGGCTTTGGTAGGACAGCAGAGCTACAGGAAGACAGTTATAGGATGCAAACCAAAGTCTTTGAAAATCACTTGAACCATATTATAACAAAAAGAAATGAATCATTTGTTTGACACCTTTCAAGGATAAATTCCTGTTTAAAGGCTTCTGTCATAAACAAGAGGGCCATTAAGTAACAAAACATTCAGGGAAGAAAAACTTATTTTCGAAGCTCTGTACACATCACAGGCAAGGCCTGGATGCTGGCCAAGACACAAACAATCATATTCCTACAGGAAGCTGGGGGAAGGGAGAAAATGTGCCTTAGAGCTAGTGTCCAGAGAGGACAGGATATATTTTTTTAAAGACTAGTTTTCCTTTCTTTTAGAAAAGTTACTGAGAAGGCTGAAGTCACACATATCCACTTAGTAACTAAAGTCTTGCTAATGTGACATGTGGGATTTATTCTGTGCAAATAATAACCATATTTTTCTTCATCATTATAAGTAAATATGTATTTTAGCTTACAGAAAACCCAAGTCTAACTCTCAAGCCAGTCATTTTCTAAGGAGAGATGGGTTGATGCTCTGGTTCATTTCATCTATAATTTTCTTTTTAAAAATCTGACATGAATTTCCCCTTCTGGTGAAGGAGAAACAAGGACTAGATTTGCCCTCCCCCCTAAAACAACTCCAGAACAAACATATAAAGCTCTAGACAAAGTATATGAAATGACGGTTTTCAAGACACTAGACACAGGCAATGAAAAACAGTAATCCCTGAGAGATGAAAAACAAATGAGGTAAACCCTATGCCCACTCACAACATTGAGAAAATTTTCAGACCACTATGGAGGGACAGAGAGCCCAGTCAGATTCTGGCAGACTCCCTTAGTTGAGTAGACTGAGCTGAGAATCCAGGGAGACCAAGGCAGCCACTGTTCAAAGAACAGAGTACTGGAAAGGAGAGAGCTGTACAGAAGTAATTCTGGAGACCTGTGGGGAGTAACCCTTGAGTAATCAGCAGGATAGTGATTAGCGCAAGTATGAGGATTGGAGACAAGAGTATCTGCAGCTTACACTGGGCCAGGAATAGTGCCTGCTCCTACCAGCCAGCATGGAAAACCTCACAATGCACAGGACATTGGATAAATCCAGGAAGACCTTGACTCAGTCGTATGGAATAATGAGATCTGTAAATATTGTCCTGGTTCTACTCAACAAATTTTAAAGGCAAGACCCAAAATTGATCATACTGTTTCCAAATAAGTAAGTCACATTCCAGAAAAAAGCTGAAGAATATTTATAGGAATACAAAAATATCCAACACCCGATAAGGTAAAACTCCCAATGTCTGGCATCCAAATGAAGATTGTCAGGCAAGCAGAAAGAAGCAGGAAAATATGAGCCATAAGTAGGAGAAAAACCAATCAACCGAAACTGACCCAGAACTGACCCAGATGTTAGAATTAGCAGAGAAAAGTATTAAAACCACGACTATATTCTATCTGTTCAAAAGGGACATGGAAGATACAAAAGACCCACATTGTGATTCTACAGAAAAAAACATCAGAAATGAAAAATACACTAGATGGGATTTGGGACAAATCTGACATTACAAAAGAAAAGATGAGTAACCTTGAAGACACAGTAATAAAAACAATGCAAGGGCTTCCCTGGCGGCGCAGTGGTTGAGAGTCCACCTGCCGATGCAGGGGACGCGGGTTTGTGCCCCGGTCCGGGAGGATCCCACATGCTGCGGAGCGGCTGGGCCCTTGAGCCATAGCTGCTGAGCCTGCGCGTCCGGAGCCTGTGCTCCGCAACGGGAGAGGCCCCAACAGTGAGAGGCCCACGTACCGCAAAAAAAAAAAAACCCACAAAAAAACAATGCAAAATGAAATACACAGAGAAAAAAGAGATAAACATAAAAAAACTATTAAAAAAATAAAAAGAGCATCTGTGAACTGTGGGACAACTCCAAGTGGTTAAGTATAGGTGTAACTGGAGTCCTTAAAGGTGGAGGACAAAAAAACATATTTAAGTAAATAATGGCTATGAAATTTCCAAATATGACAAAAACTATAAACTTACTGATCCAGGAAACTCAATGAGCCCCAAGGCAAGAAACATGAAGAAAATGACACCAAGGCACATCACAGTCAACTTGCTCAAAACCAGTGATAAAGAGGAAAAAAATGCAGCCACAGAATAAAAAGACACATTAAGTACAGAGGAACAAAGATAAGGATGACAGCAGATCTCTTGTCAAAAACAATGCAAATGAGAAGGCAGTAGACCTAAAGCTTTAAATTATGAGAAGAAAAAACATGTCAATCTGGAATTCTATACCCACCAAAAATATCTTTCAAAAATAACGATGAAATAAAGATTTTCAGACATATAAAAGCTGAAAAAATTAATAATTAGTTACCAGCAGACCCATAACATAAGAAATGTTAAAAGAAGTCCTTTAGGCAGAAGAAAAATGACATCAGATACAAAAATACGACAAAAGAAATGAAGAGCACCAGAAATGGGAACTATGTGGATTAACATATAAGATTTTTTTCTCAACTCTTTAAAAGATAACTGACTTTTATATGGTGGGGTTTATAACATTTAGATAAATAAACTGTCTCACAACAATAACATAAAGGCTCAGAGGAGAGAAACAGAAATATACTATTGTGCAGAAAAGAGTTAACATAACAGGCCTAAGACTACTAACCCTTAGAAAGCCTGCTTACAAGATTGGCCCTTACTGAAGTTTGGGAACGTAGATTTCAAGAGGATTCACACCATTCCAAGAACTAAGAAGAATGGCTCACTGTGCCTAATTTGTTTGTACAAACAATATTGTTTATGCTGAATACTTGCTTTTCTTCTGGAAATCTGGAATTTTGGTATTTTTTTTTAGGCAAGGAGGTCTATGTGACCAGACCCCCATAAAAATCTTGGGCACTGAATCTCTAATGAGATCTCCTGGTAGACATTTCACACAGGTCACAACTTATTGCTGGAGGAATTAAGTGCATGTTGTGTGACTTCACTGAGAGAGAACACTTGGAAGCTTGTGTCCACTTTCCTCTGGACTTTCGCCCATCTACCTTTCCCTTTGCTGATTTTGTTTTGTATCATTCTACTGTAATAAAGCATAGCTATGGGAATGACTATATGCTGAGTACTGTGAGTCCTCCTAGTGAATCAGTGAACCTGAGGGACACCCCAGACACAAGTATTATAAAGGCCTTGAAAAATTTACCAAGACAGACCATATTTTGGCTCATGAAAAATTCTGGATAAATGTAAAAGAATTCATGCTGTTCAAAGTGTGTTCTTTGACCATAACAGAACTAAGTTAGGAATCAACAGCAGATATATATCTGGAAATTCCCCAGAAATATCCCTCAGATGAAGAAGAAATCAAAAAGCAAATTAGTATTTTGAACTGGATGAAAGTGAAAATACAAAAATCTGTGAAATACAGCTAAAGCAGTACTTAACAGGGAAATTTATAGCATTAAAATGCTTATATTAGAATAGAAGAAAGGTCTATGTCAATGACCTCACCGTTTACCTCAGCAAATTAGCAAATAAAGAAAAAAATCCCAAAGTAAGCAGAAGAAAGGAAATATAAAAATCGGAGTGGAAATAAAATAGTAAACAGAAAAACAATAGAAAAATTAATGAAAATAAAAGATTTAATAAGCTCAATAAAACTGATAAATCTCTAAGCAGACTAATAAGGAAAGAAAGAGAAGACATATCAATAAGGATAGAATCAAGAATGAGGGGTAACATGACTACAGATTAAAAGGGTTAAGGGATAACTATGAACAATTTTATACCAATAAATTCAACAGGTTATATAAAATAGACAAATATCTTGAAAGACACAAACTAATGAAGCCCACTAAAAAAACCCACACATGACCTGAATAGCCTATATCTACTAAAGTAACTGAATTGATAGTTAAAACCTTCCCATAATTAAAACTGCAGACCCTGATGGCTTCATGAGCAAAAACCAATCATTTAAGGAAGAAATAACATCTATTTTACACAAACTCTTTATAAAACTAAAGAGGAGAGAATACTTTCTCATTACTATGGTATTAAAACCAGACAAAGACATTGCAAGAAAACTATAACCCAATATATCTCATGAACACAGATGCAAAAAAATATAAAAATTATAGTAAATTGAAGCCAATATAAAAAAATACACCATGATCAAGTGGATTTTATACTAGGAATTCAAAGTTGGCTTAACATTTGAAAAATCAATGTAATTCATCATATTAACAAAGCAAGAAAAAAACCATATGATTATTTCCACAGATACAGAAAAACCACTTGACAAAATCCAACATAAACTCCTGATTAAAAAATAAAAAATCAAACAACTCTTACAAACTAACAATAGTAGGGGAACAACCTCAACCTGATAAAGTGCATCTACTGAAAACCTATCACTAATGTATCTCATGGTGAAAGACTGAATGCTTTCTCTCAAAGATCAGAATAAGGTAAGGATTTCTGCTCTCTTTGCTTCTATTCAACAATGTACTAGTTCTAGTCAGAGTCACAAGATAAGAAAAAGAAAAAGGAAGAAGTAAAACTATGTTTGCAGACTATATGATTATCTTAATGTAGAAAATCCTATGGAATCTATTAAAAAGTCATTAGAGGGGGCTTCCCTGGTGGCGCAGTGGTTGAGAGTCCACCTGCCGATGCAGGGGACACAGGTTCGTGCCCTGGTCCGGGAAGATCCCACATGCCGCGGAGCAGCTAGGCCTGTGAGCCATGGCCGCTGAGCCTGCACGTCTGGAGCCTGTGCTCCGCAATGGGAGAGGTCACAACAGTGAGAGGCCCGCATACCGCAAAAAAAAAAAAAAAAAGTCATTAGAAATAATAAATGAGTTTAGCAAGGTTTCAGGATACAGAAGCAATAGCAAGGTTTCAGGATATTCAGAAGCAATATATAAAAATCAATAGTACTTCTATGTAATTGTTCACTAGCAATGAACAATTAGAAACAGAAAGCAATACTATTTATAATAGCATAAGAAATATGAAATACTGAAGGGTAAATATGACAAAATATGTTCAACCTCTGTACATCTACAAAACATTGCTGAGAGAAGTTAAGGAAGACCTAAATGAATGGAGAGATATATTATGTTCATGGATTGGAAGATTCAACATTGATAAGAAGTCAATTTTCCTCAAATTGATTTACAGATCCAATGCAATCCCCATCGAAATTCCAGCAGGCTTTATGGGTAGAAATTTACAAGGTTTCATATGGAAATACAAAGAACCTGGAATAGCCATAACAATTCTGAAAATGAACAACAACATTGGAGGGTTAACAATACCTGATTTTAAGCTTTATTATAAAGCTACAGTAATCAAGAAGGGGTGGTATTAGCATCAAGATAAGACAAACAGATGAATGGAACAGAAGCAGTCCAGAAACAGATCCATACATATATGGATGACTGATTTTTGACAGTGCAAAGGTGCAAAAGGAATTCCGTAGAGGAAGAACAGTATTTGCAACAAATGATGTTAGAACAGTTGTATATCTACATGCCAAAAACAAAAACCCAGAAAACTTTGATACATATCACACACTGCACCACATACAAAAATTAACCCCAAATCAATCACAGACCTAAACGTAAAACCTAAAACTGTAAAACGTCTAGAAGAAAATACAGGAGAAAATATTTGTGACTTTGGGTTTGTCAAAGAAATCTTAGATACAACCCCAGAAGAACAATCCATCAAAGGCAAAAATTCATAAACTGGACTTCTAAGAACTTCTGCTCTTTAAAAGATACTGTTAAGAAAACGAAAAGACAAGCCCAAAACTGGGAAAACATATTTGCAAAGTACCCATCTGATAAAGGACTTGTATCCAAATTATATAACAAACCCTTGAAGCTCATTAATAAGAAAAGAAACCATCCAATAAAAGGGGACAAAATATCTGAATAGACACTTCACTAAAAAAGATATCTGATGGCAAATAATCATATGAGATGATTAACAATAAGCACAATGTTGTACAGCAGATCCCTAGAACTTTTTCATCTTGCATGACTCAAACTTTATATGCCCAATCAACAGCAACTCCCCATTTTCCACTTCCTGCAGGGCTTAGCAACCACCATCCGGCAATTAGTGTTTATATGCAACTGTTTCCCATCCCTAACACCCCGGTGTACTGAACTATGTACAATAAGCCATCGTATTGCTATTATTATATTACTTAAAGCTTTTTATATTATATTGTCTATGACATAGGATAGCATGGTGGTTAAGAGCACAGGCTCCAGAGTCTTCCACATATGAAATGAATCCTTGCACTGCCAACTACTAGACCTGTAACTCTAAGCAAGTTACTTAATCTCTCTAAGTCCCAGTTTCCTTACTGCCCCACTTCATCAAAGCGTTGTGAGGATTAAATAACATGTTTAAAGCTCTTAACACTGGGTCTATAAAGAATAAGAACTCCAATAAATGTAAGCTATCATTTTTATCTGTTTAAAAGTGCCCCATTCTCAGCATTTGTCTTAGTGTTTTAAGAAGTCTATTGTATTCTACTAATGTGGGGATAAAAAAGGGAAAAGGCTTATTTGCCTCTTGAAAATAACACTTTGAGTCTCTGAAAAACTTGTATATTAAATTTCAGCTTTCTGACATCCGTCTTATAGAAAAACATTTGTTGAGAAAAACCTGGAATCATTGCTGAGTGGAATTTTCAGGAAGGGAACAATGATCCTTGAAAAATAGTGGAAGAAATAGGGAAAATCCAACTCTCCTAAATGTTGCTACTTTTCACATGTTTCCTCACACTTAATATCTCAAAATGTGGGGAAAGTATAAAAATGGTAAACCTTTTAAAATGTGAAACATCTGATAAAAGAATTATATAACTATGTCAACATAGTTTTGTGCTATTAGATTGTTGGTCTTGAAGGTGAGATTTTTATTGGGGAATCAGAACTGGCTAATTACTTGAAATTTAAGATTAAACTTAAAAAAATTAATTAATTAATTGGCTGTATTGGGTCTTTGTTGCTGCACGCAGGCTTTCTCTAGCTGTGGTGAGCAGGGGGCTACTCTGTGTTGCGGTGTGCAGGCTTCTCATTGTGGTGGTTTCTCTTACTGCGGAGCATGGGCTCTAGGCATGCGGGCTTCAGTAGTTGTGGCACACAGGCTCAGCAGTTGTGGCTCACGAGCTCTAGAGAGCAGGCTCAGTAGTTGTGGCGCATGGGCTTAGTTGCTCCGCGGCATGTGGGATCTTCCTGGACCAGGGATCGAACCCGTATCACCTGCATTTGCAGGCGGATTCTTAACCGCTGCACCATCAGGGAAACCCAGATTCAACATTTTTAAAGTGAACACTCAGTGATGAAACAGCTATGGCCCTACAAAGGAAATTCTCCCGTGCTATATTTTGTTAGTATCTGGGGAAGTTATTACATAAAAAGTCTTTTATTACATACTGCAAGATTGGAACACTTAGATCATTTTACTGAATCAAAAATGTTTTACAAAGTGTTACCTAAATAAATTTACTGGCATTATGGTTAGTTTAATAAGATTTAGTCACTTTTGGAGAATATAATGATAGAAAGATTAACTGGGAAGCTATTCTTTAAATCTAATTTAGATCAAAACATAAAAATGGCTTAACAGTTATTTTTCTTTATTGCACTTAAGGCATTTAAAAATATTTTCAGTGATTTATTCTTGCAGAACTAGATATCACGATTAGAATTTCTTTCATGTTACTCCACAGCCTTTCTTTAAGTAGTGTGTTATTTAATGCGAGAGGTCAATACGTGCCCTGTTAGAAGATTAAATGGTTTATAGACTCTTCTCTTTCCCAAAGGCTAATTTTCCCTTTCAGGTCTTGTGGAGGAACTTGGTTGTATATTAGCCACTGTTTGTGCCTTCAAATTTTAAGACAGATTTACCAACTAAAGCTGGTTTATATAAAAACCAGATCTGTGTACTGATCTGGAGCTACTTTAACAAGTAGTGATCTGCTTTAAAAAACTACAGCTAGACTACTCCAAAATGTATAAATCAGTTTTCTAGCAGACAAAGACATCCAGTTTGAGTACTGCATTTTAAAATTTTAGGGTACTTTGCAAAAGAGCTGGCTGGAGGTGAGAGGATCACCTCCTACAACTAAAGCTTACAATCTATCCTAATATTTATATATAGGCAGTTATGTGCATGCAACTTTATTTCTGGATTTTCAATTTACCTAAAAAGAAAGAAATTTTATCTTGGAAAAATAAAACAATGACCAGTGAGACAGAAAAGACTGATGGAAATATTCCCTTGTAAATGTGAGAGCTAGCCAGGCAATGATCAAGATGACTAAGCAACCTCGGGGATGTATGACTCAGTAGGCTAATGCAAGATTATTAGCTTCATGACATACAACTTAGCCATCTTCAGAAAGGATTCATTGTTTTGGAAAAGTAGGGGACTCACAAATGGCATGAAACACTGATTTGATTTGATAAAAATTCAATTTTTTGCTTTGACAAAGCCAAGTGAACTTTGTCAGGGTCAATTTCACATCAGTTCTGCCAATGAGTCAGACCATCATTTGCACATACGCCCCAACCTAGTATCTATTAAAGCAGCTATTAATTAAATCCAATGCCTGCAAATGGCCATTTATGTAATGGGATTTAGTAAAAGTCCTAAGGAAACCAACACATATTGAGAAATGAAGTTTTAATTAGGAATGTATAATCTCTTTAAGCAGAATACTGTGATGATGATTTCACATCAGGCAGGTTCCAGAGTCTTAGCAATAATGATCTGTTGTTAATTTACCCCAAGTAGCTACTATTCAAAGTCATTATGCTATGATTTGCTTTGTGTATTTTTTTTTTTTTTTTTTTTGCGGTAGGCGGGCCTCTCACTGTTGTGGCCTCTCCCGTTGCGGAGCACAGGCTCCGGACGCGCAGGCCCAGCGGCCATGGCTCACGGGCCTAGCCGCTCCGCGGCATGTGGGATCTTCCCGAACCGGGGCACGAACCTGTGTCCCCTGCATCGGCAGGCAGACTCTCAACCACTGCGCCGCCAGGGAAGCCCTGCTTTGTGTATTTTAACTTCCCCTGGTTGCATTTATGTATTCTTTCTTCAGATTTATTACATTTATCCATAAAAACCAACATCCTCTTCTTCCCTTTTACTGGACAGTAAACAGTTTCTTTCTTTATCTGGGTAAAAAGAGATTCCATTAAGGTGGTCAGAGAGAGTGAGAGGTTTCAGGTCTAGCATGACTCCACATTTACACAAGGTGATTAAATTAAAAATGGACCCTGAAAATAATTTTAAAAACTTGACTTAAAAACTTTAAGATTTCAAATTAATATCTGTCAAGGACATTAGGCTTTGGGACTTAAAAGGCACATGTAGTAGGTTAACTAGCTGTATACTCTGCATTAGGACACAATCTACTGTAACTATTTTGTCATTAGAGCTCAAGCTCTTGGATGGTTGACAGCTAGAAATCTACTGACTTGCTGCACTAAAATCCTGGACAGTGCACTTATGTGACCTCCTCCCCACTGTTGGGCTGGGTCTCTGGAAACATCAATTTTGGGAGAACAGTTGTTCAAAACAGCTGTCTTGAGAAGTAAAAAAAAAAAAAAAAAGACTTTTTACTAATGAAGCAAATGTTAATACTGAACTTGAAGATCCAAACTGTAGCTCATGGGTTACCTCAGCAACTTCTGCTTCAGCAGTCAAAAGACTATTATTATGATCAAACAACTGCAGTTATTATTAAGATAACTGTTAAATGAACTATGCCTGTACTATTAAACCATGTTCATGAATAACTTCTAACCAACTCTCAAACTACACTTTTCCACATTTCTGTAAACAGGCTGCGTGATCCTTAAAGGCATAAAACTTATCTTCAGTTACAATGGTATCCTCTAAACCAGTCTTTCTTAGTGTGATATTGGGACCCCTGGGGCTTCTCAAGACACTTTCGCGGGTCCACAAAGGCAAAACTATGTTCATAATATTAAGAGATTATTTGTCTTTTTCCACTCTTATTCTCTCACAAGGGTAGGGTGGAATTTTCCAGAGCTTACATTAACACTTAATGTGTCTACTATTAAAAAAAAAAAAAAATAGGTATTTTAACAATTTATCAGTTCTAATTTAATATGGTAAATATCAATCAATACAACTCATATAACACAAGCTTTTTAGGGTCCTCAATAATTTTTTAAGGTGGAAAGAGGTCCTGGGACCAAAAAGTTTGAGAACCACAGCTCTGAACAAAATAGTGCAGGACTGCCTGTATGAAGGGCCCAATAAATGCTTGCCATCTCTTCATATATCACAGTGATTTTACTTCAGATAATCTCTGCACTTGAAATCAGTCAGTTAATTTAGTACCCACTGGATATACTACAGTGTACATGACCATTAACTACCTTCTTCTGAAGATCCAGGGTCATTTAAAACCGGAATTGTGATTTAAAAACTATTTCATAGGACTTGTTTGAGTTATACTTTAAAATACAGAAAGATATACCTCTAATGTAGAAAGAGATACCTTAATGTACACTAAAAAAGTTTTCAATCACTTTATTACTTTTCTGGGGTAAAGTTGTTTTACTTCAATCATAACCAGAGTTAGCAGAAGATATAAAACTGAAATATGACTGCAATTTGTATGTTCCTTAAAATGAAAGTAGAAAACATGATGTGACATGATTTTTTAAAATTATACCAGGAAAACAATATGATTCTGTTTCTATAGTAAAGTGTACTGTTTTGGATATAATAACCACAAATTATAAAGGCTTGCCAAACAGGTCTACAGAAACACAAGGAAAATCTGTCCAAGTTTGCTTTCCTTTCTTGTTAATGTCTAAGCTACAGAGTTCATTTGTAAATAGTAATCAAGATAATATGTTTTTGAGGGAAGGTTATTGTCTAGGGCTTCAAAGTTCTAAATAAAAGTATGCTAATTTTAGAAGATAAAATACTTAGTAAACACCCTGTCTCTTATGGATTAATACACTCAACTGGATGGCATGTTCCAACCCTTTGGACTGCTAAAAGAAAACTTATTGAAAGAAAAGACAGCTTTAAGGAACTGAAACACTAATACCATAGCACACTCATCAACGGACGAATTCCATCTTTAAGTATTAATGTAAGCAGTAAGTTGAAACCCTACCTGCAAGGGATATGAAATTAGTTTTGTTAGGAATGCATTATTCAGGTGGAGAGCTTCCTAAAGATTTAGGTATGCTTTGGAAAAATCTTTGGAGGCACTTTGGTTTTGCTGAATGTTTAGGCTGAAGCTCAGTGAAATGGAAAGGATTTTCATTGTATTCTATACACAGCTGATATCTATGTGTAAACATCAAGCTCACCAGAACGTATCTGCCGAAGACCTTACTAAAATCTTTAGATACTGGAAGTAGACATGTGTCATCAAGTATCAATAAAACCCAACATGAAGAGTTCTCAAAAATACATAGCTGGAATCTTCATTTATTTTGTTTTTGATGTGGTATAAAATCCATTATTCAATGACTAGCAAAGCAGAAAATAAAATCAACAATGTCAGTATGTTTTTCAGTAATGCAATGCAAGGTGATGCCAATGTGGCAGATTTTCAATCAAATCTGAAGGTCTATATAGATCAATAGTTATATCCCATCTTCTTTATTATGCCTTCTGGTCATGGCACAAATAATTTAGTTGGCCTTTGAATAAATTTATTCAGGCTTTGGACATGATCAGTATAGCAGCACTAAAGTAATACTTCACATAATTCCACTTTCTGGGATAAGCAACTAAGATGTGGCTAACTGAAGAAACGGCAAGCAGGATGGATAGGATTGGGAACTAAAACCATGACTGAGGCCATCAACTCACCACTGTTGATGGGAGGTATGGTAATTGTAGCAATACAACTAATTATTTTATGCTCCTAGTTTCTGAGCCATCAGTGAAAAACGGTCAGCATAATGACTTCCAGAATGGACAGCAGGCATGTTTGAGTCCCTTCCTGTGTGAGTTATGCATGTGGCACTATACAGATTAGAGTAGGGCACAGGAAAAGGGGTGAGGAGAAGAGCAAAGATGCAAATAATCTATAAGATAAAATAAATAATGCACCTGAGGTAGTAGAGCTATGGATTACTAGATACTAGAGAAAGCAGACCATCTGTTAAGACTATCACAGACAGTTTGGTTCACTTGAACAAACAAGAGGCACAAGCAGAGACACCAATAACAGGCCTCTCAACTGGACTGTGGTTATAACAAAATGAAAAGTCTTCAAAAACATCAGGTTCCTGACTGCAGAAGCATGTAGCATGCACAAAAAACAGGTGTCTGAATGGGAAAAGGATAAGTTGTTTAGATGCACTAAAATTCTAAGAAAATAAAAGTACTGTATGTCACTAGAAATGGCCACTAGAATGTAAATGAAATGCATTCTCTAGTGAAACAAATTAGCAGCATCAAGTTCACCTGCAATAGGGCTAGGGCTGAAATTGGTCAACAATTACTTCTAAAATCCAGGACCTTAAAAAGGTTATTTCCCCCATCAACCCTAGCTCTTTCCACTTGTTTTCTTTCAGAATTTCAAGGAATCAATGCTTCCAACTGTTGGTAATTACACTGCCTTTCTATGATGATGAATACAATGTATTTGTGTTCACCTTTCTCTCTAGATTCAGCAGAAATGAACTGGTTACATCCTCACTTAAGGGAGGCTTAAATAGGTGTGGAAATTGGAAACAAAGGAACTTTTTGCCTACTGCCCATTTCCATTTTCCCCTGGGCATCCCCATGCAAAGCCCTCTTGTGGTTCTAACCTCTTAAATCCTGTTGTGTGCGAGCACCGGCCATGCTCTGTCTTGGCATACGAAGAGAAGTTCTCAAAGGTGTATGTCTCTGCTCATCCAGGTAAGCGAGGTCCTCCAAGTGGGTGGAGCTTGTGGCTGATAAGACAGAAGAGTTTAGTCAGAATACCTAAGTTTAGAAAACTGTCAGTCTGTATCTCCAGACTTCAGAATCAGAGCAGATACATTTACTGAGAATTTGCTCAACTCAAAGTCCTCATCAGTGTCTGGAACATGTGCCAGGAAAACATGTCAAGAGTTGTCTGTGGCTCCTTCACTATCAAATGCCTGAGCTTACAGAGAATACTAGCAACAAGTTGGCAAACACATTAGTACCTGACAACAAAGATTATTAGTTTTTGCTTCTTTTGGGTCACAAATCCCATCTGTATAAACATCAGTGGAGAAATCTGTTCCAAATTATATTAAGCTAGAAAAGAACCATGAAGCTCTATTTTCAACATTTCCCATTCACGGTAAAGAATGAAATATGAAAACATCCTAAAAACAATTTTCACATGTGTGTATATATATGTATATAATGGAAAGGTGGGCACCTGGGACAACGGACAGAGAATTGCCAAATAGCATTTAGGGAAATGCCAATGTCCATGAATTCCAAAGAACGTGTTGTTGCTCTCTGAAGATGAAGGTCAAGTAACAGTGGCTTCCCACTGCGTCTATAAATCCTTTAACCCCTAACCTAGCCACGAAAGAGAAAGAGAAAATGGCAGAAGATGGGGGTAAAACGGCACTGCTACATACTGAGAGCTATTGAGTCCAAGAATCAGGAAGTGCTGAAGACAAAAAGCTTTTAACAAGAAAGAAAAAACCCCCAAACTTCCATCAGAAAATGGTTATTTAGAGCTCATACGTGATTAATTAAACCGTTAATTCAATCTGTTGCCAACTATGTAAGATACTGTGCTGGGGGTTAGTTCAGTAATTCCATGACAATTATTTACTGAGAGACTCCTGTGCGCCAGGCTCTGTTCTTGGTGCCCTTGCTGGCTCCATTGCTAGTCTACCTCTGGGACATTTTGGAGTGGGTGAAAGGAAGCAAACTGAGATCACTCTTGGCTGCTGAGCTCCAGTGAAGCAACGTCCACATCCTCAGTCAAGGTAAGACATAACAATAACATAAAGAGGGCTATGATGAATGGCACAAAGTCAGTTACAAAGAGCTCCATGAGCTGAAAAAGAGAGAGAAAAGATGGAGAAAATCGAAGAGAGGGAGAGGGAGAGAGAAAAGAATAAGAACAAGTGCAAGAGACATATATTCCCCTCACCCTTCAATTACCTCAACTGTCTTATTTACCTGGATCTACTGGAAACCCACACAAAAGGAATTTATCCAAATTATACATATAGTTTCTATAAGGAAATAAAAGTCTTTGAAAGCTAGTCCAGGGAACTTAAACCAAGAAAGGGAAGCCAAATGACACATGACACACCAGAGACAGAAAGAGAATAAATATCAGAAGAATAAAAGATAATCTCGATTTCTGCATTCTGAAATTAAAACTATCCAGAATAGATAACTTTCTAATCTCTTATTTAAAAACACTGGAGACAATTACACCATCCCCACTGGTTCTAATTTGGTTCTGTGAATTAGTTCTTTCTTATGTTTCATACAATCCCTCCTGTTTTAACCAAAGTCTATTTTCTTTTGCTAGGTTCTTTATCCATATGTGTGTAGCTACCAAAAAAAAAAAAAAAAAAAAAGGTGGGGGGTGGGCAGCCCCCAGAAGTCCTGTCCCCACAGAGCCCTCCTTGGAACTCAGAAATATTAGCATCAGCTGAGCATGGCCCCTTCACAGAGATGTTTGTTTCAGCTTTGTGGGGCCTCTCCCCCAAGCTTCTATGGTTTAATCATCCCAACCTCTTCTCGTTTACAGGCTCAGAAGTGGTAGCTGCTTCCTGAAGTTGCTAAGTCCATGATATCTCAGTGTTCTCTTTTACCTTTTCAGTTCTTTAAAACCTAGTTAACAATTCTTTATATATAACATCTTCTGTTAAAATATCTCTGTGGTTTCTGTCTCCTGGCTAGCCCCTGGCTGAGATAGCATAGAAAATAACAGAACAGCAATTCTTTTACTATGTGATGTTGATAATAAAGCAATATCACAGAACGCAGATGTAAAAGATGTTTTAAAGGCCATCTAGACTAGAGGTCAGCAAACTATGGCCTGTGGATGAAATCTGGCCTGTCGCATAAAGTTTTACTGGAACACAGCCTTGCCTCTTTGTTTAAATAGCTGTTTACCATAGAGTTGAATAGTTTCGACACAGACCATATGGCCTGCAAAGCCTAAAATACTTGCTGACCCCAATCTAGTCAGATCCCCTCCTTTCACAGTTTAGGAGACAGTGAAGTCATTTATCTACAGTGACTCACTTATTCACTGGACAGCCAGGCCTGGAAACCAGCTATCTTAACTCTCACTCCAGTGAGCACTATTTGCATTGTACCCTCCTCTCCTTTTAAACCTAAACAAATCTAATTCTTTCTTAAAAAGCTTATTTTTCATTCCTTCTTCATCTTTGTCACTTTCCCTCAATTCTCTGTTTTTTATGGTTTCAAAGAGCAGTGATCAAACTTGGCAATAAAGGCCTTGCCAATGCACAGTAAGGTGCCCTGCATGTCACAGACCAATACATCTCTGCACTTCAAAATTTTCTGCAGAAGAAACAAAAGAACAAAAGTCCAAATTTGTTATTTTTTTAGTAAGAAAAATACTTATAAGGTACTTTTTAAGCTGATAAACTAAAGAGTAATATGAAAAGACCAATGACAATGAGAATTTTTTATTTTCTTTTATTCACATTAAAACAAAATTCAAATAAAAACTGTAACAGCTGGATGAGTGACAGAAATTTCTGGTTATCATTATGGCAATATTAATGGTACATTATATGACTTTAAAGCAAGGTTCTAGCAGGGTACTTTTACTAAAATGGTTCTATATGCTAACACACTAAGATGGTTTGATATGTTTTAATAAAAAGAGAATATATATTTCATTAACAGTAGGCAGAATGATATAGAAATACACAACATGAAGTGGAGCAAAAAGCTTTGTTAAAAAAAGAAGCCTAAAGTCTTTCCTTTTTATACGTTATATCCATCCATGACTCTTTTAAAGATTAAACTATGGGAGATCTATACTTGGAGTACAGATTTAAGTTAAATAGCAGTTACATAATCCATTTTAATTTCTTTGTATTAAAAAAATCTTCTGGCACAGCCTTCATTTCACAGGTTCAACTTCTTATATTAAATGAAGAGCTACTGACAGCTTTTATAAAATGTAAATGTTTACTGTGAACTTAACAAGTTTTACTAAACTAAGCTTTACTATAGTAATTCCTAGAAAAATGAACATCAGTTGTTCTATTGCTTTTTTTCACAAAACCAAGAAATGTAGTAAAATATATTTTGGAATCAGCACATTTCTCAGTTCAGATAAATGACATTAGAAGAAAAAGAAAAAATATTGCAATAACCGAACTGAAAAACAGGTCATTCCTTTACAAGTCCAAATACTCACAGGCAAACTGAACTAAGGAAAAGCAGAGATATTCAGTATCAAGCACTATAGCTCTGAACCAGCCAATGGGGAACTACTGCTTTATTCTAGACTGCAACTGAGTTATGGTTAGTGTTACCTAAGTCTCTTAAAACATTCATTCTTTTTCTTATTTTGGCAATAATATCTTTTTCTCTGATCTCTGAATCTATCACTATTTTATCAAATAATCCAAAATAATTTCTTTACTGCCTCTTTTCCTTATTAAGTTGTTTTCCTTAGTCTTATTTTCAGTTTCTTTCTGCTTCATCATTTTCAAAATTCTTGTCCCTTCAAATATAGTATTTAAAGACTTAGCAGACAAATACTGGAAAGATCAGCCAAGAGATCTGAAATTCTATGCGCTGTGGCCTTTGTTTCACTAATTGTACGTAGTTGTACTCTCCGGCGTAGTCACATGAATCTTTTCTATTTGCAAGCCAATTTCTGAGAAAAAGTCTTTGTCATACTTTGCCAAACATCTCATTGTCAAAATTTGCTCAGGCTACACTTTTTCTGCTTCCCTGATAGATCCCCCAGGCAGAATTAATTGCTTCTCCCTTTCAGCAACCATATACATATATGGCTAATTAGAACTTGTGTTATTCAGCTAATTGTTTACATGTCTGTCTTCCCTCACTAGATTATGGTAGGTTCTTGAGGGCAACTAGGAAATGTCTGATTCTTCTTTGATAACTACATTCCTTTAGAGTAAATCAGAGTGCCCTGCACGTAATGCTCAATACAGAACTAAATTCCAGGCTAGTCCTACTTAGATTTAGAAATCTGTCTGGCTCTATCCTCACCTTCCTTATTGCTCTGCTTAATGTTTAACAGACATCACTATGGTAATATGCTTGGCTCCAATGATATTCATAAAATCTTCCTTCAGGTACTGCTGATCCTTTACTTTTTTCTATAACACATATCACTTTCTACTGTATTGAATACTATATAAATTACTTATTTATTCTGTTTATTTTACTTTCCCTGGTGAGAATGTAAGTTCCACGAGGGTGAGAATCTTTGTTTTGTTTCTTGATGATTCTCAAGTGCTTAGAAGAGTGCCTGGCATATATAGCATATGCTCAATAAGTGCTATTCTAATGACTAAATAATTGTATTTAACATACACGTTGTGTTTTGCCTATATTTAAACAATCAATGAATAACAAATTAGGTTTTGTCTCATTGGGTTATCTGAAAGCTAAGGATGAAGGAGGTGGCTATAACAACAATGCCTTGTACATCATCATCCCATAAAAACACCAGTGATAGATCTATAGGGACACATATATTCCCACCTTGTAGTGCTACTCTTACTGTGAAATTGTCCTGGCAATTTTTTTGAGATAATTCTGTCAAATTAAATCAATACTGTAATATTTAATGAACACTTTCTAGATACAAATATAAGAATTAATCAGATAAGTTGAAGTGAACTGATGAAATAGGAAAAACAAGTCAACAATAAAAAGTTTTATGTAAAAAGAAAATGCTTTAAAAAAGTAAGCCCATAAAATCTATGTCATTAAAAATCCTTGTTTTCAGAGAAGGAAGAGGGAAGTGGAAAAAGGGAGCATATATTTTTCTGAGACTTCATCAGATTGGAACAGCTGACTCATTTACAGAACATTTAACTGACATACTTTTTGAATTTAATACACAAGTGGGCAGGAAGAAATCCAGCAGATGACATTTGGTACAAAACATTCCAGAGGCAACTCTGTATTACAGAGTTTGGAATCAGTTTAAATTGTTTCTTCTTATATCAGTTGCCACTAATGCAAACAGATTTTAGTAGCACAATTGCCATTCTGGCTGACCTGAGCAGGGAGCCTGGAATGACACTTTATGTTTGCTACAGCCTGGGCAAGAAGCCACTCTGCTGTTCTTACACCCTTGATTCATAAAGCCAACATTCTGACTGCAGAAAAGCCCATTTCTGATTTTACTCTTTTTGGTAAAATCTTTATTACAGTTTCCGATTGGATTCATTTAAATCCCCCAGGATTCCCATTTTGCATTTACCTGATTCTTAAGATCCTTCTCTTAGGAAAATGTGCAGCATCAAACATTAAGAAGCAGATGGTGAGAGTTTATATTTTAACTGACTTCTGTTGTTTGCATGTTTCCCTGATAGACTCTTCATTTTCACACAAAGCACTGAGGACAGCTGTTGTAAGTGAACATTTCCTGCTTCTCATATCCCTCCAATTCATTGCCAATCTCATTTTAAGACATCAAGGATGACCACAGACAGCCTACTCTGATAATTTCTGCCATGCAACCGCAAGTCCACAAGGGTTCTCTGCTTCCTTCCAACACAACAGGCTTAAAAATATGCAATAGTGATTTACATTTTGAAAACAATAAAAGACAGTTTTGATTTTTTCATATTTTACGATTTTAATTTAAAGGTGCATAAACTTCTAAATTTATATTCAGAAAACTGAGCTGCTCCAGGAAAAACCCAACCTTTAATGCTAGGCTGCCAAAACTCACCTTTAATCACTTCATCATTCAAGATAAAAGTTTTTATGTTTTCAGTAAATAGTACTATTTTCATTTGTGGTATATGGAGCTTTTAATTGGTACATTAACTTTAGACTTCACTTGTTTAAGAATCTTTATGTTGCTAAAGGTATATAGCTAAATCTAACTGACCAATATATTTATTCAATCAGACCTACTTTCGTAATCAATAAAAAGTACATGATTGTTTAAAAAATTTCATTACATATGTTACTTCAATACACTGTAGTGAGTTAAAATCTCAGAAAATATTAAAAAAATAAATCACCATAAACATTTTATATGTGCTGACTCCATTCCCTGAAAATAAAAGTGTTATAAAAGCCACATATCCTTTCCAATTCTCTTTAAAATCAAGAATTATGGAATAACACAGACAGTTTTACTCTTCAGAGTTCAATCCAGCATCAGCCTCATATAATTCCTTGACAATTTCCTGGTCGTGACAAATGTGGTCCTGTAAAGATGCCACAAAGCTCAAGCTAAAGAGGATGCTTCTCTTCCCCAGGTGGGGAGAAGTCTAGAACACAGCAAGGACCAATTAAACAACTAATTCCCTAGGTTTTTAAAAATGTGATGAAAATGGTATTTTCATATCATTATTCAACATTAATTGGTCTCTAAAATAAATAATTATATCACTCATACTGAGATAAAGTTTAAAAAAGAAGGAAATTTAAAAGCTGAGTTTGAACAAAGCCTTTTATTACTGGCATTCATCACTCCCCAACCCCATTCATATACTTAGAACAATTTAATAAATAAAATATACTGACTCTTTTCCCTATTTCAAACTCATCTCATATTTGAAATCATCAATCATTCCTGTTCACCAAGGAGATGTGAGTATTTGATCTTCCCCCAGCTTGGGGAACCACTTCTACGTACATTAGAAAGTAAAGGAAAACATATATATCTAGAGCTAAAATGAGAAGAGAGGACCCTCCTGAGCTAATACAATTTACTGTAAAAACTGATTTAGGTATCTAATCACTTAAGCTACTAGAGATTGTGGTCTTATCATATATTTACACACATTATACAGTCAGCAGGTGAAAGTAATTTTGTCCTTCTACATTCTGGAAACACTTTCAACCTATAATCTATTAAATTTTGAAAATAATTGAGTCGTTTGGTTTACTTTCCTGCCTCTGTGTGAGGATCTGAAACCATGGTTTCCAGATACAGAACATGGTCACAGATACAGATACATGGTTTCCCATACAAACTACTCCTTGACCTATGACTTGCCCTGTAGGCAATAGCAGGTCTGTTTGTATTACATTCAACATTGACAAGAAATAATTCTCTGATGAAGTATTTTGTTCAACATAGTCAGTAAGTGCTCCTCCAACAGTATAAAATCCTATTCTCCAGGACAGATCTATTGAAGAAGCATGATCAGTACTGCTTAGGAATCTGAAAAATCTCTGCTAGCCAGAAAGGCCAGTGTTATGAGATGACCACTGTGATAGATGAAAAACTAATCAATAATTAAGGTTTATCAGAATAACAATTTAGACTAATATTATCCCTTTTATTTATGTTTTAACATGAGGGAGGGTAGAAGGAAAAAAAGAAGGAAGAAAGCATTTAACTATGTAAGGAAGTATTTTTCAGTACTTGAGTTAAAATAAACTTCAATAACAAAGAAAAATCAGTGTTTTATAATACTTGATATAAACAGTTTTACTTTCTGTTAAAATGATTTAAAAAAAATGGCACCAAAAGCATGGTCCACAGAAGAAAAATCTGATAAATTGATGTCATCAAATTTTTTGTGTTTCAGATGAATGGATAAAGAAGATGTGGTATATACATACAATGGAGTATTACTTAGCCATAAAAAAGAATGAAATAGTGCCATTTGCAGCAACATGGAAGGACCTAGAGATTATCATACTAAGTGAAGCAAGCCAGACAGAGAAAGACAAATATCATATGATACCACTTGTATGTGGAATCTAAAAAACGATACAAATGAACTCATTTACAAAACAGAAACAGACTTACAGACATAGAAAACAAACTTATGGTTACCAAAGGGGAAAGGGAGGGGGGAGGGAAAAATTTGGAATTTGGGATAAACAGATACACGCTACTATATATAAAATAGATAACCAACAAGGACCTACAGGGTACTGTATTCAGTATCTTGTAATAACCTATAATGGAAAAGAATCTGAAAGAGCATACAAATATATATGTATAACTGAAACACCTTGCTGTACACCTGAAACATTGTAAATCAAGTATACTTCAATAAAGGAATAAAAATTTAAAAAAATTTTGTGTTTCAAAATACATCAATAAGAAAACAAAAAGATAAGCAACAGAGTGGGAGAAAATATTTTACAAACACATCTCTGATAAGGATTCGTATGCAGAATATACAACAAATTCTAACAACTCACTAATAGGAAGACAGACAGCCCATAAAAAATAGTTATTTCACCAGAGAAGATATGTGAATAGCTAATAAGCACACAAAATAAACTCAACATCATTAGTCACTAGGAAAATGCAAATTAAAACCACAAGACAGCATTTCACATCTGCTAGAATAACCATAATAAGAGGTAAGATAATAACAAATGGTAGACGGGAGGTGGAGAAACAGGAGTCTCCACACACTGTGGGTGGTGCAGTCGCTTTGGAAAACAGTTTCGCAGTTTCTTAAAAAGTTAAACATAGATTTACCCTATGATCCAGCAATTCCAATCCTAGGTATCTATTCAAGAGAAATGAAAATATATATCCATTCAAAGACTGGCACAAGAATGTTCATAGCAGCAGTATTCACAATAGCTAAAAAATGGAAAAAACCTCAATGTCCATCAACTTGGTGAATGGACAGATAAAATGAGGTAGAGACGTACAATGGAATACTATTTGCAAGAAAAAGGAACAAACTTCTGATACACCTTAAGTAAATCATCCAGTTCTTGAAGTTATTGGGATATTTTTAATCAACACTAAAAATAGGTATTTCTTCAAAGATCTAGTGATGTCACCTAGGACTGCTATTTCTAAACCAAAGACAAAGGAAAACCCTTCTAGAAAGACAAGAGCTTAAATATATACTTTATATGTATTTTAAGTTGAGGTATAATTTATATACATAGTGTACATAAATCTTAAGTATTTGGCTCAATAAATTTTTATCTGTGTATACACCCATGCAACCACCATTCAGATCAAGATATAGAAGGCTCCCTTAACTGATACTCCCACCAAAGGTAACCACTACTTTAGTTCTTCACCACAGAAGTGCCATAGTTTTGTCTGTCTTTCTGAACTTTATATAAATATACATACTTCATATAGTGTGCACTCCCCACGATGTTGTCTATAGCGGTAGTACATTCTTTTTCATTGTTGTACACAATTCATCAAGACTGTTGATGGACATGTGGATTAACTTCAGCTTTGGGGTATTATAACTAAAACTGATATGAACATTCTTATATCTGTCTTTTGGTGAATATAAGGACTTATTTTTGATGGCTAGTCTATGCAGGAGTGGAATCGCTAGGTCTTAGATAACATGCACATATAGCTTTATACACCTTTAACAGATCTTGCCAAGCAGCTTTACAAAGTGGTAATGCCAATTTATTAATATACCCCCATCAGCGATGTATGACAATTCCAATTGCATCACATCCTCACGAACACTTGTCATTGCCGTTCCTTTTAATTTTTTTAGGTATGGGTATAATGGTATTTCATTGTCAAGAACTGTGAAGGATCTGATATTTTATCCTACTTGTAAGCTAACAAGCCTGGATGCTTGAGGAAGAAGACATGAGACATCTAGGTCATAAATGAAAGACAGTTTATTACTCAGAGGAGTAACAGTAGCCAGAGTATCGACATTGTGTCAGTTATGAGCCCCAATTCCCACAGGGTCATACAAAGAGGGCTCGGTGAAACTCGCACATGCAGATGGTTGTATTGCAAGAGAGACCCTCTGTGCCTATAGACTAGCTTGCATTTTCTAGGATTTTATATAAATGTAATACAGTATGTACTTTTTAAAACTCTGGCTTCTTTCACTCAGCATTAACTATTTTGAGATTCATACATGTTGTTGCAGTATCAGTTCATTCTTTTTACTGCTGGGTAGTATTCACTGTAAAGATATGCTTAATTTGTTTATCCATTCACCTGTTGATGGGCATTTGGGATACTGACAATTTGTGGCCATTACAAATAAAGCTGCTGTGATTTGTGTAAATCTGGGTAAGAACATATGCTTTCATTTCTCTTGTATAAATCTTATTGATTTTTGACCTCACATGTCTCTTACATATATTATAATCACATGTAGCTATATAATATATATTATATTATGTATATAATATGAATATTGTATGTATAATATATATTTTTTAAAGAATCATAATATTAACGTTTTACTAAGAAGAGAGGGGAAAGTGGCTTTTCCTTTTGTGTTTGAATCTGAATTTTTATTTTACATATATAATATATATGAATCTTTAATTTCTAGAATATGTCAGCAGGAACCACTGGGCAAGGAGATTATAGCTCATTTCTTGTTTTGTTTTCTTCTTTATATCTCTCTGTATTAAAAAATCTAATAAATGTTATTTTTTAAGGTAAAAAAGAAGAAGATCTCTCAAGCCACTCTCTCAACTCTATTGATATAACCTGGCAATTCAATTCACTATAATTTTGCACAATACCAGAAGCTTTTAACTATTTTCTCTAACTCCAGGCTTTTGCCCTTCAGTCTATCTTATAAGGGATGGATACGTACAGTCATTCTTTTGAACTGCAAACGTGATAATATGGCTCCTGTTTAAACTCACTATCAACAAAGTAAACCCAACATAACATCAGAGTGCATAAGGTCTTTGGCATCCCTTTCAACCTCATTTTCTACCATTCCTTCCATATACCCCAGGTCCTAGTCATGGAGAAATACCAATTATATGCCAAGTTTTTTAACTTCTTGGTGCCTCCTTCCTCTTTCTTCTCTTAGTCCTTCTAGTGAATTCTTATTTGTCCTTCTCTGTGATGTTTTCTGTTCTTCTCTACCCTACTCTCCCCTTTGCACTTAGATGCTTCCTTCTCTGTGTTCCTATGGTACTTCATAAATTACTGTATTATAGCATTTATCACACTGTAGCCAAGTAGGTTACCAAAACAACAATGGATGTCAGTTAGAATTCCCTCCTGTAATTCTCCCAAAAAATCTTAATATTTGCTTCAGTCACTGTTCCAATGGATATGCAAAAAGTTACCGAAGTACAATTGTAGCCACAAGTATGTTGACGACTACAAACAGTGAAGTTGCTAAATGGCAGTTTGCAAAAATATACCATGAGAGGCAGTTAAGAAGTCTGAAAAATTCACAAATTGAATAATTCCCTAAAAGTTGACCACAATTTAAAAGATTTTATTAAGTAACTAGAATAACAGTGCTTACAAGATAAAATTCTAAATAGACAAAAATCTTACAATCCATATAATGGAAGAATGTACTCTTCACCTGATAAAATACTGCTTGCTTTTTAAAGTTTTTTAAAAAACATATTTCAAATTATACTTTTACCCGGTGATTAAAATACCTGGTATAGAAACCTGGGTTCTATACAGTCAATTTCTTCAATATCTATTAGTTAGAGAAATGTCTGATAACTTATTGATGCTTCTGACAGCTGCCTTATGCCAATTTCTGGAAAGCAACAGTGTTAGAAACCTTTAGAGACAGTGAGGGATGAATCATATCTGTCTAATTAGTTCTGTACAACTTTTTGTAAAACCTAAAGTTAGTTTTTGCATAGGGTAAAATAATGAATCTTTACAGACACTTACTCTCAAGAAGGGAAAAGTATTTTATAATCTCTTTAGTGAACTAAAAAGAGAACAAAAGAAGCTTATACCTCTGTTTCCTACTAAGTGCTCAGTGTTCTTCTCAAATAACAGAGCCAGAATTCTCTTAGAAATCACTGCAGCTTGGTTAAGAAGTAAATTGGGATGTACCATTAAGGCTGGTAGCTATATTTTCTGTTTTTATGTAAGCAAGGACTTAAATGCTTCTCTTTTGGATAGATTGAATTTGCCTAGCAATTTCTCATAAGTTATAGCAGTCTAGGATTCTAAAAATGATGTCATGGTGGGGGATCATCATATTTTAAAGAACCCAGGAGAGAAAGTTTTCTGTCATTATATAAAAGTGAATAATCTTGAAAAATTAATATTAAAATCTTCTGCAGTTACTGATCTTCCAGATGAGCCATGCTCCTCGTAATCACATCTGATGACAGATGCTGATGGTCTCCAGAGGACGGAACAAAGAGTAATGGTTTAGAAAAGGTACAGAAGGGAGACGGGAAAGGCAAGAAGCATCACACCATCATCTGCGTAACATAAATAATTACATCTGGAAAGAGCTCTTGACTACAATAAGTATTTTATTATCTTGTGTCAGTGAGATAAACCCATCCTGACACTCATCAGGCAAGTAAGAAAGACAAACATAACTTTGATTTTGTAGCATGGACAAAGTCCAGATGATGATGCATTTTGAAAATGTCAGAATGCCCAACCGTTCTGCAAAAGTCTTGGTCTGAATTATTAAACAGCAACTTAGCTGTATTAAAAATATCCCTTGACGTAGTTCTGAACAGCTGCTAAAGAATAATGGCTCCATATTCCAGCCACCTATTATCTGTATCATCCCCTTATGACTGAGACTGCTAGTGGTGTTTGAGTTATTCTTTAGCAATGTAGGTACCTGATGATTCTACTATGATAAGATAGCCAGTGTACTGTGAAAATACTGAGCTCTTCGAATGGGGAAGTTGAATTCTTGCCTGCTTGTCACTCTCTCAAACTATAGGTGATGTTTCTGGTAATATAAATTCTACTGAAATATACTTCAATTTAATAATGTTTTTAAAATTTTATTTTGGCTGCACAGCGCAGCTTGTGGGATCTTAGCTCCCTGACCAGGGGTCGAACCCAGGCCCTTGGCAGTGAAAGCTCAGAATCCTAACCACTGGCCTGCCAGGGAATTCTCAAATAATGTTTTTTAAAACGAAAGTTTTTAAAACCTAAAATCTCGAAGTGAAATCATCTGAAAGACTTCTGACGTGAGAAAAGACTTTTAACAGCTTGACAATATATAGGTTCTCTTTTTGATTTTATGTGTTTTTATTTTATATTTATATTTTGCTTTTCTTTTAAGATTTTTTTTGATGTGGACCTTTTTTTTTTTTAAAGTCTTTATTGAATTTGTTACAACACTGCTTCTGTTCTATGTTTTGGTTTTTTGGCCGGAGGCATGTGGGATCTTAGCTCCCTGAGCAGGGATCAAACCCGCAGCCCCTGCTTTGGTAGGTGAAGTCTTAACCACTGGACTGCAAGGGAAGTCCCTATTTTATATTTATATTTTGGAAGCAGAACTAAACAATCACTTAAAGAACACAAACCTTCCCCCAGGTTCAAAAAGATATACACATGTATATTACCCAAACATAAAAGAATAGCTTAGTTGAAGAAGATGAATGGAAAATTTAAATACTGTGAGAGCACAATTTATCTTCATTTCAATATATATGCCAATAAAATGGTGATTTAAAACAAATAAAACTTACCTGCTACTGAATTTGGCCGTGGCATAAGATAAAGAGGAATAGACTGTACTGACTGTGATAAAACTGTTTCCAAATTCCTCTCTGGGATCTTATTCAGACTATAGGTGGAAGCCGTCATGTTTTCATCTACTCGATATAAACAGGAATCCATGCTGGATTTTTGAGACTGCCAAGGCTTTATGTTTCCTCCAGATCCTAATTCTTTACTGCTTTCTCCAACGTATTTTGTGCGTTCCATGTTTTCAGAATAGCTTGTCAAGGTAGCTGAAGAAAAGAGTAAAGTGAATTAAAAAAGAAAACCAAACCTAGAGGTTAATCTGTTTACTACTCTCCAAATACATGACTAGATAATGACAATATCAGAAACATTATTTTTAAAAAGTTACTGATGATCTCATCTCCATCATGAAGTTTAAACAACTGAAACCAAAATATAACTCTCTCACACAGGTTCTCTCTCAAAGATTTACTTTTAACAACTCTATTTGAATGAATTAAATTCATATATCAGTGCCAAAGCGCCTACAAATAGGGCCCATCAATGGTAAAAACTGTGGAATTTCATCAAAAGGGAATGTACATACTTTTCATGGATTGCTGGAGAGCCCCAGAGGTGTCAAAAAGATCTTTATAGTCTTTTTACCCTATATTTTTCCTTCCTGGCCCTTTATATGAAACAAAGAATTAGAGAAAATAGAAACATTCCCTAAGTAGATGCTAATATAGGAGAAAGAGTCTGTCTAAGTAAGGAAACACTACAAGGCCTCTGTTTTTAATTAAAAATTCAGTTCATATATTTATCTTTCAGTCATAAATAGCCCAACGGATCCTAACCTTTTTGCCACCAAACACAATGTTACACCTTCCCCAATGAGATTTTATGGGTTCTATAGCATACTGTATAATTTCTAAATATGTTCAGTGATAATATATAGGTGTAAATTTATATTATGTGTGTATGTGTCTGTGTGCGTTCTTTTTAAACAGATGCATGCGTCTTTTCCTAATTTCTGGAAATTGTATTATTACTTTAAAATATATTTAAACATTTTTCTTTCTGTAAAATTTGACTGAAGTATAATTTCATTTGGTGTAAAGATGTGGTGATTCAGCTGGCTTTTAATTCTTAGCTAGAGGCTTGGAGTTCACACAGCTGCTAGGGTCAGTATGATGAAAGCTGGAGAATGTAAAACTTGTTTCCCGGAGGACTTGTCTACATGTAAAGTGTCTGTTAGTTAACCCTTTGCCTTTCATGGTTTTTTTTGGTGGTGTGTCCCAGCAGAAGTTTTTAATCCTTAGGTCCCAAATCAGAGCTGGCTAAGATTCACTTGTATCTGTGTGGTCTCACCCTGGTATATATTCCAAAAATATACCCCTTTTCTCCAGATAAACCCTGAGCACATTCAGTAGGCTCCAAACACTGGAACACGACACCTTTAAAGGTCTGAGAAGGTAGTAATGGGTTTCACTATTTTCAATATTTCAAATAATTTGTAAGTAATAATATGTTTTCAAATAATTTATAAGTAATAATATGTTGACTAGTTACCTAAAACATCAAGCTTCTATAAACATAGCTGCAATTATATCAAGGGTGATAACATTAGTTATCTCACGTTGAACAGAAATTTTGGCATATATATATATGTATACATATCATATGTATATATATATATCATACATATATATATATAATATATATAACATATATATATATAAACATATATAACATTTGATAAATAAAAAATGAGATAGAAGCTATTGGATAATGAATAGAGTGATGCTGAAAAGTTTTTCAAAAATACAGGGCCTGTCAATAAAAATTATGAAAGTCCTCATTGGTGGTGAAAAGATTTGAGAAACTTTGAATTAGTTCATGGTACAAAGAATTATTCATTGGCCTATGGACCCTATTTTATCATTTAAATGATAAAGTTTATAATAAGGAAGGGCTTCTATGGTCATGGTATTTAAAAGTAAAGACAAGGAAGACATCCAGTTTACCAGTGTGAGAAGAGCAGTGATGTCATTTTGCACTACAACTGTACTATCTGCATGAACCAAACCTGTTATTACATAGTTCACTTGTTTTTCAAACCCAAAGTATCCCTTGCCCTTTTTCACTAGAGAGAAATGTATCTAGTCCCTGGCACACAGTATATGATCAACAAATATTTGTTGAGAGGATGAATAAATTAGTTTTATTGGATGCTCAATGGTCCAGAACCACTGGGGCACAGAAAGAGTGAAAACAGACAACTCACATAAAATACCAGAAGTAAAATCCTCTGGTTAACCATTCCCATTTAGGAATTTTGTACATTTTTGCTTCATTGATGCTTTTCACAGAATATGGTGACTTTTAGTTTATTTCATTCACTTATCTAGCCAATAAAATTTTATTGAGCAACTAGTATGTGTCAGACTACAGTGGCGAACAAGATAGGTCCTAAATCTTTAATCCCAGAAAAAGGACAATCCTGTGGCAAAAGAGGCCACACACAGAAAAAATGAAGAATCACAAACTGAAATGCTATTTTTTTTTTCTTGAGGTACGCGGGCCTCTCACTGCCGTGGCCTCTCCCGCTGCGGAGCACAGGCTCTGGACGCCCAGGCTCAGCGGCCATGGCTCACGGGCCCAGCCGCTCCGCGGCATGTGGGATCTTCCTGGACCAGGGCACGAACCCGTGTCCCCTGCATCGGCAGGCGGACTCTCAACCACTGCGCCACCAGGGAAGCCCTGAAATGCTATTTTTAATAACAACATGCTAATGTCTGCATATTAGTCAATTTTACGGATGCTCCTATTTTACTCAACCACTCTAGAGTGAGAACTTATCATATCACTTAAAGTCAACAAGGTGAATGAAGCTCCAGAGAATGCAATGATATTTTGATTCCTGTGGCTACTACAAGTTTCAGAAGTCTAAAGCCCAAGCAGTCTATATGTCAGACACTGGCCTACATAAATTAAGCACCCCCATGTGCAAAGTTTCTATGAGTGGAGTTGAAGAGGAAGACATGGCCTCGCATTGAAAATTATATATATTTGTTTTCCACTAGACCTATTCTATCTCCATTTTAATTCTCTAGACCTAGTCATTCCCATGTGGAACAAAGAATAGTGGGAAATATTGAGTTGTAAGTAATTAAGGAGATTTTTCTCAGAATTTCTCCATTTTCCTTCCTTGATATAGAAAAATAAATTGCTACCTCAGTACAAAGAACTGCTTACATGGCATTTCTGTTTATATTGCCATATAGGCCAGGAAGATAGTGTGAGGAAGTAGGAATTACAGGCTTATAAACAGGCTCATTGTGAATAAAATTAGCTCCATATATTTAAGTTTTATTGAGGTACAATTTATATACCATAAAATGCACCCATTGTAAGTGTACATGGGTACAAGCACATTTGCTTGTCATCTATAATAATTAAAAACTGATAGTAGGGACTTCCTTGGTGGCACTGTCATTAAGATTCCACGCTCCCAATGTAGGGGGCCTGGGTTTGATCCCTGATCCAGGAACTAGATCCCACAGGCATGTCTCAACTAAGGAGCCCACCTGCCACAACTAAGGAGCCCATGTGCTGCAACTAAGAAGCACTCGAGCCACAACTAAGGAGTCCGTGAGCCACAAGTAAGGAGCCTGCCTGCTGCAACCAAGACCCGACACAACCAAATAAACAAACAAATAAATATTAAAAATAACTGATAGTAATAATTTTTATCTTGATTCACTACTTTGCTTTTGCTGATAAAAACTAAATTTTTAATGCTGGATAATAGTCTTAGGTCATCTGTTCTGAGAGAGAATTATTTTAGAACCATGCACTGTTTTGTAATAATTAGGACCATGGGTTTTGAAGTTATACAGACCTGAACTTGAATCTTAGCTTTGCCTCTTAATATCTATGTGATCTGGGACCAATTATTTTTGAATCTCAGTTTTCTAAGTCTAAGAAAGATTGTTATAGTATTATGTAAGACAGAATTAATTTACAGCTAGACTGGGCCAGCCCTACACTTATCTCTGGGGATGCCTGGAACTCTGGTACTGACTCTTAGCCAAGATAAGGTCAACAGGGATAACTAATGATTTATAATTTGCTGTTTAAAGTTTGAAACTCCCCTGGTAGCAACCAGGTCTAGTTGTTTATTGACAGCTTACACCTGGACTACTTAGACAGCCTGGCTTAGCTATGTGACCAGAGGGGCATAAAAAGCTTCACTGTAAACTTCTGGGGAGCTCTCCTGAAACCAAGATTCCTTATACAAATCTCGGTGATTTATACTCTGGGGACAGGCACATCCTATTTGATTAAGAAGGAACCTGGATATATATGGAATCTAAAAAAACAAAAATGGTTCTGAATAACCTAGGGGCAGGACAGGAATAAAGACGCAGATGTAGAGAATGGACTTAAGGACACGGGGAGGGGGAAGGGTAAGCTGGGACGAAGAGAGCAAGTGGCATGGACATATATATACTACTAAATGTAAAACAGATAGCTAGTGGGAAGCAGCCGCATAGCTCAGGGAGATCAGCTCGGTGCTTTGTGTCCACCTAGAGTGGTGGGATGTGGGGGTGGGAGGGACGCAAGAGGGAGGAGATATGGGGATACACGTATATGTATAGCTGATTCACTTTGTTATACAGCAGCAACTAACAACAATGTAAAGCAATTATACTCCAATAAAGATGTTAAAAAGAAAAAAAGAACGTGGAGAACTGCACTTGGGAATGGATCCTCGGTGCTCGCCGGCATTCTCTTTCGCCTGCTGTACTGTATCTTTACTAAAACCTTTTTGTAAGCATTTTTCTGCGGAGTCTTATGTACGCTTTCAATTATCTGATCCTGTGAAACCTTTACAACTATTTTCTTATAAGATGATTGTAAGGAATAAGTAATGGTACCTGCCTCGTACTTTGTACTCAATCAATGGTTGTTGTTACTACTATTATTATTATTGTTATTTTAGTTAGGTCAATTATGCAAGAGAAATGCTCTGTTTGGTCTCCTTGATCAATTTAATAGGCAGTATCTAGACTTCTTTAACATATATGCCATGCCATGTAAATATAACGCTACAGCTACCAAAAATTTATTAGTGCTAAGTAAGTAGAAGGTGGGAAGGATGACAGAGTCACTGGCACAATAACTGGAGAAACTTAGCAGTGAAGATACAATTGCACATTTCTGAAAACAGGTTGGAGAAAATATAAAAAAATAACTCAAGTTATCTAATGTTCAAGTTTATGACTCAGGGAGGTGATTTTTTAAACGTGAAAATTTGGATCAAAAAAAGAACATACAACATCCTACTGGAATATATGTTACTAAACGAACAAAGGTCTTTGATTAGGAGTTTCTGATTTTGCTCTTTAGTTACTAATGTGAAATACTAGGAAAACATAATCACTGAACAATGAGCAAAGCTGTAGATGTTTCATCTTCCTAGGTGTTAAGTGATATAAGGCTAAAGGATATAAGAACAAATTTGGCAATAAATCAGAACCTAAAGAAAAAAAATTCTGAGATTTAATTAAAAGAGGGAATTCAAGAATTATACCTTTCTGGGACTTCCCTGGAGGCACAGTGGTTAAGAATCTGCCTGCCAATGCAGGGGACACAGGTTTGATCCCTGGTCCAGGAAGATCCCACATGCCGTGGAGCAACTAAGCCTGTGCACCACAACTACTGAGCCTGTGCTCTAGAGCCCGCGAGCCACAACTACTGAGCCTGAGTGCCACAACTACTGAAGTCTGTGTGCCTAGAGGCCATTCTGTGCAACAAGAGAAGCCACAGCAATACGAAGCCCATGCACTGCAATGAAGAGTAGCTCCCGCTCACCGCAACTAGAGAAAGCCCGCGTGCAGCAATGAAGACCCAGTGCAGCCAAAAATAAAAAATAAACAAATAAATTAAAAAAAAAGAAATTTAAAAAGAATTATACCCTTCTGGAAGGAACTGTGATCTCCAGATAAACAAAAGGCAAGAAACATGCCTAAATGGATCCATGCTTAAATTCATTTTGCTACGTAACACCATACCAAAACAGCCCATTATTAAAACTTAACATGAAAAAGGAATAGGATATAAAAATGATGTATATCTCACAGAGTTTATGATTATCAAGATTTTTGCTCGAAGCTATATAGGAGCTTATATATAAGCTAATAGGAGATTATATGTAGTTGGTGGTATTTAACTAGCCACATATATAAGACCATTATACCATTAAAGTTATACCAATAAAATAAAAGAGTAACAAATATGGGGGCTTCCCTGGTGGCGCAGTGGTTGAGAGTCCGCCTGCTGATGCAGGGGACGTGGGTTCATGCCCCGGTCCGGGAAGATCCCACATGCCGCGGAGCGGCTGGGTCTGTGAGCCATGGCCGCTGTGCCTGTGCGTCCGGAGCCTGTGCTCCGCCAACGGGAGAGGCCACAACAGTGAGAGGCCCGCGTACCACAAAAAAAAAAAAAAGAAAAAAGTAACAAATATGAAATTACATTGTAAACACCTGACAATCATGTCAGTGACATTTTACCACATATTTAAGAAACGTTGTGAGTTTGAGGAAAGGGAAGCTATGACTGGAACAGAGAATGCTTTCTGTGGTAAAAATTAAATTACATCTGGGGTGAATCTAGACCACATAGAATCTAAGAAGTTACAGTTATTTACAACCTTTTAGAATCTGAGAGAGGAACTTTTTACATTAACAATACTTAAAAATTCAGGAACTCTGCATTTCTAGTATTCTGATTCTTATAACTAGAATTCTACATATTTTGGCATGCTGTAAGAGTGATACAGCAGGCATCACTGAAATTCTGATTGCTATAATTACAAAATGTAATCATAAGGAATTCACACTGAACTGACTGATATATAAAGAAATCAAAAATAGATAATTTAAATTAATACATTTAATAACTTTTGTGCTTTTCGCTGACAGGGCAAGATTTAAATATGGAACACTAATAAACCACAGACCATCTTGGAAGTTTTTGTTTGAAATAATTAAGCAATATTTAATTTGGAAAAGCAGATGTTTCTATAATCAGCGGGGAAAATACTTGAAACATATTTAACAGTTAAGGCAGGCTAGCCTTGAGATTTCCAAGGTAATAACAATATCTTTGACTATTATTACTTATGCCATATACAATTTTCTTCCAAATCAGACTGAAGTGAAAAAAAACTAAAGGGAAACAAGTCATTTCTCAAGATAAGCTGCTCACATATAATTCGATAACTACTCTATAGTCTTATGTAATTTTAGGAACAGACATTATTCTCTTTCTTCTCTCATTATTTTGCAAGTAAATCTGTTTCAGTATTTATACACATTAAAGAATGGAAGTTCATTATTCTTCAAATTAGCTCTCTTATCCACAAAGGCACTTATATTTACAAGGAACACAATTTTGGAAATTTATCAGAAAAAAAAAATGAGGAACACTGTCTGCCATAAGTCAAAGCAGGATCTCATTTTTAATTTTCCGAACATTATGAACATTTATTCTGAACACTCACTGACATGTTAAGCTTCCACTTTGAAAGGTAACTACTTGTAAACGGATTTTATCCAATCTGTCAGTACCATGCCTTCTGCTTGGATGAATGTATTTCTAAAGCTATTTTTTAATGTATGGCAGAATAGATGATATGCAGTTACAGACACTCTAATAAGATCAACAGAAGAACCCAGGAAGAGGTGTGGCTGGGATTATAAAAGTCACTGGGCCAAAATGAATCATAAAGAGAATTTAAGAGAATAAGATTAGTCGATGGAGAATTCTAATCTCTATTATTTATTAAAAATTTAATAAAGTTCCATCTTGTACCCAATGGTCACTCTAAACACTCTAAACACCTGTCAAAAAGTAAAGTGCCAGGTCAGTCCTTTATCCCCTATCCTTCCACACTTAAGCTTTCTTTCCTTTGAGCACCTACTATGCTACCATATGTCAGTCACTGGACTAGGTGCTACAGATACGGATGAATAAGACACAATTTTGCCTAACAAGAAACAGTCTAATGGTGAAAAGCAGGCTCCAAAAGTAATTATAATACCATGTGTTAAATGTAATGGTACAGATATGCACAGGTATTACTGGGAACACGGAATAATAATATGTATTGGATAGGAGGTGGAGTGGAGAAGCGAAGAGAGGTGGTGGTAGTAGTGGTGACAGAATACTCAGGGTGAATCTTAAAAAATATGTAGGAGTTAGTCAAATTTAAGAGGGAGAGAGGAGATTACAAGGCAGAATGATCAATATGAGCAAAAGCACAGAGATGAAAAAATGAATGTGTCAGGTAACAACAAAATCGAAAGTTGCCAGAATAATATATACAAGGCCGAAAGTAGTGGGCTTGAAGGCTGGAGAAATTGGCTGCGGTCAGATCAGGAGAGCCTGGCCTTTATCTGCTAGGTAAATGGGAGTCAAAGGAGTGATCTGATCAGATTTGATTTTCAGGTAGTTCACTACATCTTATAGATAACAGAATCAAAACAGTAATTGTTTTTCAGTTAATTCACTTTGGTGGCTGTGTGAAAAACAGACTTAGGACAAGGCAAAAAACGCAGAGAGAACAGTTAGATTTGTATTAATCTAGGTCTAAGATAATGCGGACTATCAAGGCAATGCTAGGAAAGATGAAAAAACATACAGGGATGAGAAATACAGGGGGAAGGAAGGTGGGAAGGACTCTCCTCTTGGCTTTCTAGCTTGGGTTCCTGGGTAGGTAGTGATGTCATTGTAAGAGGATATTTTGGACAAGTTTTTGCAAATAAATTTGAAAGAAAAACCATTACTAAGGAAAAGAGATTCAGAAAGAAAAAGAAAAAAATTTAAGTCCTATAGTATTAAATACACTGAAATAGTAGTTTAAAAGATTGACATAAAGAAAATAACAGGTCTGAAATATTTTAATGGCAGGTCCTACTAAATAGTCCAGAAACAGGTAATTCCAATTTTCTATAAACTATTTCAGAGGTTAGGAAAAGAGGTCAATTTTCATCATATTTTATCTATGTATTTTATTTAGTTAAAATATTTAGCTATTTAATGATAATACCTTCATAATGACTTCTCATATAAAGTAAGCACAAGTCAGAAATTATTATGTTACATACTGAGGGTACATTAAATTATTAGACATGAATCCTGCCTTTTAGGAGCTATATAGTAAGTTTTAAAATCAGGAAATGTGAGTCCTCCAACTCTGTTCTCCTTTTTCAAAATTGTTTTGATTATTTGGGGTCCTTTGAGATTTCACAGGAATTTTAGAATGGGTGTTTCTATTTCTGCAAAGAACATTGTTGGGATTATGACAGGGATTTCACTGATTCTGCAGATTGCTTTGAGGAATATTATTTTAACAATATCAGTCTTCCAATCCATGAACACAGGATATATTTCCAATTATTTAAGTCTTTTAAAATTTCTTTAGCAATGTTTTGTGGTGTTTAGTGTAAATGCCTTTTGCCTCCTTAGTTAAATTTATTCCTAAGTATTTTATTCTTTTTGATGCTACTGTAATGGAATTGCTTTCTTAATTTTATTTTTTTTGGTTATCCATTGTTAGGGTATAGAAATGCAACTGGTTTTTGTATGTTGATTTTGTATCCTGTAACTTTGCTGTAAAAATATTCTTTTTATCAACTCATTATTTATTTAAAGTGAATAAATTCACGTCGATGTATATTCATTTAAGTACTAGAGATATGCTTAGTTGACATGGCATTAAAATATTTGCAATAATATCTAAACAAATAAATATTTTGATTTGATAACCTTTAGAAGGAAGCCAAATGAGGAAAAAATATTTCATTGTCTTTATTCCTTTATCGTTTTCACTTTCCTAGTCTCTTCAGCTTCTGTCATTTGTTGAACAGCCTCTCCTCACCCCTTCCTTGAAACTTTTATCTTCCTTGGCACTGGTAACATTATACTGCCCCAGTTTTTCTCCTATCTGTCTGACTACCCTTTTTCTGTATCTACTGGCTCATTCTCACACCGCTCACCCCCTGCTCAATTTGAACATGCCCTAAGATTCTGTGCTCAGTCTTCTTTTCTTCTCTTTGCATTTCTTTGTCTTCAGAGTCTTCTTTTCCCAAAACTTTGCTCACATGTGACTGACTCCCCTTAACAAGTATACAACAGGCAATAATACGAAGAACTGAGAACCACCAAGAAACTACTAGTTCAGCGAGGGATAAACTTTTTCTGAACCACTTCTGTTGGTAGACAGATGACGCATGTGAATTTACAAGAAGAAGTAGAAAGAACTTTTTCTATTCATCCATTCTTTTATCAGATAATATCTTTAAAGGACTGGTTAAGCAGGGAGAGATACCTCTCATTTTGTTTACCCTTTATGTCTCTCTCCTGTACCATTAAAAAGAAAAGGACACATTTTATATATACAACTCAGTAACTCAAAAGCAGAATTTCTGAAAACCTTGAGCTTGTGTAATTATTTTAAAAAGAAAAAAAGACACAAAATCCTTTCTTTTTTAATGATTAATATAAAAACCAACTTACCAATGATACCGCTATCTCTGCTTTCAAGGGTGGAGGTTGGACTAGTGACAGCCCCATAGCTGCTATCCTTGGCAGTTGCATTTGTACTGACTTGCGGGAGAGTAGAGCAGGGGCTACTGGCTGGTGGAGAGGCAGTGCTGCTAGTCAAGGTGGAACAGGGACTTATCCTCTGGGTGATTGCTGAGGTCTGAAAAATTTAAATGAAAAATGAGATAAACTGATCAGCTGTTAAAGTAAAATATATCTTATGGTAAAACAATTTATGGTAAAACAATATATCTTATGGTAAAACAAAAAAAAATTCTTATGCTTTGATAAGAAAAAAAAAAATTCACATGCACAACTTTTACATCTATTAGGTTCTGTTTGTTTTTGCCTTCCGGGATAAAGCATTCTGTGTTCTATAATTAAGGTGAAACTTGATAAATTTAACATGAGCAGAGACTGGCCTGTTTTTCTGCCTAGGAAACTCACAGTGACCAGTAGTCTTTATCACTGCTATGAACTAACAGAGGAATTTATTAGTCACAAAATTTTCTTGCTATTTTCAATCGAAATTTTTCTGAAGGCTTGGAACTTTTTCTTGCTAATAATTTTCTTTGGATAGAAAAAAAAATCTCTGCAGCCAAAGAGAAATAAAAATAAAGTTCTTAATGCAAATAAATGGGTTTTTTTTGATACACAGGTGGTTGCTCAGAGGCAATAAATGAATGCAGGGAAAATGCCTTATCTAAAAGTTTGTCAAATAAAATAGATCAAACAATATTAATTAATACAAAATGAAATAATTTCTCTGTAGAAACTGATTACAGGCTGAGATCACTGAGTGATTCTTACTCCTAAAGTTACCTCCTTTTCACATTTTTGATGGGAAGTAATGAATAATCACCAAAAAGACTGATGCTAATATATTCTGGTTTACCTAATTTAATTAAATTCGCTTTTCTTTAGCTCTTTCTACCCAAATAAATTAATGAAATAATGAATGAAAGTCTATGTTTTTTCAAACACTCAAGAAATGTTATCCTACCCTGATACCAAAACCAGACAAAGATGTCACAAAGAAAGAAAACTACAGGCCAATATCACTGATGAACATAGATGCAAAAACCCTCAACAAAATACTAGCAAACAGAATCCAACAGCACATTAAAAGGATCATATACCATGATCAAGTGGGGTGTATCCCAGGAATGCAAGGATTCTTCAATATATGCAAATCAATCAATGTGATAAACCATATTAACAAATTGCAGGAGAAAAACCATATGATCATCTGAATAGATGCGAAAAAAGCGTTCGACAAAATTGAACACCATTTATGATAAAAAAAAACCTCCAGAAAGTAGGCATAGAGGGAACTTACCTCAACATAATAAAGGCCATATATGACAAACCCACAGCCAACATCGTTCTCAATGGTGAAAAACTGAAACTATTTCCACTAAGATCAGGAACAAGACAAGGTTGTCCACTCTCACCACTCTTATTCAACATAGTTTTGGAAGTTTTAGCCACAGCGATCAGAGAAGAAAAGGAAATAAAAGGAATCCAAATCGGAAAAGAAGAAGTAAAGCTGTCACTGTTTGCAGATAACACGATACTATACGTAGAGAATCCTAAAGATGCTACCAGAAAACTACTACAGCTAATCAATGAATTTCGTAGAGTGCCAGGATACAAAATTAATGCACAGAAATCTCTTGCATTCCTATATACTAATGATGAACAATCTGAAAGAGATATTAAAGAAACACTCCCATTTACCATTGCAACAAAAAGAATAAAATACCTAGGAATAAACCTACCTAAGGAGACAAAAGAGCTGTATGCAGAAAGCTGTAAGACACTGATGAAAGAAATTAAAGATGATACAAACAGATGGAGAGATATACCATGTTCTTGGATTGGAAGAATCAACACTGTGAAAATGATTCTACTACCCAAAGCAATCTACAGATTCAGTACAATCCCTATCAAACTACCAATGATATTTTTCACAGAGCTAGAATAAAAAAATTCACAATTTGTGTGGAAACACCAAAGACCCCAAAGAGCCAAAGCAATCTTGAGAAAGAAAAATGGAGGTGGAGGAATCAGGCTCCCTGACTTCAGACTATACTACAAAGCTACAGTCAGCAAGACAGTAATGGTACTGGCACAAAAACAGAAATATAGATCAATGCAACAGGATAGAAAGCCCAGAGATAAACCCACACACATTTGGTCACTTTATTTTTCATAAAGGAGGCAAGAATATACAGTGGAGAAAAGACAGCCTCTTCAATAAGTGGTGCTGGGAAAACTGGACAGCTCCATGCAAAGGAATGAAATTAGAACACTCCCTAACACCATACACAAAAATAAACTCAAAATGGATTAAAGACCTAAATGTTAAGACCAGACACCATCAAACTCTTAGAGGAAAACATAGGCAGAACACTCTATGACATAAATCACAGCAAGATCCTTTTTGACCCACCTCCTAGAGCAAGCGAAATAAAAACAAAAATAAACAAATGGGACCTAATGAAACTTAAAAGCTGTTGCACAGCAAAGGAAACCATAAACAAGACGAAAAGACAACCCTCAGAATGGGAGAAAATATTTGCAAATGAAGCAACTGACAAAGGATTAATCTCCAAAATATGCAAGCAGCTCATGCAGCTTAATATCCAAAAACAAACAACCCAATCCAAAAATGGGCAGAAGACCTAATAGACATTTCTCCAAAGAAGATATACAGAGTGCCAACAAACACATGAAAGGATGCTCAACAACACTAATCATTAGAGAAATGCAAATCAAAACTACATGAGATATCATCTCACACCAGTCAGAATGGCCATCATCAAAAAATCTAGAAACAATAAATGCTGGAGAGGGTGTGGAGAAAAGGGAACCCTCTTGCACTGTTGGTGGGAATGTAAATTGATACAGCCACTGTGGAGAACAGTATGGAGGTACCTTAAAAAACTACAAATAGAACTACCATATGACCCAGCAATCCCACTACTGGGTATATACCCTGAGAAAACCATAATTCAAAAACAGTCATGTACCAAAATGTTCATTGCAGCTCTATTTACAATAGCCCGGAGATGGAAACAACCTAAGTGTCCATCATCGGATGAATGGATAAAGAAGATGTGGCACATATATACAATGGAATATTACTCAGCCATAAAAAGAAATGAAATTGAGCTATTTGTAATGAGGTGGATAGACCTAGAGTCTGTCATACCCAGTGAAGTAAGTCAGAAAGAGAGAAACAAATACCGTATGCTAACACACATATATGGAATAATAAAAAAAGAAAGGTTCTGAAAAACCTAGGGGCAGGACGGGAATAAAGACGCAGATGTAGAGAATGGACTTGAGGACACGGGGAGGGGGAAGGGTAAACTGGGATGAAGTGACAGAGTGGCATGGACATATATATACTACCAAATGTAAAATAGATGGCTAGTGGGAAGCAGCTGCACAGCACAGGGAGATCAGCTCAGTGCTTTGTGACCCCCTAAAGGGGTGGGATAGGGAGGGTGGGAGGGAGACACAAGAGGGAGGGGATATGGGGATATATGTACATGTATAGCTGATTCACTTTGTTATAAAGCAGAAACTAACACACCACTGTAAAGCAATTATACTCCAATAATGATGTTTAAAAAAAAATGTTATCCTTTTCAAAACAGTACCTGATCAGTGGCAAAATTACTTGGAGTACTAATGATAAATTTAACATCTTTAAATGTTAAATTAAAAAAAAAGCATTTCAACTTTACATAGTCTATTCATAATCTCTCTGCTAAAATTGAAGATTTATATTTTATAACTTGACTGGAAAATATGCTGATCACTGAATATGAGAATATTAAGGCTCTTTGACTCGTCCCCAAATGATTTCCAGATGCAATCTCTTATATTTAATTATCTGTGTTGAATCCAGGTTTTGATTTTAATTTAAATGCTATAACCAGGTCATAAAAGATACATTCAACTCAACCAAGCATAAGTGACATTCTCAGAACCCTGCAACCAAGTAAATCTTTTCAATCATATGAATAATATTAGAAACTGATTTTTCTTAACAACACAATAAGCCCTCAAATCTATGCCATTTCTCTTCTATATAATTTTTCTCCAGAAGAGGGAGGAGTTTCAATTTCTTTGTAATTTCCGCTATTTCTATAAAATGATGTTGGTCTACCAGAGCAATGAATTTTTTAAAAACTGGGCTTGCAGTAGAATTTCCTGTGGAATGTAAAAAACAAGTTCCCCTACAAAACTGACAGATACTGAACCCCACCCCAGTCTTACTGACTTAGAATCCTCCCTAGTTAGAATTTGGCATGGCAATTTTTAACGGCCTCATTCTCAGTTTAAGAAATATGTGGGTGCTGTAATAGAACTGTATTAGAGTCTTCTACATTAGATACATCTACACTATAGTCATTCCATGTTGAAAAAGTTTAATTTGGGTATAAATCTATTACCTCTATAGCAACTGATTTCCACTTTTAGACAAGATTCTCAGTCGGTTCTTTGAGAAAGGAAACTGTATTATATGCATAATATAGCCAATGTGGAGGTTAGGCTCAAATGACACATAATTTTTACTACAAGTTATTTTCTGGAAAATAAAGCATTTATCACAGACTATGCTTTAAAAGCTTTAACTGTAAAAGCAAAGCTTAAAGATCAAGCCATTCAGAAGGCAGAAAATTGTTCACGGCTTGTGAATTAAAAGGCAAGCCTTATATTTATTTAAGGAGGCTAGTTAATGACACATAGAAATCTCTTCTGGGCACAGAAAGACAACATTATCTACTCTCCACATTGCAGGCTAAAATGGACATCTAATTAAGCCGCTCCGCTTCTAAAACCTTTCAGTGGTTTTCCCATTGATCTTTTAGTGGTCTCCAGAAGGATCCCAAACTCCCAATCGGATCTCTTCAAGGTTCTACAAATACCCAAGGCAAGAATCTAATGATGGAATTTATAAGGTACATCCTAATACACCAGAAACTACTGAGAGAAGAAAATATAGTGATCAGTTGAATATCACTTTCAATATGTTGTCCTTTGCAAAAAAATGATATATGCTGACTTGCCTTGCTGGATTTTGTCATTACTAGCACTATTCTGAGGACACCATTACTATATAGGGTCTTTCTAAACAAAGCAATCTATCTTTGTCAGTATGTTGTTTAGTACAGAAGAAAGTCACTAAGTGAACATGACCTCCTAGTTCTTAATAATTTTCCTAAGACTAGAAATTCCAATGGTCAATTCAGCCACTTTCTTCTGTGGTTCCAAGATAGTTTCATGGTATATTATATTCCAAGAGGGCTATCATGTAGCTTCATTATTAATATTTTACATTTGTTCAATGTTTCGTAGTTAAAATTTTTTAAATGTTATAATTGATACTTCATTATCTCCTTATCAACCAAGTATGAGGCATAATAAATATTATTTCCCCATTTGACAAATGTGAAAATGAAACTACCCTAAGTATGCAAGCTATGAAGCAATTTCCCCCAAATCATACAGCTCCTGCATACATTTACATACTAATTATATTGCATATATATCTTTTGTTTATATGACACTTTACAGCTTACAAAGTGATTTCATATTCATGATTTAACTTGATCTTCACAACAATCCTGTCATTATTTCATGCTATACTGGACCAGTATGGTGTAGCTATGAAGAACATAAGTTGTAAAAGCAGACTGCCTGGATTTGAATACTAGTCCATCACTTTCTGGCAGTGTGCTTCCATTTTTCTTTACCCGAAAATTGAAATATAAATGAACCCTACACATCTTCTACCTCCTGGTTCAGTGACTTTTCTGTTATACTATATCACTTTAATTACATTAAATCAATGATACTACTCATTTACTTATTTTATGACGAATTTATTCAGTAAACGCACAAAGCACGCTCTAATCTGAAATCTTTATTTACCATGACCAGGAAGGGGCTACCTGATTTCTAAATGAAGTCACAAGTCATGTGACTTCATTTAGAAATTACTGCAACAGGCTGTGACATGAAGCATCTCAAAAGCAACCAAATATAAATTTTAGCACCTCAAGAAATGTAGCTTTTTAGAAACACAGGGTCCTTGGCAAATTCTCAGATTGTAATGTCATGTTTCTTGGTCATTATTAGAACAGTCATATTTTAACCTGCTGTGAATATAAAGAGATAAAAAGTAAAATAGATGTTTTATTTATACCAATTTAAATGAAGCTCTCAACATGTATCATTTCTATTTTTTATTCACAGATCACAGCATACTGACATAGTTACAATGTAAATTAGTTAAAAAAAAATCCCTATCACCATGCAGCTTACATTCTTGTATGATATACACAACCCCCTCCACAACTAAATATATAATGTAATAAATTAATAAGAGCTATAAAAAAAATAAAGTACCAGGATAAGGGGATACAGTGATGGGCAGATGCTATTAGATAAAGTAATTAAGGAAGAGGCCTCTCGGAGGAGGTAACATTTGAGCAGAGCACTGGATAAAGTAAGGAAGTGAGTTATGTGGGAAGAATATTCCAGTATAAATGAATGTTTTATGTGTTTGAGGAATGACAGGAAGGCCAGTGTTGCTGGCGAGCTGCAGGTGAAAGGGAGAGGGGTAGGAAATGATGTAGGAGAGGCAGCGAGGGGTCAGATCAGGTAGCCCCTTGCTGGTCATGGTAGAGATTTCAGATTTAATGTTAAATGTGGGGGAATACAGTGGGAGATTGAGAGAAGAGAAGTCAAAGGACCAGGCTCACATTTTCAAGGATCACGCTGGCTTCTGTGTAAACAGACTACAGGGGGCAAGAGTGGAAGCAGAGCCCTATTAGGAGGCCATTTATTCAGACAGTAAATATTTATTGAGCACCTACTAATAGTAGACATTGTTCTAGGTGCAGAGGATACAGCCGTAAATAGAACAGGCAAACGTTCCAGCCTTCTAACCTTACATTCTAGGAGCTATTGCACTAGCCCAGGCAAGAGATGACAGTGACCTGGATTTAGGTGTACCAGTGGAAGTAATGAAAAGGGATCAGATTTAGCATAAATTCTGAAGACAAAGCCTACATGATTTGCTGAAAGAGTGAATGTAGAGTGTGACAGAGTAAAGCCAAGAATGACTCCAGTGCTTTTGTCTTATGCCTGTAGGTGATGCCACCTATTCAGACAGGAAACTCAGTAGAAGGAGCAGGTTCTGGGGAAAAATGCAAGAGTTCAGTTTTTTGACATGTTAAATTTGAGATGTATCTTGGACACATAGGTAGAAAAGGTAGTGCAGGCAGCTAAAAATACAGATCTAGAGTTAAGGGGAAAGGCAGGGCTAGAGATAGTTTAGGAGTTAAGACAGTATTTGAAGACATAAGAATGGAAGAGTTTCAATCTGATTAGAATCTCCAGGTATTTGAATTTTACAGAAACTGCCCACGTGATCAGAATGTGCAGCCAGCAAAACCAATGACCTTAGGAGTGAGAATATAAAGAAAGGAAAAGTCTGAGGAGAGAGCTCTGGAACATCTGAGCATTAACCACATGATCGACAAATATATTCAAATAATCCTTGTACACTTTATGGTGAAGCTAACATATGACATAGAATCTTCACCAACATTACTGAGAATACGCAATTTGAATTTAATTTGTCATCTTCTGAGTAAAATGGTTCACTACCGGACGTTCATTTTAAAGATTAAGACCGCATAAATGAATCTGAGTCTAATACTTCTTTTGCTACATTTTAACTGAAAAGAATGGAATAGACAAAAGAAAAAAGTCTATGAAATAATAATTTTTTCAAATTGCTAGTATTTTTAACTTTCTGAGATAAATATCTAGATCATAATTTTTTGGATTTTCTGCTTTTCTAATATATGTATCCAAAACTAAAGTTTTTTAAAGCATATTTTATATACTACAAGTTTTATTATATTTCTTTTTTTATCATTTCCGTTTAAAATATTTTCCAATTTCTTGTGATTTTCTGACTTAAAGACTACTTAGGAGTATATCAATATCCCAACACTTGGGGATTTTGATTTTCTGAGTTATCTTTTAGCTATCATTTTCTACGTTATTTTATAATTGATTAATTCTACTATGGTCACAGTAGTTGAAATCTTTTGACATTTGTTGAGATCTGTTCAATGGATCAGCATATTGTCAATTTGGCAAATAATCCATGTGTACCTGAAAACAATATGTATTCTGCAATTTGGGGGTGCGGTGCTCATATATATGTCTATTTTGTTTGTTGGCTTATTTACTTATTTATTTCCTCATTCATTCAATAAATAAGTCAAAATCTTAAAGTGGCTTTTTAAACTTAAGAAGGAAACTAAAAGACGTTCTATAAACTGAAGAAATATAGTGATTATGGAAAATTAAGTTATATCTCCAGGCCTCAAAAGGCACTCTATACTTGGGATTATTCTTCTCAGAACACTGACACCCTGCAACATTTTTCCTTTCCTGGTTACAATAGGCTGTTTCATCCCATGTTTCACTAAGTTGACAGGAAGCAGTTTACCTGATTTTCATCCTGTACTTCCATGTTGTATTGGTCACCTGGCTGAACTTCCGTGACTTTCTCTCCAAGGAGGAAACCCAGACGAGTCATGAGTGTGTTTGCTGCCTCATCTACAGATGGAGGGGGACCAAGTTCTTGTTCAGCATCACCTATAACAGGAAGACATTGAAACACCTGAATCTATCAAAATAAAATGGCCAGTTTTGCAACTATTTTTACATTCAGTTTGGTCATTTCCTTTGTTTTCACATTCTAAATGCAAAATTACTAGGTCCTTGACTAGAAGCTGATTTTTCCACTGTTACATATTATAATTGATAGTCTACTCAGAATCCTCAATATATTTACTTGAAACCCTTGAATTTGAGAGAATGTTTTTGTAACTCACTGAATAGAAGTTTCCCATTTCTTTGGCAGTTAGCCTTCCAATACAAGTCCTAGTCTTGGGATCTAGTCCTGGCCATAATCACCACCTTCATTCAGGTTCTTTTACCTTTTTTTTTCCTTACAGTTCGTGTAAATATCCTTTTTTATTTTAAAATCAGTTCAAACTTACAAAAAAGTTTCAAGAATAGTACAAAGAACATTTTTTTCCTTAACCATTTGAAAATATAGACATGATATCCCATCATGCCCAGACAGTATGCATTTCCTATAAACAAGCAATTCTCTTACATAACCACAGTACTAGCAGAGAAATCAGGAACCTAACATTTTACATTATTATGATCTCATCCACAGACCCCATTTAAGTTTTGATATTTATCCAGTAATGTCATTTCTAGCAAAAAGATCCAATTCAGGATTAAGCAATTGCACTGAGTTCTTAGTTCTCTTTGACTCCTTTAATCTCGAACAGTTCCTCAGTCTCATCTTAACTTTCATGATCTTGACACTTTTGAAGCTTACAGGCCAGCTATTTTGCACAGTGTCCCTCAATTTGAAGTTATCTCATGACTTAATTCAGGTTATGCATTTTTGGCAGGACTATTGCAGAAGCAATGCTGTGTTAACTTTGATCACTTGGTTATGGCAGTGTTTGCCAGATATTTCCACTCTAAAATTATACTCTTTCTCTTTGTAATTAATACGTATGTAATGGGGGGATACTTTGAAAGTATGTAAGTATACCATTCTTCAACAAACTTTTAAATTAAAAAAAATTTTTGTGATAAAAATACACGTAACAAAATTTGCCATTTTAACCATTTTTAAGTGTACGATTCAGTGGCATTAAGTACGTTCACAATGTTGTGCAACCATCTCCATTTTCAGAACTTTTTAATCATCCCCCAGAGAAACTCTGTATCCACTAAATAAAACTCCCCAATCTCCCCTCTTACTAGCCCTAGTAACCTCTATTCTACTTTCTATGTCTATGAATTTACTTATTCTAGGTACCCCATATAAGTGGAATCACACAGTATTTGTCCTTTTATGTCTAACTTATCTCACTTTGCAAATTTTCAAGGTTCATCCCATGTTAGATCATGTGTCCGAATTTCACTCCTTTTTATGACTGACTCCATTTTATGTACATACCACATTTAGTTTATCCATTCATCTGTCCATCAGGTTGGACACTTGAGCTGTTTCCATCTATCAGATATTATGAATAATGGTAGTATGAACATGGGTTTACAAGTAGCAGTCTGAATCTCTCCTCAATAAAATTTTGCCCACTATTTTTAGCATCCATTAATGTTTCTTGGTAGAATTACTATTATGCTTGCCAAATAGTGATATTTTCTAAATCCATCACTCTTCTATAGTTTAGTTTCTTTTCCTTTACCTATCTACCTACCTATCTGAACTCAAAGACTCCTATCTTACTCAATGAGTTATAACCTGTTACTATTATTATTAATTTTGATGCCCAAATTGTCCCAAAGTTGGCCACGTAAGCCCTTTCGATTTGGCTCCTGTAACCTTCTGATATATCCCTGTCATTTTCTGAGCACTTCTTTGCTTTCTGGCATCAGATTTTCCGGGCTCATCTTGTACTTTCCCTGCCCTAGCCCTAGAATCAGTCCTTTTCCCAAGAAGAGTTGGTTTTTTTTTTTTTTTAGTGGGGAAAGATATTTAGAATATCAGGTATGCTCATTGCGATCAGGATGTCACTGCCCCCCAGGTCCACTCCGTCAACAGAGTTAGGCAGTATGCTCATACACTTATATACATACACACAACTCTATATTCATTTTTATTTGTAAATCCATATACAAACATACACTCTAAATGCTCACAAAGATGCTCCAATTCCAATTCAATACCATAGGGTTAATTCTAGATTTCTTCCTTTCCAAAGTTATAACTCTGTTCTCCAATAGTAAACAATCTGGTTCTTGTTTTCCTTATTTAATACTATACTTATTTAATCTATCCCCCTACACGTAACAAATCTCACCGCTGCTCATTGCCACCCTGCACACAGGTGCACTACTCACCCTGGTTGGGTTCCTACCCTATGCCAGATGGCCCTGAGCTATCATTTCCCCCACAGTCAGGGTCATTTTTTCAAAATAATTCATATACCATAAACTCTGTCCTCTTAAAGTATACAGCTCAATGGCTTTAGTCTCTTCATAAGTTTATGGAACCATCACCACTTTCTAATTCCAGAATACTTTCATCACTCCAAAAAGAAACCCCATTCAGGTTCATTTTTTTGCCCTGGAATTTAGACCCCTAAAATTCCTGATCTCTGGCATTCATTTTAATCCTGTGCTTCCTGACTGCTACACTCTTCCCATACAATTAGCTTTTAACGCAATTTTCTTTTTTCTTTTTTAAGAGCTCAGCTTTTTATTGAACGTGTTACTAAAGAGGTTTAGTCAAAAAGACCAAAGCCCATGTCATCATCAGACTCTTCAGATTCTTCTTTCTTTGCTTCCACTTTCTTCTCCTCAGCTGGGGCAGCAGTGGTGGAGGGGCGAGGACCTCCTGCCGGTGCAGCCCCAGATGCTGGGGCAGGTCCACCTGCCCCCACATTGCAGATGAGGCTCCCGATGTTGACACTGGCCAAAGCCTTTGCAAACAAGCCTGGCCAGAAAAGTTCAACATTTACACTGGCTGCTTTAATGAGGGCATTGATCTTATCCTCGGTGACTGTCACCTCATTGTCGGACAGGATGAGGCCCGAGTAGATGCAGGTGAACGCTGAGTCGGAGGCCATGGTGCGGGCGAGTGCTAGGCAGGGGCTCCCGGGCATGGTGCAGTCGCCAGATGAAGTGAGGGCCTACACCCCAACGCGGCCTTAGCTTCCTCAGAAGGACCGAGCACCCTAGCGGCAGCTGAGGAAAGCGTAATTTTCTTTCTATTTAGGCTATTTTTCAGTGGTTACCAACTACAGGAATTATTCTTTTTCAAACTTTTTCACTGAGGGATGCTGAATAATGTCAGTGTAAGGTTTTTCCTTGGGCTCAATTTATTTCCAAATAGAGAATTTACAGAAATTTATAGACATAAAAAATAGCCAGGGAACTCAAGATGATCTATTTTAAATGTGAGGCAGAACTAATTTACCTAAACTGAATATCCCTTTACATTAACTTGATTCATTGTCAACATTTTTTCAGATTTTGTTTTATGTTCAGATGCATTCAGTCTAACCTGCTAACAATCCACAGTAGCACATATCCTATATAGGATATTACAAAAATCTTTTTTTTTTTTTTGGAGTCAGATATGTCCTTCCACCATAGCAAGCATTAACTAGAGTATCATATGGTTTGATGCTAAAATATAATAGCTTAATTTTTTAGGATATTCAGCGTTGCACATTAAATCACTCCTAATGGCAAGAAAGTGAGGTTTATGTTCTTATTATTCAATTTAACATTTATCTTAACTTCTCTACTAAAGTCACAAGTTGCAGGTCAGAGGAAGGGACTACAGGTGTATCCTTGTATAGTATTATTGAACTCAAGTGCTCCATCTGTGGAAAATCTATATAGAATTCTCACTGAGGACTTCCCTGGTGGCACAGTGGTTAAGAATCCGCCTGCCACTGCAGGGGATATGGGTTCAAGTCCTGGTCTGGGAAGATCCCAGATGCCATGGAGTAACTAGGCTTGCGCACCACAACTGCTGAGCCTGCGCTCTAGAACCTGAGAGCCACAACTACTCAGCCCATGAGCCACAATTACTGAGCCCACGTGCCACAACTACTGAAGCCCTCGCGCCTAGAGCCTGTGCTCCGCAACAAGAGAAGCCACCACAATGAGAAGCCCGTGCACCACAATGAAGAGTAGCCCCCGCTCGCCACAACTAGAGAAAGCCCATGCACAGCAACGAAGGCCCAATGCAGACAAAATAAATAATAAATTAATTAATTAATTAAAAAAGAAAGTGCCTAGACTGGCATTCAAACCTAATTCTACCAGCGTTAAAGTCCCATTAAAAAAAAAAAAAAGAATTCGCATTGAAATTACGCCAGAGTAGAAAAACAGGATCTATATTCCCTTCCCTACTTCTCTGCAAGAGGCAACAAAAACGGATTTCTCTGCCACAGACCAGAAAGATATCCCAGGGGCTTTATTACCTCTATAATGTCCAACATTATAGACAGTTCCTTATCTCTCTACCTCTGCCCAACTATGATACTCTAACATAAAATCTCAGGAAAAAGCTGTGTTACAAATGCATGCAAATGCATCTTCAAAACAAGTACCCTAAATCTAAAAAATAATACAAATGAATGTATATACAAAACAGAAACAGAGTTACAGAGATAGAAAACAAACCTGTGGTTACCAAAGGGGAGCGGGAAGGGTGGAGGGACAAATTAGGGGTATGAGATTAACAGATACAAACTACTACATATAAGTAGATGAGCACCAAGGGTATACTATATAGCACAGGGAATTATATCCATTATCTTGTAATAATCTATAATGGAATATAATCTGCAAAAATACTGAACCATTATGCTGTACACCTGAAGCTTACACAAGACTGTAAATCAACTATACTTCAATTAAAAACAAACAAATCCCCTATCCGTCATTCAAGCAAATTTCCACCTTTAAACCCTTGCTATGAAGAATTTTTCATTTCGTTACCACAGTGTGTAGAATTTCTAAACTACTGAGTCAACTATTTAATATTATTAAAATTTATCAAAGTCTACTATGATAACAAGAATATTTATAGCATATGAAATTTGAAGTAAACAGTTTCAGGTTAAAATGCTAAATGTGATTATGAAGACATCTATAATAAAATGTAGAAGTCCCTGACCTCTTTAAATTTCACAACACACTACTACACTATACACAAATGGCAGGCAAGAGGTGATAATTATATTATTATTTCATGCATTATTTGCAAAAGTCCAAATGTTACTCACTTAAGAAAGAGGCTAGGGGAAAAGAAACCAAACTCTTCCTTTTTCTTCTAGGCTCTTATACTCATGTTACTCTTAGTCTTATTATATCACTCTATTTCTCTTAAGTGCTTTTTTTCCCTAAATATTAGTTTCTTAAAAAGATACTAATATTTATTATTTTTAAGAAGTCCACAAGCTCATATACTTTATATACATTATTTATGGGAGAAATGATATAATGACCAGGTTTTGCTGAAATTACTACAGAAAAAAATGGAGAAGATATAGATAAAACAAAGTTGTCAAAATTATTGAAGCTAGGAAATGACTACATAGTAGGGCCTTATTTTATTCTCTGTTTGTGAATGTTTGGAACTTGAGGAAAAAACTCTATGCAGGGAAGTTTCTTTTAAATAACTTAGCAGTTCTCAACTGGTGACAATTTTGCCCCCCGGGGAATGTTTGGCAATGAGTGGAGATATTTCTCGTTGTCACACTGCAGGGAGCGGTGCTGCTACTGGCATCTAGTAGGTAGAGGCCAGGGACTCTGCCAAACATCCTACAATACACAAGACAGCTCTCCACAATAAAGGATTATCTAGCCCCTAAAGTCATTAAATCGTATTGAGGTTGAGAAACCCTGAAACAGCTAGAATCACCTTATCCTTTAAAATCTGTCAAATTGGATGAACTCTTAACACACAGTCAGTAGGAAAACCAGTGTCCAACCTGTTATTTCCATGGATTCTTAAAATTACTTCAATTTCTAACTTACAATGAATTTTTAGTCTTTGGGCTATTTCTTTCCTGAGTGTAGGGTCTGTTTTCTGCACTACTAGATTCTGCTGTAATCTTTTCAGTCTTCAACGAACCTTAGTCTTATGGTGATGTGTGGACAGGACTTTACTGGGGTTACAGTGAGCTTGTTAGGGGTGGGGGATTATATCATGACACAGAACAATTAAATGAAACTAAAAAATATGATATATCTCAAATTTTCAGATTATCTTTTATTAATTATAATAACAGCTAGCACATATGGGGATTAATTATATGCCAGGTACTGTTTCTAAGTACTTTATATACATTAACTCTTTTAATGATCATAACCACCCTATGAGGTAGGCACATATATCCCCTTCTTATGAATAAAGAAAGTGAAGCACAGAGGGATGAGTAACTTACCCAAATTCATAAGCTAATAAGTAGCTGATCCAGGAAATCTGGATCTAGAACTCAGGCTCTTAACCCCTAAGCTCTACTGACATCCTTGATTCCAGTCTCTCACCATTTTGTTGGGCATCACTTCCTACCTCCCCTCTGCCCAGGGTATTTGTTCAAAACTCTCAAAATTCCTCTTAAATCCTCATACCAAATATTTTACCTATCTTTCTGTCTCATCCATGACCATCCAGGCGATGTGAAGAAGGTGTCATCTTCATAACCAAACACGCCCAATTAAGGTATGTCCCTAAACAAAGACAGTACTTTTCTTGAGTGGAATTCTACTGTGACTCCTTATAATAATGATGAATTTGGAGTATGATACACAACAAAACAAGATGGCTGGTAGGTTGTTGGAAAATAATCACCGTGACACTATTATACACAAAATAAATCATATCATTCATACATTATGTTGATTAAAACTCTTGAAATTTATCTTGGCTATTTGGGAGCAGTGTGTTTATGCAATAGGCTTTGCTCCCAGAATACTGAATGAGGAATACAGCACCGTAAAACTAAAGGATTCTTATGCTTGGATATTTTTCCACAGCAGAAGTGGTTATTGAATGTTTATCAAATGCCTTTTTTAGCCTCTATGAAGAAAACTAGTTGTTTTTATTTCTCTTACAGCTATTAGTATGATGAACTATTTTAATGGATTTTGTAATTTTGAAAAGCTTTCATTAAAGTTAATAGGAATTATTATTAAACATTAAAAAAAATAAAGGATTTAAAATTTACATGGGAATGGAAAGGTCTAGGAATAGTAAAGAAAATGTGAAGAAGAATGACTGCTATTACTTAATATCAAGGTTTAATCTAATGCTAAAGTAATTAAGACAGAGTATGATTGGTACAAGCATAGATAAAATGACCAGGAGGACAGAATAAAGAATCCAGAAACATATCTATACATGTATAATCACCTTATTTGGACAGAGATACCATTGCAATATTTTAGTAATCAAATGGTGTTTTCAATCATTGGTGACGGATCAGTATGTATGAATAAAAATGAAACCTGTCCCAACCTCATCCCATACACAAAAATCAATTCCAGGTGGATAAAAGACCCAAATACGAAAGATAATACATTTTCTGGAAGATAGCCTAATAGAATAACTTCATGAACTAGGACTAGGCAAAGATTTCTTAAACAGAACACAAAAAAGAAAAGATGGGTAAGTTTATTAATGAGAAAAACTTCTGTTCACCAAAGACTCCATTAAAACAGTAAAAAGGGGCTTCCCTGGTGGCGCAGTGGTTGAGAGTCCGCCTGCCGATGCAGGGGATACGGGTTCGTGCCCCGGTCTGGGAAGATCCCACATGCCGCGGAGCGGCTGGGCCCGTGAGCCATGGCCGCTGAGCCTGCGCGTCCGGAGCCTGTGCTCCGCAATGGGAGAGGCCACAACAGTGAGAGGCCCGCATACCGCAAAAAAACAAAACAAAACAAAACAGTAAAAAGGCAAGCCATAGAGTGGGAAAAATATCTTTAGTTCATACATCCAACAAAGGACTTGTATTTAGAATATACAAAGAACTCGTACAAATCAATAAGAAAAATAAAGACAATACGATTAAAAGATGAACAAAAGAAATTCCACACGGGAATTTACAAAACTCCTGTTTTATACAAAATGTCAACATTGTACGGAAATGAAAATCAAAACCACAATGAGATACCACTACGTATGTGTAGTGCAGGATAGCACACAAAAGAAACAAACCAAAAACACCTGATAATATGGGGTAAAAGGACAGTTAAATCCTGTTGTACTGGTGTGAATGTAAACTGGTAGCATCAAATCTGGAAAAAAATTTAGACTGGGGACTGAAACCCCATGACCCAGCAAGTCTACTACTAGGTATATACCGAAAGGAAAAGTATATGTAGGGGCATCAAAATAGATGTAACAAGCATTCACAGAATTGTTCATAATAGCCAAAGTTGAAAGTGTCCATCAACAGTAGACATACAATGAAATATGACAGCAATGAAAGAGAATCTCACAAACATACTACTAAACAAAAGAAGACAGACTCAAAGGAGTACATACTAAATGACTTCGTTTATATAAAGTTTGAAAACTGGTAAAAGAAATCATTGATGATGCAGTCGGAACAGTGGTCAAGCTTAGAGGGAATGGATTATGATGCAGAGGAAACATGAGAAAAGGTTATGAGGTGCCGGTAATGTTCTATGCCTTGATTTAGGTAGTGGTTATACAAGTGTGTTCACTTCTGAAAATTTCATAGAGCTGCATAATTATTATTTGTATACCTTTCTGTAATTATGTTATATTTTAATTTTCAAAACTTACAGAAAATGTATTAAGGACATAGGACACTGGGTTTGAGAATGAAACAATATTCACAATACTTTTTTTCCTCCAAGAAAGGAGTCTACAGCTATGAAAAATTAACTAATGCTATATATAATTAAAAATTGAGTGTAAAATAAAAAATTATCTGACCACTCCCCTCTTACATCCGTTAACTTAAAGTGGAGCAATGACCTAAGGATAGAGAGAAGCCAGTATATATACAAGAAGTATTTTGTAAATTAAAGGAAGTAGTACAGAGCACAGAGAAAGAAACAAACTTGTTCTGGAAAGATGGAGGAAGAAAAGGAGGAAAGAAGAGTTTTTGCAGGAGGCCATACTTGTTTGATTTTTTAACAGTAGAGTTAAGGAAAAAGAGCAGAGGGAGGAGCAATTTTCAGATTCAAATTCTGTAAGACTTACCAGTTCAACACAAAGACAGAATTCTGAGATCAAAACTGAGTAATATAGCATATTCAGTATTGTTTTAAAAGAGTGTTTTAAGTTTATTTCTGGAATAATAATATTGATAGCTGTACTAGTAGTAATAATAACTTATTGAGGCATTACCGTCTGGTACTTTTCTAAGTGCTTTACATGTATTAAATCATTCAATCTTCACAACACCTTCCTTATCGTACAGATAGTAAAAGTGAGGCACACACAGATCAAGCTTTTGCTCGCCCACAGTTACACGGTTAGGCAAGTGACAGAGTCAATGTTGAAGTCCAGGCTGCCTGGCTGCTGAACTCATTATTTTGCCAGGAAATATGTGATTATTAAGGACAAATTGTTTAAATGGTTACTTTATTTATTAATGGGATCCAGCAGAATAACCTCCATGGACAATACAAGAAAGCATGAATTAATTCAATAAATATTTACTAAGTACTTTCTGTGTGTCCAGCACTGTGTGAGGTATTAGATCACATTTGTGAACAATGGGCGCAGTCCCTATCCCTTAAGGAGCTTATAGTCTCGTGGGGAAAAATGGAAAATAAATAATTTGAATCATAGCAAATTAAACTCTGAGAAATATAATGCAGGCAAGAAATAGGATGCTGTAAAAAAGCAAATGCTGAATATTTCAGAATATTTTGGTGTTTTGATGACATCAATTTTCTTTTCAGAGATGGTTTATACTTTACAACATTTGCAAAAAGTATTTTTTACTCTAAGTAGCCAAACTGCAGAGGGATTAAACAATGATTAAAACTGTGCCAAGAAATGAATTCATTTCTTGGATACAATTAGCTAATGTATCCAAATCCCTAATCTGTATTCCTAACATGGCAGGCTACACATAGAACAGTTCCACAGACTCTTAATTCTCAGCATTCTCTTAGTATTTTCTCATCGGGCTGTTTACATTTTCCTTTATGATCTGTTCATTATAAACTGCTTGTTCTCATCTATTTCAAGACTCAGAACTTCGTACTACATTTAATCAAATAAAGAAACCCATGCTTTCTCTCCAACAGAGTTACAAAACCTGTGATTAGCTTGGCCCAACTGCCAAAGCAAACCTGGTTATATTTTCATTTCTTAGTTCTTAAATGGCAACCTAAATTTCTCCTTTTCTGATGAACATTGGAAATGGGTGACCGACAAAAGCAGTGCTTCTGCAGTTTGCTGCAGGAAGTGCTAAAGTGGAGCTCTACCACATCCTCCCCACACTGAGCTCCTGATCGTGAGAGTCACTGCCAGTGATCCAGTGATCAAGAATCAAAGCAACACCACTAGCCCATCTCTACTCATAGAGGCTGACCTGAGAGCATATCCCTACACTTCTTAGTTCCCTTGGGCATAACTGAAGAAGCGGGGGAGAAAATACATGAAATGACTGTTGATACTGTGGGGTTGGTATATGGGAGGTTCTTTGGGTAGGTTTAAAACTTCACACGATGAAAGATGGTTTTGGCTTGGCCATGCGACTTTATTTGGACCTTGGAATGTTATGAGCAGAGGCTTGAAATGTGCCTGAGCAGCTGGGCTTGTGTTCTTGTGCTCTGGTGATCCGCCAGGAGAAAGAGCTTCTCTCCAGTGGATGCCCCTTCATCCTGGGCCGCAGAATGAACACCCACAGGCCTGAGCCCAACTTGAACCCCAGAGCCGCTCAGCCAACCTGCAGCCTGAGACAGAGCCATCCCAACCCACACTTGCAAATCCATGACTAAAAAAAATCCATGACTGCTTATTTTTTGGTTGCTCTAAATTTTAGGGTGGTTTGTTACACAGCATTATTATGAGCATTTACTTTTTAGGTACTTAATTTGATTCAAATGCAACCATAACTTATTAGTAGACCAAAATGAAACCCTGGTGATTTCTCTTACCATGTATTTTCTGTTCAGTATAACCATTCTCTCATTCTCAACCACTCACCTTCATACCCACTCACTTCTAGCTGTCATCTTATTCCAGGACTCTATTCTATTTCTTACTCACCTATTGATCTTGTCTTTTTAAAGATGTAATTTACATACAATAAATTATATTCCAATAAAGTGTGCAATTCAATGAATTTTGACAGATATATACATCTGTGAAACTACCACCAAAATTGAGATATAGAACATTTCTATCATCCCCAGAAGTTTCCTTAGGTCCCTTTGAAGTCAAACCCTCTCTCAAACCCTAGCCACAGGCAACCACTTTTTCTATTATCAGAAACAGAAACCACTGCTTTCTGTTATCTTAGTTTATATCTTCTATAATTTTATATAACTGGAATTAAATAGTGTATTTTCTCTTTTGTCTGGCTTCTTTCGTTCGGTTTTTGAAATCTATCCATGTTTCAACAGTTTGTTTCTTTTTATAGCTGAGTAGTATTCCTTCGTATTGCTATACCACCTTTTTTTTCTTCCTGCTGATGAACACTGGGTTATTTCATATACAATAGTTTTTTGGCTTTTATATATGAAGAAACTACGAATATTCTTATAAAAGTCTTTGTGTGGATATATATTTTAACTTCTCTTGGACAAATACAAAGTTGTGTAATGGCTGGGTTATAAAGTTTAAACATTTAACTTTGTAAGAAACTGCCGGTTTCCAAAGAGATTGTTCACACTCCCAAGTAGTGTGTAAGAGTTTTAGTTGCTCCATATCCTCGCTAATGCTTCGTATTGTGAGCCATTTTGATTTTAGCCATACCAATGGGTGCAGAGAGGTATCTCACGGTTTCACTTTGCATTTCTCTGATGACTAAAGATACTGAACACCTTTTCATGTATTTACTGGCCATTCTTATATCTTCTTTTGTGAATGTTTCTCCAAATCTTCTGTACTTTAAAAAATTAGGTTCTCTTCTTATTATTTGTAAGAGTTCTTTATATTGGATACAAATCTGTCAGACATATGTATGCTAATATTTTTCCTGTTCTATGGCTTGCCTTTTCCTTTTCTCAAAAGTCTCTTTTGAAGAACAAAAGTTTTAAATTTAGATAAAGCCCAACTTTTAAATTTTTTCTTTTATAGCTCACACTTCTTTTGTCCTATCCAAGAAAACTCTGCCTACCTTAAGATTGCAAAGATTTGCTCCTAGATCTTACATTTAGGTCTATGGTACTTTAAGTTAACTTTTGTGCATGGTATGATGTAAGGACTGATGTTCACTTCCCCACTGAATTTCCCTGACACCTTTATTGAAGAATAATGGAAGTCCTTTAACTTTGCTGTTCTTTTGAAAAAGCACTGGGGCCACTCTAGGTCATTTGCATTCCTATAAAAATTTTAAAATCATGTAAATTTCTAAATTTATAATCATGTAAATCTTATAAATTTCTACAAACATTTTTTTCTTGGAATTGTAGTAAATCAAAATTGCTACTTTAGCAATACTGAATCTTCTAATCCATAAATGATATCTTCATTTATTTGGATCTTTATCTCAGCACTGTTTTATTTATAATTTTTAGTGTACATGTTTTGTTAAATTTATCCCTAAATATTTCATGATTTTGGATGTTACTGTAAATGAAGTTGTTTTTAGATTTAATTTTCCAATTGTTCTTTGCTAGAATATAGAAACACTCCTGATTTTTATATACTGACCTCACTGTCCTTCTTTTATACTTACATAAATGCATTTATATAAATGTTATTGGAAATGTATCTTGCAAGTATTAGTCTGTGTTTGTGTATTGCTCTGCTAGTGTATAAACATATTTATATAATATAAAGGTAGTTAGAGTTGGGGTGGGAATCTCCATGTCCACATAGAACACTGACATATCGAGGCAGCTTATCAGAGGCTTGCTTTACACCAAATTTGGGAGAAACAATGATGAGACACTCAGGTGTTACCTAGTTCTGGCATTAGGATTCTTAAACAGGAAAGGAAGATAGTCACAGACTATCTTCTAAATTCTCAGGCAAGTCCATAAATACTGACATATATGGAAACTTTTTTTTAGTGCTCCTAGGGGAAACAATTTGGGGTGGAAGACGAGATGCCACTTCCAGTACCTTCGAACTTAACTGCAGGAACCTGGTTCTGAGTTCTTCCAGCTGGGGATAAAGGTAAGGGGAATAGAGGTGGTGTAAGGGTGTAAGAAAATGAGGCTAATAAAAGAGCTGTAAAACCAGGGGTACTGTACAGAACCGAAAGAGTAAGTTAATTCTAATTTAGAAGTCTGACAAGAGCTGTAATACTGGTATACTAAAAAAGCGCTTACCTCACACAGCACAGCTTCAGTGCCATGAGAAGACTAAATCAAAATCAGTTAATGTGGAAAGTGATACACCACCAAGGCATTAATAGATTCCAAGGTCATGTCAAGATCTGCCTTTGTCACTGGGAATGATGTTATGTGAAAAAACGGTATGGAAATAAATGAAGACCACCCAAATAAGAACAAGAAAAGGCTATTTATTCAGAGCTTGCTATAGCAAGGGAATCAGCTACTATCACTTGCACCTGGAGGAGACTTAAAGGCAGGCAGAGGAGTTCAAAAGCTTTATAGTGGGAAAAAAAGGAGAGGCTTCAGGTCATGCCCTGATCGGAGGCACCTGGCACAGAAGAGCTGAAGGTGGGCTAGCTAGAAGCGTCCTACATGACCGGCTAGGTGTGTGTATTTAGCCTTCTCTGGTTACTCCTAAGCTGGAAGTGAGGGCAAATACTAGGGAAGCTGTCAGTTAAAAATCAAGCCCTGGTCATTTAGTTCCAATAGTTACAGGGGTTACTTTTGGCTTCCTGGACTGGTTATTAGAGATAGTAGTCTTACTTCCTACAAGTCTGACTTGTAGATAGTAAGTTGGGTTCCTAGGCTATCTGCTGCAAATTGGGTGTCAGAACTCTATTTTTATACATGGTCTGGTCATTGTTATATATATTCAGTTTCTCAAAGGATAGTGTTAAGCCTATTCATGTATTTATTTTCTTTTTCCTCACCTCTAAGGATAAATGTGTCACATTTGGCTGGCAGATATTTTCCTGAAATCCTCATTCTTTGTTTTATACTCATTGATTATGTTCTCTAATTACATTTATTACAATTCACTCGTAGCTGACTGATCTCAGTTGGCTGCCATGGCCAAATTCTTATCTAGTGAAGCTTGAAGCCCCTTCCCATATGCTAGTCACATTGGCCTTGTAGGTAGACGTCTATCAATGGAAGGAGAAAGTTTAGGAATTTAAAGCAAATGAGATACCACAAATTAAAAAACCACTGAAAGAAATACTACTTCCCCTTTCTCAACACCATAGTGAAATTACATTATAAGCACAGATTAAGAAATCATGGTTCCAGCTGTTCACACTCACAGGCCCCCCTCTGTAGTAAATTAGAAAAAGACATATTCCTAAGTAGAGAGAAAACCATGTAATTTACACATATTTATAACATACTAAATTTTTTTTCATTTTGCCTTCCTCTGACTTTTTAGGTTCATTTCATTCATTCAACACACACTGAATGAAGACCTACTATGTATTAGTCAGTCACTGCACTAGGCACTGTGGATACAGTGGTAAGCATAAAGGAGAAAATGTGTAAATTGTCCAGATGAGTGTTTTTGGTCATTTTAGTGTGTTTTTTTTTTCCTTCTTTTCTTCTTGTTTGAATATTTAAGAAGAAATGATTTAGGGATAACTGTTATTCAAAAGCTTTCATTAGAGAAATGCTGTGATGATTCACCTATAGTTTAATTCTTTCTTCTCTCTAAGGTAGAGAGCATATAATCTGGGTCATTATAAAAAATGTTACTTGATTAGGGACCAGATAAGGCATGTGTTGTACTAGAGAATTCATTGTATAGAATAAATTTTAACTCAGAAAATAAGCATCGTTGCTCTGGTAAGGTACCAGAAAACAGCATCCATATTTTATGTCCTTGACTGTAATGGAAGTTTTACTTGTATACAAATGAATTCTAACCAGAGTTCTTTCACTTTAAGACTTATAAACAGGGCTTCCCTGGTCGCGCAGTGGTTGAGAGTCCGCCTGCCGATGCAGGGGACACGGGTTCGTGCCCTGGTCCGGGAAGATCCCACATGCCCCGGAGCGGCTGGGCCCATGAGCCATGGCCGCTCAGCCTGCGCGTCCGGAGCCTGTGCTCCACAACGGGGAGGCCACAACAGTGAGAGGCCCGTGTACAGCAAAAAAAAAAAAAAGACTTATAAACAGAAAAATTATTTATATGAAACAAATAATACCTTTACATTTTAAGGGTAGCATTCTGTTCTATAGTATCAAAGATGATTTACATAGATTAATAGAAAATTGAGTCTTTAATATATGTACTAGGAATTTTGTGGTAAATACAAAAAATAGATTACATGGCTTTTGATATTCAATGTTTTAATGAAACATTAACCAGCAGATTAGAACATTCCTTTTAAAATTGGTTTGCAACAGAGCCAAGCAATAGAAAGCCAGACTGTAGTAAGCTTGTGTCTCATGATCCTCTTCAAACACTAAAGAAACTCTCCAATCATTTTGCATGATGACTCCTATTCCCTATTTAAAATTTTTTGTCTGGCAGCAATATAAACATCAGCTTCATCCACTCACAATTATAATTTAACTATTACGGCTATTGTAGAAGGTAAGATGAAAGCTGAAAACATAATAATGTTTAACTTACCTCAGTAATCTATGAAATACATTTGGGATTTGTGACTGGATGAAACAGACATTTTCCTCCCCAATCTAATAGTAATAGACCAAATAACACCAGAAAGACATCAGGCACAGAAAGGCAAGTTTTTCAACAATTCAGTATCATGGGTAATATCATAATCACACTTGGCAAAACTTGCCAAAATTTTGATGCAAAATACTAATTTCTTTGAGATTAAGTTCCAAGTCCAAACAGGAGACAACTTGCTCAAAGAGATGGACCATGAACCAACTCTGAGAACCTGTTTCAGGGCTTCCCTGGTGGCACAGTGGTTAAGAATCCGCATGCCAACGTAGGGGACACGGATTCGAGCCCTGGTCTGGGAAGATCCCGCATGCTGTGGAGCAACTAAACCCGTGCGCCACAACTACTGAGCCTGAGCTCTAGAGCCCGTGAGCCACAACTACTGAGCCCACGTGCCACAACTGCTGAAGCCCACGTGCCTACAGCCCGTGCTCCGCAACAAGAGAAGCCACTGCAATGAGAAACCCGCGCATTGCAACGAAGAGTAGCCCCTGCTCGCAGCAACTAGAGAAAGCCCATGTGCAGCAATGAAGACCCAACGCAGCCAAAAATAAATTAAAATAAATAAATAAATAAATAATTTTTAAAGGCCTGTTTGAAAAGAGAAGTTTTTTATATTGGTATTTAATCAACCGGCTAATACTATCAGTTCAATTTCTTAGTAGATAGCTCCCAGAATTTATGGGGACTGGTTTGTCCAAAGAGGTAGTGTTCTAAGACTGTTTTAGCATACAGTCTGTTCCCATGTAGCTTCATGGGGAGCATAGAACAGAAAAATAAAAATGTATACATACCTTCAGATGTATACATGATCTACAAATACAAATGCTAGAATTTTTTTCCCCCAAAGGAAATAATGATGGTAGGGACCTTTTAGTAATTGGAAACCTTCCAGCTGATGACAATTATTAAAAACTGGACAAAATATATTTTAAAAATCTTTTGGAAAGCATTAAAGATCCAACAAGATGGTGGTAAGTCATCATTATAAGAACAGGGAGAAGATGGAAATCAGAAATGGAGATCTTGCCCAGCACGGAGAGCCACTTTAGCACTGGGGGCATTTCTTTCTTAACAGGGAAGAAATGACTGAGCAGCTGAGCTGTGTGTTTAGCTGTCTCACAAGGTCAGGGGAACAAAAATGGAGTCTAGGATCTTCCAGGAGTGGGAAATCTAGTAAAACACCCCATACTTTAGGCTGAGACCCTTAAGAGCTACAACCTAAGGGTAAAGATGAACCAGAAGTAAACTAGGTCCTGCAGTACTGATTTGTGTCATTTCATTGGCTTGGAAAACTTCACACCCTGAACTTGGATTGAACTGGTCACAGGTGGCGGAAGCAAATGAAAACCCTCTCTGGAAAAAAAAGAAATCATCCTACTTTCAGATTATTTCTACACATATTTTCAAATATTAAATCCAGCACACAAAAATAATTAGGGGTATGAAAAGGCAAGAGAATTAGCAGAATAATAGGCAAAAGAAATAATGATAAAGGTCATAGGGTTAGAGTAGTACAGTCAATCTTTTAAGATTATTCTTAATATAATATTGTAAAAATGTGGTAGAAAAGAGCTAGAGTGTGTGGGAAGATGAGTGGTGGAGATGGAGGAAGGAGAGAGCAGTGGGAGAGTTACAAGAATAAGAGTCATTTGATGAACACCGTGTTGGAAAAGGTGAATATTTCCCTAACACCACTAGAGGTTATTGGTTGAGGAAATTCTCCTTTAGTTCTTCTCTTTTTAAAGTAACATTACATTTCAATTGTTCAATCATGCATAATGCTTCCTCCTAGCAGAGCTAAACCACAGCAGCTAATAACAAATGATATTCTAAATAGTAGCTTATGTCAGCTAATGAATGATCTGAATCAAGAACTCTTGATGTGAGATCCTATGATACACTTTTGGAAGTCTATGAATCTCCTGAACTTGCATGTTTTAATAGGGAGAGAGTAAGGGAAATTTTCATTCTTTCATCTTCCAGTTCTTCTTTGCCACCTCCTAAAAAAAGTTAACGACTTCCTGTAACCCACAGCAGAGGTTGCAAACTCAAATACCTTCAGGATATAAGAAATTTTAATATAGCTGGCATGGCTAGGGGTGATGGTAGCAGGAAATGATAAAGTGTATGTTGAGCTGCAGAATATACAGCCAGGCTGAAGGCACTCTATTTCTTTTCAATGTGCTTGCTAAACAGTTTTTGAATACCTTATCTCAAAAAATGTGTCTACTGTTTTAAAATTAAATATAAGTTGGAGGTTAAGATGGTGGTCTTGGTCTGAGATGCTTTCCATAGTTCTAAGTGAGAGCCACCTCTCAATATGGAGGATCAGGAGGGCAGAAAATAGGGAAGAATGGTCCCTGGATGTAGATGGGAAAACTAGATTCATGTCAGGGTACCAGTGACACAGGTCACTGTCAATCTCAACTGAGGGAAAAAAAGTGCCTTAGTTGGGGCAGGTGCAGAGAAATCTAAGGAACCTTTAATCACAGGACCCCACCTCTTTAAAACAGAAGTGTTTGAATTTCTCCTACTTACCCTTCCTTTCCCTACTTCCTTCCTAAATAACTGCCTTCTTTAAATTAACTCACCTAGAGCCTAAGTTAAAGAACCAACTTTTATGGAATCTCTACAGTTGCATTATTTAGATACCTAGCTTTAGGGTATGGAGTGGAAGTTAGCAATAATGTAACTTCCTTAGAAGACTCTAGTCTGATTCTTATTAATTTTGGTTTGCTTAGACAAGTTTTCAGATAAAACTATTACACAGGGAAAACAAACCTAAATGTTTTATTAATTTCTTCAAAACTCAGACAATATGCAAAATTTTGCACGTGGGTGCAATTTTCTGGAGAGGCTGTCCATAAACGTCATCAGTAATCCATATATATATAAAATGATAGTGTTGTACACAATGAACTTACGCAATGTTATATGTCAGTTATATCTCAATAAAGCTGGAAAAGGAAAAAAATGCTCCCTAGAAAGTAAATTTATCTCCTAATAACCCTATACTCTTTTTTTTAAAATTAATTAATTTATTTATGGCTGTGTTGGGTCTTCACTGCTGTGTGCGGGCTTTCTCTAGATGTGGTGAGCAGGTGCTACTCTTCGTTGTGGTGCGCGGGCTTCTCATTGCGGTGGCTTCTCTTTGTTGCAGAGCATGGGCTCTAGGTGCGCAGGCTTCAGTAGTTGTGGCATATGGGCTTAGTAGTTGTGGCTCGCGGGCTCTAGAACGCAGGCTCAGTAGTTATGGCACACGGGCTTAGTTGCTCCACGGCATGTGGGATCTTCCCAGACCAGGGCTCGAACATGTGTCCGCTGCACTGGCAGGTGGATTCTTAACCACTGCGCCACCAGGGAAGCCCCTATACTTTTTATTAATAACTTAGACATACACAAATAAATGGGGGAAAAAAGTCCTACACACACACACACACACACACACACACCACACACACACATATACACACACACAGACGGTGGTTCTCTCTTGTGCTATTTAGGAATAAAATTTTTATAAGATTAGGGACTCTTTGCATTTTAAAAAATTCATTACTTTAGCACTTAGCTAAGAGAACAGGCTTTTAAATGCTTATAATCTTCCATTACAACATCCCACTATTCTGATTCTCTCCCATTGGAAGTGGGAATCACTGTAGAGGCAGGACACCTAGAGATAGAAAGTACTCATTGCTTGGCAAAACTTACACTAGTTTCCTTGCCTACATAATTGCCCCAATGTACAAGAAGTACTACTATGTGCACGTCAATGTATGATGAGGACTATTTGGCTGAAATGAAAAGCAGTATTTGACAAGCTCAAGAACCTTAAACGCTTCACTGAAATCTGTAAGACTGACGTTTATCATTGAATGTTCCTTTGGATTTTAAACTGAGGTTTCTAACAACTGCTTTGAACAGACATATGTTTGAGATACAAAATATGGTAAAAATGTGTTACTTGTGTAATACAGTATTTCCATATTATTCCCCTACTGACCTGGATTTCCTTACCCATCGTACAATGTATTCTAATGTGGAAAGCAAGGCATTTATATATTGCTCACAGTAAGAAAAGTATTATCCTCAAAAGTCACCTTTGTCTAAATGGCAAATGTATTCTCTGTTGGCTTCCAAATCTGGAATTTATTCTAGAACCTGCACGTTAAAATGACATGATGTAGTTACCCAGACTTAAAGAGAAAAACACCATTCTAGGAACAAGTATTTCACTGGACCATAATAGTATAGGTTAGGCAAGAAGAAAGAACTACAGACAGTTATTAGAAGGGCAGCAGGGGAATTCTGAATATAAAAGGGTAGGATACCAGGAATACTATGGAACTCTTCTATTGGAAGACAAGGATGAGAAGGATTCATGCTTCCAGACACAGAAAGGTACATATCAAATACGTAGAAAAAGCAAGGAAAACTCACTGCTTCATTTAAACAACTTTCTTTAAAATTTCAATTTACTCCTTTGAGTGTGGGCTGGACCTGGTGACTTGCTTCTCATGAAAAGAATATAACAAGAAGTGACAGGATGTCACTTTTGAGACTAAGTTATAAAAAACTGTTACTCTCATATTGCTTGCACTCTCTCTGCCTCTTGCTTGCTTGCTCTCATGAAGCAAGTTGTCATGTGTGAGGTGCCCTGTGGAGAAGCCCACGTGGTGAGGAGCTGCGGGTGTCCTCTGGTAAAGGCCAGCAAGGAACTGAGGCCCTCAGTTCAACAGCCCATAGGAACTGAATCCTTCCAACAACCACGTGCATAAACCTGAAAGGGGAGCCTTTTCCAGTTGAGCCCTGAGATGACTACAGCCCAGGCTGTCATTTTTTTTTTTTTTTTTTTTTTTGCTGCTCCTTACAGCTTGCAGGATCTTAGTTCCCTGACCAGGGATTGAACCTGGGCCCTTGGCAGTGAAAGTGCAGAGTCCTAACCACTGGACCGCCAGGACACTCCCCAGGCTGCATCTTGACTGCAGCCTGTGAGAGACCCTGACCCACAGAATGCAGCTAAGTAGCATCTAGATTCCTGACCCACAGAAACTGTCAGACAGTAAATGTTGCTGTTTTAAGCTACCAAGTTTTATGGTAATTGGTTATATAGCAATAGATAACCAATACAAGGACCTGTATTCACAAGGGTACCCAATAATGATAAACAGAATATAACCAACACTTCCCATATCTTATATATATATATATATATATATATATATTATTTTTTTTTTTTTGGTGGCCACAAGGCTTGTGGGATCTTAGTTCCCCAACCAGGGATCGAACCCAGGCCCTTGGCAGTGAAAGCGCAGAGTTCTAACCACCGCACTGCCAGGGAATTCCCTAACTTTAAATGTTATAATGAATCACTCCCTAACACCATACACAAAAATAAGCTCAAAATGGATTAAAGACCTAAATGTAAGGCCAGAAACTATCAAACTCTTAGAGGAAAACATAGGCAGAACACTCTATGACATAAATCACAGCAAGATCCTTTCTGACCCACCTCCTAGAGTAATGGAAATAAAAACAAAAATAAACAAATGGGACCTAATGAAACTTCAAAGCTTTTGCATAGCAAAGGAAACCATAAACAAGACCAAAAGACAACCCTCAGAATGGGAGAAAATATTTGCAAATGAAACAACTGACAAAGGATTAATCTCCAAAATTTACAAGCAGCTCATGCAGCTCAATAACAAAAAAACCAACAACCCAATCCAAAAATGGGCAGAAGACCTAAATAGACATTTCTCCAAAGAAGATATACAGACTGCCAACAAATACATGAAAGAATGCTCAACATCATTAATCATTAGAGAAATGCAAATCAAAACTACAATGAGATATCATCTCACACCAGTCAGAATGGCCATCATCAAAAAATCTAGAAACAATAAATGCTGGAGAGGGTGTGGAGAAAAGGGAACACTCTTGCACTGCTGGTGGGAATGTGAATTGGTTCAGCCACTATGGAGAACAGTATGGAGGTTCCTTAAAAAACTACCAATAGAACTACCATATGACCCAGCAATCCCACTACTGGGCATATACCCTGAGAAAACCAAAATTCAAAAAGAGTCATGTACCAAAATGTTTATTGCAGCTCTATTTACAATAGCCCAGAGATGGAAACAACCTAAGTGCCCATGAATGGATAAAGAAGATGTGGCACATATATACAATGGAATATTACTCAGCCATAAAAAGGAACAAAATTGAGCTATTTGTAATGAGGTGGATAGACCTAGAGTCTGTCATACAGAGTGAAGTAAGTCAGAAAGAAAAAGACAAATACCGTATGCTAACACATATATATGGAATTTAAGAAGAAAAAAAAAATGTCATGAAGAACCTAGGGGTAAGACAGGAATAAAGACACAGACCTACTGGAGAATGGGCTTGAGGATATGGGGAGGGGGAAGGGTGAAATGTGACAGGGCGAGAGAGAGTCATGGGCATATACACACTAACAAACGTAAGGTAGATAGCTAGTGGGAAGCAGCCGCATGGCACAGGGATATCTGCTCGGTGCTTTGTGACCGCCTGGAGGGGTGGGATAGGGAGGGTGGGAGGGAGGGAGACGCAAGAGGGAGGAGATATGGGAACATATGTATATGTATGACTGATTCACTTTGTTATAAAGCAGAAACTAACACACCATTGTAAAGCAATTATACCCCAATAAAGATGTTAAAAAAAATGTTATAATGAATAACTTCCAGATAAGGAAAAAACAAAATGACAAAGAGGATTTTAAGTGACTTAGAGATGAAGGATGGCAGTGGTGATATCAGATACAAAATTCATAAATCTCTAGTTTCTTAGGTATCAAAACACAAGTCAAGGGGCTTCCCTGGTGGCGCAGTGGTTGAGAGTCCGCCTGCCGATGCAGGGGACACGGGTTCGTGCCCCGGTCCGGGAAGATCCCACGTGCCGCGGAGCGGCTGGGCCCGTGAGCCATGGCCGCTGAGCCTGCGCATCTGGAGCCCGTGCTCCGCAACGGGAGAGGCCACAACAGTGAGAGGCCCGCCCACAGTAAAAACAAAACAAAACAAAACAAAACAAAAACAAAAACAAAACACACAAGTCAAGAATAGCTTTCTGTCTCTTCCTTGTTCCCACTGAATTTTTCATGAACATTGGGCTGCCGGAATGTATATACTGTTTAGGAAAAGAAAAACACAAAACATTTTTTTTTAGAAATAAATGTATAATAATATATAAATGTGAGAGATGTTGTTAGTCATAATAACTGATGTTCCAGACATTGTGCTAAGCACATTATGTGTATTATCTTATTTAATCATCACACCCTATGGAGTAGGGTTATTTTACAGATGAGGAACCAGAAAATTAGAAAGATTAAGTAATAAAAGTTATACAGCTAGTAAGTGGCATAATTAGAGCTTAACCAAGCTCATTTGACCCCAGGGCTATTTACCATTATGAAAAGCTGCCTCCACTAAAAAAACAACCAAAACCCACAAAACTTAGTATCTATACATGGACTGCTTATGAAAACAGGCCAGTGACAACAGGTTATACGTGTAATTTTATCCTCTTTGCAAAGCGCTCATAAAAAGGATATAACCTTACCCATAACATTCTTAGATAAAGGGTAGTAAAGGCTCTGAAACACTTTAAAAATTGTAGCTAAGAGTTATCTAGCACTAACTATGGACCACATAGTTGTCCTTATTATTTTACATATTTTATTACATCTTCATAGCATTCCTATGATACAGGTAATATTATAATCCCCATTTTACAGATAAGGAAAGTAATCATTCTTATGGTTAAGTAATTTGCCCAAGGTCACACGAGCACTAAGTGGTAGAGTCAGTATCTGAACACAGGCAGTCTGGCTCCAGGGTCTGTTGTCTAAACTAGTGCATTTTACTGCCTCAAAAAACCAAAAGTTAAAAGGGTTTTCAGAGTTAATGAAAAAACTGTCCATTTGGATATCTAACTAAATTACGGATCTAAGCACCATACTCACAGCCCAAGTCTTTACGATTTGTGATGCAAAACACCTTGAAACAAGTTAATCTAAAAGTTAGTTAAAAGATGGTTAACCTTTTAAATAATGATAAAATATGAATCAATAAAACAACTGGAAATGTTCAAAGTGAAAAGTTCTATTCAACAAAGCATCTGTCCATGGAAAGAACTTTCTAACATGTTAAGAACTTACTACTGGATAAGGGAGTGTGCAGATGAAAAGCTATTTATTTTCATATTCTAGCTCTTTGGTGTGTTTATGTTCATAATCAGTTTTCAGGCAGTATCTCTCATACTTAAAATATACTGAAATTATTCCTGTTTATCTCTCTGCTTCCTATCTCTAGTTGCTATACTGACTTTCATATCCCGATCAGGGCAGCACTGAAGTTCATTTATACCCTTCATCCGATTTACAAGTCTGTCCACTATCCAACTTTTAGGTGCTTTTTGTTGTTGTTGTTCTAACAGTTGTACCATTAACAACCTTCATTTCATGTCAACCTTTGTAACAGCATTTCTTTTTTCCTTTTTCTTGGGGGTGGGGGGAAGTATGTGTTACAGACCATTTTGAGAACCTGGTCTGTAACCAGGTTACAGGTTATAGGAAGGTTATAGGAAGGTTACAGGTTATAGGAAGAAGTACATATATGCATATAGAATGGTGTTTGTATGTAATTTTAAGGAGTTTAGAACCCGCCTCCCTAAAGCTCACCTGTTTAATTCAGGTTAAAAATCTTGCTGTATACTTATTGTGTTTACAACATAGTAGACTTAAGGAATACAAATACAACATAACAGAAGACGTGAATTACAAGAAAAAGGCTTCTGGTATCCATATACCAATCAAAAATCAGAGGGTTTTATGTCTAAAGTATAAAATTCATAGCCAAAAGAAAAAAAAAAAGCAGCATGCCTAACTATTTAGGATAAAGATAACATTTGATAATGTTTTCAGGAAAAACATGGAAGGAAGAAAATGAGAAAACAAATCATCCTTTTCTTCTAAGTGGAATGACCATGACTATACAGGAGTTGGAAAAAGAGGATTCAAGGAACTACTCACTTTATGTAAAATATTTCATCTATCAACAGTGGTTTGTACTTGTGCTATAGAGTACCATGCTGATAAGAAATCCAAATGAAAAATCCTTTACAAATTCAAAACTATATAAATATGAGTACGTACTTTCAAATAAGTATCATAAAACTCTCTTCCATTCTTGAGTTGCAAATACATCTTAATTTTGTTGTCACCTTAAATAACACTGTCCTTTGAAGGACAGTGCCATTTTTAAAGAGATTTAAAAGAATCTATTACAAAACGATTAATCTCAAATTCCTCTGAAAGTATCTGCTGTGGATAAAAGCCTGTCTATTTTCAGAACACTGGTCTGGACTTTGGCCCTTAACCTTGCACATGTAGTCAAAAGTCCCATAAAACTGTCAACATGGCCTGCCATCTGCATCAAGGGTCATTTCTACACTTGAAATTATGTGTTATAACATGCAAACTAAAAACTTAAAAAACTAAGACATAAGGAATGTTGCTATCCTTTAGCAGCACCTGATTACTGAAAAATTTCGATACAAATTCATTGCAGAAATTTTAGAAAATGAAGAAAATTATGATGATGATGATGATGAACAACAATAACAGGAAGGGTGCTACATATCTCGTTTGTTTTGCCTGAGCTAATCATTTGTCATATACATTATTTTACTTAATCTTAACAACTCTACGAGATAGATTTATTGTAAAAAATAAAAAAAGACCTACTTTTATCACAATCTTATAGACAAGGAATTTAAGACTATGAATGTTACATGTATTCACATAGCTAGTAGGCGACAGAGTCAGGAATTAAACTCACATCTGATTTCAGAACCAGAGCTCTCATTCACTAACATATATTGCCCAATAAAGAAAAGTAAAATCATCTGTAATCCCACCAGCCAGATACAACCACTGCTAACGTGATCATTATCTCACCAATGCTACTTTCTCCTCTGACACCCAAACAATCCCAATTCTCTCCCTCTTCAGGCAACCGATGTTAGTTTGGGGTATTCTTCTGGACATTTTCCCCTTTGAATGTGTACTCATGTATCTATACAAATATATACTTAATTTGTTAAATTATATAAGTAACATCATGTTATATGTAACGCTGCTGTGATAGGAAACTGAGGCACAGAGACGTTACATGACATGCTTAAGATCACAGAACTAGTTAGGGGAAAATCATAATTGAAACACAATAAGACACATTTAATTAAAAATGACCCTAAACCTTTACACCTTGTTTTTCCTGATTGTTTAGAAAAACTTTAAAATCTTGTGTCATACACCTCAGGATCATCACTATGATAATAACAGAATTAGATAACATTTATAAGCATTTACTATAAAACAAGCATTGTGCTAAGTGCTCTAGATTTATTAATCTAAGGTTACCATTTCCATTTTTACAACTGAGGAAACAGGCTTAGACAGGTTAAGTGACTTGCCTAAAATCACACAGCTAATACCTAATGCTGTAGGTAGAAAAGTCAGAGTGTAGGGCGAGCATGTTCCTTTATTTTGGGAATTGTTTTATTGAAATCACTGATATCAGTTGGTTACCCTAAAAAGAGAATACAGCCCTGTCTCATATGAAAAAACTGAATTTTCTACTTTTTAATTTAAGGGTCAGTCAAGGGGTGCTTATAGAATTTCCACAGCAATAGAATTAGGGACAATGTATTTCTGGACTATACTGTGTCCACTTCAAGAGTTCAACAATAAATCCTGCTTGTGACCTTCCACAAATCACTTAAATTCTCTAGGCCTAATTTCCCCACTGTAAGACGATTATCAAACACAATTCACTTGACCTCGCCTACGCTGGTAGTTCAGTTATATAACATCATCAATCATCTCCATGGTTCAGCTGCAGAACCAAAACATACTGTTAACTTGTAACTTTTCCTCAGGTTTTCTGCGTATAACAAATCTGATTTGAGGAAGAGTAAAACAAATTAAGTATTCTAGAATCTAATGCTATGTAGACTGAATCCTTCAGTTTATTAGACAAATATTCTGGATCAACAGCTATATCCCATTGCAGCTCTCCCTAAACTTTGCAGACCAAATATCAACAACTTGCTCTGGTTTGATCCACAGTTTCCTTTTTCTTGTAGGACAACACTGAAAACTAGTCATGGGTACACAGATACCATGTACAAAAAGACAGATCAGGAAAAATATATGTCAATTTCTCAGACACAAAAGCTTTATTCTTCCCACCTAAAATACAGGTACCAAAAGGTTTAAGTTAAGATAATAAGGAAACATCCCCAATTACTCCTCAGAAGTCAACAGCAGAATGAACCCTATAGGTTTGTAAGCAGCCTCCAGCAGCCCCGTAACCCAGTTGGTTCTCCAAGTGTGGCACCTCAACCAGCAGCTTCACCATTAACTGAGAATTGGTTAGAGAATTGAATTCTCAACCCACCCAGGCTTACTGAATCAGAAATTCTGGGGGTGGGTCTTGCAATCTGTATTTGAACAAGTCCTCCAGGTAATTCTTGAAGCATGCTAAAATTTGAGAACTATTGCTCGTTTAACCTTTAGCTTAGGACTGTTGCCTCTGTCTGATATACTATTTTCCTAAATCTGCATGTGATAATGAATAAAGCAGGTGGACAGGAAGATTTCAGATCACTAGCTTTAACTGCACTATTATGCATGAGTATACAATAAAATATGATCATTATTTGGTTAATATATCCTATGCAAGAGAAATTCAAAGAGGATGGATTATTTGTTTGCTTTATGAGTCTACTAAATTCATTTGTTTATTGTTAATTTTTGGTACTATGTAGAAGATAATAGCTTCAACCCTCAAGTCACTAATCTTATCTCAGTAGAAACTTATTTCCACAGAGCTTAATAACTTTACTATAAAAGAACAAATCATTAAAAAGTTTCTGTGCCTTAAATCTATTTCAGATAAGAAAAGGAGAGACTGCAGTGTATGGCAATTAACATTTTGGCAATATGTTTTAGTTTCTTCCCGGTTTTCTGAAAATCTTAACTGAGGTTTAGTTTGGTTCAATTCCAGTTCAGCAAAGATTCCTGCTTGTGGAAAATATACGTAAGTAATAACACGGACAAGATTTTTCACAGTGATTCAGCACTGGCAATCTAACCAACAGCAGCTACCTTGCTTCTTGACAATAACAAAAGCTAGATTAGATTAAGGATGTCAGATGGGCAATCAGGAAGTGAAAGATTAGTCTCCCTACAATCATTCTGATTTGCAAATCTGGAAAAGAAAAGGCCTCTGATAGGGTTTCTCTTCCAAAACTCAATGCAGGGATAGAGAATTAGTGCATTTATTTATTTTACTTTATTACACTAAAATTTGCATAAGGAAATGCAGAGCATAATATTCCATTGCCCAAGAAATGTGACAGTACCTCAAAACATGAAAAAATTTTGTTCCTTTTAGAAATAGAAAAGCTATTCCTAACACATATCTGCGAGTGATTTAAATTGAATAGTCATTTACAACAGTGAATGAAGCCCAAGTTTCCGCAACCTGCAAGCGAAATCCCCTAGGTCTTTCAATATTCAAAACTGATTCATAGAATCAAATGTCTCTGATTAGGTTTGGCTCAAGTTTTTGCCTACTGTCTTTTTTTAAAACATGTCTTATTTGGCTTCAGAGGTATAGTATCCTGCTATTTCAGATTACAGCTACTGATAACTTCCCTAGAACTAGAAATCACCTTATTCTGCTGATCTGTAATGCTCTAAATATGTAGTAGTTGCATCCACTGGGCAATTTTAATGAGCAGGAATAAACAAAAGACCTAAAACCAAGTCTTGTAAAGTTTTTTACTGAAGCTCTGATCTGTATACTCAACTAGAGCTGTGAACATTTCTGACACAGCTCTACAGACTCACTGTAGAGTGAGTGTAAAGGATGTTGCCAGGCAACTCGTCTAAGTTTGGAAGAATCTAAGCCTTGATAATGAGTCTGTCTCAGGTTTGCTCCCACACAAGAAGGGTTTTAGTGAACTCCCACATGTGCTTACAGGCCATTCATGAGAAGAGGTATTTCTAACAGTGAGCGTCCAGGAGTCCAAATCAGGAACCTATAATGTTTCTTTTTTAATTCAAGTATAATGTTTCCAACATCACAACTATTTTCTGTAACTGTCCAGAAAACCAACAGGGATTAGGCAAAAAAGGTCATATGCAAAGGGCCAGTGTTGAATGAATATTTTTATTCACACTTGAACGTTCCTGACTACACATGGCCAAAGCAAAATTTCAAGTATCTCAGATCACAAAAATCACCCTGAAAACATATCTACAGAATTATTTTAATTCTTTTGAAAATTATCTTTGAAGCTGTTTTCAATACTTACATAATTATATCAATAATCAAAAAGGATGTTCAGTAAAAACAGTGCTCTAGTGAGGAGAATATGCAATCACAGTTGCAAAAGAGGTAGCGGCTATGTTTTTATGAATAATATACGTGCAAAACACTGCTCCGCTTGATGGGCCTGATCCAAACCTCCCTCTTTCAAAGCAGATACTTTGCATGCATGCTTACCAGGGCAGTATGCATCCACGTCCAGTTTCTGAGCTGAAGTGAGGGTTGGTGAGCCAAGCTCGGATTCTGGAATTCGTGGGCTCTCAACAAACTTTGCCTTCCTCAGAGGGGCTAAGGACAAAAGAGAGACAGAGAGAGAGAGCGAGAGAAAAAAAAAAAGAGAGAGGAAAATAGAAAGGAAGGAAGAAAGAAAAAGGAAAGAGAAACAGAGGGAAAGAGAAAGGAAAGAGAAACATAGAGGGGTCATGAGTAAGGGGAACAGCAGGCAACAGATGGAAGCACTTAAATGAACGACACACTCTGTCAGACTCAGATCAGGTTACCCTATTTTTTTTGTGCCAGAAAAAAAATTAACTGCATTCTACATAGAGGAGATGGGTCTTGTTAAAAAGTCACTGCACACTGGAAAAGCTAAAATCTAATAATCAAAACTATGAGCATAAGCTGTAACTGTCTATCACCTTTAGCTATTTTCTCTCTCCTTATAAAGCAAGAGCTTTCTTATTTTGTCTTCCTTTGCCGTTAAATACAGGTATTGACTGAGTAAAGTATAGGACTAAGTTTTAAGATTTTGTTTACAATAATTGTAATCAAAAGTCTTCTTTATCTAGAAATAACTGTTATATAATACCGGGTTGTGATAAATACCTTAAGTAAGATTAATCTATTGATATTTAGCTTAACAAGGAAATCAATTATCTAACCGCTCAGCTGTTAGGTAAGAAGTCAAAACTGCTAGTGGACTAAAATATTAACTAGGCCATGCCAGTTTACAACTGGATGCTAAAGATAAAGAGATGTGATTTAGTTACAAATATAATCATGAGGTCTATGGAACAGTAATATTGCATGCCATGGAAAACATTCATTCTTGTAAGAAATGAATGAATGAAAAAAGTATAATTCATGAATTGAAAGTTTTCATATTGAAAGCTCCTATAAATTTTATTTAATGGTTTTAGGGGGAAAAGTTAAGGAACATTATTGATATACATTTAAGTAATCAGTTAAATATATTAAAAGTTATAATTATGAAGACTGCTTTGGTACTTTTAAACTGAGTTCTATTAAATAAACTGTAATAGGGTGAAAGTGCTTAGCATAATACTGGTGCAAAAGTAACGGTTGAATCTGAAACTGACTTATATGCATTACACATATCATAACTATAGGTGTCCCAGACATGTGAGTGCTTAAGATCACATTACTTTTTTCAAAAGTTTCTGCATGTTCTTCAAAATCCTCATCCATTACTGATTCACAGGGGGATTTTAAGTTATTCCTAAAACACCCTGTAAAAAGTAATATAAAACTTTGTCATTACAATGACCAGAATTCTCCTCTATTTTCTTTGGAGAACAAAAATATAAAGTTTTTAAAAAATAGAAAATATTTTTGATATGTGCCAATACTCAAAACCTGCAGTCAACTAAACCACATTTTAAATCTTAAGGTATGTATGTATATTTTAAGTGTATGTTAAAAAAAACAAATTAAAGCCTTACTGTCTCCATGGCAACAAAGGCTAAGGGTGCTAACAGTATGGTTCTCTGCCAAAAGCAAGCTCTGGAATAGCAGAACCCTCACCTCTGATGAGAGGTAAAACTTGAGCCTATTTTTAAAAATCACTATCACAAACGAAGATCTCAAATGATTTATACGCAAATCTGCAGGCTACTTATAGCCAATATTAGAATCTCTTTCACTCTAATCTCACCAATTCGAAAATAATGAAACATTTTATTTATCCAATATTGCTTTGTATAGGAGAAATTATTATAATTTAATTCTTAAATCTCTTAAGTCCTTTACTAGAATTTTATTATTCTATTTTATCATGGCAGTAGAATAATTATTTTACCTGCTGAGTTCTGACAAAGACAGCCCTGGTCCCTGTTCAAGGGACTCTATACATCTAAAAATCTTAATAACAATTTCTATAATGAAATTTGGGGCTAGTAGACAGACAGAAATCAGCAACTTAGGGTAGATATGTAAGAAAGAAATTGAAAGATGGCAGGAGAAATTGAGGGAGGTATGAAGAACGTATTAAGAATTATGAGATGGAGTCAAGGGGGAAAATCAGGATCCTAGACATCTGTGAAACTCAACACCATGCAGACTTTTCTCTCTTTTCCCTTCTCAGGGAATCCCAACTGTTACCTTTATAGCTCATACTGGACATTTAATTCTGTTTTTCTACCTTCATCTCTAACTGTGATCCATGGGACACTGTACATGTCTAATAATGAATTTTCATTATTCTATAAGGTAGATAATAATGTCACTCTCAGTCAAATTACAGAAAACTAGTGCTACCTGTAAGTCAATCACACAGAGGAGGTACAATCACAGGCATGACAGATTGTCCAATAGTCTTAACACTACTTGGTGGAGAACATAACAGGTCAACATGGAAGATGGGACACAGTAGTTCATGTGGAAGCCTAGAATTCCAATATATTTTATTGTAAAATAAATGGTATATAAGATTAATCAGATGGGTAAAAGAAATCTTTGTCAAAAGGGTTTACCAGATAGTTTTTTTAAAAAGTGGTTGAAATGAGATGGGTAGGGGACTCTAAAACCAAACCAGGTATTTTATTATGATATGAGAGAGAGCAGGAAACTACTACCAACAATGGGAATATGATTTTTATGCTGTAAGAGACTTGAGTTTGGGAATCTGGCAGAGTTGAGAGGAGGATGCATGCTGGTTAAGAATATGGGTTTAGTCATTTCAAAGATTGAGGTTGTAGCTCTAGTACTTATAAGTAATAAGAAACTGGGCAAGTTAGTTAACGTTACTAAGGCTCAGTTTTCTCAAAAAGTCACAGGATTATTATGAGGCTTAAATAATTCCAAGCTTGTAAAGTACTTAGCATAGTGCTTGGATATGATGATATAGTTCATCTAGGAGTTTATTAAGACATGGAGCAGGGAGGGCAATGGCTATGGAAAACAGAGTAAGCATGGGGTTCCAAGACATAGCATGGAGAGGCAGTATAACACGGTAATATAGTAACGAGGGGTTGGATAAGACAGGAATGAAGGGTCTGAGCCCTGAAACCAGAAAGCCTAAGTTAGCTCCCATCTCTTCCACTTTTTCCCATCTGTGAGAATTTTTCTGTGCCTAAGTTTCTTCATCAGTTACTTGGAGCTAATAACAGCAGCTACACCATGGGGGAGTTGTTAAGGATTACACTAATTAATTCAAATAAAATGCTCAGAACAGCGCCTAGAACAGAATCACTCCTCTATAAATGTTAGCTGTTTTTATCATTGTTTCTGCTGTTGTTGTCATCATTATCACCGTCACAGATGCAGCACTATTTGGAAAGTCTGAATGTGTGTGTGAGGGGGGTAAAACAAAGACCTTTAAGATGGCATGGTGGAATGACAAAAATGGTGATATTACCAATTTTGTTTTTAAAATTGAGAAGGGAATAATGTTGAAGAAAACATGTTATACCTTAGAAGGTGGTAGAATACCCAAATCAAAGTGGTCTAGGCTAGACAATGAGAAATATGTGGGTACATAAAGAAAGTTAAACACTACAATTTAGACCACTGGTTCTCAAACTGTGGTGCCTGGACCAGCAGCATAGCATCATCTGGGAGCTGGTTAAAAATGCAGATGATCAGACCCCATGTCAAATCAGCTGATGATCAGAAACTCAAGAGGGTACAGTCCCAGCAATCTGTGCTTAGCAAGCCCTCCAAGTGATTCTGAAGCACACTGAAGTTTGTAGACACTGAATTAGAGAGAGAGAGAGATCTATAAATACCTCATGAAAACAGATCATTAAAAGGCCTTTTCTAAGAAAAAAGTTGAAAGAAAACAGAAATCAAGGCCTCATCTCTGAAAGAATTAACGTCTATCGTGAAAGTTAGGATTTCTTCTCAGTCACTCTTTTAGCAATATAACTCTTGTGTTATGGTTTTTTTTTTTTTTTTTAAACAGTTCCAAGTAATAAAGTATCCATTATTTGGGGCCTATTTTGAAGAGAGACCAAATATGTCTGTACTCACTGATTCTTACCAAGATCATTGAGGGGTGGAGGACAGGGTAATAAGAACACTCAGATATATCACAAAGAAATGTTAATGGTGAAAGAGAAAATCCACCTATGGAGATCCTCTGTAAACTGAGATGCTATAGATGATGCTGAAGCACACCTAATTCAAGCAATTACAAAGGCATTAAAATATAAATTTTAATAACTATTGAAATATTTGTCTTTGATAAAAGTTTCATAGCAAAGGGGAATTTTTAGGGATAAACTGTCACAAGACTCAGATACTCATGGAAGAATGGTATGGGGGCAGATAAAATAAAGCAAGGACCAGGAAAATGAGAACTGAAGGATAAATATAAAGATGTGCAGAACATAAAGTACCAAGAAAGTACTTTCACAAAGTTGGTTTTGAGATTAAAAGCATATTCAGTAAGCTTCATCTAAAAACAAATTCACTGTCAAATGAATATGGTATCTACTAAATGTGAAAGGAGGGTAAAATGATTTTAGCTATAGGCAAGGAAAAGAAATACAAGGCACCCAAGTTAGAAAGGAAGAAGTAAAATTATCTTTGTTCACAGATGACACAATCTTAAATGTAGAAAATCCTAAAGATTCCACTAATAAATGAACTCAGCAAAGTTGTAGGATACAAAATCAATACACAAAAATACACTAACAATGAACAATCTGAAAAAGAAATTAAGAAAACAATTCAATTTAAAATAACAAAAAGAATACGTAGGAATACATTTAATCAAGGAAGCTAAAGACTTGGAACACTGAAACTACAAAATGTTGCTGAAAGAAATTAAAGACACAAATAAATGGAAGGATAACCCTTGTTCACGAATTGGAAGACTTAATGTTGTTAAGATGGCAATACTACCCAAAGTGATCCATAGATTCAATGCAATCCCTATCAAAATCCCAATGACACTTTTTGCATAAATAGAAAAACTCATCCTAAAATTCATATGGGTCTCAAGGAACCCTGAATAGCCAGAATAATCTTAAAAAGAATGAAGTTGGAGATCTTAAACTTCATGATTTCAAAACTTACTATAAAGCTACAGAATTAAACAGTGTGGTACTGGCATAAGGACAGACATATAGACAGTGGAACAGAATAGAGATTCCAGAAATAAAACCTATGGTCAAATGATTTGACAAATGTACCAAGACCGTTTAATGAGGAAAGGATAGTCTTTTCAATAAATGTCATTGGGAAACTTGGATATGTGTATGCAAAAGAATGAAGTTGGACCCTTATCTTATACCATATACAAAAATTAACTCAAAATGGGTCAAAAACCTGAATGTAAATTAAAGTTATAAAATCCTTAGAAGAAAACATAAGAGAAAAAGATCTGAACTATAGAATTGTTAACAAAGTAGAGAGAAACAGTGGAAAATTTATCTGGAAAGAGAAAACTGTATTTTTAAAAGTTTTTAACAGAGCTTTCATAGGCAGAATCTTAGGACATTCATAAAATTTTCGTTCCTAAACGTTTATTAGAAAATAAACCTTTCAGTAAAAATGGATTTCCTGGAGTGGGGGTGGGAAAAAGGGGTAAAAGGAAAGAGATTTGAGAAATTCTTTATTTCCTCCTTCTTAACCCCCAATCTATGGTGAGTTTAAAATCGGGAAATAGGTGGTAACAGCATCCTTCCAATTTATCTAATATCCTGATTGCTTGTCATAATTGTGCTTCAATGGTGACATAAACCACACCTTGAAGAAAGAAAGAATGCCAAGGAGCTTTTCTTTTTTAGTTATGCACCAATAAACAAATGAATCCCCCAAAATAGAGGGAACAAAAACTAAAAAAAACTGAGAAAGAAAAACCAACAGAATTTGACAATTTGACACATGCTAGATGTAAGTGAAACACAGATAAAGAGAAAACTATAATTCATATAGTTCCCCATTTTTTGCAAGGAGAAAGTATCCGTCTATAGAAAAGAAAATACATATAAAACAAATGAACACCCTCAGAGGCAACCCAGAAAGAGGAAATTAAAACGTGACACGACAGTCTTTATCAAATAATGGCTAGTCTACTACAGAAAGAGTTTCCGACTCATTATAATGAAAAATAAAACTTTGCTGCTCTAACCAATGACAAAATTAACATAATGCTGGCAAAGTATTTTTCTGGTTCTCTTTTCTTCTATAAAAGTATTAAAAAATGAAGTATATGTTTTACACATTTCTCTTTACCCTGCTTCTTCCCCAAATACCATGTGTTACCTTCTTTAGTCTCCCCACTTTCCAGACTCTAAGCTACAAATGAAAATTGTTGCATGTTGTTTTACACCCAGACTATGCAGTGAAGTATCAAATAATTAGAATGCATTTATTTTAAATCTAAATATATATTAGTATAGCTAGAAATACAATATTTATTCTTGACAACAGACTATTAGAGATCTGATGTCTTTGAAACCTATACAAATATAAGTGAAATATGAAATGTGTGCAGTGTGACAAAGTCAACTATGTTTACCAATACAAATATCAGTTAGTGTGTGGTCACCTGGATAACTAGTGGGTGGGCTCGCCTGTGAACATTTCCTATCTCCGCTGATCACAGTGAACAGCTTTATAAAGAAGGAATCCAGAATTCATTTTATTTGAGCAAAAAAGCAACATTGCATAGTTTTACCGTTTCCAAAACTAACAGCAACTACATCTACTTTTTTTTTTTAATTGAAAGGTAGCTGATCAGCATCAACTTACAGCATTATGGTCCCACTGAAAGTAAGGACTGAAAAGAAGGTCCCACTTGAACATAACACAAAGAATACAGAAGCTATCCAAGTACAGAGAAATTTAGCAATCTGAATATCAAAATAAGTTCTTTTAAAGTACCTATCACCTAAAAACTTTAACACTAACTTCCTAATAATGAAAACAAAACAAAAAACTCTGAAGAAACAAAACCCAAATAACTGAAATGACATTAAAAATTTTAAATTTATAAAGAATTCAATAAAGTATGGAACAACTATTCACTAACAGTGACACAGCAAACTGCTACAAATAACAGTAAATGGAACTTGAGATAGTACATTGGTATATTTATTTATTTACAAGTAACAACTTCAAAGCAATAGGATGCCTCAAATACATTCATAAAGCTGTCTATCCACCAAAATATAGAGGTTGCGAGATCAGTGCTAAATTTTTTTTTAGTACTTTCTTCTTCAGAAGTTATAGCTGTGAGGTATAAATTTATATATAAACACATATAGCTGAAAACTCTAACATGAATCTAATTTCTTCCTATTTAATTTTTTCATCTTTAAGGTACCCCTTACTTAAATAATCTTGTAAAAAAAATAGAACATAACAAAGGCACCTCCTCTACTAGAGATGCTAATAGGTAATAAAAATGGAGGCATCAGAATACATTTTAGGGATTATCATCATCATTTGACAGGATTAGGATACTTCACTAACATGAAAATTCATATTTACTCAAAACGTAAATTTAATCCTAAATGAAAGTTTTACATATAAATACTGATACTTTTAAAGTGAGAATTCTTTTTCTTAAAAAACTGCATACAACCATTTGTAAACCAATTCCATACAAAAAATTCCATAAGAGCTCTTCCATTCAATTCAATAAATGCTATTGTGTTCCTACCATGTGCAAAGCACAGTACTAGACACTTCAGGGGATTCAAACATGATTAAGGCAGTCTCTGACCTGAAGGAATGCAACAATGGGATAAGACAGAACAAGAACAGCTATGATAAGAAGCAGAGAAAGTGCCATGAAAAAAGTACAAAACTGAAGCTATAGGGTTTAAAGAAGAGAAAAATGTACATATCTTCCTCAACTTATGATGGGGTTGTATCTTGATAAACGCACTGTAAGCTGAAAATATCCAAAGTTGTAAATGCATTTAATACACCTAACCTACCAAACATCATAACTTAGCCTAGCCTACCTTGAATTTGCTCAGAACACTTACATTAGCATACGCTGGGCAAAATCATCTAACACAAAGCCTATTTTATAATACCGTGTTGAGTACCTCATGTATTTATTGAATACCATACTGAAAGTGAAAAGCAGAATGGATGTTTGAGTAGAGAATGGTCCTAAGTGCACCAGTAGTTTACCCTCATGATTGCCTGGCTACTGGGAGCTTTGGCTGCTGCTGCCCAGCATGGCAAAAGCATATCATACTACATATTGCTAGCCCAAGAAAATATCAAAATTCAACGTTCAGGGTATGGTTTCTATTAAATGTATATTGCTTTTGCATCATTATAAAGCTGAAAAATCTTAAATAAAACCATCATAAATCAGGGGAGCATCTCTACTTCAGAATGTCTCCCAATTCAGTATGAAGTTTAATAAATATAATTAATTTTCTATTAAAATCAAAATTACAAGGTTAATTTAAGAAGCTAATTTTGAGAGAATTACTAATCTTGTTATCACCTTTTTTAAAGTTTCAATGAAGAGTTTTATGGTTACAATAGTTGAAAAGGTACTAGGGGAAAAAATGCTCAGTATGTGTTTTTAAAAAGTTGAAAAAGAACAAACTAAACCTAAAATCAAGCAGAGAAAGGAAATAATAAAGATTAGAGCAGAAGCATTAAATAGTAAATTAAAAAACTGAGGATTGAGGACGGTAATGAAATCAGAATTTAATTCTTTGAAAAGATGAACAAAATGAAAAAGTCTTTAAAAATGGGCAGAAGAACTGAATAGACATTTTTCCAAAGAGGAAATGCAGATGGCCAACAGACACATGAAAAAGATGCTCAACACTGCTAATCATCAGGGAAATGTAAATCAGAACCATAAAGAGGTATCACCTTGTACCTGTCAGAATGGCTATCAACAAAAAGAACACAAATAGGGCTTCCCTGGTGGCGCAGTGGTTGAGAGTCCGCCTGCCGATGCAGGGGACACGGGTTCATGCCCCGGTCCGGGAAGATCCCACATGCCGCAGAGCGGCTGGGCCCGTGAGCCATGGCTGCTGGGCCTGCGCGTCCGGAGCGTGTGCTCCACAACGGGAGAGGCCACAGCAGTGAGAGGCCCGCGTACCGCAAAAAAAAAAAAAAAAAAAAAAAAAAAAAAGAACACAAATAACAAATGTTGGTGAGGATGTGGAGAAAAGGGAACCTTTGTACTCTGTTGGTAGGAATGTAAATTGGTGCAGCCACTGTGGAGAACAGTATGGAGGTTTCTCAAAAAGCTAAAAATAGAACTACCATATGCCCCAGCGACTTACTCCTAGGTATATATCAAAAAAAACCCCGAAAAAACTAATTTGAAAAGATACATGCATCCCAATGGTCCTAGCAGCATTATTTACAATTGCCAAGATATGGAAGCAAACTATATATCCATTGACAGATGAATGGATAAGGATGTGGCGCAGGCGCGCGCGCACACACACACACACACACACACACACACCCCAGAATACTACTCAGCCGTAAAAAAGAATGAAATTTTGCCACTAGCAGCAACATGGATAGACTTGGAGGGCAATATGCTAAGTGATATAAGTCAGAGAGAGAAAGAAAAATACTGCATGATATCACTTATATGCGGAATCTAAAAAATACAACAAACTAGTGAATATAATGAAAAAGAAGCAGACTCACAAATATAGAGAACTACTGGTTACCAGTGGGGAGAGGGAAGGAGGGAGGGGCAAAAAAGGGGTAGGGGACTAAGAAGTACAAACTATTAGGTATAAAATAAGCTACAAGGGTATATTGTACAAGACAGGGAATACAGCCATTATTTTATAATAACTATAAATGGAGTATAACCTTTAAAAATTGTGAATTACTCTATTATATACCTGTTAACTTATATAATATTGTACAGCAACTATACTTCAAAAAACAAACAAAAAAGATGCACTGTATTTTAAAGTTACATACATTTTCAGATTTTACAAAAATAAAAGGATTTATACCTAAAAAAAATTTTTTTTAAATCTTAAACCAGACTGACCAAGAAAATACAGCAAAGACACAAAACTTACGAATGAAAGAGAGGACATTGCTATCAACTCTACAGAAATGAAACAGATTATAAGAGAATGTTATGAACAACTTTGTGCCAACAAATTAGACGGTTTAGATGAAATGGACAAATTCCTGACACAAATGATCAAAATTAATGCATTAAAAAATGGAAAATCTGAATAGACTATTACATGTAAGGAAATTGAATTAGTAATTTAACATCTTCCCATAAAGAAAAACCCAATCCTAGTTGGCCTCGCTGGTGAATTCTACCAAATATTTAAAGAAGAAATAAGAGCAAACTCTATCAGAAAATTAGGAAAGAAGTTGGGACAGGAGCCAGAGACCTAGAAAAACAGGTTAGTTTAGGTACATGTGGCTAGATTTTGTATCAACAGTCTACAAGAAATCTGTAGTGATATTTATTTAATTTATGAATTTAGTTTATTCATATTTAGCTTAAGCACTTAAATAAATATCATCACATTTTTGCCTTGTTTTAAAAATTAGTTAATATGACACCATTTTAAGTTTTATCAAATAAAAAAGTTTAAAAACTAAGCTTTTTCCAATATTACATCTATTGATAATAGTTTTCTTATAAAGCGTTATAAAAAATTATAATTTTGCTCTGATCTTATTTGGTAGTTCAAAGCAAAATTAAGTACAAAAAAATCTTGTAGAAAGAGCATTCCAATAGTAGAAAAATATGCTTAAACTTTGTTTTAGAAAGATCAGTGGGAAGGGTAATTCTGCTTGAGACTTGATTAGCCTCTTCTGTTAGTGAAACTAACTTCTTGCTGGAGCCTAATTCTAATGCTGGGTACATAGCTCTAAAAACAAAATATCTCACTTTCAAAAAGATATGCAACAACCAACAGAACAACAGCTAACATCTGTATAGCAGTTTACCTAACTCATTCAACGTTCATACTTCATGATGAACACATTAACCTTGTTTTGCAGATGGGAAAATAGAATCAAAAGATCTCTTGCCCAAGATCACAGTATTCAAGTGGTAGATTACAGACTTCTGATTCAGAATATTATTTCATTCACAATACAGTTCTTCAAAAGGTGGCACTCATTTTAGGAAGAGATGATTTTACACAATCTATAAAAGTGGCAGTACACTGAATTACACAGTATGGTAGACTTTACAAGTGCCTACCAGCATCCTGCAGCCTCCATTCCTTTCTAGGCACAGGGATGACTACAACTGCCAGCTCCTGTGACGTTTAGGAAGGACTATGTGCCTAGTTCTGGCTTAGGAAATAAGAGCAGAGGTGACACAGTCCCTGAATGATTTTACAGTCTGTTTCTTCCTCTGGCACACAAACCACAGACAGGTATCATGTTGAGATGGTGGGGACACAAGATTGAAGCAGCCTGGGTTGCTGTGTTATTGCATAAAGGACAGCTGTCCTGGAAAGTTGCCCGGGCTTGCTGGATAAACTAGAAATAGACCTTTGTTGTATTAAGCCACTGAGATTTTTTTGCGGTACGGAGCCTCTCACTGTTGTGGCCTCTCCTGTTGCGGAGCACAGGCTCCGGACGCACAGGCTCAGCAGCCATGGCTCACGGTCCCAGCCACTCCGCGGCATGTGGGATCTTCCCGGACCGGGGCAGGAACCCGTGTCCCCTGCATCGGCAGGTGGACTCTCAACCACTGTGCCACCAGGGAAGCCCAGCCACTGAGATTTTTAAGGTTCTTTGTTATGACAGTATAGTCTAGCCTATTCTGACTAATGAAATAGCTACAATGTTATTCCCTTTTCAATTATCTTTCAATTCTTCTGAATATGTCAAGAAGAAAAATGTAATGTAGTGTTAATACTAGCTAATCCTCCTTTTTAACAAAGAGGGAGAAGAGTTTAGTTTCAGAGCCATGTGAAAGTATTTAGCTAGAATTAATGTTCTAGTTAATCTTATAGTTATAGCATGTGATACTGAGTTTCCAGTTTGACTAGTAATATAGTTTCTTTTAAAGTAAATTTATTTAAATAAAAACATGAAATTCGAAGAAAACATTAGATTAAAAAAGGTTAAGAGGAGATGTGGCAAGAACATGAAGATGCTCTGCCAGTGAATGAAACTTCAGACAGTGCATTGTACCAAACTGTAGCTCAGCAGCGTAGCTCTTGATCTGTTTTCAATTCATTCTACGCTGAGTTGTTAGCAAACTATTTAGGCAGCTACATTTAAATTGGTATCCAGCATGAAGGGATGAATAGAACTGATAAAATATTTTGGTAATATGAACAATCTATAACAGTCATGACTGGGATATTGGTTAGGCATTAAAGATAAAAGAATCAGGAGACAACAGTTGTAAATGGTGAGAATAAATTAATAACTTAAAAAAAGACTTATATGAATAGATTTATGGTCATTTGAGCAATCTAGTCATTTGATTAAATAATCAGAGCAGTTGCCTCTTTAAGTTTTTTGCCATCTTTTCAGGAGGGCCAATCCAATTCCACATACTTGTAATAGCCACTGATGGCACCGTCAGAGGTCAAAAGTGGGGAAAGAGGAAGCACAGAGTGAATCAGCTGTACATACAATACACAAACTCTGAAGAACCTACATACAGGGTTATATTGTGGCATTCTTAGACAAGTGTGGTCTGTCAATATAGAAAAAGCATTAATGACTTTATTAAACTGAGAATAAACCATCAGGTTGTTCTTAGAGGTAAACAGGTGATTAGAGGGTTCTAACACTATAGTTTCAAAATTGTGTTACTGCACTTCATAATATGTAAAGGGTCTCATATGCTCACTCACCATACTTGCCACAGAAAGAAAAACCCTTGAAAAATTTGCCTCTTGTCATGAAGAAAGAGAAAAGGAAATATAGAGAAGATGGAGAAGAGAAAAGTATTTTATTTCAGGGAGATAGTAGGAAGGATACAGATTGACAGGGAAAATGGGACAGGATATGGGAAGTACATAGATTAAAGCAGCCCTTCCCATAGTTCAAGCAGACTAAGAGCCAGCACCAGAGCCCAAAGGAAGGCAGGGTTTTCATCTTAATCAACTGGTGTACATGCAAACTGGCTGGTAAAGACTTAAGTCTCTCAAGCCCACTTTTAGACTTATGTATTCATAAAAATTATGGTCCTCTCCCATAGACATATAACCACAGTTACAGGACAATCACGGTTCTTCTTTGTATTAGGGTAAACCAAGAGCCCAAACAAACAACCCTAAAATCTCAGTGGCTTGAGACAACAGAATAGAGTTCTCATTCAATGTGGATGCTCAGTAAGAAGCGTCTTATTTTAGAGGCTCAGAGTTTTCTGGTGTATTCTATTCATCAAGCTAAAGACCAGGGGGAAAAGGGAAGAACTGCATATGTGAAGTTTTTACAGCCCAGTCTGGAATTGGTATATATTATTTCCACTCATATTATTCAAAATTCAGTCACATGACACACTGATCTGCAAAGAAGGCTGGGATATATAGTTTATCTGTGTGCACAGGAGGAAAGGAGAATAGGTTTTGGAGAACGCATAGTATTCTTTGCCACATTCTACAAAGCAGCTTTGAAATTCATACAAGTTAGATGGAACTTTGTTCATTAGTGGAACCAATGAACAAAGCAGCAAATTCTATATAAACAGCCCCTTTCTTTTTTTATTTTTTTTAAATTAATTTTTGCTGGAGTATATGGCTTTACAATGTTGTGTTAGTTTCCACTTTACAGAATCAGCTATAGTGAATCAGCTCTACATATATATATATCCCCTCTTTTTGGGATTTCCTTCCCATTTAGGTCACCACAGAGCATTGAGTACAGTTCCCTGTGCTATACAGTAGGTTCTCATTAGTTATCTGTTTTATACATAGTATCAATAGTGTACATATGTCAATCCCAATCTCCCAATTCATCCCACCCACCCCCTTTCTTTTAAATGGGCTGAACATACATCACCGAGAATTAGGAGCAGCCTAAATCTACACGATTATTTTTATCCAAGTGTAATGCTTTAGACTACGGTGCCTAGAACAGCGTCCGCATGTGGTACCTGGTTAGTAACTATTTGCTAATGAAGAGCATATAGTAGAAAATCAAAGCAAAGCCAGGCATTAAAAATAATAGTTTTAATAAAGGAATGTCTTAAAAAGTGAGCTTTAAAAAGCACTTGTGGAAATGTTTATTGTAGCACTATTTACAATAGCCAGGACATGGAAGCAATCTAAGTGTCCATCAACAGATGAATGGATAAAGAAGATGTGGCACATATTTACAATGGAATATTACTCAGCCATAAAAAGAAACGAAACTGAGTTATTTGTAATGAGGTAGATGGACCTAGAGTCTGTCATACAGAGTGACGTAAGTCAGAAAGAGAAAAACAAATACCATATGCTAACACATATATATGGAATCTTAAAAAAAAAAAGAAAAGGTTCTGAAGAACCTAGGGGCAGGATAGGAATAAAGACCCAGACGTAGAGAATGGACTTGAGGACACGGGGAGGGGGAAGGGTAAGCTGGGACGAAGTGAGAGAGTGCCAGGACTTATATATACTACCAAATCTAAAATAGACAGTTGGTGGGAAGCAGCTGCACAGCACAGGGAGATCAGCTCAGTGCTTTGTGACCACCTAGAGGGGTGGGATAGGGAGGGTGGCAGGGAGACGCAATAGGGAGGAGATATGGGGATATGTGTATATGTATAGCTGATTCACTTGGTTATAAAGCAGAAACTAACACACCATTGTAAAGCAATTATACTCCAATAAAGATGTTTAAAAAAAAAAAGGTTCTGATGAACCTAGGGGCAGGATAGGAATAAAGACGCAGATGTAGAGAATGGACTTGAGGACATGGGGAAGGGGAAGAGTAAGCTGGGATGAAGTGAGAGAGTTGCACTGACATATATACACTACCAAATGTAAAATAGATAGCTAGTGGGAAGCAGTTGCATAGCCAGGGAGATCAGCTCCGTGCTCTGTGACCACCTAGAGGGTTGGGATAGGGAGGGTGGGAGGGAGATGCAAGAGGGAGGGGATATGGGAATATATGTATACATATAGCTGATTCACTTTGTTATATAGCAGAAGCTAACACAACACTGTAAAGCAATTATACGCCAATAAAAATGTAAAAATAAATAAATAAATAAAGTTAAATTTTGTAAATAATGTGCATTAAAAAAAAGCACTCGTGGATAATATAAATGTTAATCACACTATAAATCATCTCACTGAGGGCTTCCCTGGTGGCGCAGCGGTTAAGAATCCGCCTGCCAATGCAGGGGACACGGGTTCGAGCCCTGGTCCAGGAAGATCCCACATGCCGCGGAGCAACTAAGCCTGTGCGCCACAACTACCGAGCCTGCACTCTAGAGCTCGCGAGCCACAACTACTGAAGCCCGCACGCCTAGAGCCCGTGCTCCGAAACAAAAGAAGCCACCGCATGAGAAGCCCGTGCACCGCAATGAAGAGTAGCCCCTGTTCACCGAAACTAGAGAAAAGCCCGCACGCAGCAAGGAAGACCCAACGCAGCCAAAAATAAATGAATGAATGAATGGATGAATGAATCATCTCACTGAGAGACTTAGACTTCCAGAAAACAAACATTGTATAAATCATCATTATAATTAGACTATAATTATTTAACTTCGGCTTTATTTTCCATAAAAATTATCCAACGAAATATGCTGAGAACATAGTCGAGTTAAAAGGGAAACACTACAAAAGAAACTTTGGCTGTGTCCAAGCTCTTCCACATTCAGGGATATTTGAAGGATGCATCAACAAAGGAAGTCAACATCCTCTTTATTCTTGACTTTCACCAGGAAAGCTAAGCAGCTGCTTTCTGACCCTCCAAGGCATATCAGTCACTGGCTGATCAGTCTGATCTTTTTGAGCCTTATTTTAAAAGCTTTGTTTAGGCAGGTCTGCAGTAACCTTTTACTCAGAAGACGTTTAGCCCTACTACGAAAGTGTGTCCTTTCTTGGATCTCTACTGAATGCTCCAAGTTTTTAACAAGAACTCTACACTCTGGCTGGTCAGAATGAAAAAAATCTCCCACTGCTGGGAGAACTCTAAGAATTGTTTTGTTTATAGGTATTTATTCTTTCTTCAGCCTCATGGAGTCTCACCCCACCTATGTGCCATTCAGTATTAAGTTAAAGACTCAAAAGGGCCCCTATGCAGAATTTTGTAGTTATGTTTCTATTTAGCTCCCCATTCTTCAGTACTCTGTAAATTCCAGTTGCCTTGGCTTTCCCAATTTCTTTCCTTTTTTTTTTTTAATTGAAGTATAGTTGACTTACAACGTGGCAATCTCTGCTGTACAGCAAAGTGACTCAGTTATACACAGAGACATTCTTTTTTTATGTTCTTTTCCATTATGGTTTATCCCAGGAGACTGGACATAGTTCCCTGTACTACACAGTAAGACCCTGCTGTTTATCTGTTTTAAATGTAACAGTTTGCATCTACCAACACCAATTTCTAATCTGTTTCCTCAGTTCGGCAAGACTGTCATTCTCTAAATTCTCCATCATCAGGACAATACCTTGAATACCTTCAGGCAAAAAGCCAGGATTCACCTAGTTTCCTCCACCACACTTTCTCCCAGAGATCACATTACTATGCTGTCAACTGTCCAATGTCTGAAAAAAGTTGTCTCTAGTGGAAGGGCAAGTCCAGTACTGGTTAATCCATCATGATGGGAAGAAGTCTCTCATGGTGTTTTAATTTGCATTTTCCAGATGTTTAGTATTCATAATGTGGCTGACAAAAGGCAGAACCTCTGCCTGTTTTATATACTACTGCAGCCTTAATAATGCTTACAACAGTGCAGGGCACAGAGCAAGTACTATTATTTGTTAAATGAATTAACTATTTATGTTTACCTATATATTTTTGAAGGTATAAATGATCTGTTTATGTCTTTCATCCATTTAGTGATTATAGCCTAAGAAACTGGTGATTCTAAGCTGTATCCAAGGTAACTCAAGAGTAAGTCTCCCACGTAAGTTCTATTTTCATGCAATTATGTTGTGCTACACAAAGGGATATGCTAGACAAATTGATATATAGATAGACTATACAAGCAATAAGTATGGAGACAACATGGTGCTCCAAAGAAACAGTTACTCCAAAAATGAGGGCAATAACTTTTAGGACATTCCCACAAGACATTACTTCAATGGAATTTTTAATAAAATTAAATAGAAATTCTCATTTCAATAAGAAATTGAGATTTAAATCTTTGTTTACCATACACATTACTACAAAGAAAAAGACAAATTATTATAGCCTACAAACTCACTGCTGTAAATGCCATCTCTTTACAGCAGTGAATGGCAAAACTTGGGGTGTCTGAGATAAAATAAGGCAGCATAGATTTCAATTACCCATTTTAATATCTTTGCATACACAAATCAATAATCAGAGTTTAGAAAAACCTTTTAAATATGCTTATACAATAGTCAAATGCCAGGTAGTTTAATGGTATTAGGTTTCATTTCCATACATCTGAAGAAGTACTGGGTTTTTGATAGTTTAAAAAAAAAAGAGTTCCAAATTTCAAAATTTTGGGTATGTTGGCTTATGTATGATTACTGATTTATTGATATAAGCAATTCTATATATTTGTAAGGCCAGCTTCTGAGTTCTAAAGTACCTACGTTATATAACTACATGAAAATTTAAAATAGTACATAAACATGTTTCATCATAGGAAAACTAGAAAATATAAGAGGCAAAAATAATGCAACTAAAAATGATCAGAATCCTACCTCTGTTAAAGTTTCAGAGCATATGGCCTTTCCTATTATTTTATATAAAATATTAATGCCAACTAAAGCAGCTAAAAGAAAGGAATACTTAAGACCCTAAAAGTGGCAAGTGAATTCACTGAGCAACATTTTACATGAAGTGAGACAGTATGATGCCTGAGAAGAGCTGCATCACTAATATAAACCTGAATATTTAGCCAAAGGTTTTTCCTTGTTAAATGCCTCTTACCTTCTCAAAATATAAAATGCCTCAAACAAATTTACATATGTAACTTATAAATATATGTTTTTATATGTACTTTATATATGTAATTTATGCAATAATACAGAACAGACATGTGATATGACTGGAAGGCATGAGGCTAGATGTACTTGTAAATGTTCTAAAAATGAGTTCTAAAAATTAGTCACCATCTCTCCCCTATTAGAGGAAAAATACATCTTTTCTAGCACCTTTATGACAGAAATATTACATCTGTATAATTCATATTTTCTCATCATACACCTATGAGAAAGTAGGAAGAAAGAAACAGGATAAAGAAAAGAACACGGTGATTAAAAGAAAGAACATTAAAGTGAGACTTATGTTACATGGCCTATGTATGTGGTTCAACAAATTATTTAACTTTTCCAAGCTTGGATTCCACATCTTTAAAATGTGAGCCATAATCTCTCTCTCAGAGTTGTTATAAGGATTAAATTTAAAGAATAAAGTACAGATAAAGCTAAAAAAGAAGATATTAGTGTTTATCATTCTTTGGAAATAGGCAGCTGAAGCATAATGTGCTACTCAAGGCCACAGACTGAGCTACCCCTGGAATAGAAACTAAAATGTGATCTTGGATTCATGGATCAACCATAATGCCACAATAGATGCTCTGTACATCTCTAAACTAAGTGGCCTACAAAATCATAGTAATGATATGCCACTTACCCCTCAAGGTTATTGTAAAGGTTTAAACAAACTCATCTTTGTAAAGCAATTAGCATACTGCCTTGCACACAGAATGCGCTCAATACTAGCTGTTGTTGTTGTTAATAGTATGTGATGGTGATGGTGATGGTGATGATGGAGGAGGAGGAGGAGGGGGATGTCACAGGTAATAGAGGAACATGGAGATACATAAATTTTTTTTTTTTTTGCGGTACGCGGGCCTCTCACTGGTGTGGCCTCTCCCGTTGCGGAGCACAGGCTCCAGACGCGCAGGCTCAGTGGCCACGGCTCACAGGCCCAGCCTCTCCGCGGCATGTGGGATCTTCCCGGACCACAGCACGAACCCGTGTCCCCTGAATCGGCAGGTGGACTCTCAACCACTGCGCCACCAGGGAAGCCCCATAAAGTAAATTTAAGAGGCTGATCAGAATTTGGTAGCTAGAGGGGATGATTTATGACGTCAAAGTGCAAGAATTAATCTACTCGTGCTTCTTGCCTCAGTTCTGTCTATCTCTCTGTACCCAAAAGGACAGAGATGAAGTTATTCTCTTTACTGGAATATGTATTATAACAAGAGTACTAGTATAGGTCCTCTTACATATATGATGGGGAAAGGTACAGTATGTTGGAAAAGTGGTATATAGAATATGAGAAATCTAGTGGTTACCTCCTTTTTGAACATTTTACAAAGTATAATTTAAAAGTGTGTTAAGTTATTGGATCCAGGAATTATAAATTTGAAGTACAAATTCCATCCCTCTATTATTTGTGCCTGAACTGTCAAACCCTACTAGATTATAAACTCTTTTAAGGCAGGGACTGTAGAATAATCATCTCAGAACCGTGTTTTGAGAATGATGTATAATGCCATCACACTGCTGCTTTCCATTTTGCATCAGCCATCAATAATGGCTGAAAATATGCTGACTAGGTGCAATAACATAAAATTCCTTGGAAAAAATAGTTTTACATATACTTAGGAAGTGAAGAGAAATAGATGTGGATAGTTAGTTAGCATGTAAATAATGGTCAGCCATCAATTCCTGACAACTCCAAATCGATTTCTCCAAAAGGACTAGGGTTAAAAAGAAAACAGAAAGTTAACAATTAAGGAAGGAAATTAAACCCTTTTTTTCTTTTACGAAACTTCAGGAAAGTATGCTGAAGAACATCCTAAGCAGTCAAGGTGGGAGGCAGAGAACTGCTGCAATCTGCCGTAAAAGGAAACATTGCGCCAGGCTGTGATAAAATTCTACAAGGATAGATAACAACAAATGAAACCTTTGTCCTATGGACAAAAATGACTACTGAGACATTTTCAAAGATTAAGTGTGAAGGACCAATACCTTCTGGCTTGTTTTTGGAGTGTACAGTTGCTATTGATCTTATAATAAAGAACTTACAACAGAGAATACTTTATTATCCACTAACTGTGGGTAGAGAATCACAACATTTCTCTAATCTTAGAATATCTGTCAGCAACTCCCAGTCTTTGTAACAATACAAGTTGCTCCACATCACTCAGAAACCTTGAGATCATCTCTGACTAGGAAGGAACAGAGAGGAAAATAAGATAAGCTCCTAAGAAGAACAGGGTATGGAAAGATGAATTGTAGCCTCTAATGCAAATGAAACCATGAAAAAAGAGAGTTAACTGGAGGAACAGAACTATTGTTCTACCAGGCAAGGCTCTGATTTAGAAGTAGAAGCAAGATTTTTATTCTGGCTTTCCTTAAATATACAAAGGCATGAAATACTGTTTGCTTTATTACTCTTCTTGGTTGTATGTTAGTAAGAAGCAATGTTACATAATACAGTAAAGAGAAGTGGAAGCCAAAAAGTAAATCTCAAATTAAAAAGTTTATAAATTTTTCTTATGATTTCTGTCATTTTAATAATGTATCTCACTGGATGTATGGAAAAGCGAAAACATGTAAGTATGTAACAAATCATGGTAAAGAAAAGAACACTAAAATCAGAGTCTCTATAAAATTTGGTACATGTAAGCTCCACAATGCATAAATGTTTCTACGGTTAGAAATAAATAACTTGAGAAAGTGTCAGTGTTAATGAAAGACAAAAATCTCAAAATCCTATTTGGGGAGGTTCTGTTTCTGTACAGTAAGCTTCTCTATCTGATGGACCCTCTCACGGATAATAACCATAAACTCTGGACAAAACACAACCACCTCAAGGCTCTGAGGATTGAATACAATAAAGAGATTCTTGGAGGAGAGCTGACAATTGCAAGATAAAACCAGATTGGGATTTCTCTCTCTCTCTTTTTCTCCTCCGGCTTTTAGACTACAAGCAGACCACAGTCAGCACTGCATGGGGTCATTAAAACTCCGATAGAATACCTACAGTTTTTCTAGTCTTAAGTATTTAAAGACAGAGCCTGTGGCAACAACAGTCTCTGAAAAGTGAGGGAAGGAGGATTTCCAGAAAAGAGAGAGAGAGCTAGAGGAGGTGGCCCAGATTCTGTGTATAAACTCCACTCAGATCTCTGGCTGATTCTGACCCATGCATACATGGAGCAGGTTGGCTAATGATAAAACAATTAAACTGAACTGAACTGATGCCCAAGAGACAGAATTTTCCATTGAGTCAAACTAAGTTAATTGCCTGCTAAAAGAAAGATATTAACACTCTTTGAAGGAATATGACAAAATCCAGAGTATCCACTAAATAAAATGTCCATGATACAATACAAGAAAATTAATCAATACATGAAGAACCAGGAAAATGTGACCCATTATCAAGAGAAAGATGGAGACCAACCCTAAAACACTCCAGATATTGTAATTAGCAGATGAGGAATTAAAAGCAGCTATTATAAGTAGTTTCAGTATGGTAAAAAAATATATTCTCTTAATTTACAAAGGGAGGAAATCTTAGCAGAGAAGCAGAAACTATAAAAAAGAACCAGGAGGAGCTTCAAGATGGCGGAAGAGCAAGACGCAGAGCTCACCTTCCTCCCCACAAATACATCATAAATACATCTAGATGTGGAACAACTCCTATAGAACACCTACTGAACGCTGGCAGAAGACCTCAGACCTCCCAAAAGGCAAGAAACTCCCCCACGTACCTGGGTAGGGCAAAAGAAAAAACAGAGACAAAAGAATAGGGACAGGACCTACACGTCTGCAAGGGAGCTGTGAAGGAGGAAAGGTTTCCACACACTAGGAGGGCCCTTTGCGGGCGGAGACTGCGGGGGGCGGAGGGGGGGAGGCTTCGGAGCCACAGAGGAGAGCGCAGAAACAGGGGTGCTGAAGGCAAAACAGAGGGATTCCCGCACAGAGGATCGGTGCCGACCAGCCCGAGAGGCTTGTCTGCTCACCCGCCAGGGAGGGTGGGGTCTGGGAGCTGAGGCTCGGGCTCCGGTTGGATCCCAGGGAGAGGACTGGCTGCGTGAACACAGCCTGAAGGGGCTAGTGCGCCACGGCTATCCGGGAGGGAGTCCCGGAAAAAGTCTGGGGCTGCCGAAGAGGCAAGAGACTTTTTCTTGCCTCTTTGTTTCCTGGTGCACGAGGAGATTAAGAGCTCCGCTTAAAGAAGCTCCAGAGATGGTCGCGAGCCGCAGCTACCAGCGCGGACCCCAGAGACGGGCATGAGATGCTAAGGCTGCTCCTGCAGCCACCAAGGAGCCTGTGTGCAAGCACAGGTTACTATCCACACCTCCCCGCCCGGGAGCCTGTGCAGCCGGCCACTGCCAGGGTCCCGTGATCCAGGGACAACTTCCCCGGGAGAACGCACGGCACGCCACAGGCTGGTGCAATGTCATGCTGGTCTCTCCCGCCGCAGGCTCGCCCCACACTCTGTACCCCTCCCTCCGCCCGGCCTGAGTGAGCCAGAGCCCCCGAATCAGCTGCTCCTTTAACCCCATCCTGTCTGAGCGAAGAACAGACACCCTCAGGCGACCTACACGCAGAGGCAGGTCCAAATCCAAAGCTGAACCCTAAGAGCTGTGTGAACAAAGAGAAAGGGAAATCTCTCCCAGCAGCCTCAGGAGCAGAGGATTAAATCTCCACAATCAACCTGATGTACCCTGCATCTGTGGAATGCCTGAATAGACAACAAATCATCCGAAATTGAGAAGGTGGACTTTGGGAGCAAAGATACATATATTTTTTTCCCTTTTCCTCTTTTTGTGAGTATGTATGTGTACGATTCTGTGTGTGATTTTGTCTGTATAGCTTTGCTTTTATCATTTGTCCTGTCCTAGGTTCTGTCTGCCCGTTTTATTTTGTTTTGTATTTTTTAGTTTAAAACATTGTTTTCTTAATAATTATCCTTTATTTTTTTAAATAACTTTATTTTATTTTATCTTCTTTCTTTCTTTTTTTTCTCCCTTTTATTCTGAGCCATGTGAATGAAAGGCTCTTGGTGCTCCAGCCAGGCGTCAGGGCTGTGACTCTGAGGTGGGAGAGCCAAGGTCAGGACACTGGTCCACAAGAGACCTCCCAGCTCCACGTAATATCAAATGGTGAAAATCTCCCAGAGATCTCCATCTCAACGCCAAGACCCAGCTCCACTCAATGACCAGCAAACTACAGTGCTGTACACCCTATGCCAAACAACTAGGAAGACAGTAACACAACCCCATCCATTACCACAGAGGCTGCCTAAAATCATAATAAGGCCCCAGACACCCCAAAACACACCACCAGACGTGGACCCTGCCCACCAGAAAGACAAGATCCAGCCTCATCCACCAGAACACACGCACTAGTCTCTCCATCAGGAAGCCTACACAAGCAACTGAAACAACCTTAGCCACTGGGGACAGATACCAAAAACAACAGGAACTACGAACCTGCAGCCTGCAAAAAGGAGACCCCAAATACAGTAAGTTAAACAAAATGAGAAGACAGAGAAACACACAGCAGATAAAGGAGCAAGGTAAAAACCCACCAGACCTAATAAATAAAGAGGAAATAGGCAGTCTACCTGAAAAAGAATTCAGAATAATGATAGTAAAGATGATCCAAAATCTTGGAAATAAAATGGAGGAAATACACGGAACATTTAACAAGGACCTAGAAGAACTGAATAACAAACAAACAGTGATGAACGATACAATAAATGAAATTAAAAATTCTCTAAAAGGGATCAATAGCAGAATAACTGAGGCAGAAGAACGGATAAGTGACCTGGAAGATAAAACAGTGGACATAACTACTGCAGAGCAAAATAAAGAAAAAAGAATGAAAAGAACTGAGGACAGTCTCAGAGACCTCTGGGACAACATTAAACACACCAACATTCGAATTATAGGAGTCCCAGAAGAAGAAAAGAAAAAGAAAGGGACTGAGAAAATATTTGAAGAGATTATAGTTCAAAACTTCCCTAATATGGGAAAGGAAATAGTTAATCAAGTCCAGGAAGCACAGAGAGTCCCATACAGGATAAATCCAAGGTGAAACACACCAAGACACATATTAATCAAACTATCAATACTTAAATACAAAGAAAACATATTAAAAGCAGCAAGGGAAAAACAACCAATAACACACAAGGGAATCCCCATAAGGTTAACAGCTGATCTTTCAGCAGAAACTCTGCAAGCCAGAAGGGAGTGGCAGGACATATTTAAAGTGATGAAGGAGAAAAACCTACAACCAAGATTACTCTACCCAGCAAGGATCTCATTCAGATTTGATGAAAAAATTAAAACCTTTACAGACAAGCAAAAGCTAAGAAAATTCAACACCACCAAACCAGCTTTACAACAAATGCTAAAGGAACTTCTCTAGGCAGGAAACACAAGAGAAGGAAAAGACCTACAATAATAAATCCAAAACAATTAAGAAAATGGTAATAGGAACATACATATTGATAATTACCTTAAATGTAAATGGATTAAATGCTCCAACCAAAAGACATAGATTGGCTGAATGGATACAAAAACAAGACCCGTATATATGCTGTCTACAAGAGACCGACTTCAGACCTAGGGACACATACAGGCTGAAAGTGAGGGGATGGAAAAAGATATTCCATGCAAATGGAAATCAAAAAAAGCTGGAGTAGCAATTCTCATATCAGACAAAATAGACTTTAAAATAAAGACTATTACAACAGACAAGGAAGAACACTACATAATGATCAAGGGATCAATCCAAGAAGAAGATATAACAATTGTAAATATTTATGCACCCAACATAGGAGCACCTCAATACATAAGGCAAATCCTAACAGCCATAAAAGAGGAAATCGACAGTAACACAATCTTAGTAGGGGACTTTAACACCCCACTTTAACCAATGGACAGATCATCCAAAATGAAAATAAAAAAGGAAACACAAGCTTTAAATGATACTTTAAACAAGATGGACTTGATATTTATAGGACATTACATACAAAAACAACAGAATACACATTCTTCTCAAGTGCTCATGGAACATTCTCCAGGATAGATCATATCTTGGGTAAAAAATCAAGACTTGGTAAATTTAAGCAAACTGAAAACGTATCAAGTATCTTTTCTGACCACAACGCTATGAGACTAGATATCAATTACAGGAAAAAATCTGTATGAAATACAAACACATGGAGGCTAAACAACACACTACTTAATAACCAAGAGATCACTGGAGAAATCAAAAAATACCTGGAAACAAATGACAATGAAGACACGATGACCCAAAACCTATGGGATGCAGCAAAAGCAGTTCTAAGAGGGAAGTTTATAGCAATACAATCCTACCTTAAGAAACAAGAAACATCTCAAATAAACAACCTAACCTTACACCTAAAACAATTAGAGAAAGAAGAACAAAAAAACCCCAAAGTTAGCAGAAGGAAAGAAATCATAAAGATCAGATCAGAAATAAATGAAAAAGAAATGAAGGAAACAAGAGCTAAGATCGATAAAACTAAAAACTGGTTCTTTGAGGAAATAAACAAAATTGATAAACCATTAGCCAGACTTATCAAGAAAAAAAGGGAGAAGACTCAAATCAACAGAATTAGAAATGAAAAAGGAGAAGTAACAACTGACTCTGCAGAAATGCAAAGGATCATGAGAGATTACTACAAGCAACTGTATGCCAATAAAATGGCCAACCTGGAAGAAATGGACAAATTCTTAGAAATTCACAACCTTCCAAGTCTGAACCAGGAAGAAATAGAAACTATGAACAGAACAATCACAAGCACTAAAATTGAAACGGTGATTAAAAATCTTCAAACAAATCAAGCCCAGGACCAGATGGCTTCACAGGCGAATTCTATCAAACATTTAGAGAAGAGTTAACACGTATCCTTCTCAAACTCTTCCAAAATATAGCAGAGGGAGGAACACTCCCAAACTCATTCTACAAGGCCACCATCACTCTAATACCAAAACCATACAAAGATGTCACAAAGAAAGAAAACTACAGGCCAATATAATTGATGAACATAGATGCAAAAATCCTCAACAAAATACTAGCAAACAGAATCCAACAGCACATTAAAAGGATCATACATTATGATCAAGTGGGGTTCATCCCAGGAATGCAAGGATTCTTCAATATACACAAATCAATTAACATGATACACCATATTAACAAGGAGAAAAATCATATGATCATCTCAATAGATGCAGAGAAAGCTTTCGACAAAATTCAACATCGATTTATGATAAAACAATCCTCCAGAAAGTAGGCATAGAGGGAACTTTCCTCAACATAATAAAGGCCATATGTGACAAACCCACAGTCAACATCGTCCTCAATGGTGAAAAACTGAAACCATTTCCACTAAGATCAGTAACAAGACAAGGTCGCCCACTCTCACCGCTATTATTCAACACAGTTTTGGAAGTTTTAGCTACAGCAATCAGAGAAGAAAAAGAAATAAAAGGAATCAAAATTGGAAAAGAAAAAGTAAAGCTGTCACTGTTTGCAGATGACATGATACTATATGTAGAGAACGCTAAAGATGCTACCAGAAAACTACTAGAGCTAATCAATGAATGTGGTAAAGTAGCAGGATACAAAATTAATGCATAGAAATCTCTTGCATTCCTATACACTAATGATGAAAAATCTGAAAGTGAAATTAAGAAAACACTCCCATTTACCACTGCAACAAAAAGAATAAAATATCTAGGAATAAACCTACCTAAGGAGACAAAAGACCTGTATGCAGAAAATTATAAGACACTGATGAAAGAAATTAAAGGTGATACAATAGATGGAGAGATATACCATGCTCTTGGATTGGAAGAATCAACATTGTGAAAATGACTCTACTACCCAAAGCAATCTACAGATTCAATGCAATCCCTATCAAACTACCAATGGCATTTTTCACAGAACTAGAACAAAAGTTTTCACAATTTGTATGGAAACACAAAAGACCCCAAACAGCCAAAGCAATCTTAAGAAAGAAAAAGAGAGCTGCAGGAATCAGGCTCCCTGACTTCAGACTATATACTACAAAGCTACAGTAATCAAGAAAGTATGGTACTGGCACAAAAACAGAAATATAGATCAACGGAACAGGATAGAAAGCCCAGAGATAAACCCACGCACATATGGTCACCTTATCTTTGATAAAGGAGGCAAGAATATACAGTGGAGAAAAGACAGCCTCATCAAACTCTTACAGGAAAACATAGGCAGAACACTCTATGACATAAATCACAGCAAGATCCTTTTTGACCCACCTCCTAGAGAAATGGAAATAAAAACAAAAATAAACAAATGGGACCTAATGAAACTTCAAAGCTTTTGCACAGCAAAGGAAACCATAAATAAGACGAAAAGACAACCCTCAGAATGGGAGAAAATATTTGCAAAGGAAGCAACTGACAAAGGATTAATCTCCAAAATTTACAAGCAGCTCATGCAGCTCAATAACAAAAAAACAAACAACCCAATCCAAAAATGGGCAGAAGACCTAAACAGACATTTCTCCAAAGAAGATATACAGACTGCCAACAAACACATGAAAGAATGCTCAACATCATTAATCATTAGAGAAATGCAAATCAAAACTACAATGAGATATCATCTCACACCAGTCAGAATGGCCATCATCAAAAAATCTAGAAACAATAAACGCTGGAGAGGATGTGGAGAAAAGGGAACACTCTTGCACTGCTGGTGGGAATGTGAATTGGTTCAGCCACTATGGAGAACAGTATGGAGGTTCCTTAAAAAACTACAAATAGAACTACCATATGACCCAGCAATCCCACTACTGGGCATATACCCTGAGAAAACCAAAATTCAAAAAGAGTCATGTACCAAAATGTTCATTGCAGCTCTATTTACAATAGCCCGGAGATGGAAACAACCTAAGTGCCCATCATCAGATGAATGGATAAAGAAGATGTGACACATATATACAATGGAATATTACTCAGCCATAAAAAGAAACGAAATTGAGCTATTTGTAATGAGGTGGATAGACCTAGAGTCTGTCATACAGAGTGAAGTAAGTCAAAAAGAAAAAGACAAATACCGTATGCTAACACATATATATGGAATTTAAGGGAAAAAAATGTCATGAAGAACCTAGGGGTAAGGCAGGAATAAAGACGCAGACCTCCTAGAGAACGGACTTGAGGTTATGGGGAGGGGGAAGGGTGAGCGGTGACAGGGCGAGAGAGAGTCATGGGCATATACACACTAACAAACGTAGTAAGGTAGATAGCTAGTGGGAAGCAGCCGCATGGCACAGGGATATTGGCTCGGTGCTTTGTGACAGCCTGGAGGGGTGGGATAGGGAGGGTGGGAGGGAGGGAGACGCAAGAGGGAAGACATATGGGAACATATGTTTATGTATGACTGATTCACTTTGTTATAAAGCAGAAACTAACACACCATTGTAAAGCAATTATACCCCAATAAAGATGTTAAAAAAAAAAAAAAGAAATCAAAGGTTAAATTTCAAGTGGCCCTGGGCTAAATTAGTGATTCCCAAACTTGCTGATGATAAAAATAAACTGCGGCCATTGTTAAAAATATGGATTTCCAGATTTTTCTGGAATCCCTAAGTTTAAGAAGTACCCCAAGTGATTACTTCACTCCGACTAAATTTGGGGAACATTGCGTTAAATGTTCATTTTAAATGAAAACCAAATATAAAGCAGGAATCTTGGTTGACTTTTTGTAAGATCGTAGAGGTTCTCTTCATTCAAAAAATTGAAATTAACTTAAGTCAGTTGAACTTGGGAAAATAAAAATATTCGATATTAAAAAAAAAAACATGACTAGTTTCTCTTATTATCATGCATTTTCCCCCTTTTCTGTCACTAATAAGTTTCTTAAGGGTTTCTTATTCATGAATTGATGTAAATTTTCATATCTCTATCTATAATACTTTCACAGTATTCAAAAGTTATCTTGAAGGGCTTCTAAAAAAAAAAAAGAACCCATCTTCCTGATTTCCCATTAATGTAAGGTATCATGAAATTAAACTCTACAATTTGGAATGCTTGTTAATTTATCTGAAGAGGGACTAATGTTTGTAGTTTTTAAAGTATTCTGGAAAAATTATCAAATTTATAGTGTCACAATATTATGTAGAAATACATAATTAATCTATAATATAATCATTGACTTACACCATCTCAAAATATGAAGGGTAAATATCTAAGAATCCTCTCTATATCATAAACCAAAGATTGGTAGACTATGGCTTGAGGGCCAAATCTGGCCATCTGGCTATCTTTTTATGACCTGTAAGCTAAGAATGGATTTTACTGTTTCAAATAGTTACATTTTAAATGGTTATATAAATACCTACATAACACCCTTGATTTTGCCTGTTAGCCAACAAAGCCTAAATTATTTACTATCTGTTCCTTTAAAAAAAGTTTACTGATCTCGATCTGTGGTTACCAGAGGCAGGGGGTGGGGAGAGGGGGGACTGGATGAGGGCAGTCAAAAGGTACAAACTTCCAGTTATAAAATAAATAAGCACTAGAGATGTAATGTACAACACGGTAAATATAATGAACACTGCTCTATGTTATCTATGAAAGCTGTTAAAAGAGTAAACCTTGAGTTCCCATCACAAGGAAAAAAATTTTTTTTCTATTTCTTTAATTTTGTATCTGAGATGATGGGTGTTCACTAAACTTGATGGTGATAATCATTTCATGATGAACGTAAGTCAAATCATTATGCTGTACACCAAACCTGTAATGTACAAAAGCTGGAAGAAAGAAAAAGTCTACTGATCTCTGTCATAAATGATCAGTCTAGTTTGAGTGTAACTATTAATAACAACATTACCAGAAAGTCAATTTTATCTCATTCTCACTTATTAAAGTAGCAGAACCTTTATATAGCAAGTTAGAGACATGTTTTCATAGCACAATCTATATTACTAGGTATACTAAAATGGAATAAATATCCATTTAAAAGTTTTATTAATCCCTGGATAACTCAAAAAATATGTAGGGCACAGAGAGAATGAAAAAGAAAAATAAACATGTCACTTTCAACCAACAGTCTTGACTTCTTTTTTTGTTTCTAATGTTCTCTTTCTTTCCTTCACACAAGAAAGAACAGAATCAGCTACACTGATAACAGGCCATCATGAAGCATTCACCAAGAAAGAAGTGCCAAACCTTCTGCTTTAGGGCGCTTATTAGAGTCTAATAAGTAGTGGTGGTAATGTCACCTAAGTCTCCACTACTCCTACGGGAATACTGGTATGTCTATTTTTTTCTTTTCATTGTGAAGTCTGGGCAACGCAGCTATTTCCCACCAATTCTAAAGTAAAGCAGTTCAAGCAATTAAGAACTCTGCAGTTTTTCCCTACAAGGCAAGTCTATCTTACAGCCAACTTGATGGGTAACCCTGGCCAAAGACTAGTTTGTTTGCTGTCCCCAAAACTTTATATCCAGTCTGTTCAACTACAGAGAGAATAGCCAGGCAGCCTAACACACAAAGGATAGCCATTTTGTTCTAGATATAATACAAGGTACCTATTGCCTGGGAAGTAGAGTTCCCTTTCCAGCTGACCTCAAAAGCAAGTAGTGTATAATTCTACTTGAAGCACTATGGTGAAAATACCTTCCTTAGAGGTTGTGTTGTCTAGAAAAATGAATCTCAAACTTTAGCATGCATCAGAATCACTTAGAGAGCTTGTTAAAACACAGATTGGCGGGCCCCACCCTCACAGTTTCTGATTCAGTAGTTTTGGTGTGGCGGGCCCAAGAATATGTACTTCCAAAAGGTTTCTAGGGGATGCTGATGCCCTTGTTGCTGGTCCGTAGACCACATGTTAAGACTCACGAATCTAGGTGATCTCCAAAGTTCATTCAAAATCTGAACACTCTGAAACAATATCATAAAAAATGTCTTGAAAGTTAAGTTGTTTCCATTTGATTTGAATATCCATTAATACCAGATGGTTTTATCAGCCCTGTGATGAAAGCAAATTTTCATACAAACCCATGTAATTGGTGCAAACCAGGAAAAACTAAAGAAGTTTTGTTGAAAAAGTAATAATGATGTGACATTTGGTAAGATACACATGCTTAATCTTCTCCTTCCCTTTTGTTCATGGGATGAGGAAGGGATTGTTCAGGAAGAAAAGAATTTGTTGATTAGTTGTATGTTTTGGTGGGGTGGGCCCAAGAATCTGTACTTCCAAAAAGTATGAACATACAACTAATCAGCAAGTGATCTAGACCTTTTCCTTTCCCCAGTCATTTTTATATCCTTAGCCATTACAGCCACAGACTTTCTACAGGGCAAAATTTTAGTCTAGATTTCTATTACAATTTTATTTTAGTCTGCACATTGATGTAGCAGTAACTGCATTCTTTTTTTTTAATTTTTTAAAATTAAGAAATGTTTATTTTTCATTCCAGTAACTGATTTATAACATTGTATAAGTTTCATGTGTACAACAGTGTATTTCTATTTCTGTATATGCTACAGCATGCTCACCATCAAAAATGCAGTTTCCATTCATCACTACAGTTGATCCCCTTCACCCATTTTCCTCTCCCTCCACCCCTTCCCCTTTGGAAACCATCACTCTGTTCTCTGTATCTACGTGTTTGTTTTGGTTTGGTTTGTTCATTTATTTTGTTTTTTTGTTTGTTTTTTATATTCCACATATGAGTGAAATCATTTGGTATTCCTTCTCACTTTTAAACATTTTACTTTATCAAACTGTGCTATGAGCTTGAAAAAACAGGGTGGAGAATCAGGCCTATATTCCTACAGCTCTAATACAACATATTCCACAGCAATGTGATTAGAGCTATTTTCTTTTAATTAAATTCTATTTAGTCACAATTCTAGAAAAACCCTTCCTGGGTTTCTAAATTCTAGTCAGTATTTTGGCGTTTCTGATCTGCTCCATGTTTCTCAATTTGAACTCCCTGAAGCTTACTCTTCATTGATGCTGTCTGACTCTTGTAAACTTTGCTAAATTCATTTTTCCACAGCTTTGAAGGAACAAAGAGTTAATGTATTTTGGTTTTAGATTCCTGAAAAATAAACTGATTATCAATTATCCATAGATTTTAGTGGTGTTCTTACATATCAATGTAAGCTTCAATGAGTTATGTATATTACAATAGCTATTTCTGAATTTAGTGTTTTATATACAATTGCAACTGTACTAAATCAGAGCTTTAAATTCTTAGGGGAATCTCAAGGCAGGAATAAACTACTTTGCTCTTAATAAAGAATATGTAGAATCGTCTAGTAATAATAACCATAATAAAACATTTTACTATTGTATAGATTCAATTATAAACAAGTTAGGTTAGACCACGTCCCCTGAAACGTAAACAGACAGCAAATTAACAGATTTATAAAGTCACTGTCAATACTGACTCCTTTTAAGAAAATAATTAACAAATAGCTAACAAAAGACAGTATATCTTTTACTGTGCTACCTAAATAAGAAAAAAATTTGGTTAAGATGAGAAAAATAATTAATTTAAATACTGAAGGAAAAAAATAGCTTTCCCAATTTTATTTCCTGTTTTATAATCGTGTAGACATATAACAGAAGATTACTACAGGGAAATAGGAAGTGGTGAGTATAATTTACTTTTCCAATTTAATTGGACTTATAACAACAGGTAGAATACTGTAGATACGATACCAAGACTCTTGCTCTTAGTTGTTGCTATGTGTTTCCGTGCACAGGTGTACTTTAGACTTAGTAGTTCTATCACATATTTCTGTACAACTTTCAAAATGATTTAACTGTTAGTAATAAAGACCACTTAAAAGTATACTAATGGCATAAGTGCTTACTATGGGCTATGCACTGCTAGATACTCGACATACATTGTTTGCTTACCCTCAACATTCTTGCAAGGCAGTTGCTCATTATGCACATTTGGTCAATGAGGAAATTGAAACCGACAGAGTAGGAATAACTTGTAAAAAGTCACACAGCTGGTGAGTGGTAGTGCTGGAACCTGAACTCTGTATGTCAGACTACAAAATCCAGGAACTTAACTACTTTTATAAACTGCCTTAAAGTATACACTTCTACCCAAAGGAACAGAAGATTCTTTTTTTTAATTATTATTATTTTACATCTTTATTGGAGTATAATTTCTTTACAATGGTGTGTTAGTTTCTGCTTTATAACAAAGTGAATCAGTTATACATATACATATGTTCCCATATCTCCTCCCTCTTGCGTCCTCCCTCCCACCCTCCCTATCCCACCTATCCAGGTGGTCACAAAGCACCGAGCTGATCTCCCTGTGCTATGTGGCTGCTTCCCACTAGCTATCTATTTTACATTTGGTAGTGTATATATATGTCCATGCCACTCTCTCAGTTTGTCACAGCTCACCCTTCCCTCTCCCCATATCCTCAAGTCCATTCTCTAGTAGGTTTGTGTCTTTATTCCTGTCTTACCCCTAGGTTCTTCATGACAATTTTTTTTTCTTAGATTCCATATATATGTGTTAGCATACGGTATTTGTCTTTCTCTTTCTGACTTACTTCACTCTGTATGACAGACTCTAGGTCCATCCACCTCACTACAAATAACTCAATTTCGTTTCTTTTTATGGCTGAGTAATATTCCATTGTATATATGTGCCACATCTTCTTTATCCATTCATCTGATGATGGGCACTTAGGTTGTTTCCATCTCCTGGCTACTGTGAATAGAGCTGCAATGAACATTTTGGTACATGACTCTTTCTGACTTATGGTTTTCTCAGGGTATATACCCAGTAGTGGGATTGCTGGGTCATATGGTAGTTCTATTTGTAGTTTTTTAAGGAACCTCCATACTGTTCTCCATAGTGGCTGAACCAATTCACATTCCCACCAGCAGTGCAAGAGTGCTTTATACACAGCCCTGGTTTGCTAGAGGGCATATATGCTCAACGGATAGGGGGGTGACATGCGACTAAACACAAATCTCCACTTACAGTTAAACCTGGACCTAACTCACATGAGGTAAAACCAGAATTCAAAGGCCTGTTCCATGCTATTCTATAGCTTGTCTCATGATTCCCCCAAACTTGATCAGGGCTATCAAAAAATATGATGGCGCTATATATATACTAGAAGTTCTCTCTTCCTACCCTGATAGGGACTAGCAGTTGATCAATCTATCAAAAATCTTGGAAGAAGTGGGAAGAGACAAAAATGATGTATGTATGAAGCTCTTTAACTTAATATGTAAGTACATTTATTCATCAAACTTTTAATGTAAAGCCAAGACCTTCTTGTTTGCATATCAGTTCCAATTTTTCTTTCTGGCATAAACTGCACTAAAATGTATTCTATTCATTTCATTTAAAATAAAACAAAAACATAGACAACCTAAGTATAGGTGGATTTTTAAAGTGCTTTTTTTTAACCGAATAAATTTGACATGTAACACTGTGTAAATTTAAGATGCACAGCATGTTATTTTGATATACTGATATACTGTAATATGACTGCTGATGTAGTGTTATTTATCACATTATGTAATTACAGTACAGGATTTTTGTCTATATTCATTATACTGTGCATTAGATCTCTATGGCTTATTTATTACTCATTATAAGTTTTTACCCTTAAATACTAACAACCTTATCCCCCATGTAGTGTTTTCACACTAATTCATTATAGCATTTTTTTTGTTAGCAAATTACCTTTACTGACATTTTAATTGATTTTTTCCAAGCTTTTAACATAGTTTTCTAAGAACAATAACTTTACAAATGCTCTCCTACTTGCATTGGTATTTCATTAGTTAATGTATATATATTTAACTATATTATCATAATAGGACATAAAATGGGCATTAATTTAACTGCCTCTCAGTAAGTAAGCACATGCCACTACAGGGATAACAGAAGTACCTGGGTATATCAGAAGGTAGCCTACTGGCCTATAAAATCCACCTTGTCCTGGCAACCATCAGTAGGTGTCAAAAAGAGGATGGAGAGCATTAATCCTGCAAGTGGTTAGGTGAAGGTCAGTTAAGAAAGCATCTCCTGTAACTGGTAGAGCTAATCTACCCTGCCTGGGGCATGATTACATGCAGAATGCAGATGAAAACGTAAGATTGGACTCAGATGCCTAACTGAACATCTTCAGATGTCACCATGCCTGTAAGGCACCAATTATTAAGACTGAGATTTGGAAATAAAACACAGAGTATAAAATTCTGCCAGTCCCCTATGGTGATTAATGAGAGCCAGTGTCCATAATTAAAAGGACAGTGATGACCTAAACAGTGACGGAGTGGGAAATTAAAGCATGAATAGATTTCCCCAGAGGGAGCTGTTTATACTTTGTCATGTTTCATCCTCTAAAACTATACTATTTTTGTGACATTCTACTAGCTATACTCTTACCAAGAAACTATTTGAGAAGTAAAGGGTCAAAAGCAACACTACAAACATAAAACAAAGCCATTTCAGACAGATAAATGTTGACCAAAAATATTCCTTTTCAAAATCCAAGGCATAAATAATCTAGGAAATATTAATTAGAATTTAAATTAAAATTAAGTCTGAAGTAGAAGAGGTAGCCCACGGTTCAATGTCACATTGCACAGACAAATGAAATATTGTTTAAAATAATCTAAGCTAGGGCTTCCCTGGTGGCGCGGTGGTTGAGAATCCGCCTGCCAATGCAGGGGACACGGGTTCGTGCCCCGGTCCGGGAAGATCCCACATGCCGCGGAGCAGCTGGGCCCGTGAGCCATGGCCGCTGAGTCTGCGAGTCCGGAGCCTGTGCTCCGCGACGGGAGAGGCAACAACAGTGAGAGACTCGCGTACCGCAAAAAAAAAAAAATAATCTAAGCTAAATAGATTAGATATTGACATGTCTAAAAAAACTGTTCATTAAAGCAATGATTTATCCTCAGAATGGGGGAGAGTAGCAAATACTAGGCATCTGGTACAATGAAGAGAATTCCAAAATACAATAGAGAAGACCTAGTGGTGAGAGTAAGAAAGTAACAGCAAATTTTAATTTCAGTTTTGCCAAGTTAAATCTGACCTTTTTAGGTACTTAAAAATGAGAAACTTTGTCATACCTGCAGTATGTTCCCAACCTTGGGCCTTGGTAAACTGACTTCATATGTTGGGGCAACTTTTCAGTAAGAAGTTCTTAAACCAGGTCAAAATTGGCATGAAGAAAGCTATTTCTTCCTTTTCTAGGCATTACAAGGTCTACAAAGAATCCTAAGAATGAGGGAGGAGAGGAGGAGCCTCACTCATTTGTCATACCTACTTCTAGCCTCAGTTTAAAAATGTTTACCATCACAACTGCGATCAATAAACAAAATGGTGAGTAGAGCATGCTCAAGATTTCACTTAAAAAAAACCTCAGTGAGCAAAGCAAACCTCTTAACACTATGCGAGGGTTATCTGCTTTGGTCTGCTTGGCTGAAAGTATTCAAGCTAAGAATATTATTGAAGCCCTACTATGTAAGCTCAATGTTTTACTGATCAACAAATGTGTATTGAAAATCTACTGTGAATATCTACTATATACCAGGCATTGCACTCAAGACTGGGGATATAATAATAAAGAGGATAAATACTGTTTCTGCCTTGTAAGGAGATAAGAGATAAACTACACACATACTAACTAATAACAAATTAACAAAGACTGAGCAATTATGATCCGAAACTGCCGTGTTAAGGTTTACTTCTTGACTCCCGAGAATAGGAACTACAGTTAGAGAAAGACCTAAGTTGGAATCCTGATCTCTTACGCCTAAATTGCTTAATGGTTAACCTGATTAGGTCTTGTTTTCTTCATCTAAAATATCATGGCCATAATAATTCAAACTGCTACTGAAAAGCTCAAATGACTTAAAGTGATAATGCCTGGTAAATGCTCATAAAATATTCATTTCCCACCTTTTTCTGTTTATTTGTTCTATTCTCATTAAGAGATTTTTTTTACCTATTCTTAGTGTTCTAAGTACTCTCTATGGATATAGATATAAATTTGGAATATAAATTCCAAATTTATGTCCTAAAATCTTACTCTTGTTAAGTGTTGAAACTGCACTGCCACTCTAATATTCTGCTATCACCTTGAACTCCATGTGTTTCATTCTCTCAGAAACAGCTGTCCTAATCTCTCTGTTCCTATTAATGAAGCCACCAATTCCCATTCTTAAAGTCTCGGACTCATCTTGGACAGATCTTCCATATTCCTGGATTCTGTAACTGGTCAGTCACCAGTTTGCTTATTCCTCAAAATCTTCATCTCTTTGTACCTTTTCCACTGCTACCATCTTAGTTTACCATTGCCCCAAACCAAAGGCCTCCTCGATCTAGTCGCAGTTTTCTCTTCCACATCATCCTTTGCGAAACCTCTGTCCACACTAACTGATTTACCATTTGAATGCGTCCTGTACACTCTTGTTTCAAGTTTTAATTCAAGTCACTTTATTTATCATTTCACTTTCTAATCCACATGATAAATACAACCTTTTCTCTCATTAAAAAACAAAACAAAACATACTATTCTTTAAAATATTAAAGCACAACTTATCTGGGGAATTTGAGTAAAGTGTAACTTTCCCATAATTGTCTGGAATGCCCAGGTGATTGCTTTCATACTTTGTTCTGTACGGTTATCCATTCTTCTTTCCTTCTGAATGACATAACTTCCTTTGGCCACTTATTTCCTTAGACGTACTCCTTAGAACACTTACTTATTGCACATGAGTTTGCAGGAGTTGTGTAAGGGGGCCTGATGTAAGTTTTAGAGATGCTAGGTTAAGCAGTTAAAATAGGTTGCTTTATTTCAGGACTTCTCGCAGTTTTAAAAATGCTAAAACTGTTCCTCCATCACCGTTCTTCATTTCTGACATGAAGGTATTCCTTTCTCATCCCACTACAGCTTGACCCAGCTCCATACCACTGCTCGCTCTTTTGAACTGAGTAATAAGCCTTTCAGCTTTTACCAGATTCATTTTTCGTCCCTGCCTCTTGATTCTCAATCTGTTTCTCCAGAGAAACACGTGTCTTTTAATAAAGGATCTTTATTTCTTAAAAAGTGATACCCAGGGACTTCCCTGGTGGCACAGCGGTTGGGAGTCCACCTGCCAGTGCAGGGGACATGGGTTCGAGCCCTGGTCCGGGAAGATCCCACATGCTGTGGAGCAACTAAGCCCATGCGCCACAACTACTGAGCCTGTGCTCTAGAGCTTGCGCACCACAACTACTGAGCCTGCGTGCCACAATTATGGAAGCCTGTGCGCCTAGAGCCCGTGCTCCTCAAAAAGAGAAGCCACTGTAATGAGAAGCCCGTGCACCACAATGAAGAGTAGCCCCTGCTCGCCACAACTACAGAAAGCCCGTGTGCAGCAATGAAGACCCAACACAGCCAAAAATAAATAAAAGTTAAATCTTAAAAAAAAAAATGATACCCAGACCAAGAGATCTGAGTAGTATGTCTTAAACTTGGGAATTCATAAGGATAGGTAGTAGTATGTTGGTGCAAATTTACAGGAGAAAATGTGGCATATTTTCCTAAAAAGTTGAGTTTTACTCAAAGATTTTTTTGGGAAAACATTTTTATGATTTTAAAAAAATATAGAACGTAGACTATTTTAAAAGGGGAAATATGAGACTTCCAAGAAATTTCCAGATTTGCTTTTAGATGCCCCTTTAGGCTACATCGCATACTCTTTTGGTATGCATTCAAATTCCTATGTCCTAAGGTACTCCGAGGGAAAAGTCCAAGAACTTTTGGACAATGGAGAGGAAGGGTGGAGAATTATTACTTAGAAAATGTTTCCTTTGTGCTAAGTACTATACTAGATATTTCACACATATATTATCTTCCTTAATGCCTACAATGACACTACAAAACGCATTATTTCATTAATTTTATAAAAGAGAAACTTCAGAGAGATAAACATGTCCCAAGCTGCAGAGCTTATAAAAGTGGTTAGAATGTCTTACTATATAATGTTGGAGTGTAAAGAAGACACATTTATCATAGATATATTATGACTGATGTCCATGAGAAAACAATAACTAGGAATCACTCTTTTAAAGTAATTTATCACCAATATGAGACTTTCAATCTTAATGCAGATCCTGAGAGAAATTAGGCACCTATTTCCTAGTAAAAGCTTATTAGTGGTACTAACAATTTTCCAGATATTCAGAAGTGGTATTAGGATGACAAATTTAAGTTTTAGTTAATGGAAACTAGGGAAGAAACCTAAGCCTTTTTTTTTTTTTGCGGTACGCGGGCCTCTCACTGTTGTGGCCTCTCCCGTTGCGGAGCACAGGCTCTGGACGCGCAGGCTCAGCGGCCATGGCTCACGGGCCCAGCCGCTCCGCGGCATGTGGGATCTTCCCGGACTGGGGCACGAACCCGTGTCCCCTGCATCGGCAGGCAGACTCTCAACCACTGCGCCACCAGGGAAGCCCCCTAAGCCTTTTATATTTATAAATTTTATATATTATTTACTCACTAGCACATTTCCCCCCAAATGAAAGCAATGCCTACTTTCAAGTAAGATTTTACCCAGTTATCTGTTATATGAAAAATATTGTAAAGACACTAAAGGATTTCAGAAAGTAAACCTGAAGATGTCAAACTAATTTGAAATTGAGAGGTTAAACTTTAGTCCGAAGCATGAGGTTTAATTTCTTCACAGAATGCTGCCAGTTAAATCTGCAACTTGAATCCCTAGATACTGAAATAAACTGGATGGCTCTTTAATAAAACCTAGGATATGATATAGATTCACCAAATCAACTTAACGGCAGAATCTGTCAAAACAGGAAGCTTCACTAGTGGATTTTAAATTAGACAATTTACAAACAAATATACTTATATACAACCTTTTAGGAATACATACGTTAGGCAAGGACCCAAACATTAAAAAAAAAAAAAAATCACAGGATGTGCCAAGAAAAATTATTTTAAAATGAATAAATCTGATATTAAAAATACTATCCTTATTTAAAATATCCAAATCAGGGACTTCCTGGCAGTGCAGTGGTTAAGAATCCACCTGCCAATGTAGGGGATACGGGTTCAATCCCTGGTCTGGGAAGATCCCACATGCCGTGGAGCAACTAAGCTCATGCGCCACAACCACTAAGCCTGCGCTCTAGAGCCCGAGAGCCACAACTACTGAACTCATGTGCTGCAACTACTGAAGCCTGTGCACCTAGAGCCCGTGCTCCACAACAAGAGAAGCCACCAATGAGAAGTCCACGCACCGCAACGAAGAGTAGCCCCTGCAACGAAGACCCAACGCAGACAAAATAAAAATCCAAATCAGTCTTTGTTACTATTAATAAGAATTATAGTTTCAGAGATAATGGAATACAAAATCCTTTGAATACTTATGAGGATAGACTAGTCAAAAAGGAGTGTTAACTTACAATGTACACAGTTATTAAATATACATAAATTTTTAAATTCGTATTTTCTTGCATGGCAATGGTTAAAATGTGAACCAATTTATTTAATCTATTAATTATAGGCTTTCAAATAAAAGTAAAATATTACTACTAATGACAGAAATGACAGTAAGTATAAGTGATTAGTACTTTCATTATCCTTTAATATATTAATTCTCCCTATTTAAAGGTTTCTTAAACATTGCGCAAAGTCTTATGTTTAGCTCTATAGGCAAAAATCTCAAAAACGGAAGGAATACAAATCAAAATATGGTACTGGCAAACACTATCAATTTACAAGTAAACTGATAGTAATTTAATCTAAATTAAAGGAACCCACTTATGTCCCTGAAGTCTATCTACTCTGAACAACATGTATTTAAGAAGAACAATTTAAGAAGGTGAATAACTACAAGAATAAGTGCAGATGAAATGCCTTTTTCTTTTGTGAGGTGGCTGAAGATCAGTCTAAATATTCTAATTTTGAAAAATCAAGTTCCTACTTTTAGTACATTTCTAAGTTACCATGGTTAGCTGAAGAACTAAAAAGAAAAAATAATTAGAAGCCAGAAAATGGACAGAGTCTTTTGAGAAAATGTAATCTATAAATTCAATTTCTCTTAAATTGATAATTACCAAATGGTCTAAAAATACAAGTAAGAATGGTAAATCTCTAATTCACCTTTCTCACTTGGGAAAACAGATAATATAAATTAACACAACTAGCAAATAATGTTAAGTTAAAAAAAAGTCCTTAAACTATGCAAGAACATCCATCTGCAAGTACTCCAGTTAATACGAAAGATTTGATGTATTAAGGAAATGTGCTTACAAAATTCTAGTTTTCCATACTGTTATTTTTTTTAATGTATTTTACTTATAAGGATATTGCAATAGGAAGTAGAAATCTATTCTGGAATCACAATCTAACAAAAAAAGCAATCTGACCTTCACATTTCATTAAAACATTGAGTTAAACAGCATTCTTTACAATGAAATATTATTTTTAAAAATATATCACTTTAAAAGATTCATATAGACACACACACAAGTAAACGAACACAATTAAAAATTAAATAAATGTACCTAATGACATTTCTTAATGGCTTCCCTGAAAACTAGGTGTAAAATCCTCTTAGGTGGCGTTTGCTTTTCTACAAAGCTCAAAGTAGGCCTCATAGCTCAGAAATCCATCTAATACACAAATACTCTACTCATACTCACAGGCTTTAGTTTTTCTTCCTCATTAGTCAATACTATATGGTCTTTTCTCCTGAAAACCTGAAAGGCTTCTTTTTATTCACCGGTCGTGCTGTTATCAGAGCTGACACGTCAGTAACGATCCACACTTTAATCTTCCCCAGCCAGCAATTCACACTGCTCAGAACTTACTGTGTGTTACAGGTGATACTTCTCATAGCAGATGCTGATTATGGTCCCAAAGCACAAGTGATGCTCCCAAAGGACCTTAGAACCCCTAACAACATCACCTGCTGCTTTCTGTATCCAGAGATGCAATGTGGTATTTGTTTTGAACAGTTAATGATTTCAAGAAAGATTACACAGACGAGTTCTTTTCATTAGACTGCTTGACATGAGCTTATCCTTTCAGAATACTGCAGCAAATATAGATTGTAAGATTCCCTTAGGAAAAAAGGAATATTTGTACAATTTTCCTCTGTGGCGCAGTTTAGTTTACCCTTCTGTTACAGCAAAATGCTGGAAGAACTGGTTCTTAGGTTTCTAATGGCGCAGCGTTAACATAGTGAATGATTCACGGATGTTCTTAACATTCAGGAGTAACACGGAAGGCTAGCAGTGCAGCCCAGGTCCAGAGCTGATGAATGGTGCAGTGCTGCTGTTGTCATAGCAACCAAAGGGAAAAAAGCAGCACCATATAAGGAGCTGTGACATGGATTCTGGGAACGATTTATATTAAAAAGCTGTAAGCTCCTCATGCCTTAAAGCTGTTAACTCCTTTCTTACTGATTTCTCCTAAGATTTTACTCTTCTGAATTCCTAAATCAAAAAAAAAAAGGAACTAAATAAGACACAAAAAATTGCAATATTGAGGTTTCTAAAAAGATTAATAATACTTTAGCAAGCTAATATGTGCCTGTAATATCATCACAGTTTATTGGGTTAAATGGTAAAATTAGACACTGAGAAATAAGGAAACTGTCTAAAATGTGAGACAGCAGAAAATTTATTTTTAAATAGAGATGTTAAAAACTTGATTAAATGCCTTTCATTCATCAGATGGATCATCAGATAGACCAAAACTGCAGAACCATCAGTTGACTAGCATAGTAGCAATGGTTTCAATTTCAAAGAGAGGTACACTACCTCCTATATTCCTTACAGATGCAGAAAGGTACAAAAGACACTAACTGCCCTGAAAACGCTCACAGTCTTCACGTGTGATCAAGGAAATTCTTCGTGTCGGTCACTGGTGAGAAAGGGTTACTAGCCCACTCCATGCTTCTGATGAACTTTCCCTTCAGGGCCTGGAGAACTTTTCTCTTGTCATAGCTTCTCCTCACCTCCCTGGAATCCAGAAGAGTCCCTTCTCTTTCAGTGGACAGCAGAATAGCTTCAAAAAAGAACCATGGGAGAAGGGGGAGCTAGGGAAAGTGTCAATGCATGGATCTAGCAGTGGTAACGGCACTCTCTCTGCAGTATTGTAGACATGGTTCTGAACTGACTTGAGAAAAAAATCTTTCACTAGGCTTCTGAAGCATGGGTCACTGGAAATATTCACCTATTTAGATAGGGCAATTCTATATGGAATTGTTCTATATCAATCAGTGTGGGTTTCTTTCCCATCACCACATATTTAATGAAATGCTCAGAAACAAAGTAAAGCAAAAAAGGTAATTTTTTTTATTATATTGTTCTTTTTTTCTTTTTGGTACGCAGGCCTCTCACTGTTGTGGCCTCTCCCGTTGAGGAGCACAGGCTCCGGACGCGCAGGCTCAGCAGCCATGGCTCACGGGCCTAGCCGCTCTGCGGCATGTGGGATCTTCCTGGACTGGGGCATGAACCCGTGTCCCCTGCATCGACAGGCAGACTCTCAACCACTGCACCATCAGGGAAGCCCTATATTGTTCTCTTATGTGGGCAGCATTACCACTGTAATAATAATTCTGGTATAATTATATATTTGTTAGTCATAGATTTATGTTGCATAACTCTCCTGCATTATGTTAATTAATTAACATAATTATGTTAATTAACATAATTAATTATGTTGCGTAATTCAGTAAAACGTGAATTAAAAGGACTGCAATGTAGTAGGAAGGACATGCACTTGGCTAGACTTTTGATTGTAGGTGTGATAATGGCTCAGTTGCTTATTAGACATAACCCTGGGTAAGTCACTTAACTCCAACCCTCAAATTCTTCATGAGTAAAGTATGGATAATAACATATTTTCTACTTTCTTCCTAAAGCTAGTGTGGAAATAAAATAATGTAATGCAAAGGCTTGACATTCTAAAAATCTATGTCATCTTATTTAAAAATATCTAATTAAGCAAAATAGCAAAGATGAAAAGGAAAAATGGATTTCAATAGAACTCAGTAGACATGGAAAATAGCCTAAAAGAGTAAATATTTTTTCAGCTAGTTTTATGTTTGACTGAATATTTGGTGTCAACATATTGCACGTATTTGTTGCAAGGAAACACTTCATTTTAGAATTATAGTAAACAGAGATTCTGTGGACTAGTGTTAAAGAAGTATTTAAGATAATCATGCAAAAGTAATTTTACTACCCCAACATGACTTATAAACATCTTTAGAAAATGATAACTTGGAGATACAGAAGTATAAGCAATTTCTATAGAATGGTAATACTAAAGATCATGCAAAGTAAGAAACTTGTTTCAAATGATCTTCAATTACTTTTTCTCTCACCTAACCAGAAAACTGTAAGGCAAACCTAAAAATGAGCATTTCCGTTAGGTTTGAAAATTCTATGGACAGCACGGCTCTGTTCTGTTTCCCTGATAGTCTAATCTATCTAGTGTTTTTTTTTTAAATCAAATATTTTCTTGCCCCAATGGTTATTTTTCAGGGAAATTCTCTTTGTGTCTTTAAGAATACCAATAACTCAATACTTCAGGAAAAAGAGGGCAAGTTCCCTTCTCCCCCAAATCAAGTTGAGCTGATCCATGCATTAGATGGATTCCAGAATAATTCTGGAAAAAATGCAAACTTGGACAACAAATCATTTTTCCACTGGCTTTCATTTTAATGTTGCTTATGCTCTGTAGGAGCTGACTGAGATGAGGATATGGTTAAGATACTTTAAAAGACAAAGTACATAGGTGTTTTTGTTTCTTTAAAAATTGGATTTCACTTAAGGTAAGGGTAGAAAGAGATTTAAGAGACTAAGCTATTCCCCTGACTACTAATTTTTAACTCCCTTACGATTAATTTAGGTAAGTCATTCTAAACCTTATGCAGAGTTTTATATTCTTTTTATTCTTTTTCCAATCTTCTCCCTTTATAAGCTTTCTCTAAGGAGTAATTATCAGTGTTAAACTCTATAGTGCTTAAAGGCAGGGTAATACTTATGAAGAGGTGAATATATGAAATCTCTATTGGCACAGAAGTAAGAAAGTACCCATCCTACTTATTATAGCAATTCAAGCTTTGGCCAAATTTCTAATTTTGGTTTCTTCCTTTCCCAGGAATGGCTACTGTTCCAGATCAGGACTTCAACTTCCAAGAGAAGAGTGATGACTAACAGAGAAGAGAAAGAAATATATTCTTAAAAATCATATAATGTAGCCTCTATACATGAGCCAACTATTCATCTGGTGGTCAATAAATGAGTTTAAAAAACTGGCAGGGTTGGACATATTGAAAAGCAGTATTTCTGTTTAATGAATGCTATGAATTATCCTCTTAAGGGATTTCAGAGGATAATTTTTATTATATAGAGTTTTTACTTGATATGTTGACTTTATTACCTAAGCCCTGAATAAAATTTCCTCAAATGTGTGTGATGCTATCTGTACATTACAATCCCAATATTTGAAAAAGATCATTAGCTGGCAGGTGGCTCTTTCAGAATGTTTTTATGGATAAGTAGAACATAAAAGGGCATACTGAACTACAAGACATACATATTGATCACCTTTCTCTCACTTTACTTAATTCACTAAATAAATCTTCAATTTATGAAACTCACTAAATGATACAGATGTACATATGACTTAAAAAAAGTCACTTTCAGAAGCCAGAAATATAGACTTTAACTAGAAAAGGAGGGAACATGTGGATTAACCAACTCTAGCATGTATCAGAACACTGCTCATTATGTTGTCTAAACAAAACAGATCACTCAGATACATAGGTGATTCTCAAATGGCCGTATTTCTTACTTTTTTAAAATGCAGCCAATGACATGAAAGAATGAATAATGGGATAATAGAAAATGTCCTCTGGAACACTCTGCCCTCTGGTGTTTAAAATGTTCATCAAAGAGGGAGTATTCTGTCATGCCGTGTATTTATTACTCTTACAAGCTGAATACATCATTTAGGGCACATAATTTTCTATAATGAGAAAAAAAAACATGGTTTAGCATTATAATAAGCACTGTTAATAATGTGAATATATATTCTATGCTAAGCTTTAAATAATCCCATACTATAATTTACTTCTGTTTGGAGAGTCACTAAGAGGATTTACTTTGAATCATGGATATTTACTTATTTGCCTTTTATGATGCTTTGTGACTGAAGAGTATTACTGATGACCAACGTTATTTAGTACCTACATTCAGTATCTGACACTTTTTGAACTGCTCATATTCCATAGCAAGTGGGTAGATAAGTAGGGAAAACAGGGACAGTTAACTTTAAAAATAGACTTCCTAGGAACTGTGCCAGAAAATCATGGTGAGTTTTCTGGGGAAATCACAAAGGAAGAATCGACAATGAAGAATTTTTTTTCTATAAACTTCACTGCCATCTTTAAAAGTGATATTCAACTCTTAGAAACATCACACACTAGCTCAAAAGGTTATCAGAGATTATCAACCAAGTAATTGCCAACTTTTTCACCTGTTAGGATTCCTTTTATTATTTCCTCCCATATAGACTTAAATTTTAAAAGGTTTTACCTGTCAAAAATTTTATTTATTAATTTAAACAGAGATATAATAAACTATTAAATGGAGTTTTGAATAAATATAAGTTGATCACAGAAAGGTGATATAATTTCACCCAAAACAAAATAAGCTAGCCTGTACAATTTTATGACAAGTAAATGTATGTTTTCTTTTAGGCTCTTTCAAATATTGAGAATTACATCCAGGGTGTAGTATTGAATGTAACAGAGCTTCATGGTAGTAACTGTCAAATCATACTTAAATGTTTGACACAGTAAATGCTAGGAACATAGAGAAACTCTATACAAACATTTCTGTATTCCTCTCAGCCCTAAGGTATTATTTTTCCTACTATACATATTATAGAGGAAAGAGAAGCTCAAAAAGTATTCACCTGTCCAGACATACAGCTTACAAATGAATGAGTGTAGAATTTTAACCTGGTTCTCTGTCCAACTGGAAAGGCTGGGCTCTTGACCAGTATGGCACTATTGGTTCTTTTGGGCCTAGAGTTCTGAGCCTTAACTCTGCCACATTATAGATATATCAGTATCATTCTTCCATAAAGATCTGCTGACAACAAAACATTGCTTTATGATGGGTTCTCATTGTTAAACATTTTCCTTAATATTAACCACTTGTCCCCCCTGGAACTGTGCCTGCTGTCTGTCCCAAGATTCCCTTGGATTAACAGGTTTCACCCTTTTCCTGTTCACACAACCAGTTACATACAGCTGATCACCCTAATGTTTAGGGTCTGTTTAGACCTCCTCTTAGTGATTGTTACCAGATTGTATCTTACTAAGTAGCCTTGAACAATGATAATAATAATATTATAATACAGATTAGAAAACATGCTCAGAGGACTTAAGTGGCTTGACCAAGGTCATACAGCTAATAAGTGGCAGAGTAAGGGCTTGAACCTTGCATAACAAGTATAACTGCCTCCAAAGTTTGCCAAGGTTAACAACAACCTGCCTCCAAGCAAGAGACATAGAACAATTACTCCCTTTTTTTGCTTTAGTCTTTTCCATTAATTACATTTAAACTAAAAAGCGTAGAATAAACATTGTCAAGAAGTCACTGAAGTCCAAGTTATGAGTTTAAAAACATATACTTGAAATCCAGGCCCACACAATTTACACTTGAGTTCTAAAAGAACATGAAGACAGGAACATGAAACTACTAATAGCATTCTCTGTAAACCCACGTAAGAAATTAGGAGGGCTACAGGACTAGAAAGTGGGAAAATATGCATTTTAAATAGTTTATAAAAAACCTTCATAAAAGGTAAAATGCTCACTAAGAGTCAATAAAGGGTCACAAAGAAAAGTAATTCCGAAATAATCTCGTGTTCATTTTGATATAGTTACTAGACTAGAAGATAAAGGAAATAACAGACCTAGGACCATCTTGATACTGGACAGGTCTTAATGAAGTCTCTTAAGCTAGAGAAAGCAGATATGAAAATGGCTTCCCAGGATATAAAGGACTGCCATGTGAAAGCGGAGGTTCATTTATGTCATAAATAAAAAGAACTAGAACTAGCAGGTGGGAACAATAGAGGACATTTGCATATGTGTAAAGAGAAAATTGATGGTTAAAACTATTCAACAAAATAGGCTAAGTACAAAGTTGAAAGTTTGCCATCACTGAAATTTTTCACATAGAAGCCACTGACTATCCACTTAGATTGCCATGAAAATTAAATCTGCTCACTACGTAAAGCATTTCATACCGTCTGGAACAGAGAAACAGCTCAATATACATTATCTATTATTACTATACTATTATTATCACCTAAAAGTTTAATAAAACTTGACTGTAAAATCATCTGGACCTGCTGAGTCTTAGGGTTCTTTGATTTCTATGGTTACTGGGCTAGTCATATTTTTAAGTTTACTTGAGTCAATTTTACAGTTTAGTTTCTTCCATTTATCTAGTTTTTAGGTTGTTCTGCTATAAGCCTGTATACTATATTCTGTTACAATAAAGAACATTATTATCAGCAGCTATTTCATTCCTTGTTCTATGTATCGCATATGTTATCTTTTCTCTCTCCTCTTTTCCTCTTTGGTGGAAAAATCATACCTGTCAAAGATTGTTCCACTCCCTTAATCTTTTCAGTGAACTTGTTTGTGGCTTCACTGATCAAGAATTTTTATTTTGTTTTTTAGTTTTACTCATTTTTGCTTTTAATTTTTTGATTACTTCTTTTATGTTTACTTATTCTTCTATCTCCTTGAGTTAAATTAATAGTAAATTTACTTTCGGTATTTCTTGTTTTCTAATAAAAGCACCTGAACATACATATACCATATATATATGCACACTGGAAAAAAAGAAATCAATTAGCATATGATAAACACTAAGGTGAGGGTACATCTGGTTCCTCCAGGGCAACTGTGATAGAGGTAGTTGTGTTGTTCCTTTAGGATTGTAGGGTGGTGGAGTTTCTGGCTGCAGTCAGGTCTTCCTGGAGATTCTGAAAGCTATCATAACACTTCACTAAATGTCTTTCGTTTAGACTAGCCAAGGCAACTCAGTTTTCTACAACTGAGATCCTAACCAACCAACTACTAAGATAGAAAAAGAAAGTAGGGGATCAGCTCATTTGCTTACCAGTTGAATTCTACATCAAAGAAAAGAACACCTCTCAGGAACTTTTTTTTTAAAAACACAGATGAAGACTAAAAATAACAGTTTCACAGGAAAATTATAAAAACATCGTGTTGGGAATTACCCTCATTTGTACTATATGCTATAGTTTTCCTAGAAAGACACTATTTTCTTCTAGAAAATATTAGTCTACAAATAAAAAAGAATACATTGTAGGAGGTAATGACCATTTAGAGAGATACAAGGAAATGGGAAACTGAGCACAAGTTTATAAAGAACAACTTCTCATAGGTAGGTACTGATAAGAGTTCTGTTGAAAAATACTGTCATGGTGTCTTACAATCTTGCATACACTTGGCTAAGTCAACTCAGACCCTAAAATGTGAGTATTTGACTCCAGAGGTTCCTAGGCACTGTTGATCCTCACCAGAGGATTTTGGCCCTTTCTCCGTTAAGGGACATTTTGGCATTTTTTTTCAACCTTTACCCAGTAGTGGTTGAATAGAGGTAGGAAGACAGAACTACTGTATTTCAGTGGAATATACACAGCAACACTATAGGTGCCTTAAATAATCCCACTATAAATACCACAATGGTATAAATAATGCTTTTACTCTGTATGAGTGACTTCCATTTAAATATAAAAAAAATAGTAGAAGAGAAAATTATTTGCTCTATACAAACTCTTGAGTTCCTATAAAAATCCAAAAAGAGCAGATTTAATTATGTTGCAAATTCAGCACATGCAAACATCAAATAAAGAACTCTTTATTTGATAATGTATGTTGCCATTTAGGTGTTCAAAATATACATAATGACAAAGACTCTCTCCTTAACTAAAATTTAGTTAGGCTGCTCTGAGCCCCCTATCTATCTGTCTATCTATCTATCTACCTACCTACCTACCTACCTACCTATCTACACAATTTTTAAAAGTTACACTCCACTTACAGTTATTACAAAATATTGGCTCTATTCCCCATGTCGTACAGTACATCCTTGTAGCCTATCTTACACCCAGCTTAGACCAGTTGTATCAAGAATCCTGCAAAGTCAGTTCAGCAAGAACCCCACACACTTTATCTAATTCCCTGGTTTGCCTTCAGCAAACCCTTCCCCTACCCTTGATGTCTCCACTTAGTAATTTTCTATCCACTACCACCCTTGCCATCTTCCTCCCTGGTTATAAATCCCTAGCTGTATTTACTCCTATCCTACAGTAGCATGAGTACACTAAGATAAATCAAACTGCGAAGACTAACATGATCTCTAGGCTCTTTATATTTCCAAACTGGCTTTTCAATAATTTTCTCAAGACTATATTTCCACTTTATCCAAGATACAAAATGAAAACTAACATTTATCATAACTAATAAGAACCTGCTGTATAAAAAATTAAGTTTAAAAAAGTAACATTTATCAATGTTTATTACATGCTAGGTTGTATGTTTAAGAAATCTTATTTAATCTTCATAGCAACCCTGTATTTTTTCTAATAAAATTTACTAAAGTACACCTTGAATTCCAGTGTTTCTAACAATTGCAAGATAATTATTCTTATGTGAAGAACGTATCATAAGTACACTATAATATACCAGACTATGTAGACTAACTATGTATAGGTTCTTTTTAATGTCAAAATAGCTGTAAGCAATTTTCCCAGGATGTCTCAGAAAGAAGTCAATGATTCCATTTTATTAATAATGTATTTTAAAATAATATTTTGGCCTTAGCTAGCATCTAAAATAACTAGGCTGTAGCATGATCAGACTGGTTATTGTAACTTATTTACCATCTAAATTGGATTGCCACTTGGTCATTACAATCTATTGGTAGCAAATACTTTAAAAATCAGGCCAAAAAATCTTTTCCCAGAGGCTAACACTAATTAGTATTCCCAGATACTAATCCTTTTGATATCAGTATTTTACGGTTACTCCTCAGAATAGGAGAGGGACTTACTTCAGGCTATTAAATAAAGTACTTGAAGGTCATCTTCCAAAGGCTCAGAATTCATATTTGACAGCTGACACAAAGTCACCCAAATCTATTTTAAAATTATAATAATGACCATTGCTAACATTTATTGGACTACTTATTCTACGCCAGATGCTGTTTTATGAGCTTTTACACAAACCAACTCATCCAATTCTCTTATAGTCCTATGAGGTAAATACTATTATTATCCTTATTTTAGAAACAAGAAAACTGAAGTACAGAGACTAAGCAACTTTGCGCAAGTTGACACAATTAGAAAAGGGCACTCAGGGTCCATCTCGTTATATTGCCTCATGAGATACATTGGGTTTTACACATAAAAATACAAACATGATAGAAGGATATACAACGAAATTCATGTCATTCTCCTCCTGCTTTTGAGTTAGAGCTATCGTATCTCCACTCCACCACCAAATGAACACACCTGTGATGTGTGTATGTTTGCATATCATTTTAAAACACAAGTGGATTACTATTATTGATATTTAGATTTTCATTTTTACTACATAAACAATATTATATATACATACACATACACACATATACATTTCAAATTTGTTCCAATTTATTTATAAAATACAATCTTAGCAATAAAACTATTGTGTCAAAGATTATGTGCATTACAATTTTGATACATATTTCAAACTGTTCTACAAAAAGGGTGTACTGGAACTTCCCTGGTAGCGCAGTGGTTAAGAATCCACCTGCCAATGCAGGGGACATGGGTTCGATCCCTGGTCCGGAAAGATCCCACATGCCGTGGAGCAACTAAGCCCATGGCCACAACTACTGAGCCTGCGCTCTAGAGCCTGCAAGCCACAACTACTGAAGCCCGCACGTCGCAACTACTGAAGCCCACATGCCTAGAGCCCGTGCTCCACAACAAGAGAAGCCACCACAATGAGAAGCCCGCCCACTGCAACAAAGCGTAGCCCCTGCTTGACACAACTGGAGAAAGCCCGTGCACAGCAACCCAACGCAGCCATAAATAAATAAATAAATTTTAAAAAACTTTAATAAAAAAAGGGTGTACCAATTTACAGCCCTACTAACAGTATGAATACTCAAAATTTAGCTTTTACTAAACCTACAGTGTACATAGTAGGCAGACAGTGTAAATTCATTAAGTGTTGAATGAGCGAACTACTGGCACTCGCAATTATCTATATTTTAAGAAGTATGCTGAGGGGCTTTATGATATTATGAACAAAAGCATCTGGAAAAGGTCACTGAGTAAGAATCCAGAGAACGGGGCAATCCCACGACCACAGTTACTGGGGCCAACGGTGTGTCTCTGCATACTCTCTTCCACGCCTCCCCCAGTGCAGAGCAACATCCACTGAGCAAGTGAACCTTGAGGCCTGACTAACCTCTAGGTCTTCTAGTTTCCCTATATTGGCTTAAACCATTTGGCTATGTTACTTTTTTTAACAAAAAAGTCTTAAGCGATATACCAGATGCCTTGGGTGAGTTGGTTAAGTTCTCTAAACCTCAATTTTTTCATTGGTAAAATGAGACACATTTAGGGTTTAAAGGCCTAGGTATTTAATCTTGGCTCTGACCGTTTCCTAGTTGTATCATTTTGAGCAAGACATTTTACCTCTCTAAGATTTAATTTATTCATGTGTAAAATTGAGATACATGTGAAGAATACGTGAGTTGACATGTGTATGTCAACACAACAGGCACTCAAATGAGAATTATTATCATTATTACTATTACTCATTAAAAAGTATAATTTTTAAAACGTGCAAAGTCTTAAAGTTCCGAATTGGTGTCTAGTGCTAAAAGAAATTTTTAAAAACTTCTCACCAAATTTAACAATTTTGTTAACAATAACAGCGAACACATTCTGAGCATTTATTATTTGCCAAACACAGTTTTAATCAAGTATTAAGCAATGTGATAACCATCAATGGGTTATAGACCTGACTATCCATGAGGTAGGAGGTATTGTTAACCCCATTTTGCAGATGAAGAAACAGAAGCAGGTAGTAAAGTGACTTTCTCAGAGCTGGGATACAAACTCAAGCAGTATGACCACAGAGCCTGTTTTTCTCTTGATCACTTTTACAGTAACTTGTTTTTGTACAGGGTAGAGCTATATATATTCTCTATATATATATAAAATTATTTTTCCAGCTTCAAATTACATGTCTTTATTCTTGAGCAAACCTTTCCCCATTCTCACTCCCTCGAGACTAAAGAGAATCAAAGTATTTGGAAATGGATCTTCATATACACCTCTGTGTATAAAACAAATACGTTGAGAGTACAAAGGTTATATAGTAATAGGAAAAGTTGCTCCATTATGTTTTACGAGATAAAACAAAAAAAAAGATTAATTGTCTTTTCAACCTCTACTAACTTGTTAGAAGTTAAAGATCTATTAAAGATCAGGAAAACACACCCAAGGTTAATGGGACACTCCAGACCCCCATACTCTCTACTCTGAGCACATATGTCACCAAGATCTGATTAAAAGCTAAATCAGATCATATTATATCCCATTCCAGCTCTGCTTAGAATCCTACAGAGTAGATTCCTTACCATGATTCTAAAAACTCTGGCTTCTGCCTACCTCTTCAATTATTTCATACTCCCCTCCCCTCTGACTTATTTTGCTGACAACACACCTGCCTTCTCTCTAATCCTTGAACATGCCAACGCTGCTTTCTGCTTTAGGACTTTTGTTCTCGCTGTTCCCTCTGCCTGGAAGGCTCTGATCCCAGATCTTCCCATGGCTGGCTTCTTTTTGTTATTCAGACCTCAGTTCAAATACCTCCTTCTCTGACTCTCCCTGATCACTTCATAGAAAGAACCTACCTCTACCCCAGTCTTTCTCTATCCCTTTGCCTACTTTATCACCTTCACAGTACTAGTTACTATCTAAAATTATTTATTTATTGGTTATATGTTTATTATCAGTCTCCCTCCCAAATGGAATATAAATACCTTGAAGGCAGGAGATTCAACTCTATTTACTGTATCTAGAGCAGTGCCTGGCATATAGTAGGTCCTAAACAAATATTTGTTTAGTGATTAAGTGAAAAGCACAGAAGAATAATGAGCAAACTACCCTGACCATAGCAGAGACAGGGGACTAAATATTAGAAAGTCAGAAAGAAAACAGAAGAAAATAACTATTCTGGCCCTACTTATTCGGTTTGGTTGTAATACGAATACAAGAAAGATAAGGTAGTTGGAAGTTTAAATGAATGGAAATGCATAAATTAGTTACTGTAGCCCTAATGGCCATATTAATGTATTTTGTTAAGAACCATTCTCTGAAGGACATTTCCTTATGGTCAGTTAATCTTTTCCCATACAAAGTTCTTTTTACTTATTTATAACAAAATATAATTAGGAAAGGAAAGATAACTGATGAATAATCTACTAAATAATTTTTTTTCTTTTTCTTGAGGTACGCGGGCCTCTCACTGTTGTGGCCTCTCCTGTTGTGGAGCACAGGCTCCAGACGTGCAGGCTCAGCGGCCATGGCTCACAGGCCTAGCCGCTCTGCGGCATGTGGGATCTTCCTGGACCGGGGCACGAACCCGTGTCCCCTGCATCGGCAGGCGGACTCTCAACAACTGTGCCACCAGGGAAGCCCCTAAATAATATTTTTAATTTAAATTTCAAAGTAATTTAATTCCAGGTTAAACCAGAAAATTCTTATCATCTAATTCACTTGGCAGAAAATTGGCCACAGAAAAATTTTCATGGCATCCTCTTTCAGGAGAGAGATTTCTTTCATTCAGATATTTAAAAATGCATTCTCAAACTTCAAATTCTTAGGCCTCTGACAACCTCTTCAGTAAATAAAATTATTTGAGAGGATGCTTATACTTCGAGCACTGTAAAATTAAAACTGAATAGTTCATACCTGTAATTAACCAAGTGCACTTCCTATTACTGCTTCCCTGTACTATCTCTGTGATATCAGGCATGTTGTTGACTTTGTTAGTATATGTATTTATCTTTTAGGTCATCTAAAGGTTGTCTACTTAAGTTAAAGTTCAAACTGAGATAGGCTAATGGGGTAGGAAAGTGCTATCTCTAAAACCTCAGGCAATTCAGCTAACGTCTATAAGGAAACTGAATTTTTCTTACTATTTCTTCCAATATGTGTAGTAAAAAGAAGCACATCACTTGACAGCCATCAGATTTGATTATTTGTATTTTCAGTAATCAATAATACCTTAAACTATAAAAAAAAAAGCAGGGATTTCAAAGCATTGAAATTTTTATTCAAGCCCAATCACATAAAACTTACCCTGTTTTTAGATAACAGAAGGAATAAGTATTTTAGTAAAATGTTATTAAGCTACTTTACTGATTTTTACCTAATGACCCAAGAATCAAAGTAGACTTTGACTCAGTCATTTGAAGATGCCTAAAAAAACAATAAAAAATATAAGAGGCATAACTTATGCTTTGTGCAGGTTGTAAAGAAGTGTAAGTTATGCTCTGTGGAACTACACAATAAAGAAATACTATTATTTTAATGAAAATTATAAACATTGTAAAAGTTCCATTCAAAATAGATGGAAGAGTGAAAAATCTCATTTCCCCCTCTATCATCTTATTTTCTTTTGAATTGTCATTCGATAATCAACACTACTGTCTAACTCAATGCCAGACGCATAGGAGGAAGTCAATATAGGCTTTGGGAATGACTTCATTTCTTGCCTCCATACACTCATAATCCATTCAACACCAGTCAACTTCCTGATGTTGATATAAACCAATAATGTTAAAAGAAACCTGACAAAGTGATCCAGGTGTATGTATTTTCGCACATAAGTATCATTTAATATATTAACATTTCTTCCCTGAAAACGCTTTAAGGGATAAAAGTTCATTTAATCAAGACACAGTTTCACACCTAACAACTAGACCTGACTGCACAATACATACTGTGAGATCATATTAAAGTTAATCCACAACTTATCAATTATGGTAAATATCCTAACAAGTTGGACTGTACCATGGAGAGGTAACTATCTAGATCAGCTTTTAAAAACAGGTATGAAATATACACATCAGGATTTCAAACTGACGTACCTTTGCTAAACTATGAAGCGTTTCTTATTCTAGAATTACAATATCTCCATTTGGTAATCTGACACGAACAAGCTGATAAAGGCAATCAGAACAACAGTATATTCTGGCAAAGCTGAAAATTTCCTGAAAGCCTAGAAAAATATGTCTACAACAGATGGATCATTTAGGAAATAAATACAACACTCTGTCAAATGGAGCACTATTCTAATTCCCTAAACTAAAATCAGTAGGAGCTCCACTTTCCAAGAGTCTGTGACATTAGTAAGGCCAAAGAGGAAAAACCTAGAGCTGCACATAAACATATCTGATATGACCGAGAGTGCCACACTGTTAGGTTTCCTGTTAAATATACTAAATTTAGGTAAAGTCCTTACCAGTTAACTTCTTCACAGGTTGGAGCCGAACACTGATAGACTGATGTGTGAGTAAGGGGGAGGATGGAAGAGAGCGAGACATGCCCTCCATAATCCGAATGTGCTGCATACCTTCACTCACTGGAAGTGGTGGGACGGCGTAGTCTGGCTCAAAAGCACAGTCGCTTTCTGTGGAGATGCCACCTGTTACATAGAAGAGAATGGGAGAAAAGAGCTGGTGAGAAAATACTCTTCTACTAAAATTCTTCTCTATTAAAAGTTATCTTTTTGGATGACTCAGCACAGTGTACACTGATATTGATTTTTCACTGTGAAAAGAAAATAAGGAATTCCCAACACACAGATTCATTTCTACGTAACTGGGTACTTAACTTCAGGTCCAGCACTAGGAAACTGAACATGAATAAGACAGGATTCCTCCTCGTAAGGGGCTCACTGTCTCATGAACAACGTAGTCATATAAAAAGTAATTACAGTACAATGCAACAAGTGTTACGATTACAGCAATGGTCTTCAGTTGTCCCTGAGAAGACAAACATGGAAGAAGATATTCCCCTGCTTGACAATCCAATCTGTGCAATTCCTAGTAGGATCACTGTAACCCTATTTCTTATTCTCTTTCTCCAAGAATGTACCTGAAAATATAAATGGGTAAGACTAACATTATATGGTGATTTTTGAATCTGCTCAAACATTTAAAAAAAGAGTAAATGATATGCTGTTTACTTCCACTTACGTACTGTTGACTTCTACTTCCAGCAATGGCAGATTATATACTTCAGACCAACCTTTCCCTAAGAAAACTACAACTATATACATTTTAAAAATCTTCCTGAAGGCACTGGAGAGTTAATAGCATGATGAAGAATTACAAGAAGACTGAGACCTGGTATTTGGGGCCACTTTTTACTTTGTGGCATCTGAAAGGCTAAGAAGCCATTGACAGTTTTACAGAGCTGGGAAGACAAGTACTGGAATGGCTGGAGAACCAAGTTGCGAAGGGGGAGCTGGTGTAACTCCAACACTTTTGTTTGGAACCCCAAAGGGCTACATTCTAGGAGTGTGTATAAACCAAAACTAGGGACTTCCCTGGTGGCGAGTGGTTAAGAATCTGCCTGTCAATGCAGGGAACACGGGTTCGAGCCCTGGTCCGGGAAGATCCCAGATGCCACGGAGCAACTAAGCCCATGTGCCACAACTACTGAGTCTGTGCTCTAGAGCCCACATGCCACAACTACGGAGCCTGCATGCCACAACTACTGAAGCCCACACACCCTAGAGCCTATGCTCCTCAACAAGAGAAGCCACCGCAATGAGAAGCCTGCACACCACAACAAAGAGTAGCCCCTGCTCTCTGCAACTAGAGAAAGCCCACATGCGGCAAGAAAGTCCCAACACAGCCAAAAATAAATTAATTTATTTATTTTAAAAAAAACAACAACAAAAAAACTAGACTGGCCTTTACAGGACTGAAGCTCAGCTCCAAATGTCTACCACAAAATTTAATTAAGGCAATCTTGGATTGCTAGTCCCTGACAAAAACAAACATAAATCTTCTTAGAAGAAGATAACATCACCACAGATCTCAAAATACTTCCACAATTTTTCATATACAATATCTGGTCCTTAACTAACAATAACAAAAAGAGAACATGAAAAAAGCAAATCAGAAAGATCATGCAAAATAAAGTCTTAGAGGGAATACAGACTATGGAACAATAAGACACAGAATTTAAACTAGTATGCTTAACACCAAAAAGATTAAAATACTTAGGAATGAATTTAACCAAGGAGGTGAAAGATCTGTACATTGAGAACTATAAGACACTGATGAAGAAACTGAAGACACAAATATATGGAAAGATATCCTGTATTCATGGACTGTAAGAATTAATATTGTTAAAATGTCCATACTACGCAAAGTAATCTACAGATCCAATGTAATCCCTATCAAAATTCCAATGGCATTTTTTCACAGAAATAGAAAAAGCAACTCTAAAATTTGCATGGATCCACAACAGACTCTGAATAGCTAACGTAATCAAGTAATCTTGAGCAAGAAGAACAAAACTGGTGGCATAACACACTTCCTAATTTCAAGTTATATTACAAAACAGTAGGAAGACAATTTGGTACTAGCACAAAAACAGACACATAGATCAATGGAACAGAACAGGGAACTTAGAAATAAACCCATGCATATACGGTCAACTAATCTTTGACAAAGGCACCAAGAATATACAATGGGGAAAGGATAGTCTCTTCAATAACTAGCATTGGAAAAACTGAATATCCACATGCAAAAGAATGAAACTGGATCCTTATCCTACACCATACACAAAAATCAACTGAAAATGGGTTAAAACTTAAACCTAAGACCTGAAACCATAAAGCTCTTAGAAGAAAACACAGGGGGAAAAGAACATGAAATTCATCTTGAAAATGATTTTTTTGGATTTGACATCAAAAGCACAAGCAACAAAAACAAAAGTAAAGCAAGTGAGACTATATCAAACTAAAAAGTTTCTGCACAGCAAAGGAAACCATCAACAAAATGAAAAGGTAACCTACAGAATGGGAGAAAATGTTTGCAAACCATGTATCTGATAAGGGGTTAATACTAAAAATATGTAAAGAACTCATACTCAATAGCAAAATAAAACAAACAAACAAAAAAACCTAATTAAAAAATGGGCAGGATTTCCCTGGTGGTGCAGTGGTTAAGAATCTGCCTGCCAACGCAGGGGACATGGGTTCGAGCTCTGGTCCAGGAAGATCCCACAAGCCGCAGAGCAGCAAAGCCCATGCGCCACAACTACTGAGCCTGCACTCTAGAGCCCGTGAGCCAGAACTACTGAAGCCTGCGTGCCTAGAGCCCGTGCTCCTCAACAAGAGAAGCCACTGCAAGGAGAAGCCCACGCTCCACTACAAAGAGTAGCCCCCACTCACCGCAACTAGAGAAAGCCCACGCACAGCAACGAAGACCCAACACAGCCAAAAAAATAATTATAAATAAATAAATAAATTTTTTAAAAAAATGGGCAAAGGACCTGAATAAATATTTTCCAAAGAAGACATACGAATGGCCAACAGGCACATGAGAATGTACTCAACATCAACAATCATCAATCACAAAAATCAAAATCACAATGAGATACTACCTCATACCTGTTAGGACAGCTATTACCAAAAAGTCAAAAGATAATAAGTATTGGCAATGATGCAGAGAAAAAGGAACCCCTATACACTGTTGGTGGGAATGTGAATTGGTACAACCATTACAAAAAACAGTATGGAGATTCCTCAAAAAATTAAAACTAGAACTACCATATGAACCAGCAAACCTACTTCTGAGCATATATCAAAAGGAAGTAAAATTACTATTTCAAAGAGATACTTGCACTCCCATGTTCACTGCAGCATTATTCAAAGTAGCCACAATATAGAAACAATTTCAGTGTCTGTCAATGGATGGATGGATGAAGAAAATGTGATTTTACAAACACACACACACACACATACACACTCTCTCCCTCTCTCTCTCCCTCCCTCCCTCCCTCCCTCTCTCTCTGAGGAATATTATTCAGCCTTAAAAAAGAAGGAACTCCTTCCACTTGCAACAACAGGGATGAACCTGGAGGACATTATGCTAAGTGAAATAAGCCACCAGACACAGAAAGAAATAATCTCTATGTAATCTCACTTATATGTGGAATCTAAAAAATAAGGTCAAAATCATAGTAGTAGAGAGGAGAATGGTGGTGGCAAAAGGAGATGTTGGTCAAAGGGTAAAAACTTTCAGTTATTAGATGAATAAGTTCTGGAGACCTAATATACATCATGGCTCTTAGACACAGTCAATTACTGAGACAAAAGTGCTGAGAGTTTCTATTGAGAAATACTGACCAAATGCTGTATTAAAATTGTGTCATGTTATGTAAAAAGAAAAAAATTAACATGCTTAATATATATATTTTTTTTTGCGGTACGCGGGCCTCTCACTGCTGTGGCCTCTCCCGTCGTGGAGCACAGGCTCTGGACGCGCAGGCTCAGCGGCCATGGCCCATGGACCCAGCTGCTCCGTGGCACGTGGGATCCTCCCGGACCGGGGCACGAACCCGTGTCCCCAGCATTGGCAGGCGGACTCTCAACCACTGCGCCACCAGGGAAGCCCAACATGCTTAATATTTAAAGAAAGTAAAAGTTTAGAATTTCAGCAATGAATTATGAAAATAAAAACTCAATAGGTGGATTGAAAAAACAGATTAGACACAGATGAAGAGAGAATTAGCAAACTGGAAGATAAAACATTTGTGCATCAAAGGACACTATCAAGAGAGTGAAAAGACAACCCTCAGAATGGTAGAAAATATTTGAAAATCATTTATCTGATAAGAGTCTAGAATTGAGGGGACTTCCCTGGCAGCCCAGTGGTTAAGACTCCGTGCTTCCACTGAAGGGGGCACAGGTTCAATCCCTGGTTGGGGAACTAAGATCCCACATGCCAGAGTGGCACAGCCAAAAAAAGTTTTTAAAATAAAAAACTTAAAAAAAAAAGAGTCTAGAATCAAGAACATAAAAAGAACTCCTAGTACTCAACCACAAAAAGAGACACAATGCAATTTAAAAGTAGGCAAAAAACTTGAGCAGACATTTCTCCAAAGAGAAATGTACAATACAAATGGACAATAAGCTCATAAAAAGATACTCATATCATCATTCATTAAAGAAATACACATCAGAGCCACAATGAAATACCATTTCACACCCAGTAGAATGGCTATTAAAACAACAACAACAAAGAAGTGTTGGTAAGGATGTGGAGAAATTAGAACCTTCATACATTGCTGGTGGGAATATAAGATGGTACAGCTGCTGTGTAAAACAGTTTGGCAGTTCCTCAAAAAGTTAGACACAGAATTACCATACAACCCAGCTATCCCTCTTCTATGTATATACCCAAAGGCAATGAAAACAGGTTTTCAAGCAAAAACCTGAACATGAATGTTCACAGAAGCATTATTCATAATAGCCAAAAAGCAGAAACAACTCAAATGTCATTAATTGATGAATCAATAAACAAAATGTGGTATATCTATAAAATGAAATATTATTTAGCAATAAAAATAATGAAGGCTTGATTCATGCCACAACACTGATAAACTTTGAAAACATTCTACTAAGTGTAAGAAGCCAGACAAAAACAATGCCACATGTTGTATGAGTCCATTTATATGAAATGTTCAGAATAAGCAAATCCAGACAGAAAGTAGATTAGTGGTTGCCAGGGATGACTACAGGAATGAGGAGTGACTGCTTAATAGGTACAGGGTTTCCTTTTGGGGTGATGGATTATATAGCAGTGATGGTTGCACAACACTGTAAATGTACTAAAACCACTGAATTGTACACATTAAAATGGTTAAAATGGTAAGTTACCGCAATTAAAAAATATTACGTAGATATTTACCACCCACTCACATATTTATTCAAACCAGAAGACTAGTAATCATTCATTTCTTCCCATCACATCCCTTTGCAACAAATGCAATAGCTATTCTGCAGAGTATCAACCTCATATAGAGTTCAAATCTACCATGTTCTCTTCATTTCTCCTATCACTACCATAGTCCAGATCACTACTATCTTTCCCCCAAACTTCTGTTGGTGGAAATCTAGGACTTATTCCTTATCTTTGGATTTCAAAACTTTTACCAGAATAGGTCTTAACTTTTTATTTCTCATTAGTCACTGGGTCCTTTCCTTTACTATATTGACCAATTATTTTCTTCCAACCGTTCTTTTCTCTTTCTCTCTGGAACTGTGATCAGATGAAATCTCCTAGACCTATTTCACAAGTCTCTTTATTAATAGATTTCTAATCTTTGGGCTTTCATGAATAGACATGAGACTGATTTATATGGAATTATAGTATTTTACAGGTTTACAAAGAGGTATGTCATTAGTGTAATAATTCCCTAATTAAAGAAAAATCAGCACTAGATTGTTTAAAGACAATATACCTAGAAGAATGCATTTGATTTAGTGAAGTATCTCTTTTCATTTGAAATGTTCTAATGTTAAAACTTAGCTGATAATTTTAGAATCTAATAATACTCCTTAAGGAATAATACTGCAATTAGTCCAGTATGGATGTCCTAATTTACTTTTTTGCTTAAAAATATTTTCCTCTATCTTCTCTGCCCTATAAATACAGAGAAAAAACTAAAAATATATGTTTCAAGTAAAGAAAAGTACTGGTATGCATGAACAGAATTGGACTGCATTAGTCATTTTTTCTTGGGTAACTAACAACCTCAAAATCTCTGTAGTCTACAACATTCACTTTTATGCTCATGAATCTGTAGATTGACTGTGGGTCAGCTGATCTTGGTTGGGTTATCAAGTTCAGAACTATTCCAATGTGTCATTCATATTGGGCCTAGTCACTGAAGGGGCAGTGAATATGTGGGGCACACTCTTGTCATGGTAGATCACAGGGCTGCAGGAGACCAAGTTAAATCAGAGGAGCATATTTAAGACATCTGTTCACTAATATTTTACTGGCCCAAGCAAGTCCAAGAACAACATCAATGGGGCATGGAAATACACCTGGTGCATTTCAGTGGGAACCACTGAAAAGCTGCATAGCAAAAGAAATGGATGTATAATTTTATAACAGGAAGGAAGTAAAAAATTTGAAATCCAATTTACCAGGACTTCCCTGGTGGTCCAGTGGCTAAGACTCCACACTCCCAATGCAGGGGGTCCGGGTTCAATCCCTGGTCAGGGAACTAGATCCCACTTGCCGCAAATATAGAGTTCGCATGCCGCAACAAAGATCCCGCATGCAGCAATGAAGACCCCCGTGCAGCAACTAAGACCCAGCACAGCCAAGTAAAAAAATAAACGTTAAAAAAAAAAAAAAGAAATCCAATTTACCAAGCATGTAAGATGATATTTACTGGTACTCCAAATTACTCAATCTTCATTTTCCTACCACTCACTTTTCCTGCTATAATCAACTGAATAAAAGTTACTGAAATAATGTGATAGAGATATGGCAGAATAAAATAAACTGCTAATGTGACAGAAAAATTCAGTTTTGCTGGATACCCGGAGATTAGATATTCAAAAGTTGAATTAAGATAGCACAGGGAGGGCTTCCGTGGTGGCACAGTGGTTAAGAATCCGCCTGCCAATGCAGGGGACACGGGTTTGAGCCCTGGTCCAGGAAGATCCCATTAGTTGCTACGGAGCAACTAAGCCCGTACGCCACAACTACTAAGCCTGTACTCTAGAGCCTGAGAGCCACAACTACTGAGCCCACACACGTAAAGCCCATGCTCCGCAACAAGAGAAGCCACCACAATGAGAAGCCTGTGCACAGCAATGAAGAGTAGCCCCCACTCCCTGAAACTAGAGAAAGCCTGCATGCAGCAACGAAGACCCAACGAAGCCAAAAATAAATAAATAAAATAAATAAATTTGTTTTAAAAAAAAATAAAGATAGCACAGGGATATCAAGTATATGGACACTAAAGAAATGTTAGGAGTAATTATGACTCAAAAAAATTTCAGTCCTAAGTCTTATATTTAGTACAGATGATTACGAGATATTAAAGTTCAAGTTAATAAAGAAATTCTTTAGCTGAAGGCCGTACCTATTCTACAGAACTGCCTTCTAATTTTTCAAGTTACATAAATAACCACAAATAAAACTTATAAATCAAAAGCCTCTAGCATGATAATTCATTAAACTGTATACATTACTTATGAATTTTCCAGTTTATATGTTATTAAAAGTTATTTTAAAAAGTACACAGAGAAACAAAACAAAACAGAGCATGGTGGTAAACTAGTCCCTAAAGTCAAAGGGCTTTTACATATTTCAGAAACAAAGGGGTTTTGCCTGAAATTATTCCAAATATCATTTTAACTTACAGCACTCGGTGACTCATTAATAGTCTCATAACGTGCCCATAATATCGGGCAGGAAACAGGCCAAGAGAAGTGTAATAGCTAGTACGGGGTCATGTAATCAGACAGCACGCCTGCCTATGCAGAAAATTTTAAGTAATCTAGAAAAAATTCCACTAGAAAAAAACAAGTGAGTTAGACAAACTCAAAGATTACAGAGTCCGTATACAAGAAGCAAATTTCCAGCAATGAATATGCAGAAAATTTAAAAAAATTTAAACCAGTAACACCAAAACAGCACCATTAAAAACATGAAATAATTAGGAAGAAATCTAACAATATATGTACAATATTTGTATGCTGAAAACTACAAAACACTGATGAAAGACATCAAAGACCTAAATGGAGAGATATACTATTGACCTGTTCATGGATCTGAAGATTTTAGGATGCTAGGTCTCAAAGTGATCTACGGGTTTAAAGCGATCCTAATGAAAATCCAGCAGTCAATTATTCTGGTAGAAATCAAAAAGCTGATTTTAAACTCATGTAAAAACAAAGGGACTAGGATAGATAAAATAATTTTGAACAGTAAAATCAAAGTTTGGAGTCTCACAGCACCTCATTTCAAGACTAATGTGAAGTTACTGTAATCCAGACAGTATGTGGTATTGGTAAAAGAATGGACACAAAATCAACGGAACACAACAACTCAGAGGCACTGGTAAAGTTCACAGTCCAGGGGCACAGGCTCACCAAAAGACTGAGACCTAATCATAGGACTACAGAATGCTTCCCACCCCACTCCCACCTTAAAATTACATTACTATTTGCCGCAGTTCATTTTATCCAGTACACCATATTCACCTTTCAGCAGAAACTTACATGGCATACTAAAAGTTAAAAAAACAAATAAACAAAAAACAGTATGAAGAGACAGTGCACGCATCAGAACCAGCCTCAGATATGGCAAAGATGTTGGAATTATAAAACTGTGAATTAAAAAAATGAAATACTTAGGTATAATTCTAACAAAATATATAGAAGATCTATATGAGGAAGACTACAAAACTCTGATGAAAGAAGTCAAAGAAAATCTAAATAAATGGAGAGAAACTCCCATGTTCATGGATACAAAGCATCAATACTGTCAAAATGTCAATTCTCCCCAAACTGATCTAGCAGACTTAATGCAAACCCAATCAATATTTGTTGATATTGAAAAACTGATTCTAGAGACTTCCCTGGTGGTCCAGTGGTAAAGAATCCACCTTACAATGCAGGGGACGCAGGTATGATCCCAGGTCGGGGAACTAAGATCCCACACACGACGCTGAGGGGCAACTAGTTCCATGCGCCACAACTACTGAGCTTGTACGCCTCAACTAGAGAGCCCACGTGCTGCAAACTACAGAGGCCACGTGCTCTGAAGCCTGCGTGCCGCAAGTAGAGACAGAAAACCCACGCGCCACAACTAGAGAGAAGCCCGTGCACAGCAACAAAGAGCCCATGTGCCACAACGAATGATCCTGCATGCCTCGACGAAGATCCCATGTGCCACAACTATGACCAGATGCAGACATAAAAATTAAATAAATAAGAAAGAAAAACTGATTCTAAAATTTATATGGAGAGGCAAAAGACCCAGAATACCCAACTCAATATTTGAAGGGGAAGAACAAAGATGGAGGACTGACACTGCTGAACTTCAAGATGTACTATAAAGCTACAGTAATCAAGGCAGTGTGGTACTGATGAAAGAACAGACAGACAAATCAATGGAACAGAACAGAAAGCCCAGAAATAGACCTACATAAATATAGCCAAAGGAGCAAACACAGTACACTGGAGAAAAGATAGTCTTTTCAACAAATGATCCTTAGACAACTGGACATCCACCTCCAAAACAATAAATCTAGACACAGACCTTACACCCTTCATAAAAAATTAACTCAAAATGGATCACACACTTAAATGTAATATGCAAAAGTATAAAACTCCTAGAACATCACATGGAAAATCTGGATAACCTTGAAGACATGATCCACGAAAGCAATAACTGATGATCTAGACTTCATTAAAATTTAAAATGTCTGCTCTACGAAAGACACTGTCAAGAATATGAGAACACAAGCCTCATACTGAGAGAAAATGTTTTAAAATATATCCAAAGTATACAAACTCAATGATAAGAAAAAAAATTAAAACATGGGAAAAGACCTGGACACCTCACTAAAGAGGCAAATAAGTATACGAAAAAGACATTCAATATATGTCATTAGAGAACTGCAAATTAAAACAACTCAAGGTACCACTGCACACCTATTAGAATGGCCAAAATCCAAAGCACTGACAACACCAAATGCTGGTAAGGATGTGGAGCAACCGGATCTCTCGTTCATTGCTGGTGGGAATGAAAAATGGTGCAGCCACTTCGGAAGACAGTTTGGCAGTTTCTTACAAAACTAAACATACTCTTACCTTACAATCCAGCAGTCATGCTCCTTGGCATTTACCCAAATGAGTTGAAAACTTATATCCATACAAAAACCTGCACATGGATATTAACGGCAGCTTTATTCACAACTGTCAAAACCTGGAAGCAACCAAGATGTGCTTCAGTGAATGGATAAACTGGTACATCCAAACAATAGAATATTATTCAGCACTAAAAAGAAATGAGCTATCAAGTCATGAGACGTCATGGAGGAACCTTAAATGTGTATTACTAAGTGAAAGAAGCCAATCGGAAAAGGGTACATACTGTATGATTCCAACTATATGACATTCTGAAACAGGCAAAACAATGGAAACAGTAAAAAGATCAGTGGTTTCCAGGGATTGTAGGGAGGGAAGGATCAACATTTAGAGTATAGAGGATTTTTAGGGCAGTGAAGCTATTCTACATGATACTATAATAGTAGGTATATGTCATTATACATTTGTCAAAATCATAGAATGTACAACATCAAGAGTGAACCCTAGGGACTTTCCTGGTGGCACAGTGGTTAAGAATCCACCTGTCAATGCAGGGGACACGGGTTTGAGCCCTGGTCCAGGAAGATCCCACCTGCTGCGGAACAACTAAGCCCGTGTGCTACAACTAGTGAGCCTGCGCTCTAGAGCCCGCAAGCCACAACTACTGAGCCCACGTTCCACAACTACTGAAGCCCACGCGTCTAGAGCCTGTGCTCCACAACAAGAGAAGCCACCACAATGAGAAGCCCGGGCACCGCAATGAAGAGTAGCCTCCCCTTGCCGCAACTAGAGAAAGCCCGCGTGCAGCAATGAAGACCCAATGCAGCCAAAAAATAAAATTAATTTAAAAAATATATATTTTTAAATAAAAATGAAAGGCTTCCTTAAAAAAAAAAAGAGTGAACGCTAATGAAAAAGAGTGAACCCTAATGTAAACTATGAACTTTGAGTGATAATGATGTGTCAATGTCGCTTCATCTATTTTAACAAATGTACCACTGTGGTGCTGGGATGTTAACAGTGGAGGAGGCTGTGGGTGTGTGGGTGCAAGAGGCATATATAGAAACTCTGTACTTTCCACTCAATTTTGCTGTGAACCTAAAACTACTCTAAAATAGAAAATCTATTTTTTTTTTTTTTTTTTTTTTTTTTTTTTTGCGGTACGCGGGCCTCTCACTGTTGTGGCCTCTCCCATTGCGGAGCACAGGCTACGGACGCACAGGCCCCGGACGCACAGGCCCAGCAGCCACGGCTCATGGGCCCAGCCGCTCCGCGGCATGTGGGATCCTCCCCGACCGGGGCACGAACCCGTGTCCCCTGCATCGGCAGGCGGACTCTCAACCACTGTGCCACCAGGGAAGCCCGAAAATCTATTTTTTAAAACAAATAAATCTATAACCAAAAACCAACCAAAAAGAATGGGTAGAATACATATCTGAAGACTATGAAAATAAACAGTAGCAGGCAGATTGGAAAAGCAGCACAGAATGTGAAGTTCCATTGAAGTGGTGGTGAGTTTGCCATGTTTTTTTCTCAGGTATTGCCTCACCTGGACTCAAAGGCAGCCCAAAACTGAGACGTGTACACCGGGTAAGAAAAAGCTCCAAGAAAATCCCTCCCTTTCTAGTGAGGAACAGGGAAGGGGGCCCTTGCTAGTCTGAGAAACTAGGGGAAATCCCTCCTTTTTCCCTTCTCTTCTATCCTGGTCTCCAGCCAATTCTATGGCAGTAGCAGCAGAGAGATGGTAGTGGTGACTGGGCAGGAACCTAAAACCCTGGGAGAAGTGAACCCTTTTTTCTGACCCCAGGAATTGTAATCCCAGGAGTGTGAGGCAAATCCTCACTGCTTTTTATTTCTCTGTCCTCTTATCACTTGGCTTGGATACAGACACAGTTGTAGGAATTGAACAGTGGAACAGGGAAACTAGAGTCCCTGTTTTTTAGCCAGACTACTGGCAAGGGAGAGTCTGAGAGCTGGAAAATGTTGGTAAGATTGGGGTGTGGAGGTGTATCAAGCAAACAATCCCATAGAGTTGTATATGAACTTCAGGGCTCACCTCTGAGCTCTGCGTGCATGGACGTGACCCTAAACATCCATACCATAGGCTTTAAGAACAGAGCAACAAGACATACTTACTACCACTCTGGTCCCAGAATGGATACTGGGTCCCACACGTGGAAATGATCTAAATAGAAATGCTCAGAAAACCGAACTGACGTTGCAACTAGAGCCCCGAGAATGCAGGTAGGAATCTGTTTCCTGAACATAATCTGGTTGACTAGCCACTGACATACACACACACGCGCGCACGCGCGCGCGCACACACACACACACACACACACACACACAAATCAACCTTCTCCTTAGAACTTAAATAAAACCTAGGGTCTCATATCATAATATTCAAAATGTCCAAGATATAATCCAAAATAATATGGCATATGAAGAAACAGGGAAATCTCAACATGAGAAGGAAAAGTCAACAGATGTTACTCCCAAGATTATACAGATATTAGAATTAAACACCAAAGACCTTAAAGCAACTATTACAACAATGCTTCAATAAGTAAAGGCGGGCTTCCCTGGTGGCACAGTGGTTGAGAGTCCGCCTGCCGATGCAGGGGACACGGGTTTGTGCCCCAGTCAGGGAAGATCCCACATGCCGCGGAGCAGCTGGGCCCGTGAGCCATGGCTGCTGAGCCTGCGCGTCCGGAGCCTGTGCTCCTCAATGGGAGAGGCCACAACAGTGAGAGGCCCGCGTACTGCAAAAAACAAAAAATTTTAAAAATTAAAAGAAATAATAAGTAAAGGCAAACATTATTGAATGAATGGGAAGACAGAAAATTTCAAAATCTAGTGTGTAGTTTACACATACAACACATCTCCTTTTGGACCAGTCACTTTTCAAGTGGTCAATAACTACTGTATTGCACAGTAAAGCTTTACACCTATGTCCAGAATCAAGTTCATTTAGTTTCTAGAATATAAGGCAAAAAGTATGATCCAATCACGAAATACTGGAAAGATCCTAGAGTGATGACTCTTACCACATTCCCATTCAACTCATCGATACGGCCTAAGCAGAAGAAAGACAAACCTTAGAGAATGCCAATGGATTTTTGTAACTTATTCAGGTTGTGTATCCCACTGCTGCTGCTGCTTTAGATGTGGTTTTCTTGCTAAAGCAAATCAACATATCCCTGGTACCAGGTCTGCAGCTACAGACCTGAGAATGAGATCATCGTAAGTGGTAAGCATTCAGCTGTCAGGGTTAGCTATACATTTTCACTGGCCTACCTGCTATTAATTCTCCTGGTCTTAGGAATAATCTAATCCACAGGGACCTTAACTGCCTTTCCATTCTAAGGGCACCATGCTGGTCTACTACACTAATAATTTCATGCTGATTAGACTTGGTGAACAAGAAGCAGCAACTGATCTAAATACTGTGGTAAAATATATGCACTCCAGAAGGTGGGAAATCAATTCCACAAAAATTCACAGGTCTTCCACACTGGTAAAATTTCTGTGAGCCCTATGGTCTTGAGCAATTCAAGATATCCCTTCCAAGGTGATGAAGTTGCTGCACCTACTCTCTCTTAATACTGAGAAAGAAGTGCAATGCCCAGTAGACCTCCTTGGATTTTTGAAGCAATCTGTTCCTCATTTGGGTATGCAGCTATGAACCATTTACCAAGACTGCTGGATGTGAGAGAGGCCCACAACAATTGAAGGCTCTGCAACACATACGGGCTGCTGTGAAAGCTGCTTTGCACTTGGGTTATATAACCCACTAGGATCCAGTGTTGCTTGACATATCTGTGCTAGATAGGGATCTTGAACGGTTATTGCACAACTTTAGGTGAATCTCAGGCCAGATCTCCAGTATTCTGTAAAAAAGCTATGTCATCCGGTACAAATAACTATCACCCTTTTTCGAAAAACAGCTTTTGGCTTACCACAGGGCCTTAGAATGAATGCCTGATCATGGGCCACCATGTTACCATGTGACCTGGGCAGTCCATCATGAACTAAGTTTTGTTGGACCAACAAAGCAATATGGTTGGGTGTGTACTGAAGCACTTCATCATCAGAAGGAAGGGATGTACATGAGATCAGGCTTGAGCAGGTCCTGAAGGCATAAATAATTTGCATAAGCAAGTGGCCCAGATGCCCAAGGTTCCTAATTCCTGCTATATTGCTTCTTTTCTCTCAATCTGGATATATTTTATCTCATGGAGAATTCTCTATGACCATCTCACTGAGGGGGAAAAAAAATTAATCTTGTTTACTGATATCTCTGCATGATAACATGCAGATGACAACAATACTAGAGCCCCATTCTGGGGTCCTGAAGGACAGTGGTGAAGGGAAACCCTTCCAGGGCCAGAAGTATGAACAGGGTACCTAGTTGTTCATTTTGCCTGGGAGGAGAGATGACAGAGATACTGTTCTATACTGACTCAAGGACAGTGTTTAATGGTACGACTGGATATTCAGAGATTTGGAAGGAATAATTAGAGAACTGGTGACAAGGAAATCTGGGGATAAGGTATATGGACAGACCTCTTTGAAAGGGCACAGAATATGAAGCAATTTATGTCCCATGTGAATGCTTACCAAAGGGCAAACTCTACAGAGAAGGTGCTTAATAACCCCGTAGATAAGACGACCAGTTTGGAGGACTAAGCCAGTCTCTTTACCCAGCCATTCTATCTTTGCCCAGTGGGCTCATTAACAAAGAGGCCATGGTAGCAGGATGCAATTTATACATGGGCTCAGCAATATGGGCTTCTGCTCACCGAGGCCAACCTGACTACAGCCACAGCTGAGTGTCCAACCTGCCAAAAGTTCACGCATGCACTGGGGAAGAGGCAGGTGGATGCCCCCAATACACGGTACCATTCATGCGATGGTTGGTCAGTTGTCTCTCTACTCATTTCTAGTCCCTGGTGACTTCCCCTTCCTTCTTAGTAAATCAATTATGAATGTAAAATAAATATTGTTTATAGTGTCAAGGATTTCAGACTGTCTTAGTCTGCCCCCTTGTGGGAACCAGCTCTTCAATCTTTCACTAGGAATAAAATTTATTAAATCCAGCCTGGCCTCAAACAAAACAAAACACAAAATGTATTTATTAGATAATAATTTTACCCTAGGCTTCACTAATAGGTTCCTTCCTCATCCTTTGTTATCCAACTCTTTATGACCCTTCAATAAAACTTATGAAGTTTTTCAAAGAGGTTTTTGTCATTTTTATCTCTTGCGAGAAGAATTCAGATAAAAATATTTTAAATCAGAATCTTTCTAAATGTCCAACATACCTTTTCCAACCTTTTTAGTTCCCATGCTTTTATTCCGTTTCATTCATAAATATGGATAAGCAAGGAGTGGCTTCTACAAGCCTTCTAGTGTTAACTAGTCCAATTATCATAATACTAAGTAGGATACTTAATATGTTCTGACACAAAACGTGATTAGGGTTGCATATTCCTAGAGTTTAAGATATTACTAAGTAAATTATTATGAATCACTTTGAAAATCTGAACACTCATTGATGAGGAAATGGTGGAATAAATTATGGATTACTTAGCTAAGGAGGATTATACAGATTTTAAGAAATTAGAATTTAAGTATGTTCCTGGAGGGATGGCCATGCTACACTGTTAACTGAGGGAGAAGAGAATTAAAACTGCATTTTAGGTTTTCCCTGGTGGCGCAGTGGTTGAGAGTCCGCCTGCCAATGCAGGGGACACGGGTTCGTGCCCCGGTCCGGGAAGATCCTGCATGCTGCAGAGCGGCTAGGCCCGTGAGCCATGGCCGCTGAACCTGCGTGTCTGGAGCCTGTGCTCCGCAATGGGAGAGGCCACAACAGTGAGAGGCCCGCGTACCGCAGAAAAACAAAAACAAAAACAAAAAAATGCATTTTATTTTTTTAAATCTTCAAAGTAATACATACACATACACACACACACACACACACACACACACACACACACATATCCATGCATGTGCCAGTATGACTTTAGCGGAAAACATGGAAGGATACAGACTGAATACAATTAATGCTAGTTACTTTAGGGGAGTGCAAGAGGAAGAAGCCCTAACATATCCTTTTTAAATGTCTACATTGTTTGGTAAAAGTAATTTTTTACTTAATACAATTATTATATCTCACATTAAAAAATATAAAGTGTAACTGAAATATATAAACACATTCTGACATACCCCTAGCACCCTAAGATAGTAAGAAATTGTTGGCTAGAGGGCCAATTTCAAGTTTAATTTTTTGGAAAAAAGAGTGTTACACAAAGAATTATCAACAAGAAGTTAAATCTCAGAAGAAACATATGACAAGAAATAAAGACACTTCAGAGGGATTTGTCATTTAAGGTCAGATCTTTTCAACTCTGTTGGTCCAACCACCAACAAACAAATTTGTGTTTTAAATATAAGAATGGAAAGATTCTAAATATGTGCTACCAACAAGGCTGATTTGAAACTTTTGGCATAGATTAGTGTAAAGCCTGAAATATTTTCTGACTGAAAATAATACTTCACAGCATTACTCTGAGAATTAAATGAGGATTTTGTGAAAGCACCTAGCTCAGAGCCTGGCACATATGTATTATTAAATTTTTTTTCTTTATTCCTAAAGCAATCTATGTTGAAAGCTAAATAATTTTTATCAGAAGGAGAAAGTACTAAAACAACAAAATAATCCTGTACATTAGTGATGCCACTATGCCAGATATACTCTTACACTGAGATAAAGAAATGATATACTGAATATTGAAATAATTTTCCTTATCATTCTATATAATAAAACACTCTGGGTTTAATAAAGAAATCATCGTCACCAGACTAAAGATAATTTGTATACGTTTCAAGCACACGAACATCTCATTTCTACGAAATATTTCATATGTTTATAAGGAAAGAAAAAGAACCAGGAGATAGCATATTTGAAAATTTAGTACATTATTACTATAGATACACCAGCATGCAATAATCAAATGAAACCAGCTACAAATAATGGGAATCACACGAAGTCAAATACTGTGCAATTTCCCAGTCTTCCAGCATGAACTGATCATAGGCATTATTATACCAATACATATCGTATATATCAGAGTCTAATGCCTGCATAATGTTATCTTTGCAGGAGTAAATCAAAACTGGGTTTCAGCCATATTACATTAGTTCATGCACCTATTTAGTATCTAGAAGCAGTAAGTCGGCTTATGTACAGATGACCTCTAATGAAAAAATCATTTGATTCAGAAAATGGAGCTAGTACAATAAAAAAAAACAATTCTGATGAAGTACCCCATGATTCCTGAAATACAGAACCAGAATTCCTAGAATTGATAAGCTTCCTTCATCAATTCGATGGCCTAAATGCAAGACACTGGTACTGTGCTAGATGCTAAGATCCTACCATTAATGAACTCCTAGATTACTAAGAAAAACAGAGATCCAACCGACAAATAAGACCAGATGTGGTATGTAATATAACCCAATAATGCACAAAATGCTACGCTGGAAAGCAGAAAATAACCAGCCAACCTTAAAAGGCTATACTAGGTTAAACTGTCACAATCAGTTTTACAGTCTTATTTCAAGAGCCTCAATTCACAAATCAATAGATAGTTGATAGTCTGACAAACTACATACATCCAACAAATTCCTCACACTGCGGCTTTACTTTTTCAGTTACGTAAATAACAGAAGTGAATATTGGATCAATATGTGACCTGGGCACATCCACATACTTTCCCACGCACACTAAGTGCCAGATATTTGTTCATTCCTTCATTCAGCAAATACTGAAAAAATTTTATATGCAAGTGTTCTAAGGCTAGAGTGGTGAATAAGACGAAGTCTCTGCTCAAATGAAACCAGTTTTCTGGTAGTTGAGACAACAATGAACAAGTAAAGTAGTGGCAATTATGAAGGTTAGAGCTGGGTGTTTAGGTGGTCAGAGAGAAGGCCTCTCTCACTTAAGAAGAAATCTACAGTCCTTTAATCAAGAAAGAACAAATGTACAAGCCCTTCAAAGAAAACACTCTTTAACATGTTTAAGCAAAAAGGCCAGCATAGATGAAACAAAGTGGGTAATGAAGGGAGTGGAAGGACATAAAGTATTAGGAAAAGGGTAGCTTAGGCAGGGTCATATAGGGAATGATAAAGACTTTGGAATTTATTCTGAATGTGATAGGAAGCCACTGGAGAATTTTTTTTTCAAGTTTGGGGAAATATACGATTTGATTTGTTTTAACTAGAGCAGTATAGCTATCAAATGGACAATAGATTATATATTGGCAAGAATGGAAATAATAAGTTAGGACACTATAATAGTAGTAAAGGAAAGAAACGATGGTAGTTCAGACTAAAATGACAACAATATAGGTGGTGGGGAAATGATAGAAAATATATCTTAAAAAGAACAAATTCTTAAAGCATTATAAAACAAAACAAAAAGCCAATAATGGAGGAGGAATGTTAAGAAATCCATGGAAGACAGAAACTAGATGCAACTGGAGGGAGGAAATTATAGCCCACAGCATGTGTAGGAGGATAACTGTAAAAGATGAGAGTGTTTCCAGGTCTGTTTTAACCACAAAAGCAAGAGATGCAAGGAACAGGAAGTTCTCAGGGCAGCAATCTTAGTGAGTGGCATGGGATCTGTTTCAGTCCAAGTAGTCAGGCCATCTCCCATCTCCTACATTTGATAAGCAGATGACATCAGAGGTCTTTGCCCCTAAACCAGAGCAATGAGTGTGGGTATGTGTGACTCAGAATCCACTGCATCTGAAAGACAGATCAGAGGCCAAACTAGTTAGTTAACACACAGGAGAGAGCCCTCATGCCCAAAGATTAACACACCTCACCAGACACCTTGCCTTACGTGTCTGCCATTATTACTGAGAAGAGACATTAAATAGCAACTATATCCACAATCAGGCAGGGCAGATTATCAAGCATTATGGCCCTCTACAGGCATATCAGTTGTTTAAAGACAATGTTTGTTCTGAACAGACTGGCATCTGTTCTGGTTGGTTGATATTTTTGGCATATTAATTATTAAATATTTTGAATGTTACCCTCCAGACAGGCCAACACAAAATATAATAAAATGGAAAGGGACTTCCCTGGTGGCACAGTGGTTAAGAATCCACCTGCCAGGGGCTTCCCTGGTGGCACAGTGGTTGAGAGTCCGCCTGCCGATGCAGGGTACACAGGTTCGTGCCCTGGTCCGGGAGGATCCCACGTGCCACGGAGCGGGTAGGCCCGTGAGCCATGGCCACTGAGCCTGCATGTCCAGAGCCTGTGCTCCGCAACGGGAGAGGCCACAGCAGTGAGAAGCCCACGTACCGCCAAAAAAAAAAGAATCTTCCTGCCAGTGCAGGGGACATGGGTTCGATCCCTTGTCTGGGAAGATCCCACATGCCATGGAGCAACTAAGCCAGTGTGCCACAACTACTGAGCCTGCACTCTACAGCCCACAAGCCACAACCACCGAGCCCACGTGCCGCAACTACTGAAGCCCATGCACCTAGAGCCCCTGCTCTGCAACAAGAGAAACCACCACAATGAAAAGCCTGCACACCGCCACGAAGGGTAGCCCCTGCTTGCCGCAACTAGAGAAAGCCCACGCGCAGCCACGAAGACCCAACGTGGCCAAAATAAATCAATCTATTTTTTTAAAAAAATGGAAGGGCTCTGGTTCTGGTTTAAAGTGGAGTAAGCACACTCTGTGTTAACTGAATATAACTAAAACCCATGAATGTAACTGAAAACCCTGGAAAGAATGATGGAGCAGCAATCTGAGGACTCTGAAAACTAAACAGTAGCAGGCAAATTGTGGAAGGAAACCAGAACTTGAAAGACAACCAATTCAGTGATGCATTTCCTGTTGTTTTTTAATGTCACCGAACTCCCAGCCTGAACTCAAAGGAAATCCAAATCCTGGATTGGCACACCAGAGTCAAACAGATACAAGTCTTCTCTTTCTGATTAGAGAGTATAAATGGGGCAGTGGTGGGGGGACAGTCCATATAGGACTGTGAGAGTGGGAAGATCTGTTTTTTTTCTCTTTTTACCTTCCTCTTCCAGCCCCGCCTATAGGTAAGACTATTTCAGTAATGGCAGCTGTAGGGGATACTTAAATCTCTGAGGAAGGGGAATCCTTTCTGACCAGAGGATCAGTGGTATGAGCAATGTGGTAGAACTGCAAGGGGAAATAGATAAATCCACACTTACGGTCTGAGATTTCAATATTCCTCTTTTAATAACTGACAGAATGAGCAGACATAAAATCAGCAAAGATATAGAAGACTTGAACAACACTATCAATTAACTCAACCAGACTAATATTCATAGAACCTTCCACCCCCAAAGAGCCTAATACACATATTTTAAGTGCACACAGAACATTTAAGATAGATAATTTCCTGGGCCATAAAACATATCTCAATAAAACGTGATCTAACTCAGAATATGTATTCTTTGGCCGCAGCAAAATTAAACTAGAAATTAATATGAGGAGGTATCTGGAAAATTCTCAAATGTTTGAAAACTACATCAACACACTTCTAAATAACACATGGGTTAAAGAAGAAACCAAAAGGGGAATTAGGCAGTATTTTGAAATAAATGAAAAGCATTACTCATCAAAGTCTGTGAAATGCAGCTAAGTCAGTACATAGAGGGAAATTTATAGCACTAAAATTCCTGTATTAGAAAAGAAAGTTCCAATATCGGTGATCTTAGCTTCTACCTTAAGAAGCTAGAAATAGAAAATTCAACCCAAAGCAGGCAGAAGTAAGGAAATAATAAAGAGCAAAGAATAAACTGATAAAATAGAAAACAGGAAAGCAATACAGAAAATGAATGAAAACTGAAACTAATTCTTTAAGATCAATAAAATTGATATATCTCTATCCAGAATGATCAAGACAAGGAGAAGGAATACTCAAATTAACCATATTAGGAATGAGGAGAGGTGACACCATTACAGATTCTATAGATTTAAAAAGGTTACTCGGGCTTCCCTGGTGGCGCAGTGGTTTAGAGTCCGCCTGCTGATGCAGGGGACATGGGTTCGTGCCCCGGTCCGGGAAGATCCCACATGCCGCGGAGTGGGTAGGCCCGTGAGCCACGGCCTCTGAGCCTGCGCGTCTGGAGCCTGTGCTCCGCAACGGGAGAGGCCACAACAGTGAGAGGCTCACGTACCACAAAAAAACAAAAACAAAAAAAAAAAGGTTTTTCTTGAGGAGTTAATTTGAATAGTCCAAGAAGGAGGAGTTAATTTGAATAGTCCTATATTTACTAAAGAAATTTAATTTATATTTTAAAACTTTCCCACAATGAAAATTCCAGGCTCAGATGCCTCCCTGGGAAATTCTATCAAACATTTATGAATGAAATAATACCAATTCTATAAAGAATACTCCAGGAAATTGAAGAGGGAGAAATATCTCTCAACTTTCAACTGATTCTATGAGACCAGGAGTACCTTGATACAAAAATCAGACAAAGACATCCTAAGACAGGAAAATTAAAGGCCAATATCCCACATGAACACAGATACAAAAATAATTAAAACTGTCTTAGCAAATCAAATCTATCAACTGTACAAAAGCAGGCCACACAGGCCAGATTTGCTCACCCTGCTTTAGAGTACTACTGCTCAACCATAATGGTCCAAATCAAACAATAAAAATATTTGTACCACACGGGAAAAAACTGATATGGTTTACCACTGGAGGTGACTGACATGAACTTCAGCTACTCCAGACACTACCCCAAGGACAGAGAACTTATTCTAACATCTCCTTTCACACATTACTTGCTTTTATTTGAGTTTAGATCTTTTTTCACTTACTACTTTATGTATTTATCACCAATTCAACCCTAAGGCTTTCATCAATTACTTAAAACTTTTCTAAAGATAATTAAATGCATCAGATTTCTACCAATTTCATTTTCCTGAGAATGGCTCTTCTGGAAGCTTCTAAGCTACTCCAATCTGGTCTGTTTACCCTCCAACCCTGTCTTTTCATTGTATGCTGAAGATTTCTTTACGCTTCTCTTTTGTTAAATTTCCTATTTCTTGTAACCTTTCCCTTTATTATTTGGCTGCCTTTCTCATTTTGATGGATCACATCCTGCAACAGATTTCTAAGAAAGGGTACAAGGTAGGCAAACAAATAAACAAAACAAAAAAACAAACAAAAAACCTTACATGTCTTAAAACATCTTAATTTAACTCTTACATCTGATTAATAGTTTCAATGCATATGAAATACAAAGGGGTTGAAATTATTTTCCCTCAGAATTTTGAAGGTGATGCTCCATTTCTCATTTAGTATCTAATGCTACCATTAAGAAGTCCAACCTAACTGATTCCTGTTACTTTGACACATTTTTTTCCCTCTCTGAAAGCATGAAAAGACCTTCTGTTTCACCCAGTGATTTGAAATTTCACCATGATGTGTCTTAGTTTGTGTTTATATTCATCCATTGTAATGAGTACTCAGTAAGCCTTTTGAACCAGAAACTCATGTTCTTTAGTCCAAGAAAGTTTTCTTGAATCATTTTGTTGATGATTTCTTCCCCATTTTCTCTGTTTCTTCTGGGAGCTACTGGTGTTGTTTTTCTTTTTTTAATTAATTAATTTATTTATTTTTGGCTGCATTGGGTCTTTGTTGCTGCACGCGGGCTTTCTCTAGTTGTGGTGAGCGGGGACTACTCTTTGTTGCAGAGTGTGGGCTTCTCGTTGTGTGGTTTCTCTTGTTGCGGAGCACGGGATCTAGGCACGCAGGCTTCAGTAGCTGTGGCACACAGGCTCTAGAGTGCAGGCTTAGTAGCTGTGGTGCACGGGCTCAGCTGCTCCACAGCATGTGGGATCCTCCCAGACCAGGGCTTGAACCCGTGTCCCCTGCACTGGCAGGCAGATTCTTAACCACTGTGCCACCAGGGAAGTCCCAACTACTATTATTTGAATACTGAAATTCCTGGACTGCCCCTGTAAGTTTCTTAATACTCCTCACTTCTCTTCTGTAACATTTGTTCTTTTGCTCGACTTTTTCACAGATTTCTTCAACATTAATTTTCTAAGTACTTCTACAAAGCTTTTTTGATCTCTATCAGAATTTTAATGTCTAAGAGCCTCTTTTAAAAATCAGAATTATAACTCTTTTACAGTAACTCCTTCTTATTTCATGGCTGTATTATTTTCTCTTATTTCCCTGAAGTTGTTTATAATGGTTGTTATTTTCCTCTGCAAAAGATCTGTTCTCAGTTGCTCTATCCTGTTTATTTTAATCTCTACCTTTCATACTTTACAGGGTTTCCTCAAATATCTAGTAATCCTTGGTCAGCTGCTCACAGTTAGGAGAAAAGACTAAAAGGTTGATTATTTTCAGTATGGGACTCCTGCCCTCCACTATGCCTGGTGTCTTCTGCTCTAGAGAGAGTCTCTACTTTTGCTCTCTCCAAAGAATAAATTTCTGGCCTTTGCCAAAGTTAGGGGTGAAGAGCTGGGCACTTGTCAAGCTAACTGGTTAGCTAATTTTGAGAAGGAGGTCCCAGGAACCAAGGGCTTCTTTGACTGACTTTCAACCAATCCTCCTTTCACTTCCACTTCCACATGCTGCCATTCTTGAGTTTTTTTAGTCTTTTGGAGGGTAAATCAGATTATTTTCTTGATTTTCTCTGCTACTGAGTTTAGCATCCAGTCTACAATTATTCATATACTCCCTAGTTTCTAAAATTGTGTTGATTTTGTCTCCTCTCTAATTCCCCTTTGCTGATCTTTTAGCAGGTTTCTGAAAGGAGAAAAAGTAGAAGTATGTGTTCATCCTATCTCTTCATTCCTGATAATATGGATTCTCATTCATTCCAACTCATTATAGATGGCTTTGTATTTTTATTTCTGTCTTTTGAATAAAAAGATACAGTAAGTCCCCTACATACGAACGAGTTCTGTTACAAGAGTGCGTTTGGAAGTCCAATTTGTTCGAAAGTCCAACACAACTAACACAGTTGGCTATACACTGCTGCTTTTATGCTTGCTTCCAGACATCCTGGGCTTGAAATAAAGAAATAAAGATACTGTACAACTGTACTCTATACAGTAAAGTACATAAAAGCACAACCACTTGTAGAGGATGCACGTACGTGACAATATACGTCAGACGTGAACTAACTTACGTGAGTGGACATGCGAACACATGTTCGCATCTTTGAAAGTTTGCAACTTGAAGTTATTCGTATGTAGGGGACTTACTGTATTACAAATAAACTCTCTAAGAAGGTGAGAAACATGCTTTTATATCAGTTAACTCTCATAATGATACAGTTCCTGATGACTTCTAATTGAGATCAGTCCTGATGAGTTCTGAGATCAGGCAGCTGTGCTCAGATCATGAAAATCACTGATTTTGTTGTTAAGTTCAGCTTTCGTTACTAAAATTCAATTATACTCATTGATTTGAAAAATATTTCAACTGACATAATTCAGAGGGCACAAGGTAAATTAATAATCTCCCACATCTATATCTGTGACATTAAATAAAATTAAACTTTAATAAAAATTAGTATAATTATTTTTCTATTAATTTGTACTAATTTTGTTTTTAGGGTTATATGATGAGGGCACCCAAGGTGGCTGTTCTCTTGCTCTCTCTACATGCCCTGTTCACCAGTCCCTGCTTCACCTACACCCTACTCACATGACTGACCTTCCCTCTTAATCATAGAGCCTAATCAGTAAATGCCTGGTCTAATCTTCAGATCAGAACATCTCCACCACGATAAGTATCAAAGGGGCAGTGAGGGGTGTGCTCCTCTGCTGGTTTCCCTGGTAACCGATGAGCCAACCCGACATCAATTCCCCCTATAACTGGTAAACACCTCCACCCATCCCCGCTCCCGGGAGTGAAGACTGCTGCCATATCCTGCCCACTGTCTGCTGCACACAGGACCTTGCTTCAGACATGTAGGATTCTCATATCCATTAAACCACCGATGTCTCTGTTGCTGACTCTGGGCTCTTTCTTCTGTCTTGAGGTTGGGCAAGTACAGGGCATGCAGGCTTGCGGGGTGTAGCCCAACAAGGATTTTAAACACATAAACTCATTTTCTTTCTTTCCTCGCCACCAAGGTTTACTGAGATATAACTGACATAAAACATTATATAAGTTTAAGGTGTACAATGTGTTGATTTGATATAGTTATATATTACAATTCAGTTTTTCTCTTAATTTCTTTTTTTATATCAAAATACATGTAACATGAAAAAGTAAAAACTTATACAAATTCCTGACATTTATAATACGTGCATATTATTTAAAAATGATTAAAAGTACTGGTGTAAATTTAAATTTCCAAATCAACCTGCATATATTATTCTACTTTTTATTCTGCGACAAACCACTGTATTAAAAATAGTACAACTCTGATACTTGGGAAGAGCAAAGTTGGAGAAAAAAGGGAACAGAATTACAGAATAAATGAACCAGGAGCTTTTACAGGATTAAAACATCACACATTTGTATATCTAAGGCTTTATTTTATTTGTAAATACTCTCAAAAAACTAAACTCAGTAATGACTGCTTGAAATTTTGCAGTATTTTAATCAGTCTGGGTTCCTAACTCTCATTCTCTTAGAGATGACTTCATTCATCCAACAGTATTTACTCAGTAACTATTATTGTATATACCAGGTACTTATTCTTGGCACTGGAAATACAGCAGTGAACAAAGAAAACCAAAAATCTCTGCAATCATGAAACATTCATTCTAGTTTTGGATAGAGAAAACAAATATAAAGGTGATAAGTACTATAAAGAAAAATGTGGAGGTGCTAGTCCTGCAAATTTAAATGTTCCTTAGGGAAGGCCTATCTGAAAACCCACTGGTAGAGAATACTTTAACCTAGTTTTGAAGTGGTCACTTCAAAAAAACCAGTCAAAAGCCTATGGTAATAAATTTTAAACAGAAAAGGAAAATAAGTAAGAAGATCTTAATTTTAGGTAATCATTATAAACAAAACCCATTTCTTCTGAGACAGCTAAGACAACAAATATTGCATTGATGAACTTTTAAAAGCCAGTGTGATGATACTTGCAACAAACGTTACTGCTAAAAATTTACTTTTGGTTATATTCCAAAAGTGATATCCGGACATACACCACAATGCTCCAAAATTACTTAAAACCTTAATATCATTAAAAAAGAGACCATTTCTCATTTTCTTTTATCCTGAATAGATGACTATCATATGGAACTAATTAGATTGTAACATCTGAACTCCTAAATGAGAAATGAGAATATCTAAACTTGACCCAGTGAAAACCCCAGTCCTCAGATTAAGTACTGGAAAGGAATAGCTGGTATCTGTTCTTTTTAATTTAATAATAAATTTGAGGAAAATTTACCTTGCCCAGAGCGGCTTTGGCGAGAGTCTACACTTGACTGTCTTCGATCCGGTGCTTCCTCGTTCCCTCCATCTGCATAAAATTAGAGCGATCATAAGCGAATAGATAATGAAATTGATGTAATATCATCCCTGGCGACATCTATACCTTAACACTACTATATCTATCATCTGTTTTCATTTCTTATAAGCTCAATCATTAAAACATGTGAGGATTTTTCATACACAAAGCAAAGGTCCTTACCCTTACTTTTGTGGGGATGGTTTACACTCCTCTCTGGAAGTCTAAAGAAAGTGAAGGTGTTCTTTCCCTACCCCCATACATATACACCCTACTTTGCATATAATAAAGCAATGTTATCTACTCTGAAGTTCATTAACAGAACTTCAATTTAAAAGCCTTGATTTAAAGCAATGTCTAAATTAATTACAGCTGCTTATTTAATCTAAAGTATGTCAAATAATCCTTAGGGCTATATATTTTACTCTAATAAAATTTACATTTACATGTTTTATGAGAGATAATGGGAAAATTACATAATACATGAAAGAGTAATATAAATCAGAATCAGAAAAACTCAGAAATGAGGAGGCAGAAACCAAGAAATACTGAGAAATCAAACAAAAATCATTTCAGTAATGAAGACTATAAGAAATACAAGAGCAAACAAACACAAAAGGTCTTAAAAGAAATAGAAGGTAAGATGGAAGAAAATCTTTAACAAATTTTTTAAAAAGAAGAAATAGATTAAAAAGGATCTGTAAGAAGGGGATAAATATTGGAGATAGGCAAAGAAGATCCAGCATAAGGATAAACATAGGAGTCCCTGAAGAAGAAAACCAAAGTGAGAGAATAGAACAAATACTGAAAGACAATAATTCAAGAAAGCTTTCCAGAGGAAAAAAAGCGGCTATGTATGTGTAATATATATAGTTATACGTGTGTATAAATACATTTATACATGCACACACACACACACACACACACACACACACACACATATATATATATATATATACACATCTATATTTGAAACTACATATTTCAAGAGCATCCTGTGTCCTACTTAATCAACTCAGATCAATGCACCAAGACATTTTCTACTAAAACTAATGGACTTTAAAGGGAAAAAGAATCCTTTGGGCATTTAGGCAAATACATCACAAGATTAATAAGGGAAAACAACAGAAGAAAACAAAATAATATATTTAAAACACACAAGGAAAAAAAATTGAACCAAAGGCTTTACAACCAGTAAAACTTACCTTTAAGTATAAAGAGTAAAGAAAAACTATTACTAACATGCAAGAACTCAAGGAATATTGCTCCCATGGGCCTCTTCCTAGCTCTACCAGAAAACTAACTTTAGGCAACCAAAGTGACTAGAGGGACATTAAATAAGGACTGGTGGTGAGCATACATATACAACTGACTGTAGAATTAAGACTAAATGAGATGTAGAGAACAAAAGTATGGACACCAAGGGGGGAAAGTGGGGGCAGGGGGGATGAATTGGGAGATTGTGATTGACATATATACACTAATATGTATAAAATAGATAACTAACAAGAATCTGCTGTGTAAAAAAAATAAAAGTTCAAAAAAAAAAGACTAAATGAGAGTTTTAAATGGAGAGATTATAATATGTAATGGCTATAAGATCTGACAATGAAGATACAGTACAGCCAAAACAAACGAAGAAAGAATAAACAAAAAGTAACTGATTTCAGAAATCAAAATTGGTAATTGGAATGTTGTGAGACCACTGTACTTAAAAAGCAAATGAATAATTATAAAATTATTGATAAAGCAAATGAAAAATTATGGGATACTCTAATGGTATCATCTCCTTGAGAAACAGCATTCTCTGGGTGGAAGAAAGGAACTATAGATATAAGAATACAGAAGAAGTTAAGTAAAAACTCTTTAGTATTGAATCTATATTGGAAACATCAGTACAGTCTTACAAGTCACATGTATGTCCTAGCTCTGTCCACTTAAAACACCTAACACCTTGACTAATCAAGTAGTACTAACCACTCCTAGGGCCCAGACTGTTATCCTGAAATGCCATTCTCCATTAAAAGAAATCAGAAGTTCTTAAAGAACCAGCTGGTTTAGCAAAGGAAAAGTACTAGATGAACTTGGAACACCCTGACATATGCAACAGTAAAGAAGCTATTAAAGACAATGTAAAATTGAGGTCATGTCAAAAAAAAGCACAGTGAAGAAGCTCATCAACATTCAAGAACTCAGGGAATACTGTCCCATGGGCCTCTTCCTAGCTCTACCAGAGAACTAACTAACTAAGTGTACAATTGACTATAGATCGTAATGGTTTTTTAAAAAAAAAAAACAAACCAACCAACCACAGCACTACTACACTAACTGATCATCTTCTGAGGTTGAGAGGGGCCCAGTTCATTATCTTGAAAACTGTGGAAGAGAAAGAATCAGCAATTCATCCTACATTCCCTATATAAACTGTACTAGTAGCCAAAAAGTATATGAGAGCTCTCTCTATAAAATTATTCCAAATAAATGGGAAACAAAAGATAAAATATCACCATTTCACAAACTGCAAGTAATTAGTATCTCTGCAGCCATCGAGCATCAATGGCTAATAATTTCAAAAAAGAGAAAAAACTGGACATTATATGCCTCCTAATGATAGGAACACCACTACAGTTTTGCCAAAGCAATCAAACCTGAGTCTAGTCAAACCTCTGAAACTAGCTGTCAGTTTCCAGGAAAAACAAAGGACAGAAGAAAATGCTGAATTGTTCCTGAGTGTATAATCAACAAAATACTGATTGTGGGAAATTCTACAGGTCAAACAATCCAGGTCTCTCAACAGGTAAAGAAAAAAAATAAAGTATTATGAGGTCCTAAATTATTGTGAAACAAAAATTCATTTTATGAAAAGATAAAACTATACCAGAAATCTGTGGCATCTTATATCAGGGATCAGGATGTGTAAATACAGTCCTGGTCAATTTCCCTTCCTACTGATCATCTAATTTTTTAAGGCAAATTTCTTTCTTCTCTTTTACTTGGGAATAAATTACAATGAGCAACACTTGTATTCAGGCCTGTCTTAAATTTTCATTTTCCACATGGATAAAATTACATACATGCATCACATTCTCTGTTTTAACATCAAAACATGCCCTTGAAGTATGTGAGAAGTAATACGAATAAAATACAGACATTTCCCCTCACCAGGATGTCTTTCTAAATAATAAAAGGAGAAAAAGAAATAAAAAAACAAGGCTTCAAACAAATTAAATTTGCACGATCTGCAGTATGTCAGCGTATCAATAAAACAACCTACAGGAAAACTACAGACAAGAAATGGTTTAAGACAGTTTTGAGTCAGCCAGCCAATGGCAAGACAAAAAGTCACCAATTCTGATACCATCATAATCTAAAATGTTTTAATTGCCTGAATTAAAAAAATTAAATTAGAACTACATTGCAGTAAATTTGAGCAATTCACTCCTCTACAACTGAAATCTTAACCATGTCTTACTCTAGTGGAGGTTAGTCATAAGAGTTGAGATTAACTCTCAGGTAAAAGTAAACAGCTAAAGATTTTCTTTTAAATAATAAACTCACCATTGACCCAAGATGGTATAGAAAGGAAGTTCAAGCTCTTTAAAAGTGTCTTGTGGTATGCTATGCAATCAATTGCTCCATTAACCAAAACAGCAAGACTGCAATGATGTACAGTACTTTGCCTATTTTTGCTTTGCTTAAAACACAATTCCTTCAGTACAGATAAGACCTCCCACACATAATACATACATCTACATTTATGGACAAAACAGAAGACCTTCAGTCATCAAGCAAGTCAAGTTACTTGCATAAGACTCATTACCTCACCCTGAAGTGCAGACGGGGGAGAAAGGGGCTGTGTCTGTGAAGTTAGAATTTACTCATCAAGCTGAGTTAAAGACTTTCTTCAATGTAACGGGTACAAAATTTTAAAAGACCTGATGTCCAATTTAAGTGCTAGCTTTTAAAATTAGAGCTTAGGTTTCCTAGATTTGTTCTCATCAGAGAACATTTTTTTTAATCAGCATACTAAATTAAATCCAGCAAATAATATAAAACAACACACCTTTAATAGACTTCCTCATCCCATTATTTCAAAGGGAAAAATGTCATAGGAATATTTACTTCATAGTGTGAACAGCTTTCAACTCAGGTCATAAATGCACTAAAATAGTCTAAGTAAAAAAAATACCAACTACATAGGGATATTCCATATTTAGTGTTCTCCTATGAAGAAATTTAAGTTAGAGAAAGGCTTATAAGAAAGTGCCTAATTCCAAAACAAATGTTTTCTTTCCTGCAAGTAGAAGATACTTCAAATGATTATTCTTCTCAGTCCAGGATCAAAATATTACAGTTGAAAAATAAACAACTTAAGTGACCTTGAATTTGGTAGCCCCAGCCCATCTTTAGTATTCTCAGTTAAATAATGTGCCAGAATAAATATTAGATTTTATGAATTAAGATTTTGAAGTTGACTGTCTTCAATCCTCCTTTAGAAGTGTAAATATATGACCTTAATAGAAGGAGTGGGAAGTATTAAAACTATATACATATAATCTATTATACATATAGATTAAAGTTTTACTATTCAGATATGAACTCTGGTCTCTTTTACTATTCAGGTATGAATCTGTAAGAACTGTATACACTTAATGCCAACAAAGGGAGACATGAATTGGAGGACATATATGGAATGTAATGAAAATGCAAAAGTATGGACCAAGAACATAAGCTAGATTTGTTTATTAGCCAAGGTCCACTTATGAAGGGGTACATACAGAAGATGTTCCTTGGCTACGTATGCACGATGATAACCAGAAAAGATGAAAAGCAGCTCATCTGTTTGGTGTAGAAAAGAGAAAAGAACTACAATTTGTTCAGTATCTATTCTCTGCTGGCTATGGGGTCAGTAAGGTCTTTACAACATTATCTCATTTAATACTAATAATAATTCAATGAAACAAGTAGTATGCCCATTTTTAAAAATAAATTTATTTATTTTGTTTGTTTATTTTTGGCTGTGTTGGGTCTTCGTTGCTGCGTGCAGGCTTTCTCTAGTTGCGGCGAGCAGGGGCTACTCTTCGTTGCGGTGTGTGGGCTTCTCATTGCGGTGGCTTCTCTCGTTGCGGAGCACAGGCTCTAGGCATGCGGTCTTCAGTAGTTGCCGCAGGCGGACTCAGTAGTTGTCGCTCACAGGCTCCAGAGCACACGCTCAGTAGTTGTGGCACACGGGCTTAGTTGCTCCACGGCATGTGGGATCTTCCCAGACCAGGGATTGAACCCGTGTCCCCTGCCTTGGCAGGCGGATTCTCAACCACTGCGCCACCAGGGAAGCCCTATGCCCATTTAAATGTAAGACACATTCAGAGAAGAAAAGTGACTTTCCCCAAATCACACTGCTAGTAAGTAGCAATCCTAAAATTTAAAGTGTCTGGTTTCAAAAATCTGTCTTCATTTCCAGACCCTCCACTGTCTTTTTACTATAACAAACAAATCATTAAGATGGTGGTGGTAGTGGTTTGGAACTGAAGTGAACAGAAGAGGACAGAAGTAGAGACCAATTAAGAGGCTGCTGAAAAAACCGGACAAGGATAAACACCTGGACTAAGTGAGTAGTAGAGGTGGTGAGGAGAGGTCAGATTCTGGATATATTCTGAAGGAACAGTGGAGAGAATCTGCTGTCAGAAGAGAAAGATACAGAAAGAAGTCAGGGGTAATTCTGCTATTTGGGGCCCAAACAATGGATCTGCAACTTACTGAGACAGGAAAGACTGAGAGAGAAGAGGTTTGGGGATGAGAAGAGTATATGGAGCTCAGTTTTGGACATACTAAGTCTGAGATGCCTAACAGACAAATAAGCAGAGATGGACATACATATGCCATCATTACATAAATCACATTTAAAGTGTATGACATTCCCACAAACTGGAGAGGGACAAAATGGTTCTAGTGACAAAATTATCTCCATCAGAGAGAAAAACTCCTCAGTGGGATTTTTTTTACAGCCTGCCATTCACTGCTCTGAGGAGTTGCCTTGCAAATGTCCATTATTGCTCTGCTCAGTCACACCCTAGGACAGCTCCAGCCCTCATTACTCATTTGTAATAAAAATAATACCTTGCACTTAATGTGCTGCTTATCATATATATGATATGTCATAAAACATTTATGATATATTTATTTACATTTAATTATAATTTAATAATTTGACATATGTATTTTATAATGTACTGCTTTATCAGGTATGTATATATAGTACATTAAGTTCATGATAATTTGATACCTATCTGTGAAGTAAAGAATTAACCCAGCAGCCTTGAGTTACTCAAATCTTGTACATTCTCAGAAGGGCTTACTTGTATAACTAGCCTTTGGCTGGCTCCTAGGAACTGAGGTCTTAGAATGTTCCCTATGCTACTAACTGATTAGGGCACTGTGCATGCTTGAGGTCTTGAACCACATTATACCAGCTTGTGTGGACAGTGTGTGTAAAAAATGTGATTTATGATGAACACTTGCTTTCCTTCTGGGGGGTCTGAAGTTTCAGTAACTGCAATCAGCACTGAAGTTACCCCAATAAAAACCTTGGACTTTTAGGCTCAAGCAAACTTCCCTGGCAGAAAACATTTTGCATGTGTTTCTCCAGTTCATTGCTGGGGGATTTAGTATGTCCTGTGTGACTCCACTGGGAGAGGATTCTTGGAAGCTTATACCTGGTATCCTTCAGCTTCTGCCTGATGTACCTTTTTCCTTTACTGATCCTGCTTTTTATCCCTTTGCTGTAATAAACTATAGCCTATTAAATAAATAAATAAATAAATAAAGTGTATGACATTCCCAAGGAAGGGAGTACAGATAGGAGAGAGACAGAGAGAGAGAAAAGAGGTCAGAGGTGTAAGCCTTGGGGCTGAATTCAACATGTCGAGGCTGCAGGTATGAGGAGAGACCAGCAGACAATAAGAAGTAGTGGCCAGAGAATAGGAACAAAACTAGAAGAGTAGAGAAGTCAACTAAAGAGTTTCATGGAAGGGAAAAGATCAGATGTTGACAGGTCAAGTAATATGAAGAGTGAGAATTGATCACTGAATTTGTCAATGTAGATGATTTAGTATGGTTCCTGTGGAGTGGTAGGGGTAAAACCTGATGGGATTAAGTTCAAGAGAGATTAGAAAGAGCTTCTGAAAAAGGTCTTGTCTCTCCCTAGACATGGAAGATTACACATGGAGACCCTGGATATTCTGACTGCCATCTTGTAAACACAAGGGGAATAAACTATGGGATAAAGCTAACACTATGAAAATTATGGCAGAGAGACAGAAGACACTAAGATCCTTGTTGACACTGAATTACTGACGAAAGCTACTCTATCTCTGGACTGCAGTTATATAATCCAATAAATCCCCTTCATCATATAAACCAGAGGTCAGTAAACTAGTCCATAAGCCAAATCTACCCTGACGCCTTTTTTTGGACAGCCAGTGAGCTAAGAATGGTTTTTACATTTTTAAATAACTGAAAAACAGTTTAAAAAATAGTATTCTGTGACAAATAAAAACTGTATAAAATTGAAATTTTAGTGCCCATAAAGTTTTATTAGAACACAGTCATGATCACTCATCTACATACTTCTGTGAAATTGATACAGTAATACCCTACTGAGTTGTGGGGAGAAACAAATGTAGTAATATAAAACACAGCATGCCATCTGGCACTAAGTAAACACTTATTAAATGATAACTGTACTCTTTATCTATCACCATCATGATCAACAACATCCTTTCACCAAAAGATGGCTTAAATGTCATTTCCAATCTTCTCTATAAAGACTTTCTGGAGGCCTATCAGAAAGAATTAAATGTTCCCTCTTCTGTGCTTCCAAAGCACATTATACATATCTGTTTTATAGCACTGCCACACTGTATAATAATTATTTATACGACTATCTCTGGACTGTAAAATGTTCTAAGTGTGCCTTTGAAAGCCTGTTTCATATTGGTATTTTCAGTGCCAACTTGGGAGTCAAAAGGTATTCCTTGAAAAGAAAAACAACAGTTGAATTAATTTTGTCAAGAGCCAGCTCTAAAATTAATGTATTCATCAAATTAAGTTCAAGGAAAAAACCAAAAAGTGGTATTGATATGGTTTGAGATACAGTTTTAGGAGTTCAGTGTTCCTCTTTTCTTATCCAAACTATTTCTATGAAAAGAAAAGATGAGCGGCATCATTCGAAAGCACTATGACCTTATCCATCACATCTATCTCCATGATCTTTATTTATCAATAAAAATTTTCATAGGGAATCCCAGACCCACCTAAAAGTTTATTTAGTTCTTAAGAAAACATATACAGAGTTTCTTTAAAGAGAAAAGGAAGCATTCTACACCAAATAAAATACACTGATTAACATGCCATCAGTACTACAGCTAACACTTTTCAAAAGTATACTATAAAATATTTTCAAAGTTTGCCAGAATATAAAACTGCCAAGTTCACAGGTTTTCATAGACCTAGCTTGTATACTCTAAATTAAAAAAATAATAACTTCTCTATGATAAGTTATTAATTTGTATTTGCCTAAGGCATCCAAAATGTCCTAGAAAGTCTGATCTGTAGCTCAAGAAAAGTTCTGCTAAACACAGAATGTTCTGATTCTCATGATGTAGCTAATGCATCAATGATGATGATGACTAATAACAGGGAAACAAAGCAGACTTGCTAATTGTAAATGGAGCAATCACCAGTAATAATGTCAGTAGTTTAAAAGTTGATTACTATGCTTTCAAGGTGCACAATGAATATACAAAATATCAAGCCTAACACTGAGTTAAATTAATAGAGTAACTCTGTTAAAAACAAAGGTGTCTACAATTATATATTTTTTGCCTTTTTTTAAAAGTAAACTTTTTATCTTAGAATAGTTTTAGATTTACAGAAAAGTTGCTAAGATAGTACAGGGAGATCTTATAAACCCTAAACCTGGCTTCCCATCTTAGATGAGTCTCGTCATTTGTCCAAACTAATCAAACAATATTGACATTATTATTTTAAAGTCCATACTTATTTAGATTTCCTCAGTTTTTATCTAATGTTTTTTCCATTCCATGATACCGTATTACATTTAGTCATCCTGTCTCCTAAGTCTCCTCAGACTATAACAGTTTATCAGACTTTCCTTGTTTTGGGTGACCTTGACAGTTTTGAGGAGTAATGGTCAGGAATTTTGTAGAATGTCCCTCAGCTGGGTTTGTTTAATGTTTTTCCCATGATTAGATTGGGATTAGACTGAGATTATAGGTTTCGGGGAGGAAGACACAGGCAAATTGCCATCCTCACCATATCATTTCAAGAATACATACTATTAATAGCATGAAACTAGTTAAATAAATATCCTACGTAACTGAAAAGGAAAAAGTGAAGCTCAAGCCTTCTTAGACTGTGACAACATTAATGAAAAAAGTCGTTACCTACTTGGTCTTTACTATGTCAGGCACTATGATAAATGTTTTACGAATTTATGTAGTTCAATTCTCAGTAAAATCTTATGAGATGGGACTTCCCTGGTGGCACAGTGGTTAAGAATCCGCCTGCCAATGCAGGGGACAGGGGTTCGATCCCTGGTCTGCGAAGATCCCACATGCCGTGGAGCAACTAAGCCCATGCACTACAACTACTGAGCCTGCCCTCTAGAGCCCGCGAGCCACAACTACTGAAGCCCATGCACCTAGAGCCCGTGCTCCGCAACAAGAGAAGCCACCACAATGTGAAGCTCATGCACCGCAACGAAGAGGAGACCCCATTCGCCGCAATAGAGAAAGCCCGCATGTAGCAATGAAGACCCAATGCAGCCAAAAATTAAAAGAAAACAAAAAACAAAAAAAACCTTATGAGATAAATATTAGTTTTCTTTTTACTACATCGGGAAACAGGAGTCGAGACTTTAAGCAAAAATGGTCACAATTGTAGAGTTAGTAAGTGCAGGACCCAGGATCTGAAATGGCCTGATTCTAAGGCCTGTTTTCTTCTCAATTCTAGGTCACCTCCTTGCAAAAGGGAATACAGTTTATTCACATCTATATACAAACATACCATGACATGTTAAGGAGCTCTAACAATATGGTTGTAGGATATAAAAAAAAAGATGAAAAAATTCCAAGGTGAATTTGAAATAATCTCTGATTTCAAACTTCTTCCCCTCAAACTGGGTACTCAGTATAGCTCACTTAAATTCTTGAGCTTGATCTAACAGTTTTCTCCACATGGAGTTTCCTAGTAAGACAGATATCTCTACACATAAGTAGTTCTTAGATTCATAGAATGACAGGGCCAGAAGGAATCTGGGGTTTCTTTGTTTTTGTCAATTTATTATTTTTTTTTAACATTCTGTGAAGTTGAAGCTTTAAAAAAAAGTCCAGCACAGCAATTTATAATAGTTAAAAATATAACTGAATGTCAACAATAACTGTATATATACACACACACACTTTATTTATATTTAGTGTTCTTATCTGTTGACACTGGATGCTGAAGAGCATACATATGGGTCTCAATCTTGGCTGCACATTTGAATGATCTAGGAATCCAGGGATTGTGAAAAATCCTCAGTGCTCAAGCTACTCCCCCAGATCAATTAATCAAGAATCACTGAGAGAGAGACCCAGGCATGAATATTTCTTTAGAGCTCCCTGGATGATTACAAATTGCAGCCGAAGTTGGGAAACGTTAGTAGAGATTAAGTGGTGCTGTGATACAGTGATGAACTGAATCCACCTGAAACTTTCCAGTGCTAACAGACAGATGCTGTAAGTCAAAGATACTAACTACAGAGAAGGATACGATCTCTCAATTGAGGACAAAGATTATATTCACAGGTTCACTCTCTGATCTCTTCTGTTTATTTTTTATTATAATTTACTTTGGTGACTTGCACAGAGGGTTGTAGATTAAACTGGGATAGTAAAGTGGAGAAGAGTTTAACCTACAGTTAACTAGTCTGAATGTACATCTCTGTACTGGGCTTGATAAGTTACATTACTGAGATGATTATTTCATCTAAATGTAAAGTTCCCTAAGATTCTAAAATCTAGAATAGCCTCTGCTTCTTCCTATTAACCTGAGTCTCAGGGAAGCCACAGCTTCTAAAGTATGAGAAGGGTTGTTCAGAAACAGTACCATATTTTATTTGCAAAGACAGGAGTAAAAGAACATAGTGCATTTAGGGAAATTCAAAGAGTCTGGTATGGCTAGAGAACAGAAAAGTATGGGGAAGAGGCAGAACATAAAAGTAGAAAAGTTGGCAGAGGCAAAATCATAAAAATCAAGAGGCAAAATCAAACGGCATAATTACGATGATCAATTTGACCTTTATCCTGTTAAGTGTGGGGAAGAAAATGAAGGGCGTTAACAGGGAAGGAGCATGATCTGACTAGTGTTCTGAGAACATAAACTTGGCATGTGTATACAAGTTGGCTCTACGGGGTCACAGGCTAAAGGGAAAGAGATCGCTGAAGTAAGTCCGCAGGAAAGGAAAGCCTGAGTAAATGCATTAACATTAAGAATAAAGAGGAAAAGGTAGGTTCACGGACTATTTGGGACTTAGAAGTACAAAGACTTTGTAGCCGGTTAAAAGAGCTGTTTCTAATAACTATCATCAATTTTCTTTCCCTTTTCTTCCTTGAATCCACTCCCATCGGGCATTTGCCCACACCACTGCAGAATATTCACACTTACCAGCATCGCCTATAAAGTCCATTGCTAAATCCAATGGTCATTTCTCAGTTTTCTTATTTTTTGACTTATCAACAACATTTGATGCAGTTAATCATTCTTTTTTCCCTGAAGCTTTGTCTTCACTTAACTTCCAAGACACCACACTTTCCTACCTCTGTGTCTCCTCCTTCTCAGTCTCCCTGGCTTGTTCTTTTTCATCTCCCCCATCTCTAAATGTTGTACTGCCCCAGGGCTCAGTTTTCTAATCTGTACTCTTTGCTGTGTACATTCCCCTGGTTATCTCAAACAGATCCAGGGTTTTATGTTTCATCTATATGCTGATGATTTCCAAATTTATATCTCTATCTGGACCTCATCCATGAACTAATTCCGTATTTATAGAGTTACCTACCCTACCTCTCTACTTTGAATATCAAATAAACATCTCAAGATTTAATGTCTTAATATTCCTCCATAAACCTGCTCCTCTCACAATCTTCTTCATCTCTGTAAACAGCAACTCCACTCTTTCAGTTGCTGCTCAAGTCAAAAACCTTGGAGTCATCCTTAACCCGTCTTTTCCTCTCACACTGCACAGACAAACCAACAGTAAAACCTGTCAGCCATACATTCATAACATATCAAAACTATCTCTCACCCTTTGCTACTGGTCCAAGCCACCTTCATCTACAACCTGGTTTCTCAGCTTCTGCCCCAGCCTGGCTTCAATCTAGTCTCAACAGAGCAAGCAGAATGGTTCTGTGAAAACACAAATCAGACCATGACATTCCTCTCCTGAAAACCCTTCAAAGATTTCCCACCTTAATAAGAGTAAAAGTCAAAGTCCTTAGGTCAAGGCGTTATATGATCTGCCCCCCATCCCCTCTCTGACTTCACCTCCTACTACTCTTGCCTCTCTGGCTTCTCTCTTGCTTCTGGAAGCATACTGGTTCCCCTCACCATGCTTTAAACACTCCAAGAATATACCCATATCAAGACCTCTGCCTGGAATACTTTTCTCTCAGATATCAGTATGGCTTGTTGCTTCATCTCCTTCAGGGAGACACCTAAATGTCCCCTCAGTAATGCCTTCCCTCACCACCCCTATCTAAAACTGTACCCCCACACACACACCATATTTACACAAATAGACTTTTTTCTCCCTTCCCTGCTTAATTTTTCTTAGTAGTTATCACTAACGTATTCTACATTTTGCTTATTTATCTTAATTTTGGCCATGTTCTCCACTAGAATTTAAGTTCCATGAGGGTAAATAATTTTGTATTCACTGTTCTATCCCTCATCCCTCATGCCTATAACAGTATCTGACACATAATAGGTGCTCAAAAAACAGCTCTTGAATGAATTAATTTGCATGAGTGAAATGAGTAAAAGGAAGAAATTCTAAGGATGCCTTAGAATTATTGATTTGAGAATTCCACTGCACTGATTATAATGTCATTAACCAAGACAGAGAATAGACGATGGGAGATTGGGAAGAAGAAAAAATAAGCCACTGTAACCAAGGAGTCAATTAAAATCTGATTTGATCTTCACCTCTATTTAGAGCCTCATCAATTTCTAGATCTAGAACCAGGTGGAGGAAAACATGAACAGCCAGAAATGAAATTATTTAATCCCTTGAAAACCAAATTAGTCACTCTCAAATAAGAGTTCTGTACTGATTCTCAATTCTCAACCCAAATATTTATGTTCTACTTTAAAATCCATTATTCTATTAGGGAGCTCCTCATTCATCTATCTGCGTGAAAACTGGAAAGCTCCATCTACATGACAACTGTTCTTTGCAACGTGTATTTGAATGTCTTAAATATACTTCAAACTCGAAATATCCAAACGTGAAATTCTGACCTTCCCCTCACCCTTCAGACCTGATACTCTCTATCAGAGTTCCCCATCTCAATGAATTCATCACCAAATACTATTGATTTTCCTTCTTAAATGTCTCTTGAATCCATCCTCCCGACTCCATATCCAACCTGTATCCATTCCTATATTGATTCTCTTCTAAATGTTTATCCACAAAGCATCTGAGTAATCATTTAGAAATGCAAATCTAGTAGTTACCCCATTTAATGTTTAAAATGTTTAAACGATCTCCCATCAGAATAGATAAAAATTCTTAACATGATCTATAAGGTTCTACTTTTCCAGCTTCATTTCTAATTAGTTCTTCCTTTGTTTTCCTAATACTGGCTTTCTTTCATTTTCTGATCTCTACTCTCAGGATACCTAGAGCAGAAACCTAAGAAACAACTACTATATACTTGTGGAGTCAGGATAAAATGGTTTTCATCCAAAATTCCTGCCTTCATATATGAGGATAAGTTTCAAATGCACTAGTAATAGAGAATTTTATGTCATATAGCTCACAATAAAATAAACCTTTATATTTATTCCTCCTACTCCCTAAAAAGAAAGATAGCTACTGACAGACTAAAACTCAAATCTCCCCTTCCCCACTTCATCCCCAAGGCACAGCATCTTTCTGCTTTGACTGATAAGTATGTTTAAATGTATTGACACTGACATGGCCACGTTAGCCCAGCTGCAATGCAACCTCGGTCGATGAGTGTAGAACATCAGTACTACTACAGGAGCAGATAGGGAATCAACTGGGGGAGGGCACAAAGGCCTGGCTTCACCCCAGCCTGTTACTCCTCAGCAGGAACTTCCTATGAACAAATTCCCTAACTCACTGAGTACCACCCACTTCTCTTCGTCATCTGTGGGTTGCAAACAGCATCATAAATTTAAAAGTAGTGTTAACATACAAGGGGATTATAGATACAGGGAGCCATGGTTATCAGCTAGAGATGATTTAAGTAAAAGCCCAGTATAAATAAAATTGTAAAATGAAAAAAAAAATGTATTCACACTGAAAACCCAAAGTAATTAAAAAGCCCCCAGATCATACATTATCTAAAAATTCTTCAATTCTTTTTCAAATAAATTATTCTTTATTTATCCTATATCCGTAAATAATACTTTGTTGCTACTGGTTTATATTTATATATACATACTTTTTTTCAAGTACTCAGCACAGTACCATGCACTTGTGAGTACCTAATCTTTATCATATTATTCGATTTTGATAGTGATGACAATGAAAATAAAAATTCAAGACCAAAATGTTAAAGTCTGGAGCTGCCGAGAGGCAAGAGGGTTTTTCTTGCCTCTTTGTTTCCTGGTGCACGAGGAGAGGAGATTAACAGCACCGCTTAAAGGAGCTCCAGAGACGGGCATGGGACGCTAAGGCTGCTGCTGCAGCCACCAAGAAGCCTGCATGCAAGCACAGGTCACTCTCCACACCTCCCCTCCCAGGAGCCTGTGCAGCCCGCCACTGCCAGGAACCTGTGATCCAGGGACAACTTCCCCGGGAGAACACACGGAGCGCCTCAGGCTGTTGCAACGTCATGCTGGCCTCTGCCGCCGCAGGCTTGCCCCGCATTCATCTCACTCCCCCGCCACCCCCCGCCTGAGTGAGCCAGAGCCACCGAACCAGCTGTTCCTTTTACCCCATCCTGTCTGAGCAAAGAACAGATGCCCTCAGGCGACCTACAGGCAGCGTGGGTCCAAATCCAAAGCTGAACCCCAGGAGCTGTGCGAACAAAGAAGAGGAAGGGAAATCTCTCCCAGCAGCCTCAGGAGCAGTGGATTAAATCTCCACAATCAACCTGATGTACCCTGCATCTGTGGAATGCCTGAATAGACAACGAATCATCCCAAATTGAGGAGGTGGACTTTGGGAGCAAAGACATGTATATTTTTTTTACCTTTTTCTCTTTTTGTGAGTGTGTATGTGTATGCTTCTGTGTGTGATTTTGTCTGTACAGCTTTGCTTTTATCATTTGTCCTAGGGTTCTGTCTGTCCGTTTATTGTGTGTTTTGTTTTGTTTTACTTTTTAAAAATTATTTCTTAATAATTATTTTTTATTTTAAATACTTTATTTCATTTTACTTTGTCTTCTCTCTTTCTATTTTTTCTCCCTTTTATTCTGAGCCATGTTGATGAAAGACTCTTGGTGCTCCAGCCAGGCATCAGGGCTGTGCCTCAGAGGTGGGAGAACCAAGTTCAGGGCACTGGTCAACAAAGACCTCCCAGCTCCACGTAATATCAAATGGCAAAAATCTCCCAGAGAACTCCATCTCAATGCCAAGAGCCAGCTTCACTCAACGACCAGCAAGCTACAGTGCTGGACACCCTATGCCAAACAACTAGCAAGACAGGAACACAACCCCATCCATCAGCACAGAGGCTGCCTAAAATCATAATAAGGCCACAGACACCCCAAAACACACCACCAGATGCGGACCAGCCCACCAAAAAGACAAGATCCAGCCTCATCCACCAGAACACACGCACTAGTACCCTCCACCAGGAAGCCTACACAACCCACTAAACCAACCTTAGCCACTGGGGACAGACACCAAAAACAACGGGAACTACGAACCTGCAGCCTGCGAAAAGGAGACCCCAAATACAGTAAGTGAAGCAAAATGAGAAGACAGAGAAACACACAGCAGATGAAGGAGCAAGGTAAAAACCCACCAGACCTAACAAATGAAGAGGAAATAGGCAGTCTACCTGAAAAAGAATTCAGAATAATGATAGTAAAGATGATCCAAAATCTTGGAAATAAAATGGAGGAAATACACGGAACATTTAACAAGGACCTAGAAGAACTGAATAACAAACAAACAGTGATGAACGATACAATAAAAGAAATTAAAAATTCTCTAGAAGGGATCAATAGCAGAATAACTGAGGCAGAAGAACGGATAAGTGACCTGGAAGATAAAACAGTGGACATAACTACTGCAGAGCAAAATAAAGAAAAAAGAATGAAAAGAACTGAGGACAGTCTCAGAGACCTCTGGGACAACATTAAACACACCAACATTCGAATTATAGGAGTCCCAGAAGAAGAAGAGAAAAAGAAAGGGACTGAGAAAATATTTGAAGAGATTATAGTTCAAAACTTCCCTAATATGGGAAAGGAAATAGTTAATCAAGTCCAGGAAGCACAGAGAGTCCCATACAGGACAAATCCAAGGAGAAACACTCCAAGACACATATTAATCAAACTATCAAAAATTAAATACAAAGAAAACATATTAAAAGCAGCAAGGGAAAAACAACCAATAACACACAAGGGAATCCCCATAAGGTTAACAGCTGATCTTTCAGCAGAAACTCTGCAAGCCAGAAGGGAGTGGCAGGACATATTTAAAGTGATGAAAGGGAAAAACCTCCAACCAAGATTACTCTACCCAGCAAGGATCTCATTCAGATTTGATGGAAAAATGAAAAGCTGTACAGACAAGCAAAAGCTAAGAGAATTCAGCACCACCAAACCAGCTTTACAACAAATGTTAAAGGAACTTCTCCAGGCAGGAAACACAAGAGAAGGAAAAGACCTACAAAAACAAACCCAAAACAATTAAGAAAATGGTAACAGGAACATACATATCGGTAATTACCTTAAATGTAAATGAATTAAATGCTCCAATCAAAAGACACAGATGGGCTGAATGGATACAAAAACAAGACCCATATATATGCTGTCTACAAGAGACCGACTTCAGACCTAGGGACACATACAGACTGAAAGTGAGGGGATGGAAAAACATATTCCATGCAAACGGAAATCAAAAGGAAGCAGGAGTAGCAATTCTCATATCAGACAAAATAGACTTTAAAATAAAGACTATTACAAGAGACAAAGGACACTACATAATGATCAAGGGATCAATCCAAGACGAAGATATAACAATTGTAAATATTTATGCACCCAACATAGGAGCACCTCAATACATAAGGCAAATACTAACAGCCATAAAAGGGGAAATCGACAGTAACACAATGATAGTAGGGGACTTTAACACTCCACTTTCACCAATGGACAGATCATCCAAAATGAAAATAAATAAGGAAACACAAGCTTTAAATGATACATTAAACAAGATGGACTTCATATTTATAGGACATTCCATCCAAAGACAACAGAATACGCATTCTTCTCAAGTGCTCATGGAACATTCTCCAGGATAGATAATATCTTGGGTCACAAATCAAGCCTTGGTAAATTTAAGAAAACTGAAATCGTATCAAGTATCTTTTCCGCACAATGCTATGAGACTAGATATCCATTACAGGAAAAAAACGTAAAAAATACAAACACATGGAGGCTAAACAATACACTACTTAATAACCAAGAGATCACCTAAAAAATCAAAGAGGAAATAAAAAAACCTAGAAACAAATGACAATGAAAACACGACGACCCAAAACCTATGGGATGCAGCAAAAGCAGTTCTAAGAGGGAGGTTTATAGCAATACAATCCTACCTCAAGAAACAAGAAACAGCTCAAGTAAACAAACTAATCTTACACCTAAAGCAATTACAGAAAGAAGAAAAAAAAAACCCCAAAGTTAGCAAATGAAAGAAATCATAAAGATCAGATCAGAAATAAATGAAAAAGAAATGAAGGAAATGATAGCAAATATCAATAAACTAAAACCTGGTATTAGCCAGACTCATCAAGAAAAAAAGGGAGAAGACCCAAATCAACAGAATTAGAAAATAAAAAGGAGAAGTAACAACTGACACTGCAGAAATACAAAGGATCATGAGAGATTACTACAAGCAACTCTATGCCAATAAAATGGACAATCTGGAAGAAATGGACAAATTCTTGGAAATGCACAACCTTCCAAGACTGAACAAGGAAGAAATAGAAAATATGAACAGGCCAATCACAAGCACTGAAATTGAAACTGTGATTAAAAATCTTCCAACAAACAAAAGCCCAGGACCAGATGGCTTCATAGGCGAATTCTATCAAACATTTAGAGAAGAGCTAACACCTATACTTCTGAAACTCTTGCAAAATATAGCAGAGGGAGGAACACTCCCAAACTCATTCTACAAGGCCACCATCACCCTGATACCAAAACCAGACAAAGATGTCACAAAGAAAGAAAACTACAGGCCAATATCACTGATGAACATAGATGTAAAAATCCTCAACAAAATACTAGCCAACAGAATTAAAAGGATCATAAACCATGATCAAGTGGGGTTTATCCCAGGATGCAAGGATTCTTCAATATATGCAAATCAATCAATGTGATACACCATATTAACAAATTGAAGGAGGAAAACCATATGATCATCTCAATAGATGCAGAGAAAGCTTTCAACAAAATTCAACAACCATTTATGATAAAAACCCTCCAGAAAGTAGGCATAGAGGGAACTTTCCTCAACATAATAAAGGCTGTATGTGACAAACCCACAGCCAACATCATCCTCAATGGTGAAAAACTGAAACCATTTCCACTAAGATCAGGAACAAGACAAGGTTGCCCTCTCTCACCGCTATTATTCAACATAGCTTTGGAAGTTTTAGCCACAGCAATCAGTGAAGAAAAAGGAATCCAAATCGGAAAAGAAGAAGTAAAGCTGTCATTGTTTGCAGATGACGTGATATTATACATAGAGAATGCTAAAGATGCTACCAGAAAACTACTAGAGTTAATCAATGAATTTGGTAAAGTAGCAGGATACAAAATTAATGCACAGAAATCTCTTGCATTCATATAACCTAATGATGAAAAATCTGAAAGTGAAATTAAGAAAACACTCCCATTTACCACTGCAACAAAAAGAATAAAATATTTAGGAATAAACCTACCTAAGCAGACAAAAGAACTGTATGCAAAAAATTGTAAGAAACTGATGAAAGAAATTAAAGATGATACAAATACATGGAGAGATAAACCATGTTCTTGGATTGGAAGAATTAACATTGTGAAAATGACTCCACTACCCAAAGCAATCTACAGATTCAATGCAATCCCTATCAAACTACCACTGGCGTTTTTCACAGAACTAGAACAAAAAATTTCACAATTTGTATGGAAACACAAAAAACCCCGAGTAGCCAAGGCAATCTTGAGAAAGAAAAATGGAGCTGGAGGAATCAGGCTCCCTGACTTCAGACTATACTACAAAGCTACAGTAATCAAGACAGTATAGAATTGGCACGGAAAAAGAAATATAGATCAATGGAACAGGATAGATAGCCCAGAGATAAACCCACGCACATATGGTCACCTTATCTTTGATAAAGGAGGCAAAAATATACAATGGAGAAAAGACAGCCTCTTCAGTAAGTGGTGCTGGGAAAACTGGACAGCTACCTGTGAAAGAATGAAATTAGAACACTCTCTAACACCATATACAAAAATAAACTCAAAATGGATTAAAGACCTAAATGTAAGGTCAGACACTATCAAACGCTTAGAGGAAAACATAGGCAGAACACTCTATGACATAAATCACAGCAAGATCCTTTTTGACCCACCTCCTAGAGAAATGGGAATAAAAACAAAAATAAACAAATGGGAGCTAATGAAACTTAAAAGCTTATGCACAGCAAAGGAAACCATAAACAAGACAAAAGGGCAACCCTCAGAATGGGAGAAAATATTTGCAATTGAGGCAACTGACAAAGGATTAATCTCCAAAATTTACAAGCAGCTCATGCAGCTCAATATCAAAAAAGACAAACAACCCAATCCAAAAATGGGCAGAAGACCTAAATAGACATTTCTTCAAAGATATACAGATTGCCAACAAACACATGCAAGAATGGTCAACATCATTAATCATTAGAGAAATGCAAATCAAAACTACAATGAGATATCATCTCACACCAGTCAGAATGGCCATCATCAAAAAATCTACAAACAATAAATGCTGGAGAGGATGTGGAGAAAAGGGAACCCTCTTGCACTGTTGGTGGGAATGTAAACTGATACAGCCACTATGGAGAACAGTACCGAGGTTCCTTAAAAAACTAAAAATAGAACTACCATACCACCCAGCAATCCCACTACTGGGCATATACCCTGAGAAAACCATAATTCAAAAAGAGACATGTACCAAAATGTTCACTGCAGCACTATTTACAATAGCCAGGAAATGGAAGCAACCTAAGTGTCCATCAACAGATGAATGGATAAAGAAGATGTAGCACATATATACAATGGAATATTACTCAGACATAAAAAGAAATGAAATTGAGTTATTTGTAGTGAGGTGGATGGACCCAGAGTCTGTCATATATAGTGAAGTAAGTCAGAAAGAGAAAAACAAATACTGTATGCTAACACATATATATGGAATCTAAGAAAAATAAAAAAAGGTAATGAAGAACCTAGGGGCAAGATGGGAATAAACACACAGACCTACTAGAGAATGGACTTGAGGATATAGGGAGGAGAAAGGGTAAGCTGTGACAAAGTGAGAGAGTGGCATGGACATATATACACTACCAAATGTAAAATAGATAGCTAGTGGGAAGCAGCTGCATAGCACAGGGAGATCAGCTCGGTTCTTTGTGACCAACTAAAGGGGTGGGATGGTGGGGGGTGGGATAGGGAGGGTGGGCGGGAGGGAGATGCAAGAGGGAAAAGATATGGGAACATATGTATATGTATAACTGATTCACTTTGTTATAAAGCAGAAACTAGCATACCATTGTTAAGCAATTATACTCCAATAAAGATGTTTAAAAAAAAGATCAAAATGCTTTAAGGAAAAAATGCTATTAAAGCTAACAATATGACCTTGATATACATAATATACAAAACTCAAAAACAATATTCCTTTCCCTAAACATGCCACTGGTAAGGTAAGACTAGAGTATTACCAATTTGTATTTTTCTCCCAAGGAACTTTGGAAACGTGAATACAATGATGAAGTGGTTGAATAACAGAGATCTTGAGGATCGAGTAGAATATAGAAACATTTAATCAAAGAATAAGCAAGGAACTGAATAAAAAACCAGAAAACAGACTTGCATAAAAATAAAGAAACTGTGTATATGAGAAAATAGTATTATAAAACACTGGAGTAAGGAAAGGTTACTCAACAACAAATAAGGTGGGAAAATTGTCTTTCTCCATATAAGAAAAAATAATTATATCCTCTTCTCTCACCATAATCTCATCACCAAATATTAAATGGAAAAAAAGAAAAAAAGAAAACCAAAATGTTCTAAAAATCTGAAACTGAAAAACACAACTTTAACCATTTTAAGAAAATACAGGAGTATATATTGGCAATCTTTTAAGGAAAGATTTGTGAAACAAAATGGGGGAAAAGAATGTCAAATATGAATAAATTAAAAATTTTAACTTCTATTCAACAGGAGTTTCGAGTTTTAGTCTCATAACCAAAAGCAAAGTTTTAAGACCAGATAGAGACTGAGAGATGATATCTGCCCTAAACATCACAGACTAAGGATCAATGTAAGGGTATACAAACTTCTGTAAAGAGAACAAATATTCTAGGCTTTGCAGATCACATGTTCTCTGTTGCAACTACTCAACTCTGCCACTGTAGTGCTAAAGCTCTGTTCCAATAAAACTTTATTTATGGACACTGAAATCTAAATTTCATAAATTTTCACATTATGACATTTTATTCTTATTTTATTTTTTTCTGAATCATTTAAAATAAATGTAAAAACTATCTGCACAAAAACAGGTGGTGGGCTGGATCTGACCCATGGGCTATATAGTTTGCTGAACCCTGCCTAGAATATATGAAGAATATTCACAACTCAATAAGAAAAAGATAAATAATCCATGAGAAAATGCATAAAGGATATGAGAAGGCTGTTAACAAAAGAGGAAATGTGAAAGGCCAATAACCACATGAAAGGATATTCAGCCTTGCTAAAAATTAGGGAAAGAGAAATTAAAGCAGTAGGGTATTACCTTTCATCTACCAGATTGGGGAAAATGGAGAAGTCTGACCATGTGAATGTTGGAAAGGATATGGCAAAACAGGAAGTCTCAAACACTTCTGAGAAGAGTGTAAACTGATATAGTGACACAGGAGAGAAATTATCTAATAAAACTGAAAATGCAAATAATCTACATCTGGTTAATTCCACTTCTAGGTAGAGCCCCCAGATACTATGTAAGGATATTCACTGCAGCATTATTTGTAGTAACACAAAGCAAATACTAAAATGAACTCCCAGAATAAATAAAACTCCCAGAAACTTATCTCTAAATTTCACCCCATTCTAAGAATGTTTTCATTTTTTATCCCTTTTATTCTTAACTACACTGTTACTGTGAAATCATAAATAATACCCTAAGAAACTACCTGGATCTTAGAATTATAAATACAAAGATGGTTAAACGAATATTAGCAATCGTTTTTTTATTGCTTAGTTGAAAATGAATTATTCTCTATAGAGTAAAATCTTTTGTTTTTATTCTGTAAGAGTATTTGTACGTTTTCTTTAATAAAATGATGTTTCTTTATTGTCAAAGCACCTAATACAACAGTCATTCAGTCGTCAACTTACTTTGCAACATTCTCCTTCAACAAAAGATATCTTAATTGCATCCAGCTCTCTACTGCAAATTTACAGTACTAATCCTTGCCAGCCATTTTGTTTTCAGTTTGTAACACTAGCCGCCAGCTGCCTTCAGCCTGACTCTATTAGCATATCGGATAATTTACGAAAGAAGCACAGAAATGGAACTAAAAGATATAGTTGGTTTGTATCAGAATATAACAATACATAGATATACTCTTTAAATATGCTTTTAAAATGATGCTTCTCTACTTCTTTTCAATATAATAATTGAAATTAATAATTATTTTTTAATATAAATGCTCATTCCTGCTCACAGTAATTTTTTCTTCCCCCAAGTCCTATAAATGATGTTGACCTATTACTGTTTAAATATAAGACTTTTCCAATTTTAATAGGATAAACTACAAGTGTATTTTAAATATGTTCTGTAAAAGGATAAAAGGGTTGGATATTTGGTACTGTAATTTACACCTATATTCCAGCAGGCCACCTAGCCAAGAATAATAAATACTTAAAAGCTAACATATATTGTTCTCACATCTCAAGGGTGTTTCTAGTAACCAGCGGACAGCAAACAAGTCTTCACCTGTTTTGACTTGCGATAGCCTGCTGTTTGAATGTCAATAACAATGTGCCCCCCCAAGCATCACTAAAGTCTTAGATGACAAACTATCTAATGCAATTTTAATATGATGGGAAAGCGTAGGGCCAGAGTTTCTATTAGTGTCCTGTTGTTCTTCAGAACTCTTTCCATCCCATCCTTCCCCCTCCCCCAATAAGTTCCACTCATCCATATTTAATAAATGTTCTGAAATTATATTATTCATTAACCCACTCCACTTAACATAAAACTCCTTTTAGAGAGACTCTTCTAGCTCATTAAATAATACTATTTAGAAAGTTTGTTAACTTAATAACACTTCCTTGAAATAACAATGAACAACAACAGAGTCTGAAGGGGATAAAAACCCACAAGGACATAAAATGCTCAAGAATAAGGATTATCAAAGTGCTTTAACAACTTCATTTTCTCTTCCAAAACCCTCCAAGGCATTCTTCTGTTTTTACTGTGATGTTAACTAACCATCCAGGCTGCTGTAGAAGCCTCTGGTTAGAATGGATTTCAAGGCTGCTGTGTCTTGTGAGGAACCAATCAGATTTCTTTGTTTCATCTGCAACATTCCATCAGGGTTATATAACCTTTTAGATACATGAAACATTCTAATAATACAGTGTATTTCGATCTATAGTTAGTTATCTATTGTCACTAAATTTGGCACATGAAAATCCCTATTATTCTTCTGTGTCATTCGATAAATCAAGGAATACAGTATAGATGAAAAGGTTATATTTTCTTTTTGGGGAGAAGATAGAATGAATTTGCTTTGTCTAAAAGAAAGAGTTTTTGAAAATATAAAATATAAGCACTCTGCAGACTAGTAAGATTAATGCTGATTCTTCTTATTTCTGTCTACAGTAAAGTGGGTGAGGTAATCCAACACAGTAGCAAACAGCCATGTAGTTTGTTAATTCTTATCACATAAAACATGTCATTAGTATAGAATAAAACATTATAAATAGATTTTAAACTCAGGCTTAAACTTTTGCTAATTTTTTTAAAGCACAGAAAAATTAAGTATTTAATATTTAAACAAATATTTCCTCAAACAAGAAAATCTGAACTCTGTATGTCGTAGCCCAAATAAACACCCACAATACCAACCAAAAAAACAGTATACCAGCAGCACTGTTACCTATATGATCAGAATACTTGCAGTACACTTCTACTGGAACCACGCAAATATTCATGTTCTCTCTCTCTCTCTGCTAGAGATAATGCTGCATAACTTAAATACTGCTCTTCTGTGCTATTAATATAACAACTCAGATATTCAAGAATAAAGCCAGCTGGAACCTGTGAATCTAGTCTTTTCTTTCTTTTTACAACTCAAAGGCATCCCACATTTGATGCTTACAAATCAGCACAGGATTAAAATAGTGCCTGAATGCATTAAAAAGCTGAATCTGTTGGGTGTGGCTTAAGTAAATACATCTTGTCTCAACTGGACAGCTCCCCAGTACCATGCAGCCACCGACACCCAAAATATAGAGTACATAAGTGCTCCCAGGAGAGGGTGAGAAACTAAACCCCCATGTTTTTCTAAGCTTGATGTTCAATTGTTTCTTTACTGTACTTCTAAAATGACAGTGCCTTGAGTCAATACGGAGCATTGCTCAAGAAACCAAGGACAGAGAAATTTTACTTGTCCTATTTCCTCTCCTTATTTTATACTCACTGTGTACAACATGGCCGTTCTTACTAACATTTTGCTTTCATAAAAGAGGTAGTCATTTAAATCATGACTATGTGCAATGCGAACTCACACTGCATTACAGTCATCAATAAAATATGAAGTGCCAACTCCAGTGTTCATTCTCCTTATTCTCCATCTCACCAGAGAATGCTCTACTAACACTCTCTACTATTATAAAATGAACACTATTAGGAAAGAGACATTGCTAGGAGCTGCGACAGATATGCAACAGAAAATATAAAACCTGTAAGTGCTTACTTTTAAAAAAATCTACTATTAATAGGAAAAAAAACCCTTCATGTATATGTATATGTGTATCTATTTTTATATATACACATTACACATATTTAGTACAAGTATAAATCTGTTTATAAGCTACCATGCATGCATTTATTAAAGCTACACATGCAATATACCTGAAACTTCTATATATAGAGGGCATGCAGATTTCAGAACTATACATTTTCACTCTTAAGTGGCCATAATCAAATATTAAAACAGCTAAGGATATCTGACATACTGAACTATAGCTAAGCTTTTAATCTTGTTAGACAATTTTCTCTGCTATTCAGTGTAGCAAACCCACCTTTGGATCATATTGTCGGTTATTTTTTTCCCATGCCCTCTACGTGCTGCACCATTTTGTTTGTCTTCTGGACAGTGGAGAACTCGGCAGAACAGCAGTGAAGGAGTGTACTGAAGTCAGCAGAGGCAGTGCCAGCCTCCTACTGCAGTCTGTATATTGAACGCACTCAAACCCACAGGTGCCTACGTAAAATCCTCCAGCTGCAGCCTGTAACTTAGTGTTTCCTTCAGCAGCAGATCTGTATGCTACCTTCACTTTGTTTTAACCCAATAAATGGACAGGATACACAACGGTATGCATCTTTTAAAAATGCATTTTACACAAAATATTTATATTGATATTATCTCTATTAAGTAGCCAAAAATGACTGACTTTTTAAATCAGGAGGATAATTACCAAATTATGAAGATTCAGAGGAATAATCACCAAAAAAGAAATACATTTCTAACATTTTAAAAATTTTAAATTGATAATTTTTTCAAGAAAGTGTAACATTAAAAAGTAACAAGTGACATGTCTTACATCGTCTTACGTGAATGGCTTTGCAAGTAATTTTTCACATACCATTTAAGTATATCATGAATAAATGTATAAATAGGCCTACCATTAACCATATCTTTTCAACAACAAATAATCCATTGATAAGAAGAAAATACAGAACTTATCTGTTAAAAGGCAAAGTGAACCTAAGTAAACCATTGTTCAAACACTGACGGATGAAACAAAAAACAGAAGCTCATAATCCTTTCACATAAACTTCAAACATATACACTTTTGTTCTACCAGGATTATAGAATTTAAAAACTGAGAGAAACCTTAAAGAAGACAAATAAATCTAACTCTTTAATTTTTCAGATGAACAAATTAAGAAACAGAGAGGTTAATGCTAAAGTACCTTTCCCAAGGTCACACAGCCAGTCAGTAGCAAAACCTGGATTTCTACCCACATCTTTTAATAAATAATTAATAACTACTGAAACTCACCAAAGATTAAATAGTAAGCTGAATATTCCTATTAACTATTAAATAAAGTTTGGCGCTAAAAAACCTTTATAAAAAGAAATCTCCAGGCCCAGATGGCTTCACAGGTAAATTCTACCAAACATTTAAAGAAATAACAATTCTACACAATCTCCTCCAGATAACAGAATAGAGGGAAACACTCCCAACTCATTTTATGAGGACAAAATCACTCTGATATCAAAGCAGACAAAAACACCACAGAAAAGTATAGACCAATATCCGTCATGAACACAGAAACAGAAATCCTCAACAAAATATTAGCAAATCAAATCCAGTAATTTTTTTTTTTTTTTTGCGGTACATGGGCCTCTCACTGCTGTGGCCTCTCCCGTTGCGGAGCACAGGCTCCGGACGCCCAGGCTCAGCGGCCATGGCTCACAGGCCCAGCCGCTCCACAGCATGTGGGGTTCTCCCAGACCTGGGCACAAACCCATGTCCCCTGCATCAGCAGGCGGACTCTCAACCACTGCACCACCAAGGAAGCCCCAGTAGTGTACTTTTAAAAGACCCACATACACCATGACCAACAGGGATTTATCCTGGGAATGCTAAGCTAGTCAACATTTGGAAATCACTAACGTAATCCATTATATTAGTGATTCAAAGAAGAAAAATCACTTAACGTAATCCATTATATTAGTGATTCAAAGAAGAAAAATCACTTGACTATAACGTAATCCATTATATTAGTGATTCAAAGAAGAAAAATCACTTGACGCATTTATTAAAATGCATTTAATAAATTCCAACATCCATTCATGATAAAAACTAGAAAACTAGGAAGAGAGGGAAATTTCCTCAGCTTGATAAAGAACATCTACAAAAAACCTACAGCCAACATCATACTTAGCAGTCAAAGACTGAATGCTTACCCACAAACCCCAAAGATCAGGACCAAGGCAAGAACACCCACTCTCACCACTCCTAGCCACCATCATACTAGAAGCACGCATCAGTGTATACAGACTGGAAAAGAAAAAATAAAACTGTCCCTGTTCTCAGAAGACATTATTTTACACTTAAAAAATTCAAAGAAATCTACCAAAAGCAAACAAACCCCTCCAAAAACCTCTTAAAACTAAGTGAGTTTAACAAGGTCACAGTACGAAGTCAAAAAAAAAATCGTTTTTAATTAAATTATTTATTTAGACTTTTATATATTAGCAATGTACAATTAGAAACAAACATGTTAAACACACAATAGCTAAAAAAAAGGAAAAGAAAAGAAATAGTTATAAATCTAACAAAACAAATACAAGATCTGTATGGCAGTACTAAAAAGTGCTGATGAAAGACATCAAATAAGACCTAAATAAATGAAAAACATATGTTCATGAACTGGAAGATCCCACATGGAAAGATTTCAATTCTACTCCAACTGGTCCACAGACTCTTAATGCAATTCTAACCAATATCCCAAAAGGATGTTTTTATAGATAAAGATTCTAAAATATATACAGAAAGGTAAAGGACCTAAAATATCTAAAACACGTTTGAAAAACAACGAAGTTGTAGGAATCACACGACCCTGTTTTTAAGACTTACTATAAAGCTACAGTAATCAAAACAGTGTGGTATTGGCAAATTGATAGAAACAGACCAGTGGAACAGAACAGACGGTGGAGAAACAGACCTGTTCGACAAATATGGTCAACTGATTTGTGACAATGGTGGAAAAGCAATTCAAAGGAGAAGGGATAGCCTCTTCAACAATGTTGTTGGAACAACTGCATTATGCAGATGTAAAAAAACAAACATACACATCAACTTTAACCTCAGACATGATATTAAAAAAAACTCAAGGGACTTCTCTGGTGGTGCAGTGGTTAAGAATCCGTCTGCCAATGCAGGGGACATGGGTTCAATCCCTGGTCTGGGAAGATTCCACATGCCGTGGAACAACTAAGCCCGTGCACCAGAACTACTGAGCCTGCACTTTAGAGCCCGCAATCCACAACTACTGAGCCCATGTGCCACAACTATTGAAGCTCGTGTGCCTAGAGCCCATGCTTTGCAACAAGAGAAGCTACTGCAATGAGAAGCCCGTGCACCACAAGGAAGAGTAGCCCCCGCTTGCTGCAACTAGAGAAAGCCCACGCACAACAACAAAGACCCAACGCAGCCAAAAATAAAATAATTTTTAAAAAACTCAAAAAGGATCATAAATCTAAATATAAAACTATAAAACTTAAGGAAAAAATAGGAGAAATCTTTATGACCAAGTTAAGCAGAATTTTTAGATATATACCAAAAGCATGATCCACTTTAAAAAAAAAGATAAATTGAACTTCATCAAAATTTAAAACTTTGTTCTGCAAAAATCACCGTTACGAGAATAAACAAAACAAGCAAATCACATATCCAGCAAAGGACCTGTATCTAGAATATACAATGAACTCTCAAAACTCAAGAGTAAGAAAACGAACAACCTAATTAAAAACTGAACAAAAGATCTAAACAGACACTTCACCATAGGGGATATACAAAAGGAAAAATATGCACAGGAAAAGATGTTCTACGTCATTCACCATTAGAGAATTGCAAATTAAAACCACAATGAGATACCGGTACACATTTAATACAGTGGCTAAAATAAAAAATTTATATATTGACAATATCAAGTGCTAGCAAGCATGTGGAGCAACTGGAACTCTCATACATAGCTGCTGGGAATCAACATGATACAGCCACTCTGAAAAATAGCTCGGAAGACATTTCCTGAGACCCTCACACCATGCTGCTTCTTTATGCCACAAATACCCTGCCTTCAGGGAGGCAGATTCGACATTCGTTCTCCCATTTCATCCCCTGCCTGCCTTGTGAATAAACCCTCTCTTCGCTGCAAACCTCTACATCTCAGTATCTTGGTTTGTGGGATGTCAGGCAAGAGCAACCTAGTTTGGTAACACTTGGTTGAATGGCAAAACTGCCATGTGGATGACAGGGTCTTGGTGCTCTGGCCGGGTGTCAGGCCTGAGCCTCTGAGGTGGGAGAGCCGAGTTCAGGACACTGGTCCACAAGAGACCTCCCAGCCACACATAATATCAATTGGTGAGAGCTCTCCCAAAGATCTCTGTCTCAACGCTAAGACGTAGCTCCACTCATTGACCAGCAAGCTCCAGTGCTGGACAACCCACGCCAAACAACTAGCAAGACAGGAACACAACCCGACCCGTTAGCAGAGAGGCTGCCTAAAATCATACTAACTTCACAGACACCCCAAAACATACCACAAGATGCAGTCCTGCCCACCAGAAAGACAAGATCCAGCCTCATCCACCAGAACACAGGCACTAGTCCCCTCCACCAGGAAGCCTACACAACCCACTGAATCAACTTTAGCCACTGGGGACAGACACCAAAAACAACGGGAAGTACAAACTGGCAATCTGTGAAAAGTAGACCCCAAACACAGTAAGTTAACCAAAATAAGAAGACAGAGAAATACACAGCAGAGAAAGGAGCAACGTAAAAACCCACCACACCAAACAAATGAAGAGGAAATAGGCAGTCTACCTGAAAAACAATTCAGAGTAATGATAGTAAAGATGATCCAAAATCTTGGAAACAGAATGGAGAAAATACAAGCAACGTTTAACAGCGACCTCGAAGAACTAAACAGCAAACAAACAATGATGAACAACACAATAAATGAAATTAAAAGTTCTCTAGAAGGAATCAATAGCAGAATAACTGAGGCAGAAGAACGGATCAGTGACCTGGAAGATAAAACAGTGGAAATAACTACCGCAGAGCAGAATAAAGAAAAAAGAATGAAAAGAATTAAGGAGAGTGTCAGAGATCTCTGGGACAACATTAAACGCACCAACATTCAAATTATACGGGTCCCAGAAGAAGAAGAGAAAAAGAAAGGGACTGAGAAAATATTTGAAGAGATTATAGTTGAAAATTTCCCTATTATGGGAAAGGAAATAGTTAATCAAGTCCAGGAAGTACAGAGAGTCCCATACAGGATAAATCCAAGGAGAAAAATGCCAAGACACATATTAATCAAACTATCAAAAATTAAATACAAAGAAAACATATTAAAAGCAGCAAGGGAAAAATAACACACAAGGGAATCCCCATAAGGTTAACAGCTGATCTTTCAGCAGAAACTCTGCAAGCCAGAAGGGAGTGCCAGAACATATTTAAAGTGATGAAAGGGAAAAACCTCCAACCAAGATTACTCTACCCAGCAAGGATCTCATTCAGATTCGATGGAGAAATTAAAACCTTTACAGACAAGCAAAAGCTAAGAGAATTCAGCACCACCAAACCAGCTTTACAACAAATGCTAAAGGAACTTCTCCAGGCAGGAAACACAAGAGAAGGAAAAGACCTACAAAAACAAACCCAAAACAATTAAGAAAATGGTGATAGGAACATACATATCGGTAATTACCTTAAATGTAAATGGATTAAATGCTCCAACCCAAAGACTGGCTGAATGGATATAAAAACAAAGCCCTTACATATGCTGTATACAAGAGACCCACTTCAGACCTAGGGACACATACAGACTGAAAGTGAAGGGATGGAAATGGAAATCAAAAGAAAGCTGGAGTAGCAATTCTCACATCAGACAAAATAGACTTTAAAAAAAAGACTATTACAACAGACAAAGAAGGACACTACATAACAATCAAGGGATCAATCCAAGAAGATATAACAATTGTAAATATTTATGCACCCAACATAAGAGCACCTCAATACATAAGGCAAATGCTAACAGCCATAAAAGGGGAAATTGACAGTAACACAATAATAGTAGGGGACTTTAACACCCCACTTTAACCAATGGACAGATCATCGAAAGTGAAAATAAATAAGGAAACATAAGCTTTAAATGATACATTAGACAAGATGGACCTAACTGATATTTATAGGACATTCCATCCAAAAAGAACAGAATACACTTTCTTCTCAAGTGCTCATGGAACACTCTCCAGAGTAGATCATACCTTGGGTCACAAATCAAGCCTTGGTAAATTTAAGAAAACTGAAATTGTATCAAGTATCTTTTCCGACCACAATGCTATGAGACTAGATACCCATTACAGGAAAAAAAAACTGTAAAAAATACAAACATATGGAGGCTAAACAATATGCTACTAAATAATCAAGAGATCGCTGAAGAAATCAAAGAGGAAATCAAAAAATACCTAAAACAAATGACAACGAAAACACAACGACCCAAAACCTATGGGATGCAGCAAAAGAAGTTCTAAGAGGGAAGTCTATAGCAATACACTCCTACCTCAAGAAACAAGAAACAGCTCAAATTAACAACCTAACCTTACACCTAAAGCAGTTAGAGAAAGAAGAACAAATAAAACCCAAAGTTAGCAGAAGGAAAGAAATCATAAAGATCAGATCAGAAATAAATGAAAAAGAAATAAAGGAACAATAGCAAAGATCAATAAAACTAAAAGCTGGTTCTTTGAGATGATAAACAAAATTGATAAACCATTAGCCAGACTCATCAAGAAAAAAAGGGAGAAGACTCAAAACAATAGAATTAGAAATGAAAAAGGAGATGTAACAACTGCCACTGCAGAAATACAAAGGATCATGAGAGATTATTACAAGCAGTTATTTGTCAATAAAATGGACAACCCGGAAGAAATGTACAAATTCTTAGAAAAGCACAACCTCTGAGACCGAACTAGGAAGAAACAGAAAATATAAACAGACCAATCACAAGCACTGAAATTGAAACTGCGATTAAAAATCTTCCAACAGGGTTTCCCTGGTGGCGCAGTGGTTGTGAGTCCGCCTGCCGATGCAGGGGATACGGGTTCGTGCCCCGGTCCAGGAAGATCCCGTGTGCTGCGGAGCGGCTGGGCCCGTGAGCCATGGCCACTGAGCCTGCGCATCCGGAGCTTGTGCTCTGCAACGGGAGAGGCCACAAAAGTGAGAGGCCCGTGTACCACAAAAAAAAAAAAGAAAAACAAAAATCTTCCAACAAACAAAAGCCCAGGACCAGATAGCTTCACAGACGAATTCTATCAAACATATAGAGAAGAGCTAACACCTATCCTTCTCAAACTCTTCCAAAATACAGCAGAGGGAGGAACACTCCCAAACTCATTCTACAAGGCCACCATCACCCTGATACCAAAACCAGACAAAGATGTCACAAAAAAAGAAAACTACAAGCCAGTATCACTGATGAACACAGATGCAAAAGTCTTCAACAAAATATTAGCAAACAGAATCCAACACCACATTAAAAGGATCATACACCATGATCAACTGAGGTTTATACCAGGAATACAAGGATTCTTCAATATATGCAAATCAATCAATGTGTATGGTGATACACCATATTAACAAACTGAAGGATAAAAACCATAGGATAATCTCAATAGATGCAGAAAAAGCTTTTGACAAAATTCAACACCCATTTATGATAAAAACCCTCCAGAAAGTAGGCATAGAGGGAACTTACCTCAACATAATGAAGGCCATATATGGCAAACCCACAGCCAACATCGTTCTCAATGGTGAAAAACTGAAACCATTTCCACTAAGATCAGGAACAAGACAAGGTTGCCCACTCTCACCACTATTATTCAACATAGTTGAATATTCCACATAGTTTTAGAAGTTTTAACCACAGCAATCAGAGAAGAAAAAGAAATAAAAGGAATCCAAATAGGAAAAGAAGTAAAGCTGTTACTGTTTGCACATGACATGATACTATACATAGAGAATCCCAAAGATGCTACCAGAAAACTACTAGAGCTAATGAATGAATTTGGTAAAGTAGCAGGATACAAAATTAATGCACAGAAATCTCTTGCATTCCTATACACTAATGATGAAAAATCTGAAAGAGAAATTAAGGAAACACTCCCAATTACCATTGCAGTAGAAAGAATAAAAAACTTAGGAATACACCTACCTAAGGAGACAAAAGACCTGTATGCAAAAACTATTAAGACACTGATGGAAAATTTAAAGACGATACAAACAGATGGAGAGAGATTTCATGTTCTGGACTGGAAGAACCAGCATTGTGAAAATGACTATACTACCCAAAGCAATCTACAGATTCAATGCAATCCCTATCAAACTACTACTGGCATTTTTCACAGAACTAGAATAAAAAATTTCACAATTTGTATGGAAACACAAAAGACCCCTAAGAGCCAGAGCAATCTTGAGAAAGAAAAACAGATCTGGAGGAATCAGGCTCCCTGACTTCAGACTATACTACAAAGCTACAGTCAGCAAGACAGTATGGTACTGGCACAAAAACAGAAATATAGATCAATGGAACAGGATAGAAAGCCCGGAGATAAACACACACACATCTGGTCACCTTATCTTTGATAAAGGAGGCAACAACATACAATGGAGAAAAGACAGCCTCTTCAGTAAGTGGTGCTGGGAAAACTGGACAGCTACATGTAAAAGAATGAAATTAGAACACTCCTTAACACACCATACACAAAAATAAACTCAAAATGGATTAAAGATCTAAATATAAGGCTAGACACTATCAAACTCTTAGAGGAAAACATAGGCAGAAGACTCTATGACATAAATCACAGCAAAATCCTTTTTGACCCACCTCCTAGAGAAATGGAAATAAAAACAAAAAACAAATGGGACCTAATGAAACATAAAAGCTTTTCCATAGCAAAGGAAAATATAAACAACACAAAAAGACAACCCTCAGAATGGGAGAAAATATTTGCAAACAAAGCAACTGACAAAAGATTAATCTCCAAAATATACAAACAGCTCATGCAGCTCAATATCAAAAAACAAACAACCCAATCAAAAATGGGCAGAAGACCTAAACAGACATTTCTCCAAAGAAGATATACAGATTGCCAACAAACACATGAAAGGATGCTCAACATCACTAACCATCAGAGAAATGCAATTCAAAACTCCAATGAGGTTATCACCTCACACCACTCAGAATGGCCATCATCAAAAAATCTACAAACAATAAATGCTGGAGAGGGTGTGGAGAAAAGGGAACCCTCTTGCACTGCTGGTGGGAATGTAAATTGATACAGCCACTATGGAGAACAGTATGGAGGTTCCTTAAAAAACTTAAAATAGAACTACCATACAGCCTAGCAATCCTACTGGGCACATACTCTGAGAAAACCATAATTCAAAGCATCATGTACCACACTGTTCATTGCAGCACTATTTACAATAGCCAGGACATGGTAGCAACCTAAGTGTCCATCAACAAATGAGTGGATAAAGAAGATGTGGCACATATTTACAATGGAATATTACTCAGCCATAAAAAGGAACGAAATTGAGTTATTTGTAGTGAGGTGGATGGACCTAGAAATCTGTCATACAGAATGAAGTAAGTCAAAAAGAGAAAAACAAATACCGTATGCTAACACATATATATGGAATCTAAAAAAAAAAAAAAGGTTCTGAAGAACCTAGGGGCAGGACAGGAATAAAGATACGTAGAGAATGGACTTGAGGACACAGGGAGGGGGAAGGGTAAGTTGGGATGAAGTGAGAGAGTGGCATTGACATATATACACTACCAAATGTAAAATACATAGCTAGTGGGAAGCAGCCGCATAGCAAAGGGAGATCAGCTCGGTGCTTTGTGACCGCCTAGAGGAGTGGGATAGGGAGGGTGGGAAGGAGACACAAGAGGGAGGGGATTTGGGGATATATGATACATATAGCTGATTCTCTTTGTTATACAGCAGAAACTAACACAACATTGTAAAGCAGTTATACTCCAATAAAGATGTTAAAAAAAAATAGCGTGGCAGTTTCTCATAAAGTTAAACATAACCTTACCATAAAATCCAACAATCTCACTCCTAGGCACTGACCCTAGAGAAATGAAAACTTATGTTCACACAATACCTGTCCATGAATGTTTATAGTGGCTCTATTCGTAACTGCCAAAAAATGGGTAACAACCCCAATGGTCTTCAGTGGGTGAATGAATAAACAAACTGTGATACATCTATACAATGGCATTCTACTCAGCAATAAAAAAAAAAAAAGAAAACTATTCTTGGACCAACTTGGATGAATCTCAAAGGCATTATGCTGAATGAACAAAGCCAGTCTTAAAAGGCTTTATTATTCCATTTTCCATTAAATGACATTCTTTAAAAAAAACAAACAAAAAAAACAACAAAGATAGAGAATAAATAGCTCATTGGTTTCCAGGATCCGGGGTAGGGTAAGGGTATGACTAGAAAAGGATATCATAATACAACCTGTACCATCATGTATACTAATTGTAGTGGCAGCTACACACATCTATACGTGTTAAAATTCACTAAATGGTACACACACACAAAGTAAATTTTACCTTATGATAAGTTTTTAAAACTTTACCCACTACTACAGAGGTTCTAAGATCTCTTACTCTGTCCTCTTCTCCAGGAACCTAACTCATGTGTCTAACTTCTCCTGGTTATCCCATCATCACCTCAAACTTAATATCTCTAAAACTGATTTCATTACATTTCCCCACAAACCTCAAATGAATGGCAACCACAATTCACCCAGTCACCTAAGCCAGAACATGGGTGTCGTCCTTGTATAAGTTCTGTGAGTTACTACGTAACTAGGACAGTAACTTGATCTATAGCACTACTGTATCTCCAGTAACTCTAACTGTATCCAGCACATAGCAAGTGCTCAGTCAATAGTTTTGTTGAGTGAATGAATAAATATAAGACCAGGGCTCTTTCTTCATTGGACCCACACCCAACCTATCAAGTTCAGCTGATTCTTTCTTGACATCCCTCCATCCCCACTGCCACCCTCTTATTTTAGGCTCTCATCACTCCCCCCTGGTTGCTGTTGCAATCACTCCTAAGGATGACGTGTTGCCTGCCCACCATCACACACACACCCTTTCTGCAAACTGCCCTTTACCAATCCTCATTCCATCTGCTAATTCTCAAACTCTCTCACAACTTCATGCCTTTATATTTGCTGTATCCTCTGCCTGAAACTTACTTTTCTCCATTTATCAAAGTGGCTAACTACTAATTAGGTCCCACAATAGCCACTACCTCCTCCAGGAATTGTTCTATTTCCCAGTCTGAGATGGAGTCCTTCCTCTGTACTCCAATAGTATCCTGTGCAGAACTTTATCCTAATACTTCTCACACTATTTTAATAGTACTGGATTACTTGTGCCATATAGTCAAATCTAATAGGGACGATGTTTTATAGCTCTAAGCAAACTGTATCCCTCAGGACTTTACCTGGCCCACAGCAGGCACTCACTACATAATCAGGGTTGAAAAGACAGAACACAGAGAGGGAGGAAGGAAAGAAGCATCTAAATAGTATCTAATAGTACTGTAGCCTCAGAGTATGAAGTGACTGGAAGGTTAACGGAGTGGAGATTTACTAGCAGTATGGCGATCAGTCTCTAAGATAGGAACAAAGAAGAATGGCAAAGTAACACAATACTCTGAGTAAAGAAATGGCTGATATGAAAAATATCAGAGGTAATGGAATGAGGCTTGAGGTAAATTTTTAGAGCAAAAAAGTAAAGCTAGGCATTATTTTGAAAAAATTAATTTTTTATTCAATATTGTCCTTCTCCCAGTAAACATCCCCTTTTTCAAGCAGGCAAGTTTTTTGTGGTTAGGTGACAGCAAGAAAGCAGACAAATCTGTTCCAAATATTTGACCTGGCCCCTTACAGACACAAAAAGGCTTCCAATCAGGACTTCCCTGGTGGCGTAGTGGGTAAGACTCCGCGCTCCCAATGCAGGGAGCCTTGGTTTGATCCCTGGTCAGGGAACTAGATCCCACATGCATGCCACAAGTAAGAGTTCGCATGCCTCAACTAAGGAGCCTGCGTGCCACAACTAAGGAGCCCACCTGCTGCAACTAAAATCCCATGCCATCAAATAAATTATTTTTTTAAAAAAGCCTTCCTATCATTAAAAAATATATATTCAGGAAAAAAATTTAGAGCAAATCTCCCATCCACTCTTACTCTAGACTAGAAAAGAATTCCCCTGGCCAAGAACAATCACAGAAATCTGTCTTCTGAGACGATCAGTGGGTTTATTTCCCAGGCAAAGCCTCTCATACAGTAAAATCCTATGGTTCAAGGCCCAGTCCTCAACCTTGTAGGTCAGAAACCAAGTCTTTAAAGATTTTCAAAGTGGATAAAACTCAAAGATTGAGTCACACCATAACAGCTCTATACCATCTGCAAACTTCATAGCAAAATATTAGTATTATTGACAAATGTAAGAAGGTCCTGTCTTTCCTATTTTGAGGCAAGTATGGGCTTGTCCTTCTGACTCTTGGCATAGGAAACACCACTAATTTTTAAAATAAACAAAACCCATAACTAGGTTAGTAAAACAAAGTGGTGGACTCCTCTGGTTGCCTACCCAACCCCTTCTTTCACACTAACAGAATCCCAATTTTATTTTTGGTATTTGCTTCAAGGGAGGCTGGTTCTCTCCCTAGCCTCAGAGCCAAACTTTAATTAGTAAATGAATCTTAAGAACATCAGCTGCAATTCCATTAATTGGTATAAGAAAGGTTATGTGTTAAAATTTGGCCAGTGGGACTGCGAGAGAGAGAGAGAGAGAGAGAGAGAGAGAGAGGTAGCTTTCAGGAAAGTTTTTCTCAATCTTAAAGATGGACCCAAGAAAGGGGCAGCTGTTCTACAAGTCTTTGAACAATGCTGCGTGTGGATATACAAGTTGAAAGTACAGCAGTCCTCGCACAGCTATGCAAGGATAAGCCTGAGAAGAATAACCAAAATTCTAAAAATGGCAGGGCAGAAAGCTGGAAAGAAATTGGGTCCTTGATGATGTTATCGAGTTTCAGAATTAATTTATCTATAATCACCACACCTCTGAAATTCTTTATTATGTGAACTAATAAATCCCCTTCATATCTCAGTCATTGTAAATTGGATCTTTGGTAATTCTAACCACTCTGTTACAAGAGCAAATAAAAATGACCAGGGAAATGACTATAGAATCTAATCAAATTTAAATTTTAACATAAAATTATTATTTCCTCTAGAAATCTCAAATTTAATAAATATGGAGCAGAGGTACTGAGTTTAGATGTTAAAATCTTTCTTTACTTACCAGTTTAAAATCCTGCAATGGCTCACTTGAGGCTTTAAGGATATAATCTGAACTCTTTAGCTGGGCATACAAGACACTGCATTAACTGATGTGTGATTAACTGTCCATTTTTTTTTAAGCAATTTTCTAACTCACCCTAGGTTCCAGGAATCGAGAATTCTTGTAGTTGCTAGAATGCACCATATAGTCTCCTATCTTCGTCTACTGGCAAATGAGACTTTCTCTATGTAGACCCCTAACGCATACTTATCCTTAAAGTTCAACTTGCATTCTCTTCTCCTCCCTGCCTCTCGCCCAACTGCTGTCACTGTTGGTTTAGCAAGCTCTCTCCTCTATTAGACTTTGAGTTCCCTGGGAGTAGCAACTGTTTCCAACATGTATCACAATGACTGATACACAGTAAACACTAAAAATATCTTTGTGGAATGATTTAATGAACCACATTTGGGGGCAGTCATAAGTTCCTTCCATTGCAGTACTGGATGATGCAGATTTATAAAATATATCCATCATCACATCAAGTTCTATCAAACAGCACTATTTTAAAGGGTTAATTTGTTTTAAAATGACTCAAAACCAGTTTTATCTGACTTTTAAAAGAATAACAAAACATAAGACAAAATAATGTCATAACTTTTTAAGAAAATTCATGCTATGTGACAAACATTTATTATGAAACAATGACCAAGGATAATAAAATGGATAAGAGATGTCTCTGTTCCCAATAACATTCGTGGTCTGATCAGACTATTACCTAAATGCTTTACAATAGCCATAAATGATATTTACCATTCCTAATCAAAACTATAGGCGCCCTAAAATAAAATCTTCAGTGAGCAAAAAGGAAATCATCCCACAATTTTCACATATTACACATATTTCACATTAATGTAGACTAATGTATGAGTGTTTCATTAAAGTGTTTAATATAGTGCAAAAAACGTAATATTCGATAAATGCATGCTAAATCTGAATCAACTTTATGCAGAGATGAACAAAGTATTTTTCTAAGTTTTATATCTTTATGTACATATACCACAGATTCATCTGAGGAAAGTAAAACCATATTTGTTACAGAAATAAAATTAGTATCATAGTTATAAATTATCAACTCACAATGTATAATTGGTACCCATATTTAAAATGTTTTCATGACAATCAATCAGAAAAAATGAGAGAGCAAAAAAAAAAATCAGAGAGCAAAAATGCATGCAATTTAAAATAAAATCTCTCTCAACTACCAAAAGAAGTCACCAAACTCTTGGCTACTTTCTGCTTTGATACAACCATTAGCAACTTAAGATCTGTTAAAAACTGACCTGCTACTTCAAAGAAAATACATTTAGTAGTGTTCAGATCTCAATTTAGACTTAATTCCGTTACTAATTGTCTCATTTACTCAGAGACAGCAACATATGAAGAGTGAGAATTCAATTGCTTCTACTCCTATGGCTGTCTACTAGCTATAGATACTTGGGAAAGTCTTTTTATCTTGGGCAAGTCTTTTTATCTCTCATCAGTAAAATGGAGTGGTGTTTGCTATACAGATTAAATGAGGTAGTAACACGTTAAAGTCTTTTCCTTTTGTGAACCACAGAACACATGTAAATGTAAGGTAACTGTTACTCAATACATTTTTATCGAAGACAAGATATTTAACCAAATAACCTCTTACATTCTCTTTCAATGAAATATAGATATATAAATGTAAATATAATGACAGTATGAACTGATGGAGAGTAAAAAGGCAGTGAGCATTTCTTACCCTTAGGATAGTTAAACTGTATTAGGGAAGCCTTTCTAGAAAGTTTATATGCAATAAAAGGCATTACATTATTAAGTTTCACATTAGGGATAAACACTACAGTACATGAGACACAAGAGTGATCACTGTGAACCTGAATAAGATATAAGCTGGACTTTAATGATTGACTGGGTAGTATTTAAAGAGGTGACTTAAGTATAAATGGCAAGTTTATTCCAGACAGGGTGAATGTCATGATCAAAGGGTCACAGAAAATACAAAGCATTAAGAAGATCGACTTGGATAAAGTAGAAAGTTTCTGAGTAAGAGTTATAGGGAATAAGGCTAGAGAAGTTAGGTAAGGTCAGGTGCCAAGCTAAGAATTTTCTAATTAAGAAAATTAATATGGCAGCAGGATGAGAGTAGGGCAAGTGCTGGTGAGTCAGAGAAAACAGTATATTTATTCATTCGTTCAACAAATATTTATTGATCTACTAATTTCCAGGCACTATTCCTGATTCTGGGAATAATACAGTCAATGAATCTGTAAGACTTACTTTTATGAAGGAATGCAAACAATGAACAAAACCATGCAAACAAAGTAAAATACCTCAAAGAGTGATATGTGCGAAAAAGATAGAAAGGGTAACTGGATGGAGTTTGAATGTGGTGGGGACTGAGAAGGAAGACTGGTGAGGAGACTGAAAAGAAAGACCAATGACTATTAAAAAAAGAAAGCTGTATGCACGTGAGGGGCAGATGGTACACGGGAAATCTCTGTATCTGTCCCTCAATATTGCTATGCACCTTAGTGGTCTAAAAAAAAAATCTATTAAAAAAAAAAAAGGAGGAGAGTGGGGAGGCAGGCAGTGTTTATATTATCAAGGGCTCTATAAGCTTTTTTTTTTTTTTAACATTTATTTATTTGGCTGCACTGGGTCTTAGTTGTGACATGCAGGATCCTTTAGTTGCGGCATGCAGGCTCTTCGTTGCAACATGTGGGATCGAGTTCCCCGACCAGGGATCGAACCGGGGCCCCCTGCATTGGGAGTGCGGAGTCTTAACCACTGGACTGCCAGGAAGTCCCAAGGGCTCTATAAGCTTAGTGAAAGACTTCAAACTTTATTCTAAAACCTACTGAAATCTATTGCAGGGTTCTAAGATTAGGACTGATATAATATGATGAAGTTGATTTAAGATCACTAAAGCCATTTACTAAGTCAAAGCATGGGCAGTAAGAGGAAGACTGGTCTACCATAGGCAAGTACACCTGAAATAACACAATATTATAAATCAACTATACTTCAATAAAAATAAATTAAAGAAATAAATTAAAAAATAGAAAGAACAAAAATATGGGAAAAAAGAGAAATCAGTGAATTTTTTTAACGACTGTGTGAACTGGCTTGACAGTATAGAACGGGGACCATCAAATTTGTCCAGAATGGGCCAAACAGTAAATATTTTAGTCTCTTTCCCAACTATAGAATGCTGCTTTTATAGAATGAAAGCAGACAAAGACAACACATAAACAAATGATTATGGCTATGGCCACATAAAATTCTACTTATAAAAGCAGGTGGTAGGCCAGATGTAGCCTGGAGGCCATGGTTTGTCAACTCCTGGTATAAAAAGTGAAGGAACCCCAAATTCAAAGCTAGTTCTCCCTGTCCACTGATACTCCACACAAGACTTCTACCAAATTCAGGGAGGCAACAATCCGGGAGACGGGAAGCTTGACAATAATGTTGAGCAAGATCTCATAATGAGATGATACTTAGATCCCAGAGTCCTGCTAAAGGGAGAGGACTGACATACACACAGAACAGGCCTCAACCTAGACATCTGAAACACATGTGAACTGAGACAAACTAAACTGCAACCTAGCCCTTATCCACCTCAACCCTCCATCAGATCCAAGAGAGCAGACCTTCACCACAGCTGTCTTACATAGGAAAAAGCTTTCCCTCTCTACATGTTGATGAAAATTGAATTAACTATCAAGTTAAGAAGAAAAAAGAGAATTTTCTTCAAGCCAAACTGAGGATTATAACCCAGGAAGCAGATGCTCAGAAGCTCTGAGAACTGTTCCACCTGTTAGAAGTTGAAGGCATAGTCATATACATTTCTGAGACAAAGGATCATACATCAAAATGATATACTGATTTTACATAAAGTTCACCAAGGATACACGGTGCAGGTAAACATGTACAAAGCGAACAGCAAGGCACCATGACCCCTACAGAGCTGGGAAAGAACACTATTCTTTTAAAAAATTACATTGCTAGTGTCAGAAGGAAGAAAAAAAAATTTACCTTTACAGTTGAGCAGGCACTCCCACCCTTGAGGAGCTCTGGTTAATGTGTAATGCAGATGCACACTGCGCATTAGGGAGGGAGAAGGCCCAAACAAACACAGAGAGGGAATTTTATGTTTATTTTTTCTTGTCCTGCCTTAAAATATGAATTTTATTTCATCAAGGGAAAAATATTATTTACTCTAGCCTCTACAGATCTTTTAAACACAATGTCTGATAAACAACTGAAAAATGAGATGTGTGAAGCAGCAAAAGAATTAACAGAAGCAGATACACATCTGACCTAAATGCAGGACTTAGCAGACACATCAGCTATTAAACTATTATTTTTGGCTATTATGTAAAAGTAAAAAAAGGAGGTTAAAAACAGAAAAAACAGATGAAAAGATTAAAAATTTCAACAGAGAAATGAACTATCTTTAAAAGAACCAAATGAACATTCTATAACTGAAAAACACTATCTAAATTAAGAATTAACTGACTGGGCTTAAAAGCTGACTGGACTCAGCAGAAAAATATTAATAAACCTGAAGTCAGGCCAACATAAATTAACCAAAGGGGGAAAATTACCAAAAAAAACAAAGAAAAAGAACAGTTTGAGATGCATTAGGTAATATCAAACAATTTAACGTACAAACTAAAGTTCCAAAACACAGATGAAAAAAGGATAGAAGAAATGCCTTAAGAAATAATGACTAAGGTTTTCCACAACTGATGAAAGACATCAACACTTAGACTCAAGAAGCTCACCAAAATCCAAACAATATAACAGAAAGAAAAGCATACACCTAGGTATATCATAGCCAAATGCTAACAGCCAAGATAAAGCAATTTTTTAAGCAGCCATACTAAATAAAATAAATAAATAAATCACATTTCATTCAAAGGCAAAAACAATGAGAACGACTGCCAACTTCTTATCAGAAAGAAAAAATAACAGAATAACATCTTTAAAGTGTTGAAAGAACTGCCAATCTAAGATTTTATACCCAGGGAAAATATCCTTCAAAAATGAAGGTAAAATTAAAACATTATGAGAAAATGAAAGCTGAGGTAATTCACTGCCAGTGACCTACACCTCAAGAAATGCAAAGGAAGTTCTGCAGGGTGAAAAAAAAATATCCCAGATAAAACACCATTTTATAAGAAGGAATGAAGAATACTAGAAGAAGGAAATATATGGGTTAATTTTTTTAAGACATTTAAAAAGCACCTTAAAGACTAATGACTACTTAAAGTAACAAATGTATCATGGGATATATATCAATACTACAGTGGAAGTAAAATACAGACAACAAAAAGTGGGATATAAATAGAATTAAATATCCTAAAGTCCTTACAGTGCTCACAGAGTAGTAGAATAAAATTTGAAGTTAAACCATAAAAAGTTAAAGATGCATATGGTAATCCTTTGCACAGTCTCTTTTTTAGAAAATCCAAGAAGGCATAGCTAAAAGGCCAAGAAAACAGAATTTAAAATATTTCATAAATTCTAAAAATGACGGGGAACAGGGGGAAAAAAAGAACGAGGAACACATGAATGCAAAAGAAACAAAGAGCAAGATGAAAAACTTAAACCAAATCACATCAATAGTTATATAGTCAATGTAAATGGACTGAATATACCACTTAAAAATAGAAAATCAGATTGGATTCAACAACAAGACAAAACTACATATTTACAACAAGAGATACACCTTAAATACAAAATCTAGATAGACTTAAAGCCAAAGTATCAGAAGCTCAACTAAGCAAAACATTAACATACAGTAGTTTAAAAAAGCAGTAAAGTTTACTTAATAAATATAGCAAACTTTGTCCTATAAAAAGAAAATACATTTTGTTTTCTAGCATCCATTAGATAGTTATAAGATCTGATCAAAATACAGCCAAAAAGACCCCCAAAAACAAAAAAGCAAAACCCTCAATGTTTTAAAGCAAAAGTTGGCAAACTTTTTCTCACAGGGTCAAATCATAAGTATTTCGAGAGTGTGGGCTACACAGTCTCTATCACAAATGGGTGTGACTATGTTCCAGTAAAATCATACTATGTAAAAAGTTAATATTGAGAACACTATATATCAAAATTTATGGAATACAGCATAAGCTATATCATAGAAAATTCATAATGTAAATGAGAAGAAAAATAAAATTAGTAAAATCAAGAGTTGAATCTTTTGAAAAAGCTAATAAAATAGATAAGCCTCAAAGCTAAGAGACAGAAAATATAAAAACATTCAATATTAGGAGAAACTGAATTAAACTCAAATGAATACAATATTTATAACTTTATACAAATAAATTCTAAAATCTCAATGAAATGGACATTTTCTAGGAAACAATAAATTATCCAAATTGCCTAAAGGAAACTTAATTACACTGATGAAAATAAAATAGAAAATACTGTCAAAAAACTACCTAAAAAACCCCCAAAAAGCTCAGGCTAGCCATTTTTATGTCTGAGTTCCACTAAACTTTCAAGGAATAAATAATTTATATGATACATGAAGCACTGTAAAAGATGAAACCATGACAATTCATCTAGTAAAGTTAGCAAAACTCAAACAACTCTGAATAAATAGGATAAAAATAAAACTGGAAATAGAGGTGAAAACATGAGTGCAAGTGTATGTGTCTATCTGATGAGAAGTGCTATTAGTTTAATTGCTAAACCACTACAAATACCTGAAATATAAATAAAACCAGTCAAATCAGATATGTTTCAAAATGCAATTTCAAGGCTCTCACCACTTTTTTCACTCTCCAGTCATGTTCATTTTCATAGCCCACCACCGAATAAGAATCCTTCCTCTTTTTAACACAGTCACACTCTGTCACTTCCTCTAATGACTTTTCCCCTCAAGTTCTATGACAGCCTATCTTAATTGGCAAGGACAAACGAATTTCATAAAGAGTAAATATCTCAACTGACAAACACAAATTGGGCAAATAGATGGGCAGAGAACAGAAAGGGAAACAGCAGTCAATAATGACAGGTTTGGGTTTTATTACAGAAGATGCTACAGCTCTACAATTAAATAAGTAAAATCCTTTCCTCATATTAAACAGGAGTATGTTTTCTAACCAAATTTGTTAGAACAGGGTACAGAAAAGGTAAAAACCCTTGAAAAGCTTATGCTGTAATTTCATGGTTTACTAATGAAATAAAACTTAATGTCCCTGGAAGGAAAAAGATATTTTTATAGCAAAATATATTTACATGAATGCTATGGTACATATTTCTTTGAACATTTTATTATGAACATTCACTATTCAGACAGCAATGAAGATTTTAATTAATTTCAATGCCCAGTTGGTGGTGGTGAGGAGGGCGGAGGGAACGCCAATAACAAATGCTTCTAACAAAGTGCCCTATTTTCACAGACGGACTGATTTTTGCTCATGAAGTGGTTAAAGAGAAATTAACTCAAACTCAAATATCAAGCAACCAGTACACTACCCAGTACTTAGTGATTAATGAATAAACATCTGTTGACAGAAATGAAATCATGATCTATAAAAGTAAAACAATAAACTGGACTTCATAAATATTAAAAACTTTACAAAAGACCCTGCTAAGGGGATAGAAAGACAATCAACAGGCTGGGAGAAAATACTGGCAAACAACATATCTGACAAAGGCTAGAATATATAAAGAGCTCTCAAAACTTAATACACACACACACACACACACACACACACACACACACGCAAACACACACACAGCCCAGTTAGAAGACAGCCAAAAGACATGAAGAGATGTTTCACCAAAGAAGACATACAGAAGGCAAATAAGCACATGAAAAGATGATCAGTATCATTTAGCCACTAGGGAAATGAAAATTAAACCACAATGAGGTACCAATACACACTTATCAAAATAATTAAAATTAAAATAGTGACAACACCAAATGCTGGCAAGGATGAGGAGAAACTGGATTACTTACACACTGCTGGTGTGAATGTAAAATGGTACAGGCACTCTGAAAGAGATGGCACTTTCTTTAAAAACTAAACATGCAACTAAAGTATGTCCTGGCAACTGTACCCCTGGACATTTACGCCAAAGAAATGAAAGCACATCTTCACACAAAACCCTGTACATTTCCCCATATGACCAGCAATTCCACTCCTAGATATATTCCCCCCCAAAACTGAAAACAGAGACTCAAACAGATACTTGTATGACAATGCTCAGAGCAGCATTATTCCAATGGAAATAACCCAGTGTCTATCAACAGATGAACGGATAAACAAAATGTGGCATACACATACAAAGGAATAGTATTCAGTCATAAAAAGGAATGAACTTCTGATACATGCTACAACAGGAATGAACCTTGAAAACATTATGCTAGGTGAAATAAGCTACATACAAAAGGACAAAATAGTATGATTACACTTACGTGAAATATCTAGAAAAGGCAAATTCACAGAGACAGAAAGATTCGAGGTTATTGGGGCTGGGAAGAGGAAATGGGGAGTTACTGCCTAATGGGTACAGAGTTCGTGCTTGGGGTAGTGAAAAATTTGGGGAAATAGTGGTGGTGGTTACATAACATGGTGAATGTAATTAATGCCAATAAATTGTACAATTAAAAATGGTTAAAATAGAGCTTCCCTGGTGGCGCAGCGGTTGGGAGTCCGCCTGCTGATGCAGGGGACACGGGATCATGCCCCAGTCCGGGAGGATCCCACGTGCTGCGGGGCGGCTGGGCCCGTGGGCCATGGCCGCTGAGCCTGCGCGTCCGGAGCCTGTGCTCCGCGGCGGGAGAGGCCGCAACGGTGAGAGGCCCGCATACCGCACAAAAAAAAAAAAAAGGTTAAAATAGTGAACTTTATGTTATATATATTTACCACAATAAAAAACTTAAAAAAAATCAGTCCGTGGCCTATGATACCAGTGCAGTGCCTAGCAAGAGACCATTACAATAACTAACAGCACAGGATCCTCACAGAAAACAATTCCTGCCTGAGATGAGCTTACAAACAAACTTAGAAAACACATCGGAAATGATCCACCATGAACAAGTCACAAAACATCACAGAAGAATCAGTGCCCCAAGCATTAAAGGTAATACAATGATGCCAGAAAACATAAGCTCTAACACCTCCATTCTATCCCTAGTTTAAGTCTAAATCAAAGGCAACCTCTGGCTGTTCTCAAATTTAGAATGTATCTTTTGGTCATAATGGCATTTGTGTCCTACAATGTGCTGGACAGCGCCACAAAATGAAGTGGCAATAATGCTCTTGCCTCAGTAATGCCATGGTTTTCTTTGCTCTCTTTCCTAGACATATGTCTAGCCTAAGTGCCTATGTAACCAAGTATTTATAGCTAGTTTTAATATCTTGTTAAGTCATACCCTGACCAAAATCAATTATTCCTTTTCATACTTATTTTCATTTATTCTTCCATAGAATTGTTTTTGTGTTTTTTTTTGCGGTACGCGGGCCTCTCACTGTTGTGGCCTCTCCCGTTGCGGAGCACAGGCTCCAGATGCGCAGGCTCAGCGGCCATGGCTCACAGGCCTAGCTGCTCTGCGGCGTGTGGGATCTTCCCGGACCGGGGCACGAACCCTTGTCCCCTGCATCGGCAGGTGGACTCAACCACTGCGCCACCAGGGAAGCCCTTCCACAGAATTTTAAAGTTATTTTACCCAACTGAAAATGAACCTGCTGTTTCCTGAATGGAAGAAACAAATTTATGTGTAAATCCAGAAGCACGATATGTTTTTCCATTTGTCCAAGTCTTACACACTTCAATAAGGTTTCCTGTCAAATCTATTCCTGAGAATTTAATGGCTGTTATCATTGTGAATGTAATTTTTTTCTCATTTACATTTCTAATCAGGAAATATTGGTAGGGATAAAAGTGCTAACCACCTTGCCAAATTACATTATTATTTCTAGTAAATATTTACTGGATTCTCTGGGGTTTTTACCTAGCTTAAAAATAAAAATGACACTGTCTTGTCTTTTCCAATATTTATATTAGTCACTTTATTTTCTTGTCTTTATTGTATACTAGAACCTTCCAAACAATTTTGGAAAAGAGTGGTAACAGGAGAAATCTCTATCATGTTTCTGTTTTAATGAGAATGGCTGATCCATTTCTTTGTTTAGAATGATGCTGGCTGTTGGATTTGGTGAATACTCTTTATTACATTTAAAGTATCCTTTTTCTATTTTAATGCTTTTAATGGCTGCTCAGATATATAAAATGCTTTTTCAGAATATAATGATATGATAATGTGGTTTTAAATTTTTTTTCTAAGTAAAAAACTTACATTGATTTTCTGATATAGAAACGTCTTTGCATTCCTGGAACAAATTCTACTGTTGTAGTACACAATCAGGAATTATTTATATTTAACTATAAGTTTTACTTACTTTGCTCACTTTTCTCTCTGCATCTCCTTCTTTCCTCACATTTATTTTTTATTTTGGTAGAAGACAGCCTCAAGATATTTTTTTTCTCCCAATGGCTGCATTATATTAAGGGTACCATACTTCCTGAGTTCTTGAATATCTGAAATTGACAGTATTTTGCCCCCCTCATACTTGAATGATGGTTTACCAAAACAATGATACAATGATACCAAATAGTGGCATTAGTTATATCAAAGAAACATATTGGAACTTTTACTAATTACTTGCATGATTTTAAATAATAAAAACAACAGTTAAGAAAAATATAAATAAACATTTAATTTTTAGGAAACATAAAAACACACATGATTTCTTTATAACTCATAATTCAAAAGAGCCACACAGTTGTCTTTTCACAAAGCAAGAGTTCCAAGTCCTACGTACCTCAGAAACAATTTTCACATCATAAAACTGAATTAAGCTATAAAATTCAAAGCTGATATTCACATATCCTTAGAGGGAAAACTTTGCCTGAGAAAATTCATTTGTTATTACTTGATATAAAATCTATTTCTGTTAAATATTTATGTAGTGCCCCACACAAGAGTTGAGATCAACTATTTAAAGGACAAATTAGAACAGTCAATATCCTTTATTACAAGTGCTTTTCAAACTAAAAACTAAATTGGTTCCCTAAAACAAAACAAAACAAATGATTATGCCATGAGAAAACTTACCTTACTAATTTTAAAAATAAGCCATGGGTCAAAAGTTAATATAAAGAATAAAGTACCCACCCAATTATTCATTAATGATTAAAGAAAAAAACTGTAATGATGAAAACATTAATGATATCATCCCATAAACACACTCTTTCTTTTAATATCAAATTTATTCTTGCTTTGGAATTCTTGTCCTAGAGAACATTTGAAAAAAAATACTGCTTCTCTATAAATTCTTGCCATATAGAATACAAATCACTATTTTTATAACTACTCTAACTTACAACTACTCTAAATTATAAACATTTTACATGAAAAGCCATGGAGAAGAATAAACACTAGAATAAGACCCCCCGAAATCATTACTGACATAATTAAATACCTAGTAAATCAAAATAATAAGCTTTAATAATACAGTAGAACCTTGACATATATGGATTTAATAATATGATTGCTACTAAAGCAGTAGTTACTCAGAAGTCTAGGATACAATAATTTGTAATTTTGCTAAAGCACAAATTTGGTGCCTACCTCTAATAAGGGTAGTATGTGGAAATAAATCACACCTGGTACTCAGGGCAAAAAGTCTACCCAGCATCTGCATCTTAATATGGCTTTACTGTTTTCTACTAGTTATTTTATATGGATTAGTTGTTGTGAAGTGACAGAAAATCCTACTCCTGGTGTCAAAAGTAAACAACTGTAGGTGTCTAAGGAAATCATAGTTCTTGACCAGAAAATAAATTTTGGATAAACCATTTCTTTAAGTGACAAATGTGGAGGCAGCTTGGATCTCTGACATGTATGAGTTACTCTGCGTGTGTGTCTTTCGAAAAGTGACCAGTGGGGTGACATCAACTATTATTCGTCTTCTGCTAAATCCAGTTAATGTCTGGGGAGATGCAATACCTAAATGCAATGTAGTTCTCTGGATTCAATTCTGGAACACAATGAGGAGTTTAATGAAAAAGCTAATGAAATCCAAATAAAAGTGTGGAGTTTAGTTAACAGCAATATACCAATGTTGGTTTCTTAGTTTTGACAAATGCACCATGGTAATATAAGATGTAACAGTTGGGAAAATTAGGTAAAGGATATACAGGAATTCTCTGTACTATCTTTGCAACTTTTCTGTAAAACTAAAATTAACCCAAAATGAAAAGTTCATGGAAAAAAAAAAGAGGAATAGGAGGAAATAAAATTATATTAGTAAAAATCAACAGAAACAGACACATTTAGAGTTAGACAAAAAAATATAGATATAAATATAGTAGGTCTATATTTATAAAAGATAAAAGACAAGATTGAGAATAGTACTGACAAAGAACAGAAAAAAATAAAAACCTAATGGTGTCTACCTGCAGACTGTTTTTAAGTTGAAAGGGGAAAATTAGTATCTACATAGCAGAGAAACTGGACAGTACACTGATTTGGTCATCAAAATCACTAATGAGTGACAGATGGACATTATGTGCCTCCAGCTGTGATAACCCAAAAAGAAAAGAACGTATGTAACATTCAGACCACAGAAACATACCCTGAATCTAATCATTAAAAAAAATCAGAACAAATATAAAATTAGGAGCATTCTAGTTATTCATCAAGCATGTCAAGAAAGGCTGAGAAACTGTTTTGAATTAAATGAGAGTAAAAAGACATAACAAGTAATATAATACCTTATTCTAGACTGGATCTTGGAAAGGAAGAGGGAAAATTCTTTTTTTAAAAGTTACTAGGTAAACTGACAAAATTTGGAGAATAGATGGTAGATTGGATAAAAGTATTATATCAATCTTAAACTGCCTGAGGTTGATAACTGGACTGTGGTATAAAAAAGAATTTCCTTAAGAAATACCCGTTGAAATTTTTAGGAGTAAAGGGGCATGATGTATTTAACCCACCCTCAAGTGATTTAAAAAAGAGTGAGTGAGAGAGAAAGGGTGAAGTAGGGGAGAAATGGAGACACTGTGCATGTGTACTTATAGAGAGAGAATGATGAAACAAGTGCGGTGAAAAGTTCATGAATCTGTGCAAGGGTATATGGAGTTCTTTGTACTACTGCTGCAACCTTTCAGTAAGCTCAAAATTATTTCCAAATTTTGGGAATTCCCTGGAGGTCCAGTGGTTAGCACTCTGTGCTTTCACTGCCAAGGGCCTGGGTTCAATCCCTGTTCGGGGAACAAGGATCCCACAAGCCACACGGCGTAGCCAAAAAAAATTAATTAAAAAAAATTATTTCCAAATTAAAAAAAAATTTAAAAAGCAAATGGAAGTTCTAGAACTGAAATATACAAAAACTAAAATTAAGAACTGAATGTGGTTAAGAACAGATTATATACCAATGGAAAGTGAATCAGTGAACTATAAGATAGATAAAAAGAAAATATCCAGCATAAAGTATATAGAGACAAAAGGATAGAAAGAGAGTGTAAGAGACATAGATGACATGCATGTAGTCTATCAAATGCATAACTGGAGTCCTAGAAAGAAAGGAGAAAGAGAAAAAGGGGAAAAAAATAAAATTTGAAGAGATAATGAGTAATAGCTTTCCAAAACGGATGAAACTCATCAAGCCACAGATTCAAAAAACCCTACAAACATAAATAAATAGAAGAGAAACAAAGACAGATTAAAAAGAAAACCACTCCTAGGCACATCAATGTAAATGTAGAAAACTAAAAACAAAAAAGAAAAACATCAGATTGCCTTTAAAGAGGGAGCAATTAGACAGTTGACTTTTCACCAGAAATAATTCAAGAAGCCAGAAGACAATGAACAATATTTCAAAGTGCTGAAAGAAAATAACTGCCAACCTATAATTCCACTCCCAGCAAAAACATCCTACAAAAAATAAAGGCAAAATAAAGACACTTTCAGATAACTAAACGCAAAGTAAAATCACCACATCAAGATCCCAACTAAAGGAAATTTTAAAGGGTGTTCTACAAACAAAAAGAAATTTGGTGATCCCATCTAGAAAGTGAAGGAAGCAGGAGGGAACAAATATCAATAAAAATGTCAAATACATGAATAAACCCAAACAACAGTGACTACATAAAACAATAATAATGTCTTGTGGCATTTAAATAAATATAGGTGAAAAGATTCTAAGGCTCTTCCATTGTCCAGGAAGTGGGTAAAAGTACAAATTGATACCAAACTTTGATTGATGTTTTAATCTTTAAGCTAACCACTGAATGAATTATAAGAGTATATAATCTCCAAGTCAATAAGGAGAGATATGGAATATAAAAAATCTTTTGATCAATCCAAAATAAAGCAATACAGGAGAGAGAAAAAGCACAGAACAGTAAGGACAAGCACAAAACACACAGCAATATGTTATATTTAAACCCAAATATATCACTGGTTGAATTACTATAGACGAACCAACATCTCCCTTAAGAGAAAAACTTGTCTGAATGAATAAAAAAGGAAAATTCAACTATGTGCTATTAACAGTATAAACATATATATATGTTGAAAATAAAAGAATGGAACAAATTATACCTTATAAATACTAATCAAAAGAAAGCTAGTACAGCTATACTAACATTAGACAAAATCAACTTTCAAACAAAAGGCATTATTAAAAATCCAGGGCTTCCCTGGTGGCGCAGTGATTGAGAGTCCGCCTGCCGATGCAGGGAACACGGGTTCGTGCGCTGGTCTGGGAAGATCCCACATGCCACAGAGCAGCTGGGCCCATGAGCCATGGCCGCTGAGCCTGCGTGTCCAGAGCCTATGCTCCGCAATGGGAGAGGCCACAACAGTGAGAGGCCCGCGTACGGCCAAAAAATATATATATATATAGAGGGACATTTTGTTATGGTAAAACAGTTAATTCACCAGGAAGATATAGTAAGTCTAAATTTCAATGCATCTAATAAGATATCTTTCAAATACAGACAATTCTACAATCATAGTGTGAGATTTAATCACACCTTTCTCAGTAAATAATTTAAAAAAAATAAGTTAGAATATAAAACGTTTGAGGACTACCATTAACAAAAACTGACCCACACTACACCCAACAACTGCAGAATCCACATTATTTGGTGCATCTAGAACATTAGACTAAATTGATCATATGCTGAGCTGTAAGGGAAATCTCAATAAATATGAAAAGAATAAAATACAGGATAGGTTCTCTGATAAGAGTACAAATAAGGTAAGTTAATAATAAGATAACCAGGAAATCATCAACTGTTTGGAAATTAATTATACTTTAAATACCTATGGATCAAGAAGAAATCACAAAGAGAGCTAAAAAACATTTGAAGAGAATGATAATGAACATACTACTTATGAAAACTTGTAAAATACATAAAAATTAGGAAATTGAAAAGATTAAAAGGATATAATAGCAACAAGGACATACTGTATAGCCCAGGGGATTATACCCATTATCTTATAATAACCTATAATGGAATATAACCTGAAAAAATACTGAATCACTATGATGCACACCTGAAACTAACACAATATTGTAAATCAACTATACTTCAATTAAAGAAAAGAATATGATAAATACCAACAATGCATTTGCAGAAAACAAACATTTAGTACATTAATCTTCAACATTTCTCCCAAAAAAGTATCTATACAGTTTTGGTTTGTTTTTACCTTAAAAGCCTAAGAATTACACTCTTGTTATTTTTAAAAAATCTTTATTTTAATGACTAGAAAAATGTTCAACTTATATTTCACTTTCTGTATAACCCTTTGAGGACAGTTTCTATTATTTTTAGTCTCATTCCCCAAAGAGTATCTAGGACTGAAATAATTTTACATGTTAATTCAAAAGTAAATTTAGGTCTAGAAAGTCTTTAACACATAGTTCACAGAAGCATTATACCCTCATATATCAGAAATAAATATTTTTCTTTCATTAACTCTTCCTTTACCTGACTATTCCTGATGAGTGTTCATCAAGTGTTCCTCTTAATAAAGAGTCTGACAGCCTATAGGAATGTACACTTTCTTTTTTTCTAAATTAAATAAGCTATTTAATAAATATATAAAGTGTTGTAGCACTAATTCAGATCCCTAAGAAAACTTTCTTTTCTAAAACATCACACAGAATAAATGTAGCAGAGTCACTCACCACTTGATCTATTCTTACGACTTGATTTCCCTCCAGTAAGAAGCATCTTGAGACTATTCCGAAACATGGTTGTGCTATTCTAGTATTCACAAAACTGTAAAAGAAAATGTGGGAAAACGTTAGAAAACTTGGTTTTCTATTCAAAATACTATTAAGAATTAATTTTAAATGTGCTATAAGGAATTAACTACTCTGTTTAAATATATAGTACAGAAATTTTAACTACATGAGAGAAACATTTATTTAAATAATTTAATTTAATTAAACATTTATGTTGTTTCTTAAAAATATACTATAATACTTTGAGTACCCTAAGAGACAAAGGTAGACATCACTGAGGGTACACAGAAATAGAAAACAATTAGGTTGCTATAAATACAGTTTACCCTTCCACCAAGCTCTCCATTTCTTGGACAATTGTCCCATATGCTCAATACACACACCCAAAGTTTAAGAGTTCAGAACTTAAGAACGGATGCCTAGTTCCCATTGGTCAAGCCAGAATTCCATCTCATGAGACTACTAATATACATGAGTACATCAGTATACAGATATACTACTAACCTCTTTATGTCCCGCTCCTATCAAAGGAAAATCCTGCTGACTGTGCTTTGGATTATGTCCTCTCTCACCTCAAGAACTTTTATCTAAAAGTCATCCTTTTCTCTCTCACGCAGCTTTAATTTTTTTCTCTCTACTGAATCATTCCAGTCATAACATAAACATGCTAGTACGTCCTAACCAAAAACAAATAAGTAAGCCCCTCTCTGTACTCCCACAAGGACCAATTACTGCTCCTATATCCTTGCTATGCACAGCAAAATTTCCCAAGTGTCAGTACTCGGCACCTGCAGCAGACTGAACAGAGCAAATGTGAATTAGAACAGAGGTTAACAGAAAATCTCCAAACCAAAGCACAGAGAAATTAAAGGTTGAAAACTACAGAAGTGTATGAGAGGCATATGGAATCCTCTGAAAGGTTCTCACATACATATCATTGAAATCCCAGAAAAAAAGAAAGAAAAAATAAGAAAGAAACGTTATATGAAGTGACAACAATCAAGAATTTCCTAACACTGATGAGACATAAAGCCACATCTTTAAGCAGCTAGGGAAAAAATAACCACACTGAAAGAAGCAACAATCAACAGACTGAGCGATAACTTTGAATAGAAATGCTGAATGGCACAAGACAATGGAATGACTGCTTAAAATTTTTGAAAGAAAAGAGGTGCTAATCAAGAAATCTATTCACAGTTTTAAATGTTTTGAAAAATGAAAATGAAATAAAGGTGATTTCAGAACAAAAACAGGAATTTATCAGTAAAAGAAATACTAAAAGGGAGTTCTTCCAACAGAAGGAAAATAATACTAGAAAAAAACATAGAAATGCAAAAAGGAAGAGCCATAGAAAAGTAAGTATATTGGCAAATATGAATGAACTATAATTGTAAAAAAATATAACATTACTAATTTGTTAAGTTTAAAATATATAGAGATTTTAAATGCATAACGACAATGACAGAAAAGTGAGGAGTGGGGTAAACGAAGTTAAAGTGTCCAAGATATCTGTCTACATTGTGCAGGAAGTGGCAGAAGTAATAATTTACACTAGACTGCAACAACTCAAAATTCATGTAGTAATTTCTAGGATAGCCATTAAAAGCTAACTGAGGTGAGAAAAAGAATGATTAAAATATCTGACTGAACCAAAGAAGGTAAGAAGTGAGAGAAAAAGCACGGTACCTGCGGATAAAATATAAAATAAATAGTATGTTGGTAGCTTTAAACTTAAATTATATCTGTTATTATGTTAAATACTCTACTAAAAGACTATTTATGGACACAGAAACAGTAAATATAAAATGATGAGAAAAGATATACCACAAAAAAATCAATTAAAAAGAAGCTAGCATAGCTATGCCAATATCAAAGTAGACAAGGCAAGATATTTCTTAATAATTAAAAAGTCATACCAACAAGAAGATACCCTAATTCTAAACCTCAATGGACCCAACAACAAAGCTTAAAAATATATAAAGCAAAAATATCCAAGACTAATAGATGATACAGACAAATCCGTAATCACGTGGGAGACTAACACACATTTGTCAATAGCTACAAGATCAAGCAGACAAAAAATTCACTTAAGATATATTGATAGACGATTTGAACTACATAATTAACCAACTAGACTTACAAGGTATATGTATAGTACGCTCTTCCAAATAAAAAGAGAATACACAAACTATACACAAAACATATACCAAAATGGACCATATGCTGGGTTATAAAGCAAGTCTCAATAAATTTCAAAGCACTGAACTCTTTAGGAGTATATTCTCTGACTACAACGCAAATTATTACAAGTGAATAATTTTTAAAAATTGAGAAAATCCCCTACTGCTTGAAAATTAAGTGATGCACTTCTAAATAACCCATGAGTCAAAAAACATAAATAAATCACAATGGAAATTTTAAACAATTTGCAATGAATGATAATGAAAAAATGACTTAGGGAAACATATGGGATGTTACTAAAGCAATGCTTATAAATAAATGTATACCTTAAATGCAGTATTAGAACAGAAGGGTCAAAATCAATAGCTAAACTTCTATCTCAAGAAGTTCAAAAACTAACAGCAAACCAAATCCAAAGGAAGTAAATGGAAAGAAACAGTAAAGAGTAAAAATGAGTGAAGCAGAAAACAAATCCAAAATGGATAAAATCAACAAAGTCAAACACTGGATTTCTGAAAAGCAGCAAAATTGAAAAACCTAGTAGCAGGGCTGATCAAGAAAAACAGATGGAAATTACCAATATCAGGAATGAAATAGGGGACATCATTTCAGATACTAAAGCCTTTTTCTAAATAGGAAGATATACGAACAACTTTACACCAAATTTAACATTTTACATGAAACAAATTCTTTGAAAAATACAACTTAATGAAACACAAAGTTGAGCAGAAAATCTCAACTAGCTCTATCTCTATTAAAGAAACTGAATTTATCAAAACTTTTCCCACAAAGAAAAGTACCGGGCCAGACTATTTCACTGGTGAAGTCTGGCAAACATTTAAGAGTAACACCAATCTTATAAAAATTCTTTAAGAAAATAAAAATAATACTTCCCAACACATTTTAAGAGGGCAACATGATCTTAATCACAAAATCTAACTGATTATAAGAAAAGACAATTACAGATTACATACCTCATGAACATCGACTCAAAAATCCTTAACGAAAGACACTGAAAACTACAAAAGGTTGCTTTAAAAAGAATTAAAGAAGACCTAAATAAGTAGAGACAGAGGCACACCTCGGAGATATTGTGGGTTTGGTTCCAGACCACTGCAAAAAAGTAAATACTACAATAAAGTGAGTCACACGAATTTTGGTTTCCCAGTGCATATGAAAGTTATATTTACTCTATACTGTAGTCTATTAAGTATGCAATATCATTATGTCTGAGAAAACAATGCATTATATATACCTTAATTTTAAAATACTTTAATGCTAACCATCACCCAAGCCTTCAGCAAGTTATAGTGATAACATCAAAGATCACTGATCACATACAGAAAATAAACTAGTGGTTACCAAAGGGGACAGGCAAATTAGGGGTATGGGACTAAGACATACAAACTACTGTGCATAAAATAGATAAGCAACAAGGATATATTGTATAGCACAGGGAATTACAGCCATTTCTTGTAGTAACTTTTAATGGAGTACAATCTGTAAAAATATTGAATCACTATGCTGTATATCTGAAACCAATATAATATTGTATAAATCATACCTCAATTTTAAAAAAGATCATTGATCACAGATCACCATAACAAATATAATAAAAAATGAAAATGTCTGAAATATTGCAAGAACTACCAAATTGTGTCAGAGACATGAAGTGAACAAATACTGTTGGAAAAATGGTGCCAATAGACTTGCTCAACTCAGGGTTGCCACAAATCTTCAATATGTAAAAAACACAATATCTGCAAGGCACAGTAAAGTGAAGCATAGTAAAACAAGGTATGCCTATATACTATGTTCACAGATCGGAAGGTTCAATATCGTTAAACTGTCAATTCTCCCTATATTGCTCTAAAGAAACAATACAATCTCAACCAAATTCCAGCAGGCATTTTTTGTGTGTGTAAATTGAGAAGCTGATTCTAAAATGCATATGGCACTGCAAAGAGCCTAGAACATCCAAAGCAATCTTGGAAACTACCAAAAAAAGCTAAAGCACTTATAAGACCTGAAATCAAGACTTAACTCTATAAAGCTCCAGTAACTGTGACAGTACAGTACTGTCGTAAGATTCATCAAATAGATCAATGGAACAGAATAGCTAGTGTAGAAAAAGACCTATACTTAATACCATCATTTGTTTTCAACAAAGTCATTAACGGGTAAAGGAAAGTCTTTTCAACAAATGGTGGTGGAACAAATATATATCCATTTCTTAAAACTTAACCTTGATCTGTGTCTCACACTATACATGAAAATTAATTCAAAGTAAATCAAACATCAAACATCACATAAATGCTAAACTCATAAAGCTTTCAGAAGAAAACACAGGAGAATATCTTTATTATTTAGAGCAGGCAAAGGATTCTTAGACACAGCAAGTAATAACCATAAAAATTCATTAAAATGTAAAAAAAACATCTGCTCATCAAAAATAACATTAAGTAAATGAATAGACAAATCACAAACTGGGAGAAATTATGCACAAAACATATATCTAACACAAATAAACATCCAAGATATATAAAAAACACCTACAACTCAATAATAAAGAGACAATTCAATTTTTAAATGGGTAAAAGATTTGAATAGACACTTTAAAAAAAAAGATATATCTTCTTTTTTAACACACATATAAAAGGAGCTCAACATTCTGTCATTGGGTAAATACAAATTACAACGAGCTACCTCTATATTCCCACCAGAAGAGCTAATTTTTTAAAGCCTGACAATATCAAATATTGACCAGGATGGAGAGCAACTGAAATTCTTAATACATTGTTTTAGGAGTATAATGATACAATTGCTTTGGAGAGTTTATTATAAAACTAAGCATATACCTAACATATGACTCCACCCCTTACATATTTACCCAGGAGAAATGAAAACATATGTACTTAAAAAGACTAGTACAACAATTTTCATAGCAGCTTTATTCATAACAGCCAAAAACTAGCACAGGTGCCCATCAACAGGAAGATGGATAAACTGTGGGATCTTCTTACAGTGGAATACTACTCAGCAATAAAAAGGTATGAACTATTAATATGTTCAACAACACAGATAAATCTCAAAATATAGTATGTTGAGTGAAAGAAACTTACATTAAAATGTATGCAGTTGGGCTTCCCTGGTGGTGCAATGGTTGAGAATCTGCCTGCTAATGCAGGGGACATGGGTTCGAGCCCTGGTCTAGGAGGATCCCACATGCCGCGGAGCAACTAGGCCCGTGAGCCACGACTACTGAGCCTGCGCGTCTTGAGCCTGTGCTCTGCAACAACAGAGGCCGCGATAGTGAGAGGCCCGCGCGCACCGCGATGAAGAGTGGCCCCCGCTTGCCACAACTAGAGAAAGCCCTCGCACAGAAACGAAGACCCAACACAGCAAAAATAAATTAATTAATAAAATGTATGCATTAATATATGGTAAGAAAAAAATCAGAATAATTGTTGTCTCTTAGGAATAGATATGAGAATTAACTGAGAAAAGGCATGAGTAAATTTTCCAGTATGATGGCAATATTCCGTATCTTGAGGGAGCTTGGGATACACATATGCATACATTTGTCAAAACTCAGCCAATGTTCACACCAGATTTATGCATCACATTGCATATAAATTTTACTTCAGAAGAAAAAAGTAAGAAAATATTCAACTTTACTTAATGATATTCATGCTTAAATATTTAGAGAAAAGCATACTGACATATCCAATTACTTTGAAATGCATTAAAAAAATAAGACAAAATGATGGATGGATAGAGGGAAGTGAAGGCACACATGTAATAAAGCAATTATAGCAAAATGCTAACACAAGATTCTAAGTAGTAGATATACATGTGTTAAATGTAAAATTATGTTAAATATCTATATGTTTGAATTTTTTTATATGAGGTAAAAACACACTGCCACAAAAGAAACTCTAGGCCCAGATGATTTCAAAAATTTAAGGAAAAAATAATATCAATCTTACACAAATTGTTCCAGACCGCAGAAGAACAGGAAGCATTTCCAAACATGTTTTCTAAAGACAGCATAAGCTTGATAACAAAAGTCAACAAGGTTGTTACAGGAAAGAAATGTTACAGACCTCTTTTGCCACAAGTACAAAAATTCTAAACAAAATATTCGCAAAATCAAATCTACCAATATATAGATCAGGACCAAGTGGTGGTTTAATTCAGAAATGAAAAATGATTTAACACATGAAAATCAATATAATTTACCATGTAACAAAATAAATCATATTATCAATAGATGAAACAAAACCAATTGATAAAATTCAACATTCATTCATTATTTTTTTAAAAACTTACACAAAACAGTAAAAGAGAAGCTCTTTAATATCATAAAGTGTATCTTTTAAAAAGCCTATAGAGGAACTCCCTGGTGACGCAGTGGTTAAGAATCTGCCTGCCAATGCAGGGGACGCAGGTTCGATTCCTGGTCCGGGAAGACCCCACATGCCACAGAGCAGCTAAGCACGCGCACCACAACTACTGAGCCTGCGCTCTAGACCCGGTGAGCCCCAACTACTGAGCCCACGAGCCCCAACTACTGAAGCCTGCGCACCTACAGCACATGCTCCGCAACAAAAGAAGCCACCGCACTGCAACAGAGAGCAGCCCCCGCTCGCTGCAACCAGAGAAAGCCCGTGCGCAGCAATGAAGACACAACGCAGCCAAAAATAAATAAATTTATTTAAAAAAATAAAAAGCCTATAGCAAACATCATACTAAATGGTGAATGACTGCAAACATTCCCCGAGACTGAAGAATGTGACCACCTATTATCACTACTTGCACTTAACATGGCCCTGAAGGTCTTAGCCAGTACAAATAGCTAAGAACATGAAATAGAAAGTATAAAGAATGAGAACAAAAATGCCACTTTCACAAACAGTATGATTACTTAGAAAACCTAAAAGAATTTATAAACCGTTAGAATTAATAAGTGAATCTAGCAAGGTCATTAGATACAGTGTAAAACAAGATTTAAGGTGAACATCAAAAAATAACTTATTCTGGTCTTCCCTGGTGGAGCAGTGGTTGAGAGTCCACCTGCCGATGCAGGGGACATGGGTTCGTGCCCCGGTCTGGGAAGATCCCACATGCCGCGGAGCGGCTGGGCCCGTGAGCCATGGCCGCTGAGCCTGCGTGTCCTGAGCCTGTGCTCCGCAACGGGAGAGGCCACAACAGTGAGAGGCCCGTGTATCGCAAAAAAAAATAAATAAACTTATTCTTTTTCCAGTGAAGATAAATATGGTGATGAATCCTAAAAATATTTCAAGCATTTATGAAATATTCCTTTTATATATGCACTTGAGAGCCATTTTTAGGGTTTCTGCCCCCTAATCTTACTTTAAGAGACTATCTGAGAAGTAAAAGTTCCAAGCTTGATAAGTACTTACTTCACTAATATTTGAAAGACTTAAAAAATTTGTTTTATATGTAGGGATATATAAAAAAATATATTTCATGCTTTAAAACATACCATGAAATTTAAATAGCAAACTTTAGAATTCTTAAATTTATATTTTCTTAGAAGAGAATGAACAACTATTTTCTTATATATCAGATTCTCTGCGTGTGTACAAGTGAGAAAAATACATATTATGTAAAATATTATACACATATGATTTCATTTAGTCCTCATCAAAACCTCCTTAAGACAGGTAGTATTTGCTTCATTTTAAAGAAAAGGAAGCTGAATTAAAGAAAAGCAAAATAGCATGTCCACAGTTATACAGCTAATAAATGCTTAAGGTCATATTTGAACCCATGCTCTTTGTCCTCCTCCTCAGTGTCTCTTCTTAAATAAGAAACGCTTAATAAATCTATTTAAAAGAGCTGAAACTATGAAATTTCTAAATCTAGCTTTCCAAATTAAAACTCCCAGAAGCAGTATTCCATTTGGTTCTTGTTTTTAAAATACGTTTATTTATCTTTTTGTGGCACTACCACATACTTATTTTACCTTACTCTAGTAAATTTTTTTTTTAAAGTACTGCTACAGGTTGGCATTAGTCTTTGCAAATGCATCAAGAAAAATTATGACAAAACTCATTTGGGGGTGGGGGGAGAAAAGATATCCTGCTTTAGTGGACACTATGATGTCCCACCCAGATCCTCATTACAGGATCAGTGCATCCGTCCCTCCAGGTGTTACTATTGGCTGAGAGCTGGTCCCCCTTCACCAGACAACTGCTCTAGACTGACTAGAGCCACCAATGACTCATTAGTGCAGGAGTACAAAAGACCAGCTCCTTTTAATTCAAGGAGGGCAACTCTGTGATTTATGCTCCAAAGCCCTCACCCATCTCTTTCTATTCTTTATTTTTCTTCAAATACTGATCTCTAAATGATGTATTATATACCTGTTTTTTTTTTACTGTCAGTTCCCCCACTAGAATATAAGCTTCACAAGGGTATGAAAGCTGCTTATTTAACTCACTGCTGCAAGCCCATAACTGGAGAATAATGCCTGGTAAACAGCAGGTACCAAATAAATATTTACTAAATTAATCAATTAATTTCTTTAGTTTGTATATCACTGTCCAAATCGAATCTCTTGTAGAGAAATCTGATCTTACTCTTTTTATCCTCGATGCCTAGCTCATAGGAGGTTCTCAACACTTCTTAAATTAGTAAATAAATCAATGAATAATTGAGCAAAGACTTGATTAATCAGAGTATTAACTTGGTAAAGAGGTAAACAGATATAATATAAGTAAGCTTCAACAGACAAAAACAGGTTATGAACTAACTAGAATAATGAAGACTAAAATGATTGTGCGTCAGAGAAGGGTACAGAAATTTTAGTCAAGTCCAAATTTTTATCTGAGGAAAAATCAAGAAAATTCTAGACATACTTCAAACTTCTGCCTAACTCAGACCTTACTGCTATATATGTATAGTTCTTCAAAGTTTCAAAAGGAAAAAAAGTATAGGCACAGATTTTTATTAGAAGAAAAATGAATTATTGCTTAAAATTTACTAAAACTAGGAGTAAAAAAGAATAAAAATTTTATATCTAAAAATAAGCCAAGATAACATTCTACAGTTAATTTAAGTAAAAATGATGACAGGTGAAATAAATTAATTATAATGATAATCACTTTTTGAAGTATAGAGGGGTTTTTTTGGTCTTTGGTAGTCCTAAAACATTTTATTAAAATTGACTAAAATGTATAAAGAATGAAATGAAACATAAAATACTTATTTAAGGCTAATTATCCATCTCATTGCTACATTTTGATAAAATGACTTTCTTATTCAAGTTAACCCACCACTAGAAAATTTATTGTAATAAAATATTAATACAGAAACTCTACAAACCTGAAGCTAAGTGGAAAATGACAGTTTGATCTAACTGGATTTATGACAGTAATATCTGGCTAAGTTTCACCCTACTTTTCCAAGTTTCAGATCCAAATTTTTTTAAATGTTAACTCTCTAGGAGAAATAATCTAAAGTCCTGGCAAGTGAATCTCTGGCAGGAGAATAATGAACAACATTCACAGACCCCCAATCATTTCTAAGTGTCTTGTACTTAACTGATTCAAACCTTACGTTATCTACATGACCCCGAAGCTTCTATGTTTGTGACACACGGCTTAAACCATTCAGGAAAAGTATTGGCTATTCTGGCCCTAATGGTCCACCAAGGCTGGAAATTCAATGTCCTATCTCAATACCTTCTTGCACTATTTTATTAGTGGATAATCAATTTTCATTTTCAATGTTCATCCCTCCTGCACATAGAAAGCCCTTTTCTTATCCTGTTATTCAAAAAAGGAGCACAATATCCCCTTCATTCAAACATTTATGTAATAATAATGTAATCAAATTAACTCTTAAGCACTTCTGCACCATTCAGGCTAAATAATCGCAGAATTCCCTTTAACTTTTCCATATCAGACATTTTGCGTTCTGTTAGCCAGCTTCAAAAAAAAATAATCTGTGCTCCTAAATTGTCTTCCATTATCAGTGGTTTGGTATCATTTTTATTCTTATTTCTGGTTTTGTGGTAGATTGATTTATTCTTACTTTTTTTTGTTTTCTCATTCTAGAAACAAGTTGCTTGACATTGGAACTATACCTAGTAGATAAATTATACTATTAACATGCTGTTAAAGTTCTACAGGATCTGAAGAAAATGTTTTCAACAGTAAGAAAATAAAAAACAAGGAAAAGTAATAAACTAAGATATTGTCTGTAGAATTTTATTTACAAAAACAAAAATACATACTGATCCAAATGATGAATTATCACCTTTCCCTATCCAGAAAACCAACAAAATCTCCTTCTAGAATTCTCTCCACAATATTTGGATACTGCCTTTATCAGAGTCCCCTTGAAAACAAATCTGTTGGTATAACTGTGAAAAGTAAACTATAGATCTTTAAAGTAGATGCCACTCATTTTTGAGCATTACCCTTCCCTTCAGAGAAAGTTTCGCAAGGGAAAAAAACACACACACACACCCATGCTTACTAAACATTTCAAAGAAAAATTTTAAACATTACAGGGAAAGATGCAGTGCTTAATGATGCAGATATGATGGAAATGTTGGAAAATATGATAATATCATTTTATAATACATGGTTTTAATGGAAGATGCTAAGCACTTAAGTACATATCCTTGATTTTAAAATATCTAAAAGATAGCATACTCCTCATACAGAAAACCTTAAAGAAAACATGGCACAAGAATGTAATTAATGACTATAAAGTTGTTTAGTGTTTATTTAGTATATGTTTATCTCACTAGACTGTAAAAGCGAGGTTACCACTGAAAACCTTGCACCAGACACAGAAGCTGGTACATAAAACGCATTTAGTGAGTATTTGTTAAAGGCATGAGGGGGTTCCAAAAAATGGACTCACAAATAATCTAAGAGAGAAATAGAGAAGAAAAGAAGATCTCAAAAAAGTATGCACATAACTATAACAGGAGAAGTAAATAACCAATGACAAATGCAATAATGTGAACCATGAGAATATTAGTTAAAAAATAAATCCAGGGCTTCCCTGGTGGTGCAGTGGTTGATAGTCCTCTTGCCGATGCAGGGGACACGGGTTCGTGCCCCGGTCCAGGAGAATCCCACATGCCGCGGAGTGGCTGGGCCCGTGAGCCATGGCCGCTGAGCCTGAGCGTCCGGAGCCTGTGCTCCGCAATGGGAGAGGGCACAACAGTGAGAGGCCCGCGTACCGCAAAAAAAAAATAATAATAAAAAAAAATAAATCCAGCAGCATAAACTGGGGTTTTTGAAAAATGGTTAAAACTCTACGTTAAAAAAAAAAAAAAGGATAAACAATGATAGGACAAAATCAATACAAGAATGAAGAATCATCTGTCCACTATCTGGAAATTGCATGTTTTTCCATCTGTGAAAGGCATGTTGAATGACCAGTATATTATCAAGAATGACTTTCCACTGAATGTTGACTGAGGTAAATTGCTAGATGTGTCAGATACATTCCATTAAATAACTCCAGAAGTACCTACAATTAATCAAAGATAAGAGATGGTGACAATATAAAGACGGAAGGACTAAGGGAAAATCCAGAGTATCCAGTATAATATACAATAATCATAAAATGTCTGCTCATACTTTAACTTTTTTGAACAAGTTATATCCAGAGAAGTCTTTGGACTGAACAAAATTAGCTGAGCTCTGTCCACAGATAAACAATGGTAATTTCTCTGAGAAATTCTGAACTGCACTGAATAGCATCAAATCATGCAATCTCATTCAAGATTTGAGGGCACAGGAAGGAATGTAGGGCAATTAATTTCTCAAGTAAGGGGAGAAATTGATGATGGGCTCCATCTTACTCTCAATCATCTCACTGTAATGTCCACACAAGGATGCTCACTCTAGCAGCGTATGAAAAATAAAGGAAGACATGGGTATGTATAGCAGCTTTATTTATAAGTGCCCAAACTTGGAAGCAACCAAGATGTCCTTAAGCAGGTGAGTAGATAAATAAACTGTGGTATCCAGATTATGGAATATTATTCAGCACTAAAAAGAGATGAGCTATCAAGCCATGAAAAACCATGGAGGAAACTTAAATGCATATTAAGTGAAAGAAACCAATCTGAAAAGACTGTAAGATTCCACCTATGTGACATTCTACAAAAGGCAAAACTATGAATACTAAAAAGATTAGTGGCTGCTAAGGGTTGGGGGGAGTGATGATTAGGCAGCGCAGAGGATGTTTAGGGCAGCAAAAATATTCTGTATGATATTACAATTGTAGATATATGTCATTATACATTTGTCAAAACCCACAGAATGTATACCACCAAGAGCGAACCCTAATGTAAACTATGGACTTTGGGTGATAATGATGTGTCAATGTAGGTTCGTCAATTTTAACAGATGTACCACTGAAATGTGGGATGCTGACTGTGGGGAAGGTTGTGTATCTGTGGGGACAGGGGGTACATAAGAACTCTGTACGTTCTACTTAACTTTGCTGTGAATCTAAAACTGCTCTAAAATATAAAGCTTCTTAATTTTTTAAAAAAAGAGAATGAAAGAAGGCACAGAATGAGGGAGGTAGAGAGGAAGAGAGGACCCATTAATATGGAAATGATTAAATTTTGGCATAGGAAATACTATGAACTATGGAACACTGTGTATGGTTTAAACAGTATGCAGCACATCTCTTCTAAGATTAAAAATTCTCCAAGCTTTATCCTTAAGTGAAAAAAAGCAAGTAACAGAGCAGTGTGTGCAGTACAGTCTTATAATTTTAAAAACTGTGAGTTTGTTGACCTGTACTAGATACACATATGTACTTAAAACTGTGGAGTAAAACTTGTGAGAGAAGATACACAAAACTTCTCAGTGGTTTCCGTAGGAGATGAATACAATGTTGAAAGGAAGATAAATGTGAATTTTTAATTAAATGTATTTGTATTAATGTTAAAAAATAATAGGGCTTCCCTGGTGGCGCAGTGGTTGAGAGTCTGCCTGCCGATGCAGGGGAGGTGGGTTCGTGCCCTGGTCCAGGAAGATCCCACATGCCACGGAGTGGCTGGGCCCGTGAGCCATGGCTGCTGAGCCTGTGCGTCCGGAGCCTGTGCTCCGCAACGGGAGAGACCACAACAGTGAGAGGCCCGAGTACCGCAAAAAAAAAAATAATAATAATAATAATAATAATAAATAAAAATCAGTTGACCCATAGTACATTCACCATCTCTGTCTAGTTCCAAAACATTTTTATCATCTCGAAAGTATTTATTCATTATTGATGTCAGTATAAATTTTTAAATTATTAAGTTGACATAAATTTTCTTTGACTCCCCCAAAAAGCAGATAAGATCTCACAGGGTGAAGGATGAGAGAGCACTCTAGAAAACCTTTGCCTTTCAAGTTGGCTGCCTCCTCAGTTATCCCACCAACCTACATTGTTTCAATGCATACCCAGTGACATATATACCCCCAAAATTAAAAATCATTTTTTTAAGTTTAAAAGTTTAGATCCTTCTTAATATACTCATTTTCTAACAAAAAAAATTAAAGTTACATTAGAGAACTGTTTTGTTACCAGTTCAGTAAAAGGTCAAATGAAAAGAAGAGTATTTACAGAACTGTCACTACCACTCCCTGCATCATTTGCTTTCCCTTGGTTTCTCCAAACCATATAATGAACCGGTCCAGCATGCCTGTGAAGTTAAAATTAAACTATTTTAGAGGCTAAGTCCAGGCACTAAGCATTCTTATAAATAACATCAAGAAACAACCAAAACATATACACACACAGCAGAAACTTTATTTTAATAACATACATTAGCTAAAATTCTTTACAAATTATATTCTTGGGCTTAGGAATACTTCTCTACTTCTAAAACACGTAAAATACAGATGGCAAAGCTACCTCTAATCTTTTTCTAGTAGTAACCTAGAAATAAATTTTTTAAATAAAGTGTCTTTTGATCTACTATTTATTCAATCTTTATTATGAACGAGCTAAGATAAGGCCTTGAACAGATACTGGAGGAAATTTTTAAAAGGTTAATAACAGTTCCTGCCTAAAAGGAGCATCCAGGCAGGTAATGAGAATTAAGGAAAAGTGAACCCACGCACAATTCAAGAGAGAAGGTGCTAAAGGTATCACAAGAGAAATACAAAATGTAATGGGAATTTACAAGAGGGAGAGATTACTTAGAGGATTAAGTAAACAAACATTTCTTAAGTGTCTGCTGTGTGCCTAGCACCATGCTAGATACTAGGATAGCAACACTGTCCTGCCCTCAAGAAACGTAGAGCCAATAGGTGAACAAGAAACCTTATAAATGGCTTATTATAAAATTCAGTGACAGAGGTATTCACAAAATGCCTGGTAGTACAAAAAACTTCACATGCTTATCTACCCACCTTTAGATAGTGTGTGAAAATAATCCTAATGAATTAAAACTATCCTGCTGGTTTACTGACATAATTTTTTAGGGGTTAAAAAATACTTAAAGAAAAAAGTGTAAGTAACATCCTCTCATCATATCCCCTATCTTAAAAATACAATCACAAAAATCATTATCTTTATAAGCATGGTTTTTAGACCTAAGGATGGTTTCTAGGGCAGTTTATAGACACTAATTGTCAAACAAAGTTAAACATTCTTATTAGTGTCAAAACACTAATAGGACTTTTAAGAACAAGAATCCATCTATACCAATACATTAATTTATTTTAATTCCCAATAGATACCCAGAGATAAAGCTTCAGTTGACATAAAGCATTAATAATTAAAATAATAATTTATTGTTATAGGTACAGAGAGAACCCCCCCAAAATTAAGTATAGGATAAAGATAAAATGTCAGACTAAGGGAAGAGCAAAAGAGGAAGAGGTTCAGTAGATGCTGGGTCAAATGGCTGGCCATTAAAGGAAAAAAAAGGGGGTGGGAGGGATGGATGGATTCCTACTTTTACCCATATACAAAAATAAATTCTAGACATAATAAAAATGTAACTACAAAATATTTAACTATAAAAAGAATAGACTTGCATAATAAGAAAACCCATCCTACAATTCTACGCACAATTATGCAATAAAAACCAGAGCACTTATGGGAAAAAAACAAACACAATTTTACACATACCAAATGGCTAAGTAATAAATACCACAATAAATATGGTACTTTACCTTGAGAAACACCTAAGATTTGCTTGTGGAAGTGAATGTCAGAGGGTTGCAACTTGTGAGTTGTAAAGTGACAGAAGGAGGGTTATCAGATACCAAGTATAAAGTTTTAACACCAAATGTGGATGGGTATAACTCAACACACAAGGTAAACTGAGGTAGTTGGTAAATGTCTATCAATCACATTAGAATTCACATTCTCAAAACAAGCAGTATAGCAGAACTGACTAAATAAGTGCTTCTGTTCACCAAATACAAAAAGGAAGGAAGGAAGGAAGGAAGGCAGGGAGGAAAGAAGGAAGGAAGAAAGAAAATACTCAAATCTCAATTTTTAGGGTATTGAGGATGGGAAACAATTTACTGTTTCCTAATGAACATCCTTAGCAAGCAGTGACTCAGACACTGCAATAACCTAAACCAAAAACCTGTCAATAAACTCATAATTTGTAAGCTATTAATACAATAGCGTCATTATCATTAAGGAGATCAAAATAAGTTACCCACAAGAACGCTAACGTTTGTTGACCAAAACAGTTAATGCCAGGGATGACAATAATGATGACTAGGTATAGTAAGAAATTAACTACTTTTACCAGGTATCTGTCTTCCAAGGCAAGTTTTTCCATGATTTCATCATGAAATATGGACATAGTTAAATCAACTGATCAAATCATCTTCAAAATTCCAAAAATGCTATATACATCTTTACTTGGCTTCCATCCTATTTCCAGCTGTCTGTTTTGAACATTTATGGATAATGCCAGTACCAGCCTCTGGTTTCTGAAATTGACAGACATAGGAAGCAGAAGATACCAGAAGGGAGGCCAAGTTTGATGAGAGGAAGGCTCAGAAGAAGATGCAGAGCAGATTGCTTAATTTTCCCAGAATTTTCACCAAGTCAGAACCAGTAATAGAAATCAAGTTTCCCAATATCTGTCCTGGAATCCTCATACAAAACAAATAAGAGACATAATTACAATAGTGTAATTGTAAGAATTGGGGTTTGGGGGACAGTCCCCATCACCAGTTACTAGTTTTGTGCGCAAGAGCAAACTAATTAGCTTTTCAAAGCCTCAGCTTCCCATCTATAAATTGAGGCTAATAACAGAAAAGTACCTTTCCAATCACTTGTGAAAATTAAGGGAACTAAAGCAAGTAAAGCACTTAGCACAGTCTGGCACCTACTAAGCGATCAATAAACATTAAAGTGTTCAATGAAAATCAGTATTAATTGAGGATATAAACCATCATCAATTTTTCCCAAATTTTCTGATCATCACTTCTAAACCCCTTAATTCTTTTTTTTTTTACATCTTTATTGGAGTATAATTTCTTTACAATGGTGTGTTAGTTTCTGCTTTATAACAAAGTGAATCAGTTATACATATACATATGTTCCCATATCTCCTCCCTCTTGCGTCCTCCCTCCCACCCTCCCTATCCCACCCATCCAGGTGGTCACAAAGCACCGAGCTGATCTCCCTGTGCTATGCGGCTGCTTCCCACTAGCTATCTATTTTACATTTGGTAGTGTATATATGTCCATGCCACTCTCTCGCTTTGTCACAGCTTACCCTTCCCCCTCCCCATATCCTCAAGTCCATTCTCTAGCAGGTCTGTGTCTTTATTCCTGTTTTACCCCTAGGTTCTTCATGACATTTTTTTTCTTAAATTCCATATATATGTGTTAGCATACGGTATTTGTCTTTCTCTTTCTGACTTACTTCACTCTGTATGAGAGACTCTAGGTCCATCCACCTCATTACCAATAGCTCAATTTCATTTCTTTTTATGGCTGAGTAATATTCCATTGTATATATGTGCCACATCTTCTTTATCCATTCATCCGATGATGGACACTTAGTAAACCCCTTAATTCCTGATTTATAATATGCCTCTTACACTGGCTGCCTATTTCTTCTTTTTAAAAATGTCACCTTCGGGCTTCCCTGGTGGCACAGTGGTTAAGAGTCCACCTGCCGATGCAGGGGACATGGGCTCGTGCCCTGGTCTGGGAAGATCCCACGTGCTGCAAAGCGGCTGGGCCCGTGAGCCATGGCCGTTGAGCCTGCGCGTCTGGAGCCTGTTCTCTGCAACGGGAGAGGCCACAACAGTGAGAGGCCCGTGTACCACAAAAAAAAAAAAAAAGTCATCTTCCCAGACTAGACTTTTGCACAAGTAAAATAATTTTTCACAGCTTCTCTGAAATAAAGTTCAAGGGAAAGTTTACAGAGAAACCACGACTCCTTTTCTCCATCCTGAAGGAGGTAGACAATTAACCTTGCCTCCTTCTGTCTCTATGCTCGGTTCCTGGGCACGCTGAAGAAGTGGAGCTGGCACTGGTTCTGTCTTCTGAAAGGAACTTCAGAGCTGCGCCTGTGTGCTGCATATGTAAATCTGGGGTATCCAAATCATACTGAGAATCACCTTATTATATTTGCCCTAATTATGTAGCCCAAATTACATACCATTAAAATAAATTTCCCTTCCTTATTTTCCTCCAAACTCCTGATTTGACTATTTGGGGCTACAACCCAAAGAAGTTGTTACCATGCCTTAATACAAAATCTCACTGTACATCAACTGCATTTAAACTTCAAAAATTATTCTTACACCTGAACACCATTGCTGTTCTCAACATACAGTCAGAAAAAAACCTCATTATAGTATGAGGAAAGCTTAAATGTTAGTATAATATGAGGAAAGCTGAAGAAAATCTACAAAAAAGTAATTAGAGCAAGAAAGTAGGTCCCATCTAAGACATCCTGAGACCAAAATAATCTGATTTCCCAGATAGTTGTCCCTTATCTTGCAAGAAAAATTACTGCTCTCACCAAGCAAAAATACCACAGGTGAATCAAAAAGATTGTGTTTAGTAAAGATTTACTATATTGACTATAAAAACCATGGAGAATATCAATCTTCCTAACATGCTTTTCTAATCGTGTTACTTCTCTTGTTTCTACATTTTAGTCTCCTGTCCCTACCGCACCCCTCAAAAAAACCTCACTTTCCCTCCACTGTATTTACTCCCTACTAAAGGTCGATGACGACCTTCATCATCATCACATCAGCAGATAATAATTATTGAAATGCTTACTATATGCTAGAAACTGGGCTAAGCACTTTAGGTGCATTAATTTAATCCAAAATCCTATGAAACGAGTCTTTTACAGGATGAGAAAACTGAGGCTTCCATGGGTCAAATAACTTGCCACAAATCATACACCTAGCAACTAAAACAAGTCAGAATGTGATCTCAAATCTGTCAAACTCCAAAACCTGTGCTTGTAATCACTTCCTCCCTGTATACTATGAGAAAATGTTTTAAAAATTTTTTAGTATGTAGCTCATTGTCTGGCATGTAAAATTCAATAAATATTTTCTGAAAGGATACGTTTAGTTTAATTATTCTGACATTCAAAGTTTCCCACTGGGAGAGAGAAGGAAATTCCCACTATTCCTTAAGACAAACCTTCTTCCCCAACCAAATTATAATCACTGGGGTCCACGGGATTTGAATCCTGGCAGTGGGGAAGGGAAGAGGAGAAGAGAACTTAGGCTTTTCTCCCAGTGTAAATAATAATTTCTCCTTGTTGTAATATCCCCACCTATACATATCTTATTATAAGCTCTTTGACGTGTTTATATAAGTAAGGTACACAAACACATTCTAATAAGTAGTTACTACAAAGAAGAAACAATGCAGCCCAAACAGGTATATGAAGTACCAGCATTTGCAAATTAAAAGGATATAAAACAAAATGGGGACTACTCCTAGGAATCTATCCAACAGAAATTAAAACATATATCCACACTCAAAGCTTGTACCTGAATGTTTACAGCAGCACTATTCATAAGAAACAAAAACCAGAAACAATCCAAATGTCCATTATTTGGTGAATGGATAAACAAAACGCAGTATGTCTATACAATAGAATAATATTCAGCAATAAAAATCAAGTACTGATACATGCGCAACACGGATTAACCTCAAAAACATTACGCTAACTGAAAAGACAAAAGCAAAAGACTGCACAGTATAAAACAAAACTACGTATTGCATGATTCCATTTATATGAATGCCCAAAGGCCAATTTATAGAAACAGAAAGCAGATCTTTCTGTTGCCTAGGGATGGGGCTGGGAATGGAGACTGAATGCAAATGGGCTCAAGAGAATTTTGGGGGGTGATGGAAAAACTGTAAAACTGGATTGTGGTGATGACTGCACAACTCTATAAATTTACCAATAATCACTGAATTATGCTGTTACAATAGCTGAATTTTGTTAAATGTAAATAATACCTCAATAAAGCTGTAAAAAAGAGAGTTGGATAAGGTGAACAAAGACAACTGTTTTTGTGGAGTCTGGTATAAATGAGATAAGAAATGGGGCGGTAGCTGGAAGGAGAAGTAAGGTTAAGAGGGAGTTCCTTTAAGATGAAAGAATTATCAATACAATGTTTTTATTCGGTTGACAGCAATCCAGAAAAGGAGAGATAGAGAAGAATTACAGGAAGAATGTCCTTGAGAAGGCAAGAAGGGGTGAGCTCTAATGGACAATTGGTGGGAATGGCCTTCAAGAGAAGAAAAGACAATTCACAATAACACTGGTATGCAGGTGGTAAGAAGATTATTTCTGTTTTCTTAGTAAAATAGAAAGCAAAGTCACAAGCTGAAAGAGAGAAATGTGGAAAATTTGGGTGCAGGGGAAGGACAGGATCATCTAAGTGAACAGGAGTATGGAAGAACTAGAATAATACAGTAGGACAGCTTGGCAGCACTAAGCAAGGAATTTAAAGTCATTTGGTACTGGCCAAGAATTTAAAGTCAACACAGTTGTTCTGTTCCAGCCACATTCAGCTACAAGTATACAGGTGTAACATAAGTAGACTTAGTTTTAACCAGGCAATAACAACCAAGGAAAAAAGGTCAAATCAAGGGGGTTGAGGTAGAGGCAGGAGAGCAATTGTAATGATGGACTACGGGAATTCAGCTAGTTTTAAAAAAAAAAAAAAAGTGAGGACATGAATGCATTGAAGAACAGCTGAAAAGGTGGTAAATTAAAAGGTCCCCGTGAGATCAAGGAATTAAGGTTGTTGGGTACTAGAAGAAATAAGCCTGAAAAAATGTAGGTGGTAATTGGAGAGTAAAATGCCAGAAATTGATATTATAGAAACTTGTAGTTTTGGGGTAATAACAAGTTCTAGGGCAGTGTCTCTCAATCCTGGCTGCACATTAAAGTCACCCTGGAAAACTGTTAAAAATATTATCCCAGGCCACACCTCAGACCAGGCAAAACAGACTCTCTGGGAGTAAGTTCTAGGCATCTGTAGTTTGTCAAAGCTTTCCAGTTAATGCAGATGCACTGAGAGTTTAAAAACATCTGCACAGGACATGCCATAGAAGTGAATGGCTGAGTGGAGGAGAGGAAGTCAAGAGACCAGAATATCAGAAGGATCATGTGCGTGAATACTGAAATCGTCAATAATTACAGCTGGAGTAGTAGGAAACTAGCAGTGAGTCCAGAAGAAGTCTAGAAGCAAATATGAAAAAGCAAAGAGAATATTTAACCCACCTCACCAGGAGGAACCACCACTTAAGAACTCTCCAGGATAAGTAAGTGCCCTCAGCGGAGAGCTAAGTTTCAGTCAGAGCAAGAAGGTAGTAATGTTTAGAGAAGAGGTTAAAGATAAAAGGGAGTTTTGCAGATGACTGACAATGAGACCCAGAAGGCACAGAGAAGCGTTTCACAATCATAAAGGGATGAAAATTGAGATCAGGCAAGAGAGATGAAGGAAAGAGAAGGTCCAGATGAAACTACTGGAGGAGAAAAAAGCCAGGAAATCTCGGAAAGCAAGCTGCCGTATTTTTTAACACTACACAAAAACAACAGAAGAAAAAGCTCAGTGAAAGAAGCAGCTTTCCTGAACCCAGCCACATTCTAAAAGATTCATTTAACTAAGTTCAAGGAAAACTGAGTCACGGAAACGTATCAAGGTCAATCCCATATAAAGTTGTTACAAGAAAAGAGAGAACATGAAGTGGAATGACATCCCTGCAGACAATGAAAGTATGCCAGAAAGACATGCCCACATAACAGATCAAAATTAAAACATGCTATTTCAGAATGAGCTAAAAGACCTTAAGAAAATGACATAACATGAAAGAATAACAAATATAAGAACTATAAAAACTCATAACTCAGGTAAGAATTAAAAATAAAAGGAAAGACACATTCCAGAAATGAAGACAAGAGTAAATAAAAACAGTCCCTTAAGAAAAATAGAAGGTAAAAAAGAGAAAAAAAATTTAAACTCAAAAATAGAGATAAAAAGGATTTGAGAAAAAGTGACAAATACTGAAGACAGGCAAAGAAGATTGAACATACAGCTGATAGGAACTCCTGAAGAAGAAAATCAAAGCAAGGAACAGAACGCAGTCAAAACAATAATTCAAAAACACTTTTATGAAATAAAAAAATATTTCAGACTACCTTTTGAAAGTGCACAATGTGTACCTGAGAATATCAACTCAGAATGACCAAAATGACTTTACTATCACTAAACATTAAAGAATAAGAAGTAAAAAAAAGGGGGGGGGGGACTGCAGTCAGTAAGGAAGAAATACAGAACTATACAGATAGGAATTAGACTCCAATAAATGAGGGATGAACTGGCAATACTGAGTTTCTCATGATATAAAAAGGATAAGGTGCATAATGAGGTTAGACCTGATAATCTCAAGGCATAAAAGGTGGCAAGACTTTTTGTGTAGAAGATAAAGAACGAGTTATTGATACTTAAAAAGAAAGGAGAATCAGACTGGCATCAGACTTACCTATTGCACAAGAAGCTTAAAGACAGTGGTATAAGGTGCCTACGCTATGTAGGAAAAAAAAGGATTATGATCCAAGAACACTATATCCAGCCAAGATACCCTTTACTGATCAAGAGAAAAGAAAGGCATCTTCACTTAAGCAAGGATTCAGAAATTATGCCACATACACTCTGAGGAAATGACTCCAAAATGTTATCAAATGTTTTTCTAGCACCTATTAAGATAGACTATTAAGATAGTCTCTTTTTTCCAGTCTCCACCACTCCCAGAGTTGTGGCTAGCAGTAGAGATGTGGCCAAACCCAATAACAATATCATATATGACCAGTCCTAGAAATGACTTCAGGAAACGTAGATCCTAAGGAATGTATATTTTGCCAACAAGCACAACAAGAAAGGCCTCAAAAAGATTCAGGCCAACATTTTCAAGACACTGAGCACCTGTACAGAGGCCAAAGAGGTGCTCATTAAGCCCAAAGTAATCAAATACAAGATCTTAAAAAGTGCCAGCCCTAAATCGGACAGGCTCACCCATAACATCCATCCCAGCTTCTAGAAGTATGCTTATTTTCATACTGTCAAGAGTACCAGGTTTAGCAACCAAACGGTGAGAGCCAAAGCCCAGGTCCCACAGAGTCCTCCCAAAGAGTCCAGAAAAAAAGGTTTTTGTCTATCAACTCTGAGGATCAAAGGATTCTACAAAACTTAGACTACTGTCTGCAGGCATCTCCTTTTGCTGTTTTATATAAATACAATACAAAGTCCCCCAACTCACCCCAAAAGAGAGAGAGAACCATACAGTTTTTAATCTCAAAATCTGTTAACATAACAAATTACGTTAATATTTAACTGTCCTTGCCTTCCTGGAATATACTGTCTTTTATATACACTGCTGGATTTATTTTGCTAATATTTTATTTAGAATGTTTGCTTGTCTACTTATGAGTAAGACTGGACTGATGTTTTTAATAGAAAAAAAATGAAAACAATCGTAGTATCCATCTGTTGGAGAACAACAGACTAAACTATGGTGTAGTATGCTATGGAATGTTATTCAGCTTTTTAATTAATTAAAGCTCCATTTACTAAACTGGAGACAGCCATGACATATTCTTAAATAAATAAAGCAAGTTACAAAAAGCCTGTGTGTGTGTGTGTGTGTGTGTGTGTGTGTGTGTATGCTTAAAGGTTTTTGAGCAAAGAGAAAGATGGTAAAAAACAAAGTGTTGGTTAATGCTGGCTAAACCAACAAGGTCAAAGTGGAGAAGGAAAGGAAAATATTATTTTTTTCTTTATTCACCCCGGTTTGGTTACTTTAGTGGTTGCAAGCGGAGAAATACTTTTGTAATTTTTTAAAAAAAGCAGAAGCGTGGGGGGGAAGGGGAGAGATACCAATTATCTACTATAATTAATGACAAATTAACATTTGTTAACAACTAATAAATGGCTACCTTTAATACATCCAAAGACAAGATAGAATTATATTATCTAAAACAAGGAGAGGAATCATTATGAAGTTCATTTACTTAAAAATACAAAACAATCCTGGGGTTTCCCTGGTAGCTCAGAAGTTAAGAATCCCCCTGTCAATGCAGGGGACACGGGTTCAAGCCCTGGTCCAGGAAGATCCCACATCCGGGGAGCAACTAAGCCCGTACACCACAACTACTGAGCCTGCTCTCTAGAGCCCGTGAGCCACAACTACTGAGCCCACGTGCCACAACTACTGAAGCCTGCACACCTAGAGCTCGTGCCCCGCAACAAGAGAAGCCACCGAAATGAGAAGCCCACGCACTGCAAGGAAGAGTAGCCCCCGCTCGCCGCAACTAGAGAAAGCCCACACGCAGCAACGAAGACCCAACGCAGCCAAAAATAAATATAAATAAATAATTTTTTTTAAAAAGGTAAAAAAAAAAAAGAATGATTAAAAATACAAAACAATCCAATCTGGAACCAAAGTCGCATATAAGTGGTCTTTCTAAAGGCATTAAGCAAGATGTCTTCAGGATGAACTAGTTTTTATCTTACAACTAGCACAAACTGATCAGTTCATGGATATTACAACGACCAAGAATAAAACTAAGATAAAGTGAGTCACGTCCATTTAAAGAAAAATAGTCGGTGGATTACTGTTCGCATGATATGTAAACAGATTAGCAGAAATGGGCAAAATGTTACAGAAATCCTTGAAGCTTGGGAAGAAAGTGAGATTTTGATAGCTTGTTATACTAAAGAAAGAGGGGCAAACTTCTTTTGATGTATAATTTTACACTGTAAATAGACAAGTCCTTTTTATTAAGTAGATCACAAAAGACAATCAACCACCACGACTGTCACAAATTTTTTAAAAAGAAAAATTACAAAAAGCTAACAACATGGCGCATGGTGGTGGGTGAGTGGGGGATAAAGGTATCAAACAGAGAACACTTCAGTTATTCACAAAAATGAGAAATGTCTGTAAAAGTAGAAAATATTCACATGATCAAACTGAAAAAAAAAATTGTCAAAGGGCTCAATGTCTCAAGAAGTGCTGAGGTTTGCTATTTTATAGAGGAAATTAAAAATTAATTTTTCGCAAGTTTGTGGTACTTAAAGGGAAATAGTGCAAAAAGAAATGCATACTAGGAGTCTGCCTAAGAGTTTATATTTTTAAGTTTACAGTTATTCAAGAACTTTTTCTCAGCTCTCATCAAATCCTTCATAAAAGAAAATTTCAAAGCACAAAATTAATGAGTAGCCGAATTACCACAGGTTTTTTTGTTTTGTTTTGTTTTAAATACCTTGCTAGGCTGAAAAGACAAAATAACAAGGAAAAGCTGGACAGACAATGCTAGTAAAACACTGTGGGGCGGAGCTATGTGAAGCACACATCAAAAAAACAGAAATCCAGGGCTTCCCTGGTGGCGCAGTGGTTTAGAGTCTGCCTGCCGATGCAGGGGACACGCGTTCGTGCTCCGGTCCAGGAAGATCCCACATGCCGCGGAGTGGCTAGGCCCGTGAGCCATGGCCGCTGAGCCTGCGTGTCGGGAGCCTGTGCTCCGCAATGGGAGAGGCCGCAACAGTGAGAGGCCCGCGTACCGCAAAAAAAAAAACAAAAACAGAAATCCAGGACACTTTCCAAAACCTAATAAAACTTACCATTCATTAAGATCTAGACATTGTCCTAAGGATTTTTCACTGGCATTATTTCATTTCATCATCATCAAAACCCTGCAAGAGAGGTTTTAGCCCCTCACACAGCTAGTAAGTGACAGAGTGATAATCTCAACCTGTTTTCATGATTCAAAAGCTCACAAATTCATGTTCTCTCTACTATACAAAGGGTCTCATGATTGTAAAATTTCAAAAGCTACTTACAACCAAACAACAGTATTGTCACATCCTACAATATAGCAACATCTGAATAATAGCTTCCAAAGGAAGTCTCTCTTCCTCTTTAAATCCCTAAAAAGGAAGAGCTAAGATTTTCTGACGCTGAAGCAGCATTTGAGTGTGCAGTAAGTCTACATCCCACGTGTCTACTAAAGCTAATTACCTTCATTCACCCTAATTCACAATCTTTGGGAGCTCTACAGGATTCCATGGAATTTGAACAGAAACAGAATTCTAGAGTACAAATACCCATCAAGCTTCCTTAGTTTTGCATTATCAAATTTCAGCAATTAGAGCTAGAAATTGTGGGACCTCACAACACAAGATTAGGAACAAAGGGCTACAAAGAGACTTCCTTCATTTAGGCAGAGGGAATTTACTGAGATGTGAGGCAGAGTCTCCTGTCTAAATGATTAAATCACAGTATCTACATACCCACTCCCATTTCCAAACTTAGTAACTAACGAATCGACTTATAAGGATAGATCCATTGGTGGGGAAAGGGAATTTCCATGGCAATAAAAAACTGGTGCCGTATCTCTTCATGTTGTTCATCTCTATGATCAGATATGTCATCTGATATAATCATATATGATAATGCAAGCATGGTGTTACAGACAAGCATGGCTACCTGGTCCAAAGACATCTGCTTGGAATAACAAAAGTTTTCCATTATTATTGCTCACATACTTTTCATTGTGAATTTTATGTCTGTAGTACTTGCTAATATTTACAAAAAGAAATATATAAGTCACTGTTTTTCTTTTCATGATACCTTTGCCATCTAAAGAAGACAGTAAAATTTATCAACATTGGCCAGTGAAACTTTAGGAAAGTGACAAACTTTAAAATATTTTTTCAACTATATTTTTCCTGGAGGTAGAGTGAATACCCAGGACACAATTCTGAACTGCAAATTTAGTTATTTAAGGAAGAATATGATATGTCTACCTTCAACTGAAAGATTACAGTAGTTAAAAGGTAACTACTTACACATAGTAGTCAATAAATATTTAAGTGAAGGATTTAATATATTAATATACTGCATAAAACTCCAATTTTTCCAACATAACAAATCTAACTCAACTCATATACCTTAAACATAACGTGTCTGTACAATAAACTAATATACAAAAATCAATGTTTTTTTCATACGACCTTTTCTATACAAAATAAGTATATGAGAGACTAAAACCGGAGCAAACAAAGAAAAATGTTCTCTTACATGCTGTGCTCCAAAATCTCTCCACTTGGGATACCTCTTCTGAGAAAAAAAAGTAGAATCGAATAATGTATTTTGGCAGAAACTTCTTCAGGTAGACATAATATGGGTGTCATAAGGAGGCATAAGATGAGCCTGTCAGATAAATCATTACTAAGGCAATTAGATTTTTTTAAAACATACCAACAACATTATTCACTATAACGCAACTACTTGGTTTAAATAACTGACACCAGAATCTCTCAAGTTCCGATCAAAAGAAAGGCATTTGAGAAGTAAGATATACCATTCACTGAATAAAGGCAGAAGTTAATATTATGGGGAAGGAAAGGGTAAAGAAAGGGTGTGATTACGACTAACACCAACTTAATTCTTTTGCCTCTTAAACTTAGTCATGTTTACCCTTAACTACTCAAGAACAAACAGAAGTTGAACATAACAAGATACTGTTGTAATGTGTGGCCCATAAAAAAGCAACTTACCTGATACTTATAACATCCACAAACATAGCTTTCAAATGATTTATAAACATTCTGTAAATAAAATAATTTGACCTAATAAAAGAAATTTGTTTCCCGAAAAAAATTATGGTATTACAATTATTTACTTAGAGCTTTCTAGAATATGAAAGATCCCTACCAGAAACTTTTTTCACTGATTGCATCCTCAACCTGCTTTAGCCTCCTAAAACCCAGGCCCAAACAGCTTGTTCTCCATCTAATATTATCTCTTTTTAAAATTTATTTATTTATTTATTTTTGGCTGCGTTGGGTCTACGTTGCCGCACATGGGCTTTCTCTAGTTGCGAAGAGCAGGGGCTACTCTTTGTTGTGGTGTGCTGGCTTCTCACTGCAGTGGCTTCTCCTGTTGCGGAGTACGGGCTCTAGGCTCATGGGCTCAGTAGTTCTGGCACACGAGCTCAGTAGTTGTGGCTCTCGGGCTCTTGAGCACAGGCTCAGTAGTTGTGGTGCACGGTCTCAGTTGCTCCGTGGCATGTGGGATCTTCCCGGACCAGGGCTCGAACCCATGTCCCCTGCATTGGCAGGCAGACTCTTAAACACTGCACCACCAGGGAAGCCCCATCTAATATTATCTTGAATCGTAAATACTCAAGGTAAAAATATCCTCTAAAAGAAAGAAAAAGGACATTGGGTGGGGAAATATAGCTGTAAGTCTTTAAGCTCTTCTTGTAACCTATTTCTCTCCACAGACTTTTAGAGATTCATCAAGGTCGTGATGTAGTCTCTCAATCACCATACAGACATCTCCTTGACTCATTTTTTTTTAAATTGTAAACAATCTTCATCTAATACAAGTTATTACAAAAGATGCTATTCAAATAAACCAAGTGGTAGTTTTCATGGTATTATAACAAAGACTAAACTATTTATTTACACAGTGCCTTCTCTCCAAATGACAATAGTATTTGATGACTACAGGCACTCAACAGATACAATGCCGAGAAAAAAAAATCCAAATAATTAAACTAACTTCCAAACTATTTTATAACATTTGTTACCTCGATCAGACTCGTACTAGAAAAGTAAACAACCATCTGCAACCGCTTGTTCTAGCTCCTTGAAATAAAATCTGGGTACCATCAGGAAAAATATTACAGCTAACATTGGTGATCATGTGTAAGTACAATCCAACATAATTCAACTAGTGTGCCCAATCCGTACATCTCAGAGATTCAATTTTAATTCTGTTGTAAGAGGAAGTAATACGACAAGGAGAGAATTTTGATGCATTCCTTTAATCATACTTATTCTTTCTTATATCTAATTAGCATCAACTACCTTACAATTCCCCTTTGGGAACTACTGGTTTAGTATACTCTTTTCTAGGCCTACTTCCTTCTCCATTCAAAACAATGCACACAGTCATTCAGAAAATACTAAAAGAACAAAGGCCTTTATGAGGAAGGGCGGGGGAAGCTAGAGAGCTAGCATGAGACAGTCAAGAATCAATGACAGAAGAGGGAAATAAATCTACTACCGTTTAACCATGTTAGTAAAACTTTATGATAAAGATGCAAACAACAAATTAGGTTTTATAAGTATGCTAAAATGAACCATCAATCAATATAAATACAGAGCACGATCTGAGTCTGTGATGGTTTATTAAATAAACTAAAATATATAAACATACAAGAATAAGTCTTAGCCATAATCAGTAAATTGCCTTATCAACCAATGTATATAAAAATGAAGGAAGTGTTTGATTACATGACATATGTGATTCACAGAATGGCACAAAGTTGGATTAAGAGAAGAAAATAATTGTTAAGTACAGGAGGAGATATTCCATTTCTTAAACTGGGTAGAAGGTATATAAGTGTTGGCTGCATTACTAGTCTTCTACACTTTACACATTTTTATAAATATTATTTCAGATGTAGTCGACATCTGTAAAACAATGTTTAAGTGCAAGAAAAATCTGAGCAAATATTTGTTGGAAAAAAGAGGTAAAAAGTACATATACATCTAATCAGTTTTTGCTAATTATTTTTTTAAATAAATAGAGATCATAGGGACTTCCCTGGCGGTCCAGTGGTTAAGACTCTGCGCTTCCACCACAATGAAGAGTAGCCCCCACTGGCTGCAACTAGGGAGAGCCAGTGCACAACAACGAAGACCCAACGCAGCCAAAGATAAATTAATTAAATAAGTTTTTTAAAAAAGTTTACTAGGAGGTTAGAATTTAAGAAAAAAGACTGCACTTCCACTGCAGGGGGCACAGGTGTGGCCAGTAAATAATTAATTAAAATTTTTAAAATAGAGATCGTAAAAACGTAAGTAGGTAGGAAAATAAGTTTCCTGTAGAAAACAATTTCTATAGCTCTACACAGAGATCTATATACTATTTCTTTAAAAGCACCACTAAACCTTTCCTGCACACTACGTGTACACACATATACACACAGACATACACACCAAATTACTTTAAAGTAAAACTTTCTACCTCCAAAGATCCCCCCAAAACCAACCTCCATCACAAATATTACCTTAACCCCATAAAAAATACTGATACTCCTCTACTCATAATCCCAGAAATAAATTACAAAAATAAATTCCTAAAGAGAAATGTTCATACTGTAAGTAACTGTATTTTTGGTGTATGTGTAGGCTTAGCATTTATGAGTCTTACTACCTACTTGGGCGTATCCACATCTACAGTATTTGCTTTTTTATGATGGGCACCTGCATTTTAATGATGTGTGTCAATACTAATTTGATTGAGGGCAATATAGTATATTTATGAAGAGCACAGAGTGTGGAGCCAGAGTTCCTGAATTGGAACTCAGCTCTTCCACTTGCTAACTAACTAATCTATTTCACATCTCAGTGTTTCAGTTTCTCATCTGTAAAATGGAAATAACAGTACATACCTCGTAGGGTGTTGGAACTGAATAAAACCTGTGTAACGGGACTGGCACGAAGTAGGTGCTATGTAAGGGTGAGCCATTACTACTAGCACTACTAGTAGTACCATCTTCCCAAACATACTGAAAACATTCTTAGCAATTCGAATTACTGGCTAAAATCAGATACTATTAAAAATAGACATTAAACCTGAAGCCTGACTGACAGTAAGTTTAAAGCCCTGCAACTCTGAATAGGTGATTATAAATCTACATAACCACTCTATCAAGAACAATCTGGGGAGAGCGGCTTTCCAAAGTGCAACTATCAATTTCTTCCCTTACACAAGGGGGCAGTGATAACAAGAAAAGAACTGGGCTCTGTGACACCTCCTCCTACAGACAGTAGGGGGTGGCAGTACATATGGCTTACAGTCAGAACAAAACAGGAAGACCCAACAGAATTGCTCTTTATTCTCCTCAGGCCCTCTCCTCTATGTTTTAGGCCCAACACAGCCTCAAGGTGAGAGACATATCAACAGAAAAGACTAAAACCCAAAATTAATCACCAAAGAAAATCCAGTTTTGCCTTTGAAGCAAATAATCCCTCAATGGCTAAATCTGGATCCAGGAGGAAGCCAATCAGTATGAATTTTAATTATCTGGCAAATTACTTACTGTTCTTCTTATAAGAACAACATTCAGGCAAGTAACTCCGTTTCTCTGCAAGAATTGTAACATAAGACACTAAAATCTCATCAATAATTAACTATACCCTAATGAACACATGCCGATATTTCTGCTTGTTTCATACTATACAGACATACACTCACTGAATGTATATAAGTTATATTAAATAGCTCATGGAGCTGTCTTTTGTTACTTCTGAAATTCCAGCTATGTTCTGACAATCCTCTCAAAACACAGATGTTCTTCTTAAATGGAAGTCACAATGTTTTGCAGCATGTGGGTAATGATATATATATATATATACACACACACACACACACACACAGAGAGAGAAAGAGAGAGAGAATGAGAATATTTAATATTTCATTTCTGTGCTCACATTCCTGAGATGATCTACCTGGGAAATGCTGCAAGAAGCGTTCCACTGACAGTATCCATGTTGTTGCTTTTTATGCCACCTTTATTGTATTCAATTTTTTTCCTATTTTGCCACCCCAACATCAAGAATATTTCACTACTGTCATTCACCATAATTAGCCACTGCAACAGCTTTTGGCTTCAAACCCTCAAAATGCCTGAAAATTTATCCCTTTTGTTCACCATATTGTTTTGTTTTCCTCATTCCAGAAATTTTCACCTGTATAAAACTGAAGAAAGGGGCACCTATGAAAAAAGGTCCCTTTGCCTAATGATCTTGAACTCAGAATTATGGTCAAGATGTGGGGTGGGTTTTTTGTGTGGTTTTTTTTTTGGTTTGTTTTTTTCCTTTTCCTGGAGAGGAGCAGAGAAGACAGTGCAAGACACCCAAAACACCAAATCTTCTTCCTAATATTAATTACCATTGTTTATGTTTGGTGAAAACCATTTTAAACATTCCACACCTGGAACACAACACAGGATACAATTATATCAGTGCTCTACACGCTGACGGCAAACCCTGGAATTATTTAGCCCTATTTTTTCTTTCCCATCTCACAACCAGACACAATTTGCTTGTTTCTTTCACGTGGGCACTATCTCTATCTCAAAAAATAGCGTATCATAGCTCCTCTCGATTCCCTGTGTTAAAATATCTAGCCATGAGCCTTATTAATCTCTTCTCAGACTACGCCTCCTTTCCCAGAGAAATTAATAATATCACTAATAACACTTCTACCGTGAATTTCAACGCCACACAGGCCAACCCACCCTGTGCCTTACCTGGCACATTTCACAACTACTTTCATGCTGCATTCAGGGGGCACATTTTACAACTCGTTCTGCACCACATTCCCTGCCACGTTCAGCAATCTGCCTCGCATCTCCTCCGGGGTCCCCGTCATCCGGAGACTCTCTCGGTACCAAATTCCATGACACCTTCGGTGACACCGAAGTGGCCGATCCCGGACCCATCCGAAGCCACCCCGAGTGCCACATTTGGAGCCAACCTTCCCCACGCCCTGGACACCGGAGGCACTCCACTGCCCATTTCGCTGCCTCCCCGCTCGCCCCCGCCCCTCTCCCTGGAGCCCAGGCGTCGGAGGCGAACGCCGCTGTCACTGAAGCAACCTTCCCTTCCCGGGCTCCCTCACCTGCCGCTCTGAGAGGGGTTCGCTGCACCTCGGGGTCAAGCCCGCGTCCCCGGGGTCTCCTGTGAGAACCGCGCCGCCCGCCGGCGCCGCCCGCGATCCCAGAGCACCTCGCTGCGCTCCGACGCCCGCTGTGGGTCTGCGTCCGGGAAAGGCGCGGCCCGGCGGCTAGCGCAGCCCTCGGCGGTCCTCCTGTCAGCGGCGGCGCGGGTGCAGGCTCTCGCCCAGCGCGGCGGCGGCGGCGGCGGCGGGCAACTTGCTCCGCCTCGCACGCTGCACAGCCAGGAGGTGAGCGCGAGGGGGATGGGAACGGGGGCGGGGCCGCCCGAAGGAGGCACGGAGGGCGGCGGCTGGAGGGCAGCGCTGGCGGCCCCGGGCCCGGCACTCGGAGCGCTCGTAGCTTCACCCGCCGGGCGGGCGGCTCGCACGAGGCAGCTGTGCAAGCGGGCCCCGCCGGAGCAGCGTACCCAGCAACCCGCGCCCGGCCGGCCGCTCGCTAGCGCCGCCGCCGCGCCGGGGGCGTCGCACCCTCAGAGGCCGCCCGCAGCCCCGCCCCCTCCGGGCCGGGGTGGGGAGGAGCGCGAGCGCGGAGGGAGAGCGCGTGCGTGGGAGCGCGTGCGTGGTGGAGCGCGCGCCCCCGCCCCCTCCACCGTTTGGGGGTGGGGAGTGGCGGGGAGAGAGAGAGAAGACCGAACCGTTTTCTCCGCGAAGAGGTTTGGCCCTGGCTCTGCCTCTCTGTGAGGTCTGGGCATTTCTCTTTCCTCAAGGGGCTTTGACTGGTGGGGTCGTGGGCATTCAGTGGGGAAGAGGGGAGGGGAGCTCAATAGCAGACAAGGCCCTGGATGATTCGGCTCCGCCCCCAGGGTGATGTCACTCTCGAGGTGCTGCTGCTGTCACGTGCGCCCACTTCTGGGCCTGTCCTGATGCTTTGATGGCCAGAACGTTCCTCTAGATTTTCCCCACTTAAGTCACCTCATACACATATCACTCCTAGAAGTCGTTGAACCCTACAAATGTCAGTTATTCTTTCCCTGATGCTCAATTGTAATCTGTAGACTGCTTCAAAATGCCATAGTTGGCTGGTGTAGGAAACAATGAAGTGCAAAACCAGGAATGGGGGGATAGTGGGGAGGGGAGAGAGAGAAGGGAGAGCTATTATCTAGAATCATTGCTGAAATTCACCAACCACAGCTTGAGTGCCTGAGGTGAAGTTGTGACGCTGCTTCTGTTGCTGCCAGGTTGGACAAGAAGTAATGTGATTTTAAGGGCTAGTTGTTAAGGCACGGAAAGCCACCACAGCAAAGCCTCCTTGAAGGTCATATTTCCCTCACTTTCCTCCACCTAGATCTTCTTCCCCTTTACTCTTCCTTTCCCTTGCATCGTAGAACAACAAGTCAACTGTGGAAGATATCGGCACATAAATTTGTTCGTGTGCTTTAAGATGATGCAAAGCAATCACTTACCTATTCTGCCTGGTTAGCCTTTCTTCCGTAAACTGAGATGACCTTTCGTGGTCATCCGTTCCTTAATGAGACACCATGATTGGAAATAGATACACCAGATTACTTCAGTCAAGCAACCTGTGTCTGTGGTGTTTCTAAGATGGAGAGATTTGATAACAGTCCTTTAATCTGCTGCATCCAGGATTTTCTTTGTGTTTTTTTCAAAATTAGTATTAATTTCAGAATAATGCAGGAAATTGAATATGAAGCCATTTTGCAACAGCTAGTCTCTACAGTGAATTCTTGAAAAGTCAGAGCTAGAGCAGCTTTGAATACTACAGCTAAAATGGCAAGATGAAGGATTGGTCTATGGAATCTTTTGGTGATAACTCCAAAAAGTTAGATCACTCCAACTAAAACCTATTTATCTATGGTGATAGAGTCAGAGTAGTGATTACTTTGGAGGAATTGAATGAGTGGGGGGGGCAGGAGGGAGCCTTCTGGGTTGCTGGAAATGCTCAATACCTAGATCTTGTTAATGATTACAAGGGTTAACATATGTGCAAAACAATTGGTGTGCTTTACTCTATCTCAATTTTTAGAGATTTTTAAAAATTGTATACACAAAAGAGGCATTACAGCGTCATCAAGATGGGAGTCTGGAAACCTAGATTTGAATGTCAGTGTCACCCACCACTTACCAGCCTATGAGACCTTGAGCAGGTCTGAGCCTTCTTTTTCTTTATCTAATATGGGTGATGTTACCTCACAGGATGGTTGTGAAGATTAAGTGAAATTATATTTGAGAAGTACTTATCACAGAGCCTGGTATATAATAAACGCTCAGGAAACATTAGCTATTGTTATGCTATTCTTGTTGCACTCAAATTTACCTTATTTAATTCTCTTTTGGTCTTTTTATTTATTTTAAAGATTACTTGGATTCTGAGCCTTTGCCTGTGAGTTTCACTGAGCTAATATTCCTTTCCCTAAGAAATAACAAAAGGCGGTTGGGGTGTAATGTATTGGTTTTCAAACTGGTTCAGGTGGTGATACTTAGAAATTATGGTGCTCATTGTGGAACACCATGAAATATTGTTAGATTGAATTCTGCCATATGGACTTGACACAATTTTACTAGCACTAAATCTGGCTACATTATGTTTATGCAGATCTCCCACATATTAAAAAAATGTATTTTTAAGAAATAATACATCTGCGTTTTTCCTCTAAAATTTGTTTGCAACTTTTCACTAGAAAGTACCAAAAGTTTAATAACAATTCACAAAATGAAAACCTTTAAATCCCTTCTTCCTGGAAATGGGAAAAATACTGTAACTGTTCAGTCTTAGCAGCAGAGCTCTTTATTGTATTTTCCCACAGTAAACTCTAATAGCTGTGACCCACAGGGTCTCTTGCTCTGATGAAGTGAGTAACTCTGACTCACTATCCTCATCATACTTCCAAAGATCCGTCTCCATTTCTTTCAGCCGACCTTTCCAAGATCCCATGTTCACACTGAGCAGTGCCAGTGCCCACTGGAATGAACTTATTGCTTCTCTGTTTCAATCATCTAACATGATGCTACTCAGCCAGTTCTCTTCCACATAGTTCTGCTGTTAAGTCTTGCTATTTGCTGCCACACTCTTAACTTTGTGGAGGAAACAGTCTGTCCCTGACAGAGGTAAGGGTGGGGTACGGTAGGGATGGAAAGCAACAATGTAGAGAGAAGCCACCTCTGTTCTCAACTCCTCACCCTGATTTCCTTTTCGGTCACTAATACCTGAAATCCTGAGAATGCTTTTTTTTTTTTTTTTAACCTACTAAAACTCCATTCTAGTCAAGATGATAATTTAGTCTATAACTTAAACTTGGAAACATAATTTATGCCATGTAAGAGGAAGCTGTAAGTAATTGTCCATAAAGTGGCCCAACCATACTCTATACCTCCCAACTTTTCAGTGCCATCTATACCATTCAAAATTACCTTCCTTGCTTTGTCAACTCTGCACAATCACTCACCTCTGCATATGGCATATGTCTTCCCTGGCACCTCCAAGTCTCTTAAGTAAAGCATCAGGGCCACCTCTCTCTCCCTACTGAATAAAGAGTCATAACATCTACCATTGATGGATTGCCTACTGGCTGCAAATACTTTACTAAATGCCTTGTATATACTACTTCATTTAATTCTCACAACATCCTATCAGGTAAGTTTTTGGTTTTGCTTTTTTTATTTTATTCATTTGTTTAATTTTTGGCTGCATTGGATCTTCGCTGCTGCACGTGGGCTTTCTTTAGTTGCAGCGAGCGGGGGCTACCCTTTGTTGCGGTACGCAGGCTTCTCATTGCAGTGGCTTCTCTTGTTGCAGAGCACGGGCTCTAGGCACGCAGGCTTCAATAGTTGTGGCACACGGACTTAAGTAGTTGTGGCTCGCGGGCCCTAGAGCACAGGCTCAGTAGTTGTGGTGCACAGGCTTAGTTGCTCCACGGCATGTGGGATCTTCCCGGACCAGGGCTCGAACCCGTGTCCCCTGCGTTGGCAGGTGGATTCTTAACCACTGCGCCACCAGGGAAGTCTGAGTTGCTATTTTATTTCTTAACAAAGACAAGCAATGGCGGGAACTCTAAATAGACATGTTGCAAGTCAAAAAAACAGACCAGAAAGCAACAGGTGTGAATGAACAGAAGAGTATTTACTAATCAGGGGAGAAAACATCAGTTGGTAAGAGGTTGGAAAGGTGGGACAGGACTGAACTGAAGTGGGCACTGCCCAGGAAGGGAAACACCCTGGAATCTCTGAGCAGAAGAGTGACAAGAAGACAGTGTTTAAAATATTCATCTCATAGGGTAGATTTGAGCATGGAGGCACAAGTAATAATGATATGGGTAAGATACTACTATTACTATTTAAGGAGCTAAAGAAGAGGACAGCTTTAGTCAAGAACTGTGACAGTAGAGATAGAAAGGAATAGTCCCAACAGCCATTGCAGAGGAAGAATTAACAGAACTTTCTGAATAACTGAATGCAGAGGGTAAAGAACAGTGAGAAATGAAAATACAGCAAGATGACAAGACTAACTGCCTAGAAGACTGTGGTGCCTGTGACAGAAGCAGGGGAGTCAGAGGATTGGTGTTAAGGAGAAGAAAGAGATGGTTTTGGCATATTTTGTGTTGTAGTTCTTTACTGCTTTTGAGTTACAAATCACTTCTTTTGAGAATCTGACAGAATCAATGGATCCTTTTCTCAGGAAAAAAAAAATGGATTCATACTTATACATGTTATATGATTTGTAATGGACACCCATGGATTTGGCTGCTGGAGAGCTCTTGACCCCAGCTGGGCACATTAAAGCCCTTTCTGGAATTTTTGTACTTTATATCCAAAGGATCAAGTCAATCTGTCCCTAATAACTGAAGCAATGGATGCTGTTAGCTGATGTGGTTCCTAACACATGAGCCCGAGAAACGAAGAATGCTCAAATGCATTTGAGTCCATGGATCCTTCACATTCCTATTCTTGGATTCCAGGACGTTTCCTAGTCCTTTGTTGAAATTCCTCCATGGTTCAGCTTGTTTGAGCCACATTTCTGCCATTTATATGAGAGGTCTGATTAATTCACAGGTTAAAGGTGTTAATTGAAACCCACCCATGGGCTCCAGGTAAGAACTCCTAATTTAAAGTAACTTGGAAATAGCTGGTAGAAAGATGGGATTTAGGTGAGAAAGGGAACATAGTGAATACTCAAGGAGAGGGAATATAGCACAGGTATATAAGAGCAAGGACCCTGGACCCAGACTGCACTCAAATCCTAACTTAACTGTTTACTAAATGCGTGACCACAAGCAAGTTACTCTGCATTCCTAGATTTCAGGATACTCATCTGTGGATTGGGGATTAAAAACTATACCTACCTTATAGGGTGGATGTGAGGCTTAGGTTGGTACAGGTGCAAGTACCTGGTCCATAGCAAGTCTCTATGGACTATTATCATTCAGTGTAACAGGCCTGTACCTAGGCATTTCACATATGTTATATTATTTAATCTAATCCTCATAAAAACTTTACAGGATTGGAATTATTCCCATTTTACTAGATGAAAACATTGTGGCTCAAAATAACTTGCCCCAGATCCCACAGTAAGAGACAAAATCCAAATTAAAATACAGAATATTTGAATAGAAAATGAAGAGGAAGATTTTCATTACAATTAATAGAGCATACTACCTATCCTAAGAATTAATGTGTATATATGTGTATATACTAATTATGTATATATATATTTATTCGGCATCTATCTCATATAGCGTCTATCACATATAGATGCTGGATATATATTTGTGAATTAAATTTATTAAATCATCCAGATCTGTAAAAAAGGGGATGGAAAGAGTGTTCATACCAACATAACCATTCTAATCCATGTACAATTTTGCATATTAAAATTAAATACTGGCCCTCTGGAAGATATAATCATTTCTCATGATTTTAGTTAGCCTAAACCACACTTTCAGAGTCTAGTCCACTCTATGTTATGGACAAGCTAGAATTTGTGGACCTATAAAACTGAGGACAAGGCTCTGGACCTAGTTGACCTTTCAACCAAACTTCCTCAAAGAACCCTCACCTTCTTGCCATGCCCTTTCAATTCGTAACGACTTGAAACTGTGAAAGTACATTTACCATTAAAACTCAGACACCCTAGGTTATGGCTGAACCTTGAGAAACACCTTTACTTGGGGAAAGGGAAGTCAACAAAGGATACAGAGAAGCAATAGGCAGAAAGCACATTTGTATGTCTGGTACTGTTTTAGGCACAGACTTCTCCCTCGCTTCTCTACAGAGTTTGAAGGTACTTAGTATTGATCATGTAAATTCTATAAAAGATGCTTGGAAGGGAAAAGGAGGGTAAATAAAGTTCCATTTGGAACTCCCTATAGGTGGACCCCTAGTTTATTCCCTACCCATCCCCATGCAATTTCTCAGTACAATCCTGGTAACATATACAAAAGTTGACTATGAAAAAGTTAAATGCACACATAATACAAGAGCATTTCCCCCAAAGAGCTGAAAGCAGTATTCAGTTGCTATTTGCAACTCACATTTAAGATATGATCTTTGATAAAGTATTTCCAGCGTGTATTATATTTCCTAATTTTGTCCTAACATCTACCTGACTGACGATAGAGTCCCTGCTTTGTATATAGCTAATGACTCCACCTTTGCTCAACTGGGTTATGTTTAGGAAACCTATGCTTCTTATTACTAGTATCAGCACTTCCATTTTCTACTCATTTATAAATAGTGGTAAAAAAATGTAATAAAATATTCAAATAATTGCATAAACAAATACTGAAAATGGTGATGATGCTGAAAATAAACTCTTGACTGGTAGGCTACACCACTGTGTAAGAGCATAAAACGTTCATTCATCTGCAAATGCATGAATATTATAATTCAATGTATTTTAAAATAACTGAGGAGTGGCATTGTATAAGAAAGTTTGAGTTGTTCCAAAGTTGAAACTATAAACATTGATGACCACCTATTTTGCACTCGTACTTGAAACATTTTTTCTTCAAGGACAACATACTAAAGGAATCACAACACTGTCATCATCAAGGGTATTTATTGTGCCCTAATACAAAGATGATGCCACTGACCCACCACTAATAAGACGTGAAGATTGAGTTGACTCTCCAGCATTGTGTGGGTTTTATTGAACCTGCCATATCCCCTCACTCAAAGCACCTAAGTAGTTGCAATGTAGTTAAATATTAAGAGAAGCAATCAGCAGCAAAGGGAGAATGATTGGCCATTACAGAGAATGACCACACAATCATGGTTTAGTACCACAGCCCTTATCAATTAGCCATGAGTAAGAGTAAAGGTAAGAATGCAGTAGAGTTGTGTAAATTGTCTTTGTTTTCGTCACATAATGGAATTATGAATTAATTTCTTTTTAATAAAAAGAGGCCTTAGATAATTTTTTAATTAATTTTTATTGGAGTATAGTTGATTTACAATGTTGTGTTAGTTTCTGCTGTACAGCAAAGTGAATAAGTTATACATATACATATATCCACTCTTTTTTTAGGTTCTTTTCCCATATAGGCCATTACAGAGTATTGAGTAGAGTTTCCTCTGCTATACAGTAGGTTCTTATTAGTTATCTATTTTATATATAGTAGTGTGTATATGTCAATCCCAATCTCCCAATTTATCCCTCCCCTGCCTTTCCCCCTTGGTAACCATAACTTTGTTTTCTACATCTGTGACTCTATTTCTGTTTTGTAAATAAGTTCATTTGTACCAAGGAAATGATTTTTTAATATAAGGGAATTATAGCTTTGTTGATGTGAAATGTAGAGATGTTTTAGTTATTAAAAAGAGGTGGGAGAAAGAAAAGGGAAATGAAGGTTTCGATTGGTTCCGAAGCCCAACTAACAATTTCTCTAGATTTAGTCAACCTGGCACACAATGTGAAAGGAACAAAAGGAAGTAAAGAATCAGAATTCAGTAGAGGAAAAGGAAAGGAGGCATTTTAATATTACATTATCAACCTGATAATTGTAATAAAACTTCATTTGTGTGAAACTCTGCTATCTGACAATCTTATCTATCTGAAGTACAGCAAGGAACCAAGGAAACAAAGGAGATGGAAAAAGACCTCTGCAGAAACAAAATAGAGCTCACCAAAGTCCATGCCCTAAAGATCACGCCCATTACTCCTAGAGATTTATCGAAGCCCTTTCTCAGAGGCTATTAATTTTTACTTGGATTCGATTTTAAAAGACCTGGCAACGTGGCTTCCAAACTCATAAAAAATTAGAAGCGGTAAACTAGAAGAGGAAGGAGAAACTATCCCATGTAGGCATGCAGATAGCAGTGAGAAGAGAACACTGCAAGTCTGTAAGCAGGGCAGAGAGGAAAAGAGGCATAAAAATTGACTTAATGATCAAAAAAGCACAGGAATTTAGTGCCTTTAGCAAGGGAAAAACAGTTCTATGTACCTCCATAGAGCTTGGGGAAGAAATTTTTAAGTCTGAGTCTATATTAACCCTGAGTAAATCAAGAAAATTATATTCAATATACAGACATTCTCAGAGTTTTGCAGCACTCAACGTTATGTAAGTAGTTCCATAAGGCACATAATGAAATTTTGAAGATATGAGAGATTTTATTTTATTTTTTTTGGCCACACGGCATGTGGGATCTTAGTTCCCCAATCAGGGATCGAACCCGTGCCCTCTGCATTGAAAGTGCAGAGCCTTAACCACTGGACCGCCAAGTCCCCAAGATATGAGAGATTTCATATCACATTGAGAAATGCAAAGAAGTCAAGTGTGTAAATGAACACTGCAAAATAAGTGTACAAGGCCAGAGGTTGCCGGTTCAAGGAGATAATGGCCTTCCATGGTCAGTCTTGCATGGCTTTTGTCCCCATGCAGATTCTCGCTGCATCAGCTCATGTTATGACACTACTGTTTGTTTGTTCCCCATTTTGTTACTTTCTAATCATGTCCAAAAAGTGGCTAAGTGATGGGAAGAAGGCAGGACCGGTTTATAAGAGTAGGTAAAATGAATGAGAGCAAAATATTAAAACTTTAAACAAGTCTGAAGATATTTTCACCCTACCCTGATTTTGTGTTATCCAGGACCTTTCAGGGGATATCTGTATTATGCATAAGATAGAGAATATCACTAATAGGAATATATTTTAAGGAACAATCCAAAATAGAACAAAGATTTATGCACAAAGATGTTCATTATGGCAGTATTTAGCATTTTAAAAATTGGAAGCAATCCAATTTACCAACCTTAAAGAATGGTTAAATAAAATATAGTACATAAAAATTTGATGGACAATTATGCAACCATAAAAATTATATTTTGGTAGTCAGGAAATTTGTATGACATAATTTTAAGTTAAAAAACAGGATACAGGGCTTCCCTGGTGGTGCAGTGGTTAAGAATCCTCCTGCTAATGCAGGGGACATGGGTTCGAGCCCTGATCGGGGAAGATCCCACATGCCATGGAGCAACTAAGCCTGTCCACAGCTACTGAGCCTGTGCTCTAGAGCCAGTGCTCTGCAACAAGAGAAGCCACCACAATGAGAAGCCTGCGCACCACAACGAAGAGTAGCTCCTGCTCACCGCAACTAGAGAAAGCCCACGTGCAGCAACGAAGACCCAACGCAGCCAAAAATAAATAAATAAAATAAATAAATTTATTTAAAAAAATACAGGATACAGAATTGTATATGCAACATAATCTCTACAATGTACAGAATACATAGAAGATGAAAAGCTCTCATTAATGATGGCCACCAAAAAAAATTTTAAACCTAGGAAAAAACTATATATGCAATACCCACACAAAGAAAACTACAAATATTCACTGAAGGAAAATAAAAACTGCATAAACGAAAATGCATACCATGTTCCCTGATGGGAAGACTCACAATATTGTAAAGAAGCCATTTTGCCCAAATAATTTACAAATTCAATGTAATTCCAATCAAAATTATAATAGGATTTTTAACAAAATTGACATGCTAATTCTAAAATTCATCTGGAAGAGTACATACTTAAGAATAGCTAGGTATTTTTTGAAGTATAATGAGGGGCCTATTCCTACCAGATATCAAAATATATAATCACAGTGATTAAAGTGTGATATTGGGTCACAAATTAAAAAAATAGATTAATGAAAGAGAATAGATCATCAACTACTGACACAAATATATGTGGGAGCATTTCAAATAATTGAAAATAGATGTCAGGACATCTATTGGTTATCCATTAAAAAAAAAAAGATATATCTCTTACATCACACCATTCAAAAATAAATTAATTAACTTCCCCTTCCCAGAAACTGGCCTGGTCAGGGTCAAGGCCTGAAGAGCAAGGTTGAAGGCCAGCATGGCTGGGATGGGCAGAGCTGAAGCCAAGCAGACAGCAGGCCACAGTGTGGGGCAGAGGAAACGACATGGCAGGGAGATCTGTTATGTCCAGGGCTCTTGGGCAAACGGGGAAATAAAGGAAGATGGTGAGAGCAGGTTTCTCTTTTGGAGAAGGGAGTTGCAAGTATGGAAAGTGAGAAGCCTAAAATGAACTGTATAATTTTGGATTGGAGGAATTGGTGTGAACTCAACGTTTTATATATCTGTGTTCTAATTTGGATGCTTGTGCTAAGGTTATATAGGAGCATGCCCTTGTTTTTCGGAAATATACAGTGAAGTATTTAGAGGTAAGGGCTTCATGTCCACAATGGATCAGATGTCTCAAATGGTTCAGAAAAAAAATACTACATGTATATAACATATATGTAAGGTGGGGGACAGAGAGAAGAGATGAAGCAAATGTAATGAAATGATAATAATTGGGGAATCAAGCACATAGGTTATGGGAGTTCATTATGCTACTCTTGCAACTTTTCAGTGAGTTTGAAATTATTTCAGAATAAAAAGTCATAAAAATAATTTCCAGATGTATCAAAAATCTAAATAATTCTACTTCCTGGAATCTATCCCCCAAATTTCTCACATATACACAAAGATGTATATGTACGAGTTCATATTTAGAAATAATAATTAAAAATGTAGGACATATGCATCAATAGGGAATGGTTAAATAAATTATAGTATATCCATCCATGGAATGGTGTGCAGGCATAGAAAAGAATAAGGTAGATCTGTATGTACTGACAATGCACTGACATGGAGAGATCTCCAGGTTGTGTTAAATGGAAAAGCAAGTGACAGACCAAGAGGTAGAGTATGATCCCATTTGTGTTTTTTTAAAAAAGTTTTTTAAAAATCTGCTATGGGTGTGAGTTGTGTGTATCTGTGCATAGCTATGTTTATAAACAAATTTTAAAAATGGTCTGAAAGAATACACACCAAGCCATTAACAATAGTTAACTCTAGGGAAGGAGAATAGTATTATACTTTCCAGGTTTTCCATAGTGGCATGTAATACTTTATTATCAGTTGAAAAAAAGCCTAAGTACAAAAAGGCAGGAATGTATATGATACATTCTGAAAGATTTCCTCTCAAGGTGATTATAATATTTACTGCTGGGAATTACCTTGGGTTATCTGGAAAACTCCTAGTCCAAAGGCTGCATATAGGGAATTGACCTTCCAGTGGACTGTGCCCAGGAACACTTTATCATTAATTTAATAGAGGATTAGGCAGCCGGCTGAGCCACTCCCTGCTTGCCAGGCCACCGTCCAGAAGTGAATTCTCTTGCAGCTCTCCAAAAGGAGGTCAAACAAGTCCCCAGGGACTCTCAACAGAAAGAAGTTGCCAAAGGCTAAATTTGGCATGCAAGCCAAGCCCTGGACTGGGATAAACTGTGCCAGTGCTTTTCAGTTACGCTTTCAAGACCTCAGTCAGAATATGCAGGACTAGATAGCTATTTTCAAGAGTGGCTTAGCAGCTCAAATTGGAAACAACTGTTCAAACCAGAGTTTGGGGGTGAACTTGAAAATGTAAAATTCCTCCTCTGCCTCCTTAACCCCTATTATCTCTTATTTAAAGGATATTTAAATTCCCTTTCTTTTCTCTTGCTCCAAGCAATTTATCATAGTGATAATTCCTGCCAACCTGATCAGATTCTGCAATTCTTAAGCAGGAAAGACAGACTAGCCATCTTTTTCATTTTTCTTTTTCTTTTTTAAGTGTAAATGGCCAGTTTTGTATTTAAGTTGCTTTTTTTTGTGGGGGGGAGCTCTTTTTCATATACAGTGTTTTATTGAGTTGTAATTCACATACCACCAGATTCATCATTCAAAGTGGATAATTCAGTGGTTTTTAGCATATTCACAGAGTTGAGCAACCATCACCACCATAGATTTTAGAATATTTCATCACCCCAAAAAGAAACCTTTTACCCGTTAGCCGTCACTCCCCATTTCCTCTCAATCCTTCCATCTCTAGGCAACCACTAATCCATTTCTTTCTCTATAGATTTGCTTATTCTGGACATTTCATATAAATGAATTCATTCAATATGTGGCTTCTTTTACACAGCGTAATGTTTTTGAGGGTCATCTATGGTGTAGCATATGTCAATATTCCATTCCTTTTTTTTTGGCTGCGTTGGGTCTTGGTTGCTGCGCAGGCTTTCTCTAGTTGCGGCAAGCGGGGGCTGCTCTTCGTTGTGGTGCGTGGGCTTCTCATTGCAGTGGCTTCTCTTGTTGCAGAGCATGGGCTCTAGGTGTGCGGGCTTCAGTAGTTCTGGCTCGTGGGCTCAGAAGTTGTGGCTCACAGGCTCTAGAGCGCAGGCTCAGCAGTTGTGGCGCACAGGCTTAGTTGCTCTGTGGCATGTGGGATCTTCCCGGATCAGGGATCGAACCCGTGTCCCCTGCATTGGCAGGTGGATTCTTAACCATTGCACCACCAGGGAAGCCCTCCATTCCTTTTTGAGGCTGAACAATATTCCATTGTTTGGCTCTATCACATTTTATTTATCAATTCATCATTTTATGCATATTTGGGTTGTTTCCACTTTGGGGCTATTATGAATGATGCTGCTATGAATATTCATGTACCTGTTTTTGTGTGGATATACATTTTCAGTTTTCTTAGGTGTATACCTAGGAGTAGAATTGCTGGGTCATACGGTAACTCCATTTTTAACTTTTTTGGGGGGAAGAAGAGGTTCTCTGGTTTTCATTTCTTTTTTTTTTTTTTGAATTTTTATTTTATATTGTAATATAGTTGATTAACAGTGTTGTGTTACTTTCGGGTATACAGCAAAGTGATTCAGTTATACAAGTATCAATTCTTTTTCAAATTCTTTTGCCATTTAGGTTATTACAGAATACTGAGCAGAGTTCCCTGTGCTGTACAGTAGGTCCTTGTTGGTTATCTATTTTAAATATAGCAGTGTGTACATGTCAATCCCAAACTCCCAACCTATCCCTCCCCCCAGTAACCATCAGTTCATTCTCTGAATCTGTTTCTGTTTTGTAAATAAGTTCATTTGTATCATTTTTTTAGATTCCGCATATAAGCGATATCATATATTTGTCTTTGTCTGACTTACTTCACTTAGTATGCTAATCTCCAGGTCCATCCATGTTGCTGCAAGTGGCATTATTTCATTCTTTTTAATGGCTGAGTAATATCCCATTGTATATATGTAACATTTTTAAATTTTTGAGAAACTGCCAAACTGTTTTCCAAAGCAACTGCACCATTTTACATTCCCACCAGCAATGTATGTAGGTTCCAATTTGTCCATATCCTTTCCAACACTTGATGTTGTCCATTCTTTTGATTATAGCTATTTTGGTGGGTATAAAGTGGTATTTCATTGTGGTTTTGATTTGCATTTCCCCAATGACTAATGATGTTGAACATATTTTCATGTGCTTATTGGCCATTTGTATATTTCCTTTGGAGAAATAGCTGTTCAAATCCTTTCCCTATTCTTTAATTGGGTTATTTATCTTTTTATTGTTAAATTGTAAGGGTTCTTTATATATTCTGGATAATAGCCCTTTACCAGATATATGGTTTGCAAATATTTTCTCCCATTCTTTTCACTTTCTTGATGATGAAGAAGAGGGAATAGTAGAAAGAGGCCATTAATGGGTAAATAGTTTCTTTTTCAGGTGACAAAAGTATTATGGAATTAGTTATGATGGCTGTACAACTGTGAATGTAGTAATATGTATTATATATTAGTAATGTTATAGTATATATATAATACATTAAAATGGTGGATTTCATGGTACCTGAATTATATCTTAATTTTTTAAGTATAAAAATCGCTTTTAAAAGTATCAGCTGATCCACCTGACTTCAAACCTAACATCACCATTTCATTTGAGTTTAACAGTTTTTTACTGGTGCTGCTAGATGCTCAGATACAAAGATGAAAAGACTTTGTCTCTACCTTTAAAGAGCCCAGAGTCTAAAAGGGGAGAACATCATATGCATACTTCACTTTAATCGAACTTGGTTAGGACTAAGATAGAGGTGTGCTTTGGGATCATGAAGGCCAAACCAAGAAACCTGGGCTTTGTTCCAGAGGCAGTAGGGAACCATTGAAAGTTTTTAGGCTGGGGATTGACATGATCAGTTTTGTGTTTTAGATTTATCATCCTGGCAGCTGTGTAGAAGACTGATATGAAGGCAGCATGGCTAGCATCAGAGAGGTCAGTTAGGAGACAGTTGAAGTAGTTTGAGTGAGAAGTGGTGGAAGCGTGAATGAAAACAGTGGTGGTAAGGATGGAGAAGAGGAGGTCAGATTCAAACTAATGTTTAATAGGTAAAACTCTATAAAGCTTGGTGTGATGATAAATGATGGGGAGGGAGAAGTCTGGGATGACTCACAGATTTCTGGCTTGGGTCACTGGGTGGATGATGGTACCATTAACTGAGAAAAGAAATATAAAAAGAGGAAATTTGTAGGCTTAAATTATAAGTTTAGTTTTGGACAATACTTAGGTAGAAGACACCTGGAAAATGGTCAAGCAAATGTGTCCAGCAGGCAATAACTTTAATCTCTCTCTGATGCAGTTTCCTGATCTATAAAACGGCAGTATAGTAATAAAAATGAACTAACCATATATATGATATATATATCATATATCCGTATATGATATATATATCAGAATTTGGTATTAGGGATATTCACCAAATCTGCTTTGGGGAAACTGCAAACTGTATTAACTATTAAATATTTGCCTAGCTTTCTAAAAGAAACAAAAAACCTTGCTCAGTGGTATCAGAGGCGTGTTTATATTTACAGGTGCAACTTCTTTTAAGCCAACTCAATGAAAATACAAAAAGATCAGTCAGAGATTGATAATTTGCTGCCCCCAAAGACTCAATATAAGATTCTTTTAATTAGGCATTCCTCCTAGTGAATATAAACCAATTTGCCTTAGAGAAATTAGACTTACATAAATTTCAAAAATAATAAAAGCTAACATTTATTGTGTGCTTGCTGCATGCTAGGCAAAGTGCTAAGCTCTTTGTAAGTATTAACTTTTTTATCCTCACAATAACCCTACTGAGGTAGATACTACTAGCATTCTCATTTTATAAAGAAATAAACGAAGGTTTAGAGAGATTAAATAATAGAACCAAGGTCATTAATCTAGTAAGCAATAAAGCCAGGATTCAAACTCAGGTCTCTCAACTCCAAAGCACAGGTTCATGACCAAGAGCTATTATTTTATATGTAAAGTCATGGTTATATCCATGCTTAGATCAATTTAATGATCAAAATAACAATCTAATCTCACTTATGTGGAAATTATTGACCCTCCACTATTGCATTCATATCCTTATTCCTCTTCAGCATTCCTAGTTAATTTCCAGATTTACTCTCTAGTCTTCATGGGAGGTCTCATTTTCTCTCTGTCCATCTTCCCATACTCTAATCACATTGTTCTATTCAGCACACAAATTGGAAATGTTCAGTAAACAAGGAAGGCTTCTGCCTTGAAATAGCAACATTTATGGCAGTTCTCAGAAGGCCCTTTGTGAAACTCATTCCCTAGCTGTGCTCCCGGATTCAGGACTTACTGTGGCTCAGCCTGGAAGCCCATCAACACAGAAACTTATTGGAGGAGGAGGAAGGGCCAAAGCAAATGTATATTCATGACAAGATGGACCAGTGGTGCCAGAGGAATTTGCTGAGTGGGGATGGAGAAGTGAAGAGCTGTTTGTTCTTCATAAGAGAGCGTGGCTGTGCTTTTTCCAAAAAAAAGCTGAGCAGGGTCATCTCTAGCAGTGACACATTTGGGGACATAGAGAATGGGCACAAGAGAATTCTTCACAAATGGAACTAGGCTGGCAGTCACTGCCAGGGGCTAGCCTAAAGTATGTTTGAATGAGGGCATTTCTGGACTCCTCAGACCCATGTAGATTGTTTAGGCAAGGAACAATCCCTGTCCACGGTTATTCATCTGAATAGTGACCGAAAGTTTTGAGAAGAACCTCGCCAAATGATAGAACTTTAAATTAATTTAACATGCAGATTTTTTTAAATTATTGGACTGAAATTATCTTTTCATAATGGCACGGTACTTCAAATAATCAGGATGCATTGTGTTCAGAATCTAATTTCCCAAATGTCAGCATGCTATTCATTTCAAAAGTAATTCACTTGGGACTACCCTGGTGGCACAGTGGTTAAGAATCTGCCTGCCAATGCAGGGGACACAGGTTCGAGCCCTGGTCCAGGAAGATCCCACATGCCACGAAGCAACTAAGCCCGTTCGCCACAACTACTGAGCCTGTGCTCTAGAGCCCATGAGCCACAACTACTGAGCCCATGTGCCACAATTACTGAAACCCGTGCGCCTAGAGCCCGTGCTCCACAAGATAAGCCACTGCAATGAGAAACCTGCGCACCACAACAAAGACTAGCCCCCACTCACGGCAACTAGAGAAAGCTCGTGCGCAGCAATGAAGACCCAGCACAGACATAAATAAATAAATAAATAAAAGTAATTTACTTTGCAGTGTGTTTTCCCCATTACACTCATATGGCAGAAATTATTGAAAATAATAGCCTAGGAACTGAGATCCTCACTGTATCAGCTAAGGGGTCTGACTGGGCTGTTGACAGTGAAGATTATTTCTGTTGAAAAGAGGAGAATTCCACACTATTTCAAAAATAAACATATTTGATGTCTTCTATCAACTACCCCCTGCCTCTCTTTAGCCTCACATATTCCCTCCATTTCTCAAGCCTGTCTGTACGTAGTTGCCTGAACATGACTTACTATTTTCACTCTGTGCTTTGCGTGTTCTTCTCCCTGCTTAGAAAAATCTATGCCCTTTCTCTTCCATGTATTCCCATCTAACCTTCAAAACCAGAAGATACCTCTTTTCATGTCTTCCCTAATAATCACATAGCAAGTGTGATCATTTATTATTTCTAGTTTCCTTATCTATTGCAGCTTTACTCTACACTATACCATATTTTCTTGCAGTTATTAAAATATTTCTTTGGATTTCATCTCAAATTGTGTGTATGCTTTAGCCTCCAGTTCGATTTTACATTTTTTGGAGAGTTCAAGAGCTGTGCCTTTTATTTCTTAACATCCAGGAATAGTACAAAGACTCACATTAACATAAAATAAATACCATACCTGTGATACACTCGAACCAGCCTTATACGTTTGACAGTGATAACAAGAAAGATTTTATTAAACAGGTATCAAATCAATTTCAAAAGATTAAAGATGTAATATGAACATCTAATCTGTCCCTCGTGATTGTTTCATCTAAGAAGTTATTAAAACATTTCTTATGTATGTTTATAGTAATTGCCTTTATCAAATCTCAGTGTAACAATTTATTAGCTAATAGATGGCAGGTTCTGTTCTAGAAAACAGCAAGGTCATCTCACTCATTACCAATTGATTCTTCAACAAATTTATTCAACATTTATTGAGCACATACTATATAGATAACATATAGGAGACACTTAGAAAGGACATTAAATTTGCACTCTGTTTGAGAAACCAAGAACCACAAAGCAAAATAAAAACAAAAAATAACACAAAAAGTTGTCAGTTTAAGTTCTGAATAAGTGAGCCATACAACGTGGTGATGAGTTAGAGGGGTGGGAGAAGAGATATAAATGAATAGTCAGCGAACTCTTCTGAAGATGTTATAATATAAATTTAGCCTCAAAGGATGGGCAAGGGAGAGACAATAGACCCAGAGACAAGAAAGTAAATGCCATGTTTGATTGATGGTGTTTGGTCTATCTCTATGAAAGGGTATAGAAAACCTTCTTAAACATCACAAGACACTATTATTCAACATAGTTTTGGAAGTTTTAGCCACAGAAATCAGAGAAGAAAAAGAAATAAAAGGAATCCAAATCGGAAAAGAAGTAAAGCTGTCACTCTTTGCAGATGACATGATACTATATATAGAGAATCCTAAAGATGCTACCAGAAAACTACTAGAGCTAATCAATGCATTTGGTAAAGTAGCAGGATACAAAATTAATGCACAGAAATCTCTTGCATTCCTATACACTATGATGAGAAATCTGAAAGAGAAATTAAGGAAACACTCCCATTTACCATTGCAACAAAAAGAATAAAATACCTAGGAATAAACCTACCTAAGGAGACAAAAGACCTGTAAGCAGGAAACTATAAGGCACTGATGAAAGAAATTAAAGATGACACAAACAGATGGAGAGATATACCATGTTCTTGGATTGGAAGAATCAACATTGTGAAAATGACTATACTACCCAAAGCAATCTACAGATTCAATGCAGTCCCTATCAAACTACCAATGGCATTTTTCACAGAACTAGAACAAAAAATTTCACAATTTGTATGGAAACACAAAAGACCCCGAAGAGCTAAAGCAATCTTGAGAAAGAAAAATGGAGCTGGGGGAATCAGGCTCCCAGACTTTAGACTATACTACAAAGCTACAGTCATCAAGACAGTATGGTACTGGCACAAAAACAGAAAGATAGATCCACGGAACAGGGTAGAAAGCCCAGAGATAAACCCACGCACATATGGTCACCTTATCTTTGATAAAGGAGGCAAGAATATACAATGGAGAAAAGACAGCCTCTTCAATAAGTGGTGCTGGGAAAACTGGACGGCTACATGTGAAAGAATGAAATTAGAACACTCCCTAACACCATACACAAAAATAAACTCAAAATGGATTAAAGACCTAAATGTAAGGCCAGACACCATCAAACTCTTAGAGGAAAACATAGGCAGAACACTCTATGACATAAATCACAGCAAGATCCTTTTTGACCCACCTCCTAGAGAAATGGAAATAAAAACAAACAAATAGGACCTAATGAAACTTAAAAGCTTTTGCACAGCAAAGGAAACCATAAACAGGACGAAAAGACAACCCTTAGAATGGGAGAAAATATTTGCAAATGAAGCAACTGACAGAATTATTCTGCAAAATTTACAAGTAGCTCATGCAGCTCAATATCCAAAAAACAAACAACCCAATCCAAAAATGGGCAGAAGACCTAAATAGACATTTCTCCAAAGAAGATATACAGGTTGCCAACAAACACATGAAAGGATGCTCAACATCACTAATCATTAGAGAAATGCAAATCAAAACTACAATGAGGTATCACCTCACACCAGTCGGAATGGCCATCATCAAAATATCTACAAACAATAACTGCGGGAGAGGGTGTGGAGAAAAGGGAACCCTCTTGCACTGTTGATGGGAATGTAAACTGATACAGCCACAATGGAGAACAGTATGGAGGTTCCTTAAAAAACTAAAAATAGAACTACCATACGACCCAGCAATCCCACTACTGGGCATATACCCTGAGAAAACCATAATTCAAAAAGAGTCATGTGGGCTTCCCTGGTGGCGCAGTGGTTGAGAATCTGCCTGCCAATGCAGGGGACACGGGTTTGTGCCCCAGACCTGGAAGATCCCACATGCTGCGGAGTGGCTGGGCCCGTGAGCCATGGCCGTTGAGCCTGCGCGTCTGGAGCCTGTTCTCTGCAACGGGAGAGGCCACAACAGTGAGAGGCCCGTGTACCACAAAAAAAAAAATAAATAAAAAAAATAAATAAAGGAGTCATGTACCACAATGTTCATCGCAGCTCTATTTACAATAGCCAGGACGTGGAAGCAACCTAAGTGTCCATCAACAGATGAATGGATAAAGAAGATGTGGCACATATATACAATGAAATATTACTCAGCCATAAAAAGGAACGAAATTGAGTTATTTGTAGTGAGGTGGATGGACCTAGAGTCTGTCATACAGAGTGAAGTAAGTCAGAAAGAGAAAAACAAATACCGTATGCTAACACATATATATGGAATCTAAAAAAAAAAAAAAAATGGTTCTGAAGAACCTAGGGGCAGGTTAGGAATACAAACGTAGAGAATGGGCTTGAGGACACGGGAAGGGGGAAGGGTAAGCTGGGATGAAGTCAGAGAGTGGCATGGACATATATACACTACCAAATGTAAAATAGATAGCTAGTGGGAAGCAGCTGCATAGCACAGGGAGATCAGCTCGGTGCTTTGTGACCAGCTAGAGGGCTGGGATAGGGAGGGTGGGAAGGAGATGCAAGAGGGAGGGGATATGGGGATATATGTATATGTATAGCTGATTCACTTTGTTATAAAGCAGAAACTAACATACAATTGTAAAGCAATTATACTCCAATAAAGATGTTAAAAAAATAAAAATCGAAAATGAACATCACAAGACATCTTTATTATTATTGTTTTGAACAATAAATACTAATTTAGATATCTTCTTTCTGGTGCTGTTCGTTCCTTCCTGCATTTCTGGGATTCTAGCTCAGATTCTTTGGACTTCTACTTGAAGAATTCTTTATACTATTTCTTTTAGTGTATATCCGCTGACTGTGAACTCTGTAGGTTCTTATTTTTATGAAGATGTCACTGTTTTACCTTAATTTTTGACGAATATTTTTTGTTAGGATTCTACGTTTGCTGTAATCCTTTCCACTCTAAAGATGTAATATCACTGTCTTCTGGTTTCCATCATTTATTTTGGAAAAGTTAGCTGTCTGTTTTACTGTAGCTCATTTGAAGATAATGTACCTTTTTTCACTCTGGCTAATTTTAACATTTTTATATTAGCATTTAGTTTTCAGTGGTTTGACTAAGTGTGGTTTTCCTTGTATTAATCCTGCTTCAGATTCATAGAGTTTTTTGATTCTGTACCTTAATGTCTTCTGTTAGTTTGGGGAAATTCTTGGCTAATATCTCTTCAAATGTGGCTCTTGCTGCATTCCTTGTCTGTGTTCCTTCTGAGACTCCAGTGATAATCATAATAATATCTTTCATCGTGTCCCATATGTCTCTTACATTCTTTTCTCTATATTCCATACTTTTTTTCTCTGTGCTTCAACCTGGATATTTTGTACTGCTCTATTTTCCTGTTCAGTAATCTCTGCTGCTAGGTCTAATACTGTTAAACCCATCCATTGGATTCTTAATTTAGTTTTTATACTTTTTAATTCTAGGATTCACAATTAATTCTTTTTTATTAATACCAGTTCTCTACTGAAATTCTCCATATTTTCATCTAATTCCTTAAACATACTAACTACTTTTTTTTTTTTTTTACAACTGTGACTAAATAAATAATACAAGTATGTTTGTCCCCTATAGGTTTACTTCCATGGTCTGTTTTGTCTCTTGATTTTCAGTCATTTGGTCCTGCTTCCTGGCATTATTGATTTTTCTTTTTTTTTTTTTGAATGCTAGACTTTATAAAATTTTAAGACTCTGGATGATGGTACTCTCCTCCAAAGAAGAATTCACCTTCTGGCAGTGAGATACACTTCAGGCATATCGCCTTTATCCAGGTAAGACTGGCTTGCCCTAATTCAAGGGCATAGCCCTTTCAGGACCTTTACTTAAAAACCTTCTTTGTTTATCAGAGTCCTTTCTCCTTGACAGACCCTGTAATGGTTAATTTTATGTGGCAATTTGACTGGGCTAAGGGGTGCCCAAATAGCTGATAAAACATTATTTCTGGGGGTGTCTGTAAGGGTGTTTCCTGGAGACGTTAGCATTTGAATCAGTAGACTGGGTAATGAAGATTGCCCTCACCAAAATGGGCAGGCATCATCCAATCTGTTGAGGGTCTGAATAGAATAAAAAAGTGGAGGAGGGGTGAATTCTCTCTCTCTCTCTCTCTCTCTCTTCTTGAGCTAGAAGGTTCATCTTCTCCTGCCCTCCGACATTGGTGCTTCAGGTTCTTGGGCCTTCAGATTCCAAGGCTTATACCAGTGGATCCCCACTCTCAGGCCTTCAGCCTTGGACTAGGAGCTAATCATCGGTTCCTCTGGTTGTCAGGCCTTCAGACTTGAACTAAATTATACCACCATCTTTCCTGGGTCTCCAGCTTGCAGATGGAAGATCATGGAACTTCTTGGCCTCCATAACTCCTTGAGCCAATTTCTATAATAAATCTTGGGAATTCCCTGGCAGTCCAGTGGTTAGGACTCTGCACTTCCACTGCAGAGGGCACAGGTTTGATCCCTGGTTGGGAAACTAAGATCCCACAAGCCACACAGCCAAAAAGAAAAAAAAAGGAATTGCTATAATAAATCTGTTCTTTTATCTATCTATCTATCTATCTATTCATCCATCCTATTGGTTCTGTTTCTCTGGAGAACCCTGACTACTACAGACTATGAACTCCAACCTTTGTCTCCCAGGACAATCTTAAAATAATACTACTAGTACTAATACTACCACCGTTATGGATAATAAAAACATTTAAACATTTTTTACTAATGTTCTGCTTCCCTGTTTTATAGTTGGACTACATCTACATTGTCGGAGCATATAGCCATTGTATATCATACTCTCTCTCCTTTAACCCTCACTTGGTCTTAGTTATACCAGAAACTGTATTTAATGCTCGCCGCCAATCCTTATGTTGATGTCTCCCCAGTCATTTTGTTTGTCTGAAGCTCATTTGCCAGTATATTTCTCAGGAAAGGCTCATGGGAATAATATTTCTTGAGTTCATAGATGTTGAGTTCATAAATATCCAGTAATTTTACTAGAATTTGTCATTCTGTGTTTGTGGTATATTCTATCAGTGTATCATTTCAATTTTTTTTTTCCAGAAAGATTTTCTAAATATAGTTTTAGTATTAGTTCTGTTCCCTTACTTTTGTTTTCTTCTTTAGGGACTTGTGTCATCGTATTTTGGATCTTCTTATCATCTATATTTTGGATCTTCTTGGTTACTCTTCAATATCTGTCACTTTCTTTCAAATCCTTTTTTGTCTCTTCATCTAAAATTTTTTTAAAATATTTTCTTCTATTTCACTGATTTCTCTTCAGGCACTACTGTTCGATTTATTTGCTCTTATTTCCTTTCTAGAATACTCTTTATTTCTTAAATTATTGTTTCTTTATTTCTTATTATTTCCTGAATCCAATCACTTCTTCTCTGAGTTTCAAATTCTTATTTCTGTTATTTCATATCTTTTATTATTTTCTTAATGTCTTTTAGCTCATTTGGAACTACTAGGTTAACTCTCGGTATCTGTTTTGTGGGTATGTCTTTCTGGAGTGCTTTCATTGTCTGTAGGGATGTTACTCAGCTTTGTCTCCCCTTCTTTTTCTTTATAAAATCTATGCAGCCTTGATTTTTTTCTGTTGCTTCTTTAATGTGAAATTAGTTTTCCTGAATTTTTGTTATAAGGTGGTGTCCAAGAAAGCTTTCCTTGGGGACATCCCTGGTGGCACAGTGGTTAAGAATCTGCCTGCCAATGCAGGGGACTTGGGTTCAACCCCTGGTCAGGGAATTAAGATCCCACATGCCATGGGGCAACTAAGCCCATGCACCACAACTACTGAGCCTGCATGCCACAACTACTGAAGCCTGTGGGCCTAGAGCCCGTGCTCTGCAACAAGAGAAGCCACTGCAATGAGAAGCCTGTTCACAGCAACAAAGAGTAGCCCCTGCTTGCCATAGCTGGAGAAAGCCCCACACAGTAACAAAGACCCAACGCAGCCAAAAATAAATAATATATATATTTTTTATTTACAAGAAACCTTTCCTTACTTCACAGAACTTCCTCTCTTGATTTTGAGGACTGTCAAAAGATAAGGCAACTTGCTTTATAATATTATACCACTTTGGTCTGGAGCTTTTCTTTCCCTTCTCTCTTGTCCATGTCCCATTCAACTTTTATTCTACTCCAAGTAGTTTCTCTTTGGTTTGGGGTTCTATCCTGCAAAGCAGTTGTTTTTCAGAGTTCATAGGAGCTAGGCTGCTCCAGCTTCATCAGATCTTTTTTCCCATGGGCTTTATACTGGTTTTGGTCAAACCTCTCCCAGTTTCAGCTGATGTTCTCAAATTGCCTTGGCCTCTTCTCAGTCGATACCTATTGGCTATTTTGGAGTCCTGTTCTCAGATCTAGGCGCAACTTCCTTATCCTTTCTCTCACACAGACACTGATACCATGCAGATCTTGGGGCTATTGATGGTTTGTACCCTCCTACTTGTATTTTGGAGTTCATGAGGATACTTTGTTCTTGGTTTTGTTGTAAATGTTGTTCATGGGTTTTAGGTTTTGCTATCCATTTGTTCTCTCTGTTTCTATGTAAGGATTCAGAGAGAATGAAAATCTATGCTACTGATGCTGTCATCTTCCCAGAATCCTCTCCTGAGTTAATTCAATTATAAGTGTATTTTGTATTACAGTTCCTGTGGGAGACTGCTCATAACTTATGGGTGTTGACATTTTGCTTCTACTTGGGTCTGGGAAGGTTAAGGGCTTTAAATCTTAGCTGTTTATGATACCACAATTAATGACCAAACATAAGGAAGCTAAAAATATGAACATAGTAAATTGCCAACTCACATGAATTTAAAAAAAAAAAACAACAACACAACATTTATATTTAATTACAGCAGAAATATTTCTGAGGATTTGGGGATTGCTTTTAACAACAAATAAAAGAAACCATTTGTGTATATATACTCAGAATTAACACAATGCAGCTTTCTTTTGTGGGGTACATATGCATAAATAACTTGCATAAAGCTCCATAGGAAATAATATATTTGCATATATTGTTGTGAATTTTATTTAAATTTTATTACTCTCGTAGTTAGGAAATTGTAACAACTGGCAAAAAAAATTGATTTTCAGTAGGCAGGCAGTCAATCAATACTATCATTAGCTCTAAACAGAATCTAGCATATGGACCTTTAGAACTAAAAAAAGTCCCAAGTGGTCATCTTGTCCAGACCACAGCCTCAAGAATCTTTCCAACGCAACATGTTTAAGTACAAACAATTTTTTTTTTATTGAAGTATAGTTGATTTACAATGTTGTGTTATTTTCAGGTGTACAGCAAAGTGATTCAGTTTTATATATATTCTTTTTCATATTCTTTTCCATTACAGGTTATTACAAGATATTGAATATAGTTCCCTGTGCTATACAGTAGGCCCTTGTTGTTTATCTATTTTATATATAGTAGTATATATCTGTTCATCCCAGACACCTAATTTATCCCTTTCTCCCTCCACCTTACCCCTTTGGTAACCATAAGTTTGTTTTCTATATCTAGTACAGACAATTTTTAACTATTAACAATATCTGTAAGAAATAGGTTTTTGGTTTTGCTATCTAGTTTTTCTACCAGATGAACTAAGGTGTTCTGACAACTAGCATAACCAACAGAAACAATACTTAAGCATGACTTCAAAAAATTATGATAGAGCTATAGTAGTTAGGAAACAGCAGCACAGATAGTGCAGTGACAAGGAATAGTTGAATAGCCAGGGGTAACTCTAGGGCCATGTTACGATGCTATGCAAGTGGCATTGCGCATGGTTGCCATAGCTACAGAGCTGCACAAGCTATAGACACGCAGACCCTGTGTACCCACCCACTCTGCTGCCACTGCTTTCCACACCTGCCCCTCTGAGTTTTCTACAGCTCCAGCGTAAGGAGAAAAAGGCCATATGGCTTAAATCAAAATATTTTTTTCACTTCTAAAAATCAGAATACCAGAGATTCAGAGCAGAAGGCAAGGAAGCATTGGAAAACACTTCTTTCCCAAGGGTCAGGAGGTTTCAGAACATCCATTCCAGGAGGAAAGGCTGGTGACCTTTAGTCACCCACCTCCATGTCTACTTTCATGTTCCTTTTTACCCTCTCTATTCTTCTCCTGGCAACACAGATCCTGTCTCTCTCTGCCTTCCCCACCCCCAACTCCCTGTCTTGACAGCAGCACCAGGGAGAGTTATAATATTATTCGAAGGAATATATGTGGGTTAAAGTGCTAGAGTAGGGATTAGATATTTTGGTAGTCTGTTTTGTTCCACAGGGATTAAATTACTTTGGATGCCACTGACAGCTTTAAAGCAAAATCAGGATAAGCTAAAGAAAAAAAAGGTTGCTGGGGGTAGAGATTGGGGAGAAAAAACAAAGCACAGAAAAGAGAAGCATCTTGGGTATAATTAGGGAGGTCCCTAGGTATCACCCTGAATTTGGGGGTGGAGAGGTGGGCAATGAGAAACACATGTTGGGGAGGGTGCCCAGGGGGGCATTTAATTTTCCCTGGTGTACTCTTCCTGGTGAAATAACTTGTACTTGGTCAACTGGGGGACTTACTTCTTCACATTCATGAATATCATAATGCAAGTCAAATGGTTGAGGTACTTTCCGAACCTAGGGATTTCACATGAAGTCTCCAGACCCTTTACGCACACATTCTTTCTCTGCTCATCCCATATAAGCCAATCCTGTCCTAAATATATTAAAATGGTGTGGCAGAGAGGAAAGATGGCTTTGCTGTTTGCATTAGTTTCCTAGTTAGTTGCCATAACAAAAAAACACAAACTGGGTAACTTAGAACAACAGAAATTTATTCTCTCACAGTTCTGGAGGCTGGAAGTCCAAAATCCTACTTCCTCTGAAACCTGTTGGCGAATCCTTCCTTGCCTGGTCTTAGCTTCTGGTGGTTTGCCTGCAATCCTTGGTATTCCTTGGCTTGCAGATATATCACTCCAATCCAGCATTATCGTGTAGAGGTCTCCCTGTGTCTCTTCACATGGTGTGGTGTTTTAGAAGGACACACAGCAAACTGGATTAGAGGTCCACTCTACTTCAGTATGACCTCACCCCTGACCTCTTACACAATCTGAGCTTAGTTATTCTTTTAAGAAAAATGTAGTTTATTATATTTTAAGCAGCATTTCTATGTGCAGGGACTTGGGAATGGGGCTATTTTATTTTATTTTATTTTTGTGGCCACACCTCGCGGCTGGCACGATCTTAGTTCCCTGACCAGGGATTGAACCCATGCCCCCTGCAGTGGAAGCGCAGAGACCCAACCACTGGACTGCCAGGGAAGTCCCTGGGGCTCTTTTAAATTACCTCCATTCTCCATATTGAGCAGAATTTCCTATACCTTTTAAGATGAATAGCCTTTAAATGAATGAGTTCAATAAGATGATAGCTAGTAGGTTATGAAGAGTCAAGAAAGATTTTTTTTAAAGAGGAGAGACATGAGCATATATACATGTGCACAAGGAAAGAGACCACGGGCAAGGGAGAAATGGAAGATATGGGAATGAGAGGGAATAATTGTGTAGGAACAAGGCTAGAATCAAGAATGGAAGATCTTAGGATTTGGACCACAGGCAGAGGGATTAACTTTGAACAAGAGTAGCTTCACCTCTTCCTTAGGAACAGGAAAGCAGGAAACAAAGGGTGCAGGTTTATTTACGTGCTTGGAGAGAGTCTGGAAATTGGGGCCAGATACCTCTCCTTTCTCTGAGGTTGGATGTAAGGTGAGCAATGGAGATGGAAGCCTGGGGAGCATTGAAGCTTCGCAGTATCAGCTGTGAGGAGTAGGAGAGTGAGTCAAATATGTATATACAGTGGAATTCTCAATAGACACACTGAGGTTGGAAACCGTGCATTTATAATGCCACCAATACAGTGGCTAGGTAACGTATTTAGGGCTGGTTAAACCCTAAACTGCCCATGTATAGGAGTAGAGAAGTACACGGTTGGGTTGGTAGAGGGTTAGAGTTTGCAAGGCAGTTACAAATAAAGAACAATCAGGGAAGGGTACAGAGGATGGGAAGCAAGTGGATGAAGTGATGAAATACAGAAGTTGAGCTGACCATGAACTAAACCCATCCTCAAATGATAACACGAAAATGGAACACACTGGACCATGATTAGTGACAGTGCCCCAGTGGCACAGTGAGACCTCTAGAAATGGAAGCATCACTCAGGATGCAGTGTTGCTCCTGTGAACAGGTTTTCTTCCTATCCCTTAGGTAACAACTGCCCTGTCATTGTGGTGACAAGTACGCTCTGTTTTTGCTTTTGCTAATCTTGACACATAGATTCACTGTCTCCAGAAGTCTTTAAGCTCCCCAAGAGTGAGCATGAGGTTGGTGTGGCCCTCATTCACCCCTATTGGGCAGAGCCCTTGTACCAGGCCATTATATAGGCCTTTGACCTTTGGATCAGGTATCCAGCCTTGACCCAGTCAGCTGAGGCCAGGGTGATGCGGTCAATTGGCAGGCCTGTACTTGATGCATAAGGGACCTCTCAGAAAGGTCAAAGACTTTCCACAATACTTTCCAGAAGGAATAAAACTGCAGGCAGAACTGTTCTCATAAACATTGGAATAGCATTTCGCCTCCTGGACTTCATGACAGATCTCCATCCATTTCTTCTCTCCAATTTGGGGAGCTGGACACAGTTCAAAAAATTCCCTATATAGAGCACCTCATTTTGTAAGTTGCGTATGTTGTATCTGCTTGGAATTTACTCCACCCACACCCCCTATTCACACACACATAAATTAGCTCATATATATATATATATATATATATATAAAATACATATATAATATAAAATACATACATACATATATATATATATATATATATAAAACACCCATGGCTCCCATTTTTGAGATAGAAATAAATTATTTTCTACACATAGTTGTCTTCCTGGCATGCTGACGTTAACAATAGTAACGTAGAATCTTCCAAAGTATGATAAAACGAATGGTTTCAGTTTCAAGGTGAGATTTTTTTTTACCACTTAATATAAAACATTTTGGCAATGTCTCTCAATTTATACTCTCTAGAGCAGGGTTCTGCAAACTCTTTCTGTAAAGGACCAGATAGTAACTATTTTAGGTTTTATATCACAAACACTATCCATCACAACCACTCAACTCTCTCATTGTAGGACTAAAGCAGCTGTAGACAATATGTAAATCAATGAGTATGGCTGTGTTCCAGTAAAACTTTATTTACAAAAGCAGACAGCAGGCTGGACTTGGCCCAAAGCTGTAGTTTACCAATTCCCAGTCTAGAGGAGAATTATTTATGGTTTCTTCTGTTTGGCTGGGTAAGAGCTGAACCTCCCAATAGTAGTGGTTTTTCTAACACATGGCCTGGAGGTTCACTGTTCTATTGACTTTCCTTACGTTGATTAAGTTATTCAATAATAAATAATTGAAGGTCACCACATCACACAACTCTGGAGTCATGCAGTGCCTAGCCTGTGTGGCCAAATGCAGCTGCACTGAATGTATTTAAAGTGATTTTTCTGCTGTTGCAATCTGAGACCAGATTAAGGCAAAGGAATAGGTAGTGTGTTCATTCATTTATCCGTCCCACGTATTAGTTCAGACACTGTGACAACTGCCAATAAATATATCAAACAAGGTCCTTGTCCTCAAGGAGCTTGTGGTTTAGTAAGGTGTTTGCTAGGACTGCCATAACAAAGTACCGCAAACTAAGTGGCTTTAAAAAAACAGAAATTTAATGTCTCAGAGTTCTGGAGGCTAGAAGTCTGAAATCGAGGTGTTAGCTGAGCCACGCTCCCTCTGAAACCTGTTGGGGACAGTCCTTGCTAGCCTCTTCTTAGCACCTGGTGGTTTGCCTGCAATCCTTATAACTACAGCTCTTCAATTTCTGCCTCTGTCATCACATGGCATTCTCCCCTTGTGTGTCTGTGTCTCTGTCTCCTTCCTCTTCCATTAAGGACCCCTGTCATAATAGATTCAGAGCGCACCCTACTCCAGTATGACCTCATCTTCTTTGAACTAATTATATCTGCAACAACCCTATTTCCAAATAAGTTCATATTCTGAGGTACCGGGAGTTAGGACTTCAACCTATCTTTTTAAGGGAGACACAATTCAGTCCATAACACAAGGCAAGAATAAATGTGAAATAAATGTGAAAACTTAACAGTTGCTATGATGGAAGTCTGTGTCAAGTACATGGTGAGGCCAGGGAGAGAGGGGATGAGTTTTACCTGGGAGAGTCAGAAAAGGTTGTATGGGCTTCCCTGGTGGCGCAGTGGTTGAGAGTCCGCCTGCCGATGCAGGAGACGTGGGTTCGTGCCCCGGTCCCGAAAGATCCCACATGCCGCGGAGCGGCTGGGCCCGTGAGCCATGGCCGCTGAGCCTGCGCTTCCAGAGCCTGTGCTCCGCAACGGGAGAGGCCGCGACAGTGAGAGGCCCGCGTACCGCAAAAAAAAAAAAAAAAAAAGGTTGTAATGGATGAGGTGAAGCTTGAGCAGATTTTGGAAAATGATGTTGAATGCTTGCCAGGTGCAAATGGGGTGTGAGTTGGGCCTGGGGAATGAAAGAGCATCCCCTGTCCGAGCAGCAACAGTCAGTAAGGACTGTGACATAACCAGTTTCACAGTGTTCCACTACAACTCAGAAGGGGCTTAGGCTTCCTGTTTTCCAGAGAAATAAAAATGAGGTCTAAACACTTTGGCTAGTGATGCCCCTGTGCCAGTTATTCAGGCAGCTTCAAAATTTCAATATACACTTTGTTGTACAACAGAAACTAACACAACATTGTAAAGCCATTATACTACAGTAAAGATATATAAAAAAAAATTTTCAGTGTAGGAGGGGCACAGGGAGATAATCTAATTGGAAGGTGGGTGACTTATCAAAGCTACCTTTGCATGATAAACACATTAGTTTTATTAGTTTTACTTAGTTTGCCTGTTAGAGACTAATAAAGATAGCAATGTTGTCTAAAGATGCCTTCACTGGCAGTTCACATAAAATGGAGAAAATGTCAATTGCATATTTCAAAGAACAAGCACACCCAGGGGTGGCTTGAAGGGGCAGTGATGGAGACTATGAAAAGGGGCAAACCCTCCTCCTGGCCTGTCACCCATTCACATTCCTAGTGATTGAGTGTTGTTTCTGTTCCAGACACTGTGCTAAGTGATTACATGCATTATATCTCATTATCTCCAATTTATAGATGCAGGCAGTGAGATTTAGAGAGGTTAAATACATTGCCCTACTCAAACAGCTAGTGATTTCATTTTAATGATAATCTAAAAAACTATAATAAATGCATGAACTAGAATTCTACACTGTCCAACACAGTAGCCGCTAGCCACATACGGCTTTTTAAATGGAAATTCATTAAAAATTCTGTTCCTGGGTTACACTAGTCCCCTTTGCTGAATAGCCACATGTGGCCAGGGGCTACCATATTGGACAGAGCAGATATAGAACATTTTCACTAAGAATAAGATAAATACTTTATCACTGAGTACAGCCTCATGATTTTGTTCTTGTTTGCTTTGTGTTTGTGATCATATTGACACGATCTAGCATTCTCCAATTGGCCCCGGGCAAATAAGAAAAGACTAGAGCTGGCCTTAGTATGTGAATGATACACTACCACTGTATTAATGAAGGTAACCTAATAGTTCAAATAAAGAAAAATTGAGAGATCACTTTATAAATGCACCAACATCAAAAGAGCCTGCCCTGTGGCAATCAGTAGCATGTTTACTTTGTAATCAGTTATGTAGTTGCAGCAAAATAACATTATTCATCTCATTAAATTAGTATTGTCAATTTAAATATCATTGGCTCCATAGTTTTATTTAAATTTAGTCTGAAAAAAAAAGCCTTTGGTTTATAAGAACTATAACTATTAGGAGTTTGCACCTAGTTTTATTTGTGTACATTTTAAGATAACATTATACTAAGGATAATTTAAGTAAATGTAAGGATCCCTGGAGAATTTTCATTCGTCTTAGAAGAGTTCGTTGTATTACCCAAGATTGAGAAACACTATGAAAGCCTTTAGGGTGAAGGAACCTGAACACTTTACCTGTAACACACAGTCCCAGGCCCACGGAGCTGTGTAATTGTCAGTATCCTATCAAATCCAGATGAACTAGAGCCCTCTTGGCACCAGTATGCCATAATTCTACCCAGGGATATATTAGGCTATAACTGCAGCAGCTGGCAAAACTTCACACTGATGAAGCATTTTACTCCACGATTTTCTAATCACTCCCCTGTTTTAGAATCCCGTTAGTAAAACTTGATTTACACTCTTCATAAATACCAAAATTTCCACCACCACCACCCCTTCCTAGCTCTTAATATGCAGAAGATGTTTGTAGTGAGGAAGACCACAAAGCAAGACTTCCACTTCTCATTTTCTGGCTCATGAATATTTTTTTCCCTGTCTTAATCAGACCAACTATTCTCAGGCATCTCACTGATGGGAAATAGGACTCAAGAGCGTCATTTTCATATTACCACTTCCCAATGTTTTACTGAAAGATTTCGTGTCTTCTCACTTAATCCTTGGCCTCCAGCTTTCCCCTTGAAATCTGCAGATGAATTTCACACTGTCTGAGGCAAACACTGCTTTTCTTGCCATAAATGAGAAACAGGCGTTATCTAGGCCGAGCTATCTCACTGGGTGCACCCCAGGGCTATGGTCAGCTCAAGCTGGTCTTTTCACTGTGATTGCAATAGTCAGAGAAGCCCATTCAGGCAACTTCTTCATCACTGGGGAAGTAAACTATTCTTTTTAGTAGTATTGTATATTACATTGAGACCCCTTATTTATGTTGTTGCACTGTTTATGTATCCCCAGAACCTTGACTGAATTTCTTACCTCTCATTTCTGAAAAATGCTTGGTAAATATTCCCACTATTTTCTGCAAAGTGAGAAAAGAAGACACAGCTTCTTATGTAAGTGGCAAATAAGCTCCCCAAACCCATGAACCAGAAGGATACTTCAAAGCGCTGCTTACCACCTTTGAATATACCCCAAAGACATGCAAACTAACACTGAGAAGAGTTTTAAAAATCCACTCCCCTCCCCTTGGGAAGGTGTTTCTGGTTGTTAAGTAAGTAAAGCCATCTTGTCCTCAGATTTTTGCAAGTGTAGTTAATTATAATTGTTGACGTTCAATTATGCTAAGCTAATGATAGTCGTCACCATTTATTTGGTTCTTACTCTGTACCAGATACTCTGCCAAGCTATTTACATATATTATCTTATTTATTCCTTACTTAGTGAAGGTAAGTAGTATTACCTCTATTTTATAGATTTAAAAAACCAAACAAGAAACGGGGAAGTTAGATATTAGTCTGAGGTCACATAGGTACTAAATGTTGGCATCAAGATTTGAATTCAGAACTTCCTGAAATCCCAAGCCCACACTCTTTTTTTTTTTTTTTATCTTAAAACAATACACATTTATTAGCTTTCTGTGGGTTAGAAGTCTGGCATGGAGTGGCTGGGTTTTCTGGTCAGAGTCTCACAAGGTTACAATCAAAGTGTTGGCAGTTGGATTCTCATCTGGAACTTGGGGTCCTCTCTGAAGCTTCAGAGGTGTTGCCAAGCCCACACTCTTAGCGTCACAAACAATAATACAATATAATAAGGCTTTATGTAATAATGAGCCATATTTGAGTTAATTTGTTGTTACTCCTCAACCGAAGCATTCTGATTTCCAATATTTACTTCCCATTTTCGGGAAAATGTCAAAATAAGTTTCACTACAGTCAGTTGCAGATCATTCTTAAGGGTATCTCAGGGTATTGGCAACTCAAATACCCTTCACAAAGTACCTTTTTTTTTCCTGCTCGGTTCACGAGGTTTGGCCCCAAATCCCCAAAGCACTTTCATCTGTAGTCAGAGAGCCCTTTTATGAAGAGAATTGATTCCCCTTTTCATCCTAAGGTGAGCTCTCAACAGTGCTCTGCAATCAGGACTTCACTTCTCCAAGTGGGGGTCGCCTTTGCGGGAGAGTTCAGCTACCAACAGCTGGGCATCCACGGGACAGGAGCAGAATAATGAATTGCCTACTTGAAGATTCAAGGGGAATTTTGAGGGCGTGGATTTTTTCCAGGTTCTTGGTAAGCAACCTAATTTCAGTTAATAAAAAATTACTGATCTTTAGAAAAACACAAACAAGGTTTAAATTCAGGTTACTTTTCGAAGATCTTAGTATTTATTTTAAGTATTATTAGGTAAGCTTTGATAATTAACTCTATAAACCCTAAACTAGCCTGTTTGTTGTAAAATCAGCTAGACCCTCCCCCCCACCCTGCCCCCAACTTCAGGCTTAGGGGCAGACTCAGAAAGCCTACCTACTCCTTATTATTTCTTGCCCCTTATCAGTTTATTTAGGGGAAAATGTATCCCAAAGAGAACAGTAACAGTCTGGCAGGTACTGACTAGATAGTTATCTCCTATGCTATAAAACCTCTTCCATAAAATTTATCTATTGTGGAATTTGTGATGTTTGTTATGAACTTGTCCAAAGTTTGTATTTGCACCCTGAATTGAAAGGATTTGCTAGGCAAATAAATAATGTCTACATAATTGTAACTTGTAAAGAAAAGATCTTAAACTGAAGGGAAATAAACATGTCTTTTGCTATGAACTGTATTGTGTTTCCCCAAAATTTGTATGTTGAAGCTCTAACGCCCAGCGTGACGTATTGTGAAGTAGGGCCTTTAAGAGATAATTAGGTTTAGGTGAGGTCATGAGGGTGGGATCCATGAAGGGATTAATGGGCGCCAGAGAACTTGCCTGCTCTCACTCTGCCTTGAGCACCCAGCTAGACGGGGTCGTCTGCAAACCAGGAAGAGAACCTGACCATGTTGGCTCCCTGATTTTGGACTTGCAGCCTCCAGAACCGTGAGAAAATTAATTTCTGTTGGTTAAGCCGCCCAGTTTATGGTGTTTTGTTTTGGTAGCCTGAGCTGATAAACACATCAGTCATTACTTTAGAAGCACCTATTTGCATGCAAAGATAATCATTTTACAGTTACCATTTGTGTGTACGTTCATTAGAGGAGAGATAGGACCTCTCCATGGCAACGCTTTTATGATACTCTTTAACTTGGAAGTGATAAAAGTGCCCTTTAAAAAATAGCATAGGGCAGCTTTTTCAATAGTTTGACAGAGTTGTAGCCAGCTAGTCAGAATTTGTGAAGTTTTATTCTTTTGCCCCAAAACTCTAAAGCAGTTATTATGTATCATAACACATGTTATAGCCTATAAGACACATGGGCATATTTCTCACAGCAGAATGGTGTGTTTTATTGCAAGAACATTAAAATGGAATGGATTTATGTGGATAATCGTTGAAGTTGGGTATCGAGTACGTGGGGTTCATTGTACTATTCTCTCTACCTTTGTGGATGTTTCAAAATATTGATGATACAGAGTTTTAAATGAATATACACATATGAGCTAATGGGTGGACAGATTCACTTTGCAAGATGTGTGGTTGCTTAGTTGTGTGTTGGTCCATAACCATTTTAAAAAATGGAAAAAAACAACCTCCTGGTTTCTTCTTAAAAAGTGCAAACTGTGCCAGCTGATTTGAATGAGAGGGAATGGTTTTCCGCTTTATTTTCACAGCTGTCTTATCAGTTTCCTAAACTCAATTCGGGTGGAGCACAGGAATTTCACTATGGGGGGACTAAGGGCTTTGTTGTTGTGGTTTGAAGATAACGTTATCTTCCCAGACTAACCTCTTGGAGTGAAGACATTTCCCCAGAGGGGAAAAAAGTAGGGCCTTAAAGATGTCTTCATAGAGTTTGCAGAGTGGTTGAAGCTTAACAGTCTATGGAGAACTCTGTCAGGCTCGTGGGAAAATGATTTGGTATTCAATTGTTTTCACTTGGGCACTTTCCCAGACTAGATAAAGCCTCCCCATTCCCTCCTACCCCTCCTCCACCCTAAAATGCCCTGAACCCTAGGTGTGGCAGGCTTGCTTTTGTTCAGGATGAAGTAGGGCAAGAGCTATCAGGTAAATAAGGAAAGTACCCTTTCAGTTTCTTGCCTGCTGACGGCATGCCTGTGTTCCCTTGGCTATAGTGTGGAAATGAGAATTTCCACAGTTTTAAAGGGAGTGTCTGTTACTGTTCATTATGAGCTGAATCATTATTTAGGTTCCTGACCTCTTTACACGATCTGGATTTTCATGCCTGTGAGATATGAATTGAGCCGAGGACTTTATGAGAAGCAGAAGGATTTTTTTTTTTTTTTTTTTTGCAGAGTTTTCATTTTACTCATAACCTAGTTTTAGACTGGAGATGTGGGTGGTGAGTATCCAGGCCCTTCATAAGGCATTACACAATCTATTCGAGTTATACAGAGTGGATAGAAAAGTGCCTATAACCCACTTATTTAAAAGTGTTTCATAATATAGACTTGAAAACCTTAGAAAATTCTTCAGGGCATGGAATTCTTGACACTGTTTCTTGATGGAAGAAAAGAATTCTCAATTAAATACTCGCTGCTCCTATAGTTCACAGGGTAGAAGGGGAAAGGAGGGTAAGTGTGACAGACGGCAGGAGGAATGCTTTGCCCTTGGGACTTGTTAACCACTTATTGGTTCAAAGGTTTGAACCCCAAACCTAGAAAAGATTCCCATATTTGGGGGATTGCAGTTAGTATATCATAACAGATTTTCATCAGAAATTTTCATTGAGTGATAGAAATAATTAATGCAATGTGAAACTTAATTTGGAAGTGCCTCATCCCCCCTTAAAAAAAAAACTAAAAACTAAAAAACTAAAAACTAAAAAAACCAAATATTCATTAAGATGAAAGCATACATTAAGATCTTCTCTTTTCCTTTGTCTCTCCAGAATTTTTAAGGGAAAGTTATTTTCTGTGCTTTCATCATCATGAATCACATTTTGAGAGCTCATAAGTTATGTAGCAATGTCATTAGACAATTGGGAAAATTATGTAGCAATTTATGAGTCATAATGGTCCTAGATTTCAAGGATCTTATCTTTCGCTAATTTATTAAATATTTGAGCCCCTGCTATGTGCTAGGCACCATTCTAGGTGCTGGGCACGTGGCAAAACACAAGAAAGACAAGGTTCTGGTCCTCACAGAGCTTGCATTCTAATGTGGATAGACTCACACAAAGCAATGGAACACTAGGTAGTAATAAGTGCTAATATCAAATAAAACAGGACAGGGTGATAGAGAGTAGATGAGTGAATGTTTTAAATTGGGTGATGCAGGAAGGCCATTCTGAGAAGGTGACATTTGAATTGAGACCCAAATATTGGGAAGAAGCCAGCAATGAAGATCAAAGGAGTTGATAATCTAGGGAGGAGGTAAATAATGCAGAAGCTCCAAACCTTAACCTGCACGAGGAGCAGAAAGAGAGCAGGTACGGCTGGGGCTTGGAGAGGAGGGGAGGGGGGGATCTAGTCAGAGAGAGGACCAGAAACCTAACAATGCAGAGCCTTGAAAGCCAGAATTTATGCTAAACGTGATGGAACGACATCGAAGGGTTTTGAGCAGAGGAGTGATATTACCTGATCTGCCTTTTAAAACATTACTCTGGCTACCACATGGAGCATGGGTTACATAAAGTGTCTATAACAATCTCAGTAAGAGAGAATGGTGGCTTGGATGAGGATCAAGATGGAGAGAAGCAGACAGATTTTGGATGTGTCTGAGGTAGAGTAGATAGCTCTTGTTGGTGGGTTCAAGGTGGGGGAATGAGGCAATGGATGATCCTCAGACTCTCTGGGCTCCTGTTGGAGCTATTTGCCAGATAAGGAAAGCTGGGAGAGGCATAGATCAGGCTGGGGAAACAAGGGTTTGCCTTGGCAGCACGTTAATTTCGAAATTAAACATCCACATCACAGTGAAGGAGACAGCTGGTTAAGAAGGTTGGGGCTGGAAATACAAATTTGGGAGATGTCAGCGTAGAGAGTAGGACAAAAGCCCGTGAAGTGGGCTGAAGAGAGAATGAAAAGGTAAGAAATGAAGACAGTAGCTACAAACAACTTTTTATAAGCTGACGCTGCAAACAGGGCATAGAGAAATACAGTTGCAGGAGCATGAGGGGCCAAGGACTATTTTCTTTAAAATAGTGACTATATACTTTTTTAAGATGAGAGTACTAAACTATGTAAGCTGATGGGAATGATGCAGGACAGAGGGAAAAATTAGTCTGAGGGGTTACCTATTCCATCTCCTCCAAGTGTAGACCCAAAGAAAGATGACAATTTGGAAAAACTAAAAGCACAGCTTACATTCGTTATGTATGTGTTGCAGACTTTGGGAGAGAAGTGGGACAGAAAGAGAAGATAAGCATTGGAGAAATGGGAATTGGGGAAGGCAAGAGAAGAAAGAAATATTTTTAAAATAGTACAGAGTTAGAAAATATATCTATGGGACCTGGGGAGGGGGGCTGAGGAATGAATGAGTTATGCTTCTACCTCCTAGAGACAATTTTTTCTAGGAGACATGTTCCATTGTCCACTAGAGTCTTTCTGCCCTGGAGAGGGTAGCGGTTAGGAATCGTGCTGACATAAACTCCTGGCTCCACTTCTTGCTGGAGGGGAGCAAGTTATGGAACTTATTTGTGCCTCAGTTTCCTTACCTGAAACATAGGCTCAGAAGTGCTTGCCTCGTGGGGTTAGTATGTGAATTAAATGAGACCATTCTTGTAAGGCACACGGCAAACAGCCTTCTTCTAGGCACCTTAGAGCCTTTGGGCAAATCCTGCCTTAAGTTCTTTGAGGCCAGGGAACATGTCTTATCTTTTAATTTTCCATGGCATCTAACATATAGCCCTAAGTATAAGTGAATTTTGAATGCTTGCCTTTTTTTCCCCTCCTTTTCTTTCCCTCTCCTTCTGCTGTGCGAAACCCCATCTCGTGCTGCTCGCCACCTTACCTCGTATCTCTTTACACTTGCATTTTTGATCTATAGAGTGTTCTGTCGGATGTAGAATCACAGAAAACATGAGGTGGGACTTTAGCTTTATTCTGTGTTCCCTCCCAGAACAAGAAGGATTTTAAGTTGAACACCTTGATTTAAAAATGAAAGTTTAAAAAAAAAAAGAAATTTTATACCACCACTGAATTTATCTTTTGTTGCAGAGTTCATACGTAATTTCTCTTCTTGATCTAGTTGATTAACTCCACAAAGATTGGTTTGTACTTATCGTTGTTTTTCTTTTTTTTGAGATAGTATGTTTTTTCTTTTTTAAAAAATTTTTATTTTATATTGGACTGTAGTTGATTTTTTTTTTTAAGAATTTGATTTTTTAAATTTTTTTTTTTACTTTTGGCTGCATTGGGTCTTCGTTGCTGCGTGCGGGCTTTCTCTAGTTACGGAGAGTGGGGGCTACCCTTCATTGCAGTATGCGGGCTTCTCATTGTGGTGGCTTCCCTTGTTGCGGAGCACGGGCTCTAAGGTGCATGGGCTTCAGTAGTTGTGGTGCACGGGCTCAGTAGTTGTGGCTCGCAGGCTCTAGAGCGTCGGTTCAGTAGTTGTGGCGCATGGGCTTAGTTGCTCTGCAGCATGTGGGATTTTTCCTGGACCAGGGCTTAAACCTGTGTCCCCTGTACTGGCAGGCAGATTCTTAATCACTGCACCACCAGGGAAGCCTGGACTGTAGTTGATTTACAGTGTTGTGTTAGTTTCAGGTATATAGCAAAGTGATTCAGTTATACATATATCTATTCTTTTTCAAATTCTTTTCCCATTTAGGTTATTACAGAATATTGAGCAGAGTTTCCTGTGCTATACACTAGATCCTTGTTGGTTATCTATTTTAAATATAGTAGTGTGTATATGTCAATCCCAAACTCCCAATTTATCCCTGCTCCCCACCTTTCCCCTTTGGTAACCATAAGCTTGTTTCCTATGCAGATTTTTTTCCCTTGATTGAATATGTATGAGTCCATATCAAGTTCTGCTTTCCTCCGGTTTCTGATGTGAACACATAGTAGGATCTCAAAGTTTGTTAAATGAATAATGTTTGCTTGCTTGAATAGGAAATGGATCTTTTCCTTCCTTTTCTGTTACTCTTCCCAAAGTCTTTCTCACCTACTGGGTGATTTTGGAGGATAAAATAGGTGCTTAATTACTGTTGCCTTATATAAAATTTATGAAATAAATCCTACGTATTCTACCAATTCTCATGCTGTCTGTCTCTAATAGGAGCAGAATGTAATACTACAAATGTGAGTAATAAAATCACCTATGTATAAGGGAAGGAGGGTTTATTGAGAATCCTTCTAGTTGCCATATGTGGATATTCAGTATAATATCTGTATTTTTCCACAGGAGAACATGTCCTCTTAGACTCCACTAATGAGAGGCACTTGCATGAGATCTGGTAGGGAAGAGAAAGAGAAGCCATTGTCTTCTAGAGGCAGTTATGGGCAGAAGTATAGGCAGCAGCAGATGGGATGGCTGACGTGGGATTTTTGCCTACAGCTTTTGGGTGGGTGGTCTGAGAATTTCCCGTTGCTTTTACAGGCAGCTGAGATCAATGGCAGTAGCTTCCTTGTGATCCCTGCACTTCCAGATTTCCTGAAACAGATCTTAACTGCCATCCTTCCTGCCAGTTCCCCAGAGTTGTGAAAGTCTCTAATTCCCTGTGTTAAATCCCTTCCTATTTGAAATACCTACAGTGCTGACTGTTTTCCTGATGGTACCATGACAGATAATAGGACCTAGTCCACAATCTTCCATTGGAAAGTCTAGGAGAGTAGAACTTCATATAGATGTTCCCTAAGCCCCTCAGAGCAGTAGTGATGGGACCTTTAGAATTGATGGGTCCTTGACTTTGGAATTAGGAGTTCTTCAAGTTGTCACCCAAACCTATGCTTGTGGGATCTACAGAAACAGGGTTTATGGTAAAATGAAATAATTAACACTGAGTCTATAAAACTGTATAGAACCTACTGAGACAAAAGAAGTGCAATAGAATGAATTGTCTTAGTGTTTTACTACATACATCCTATGCAGTTACATGTATCTGAAGAACACACAAGAAACAGATTACAGGGCAGAGAGCTAGGTGGCTAAGAGACAGGGGTTGGGGGAAGACTTATTTTCTACTGTATATGCTCTTGTACCTTCTGAATTTTATGCCATGTGCATATATTATCTATTCCAAAAACATACATTTATCTTTAATAGCAATAGTTGTATATTGTTTTTTATATACTGATTTTACAACCATCAGATTTTTTAAAAATCGTAAACTCTAACAACATAAAATGTTGACCATGAAATGAAAAAACGAGAGCTTGTATCCACTGTTTATGGAAGTTTATAGAACTACTTCCTAAGGATGTCAATTCGGTAATGTCTAGTAAGATCAAAAATGCACAAACCCGATCATCATCAATTCCTCTTTTACGTACCTACCCTGGAGAAAGGCTCATACATCAGGAGAAAGGTACAAAGATGTTCATTACGGTATTGTTTATAATAGTAGAAGAACTGGAATCATAAAAATGTCCATTATTAGGAAATAAATAAATTGATATAAAAAATAAAATACCATTTTGTGGAATCTAAAATATGACACAAATGAACTTATTTACGAAACAGAAACAGACTCACAGACATAGAGAATAGACTTTTGGTTGCCAAGGCGGAGGGCGGGTGAGGAAGGGAAGGATTGGGAGTTTGGGATTAGCAGATGCAAACTATCATATATAGGATAGATGAATAACAAGGTCCTGTTATATATCACAGGGAACTATATTCAATATCCTGTAATAAACCATAATGGAAAAGAATATGAAAAAGAATATATATGTATAACCGAATCACTTTGCTGTACACCAGAAACTAACACAACATTGTAAATCAACTATACTTAAAAAAACAAACCAAAAAACCCCCAAAGGGGCCACCCAGGCTACACACAGTATCATAAGCTAATTAAATTGTTGTTAAAAAAAAAAAAAACTTTGCGGGGGCTAAGGGGGAGGAGGAGGAATAAACTGGAAGATTGGGATTGACACATACACACTACTATGTATAAAATAGATAGCTAATGGGGACCTACTGTATAGTACAGGGAACTCTACTCAGTACTCTGTAATGGCCTATATGGGGAAAGAATCTAAAAAAGAGTGGATATATGTATATGTATAACGGATTCACTTTGTTGTATACCTGAAACTAACACAACATTGTAAATCAACTATGCCCCAATTAAAAAAAAAAATGCTATGGAACAATTAAATGGCCTAGCCCTATAAATGTCAACATGGATAGTTCTCAAAAGTGTATTCTTGAGAAAATAAAGGAACTGCTGAGTGACATATAGAGTATGGCAGCATTTAGGTAAATTCTAAAATACATACTAAAAGGATAAAAAGGGGGGGCTGTAAGGGTTCATACCTAATTCATGAGAGCAATGGTCTCCATTAAGAGAAGAGATAGGGGTTGGGATGGAAAACAAAAGAAACTTCATTTTCATTTTATTTCTTTTTTAAAAATATGAAGCAAAATGATCCAATATCCTCTTTTTTTCATTCCGGTAGTAGATATACAGTTTTATATTATCTGTACTTTTCTATGGTACTTCTCAAAATAATACTTTCTATTCCCTAATCTCCCACTCATTCCCCCACCCACTACAGTCTGGACTGTGTCCTGCATCACTCAGGATCCCAGCAGGAAACAAAGGGCACTCTCAAACTGGCTAACTTTAGGGGAGTTTAATATAAGCACTATTTACAAAGATACTGACAGGATACAGGGAAGCCAACAGAAAAGTGTGGCACCCCAGGGGCTGGTAACAGCAGGAAGCTGTCACTGTCCGGGGGCCTGCAGGAAAAGGGGAAGGAGCAAAGCCTGAGAGAGTGCTATGCGGAAAGAACCACCCAACAGGAGTAGTGGCCTTTATCAAGGAATGCAGCCAGCCTATGGTGACCCTCCTCAAGGGAACTGGAGAGAATGGGTACCTCCACTTTCCTGTCCTCCCTCCCTCTGATTTCCTGTCAATATCCTCCTTTGACCAAGCCCAGCCCGAAACCATTGGGCCAAGAAATCCACTGATGCTGCCCATACAGGTCAGCTTCCCAGGACTCAGAGCAGGGACAAACTGAAAGTATCCATAGGCTTCACCATGTCTCACAAAGTTTGCCACTTCCGGCTAAATGTCAAATCCAGGAGATGCTTCGGATGTTTTTAAACTTAGCTTCTTGGTTATAACTTACAATTGACTTTTCTCCTCCTTTATACTCCCTCCTCTAGTTTTCCAGCTAACTCAAATGGCTCCTTGCTAGTCTTGTTCACTGGAAACAAGACTGCCCCTCTCTTAAGTGTTAGAATTCTCCAGGTTTCCATTTCTGATCCTCTTTCCTCATTCAGTCACTCCCATGCATGTAACTCCCAACTCTTTGCTGATAAAGACCAAATTCTTTATTTCTAGCCAAGACCTCTCATCTCAATTCCAGACTGACTTATTGATAGCAACATGGGACTGTCTCACTGGCTTCTCAAAGTCAGCATAGCAAAGCCAAACACATCAACTTCCCCGATAAACCTGTTCCTTTCCTTATGGTTCCCACCAAGTGAATGGCCCTGCCACTACCCTGAAATCTTCCTCTAATTCCTTGCCTTCCACATACTGTCTACTTCTCTTTCCCTTGAAATGGGGACTGGTCAAAGGAGAGCTCAAGCGCAGAAATGGTGAGCTATTAACTGGATTTGTCCTGGAGAGGTGACAGAGCTGGGAAAATAAGACCAGAGCCAGGATATCCAATCTAAGTGGCTTCTCAACTGTGCTGAGTATTAGATCTTTCTGGGTACCTGGAACCCACCTAAAACCAATGAATCCAAGAATCTGGTGTTATGGACTTAGAAAGGAAAAGCACACCTCCTGTGTGTCTCCTCTATTTTTGATACTCCAGTACATCACTTCTGAAACCAGATGTGTAGGTTTTCCACACTGCAAGCAATTCTGTGACACCAGCTGAGTGTCCTGCAATTTAACCCAACTCTAACATTCATCAGCCTGGAAGCTCTCCAAATCCTGTCCTTTTGGGGTTTTATAGGAGGCTCATAACATAGCTATAATTAGATTATAGGTCATTGGTGCTCATCTTGCAGGAAGGGGGACCCCTTCCAGGGCCCGAGAGTGGGCTCTTGTCAAACACTCGGAAATGAATTGTCTGAGGAGACACATGTGCTGACAAAGCAGGAGACTTTATTGGGAAGGGGTGCCCAGGTGGAGAGCAGCAGGGTAAGGGAACTCAGAAGACCTGTTCTGCCACGCGGCTCCCAGTCCCAAGTTTTATGGTAATTGGGTTAATTTTCCAGGTTGTCTCTGGCCAATCATTCTGACACAGGGTCCTTCCTGGTGTCGCATACATCTCTAAGCCAAGATGGATTCCAGTGAGAAGGATTTTGGGAGGTTGGTTAGGACATATGGACTGGTGTCTTCTCTCTCCTTTTGACCTTTCCCGAGTTCTTCTGGTTGGTAGTAGCTTGTTAGTTCCGCATTCCTTACCAAGACCTCCTGTTGTAAGATAATTCATGCAAGTGATTACTATCAGGCCTGGCCAGGGCAGGCGGTGTTGGTCAGTGTTTCCTCTAACAACTGGACTCAATCTCCAGCGGCTCTCCCCTCCCCAGAAATGGGGGTGGGGGCCTGGGATGTGGGACTATAGGTTGCAACCCTCTAAATGTGGTTGGTTCCCCTGGCAGTCTGCCCTGTCCTTCGGAGCTTTCCAAAAATTACCTCGTTAGCATAAACTTAGTGTGGTTGAAGGGTGCTTGTCATGAATAACAAAAGACACGCATTTCACCTTTATGCTCTGAAGCTATCTCAAGAACTGAGGAGGACAAAATGAAATATTGTAACAAAAGATGCCGCTATGGTTCTTCACGAGGCTTTTAGGAACTATGTGCTAGGACGAAGACCTAATATATATTTCTTATTATAAATCACAGTGTCACAGGACTGAACTGTGTCTCCCCCCACCCCCTTGCCAAATTCATATGTTGAAGCCCTAACCTGCGATGTGACTATATTTGGAGATAAAGCCTTTAAGGAGGGATTAAGGTTAAATGAGGTCACAAGAGTAGAGCCCCAGTCTGATAGGACTGGTGTCCTTATGAGAAAAAGAGATGCCAGAACTCCCTCAAGCTCTCTCCTGGTGCATGCGCAGAGGAGAGGCCAAGTGAGGACACGGCAAGAAGGGGGCCATTTGGAAACCTGGGAGAGGCTGCACCAGAAACTAACCCTGACAGCACCTTGATTTTGGACTTCGAGCCTCCAGAACCGAGTAAATTAAATTTTTGTTTAAGCCACCCAGTCTGTGGTATTTTGTTTGGCAGCCCATGCAAACTAATACACCTGGTAGAAAGTCCAGACAGGGATCTTTCTCATAAACTCCCCGGGTGATTCTAACGTACAGCCAGGTTGGAGAAGCATTGAGCCAGACAGAAAACGAGATATCTATAAAAAGACAAACACCGTGACTAACCAGGGAAGCCAAGGAGGAGGAGCAGCCCAGTTAAAGGAAAGCCAGCCTCCAGGATGCCTTTAACATCTCAGCACAGTTTCAGCTCGGGCTTCCACTGGCACCTCACGGTAATTAAGGGGATCCAAGTAGGGTGGCCATGCCCTTAGCAGTCATCAGCTCCTGATAATTCCACCTCCTATTTCCCAATTCTGCCTCCCTCTCTCCATCAGCACTGTCCCTTTCCTTCTATCCTCTAGTATGGGGGTTGGCAAACTATGACCCATGGGCCAAATCTGGCCAGCCAACTGTTTTTTGGGTTTTGTTTTAATTTTTTTTTTTTTTTTTGGCGGTACGCGGGCCTCTCACTGTTGTGGCCTCTCCCGTTGTGGAGCACAGGCTCCGGACACACAGGCTCAGTGGCCATGGCTCACGGGCCCAGCTGCTCCGCGGCATGTGGGATCTTCCCGGACCAGGGCATGAACCCACGTCCCCTGCGTCGGCAGGTGGACTCTCAACCACTGCGCCACCAGCAAAGCCCTGTTTTAGATTTTTTTAATTTTATTGAAGTATACCTGATTAACAATGTTGTTTCTGCTGTACAGCAGTTACTCAGTTATACATGTATATATTCTTTTTCATATTCTTTACCTTATGGTTTATCACAAGATATTGAATATAGTTCCCTGTGCTATACAGTAGGACCTTGTTGTTTATCCATTCTATATATAATAGTTTGCATCTGCTAATCCCAAACTACCAGTACTTCCCTCCCCCATTCCCCCTCAGCAACCACAAGTCTGTTCCCTATGTCTGTGAGTCTGTTTCATAGATATGTTCATTTGTGTCATATTTTAGATTCCACATATAAGGGATATCATATGGTATTTGTCTTTCTCTTTCTGACTTCACTTAGTATGATAATGTCTATGTCCATCCATGTTGCTGCAAATGGCATTATTTCATTCTTTTTCATGGCTGAGTAATATTCCATTGTGTGTGTGTGTGGTATGTGTGTGTATATACACACACACATTCCACACACCACACACCATATCTTCTTTATCCATCCATCTGTTAATGGACATTTAGGTTGTTTCTATGTCTTGGCTATTGTAAATAGTGCTGCTGTTAACATAGGAGTGCATGTATCTTTTCAAATTACAGTTTTTGTCTGGGTATGTGCCCAAGAGTGGAATTGCTGGATCATATGGCAACTCTATTTTTAGTATTTTGAGGAACCTCCATACTGTCTTCCATAGTGGCTGTACCAATTTACATTCCCAACAACAGTGTAAGAGGGTTCCTTTTTCCCCACACCTGTTCCAGCATTTATTATTTGTAGACTTTTTAATGGTTGCCATTCTGACTGGTGTGAGGTGGTACCTCATTGTAGTTTTGATTTGCATTTCTCTAATAATTAGCAATGATGAGCATCTTTTCATGTGCCTGTTTGCCATCTGTATGTCTTCTTTGGAGAAATGTCTATTTCAGTCTTCTGCCCGTTTTCGACTGGGGTGTATGTGTGTTTGGTTTTTTTTTGAATTGTATGAGCTGTTTGTATATTTTGAAAATCAAGCCCTTATCAGTCACATCATTTGCAAATTTTCTCCTGGTTCACAGTTTGTCTTCTCATTTTGTTTACAGTTTTCTTTGTTGTGCAAAAGCTTATAAGCTTGATTAAGTCCCATTTGTTTATTTTTGCTTTTATGTCTATTGCCTTGGGAGACTGACCTAAGAAAACATTGGTATGATTTATGTCAGAGAATGTTTTGCCTATGTTCTAGGAGTTTTATGGTGTCTTATATTTAAGTCTTTAAGCCATTTTTAGTTTATTTTTGTGTATGGTGTGAGGGTGTGTTCTAACTTCATTGATTTACATGTGGCTGTCCAACTGTCCCAACACCAGTTGCTGAAGGACTGTCTTTTCTCCATTGTATATATTCTTGCCTCCTTGAGGAGATTAATTGTCCAAAGGTGTGTGGGTTTATTTCTGGTCTGTCTATTCTGTTCCATTGATCTATATGTCTGTTTTGTGCCAATACCATGCTATTGATATTTTGATTACTATAGCTTTGTAGTATTGTCTGGGAAGGTTATGCCTTCTGCTTTGTACTTTTTCCTCAGGACTGCTTTGGCAATTTTGGGTCCTTTATGGTCCCATATAAACTTTAGGATTATTTGTTCTAGTTCTGTTAAAAAAAAAAATGTCATGGGTATTTTGATAGGGATCACATTAAACCTGTAGATTGCTTTGGGTAGTATGGCCATTTTAATAATATTCTTCCAATCCAAGAGCATGGGATATCTTTCCATGTCTTTGAATCGTCTTTAATTTCCTTTATTAATGTTTTGTAGTTTTCAGCGTATGTCTTTCACCTCCTCAGTGAGGTTTATTCCTAAGTATTTTATTTTTCTTGACGTGATTTTAAAAGGGATTGTTTGTTTACATTGCCTTTCTGATATTTCATTGTTAGTGTAAAGAAATGAAACCATTTCTGTATGTTAATCTTGTATCCTGCCACCTTGCTGAATTTGTTTATCATTCCTAGTAGTTTTTGTGTGAAGTCTTTAGGGTTTTCTACGTATACTATGTCATCTACATATAATGGCAATTTTACCTCTTCCCTACTAATTTGAATACCTTTTAATTCTTGTCCGATTGCTATGGCTAGGAGTTCCAATACTATGTTGAAGAGAAGTGGTGAGAGTGGGCATCCTTGTCTTGTTCCAGTTTTTAGTGGGAAGTCTTTCAGCTTTTCACTGTTGAATATTATATTGGCTGTGGGTTTGTCGTAGATAGTTTTTATTATGTTGACATATGTTCCCTCTATACCCACTTTCATGAGAGTTTTTATCATGAATGGATGTTAAAATTTATCAAATGCTTTTTCTGCATCTATTGAGATGATCATGTGGTTTTTGTCTTTTCTTTTGTTGTTGTGGTGTATCATATTGATTTTGCACATGTTGAACCATCCTTATAACCCTGGGATGAATCCAACTTGGTTGTGGTTGTATGATCTTTTTTATGTGTTGTTGGATTTGGTTTGCTAATATTTTGAGAATATTTGCATCTATATTCATCAAAGATATTGGCCTGTAATTTTCTTTTTTGGTGGTGTCTTTGTCTGGTTTTGGTATCAGGGTGATGGTCAGCCACCTGTTTTCATAAAGTCTTTTTGGAGGACAGTCACACTTGTTTATGTATGGTCTATGGCTGCTTTTGCACTACAACAGAGTATTTGCAACAAAGACCATAGTAGCCTACAAAGCCTAAACTATTTACTATCTGGCCCTTTACAGAGAAGGTTTACCAACCCCTGCTTTAGTAGATGACTACACCCTAATGGTCGTTAGGCCAGAGACCAGTCATTTATATATTAGTGTCTCACTGGTCCAAAAGAATAAAAATCCTTCACAATGTGCCCAGTTTGGCATTTACTGAGCACCTACGACGTGCCAGACTCTATGGTAAGAAGTAGGGATACAACCGTGGACAAGAGACCCATATTGCCATTGCCCTTATACTCCAGCAAGAGGGAGCCCTACCAGGGAGTCCTCACTTTAGAAGGCTATGCATATTACAAATACACACAGACACAAATTTATTAAAGAATACATGTTGCTTCTGTCACTTGAGCCCTTGTGCTCAGCATTGGCAGAGCATGACCTGTAACTCTAAGCAACTACCCTTTGCAGCTCATTCAGGCCCCAGGAAGATGCTTCATTACATCCCTGGCAGTATGTCCTCAAAACTATAGCTGACTGTGTCAGGGCCACAGAGGTTTGTGTGTCGTGCCACTGCTAATGTTGGAGCAACACACTTCTTTGGCACGCAAGGAGGATTTGAGCAGTGGAAGGTCTTAAGTAAGAGACAAGACAAATATGTTCTCAAATCCTCCTTTCAGCATGAATGCAATAGATTGGTGCAGAGTGAAGTATGATTTCCCAGGGGGGCTGAGAGTCCATTTTCTTTTTAGTATTCTTCCAATTTACAGTTCTCAGGGTACTTATCAAATAGCATGATATTAACTATGTTAAATAATTTACATTATATTTGTGCATTTGTAGGTCTAGATATACTATATGAAGAGTGATACCAATTCTTTACATTGTCAACTAATAGGCATTACACACTAGAATTGAAATCCTTTATGTATATAATAAGATTTCGTTAATTTTTCACAAAATTAAATTTTAAATTTAGCTTTTTTTTTTTTTTTTTTTTAATGTTTTGGCTGTACCACGAGGCACGTGGGATCTTAGTTCCCCGACCAGGAATCAAACCCACACCCCCTGCATTGGAAGTGCAGTGTCTTAACCACTGGACCACCAGGGAAGTCCCTGATTTTGCCTTTTTAATGCATGGTTTTGAATAACTTAGAAGAAAAATAACATATAAAATCACGTTTTCCTTATTTTTACTTTACTTTTTTTAAACATCTTTATTGGAGTATAATTGCTTTACAATGATGTGTTAGTTTCTGCTTTATAACAAAGTGAATCAGTTATACATATACATATGTTCCCGTATCTCTTCCCGTTTGCATCTCCCACCCTCCCACCCTCCCTATCCCACCCCTCTAGGTGGTCACAAAGCACCGAGCTGACCTCCCTGTGCTATGCAGCTGCTTCCCACTAGCTATCTATTTTACATTTGGTAGTGTATATATATCCATGCCACTCTCTCACTTTGTCACAGCTTACCCTTCCCCCTCCCCATATCCTCAAGTCCATTCTCTAGTAGGTCTGTGTCTTTATTCCCATCTTACCCCTAGGTTCTTCATGACATTTTTTTTTCCTTAGATTCCATATATATGTGTTAGCATACGGTATTTGTTAATTTACTTTTTTGATGTAAGTAATCCAAATTTTTTGTTACTTTTAATACAATTTTATTTTTAATCCTTTAGATTATTACAAGCAATTGAACACATATTATGTGAAAATCTAGATTATACAACGATTGGTGGTTTTGCCAAAACGAAAACAAAAATAAATTTTACAAAATAAATAATACAGTAGTTCTTAAATTTTGTGTCATTTTTGTTACTCATCTAAACATTGGTCTATCAGTGGAATACTCAGACATTCACAATAATAATTAAATTGTCTTTAATATTTTGCCAGCTTTTAATCATATCAAAATAATAGCTTGATATGTATTTTTCACCATATATGAAGGAATACTTGTCAGGGTAAGAGTATAAAGTTATTTTATTTAACGGTTTGCTAGCTTGTAGTTTATAATGCTTAAAAATTTAGACAAATGATACGCAGGACTTTATACCCTTGCCCCAGGGCCCTCTATAATGGAGAAGCAGGTCTGCAAGGCAGACCCAGTCTTTGTCCTTAAGGAGCTTACAGTCTAAAGGGAGAGACTAGTAGGCCCTTGTAATTATTGTTGTGATACAACAATAGAGTGCTAGGGAAACATATACAGAGGATGGGATGTAGTCAGGGAGGACTTCCTGGAGGAAGTTATTTCTAGGCTAAGAGCTGAAGGATAATTAGATGTAACCAAGTGAAGGGAGGGAAGGATTAGAAGTGGAAAAGGGACATAAGATGAGGAGAGTTCCAGGCAGGAAGGAATCGTGCATGGCAGGGACAGCAAAGTTTTTCTATAAAGGACCAGATAGTAAATATTTGAGGCTTTGCAAGCCACAAAGTCTCTGTTGCAACGACTCACTTCCACTGTTGTATGTAATAATACGTTGTTATGTGTATTGTAGACAAAACATAAATGAATGGGTGTGGATATGTTCCAGTAGAACTTTATTTACAAAACAGGCAGCAGGCCCGCAGATCCTAGTTTGCCATCTCCTTAGTATATGGGAAGGCCCAGTGTTCAGAGAAAGCTTATTTGAGGCACTGACAGTCAATCAGTATGGCTGCTGCAGAGGGGATGACGGGGAAGCAGGGAGGGAGGAGTCTGGGGAGTTAAAAACAAAGCTGCAGAAAGTGGATGGGTGGAGTCTGGATGCAGAGACCAGAGAGGTTGCTGCCTAGGCATCCTGGACTAGGGTAGTAGTGGGCGGAGGGAGAAAAGTGAATGGTTTAGGGAGAGATTCATTGAGTGGTCATAGGGAGAGGGAGGGTCAAGGCCAACTCCCAGACAGGCAGTGGGTGGATAATGCTGGGGGGAAGTGGGAGACCTGGGGGAAGCAGATTTGAGGGGTGGGTTGGGGATAGGTGATGGGATCTATTCCCCTGAGGGCTCAGTTTAGTGCTTGCCATACACACACACACACACACACGCATAATTTTTTTTGTCAGAAATGTGGCTGGCAGTTTCTATGAAAATACAATCTATAAATCCTGCGAAAATCGGAGAGAAGCTGAGCCTGTAGAGCTAAATACCTTTGTAATGACAATCCTGGGGAATAATTACTATTGACAGGTTTTTCTCTAGCCTATGAGGATTGTAGGCTTTAGTTACTTTGGTTCCCTTTATTCACAGCTAATTTAACAACAGCACAAGGACCCAGTATCTGCTAGTAACAATAGCCAACTTGGTCAGGAAAGACAGCTTCACCCAGGCAGTAAATCTGGTCAACCAGATGGATTGGCACTTGGAACATCACGTGCCTCAAGATGCAGGATTTGCTGCTGGCTTGTGTGTGGGGGGTGGCATTGCTACAGTCCCTGGCGCACAGCCAGCCTGGGGTGGTGTCCTGTGTGAAATGAGGGTGCATGGGGAGAGGTGGGTGAGGGAAACAGGCTTGCTGAGCACTCCTGACACATACTCTCACCAGGGTGGGCTAGCTGTAAGCCTTGCTCATCAGGCCAGAACAAGGGTAGCATTTTCATCACTGAAACAATTTAGAGATTCTCTGGATGTGAATTGATGGACCTGTGGCATTTGTCATCAATCAGAAGCACATGCATAGAACACCTGCCTTAGAACGAATGCTGCTGGGGCTGTTTGAGGAGCGGTGACCCAGATGACACAGTGGGAAGCAGGTGCTGTGGGATGTCTCTCAGGGCTCCAGCTGGAGTGTTGTAGGCCTCCATCATCTCACCTGGATGACGGCCTCCCTGGTTCCCCTCTTGCCCTCTTCCAATCAGGCTGCCTGAGTGACCTTTTTAAAATGTAAATTGGATCTTGTCACTCCTCTGTTTAAAAACCTTTAACGCTTTCCCATTGCATTTAGAAGACAATCCAGACTCTTCATCATGGCCTGCAAGTCTGCCCAGTGCGGCCCAGGTCTCCCTCTCCAGGGTTTCTCCCCTAGAATTCCTCCAACTCAACTACACTGGCTTTCTCTCGGTTCTTCCAATACCCCAAGGTCCTTCCCACTTTAGGGTCCTTATATTCCCTTATTCTAGAAAGTTCTTTGCACCCACTCCCACCCCTAATGTGGCTGGCTCCTTCTCATATTTCAGATATCCACTTAACAATCACACCTCAGGCCTTCCCTGGTGGTCCAGTGGTTAAGACTCCACGCTTCTACTGCAGGGGGCATGGGTTCGATCCCTGGTTGGGGAACTGAGATCCCTGCATGCCGCGTGGCAAGGCCAAAAAAAAAAAAAAAGAAGAAAAATCACACCTCAGAGGGACTTTCCCTGACCACCCAGGCCTCCCTCTCTTATTCTATCTAGCATTGCACTATGGTCTTTTTTTTTTTAAATCATAAAACTTGCCATAATTTATAATTTTACAATGATTTATATGTTTGCTTATTTATTGTCATCTCCGCGCCCCCCACTCCCGCCCAGTAGACGGTAAGCTCCTTGGAGGCAGGCACCATAATTAATTTATTCACCACTGTATTCCCAGAGACTAGCACAGTGCCTGGCACATGCATGCTCCATAGATACTTGTGGAGAAATTAATGTCAGTAAATAAAAAGCCATTCAGTTGATCCATCAATGGATGGATCCATCCATAAGTGTATCTGTCCATGCGTGTAAATGTATAACTTCTGGTTACCTATTGCTGAATTACACACCACTGAATTTAATGGCTTAACACAACAACTTCTTATCTCATGTTCCGTGTGTTCAGTGGTCTCAACTGGGCGGTTTTTCTTGTATCTCATGTGGTTGCAGTCCAGTGGCAGCTGCTGCTGGAGTCATCTGAAGTGACAGTCAATACAGGCTGTCACCCAGGAGCAAAGCTGGGTTGTCAACTAGAATGTCTACACCTGGATTCCCCATGTGGCTTGGGCTGCTCACAGCTTGGTGGCTGGGTTCAAGAAGGAAGGTCCCAAGGGAGTGTCTCCTTTTGTCTAGGAGACCAAAGCAGAAGCTGCAAGGCTGCTTATGACCTAGCTTCAGAAGACCCACAGTGTCATTTAAGCCGTATTCTAGTAGTGGTGAGTAAGTCCCAAGGCAACCCAGATTCAAGGGAGGAAATTTTACAATGGCATAAAGGGCTGGTGCTGAGAAGTATGGTTCACTGGGGGCCATCTTGGCAGAGTAGCTGCTACGATCTCTTCTATCATGATTATGTAGGTGCCTCTGTTCCTAGTTTACTTTCCTTTGTTTATTTCTCTTAGGCCCTTGCCCTCACCTTCTGTAATTTGTGTCCTTTATTGCAAGGACACTTATTGGTAAAGGTTGAGCATCTCTTCTGCAAGTTTTCAGAGGACTGACACTAGTTCTTCAATTTCAAGTTACTCCAGGAAACTGCTGTACGTTTTGGAGGCTAACTTGCTGTGGGAGGAGCAACAGTATTTCTGCACCTCTTGGTGCGGGTGGAAGAGAGGCCGGTGCTGCTGGTTGACATCCAGGAATCTTGGTGCTCACTGTTCATCGCCAAGAGCAGTGTGCTGACCCCAGCCAGCACGCTCGACTCGACACTGAAATCACTGGCTTTGAGAGCCAAGCCCGAGGAGAAATTGAGTTTGGGATAGTTTCAAGGGTGGGAGATGCCAGCCCTGTCTCAGTTTTGCCTTGGAGCTAGTTTTTTTATCCAAATGTGAAAAACTCTGCCTCTCCACCTCTCTTGCACTCCCACACCCTCTTCTCCCCCGCCTTTTCCAAATGTCCTTCCAGCTGCTATTTTCGATTCTGGCCTCAAGGCAAATGTTTCACTGTAGCAGAATTACTGTAAAATTCCTTCCTGTGCTCCCACAGATAATGGGACAATTCCCTAGAGAACCCCCGGGAGCCTACCACTTCAGAAATGGCCCAAAGGCAATCCCAAAAGGCAGATCTGAGGAAACAGAACTATTATAAAAGGTTATCATCAGAGAGTCAAACAATATGATTGTTTTTAATGGCACTGGCTGAACCTAGGTACATTTTCTTTCTCTTTTGTGTATGGTCTCTTTCAAAGCACCAAACACAACTGAGGGGCAGAAAAGAGTATTATGAAGTTTGCTAATGGGCCCATAAACATACAAACCTAGGATATAAAAAGAACTTCAGTGGACAGTGTAAAAACACTGGGCTTTTAAACAAGGAGAAAATAAACAAGGAGAAAATCTTATCCAGAAACAACTTGGAAAACTGCAGAGGGAGCAGCATCCTTGAAAACAATGAGTCATAAATCTTTTTTTCTTTTTTTTTTAACTCCTCTGATGGGCAGAGAATACAAAAAAGGGCAGCAGTGAATACTGATGATGTGTGTTTCCATTTCACTGCTATTTCAGCATGTCTGGGGAAGGCATGAGGACCATCTATGTCAAGGTTAAGAAATAATGCCTCTGAATCATCATGAGAAGGAATCCTCCAATTAAACACTTCTGGAAATTTGTGTGTTGTCTTGAAGCAGTGTCTCTGGTTGCTAATTGGTTTTTCTATCATGCTTCAGCTATTGAACTAGACACTTCACTTCAAATTCATTAGTTCAGTACTAAGACAAGTTCAGATGGACACCTTTATTGGATCCATTTTAAAGTGTAAAAACAGGTTGTTTACTGTATAAGAGAAAAGATAAAAGTCCTTCCTAAGCAAGTCAGAATGTAATTTACAAAAGTTACAAAAATTGATGACAGCCAAGTGTTTCCTGCAGGACTCTCCCAGGAGACAGACAAGTAGAAAGGTTAAAGACATATGAGGACAAATGTATAGGTGTTGAGTAGATTTGGCCTCAGTTCCTCATCCCTCACTCTCTCCATGCCCCTTGCCATGGGATTTTGCAGATCCTCCCCAAGAGAGGAAGAGATTTTCCTACCCTTTGAGTTTTGTCATCTAATTTACTTGGGCCAAAGGAATAGTCACATAGATGGTACAAATAGAGGCTTAAAAAAGCACTTGCTCCATTGGACATGTTACTCTTCTACCTCTGCCATTGCCAAGAGAAGAATGTGCCCAGGCTGGCTGGCTGGTCCCAGGAGGGGGGATGGAAAGACACATGGAGCAGAGTTGCCCTGCTAAACTCAGCCTGCAAGAGAGCCCCTAGCTGACTGCCCATGAATGAGCAAGCCCAGTCTAGATCAGCCAACCCCAACCAATCCCTAGATGCATGAACTGTAATAATAAAGGATTATTATTACTATGGTCGGTTACTATTGTTGTGCAACAGCAACTAACCAATAGAGGTGTTATGGGGTCATATTGGCCCCCCAGGTAGTTCTATAACCTCAGAATAGCCCTAATATCATAAGGGTTAATAACCAAATGAATCAACAGAGACAGTAAAGGATAGTTGCATAATAGGCCCACCATTCCTATCCAGAACCACAGAAAGCCTTCCTTAGCCTAAAGAAAACTCCTGAATCTTTACCTTAAATCTTCATCTTGCCTGGGGACCTCCACAAGTTGACATTGAGATAAGGACTCAAGTGCAAGTATAAGTGGTGTAAGTGTGGGAGTGGGTAATGCAAGGGAGGAAAACTTGACAATAAAGGATGTGTTACTAAGCCAGCTACTACGAGCAACTGGAGCTTAATCCCATCGGGAGAGCTGAGAGCCAGTGCAGACCATGCCTCGGAGCAATCCCATCCAAGGGATGGGGAGGTGGGGTGCTGCTTCAGCTCTGGCCAGTCAGTCACTGGGGGAATAATATCTGGGTACTTCCAGCCAGCCACACTAGCAGCCAGAGAACACCCTCAGACAAGGAAATGCAGATGCTGGCGATCAGAAGTCTGGTCATCGTCTACTGGAAGTGATAGGCAAAGGGATAAGGGTGGGGGGCACTGATGTGTCTGCTGCTCCTCCGTTCGGGTTCTGCCTCAATTTGGGGAGCGTGAAACCATGGTAGGTTGAGTGCTAGGCAGGTCAAGCCTGTGCTGGTCAGATTGGAGCACAGGGACCCCATGTTCTCCTCCATGCCAGTATTTTTTTTTAATACTTATGTACATTTTCCTGTGGCTTTTCCAGTCCTTTCTCATCCCTTCTATCATTTTCTAGGGTGTCCATTCCACTGGGGTGAAGAGGGTGGCAACACCCATGACTGGCTTTTATTGTAGCTGCCCACAAGTCAGGTCTGTTCGGTCTGGGGGGCAAGGAGATGGGTGCTGTCTATGAAATTGGAAACACAGGCCCTGCAATTTTACAACATCTACAGTGTCAAGACTTCCATCTGAAAAGTATAACATCTGTGTGATAAGGACAGTCACAACTAACACAGTAGCTGTGGCTTGAAAAAGCAATGTGTATTGATCAGTGCCCCCCAAACGTTTTCATGAAAGTTCCAGTACCAGCAGAAGACGTTAAACCGCCTACCCCTAACCCTGCTGGTAGACCAAAGTGGGTTTATTTGAATATAAAATGTTTTAAATTATTGGACACTGAGTGTAGTGGACCTGATGGCTTTCTGTGCCAGCATCCTTTCCTTGGGGGAAATCACTGTCCACCTATTGCATCATTGCCAGGGGGCTGTTATTCATAATGGCTTTGATCCCTTGTCACAGGGCTAAGATGCTGACATGGACTAGGGAAGGCACCAACTTCCTACCAGTCATGGCACCCCACTGGCACATATCTCAAGCAAGGCACAACTGCAGTGTCTTTTCATAGGTGTATGGATATAAGGAGAAAGAAGTTCTTTTCCTTCTTGTGGTTGGCTAAGTAAGGTAAATAAGGATCCCGAGTTGCCAGCAATCAGCTTAAGTGTAAGCTGGAGAGAGCCTGCATATAGAACGAGGCCAAGCAGAGCAAAAAGATGGAAAGAGAGCTAGAGTTCTGACATCATTGGAGCCCCTGTATATCCAGCCATATCTGAAGCTTCATGGGCTTCCCAGACAAGTGAGCCCCTCCAAGAAAAGGGCGGTAGGTTTGCTTAAGCTAGTTCATGTGCAACTAACTGAAAGATTCCAAAATTGTTTAGTAAAATAGACATTCCAGAAAAAGTGCCTTGTTTATCCTGTGGCTTCATATTTCCCCCGGCACATTGTCATGTATCCCTTAGGAATGTGTGAGGCCTTATAACCTTTATTTCAGAGATGCTTTAACTGCATCTCTAACTATTCTTCAAATCGGCATTGATTTGGAACACTTTTGCTCTAAATTTCCCCCAGCCCCTCCTCAACCTGAGCTGCCTGTGAAGAGTTTAAGCTCTTTGCCGTGTCATATCCCAACTACCTGTTCCCCCCACGATTCTCCCAACACTTACAGGTTTGCTCCCATGCCTTCTTGGGTCCTCTGCTATCTACTTAATATCACTCTTTGCAGATCTCACTCTTCCCTGCCTCCCTACCCTTGCCATCTTGATTACGGACAGTCTAACCTTTGGAAAAATCAAATTCATGAGATGTTAGGAGAGAAACGTGTGACAGATTTCTGGGGTCAGAGCAGAGAGGAATATGCCAGAGTGGCATGCCGTCACCAGAGCAGTCTGGGAAAATCCCATGAAGTGGAAGCGGTGAGGCTGGTTTTCAGGAACAGAAGGCAAAGGCAGGATCCCAACTCCAACACAACCACCATGAAACCTTCCTCTTTTATTAAGAAACTAGGGGCTTCCCTGGTGGCGCAGTGGTTGAGAGTCCGCCTGCCGATAAAGGGGATGCGGGTTCGTGGCCCGGTCCGGGAAGATCCCACATGCCGCAGAGTGGCTGGGCCCGTGAGCCATGGCCGCTGGGCCTACGTGTCCAGAGCCTGTGCTCCGCAGCGGGAGAGGCCACAACAGTGAGAGGCCCGCACACAGCAAAAAAAAAAAAAAAAAGAAAGAAAGAAAGAAAGAAACTAGGTACCTATAGCACTATACTTAAATGCTATAGAAGTACACAAAAGAGGTAGTAGACAGGTCCTAATTTCAAGGCAGTTTTAATTTAGCTGAAGGATAAAGTAAAATTTAGAGAATGGTCACGAGGTAAAACATCACAGTGCATGGCGGAGCAGAACAGAGAGCATCAGACTAGTAATCAGCATATGTGGTATAAGGGAATGGCTGAGGGCCTGGAAGTTCCTGAAAGAGGGAGTCTTGGAGGAAATGAATCTTGAGCCAGGCCCTGAAGGAAGTAATTGACAAATGTAAATTCTCCAGCTGGCCACAGGGGAAGAGGCTCTTTCTGCAGGGGTTGTGTAACTCAAATCTGCTCTGACCTGTTTGTGAAGAGGCAGGCCAACTCTGCAGCTATTTAGCCTGCATCTGTAAGGCTGCACAAAACCACTGTTTTGGTCAAAAGAATTCAGTAGTTTGGCACTGGGCGCACCCTGTAGATGATATCATGTCTGTAGGTCAAAGTCGGGCTAGTGTCACCTGCAAGGAAAAGAGTTGAAAAATAGTTTCTGTTATGGGTGGGGGTTTTTTGTTTTGTTTTGTTTTTTTGCCTTCTGTTTCCAAAGTTAAATTATTTTATTTAATTTATTTTTTTTGGCCGCTTTGGGTCTTCATTGCTGTGCGCGGGCTTTCTCTAGTTGCGGTGAGCGGGGGGCTACTCTTCGTTGTGGTGAGTGGGCTTCTCATTGCGGTGGCTTCTCTTGTGGAGCTCAGGCTCTAGGTGCACAGGCTCAGTAGTTGTGGCTCAAGGGCTCTAGAGCGCACCAGGGAAGTCCCTCCAAAGTTAAATTTTAAGATAAAGATTTTCATCTTGATTACAGCTCTTGGTAAATAGATGTCATTTTAAAAGTCTGATTCCTTGCAGTGAAATGCAGAACTTATGGCCATACAAATTCTTTTTGATATGTTAAATGTGCTAATTGAAGCAGAAGTCCTCTATAAAACACAAACAAACCTACTTTTTGCCTTAGGAGCAGAAAGCTAAAGAGAGACATAATCGTCGAGGTTTGCAGGTTGTTCTCTCCTTGCAGGAGATATAAGCTGAAACAGCTAAAATGTTTTTATAATGAAAACACATTTTTAAGTTTCTTATTCTGGCAAGATAAAAACAAGTTGTAAAGAAACCACTTCCGTCAAGACTAGAAGTTTTGGCCTTCTTGCCATTGTTAAAAAGCAATCCAAGAAATACTATTTAAGGTTAATTTTGCTGCCCTTTTAAGAAGAATTTTGAAACCATAAAAAGCCTGTAAGGGAAAACAAAACAATAAGCTGAATTGGAAGGGTGAGTTCCTCTTTGGCAGTAAGTGTCAAATTACAATGTCCCCTGTCTGAGGATAAAACGGAGAACTGTGCTCTTGGAGGCTGCCAACATCTAACTTGACAACCACTACAAAAATTTAACAGTAAGTGAAACTGACGGCCTACTTCACAAGATTGAGAATACATCTGGACTTCTCCAGAAAGACAGCCAGACTAGAGTTCATTTCCCTGGAGGCTGGGCTACAGCAACACCTAATGAAAACAATGATGGGCACATATTTATTTCCAAGGCATTTGTAGCCTGCGTTCTGGTTCCAGTCTTACCGCAGAAGCAAGATCAACTTTCACATCTTTTCACTAAATGGATGGGATGTGAAATTACTCACATTGACAATCAGCATTCTCAAGGGCTCCAGTAATTACATAGCCCAGCACAGCAGGAAAGAGGCACTAACAACAGCACATAGACAATTGGTTACCATCAGTCTCCTCTGGTGCTGGCACATGTATCTGCAGTAAAAAATTGAGGTCTTGGGTAAAACCTACTCCTTCCAAATCCAACCAGCAGAATGCAGTTCGCAGGTGATTTCTTCTCCAGCCATCTTTGGAAAGTTCATGCACCCATATCTAATCATAGCCAGGATTTGTGGGCTGAGAAACCAAGGGCCTAACCTCCTGTCTCATAATTTCTGCCTACCCTCCCCCATCTCACTCCATTCCTCCCATTTTTTATTCTGCTCCATTTGTGAGATGAGAGCCAAAGGACCTCTTTCACAGTGGACCATAGTGGACAGCTTCTTTTTCATCTTCATCTTTAAAGGTTCAACCTGTGTAGGATGCTCAGATTGGAGACAGCTCCCAGCTCCTGCCTTCTTAATTGTTTTGTCTCAAATACGCCAGTCTATGTTACAGGGACAAAGAATGAAGACAAAAGTAAGCTACTGTCAAGGTAAATTAGGACCCAGGTAGAGAGCCTGTGGAGTATGCATGTGAGAGAAACTGCTCAGAGTTTCCAGACCTCAGATTTGTCTTGCAGTCACCAAAAGCTGATCCAAGACTAATGAAACATTATACTCAGGAAGGTGCCCATAAGGTCAACTTCCTCACTATTATAAGAATGATTTATTTCCTCTAAAAGATTCCATCTAATTCAACCAAAAGCAAATTTAATAAGAAGCCCTTTATGTGTTTGTATAAATATAACTTAAGTCGGAAGTTGCTATTTTGACAGTTTGGGAATAAAGGTATAAATGATGGGAAACAATTCTCATGAAGTACATTAAAATTTGGATTAAAAATATTACAAGATCAGGTTCACCTTTTGGAACTTTTGGTTCAGTTTAGGATCTGGGCTGTCGATCTATCAATAGAAAGGCACATTTCTTTCATTCCTTTCCATGTCCAAAGTTAAAATAAATAATAGTAAAATGTTCCTATCCATGTTTGGTATCAAAGAATTTCCTTTTTGCAGTCCCAGAAAACCAGATAGGAGAAGAAAACCAACATTTACTGAATGTCAGGCATTATTTAGGTACTTTACATACAGTATATATTTCATAAATGTTATCTAATTTAATTTTTACAACACTGAAGAATTATTAAACCCCAGAGTGTCTGGTTCCTACGCTTGAGAGCCTCCCTCTGTATTCCATATGGCACACGGTTTGCCAATTTTCAGAGAAAGAGAATATAACAAAATTTACTTGACAGTAAAATCATAATGAAAAAAACTTGATCTTCTATTGTGATCAAAAAGGCACTTTATCTCAAGTTTGATTTCTCTAAACAGCAACTATCATGGCTTAGCTTTATCTTATTTATTTATTTATTTATTTATTTATTTTTGGCGGTACGTGGGCCTCTCACTGCCGTGGCCTCTCCCGTTGCGGAGCACAGGCTCCGGACGCACAGGCCCAGCGGCCATTGCTCACGGGCCCAGCCGCTCCGCGGCATGTGGGATCCTCCCGGCCCGGGGCACGAACCTATGTCCCCTGCACCGGCAGGCGGACCCCCAACCACTGTGCCACCAGGGAAGCCCAGCTTTATCTTATTACTTTCACATACATCATAGTTAAAAATAAAACAGGAGTAGGTAAGGCTGCAACTATACTATTCTATGTCATATTCTAATATCAAATTATTTAATTAATTGCTTTTTCTAATAAAATGAGAGGCCAGAAAGAAAAAAAGGTAGTTATTTGAGAATTTTGGTTGTGTGGATTCCATATAGTATTTGCTATTATATACCTCTTTGTGTAGATCCATTATGGCCTGCTCTCAACATTTGGCCATAAGAACTTTAAGCAAAACAATATTACGGGCCTTAATTCTCCCAAACAAATGTTTTGTTTTCGAGTTAACTATGACCTTAAATAATAGTCGAAAATATAAACAGGTTCAAGAAGAGTTGAGAAAAATTTGTGGATCTCAGCTGCCTAATAGATTAAGAGGAATTAAGTAATTTGGGGGTACATCCCTAATTTCTGAGAGCATTATCATGGAAAACCACCACTCTTCCCTCAGAGAATATTAAGAGAAAGATTGCATTTTTAATGCATTTCTCAAGTTAATTTCCATCATCTTTCCCTCAAAACCCATTTTGCTTCTTAACTATCTAATCTGTTAATTTTATCATCACTTTTTAAGTCTCCCAGGATAAAAATCTTAGAATAGCATCTCCCAAAATGAGTTCTGTGAAATACTAAGGCCTGTGATATAGTCATAAGGTTCTACCAAATGAGGAATCTCTTTCGGGAATCCTAGATTAAAGAAAATTATACAGGTTCCACTTCCAGTGATGGCCCAGGAGCTCATGTTAGAACAACGCTTCTGCAGAGAAAAGCTAAATTCTTGAGAAAATATAATTCTTGAAAACTATAAACAAAAACTGGAAAAACTGAATGCAAGCAGATACTGAACGTGGCCAACACTATGAAGAAGGGGATGGCATGGGATGAACTTCCCATTTTTATAGCTGTTGGCCTTGGTGTACAGCAGGCCCCTACAGACAGCTGTGCCAAGCAGAGTGGCTAAGATTCAAATAGAAACTCAGTATTACTGAGTTGAAGAACTAGAAGACAGAGTTCTGGGTGACCACAGCAGCTAGAAAACGGAAGGCATTTCAGAAAGGAGAGAACCAGAAAGGGGGAGGCCCACATTCTTTATATAAACTCTGCCCAAATCTCTGTCTGATATTTGTACCATGCATGCATGGGGCAGACTCCAAGCAGCCCAGCTAAGACTAAAATAAATAAACTGAGATTTTAGTTGATGCCCTTCTCAAGGAAGATAGTTTGCAATTTGATTTCAGCCACGTTATCTTTCTGCTAAAACAAAAACTGAAAACTCTTTAAAGGAACATGATAGAATTCAGAGTATCTACAGTGTATTATTCTCAATGTCCAAGGATTATAAAAGAAAGTAAGCTCACAATGAATGAAAAGATATGAAACCTCAGCAGAAAAATAGAAATTCTAGAACTGAAAAATATATCTTAAAATGACACAGATTTCTTTAATGCACATTTTAAAAATGTGTTCATGTGCATCATGAGGGAAATGAACTATGGAACTGTTGCCCAAATTTCATCACAGAACTGTAAAGAACACAATAGAACACAGTTTGAATAATACTACCTTAGACATTCAAGTTAAGGTGTCTGTGATTCGACTGTAAACAAAGCTTTAGGGCTTTGGTTTGACTCTGGTACTGAATCAGTATTCTGTAGGGCAGATATAATTCTGAGATATGGGGCAGAGAACAACTTTGTATTAAGTGCTTGTTATGTGCCAGGCAGTATCATTTCATAAAATAAGTTTTATTGTTCTTGGTTTAATATAAAGTATTTTACTAATAAGAAAGTTGAGCTAAGAAAAAGAACTTCTGTGTTCAAGGTCATCAATTACTAAGCATAGACCAGGATTCAAACTCAGTTCTGCCAGAATTCAGAGTCCAGACTCTTCATTCTATTCCCTTGATACTCAAAATATGGGGTGTGAACCAGCAGCAGGAGAATTATCTGGGAGCTTGTTAGAAGTGAATCGCAGGTCCTGGTGAAGACCTACTAAACCAGAATCTGCATTTGACAAGGTGCTTGGGAAGTTTGTATGCACATTGAAGCATACAAATGCTTTGAGAAGCATTGGTCTCTACCAGTGGTTCTCAAAGTGTAATCTCTGGACCAGCAGCATCAGTATCACCTGAGGACTTGGTAGAGATGCAAATTCTTGGACCCAATTCTAGAACTATTAAATCAGAGCATCTGTGTTTTGACAAGCTCTTTAGGTGATTTGATGCACACTAAAGTTTGAGAGCCACCGGTTGATACCACGCTGCCTCATATTAAATTACTGAAAATCACGGAACCTGTCTAGTTAGGAGAGTGAGTAAAAGGCAAAAGTGAGTGAAACTTGGATGGTGAGTAGGATCCAAAAATAAACTAAGACCTGGTAGGATAAAGTTTCAAGTAATAACCTATATGAAGAAAAGCATAAAATATTACTGGAAAACATAAAAAGTTATTAAGTCTAAATATGGAGGAAATGCCAATGCTTTACAGATTAACATTCCCATTTAATATAATTAGAATTACTATCCTAGTAAGAAGATGCTTAACAAAGGAATTTTAAACTTCATATAAAAGAATAAACAAGCAAAAATAACCAATAAATTTTTGGAAGAAAAAGGCTAATTCTAGCAGAAATGAAAGCATGCTATAAGGCTACAATAAATAAAACACAAGAATTTATAACTAGATCAATGAAATAGTTTATGTGACTCCCAATGTAGTGATTTTCAAAAAGCGGGGCTTTTTCCAACAATGCATGCCATTCATTGGAAATTCTAGTATGCCTCCATTTACAACCCTCCTTGTAAATCACTGCATGTTGTGAGTTTGAATTTTGTGGAGACAGAAAAAATACTAAGAGCCACTTCTCCATAATAAGAATTTTATATATGATTAAAAGTGTATCTCAAATTAACAGGGGAAAGTCTATTCAATAATTCATACTGAGGGAAATGGTTAATTATTGGGGGAAAAAAATAAGTTAGAGCTTCCCATCAGAATTTGTACCACATATATTCCAGGTTTTAAAATAGTTTAAAAACACACAACATAAAAGATAGATTTGGTTACATAAAAATTCAAACTTCTGCATATCAAAAAAAAAGCCACAAAAAATTTAAAAGGCAGTAATGACACAGTTTGTGACAATTATGGAGAAAAGGTTAACAATCTTAATATTTAAAGCATTCTTACAAATCAATGACATAATCAATGTCTCAGTAAAAAAAAGTTAGAGGCAAAGGACACGAACAGATAAGTTGTGAAAGAATACAAATGTCAATAATTGTAATTTTTAAAAATAAGAACAGGGTTAGAGTAAGCTGTTTTGATAACAAAGATTAGAAAGAAGGATGTCATGTTTCCCTTAAAAATTTCTTTTCACAGAAAAATGCTCAATGTGAATTGTATTCCTTACTATGTCATATTTAAATATTTGTTTTCATTGCCATATAACTGACATAACATTATATAATATATATTAACTTAAGGTATGCAACACAATGATTTGATAGTTTTATATATTGTAAAACAATCACCACAATAAGTCTTGTTAACACTATACATAGTTACAATTTTTTTCTTGTGATGAGAACCGTTAAGATCTATTTTCTTAGCAACTTGCAAATATGCAATAGAGTATTATTAAACATAATCATCATGCTATACATTACATCCTCAGTACTAATTTATTTTATAACGGGAAGTTTATACCTTTTGACCTCCTTCACTCATTTCACCCATTCCCACCCTCCACATCTGGCAACCACCAATCTCTTCTCTGTATCTATGAGTTCACTTTTTGTTTTATTTTGTTTTGTTTTAGATTCCATGTATAAGTGAGATCATACAGTATTTGTCTTTCTCTGTCCAGTTTATTTCACTTAGCATAATGCCCTCAAGGTCCATCCATTTTGTTGCAAATGGCAAAATTTCCTTCTTTTTTTATAGCTGAATATATCCTACCATATATATATCACATTTTCTTTATCCATCCATCCATCGATGGACACTTAGGTTGCTTCCATATCTTGGCTATTGTAAGTAATGCTGCAGTGAATATGGAGGGGGTGCATGTATCTTTTCAAGTCAGTGTTTTCCTTTTCTTTGGATAAATGCCCAGAAGTGAAATTGCTGGATCGTACACTAGTTCTATGTTTAATTTTGTGAGGAACCTCTATACTGTTTTCCACAGGGACTACACCAATTTGCATTTCTACCAACAGTGCACCAAGGGTTCCCTTTTCTCCACATCCTCGCCAACACTTGTCATTTATCTTTTTTTTTTTCTTGTAACAGCCATTCTAACAATGATGAGGTGGTATCTCACTGTGGTTTTGATTTGCATTTCCTTGATGATTAGTGATGCTGAACACCTTTTCATGTACCTGTTGTCCACCTGTATGTCTTCTTTGGAAAAAGGTCTGTGCAGATCTTCTGCCCATTTTTTAATCAGGTTGCTTGTTTGCTTTTGAGTTGTATGAGTTCTTTATACAGTTTGGATATTAATCTCTTACCAGATATATGACTTGCAAATATTTTCTCCCGTTTGGTAGGTTGCCTTTTCATTTTGCTGATGGTTCCCTCGTTGTACCAGGAACTTTTTAGTCTGATGTAGTCCCACTTGATTTTTGCCTTTGTTGCCTTTGCTTTTGGTGTCAAATCCAAAAATTTTTCATCACCAAGACCAATGTCAAGGAGCTTATCGCCTATGTTTTCTTCTAAAAGTTTTATGGTTTCAGGTCTTTCATTCAAGTCTTTAATCCATTTTGAAGTTAATTCTTTTGTATGGTGTAAGATAGGGGTCCAGTTTCATTCTTTTGCATGTGGCTGTCCAGTTTTTGCAACACCATTTATTGAAGAGACTGTCCTTTTTCCATTGTATATTCTTGGCTCCTTTGTCATAAATTACTTGATAATATATGCATGGGTTTATTTCTGGGCTCTCTATTCTGCTCCATTGATCTATGTGTCTGTTTTTGTGACAATACCATACTGTTTTGATTAATAATTATATTCTAAAATATAAACCACTAATAATAAACACAAATTAAAACACATGTTTTTACTTAAATTTGGTTATTTAAATTTGGTTAAGATTTTGCCAGGTAACACATACATACCAGAAAGTTTCTATATGGAATGGCAAAGTAGCAGAACTTTTCTAGAAAGCTAGTTGATAATGACTTCATCCAGTAATCCCACCCATGGAGATCCTAACCAAATAATCAGAGTTTATCCCATAAAAGCAAAAAATTAAAAACAGTTTAAATGACAAAACTCAGAAAAATAATTATAGATACATGATAGTAGATTCATTAGCTATAATATTATGCAGCCATCAAAGTCATGCTTTCAAAGAATTTAATGATGTAAAAATAGCTTAATATAATGTTGGGTTTAAAAAGGCAAGATAGAAAGTTATATACCATAGAATTTAAATTTTGTACAAAGTGAAAATAAGCTAAAATATTAAAGGTGATTTTTCTCTGAATAGTATAATGAGGGTGATCTAAATTTTCTCTTTATTATTTTCTCTTTAACAATAAACATTTATTACTTTGATAATGTGGATTTTAAAAAGTACTTTTTAGTAAAATAGTAAGAAGGGGATTCATGAAAACTCATTTTTTACCATTACTACCAGTGCAAAAAGAGGGCTATTTCTTATAGAATCAATCAATTAAAAGATATTTATTGGACCAACCACTGAGTTATATGCTACTAGGGGCAAAATAAAGAAATAGTCACTTTCTCTGGCCTCAGTTATCTTAAAATCCCAAGTGGAGACATTCTCTCCAGTGTGTATTTTAGGTGTACATATGTGATGAGAAATAAACAAGCAAACAGTGCCCAAAAATAACCCCCAAAACGAATTTTCACTGATGTTACTGATTCAAGACACGAATTTTCACTACTCTTACTGATTCAGGACACTTCTATTACTGTGAATCTCAGAATTCTGATCTTAATCATTGCTCCCTGCTGACTGTTCTGCCCCCTTTGTTCCCTCCTCCTTTCCCTGTTGATTGACACCAGTTCTCTACTTCTTCCAGACTCCTCTCTAGCCACACTTCCCCCACATATATTGATCTTTTTCCCCCATGCCTTCCATTAAGTGTCTGCTAATATAGAACAACACGTATCAACATTTGTCAAATTGGTTGACAGTTCTTATTTTTACATTTCTTTTTGCTAAGAACTGTTATGGTTCTGAGATTTCCCCCCACTTGCAAATCAAGAAGTTAGCCTGTCACAGTTTCCTGGTTGCTGGCAGAAGATGTAACACTCCAAGGTCAGAGACAAAGGATTTTATTATTCATGGGACATCTGGCAGCATGGAGCTTCATGATTCCATTGGTTCCTCTTGCCCCCAAAGTCTCAAAGAGTGACACAAAGGGGTCTAGGTGGGTGCTGTGCACGCAGTGGATGTGCCTCAAAGCTGAGGAACCTTAAGTTTAGGGGATCTGAATCTTTAAATGGACTACAAGCAATCCTGCCCAAACTTTGCCCTGGAGGGAGACATTATATTATTATACTTGACAGTAAACAAACTTGTCCTTTGCATCAGAAGGGGATACAATCTCTATCTTCTAAGGCTCTTTAACTTTACAAATATCCTTGAAAAGTTAGACTGGGACAAAAGCTATCAGTGCCTCTGCTCACAAGATAGAGAGAAACATGCAAGACCCATGGAAAATTTTCTCTCAGCATCTTTTCCAACATTTTTTGGCAACTTTTTATTTTGATACAATTTCAAACTTAAGTTGCAAGCAAGAATAGTTCAAGGAAAGCCCTTATACCACTGTTTGCTAATTACATGTTGTCACATTTGCTTTATCAATCTGTGTGTGTGCATGAGTGCACACATGCATTTTCTGAGCAACTTGACAATAAGTTGAAAACATCTTGCCACAGGGTGGAGGTTTGTCCCAATGTTGGTGATGTTAAATTTGATCCTTAGGTTAGATAATGTCTGCCCAATTCTTCTACTGTAAAGTTATTCCTTTTCCCTTTGTAATTAGTAGTTTATTGGGAAATACTTTGAGACTAGGTAAATATGCTGTTCCCCATAAAAAATTTACCCACTGGTTTTAGCATCCATTGATGACCACCAAACTTCATCATTTCTTCTATATTCTTATTGCCTTGCTACTATAAAGAAGAGCTTTCTCCTCTCCCGCATTAATTTTTTAATTTATTTATGTCTGTTTGGGCTCATAGATTCCTATTTTGCTAAACAGGTTATAATCTATCACTATCATTATTTATTATGATGCTCAAATTGTCTCATATTTGGCAACTAGGGGTGTCTTCAAGCCCTCTCTAGTACAACAAGATCTTCTAGGCTCATCTTATACTTTTCCCATTTCAGACGTGGAATTACTCTTTTTTCCAGTGGTTGCTTTCAGTATTTTGAAATCAAGATCTTAGCTCTTAATGTGCTCATTGCTACTGATGTGATGTTGTTTCTGGGCTCTCACAGCAAGCAGTCTCTCTCTCTCTCTCTCACACACACACACGCACACACACACACACACACAAAATCATAAGTTAATACTCATATCTCGAATTCCAAACCAACTCTTTTTCTTTATTGAGATATAATTAACATGTAACATTGTATTAATTTTAGGGGTACAACATAATAACCTGATATATGTATATATTGAGAAATGATTACCACGAGTTTAGTTAACATTCATCACCACAGTTATAAGTTTTTTCTTGAAAAAATAAAAGATGAAAACTTTTAAAATCCACTCTTAGCAACTTTCAAATATACAATATACTTTTGTTAACTATAGTTACAATACTGTACATTACATCCCCAGGACTGACTTCTCTTATAACTGGAAGTATGCACCTTTTGACCACGTTTATCCAGTTCCGCATCCCCCTAACCCCCACCTATTGGTAACCACAAATCTGATCTCTTTTTCTATAAGTTTTTTTCTCCTTCCCATTTTAAAAAAGATTCTAAGTGATGTCATCATCATACAGTATTTGACTTTCTCTGTCTGATTTATTTTACTTAGCATTATGCCCTCAAGATCCATCCATGTTGTTGCAAATGGCAGGATTTTCTTCTTTTTTATGGCTGAATAATATTCCTGTGTGTGTGTGTGTGTGTGTGTGAGAGAGAGAGAGAGAGATCACGTCTTCTTTGTCCATTGATCCATCAGTGGACACTTAGGTTGTTTCCATGTCTTGGTTATTGTAAATAATGCTGTGAACATGGAGGTGCAGATATCTTTTTGACAGTGGTTTTTTCCCTTTGGGTATATTCCCAGAAGTGGAATTGCTGGATCCTACGGTAACTCTATTTTTAACTTTTTTAGAGGAGACTTCATACTCTTTTCCATAGTGGCTGTACCAGTTTACAATCCCATCAGTAATGCACAGGGATTTATTTTTCTCCCCATCCAAGCCAGCATTTATTGCTTGTTTTTTTTTTTTTTTTTTTTTTTTGTGCTATGCGGGCCTTTCACTGTTGTGGCCTATCCCGCTGCGGAGCACAGGCTCCGGACGCGCAGGCTCAGCGGCCATGGCTCCACGGCATGTGGGATCTTCCCGGACCAGGGCACGAACCCATGTCCCCTGCATCGACAGGGAGACTCTCAACCACTGCGCCACCAGGGAAGCCCTATTGCTTGTCTTTTTTTTTTTTTTTTTTGTGGTACGCGGGCCTCTCACCACCGCGGCCTCTCCCGTTGCGGAGCACAGGCTCGGGATGCGCAGGCTCAGAGGCCATGGCTCACGGGCCCAGCCACTCCGCGGCATGTGGGATCTTCCCAGACCGGGGCACAAACCCGCGTCCCCTGCACCGGCAGGCGGACCCTCAAGCACTGCGCCACCAGGGAAGCCCTGCTTGTCTTTTTGATGATAGCCATTCTAACAGGCATGAGGTGATAACTCATTCTGCTAACGATTAGTGATGTTGAGACTCTTTCATGTAACTGTTGGCCTTCTTTGGATTGTCTATTCCTGCCCATTTTTAATTGGATTATTTGGGTTATTTTGCTACTGAGTTGTATGAATTCTTTTTATATTTTGAATATTAACCCTTTATCAGATATATGGTTTGCAAATTTTTTTTTCCCAACGCATAAACTGTCTTTTCATTTTGTTGATGGTTTGCTGTGCAGAAGCTTTTCAGTTTGATGAAGCCCCACTTGTTTGTTTTTAATTTTGTTGCTTGTAGTTTAGATGTCATGTCCAAAAAAATCACTACTAAGACCCATGTCAGGGAGTTTTTTCAGTATATTTTCTTCTAGTTTTATGGTCTTTGGTCTTACATTTAAGTCTTTAGCCCATTTCAAGTTAATTTTGTGGGGGAAGATAGGGGTCTAGTTTCTTTCTTTTACATGGGTATATCCTATTTCCCCAGAACCATTTATTGAAGAAACTGTATTTTCTCCATTGAGTATTCTCGGCTCTCATCAAATATTATTTGCCAATATATGCATGGGTTTATTTCTAGGCTCTTGATTCTGTGCCATTGGTCTATGTATCTGTTTTTACACCAATACCACACTGTTTTGATTACTATAGCTTTATAATATAGCTTGAAATCAGGAAGTGTGATGCCTCCCAATTTGTTCTTCTTTTCTCAGGATTGCTTTGGCTCTTCAGGGTCTTTTGTGGTTCCACATAAATTTTAGGAATGCTTTTTTCTACTTTTGTTTAAAAAAATGCTGTTGGACTCTTGATAGGGATTACATTTAACTTATTGATGGCTTTGGGCAGTATGGGCATTTTAACAATACTCTTCCAATCCATGAACTTGGGATACCTTTCCATTTATTTCTGGCTTCTTCAATTTCTCTCATTAATGTCTTGTGGTTTTCAATGTAGAGATCTTTCACCTCCTTGGTTAAATTTATTCCTATGTATTTTATTGCTCTTGATGCTATTGGGATAATTTATTTTTCAGATAATTTATTGTTAGTATATAGAAACACTACTGATTTTTGTATGTTAATTTTGTATCTTGCAACTTTACTGAATTTGTTGATTAGATCTGTTTTTTGGTGGAGTCCTTAGGATTTTCTATATATAAAATCATGTCATTTTCAGATAGAGACAACTTTACTTCATCCTTTCCAATTCAGATGCCTTTTCCACTTTTTTTTTCCTCCTCGCTAACTTCCCTAGCTAGGATTTCCAGTATTATGTTGAATAGGAGTGAGAATAGGCACCCTTGTCTTGTTCCTGACCATAGAGGAAAAACTTTCAACCTTTCACTGTTGAGTATGATGTTAGCTATAGGCTTGTGATATATGGCCTTTATTATGTCAAATTACATTCCTTCTAAACCTAATTTGTTAAAAGTTTTTTTTTAATCATGGATGGATGTTGAATTTTTTCAATTGTTTTCCTGCATTTCCTGCATCATATTTTTGTTTCATTCTATTAATATGACGTATCATATTGATTTGCCATCCCTGTATCCCAGGGATGATTCCCACTTGATCATGGTGAATGATCCCTTTAAAAATGCTACTGAGGGACTTCCCTTGTGGCGCAGTGGTTAAGAATCTGCCTGCCAATGCAGGGGACACGGGTTTGAACCCTGGTCCGGGAAGATCCCACATGCTATGGAGCAACTAAGCCCATGTGCCACAACTACTGAGCTTGTGCTCTAGAGCCCGCGAGCCACAACTACTGAGCCCATGTACCACAACTACTGAAGCCTGCGTGCCTAGAGCCTGTGCTCTGCAACAAGAGAAGCCACCACAATGAGAAACCCACGCACTGCAACAAAGAGTAGCCTCCGCTCGGCGCAACTAGAGAAAGCCCATGTGCAGCAACAAAGACCCAATGTGGCCAAAATTAAAACAAACAAATTTATTTTTAAAAAAATGCTACTGAATTTCATTTGCTAGTACTTTATTGAGAATTTTTGCATCTATTGTCATGAAGATAATGGCCAGTAGTTTTCTTTTCTCGTAGTGTCCTTTTCTGACTTTGGTAGCAGGTAATGCTGGCCTCGTAAAATGAGTTTGGGAATGTTCCCTCCTCTTCAATTTTTTGGAAGAGTCTGAGAAGGATTGGTGTTAATTCTTCTTTAAATGTTTGGTAAAATTCACCCGTAAAGTCATCTGATCCAGACCTTTTCTTCATTGAGAGATTTTTTCTTCATTATTTATTCAATCTCTTTACTAGTAACTGGCCTGTTCAGATTTTCTGTTTCTTTCTGATTCAGTCTTGGTAAGTTGTATGTTTCTAAGATTTTGTCCATTTCTCTTAGGTTATCCAGTTTGTTGGCATATAGTTTTACATAGAAGCCTCATGATCCTTTGTATTTCTGTGGTATCCATTGTAACATCTCCTTTTTCAGTTATAATTTTGTTGATTTGTGTCCTCTTCTTTCCTTGGTTAACTTAGCTAAAAGTTTATCAATTTTATCTTTTCAAAGAAATAACTCCTAGTTTTGTTAATTATTTCTATTATTTTCCTGTTCTCTATTTCATTTATTTATGCTCTAATCTTTATTATTTCCTTCCTTCTGCTAACTTTTGGCTCAATTTGCTTTTTCTAGTTGCTTAAGGCATAGAGTTAGGTTGTTTACAGTCTTTCTTGTTTCTTAATGTAGGCATTTATTGCTATGAACTTCCCTCTTACAGTGGCTTTTGTTGCATCCCGTAAGTTTTAGTATGTGTGTTTCCAATTTCATTTGTCTCAACACATTTTTTTACTTCCCTTTTAATTTATGCTTTGATCCATTGGTTGTTCAGGAGCGTGCTTAATTTCCATGTGTTTGTGAGTTTTCCAGTTTTCCTTCTGTTACTGATTTCTACTTTCATATCATTGTAGTCAGAGAAGATACTTGGTATGATTTCAGTCTTCTTAAATTTTCCAAGACTTCTTTTGTGGCCTAAAATATGGTCTGTCCTAGAAAGTATTCCATGAGTGCTTGAGAAGAATGTGAATTCTGCTGTTATCTATGGTGTTCTGTATGTCTGTCAGGTCCATTTGCTCTATTGTGTTGTTCAAATCCACTGTTTCCTTATTGAGTCTCTGTGTGGGTGATCTCTCCATTGTTGAGAGTGGGGTATTAAAGTCCCCAACTACTATTGTATTGCTGTTTACCTCTCCTGTTAGCTCTGTTAGTTTTTGCTTTACATATTTAGGTGCTTCAGTGTTGGGTGTGCAAATATTTACAACTGTTATGTCCTCTTGTTGTACTGATCGCTTTATCATTAATGACCTTTTTCTCTTTTTACCATTTTTTATTTCAAGTCTGTTTTGTCTAAGTAACTGATAGCTACTGCTATACCATTGTCTGATAAGTCTGATAGCTACCTCTTTTGTTGTTGTTGTTGTTACCATTTGCTTGAAGTATCTATCTCCATCCTTTCACTCTCAGTCTGTGTGCTTTAAGGCTAAAGTGAGTCTCATGTAGGCAGCATATCATTGGATCTTGTTTTTATAATTATTCAGCCATTCTGTGTCTTTTGATAGGAGAATCTAATTATTAAAGTAATTTTTGATAGGTCAGGACTTACAACTGCCATTTTGTTGTTTTCTGACTTTTGTAGATCCATTATTCTTATACTGCTGTCTTTGTGTGTGTGTGTGTTTTGATGTTTTTTGGTTTCAGTATGCTTCGACTTCTTTATCATGTTCTTTTGCATAATTATTACAGGTAAATCTCCCTTGTGGGTACCCTGACACTTACATAAAATATCTTAAAATTATAACACCCTATTTTAAAGTGATAACAGCTTCAATAGCATTCCTAAACTTTACACTTTTCCTTCTCTTCCCCCTCACGTTTTAGATTATGATGTTATAGTTTACATACTTTTATATCATGTAACCAATAAGATTATTGTAGTTATGCTTTTTTACTATGGTTTTTTGTTTGTTTTGCGGTATGCGGGCCTCTCACTGCTGTGGCCTCTCCCGTTGCCAGGCACAGGCTCCGGACGCACAGGCTCAGCGGCCATGGCTCACGGGCCCAGCTGCTCCACGGCATATGGGATCTTCCTGGACTGGGGCACGAACCCGTGTGCCCTGCATCAGCAGGCGGACTCTCAACCACTGCGCCACCAAGGAAGCCCTACTATGTTTTTTTACTTTACTTTTACTTTTTAAATTTTTATTGGAGTATAGTTGATTTATAATATTGTGTTTCTGCTGTACAGCAAAGTGAATCAGTTATAGATACATATATATTCTCTCTTTTTTAGATTCTTTTCTCACATAGGTCATTATAGAGTATTGAGTAGAGTTCCTTGTACTATACAATAGATCCTTATTAATTATTTTATATATAATACTGTGTATATGTCAATCCAATCTCCCAATTTATCCCCCATTCCCCCTGGTAACCATAAGATTGTTTTCTAATCTGTGAGTCTGTTTCTGTTTTGTAAATAAGTTCATTTGTACCATTTTTTAAGATTCCACATATAAGTGATATCATATGATATTTGTCCTTTGCTTTCTGACTTACTTCACTCAGCATGACAATCTCTAGGTCCATCCATGTTGCTACAAATGGCATGATTTCATTCTTTTTATGGCTTAGTAATATTCCATTGTATATATGTACCACATCTTCTTTATCCATTCTTATTTTGATGGACATTTATGTTGCTTCCATGTCCTAGCTATTGTAAATAGTGCTGCAATGAACATCAGGGTGCATGTATCTCTTTGAATTATGGTTTTCTCCACATTTATGCCCAAGAGTGGGATTGCTGGATCATATGATAGCTCTATTTTTAGGTTATTAAGGAACCTCCATACTGTTCTCCATAGTCGCTGTACCAGTTTACATTCCCAACAACAGTGTAGGAGGGTTCCCTTTTCTCCACACCCTCTCCAGCATTTATTGTTGGTAGATTTTTTTGGTGATGCCCATTCTGACTGGTGTGACGTGATACCTCATTGTAGTTTTGATTTGCATTTCTCTAATAACTAGTGATGCTGAGCATCTTTTCATGTACTTTTTGGCCATCTGTATGTCTTCTTTGGAGAAATGTCTATTTAGGTCTTCCACTCATTTTTTGATCTTTTTTTTTTTTTTTATATATTGAGCTGCATGAGCTGTTTGTATATTTTGGAGATTAATCCCTTTTTGGTCTCTTCATCTGCAAATATTTTCTCCCATTCTGTGGATTGTCTTTTCATTTTGTCTATGGTTCCTTTGCTGTGCAAAAGCTTTTGAGTTTAATTATGTCCCATTTATTTTTATTTTCATACTCTAGGAGGTGGATCAAGAAAGATCTTGCTGCGATTTGTGTCAGAGTGTTCTACTTATGTTTTCTTCTAAGAGTTTTACAGTATCCAGCCTTAAATTTAGGTCTTTAACCCACTTTGACTTTATTTTTGTGTATGGTGTTAGGGAGTGTTCTAATTCATTCTTTTACATGTAGCTGTCCAGTTTTTGCAGCACCACTTATTGAAGAGACTGTCTTTTCTCCACTGTATATTCTTGCCACCTTTGTCATAGATTAGGTGACGACAGGTGTGTGGGTTTATCTCTGGACATTTTGTCCTGTTCCATTGATCTATATTTCTTTGTGCCAGTACCATACTGTTTTGATAACTGTAGCTTTGTAGTATAGTCTGAAGTCAGGGAGCCTGATTCCTCCAGCTGTGTTTTTCTTTCTCAAGATTGCTTTGGCTATTCAGGGTCTTTTGTGTTTCCATACACATTGTAAAATCTTTTAATTCTATGAAAATTCTATTGGTAATTTAATAGGGATTACATTGAATCTGTAGCTTGCTGTAGGTAGTATAGTCATTTTGATAATATTGATTCTTCCAATCCAAGAACTGGTATATCTCGCCATTTGTTTATATCGTCTTTGATTTCTTTCATCAGTATCTTATAGTTTTCTGAGTACAGGTCTTTTGCCTCCTTAGGTAGGTTTATTCCTAGGTATTTTATTCTTTTTGATGCGATGGTAAATGGGATTGTTTCCTTTCCCTTTATGATCTTTAGTTGTTAGTGTGTATGAATGCAAAATATTTCTATGTATTAATTTTGTATCCTGCAACTTTACCAAATTCATTGATGGGCTCTAGTAGTTTTCTGTTAACATCTTCAGAATTTTCTATGTATAGTATCATGTCATCTGCAAACAGTGACAGTTTTACTTCTTTTCCAGTTTGGATTCCTTTTATTTCTTTTTCTTCTCTGATTGCCATGCCTAGGACTTCCAAAACTATGTTGAATAAAAGTGGCCAGACTGGACATCCTTGTCTTGTTCCTGATCTTAGAGGAAATGCTTTCAATTTTTCACCATTGAGAATGATGTTTGCTGTGGGTTTGTCATATATGCCCTTATTATGTTGAGGTATATTCCCTCTATGCCCACTTTCTGGAGAGTTTATATCATAAATGAATGGTAAATTTTGTCAAAAGCTTTTTCTGCATCTATTGAGATGATCATATGCTTTTTTTCTTCAGTTTGTTAATGTGGTGTATCACATTGATTGATTTGCGAATATTGAAGAATCCTTGCATCCCTCGGATAAATCCCACTTGATCACGGTGTATGTGCTGTTGGATTTGGTTTGCTAGTATTTTGTTGAGGATTTTTGCATGTATGTTCATCAGTGATAATGGCCTGTAATTTTTTCTATGTGGTATCTTAGTATCAGGGTGATGGTGGCCTTGTAGAATGAGCTTGGGAGTGTTTTTTCTTCTGCCATTTTTTGGAAGATTTTCAGAAGCATAGGTGTTAACTCCTCTCTAAATATTTGATAGAATTCTTCTGTGAAACCATCTGGTCCTGGACTTTTGTTTGTTGGAAGTTTTTAAATCACAGTTTCAATTTCAGTACTTGTGATTATTCTGTTCCTGTTTCCTATTTCCTCTTGGTTCAGTCTTAGAATGTTGTAGCTTTCCAAGAATTTGTCCACTTCTTCTAAGTTGTCCATTTTATTGGTATATAGTTGCTTGTAGTAGTCTTTTATGATTTATTTATTTATTTGGCCGCACTGCACGGCATGTGGGAATCTTAGTTCCCTGACCAGGATCGAACCTGTGCCCTCTGCAGTGGAAGTGCAGAGTCCTAACTGCCAGGGAATTCCCTCCTTTTTCATTTCTAATATTATTGATTTGAGTCCTCTCCTTTGTTTCTTGATGAGTCTGGCTAAAGGTTTATCAATTTTGTTTATCTTTTCAAAGAACCAGCTTTTAGTTTCATTGATCTTTTCTACTGTTTTCTTCATCTATATTTCATTTATTTCTGCTCTGATCTTTGTGATTTCTTTCCTTCTACTAACTTTGGGTTTTGTTTGTTCTTCTTTCTCTAGTTGCTTTAGGTGTAAGTTTAAGCTGTTTTTTGTTTTTGGTTTTTTTTAATTAATTAATTTATGGCTGTGTTGGGTCTTTATTGCCACACACAGGCTTTCTCTAGTTGCAGCGAGCAGGGGCTACTCTTTGTTGCAGTGCATGGGCTTCTCATTGTGGTGGCTTCTCTTGTTGCGGAGCGCAGACTCAGTAGTTGTGACACACAGGCTTAGTTGCTCTGCGGCATGTGGGATCTTCCCAGACCAGGGCTTGAACCCATGTCCCCTGCATTGGCAGGCAGATTCTTAACCACTGCACCACCAGGGAAGCCTGGTTAAGCTGTTTATTGGAGATTTTTCTGGTTTCCTGAGGTAAAATTGTACTGCTATAAACTTCCCTCTTAGAACTGCTTTTGCTGCATCCCATAGGTTTTGAATCATCGTGTTTTTGTTGTCATTTGTCTCTAGGTATTTTTTGATTTCCTCTTTGATTTCTTTGGTGATCCATTGGTTGTTTAATAATATATTGTTTAGTCTCCATGTGTTTGTGTTTTTTACAGTTTTTTTCCTCTAATTTATTTCTTATTTCATAGCATTGTGGTCAGAAAAGATGCTTGATATGATTTCAATTTTCTTAAACTTACTGAGGTTTGATTTGTGGCCCAAGATGTGATCTATTGTAGAGAATGTTCCATGTGCATTTGAGAAGAAAGTGTATTCTGCTTTCAGATGGAATATTCTATAAATACCAATTAAGTCCATCTCATCCAATGTGTCATTTAAGGTTTGTGTTTCCTTATTAATTTTCTGTCTAGATCTGTCCATTGGTGTAAGTTGGGTGTTAAAGTCCCCCACCATTATTGTGTTACTGTTGATTTCCCCTTTTATGGCTGTTAGCATTTGGCTTACATATTGAGGTCCTCCTATGTTGGGTGAATATATATTTACAATTGTTATATCTTCTTCTTGGATTGATCCCTTGATCATTATATAGTGTCCTTCCTTGTCTCTTGTAAAAGTCTTTGTTTTAAAGTCTATTTTGTCTGATATGAGTATTGCTACTCCAGCTTTCTTCAGGTTTCCATTTGTATGGGATATCTTTTTCCATCCCCTCACTTTCAGTCTGTATGTGTCCATAGATCTGAAATGGGTCTCTTGTAGACAGCATATATATGGGTCTCATTTTTGTATCCATTCAGCCAGTCTGTGTCTTTTGGTTGGTGCATTTAATCCATTTACATTTAAGGTAATTATTGATATGTGTATTCCTACTGACATTTTTCATTGTTTTGGGTTTGCTTTTGTAGTTCTTTTTTCTTCCCTTCCTCTTTTGTTCTCTTGTGATCTGACCACTATCTGTAGTGTTGTGTTTGGTTTGCTTTTCCTCTTTTTTTGTGTGTATTTATTGTAGTTTTTGGGTTGCTGTTCCCATGAGGTTTTTGATATAGCAATAGACACACACACACAAGGTTGTTTTGTTGTTTTTTTGTTTGTTTGTTTTTACAAGGTTGTTTTAAGTTGATGGTTTCTTTCACGCCTAGAGAGTTTCCTTTAGCATTTGTTGTAAATCTGGTTTGGTGGTGCTGAATTCTCTTAGCTTTTGCTTGTATGTAAAGCTTTTGATTTCTGCATCAAATCTAAATGAGAGCCTTGCTGGGTAGAGTATTCTTGGTTGTAGGTTTTTCCCTTTCATCACTTTAAATATATCCTGCCACTCCTTTCTGGCCTGCAGTTTCTGCTGAAAAATCAGCTGATAACCTTATGAGGATTCCCTTGTATGTTATTTGTTGCTTTTCCCTTGTTGCTTTTAATATTTTTTCCTTGTCTTTAATTTTTGTCAGTTTGATTAATGTGTCTTGGCATGTTACTCCTTGAGTTCATCCTGCATGGGACTCTCTGCACTTCTTGGACTTGATTGCTTCCTTTCTCATGCTAGAGAAGTTTTCAGCTATAGTATCTTCAAATATTTTCTCAGGCGCTTTCTGTTCTCCTGTGACCTCTGTAATGTTAATGTTGGTGCATTTAATGTTGTCTCAGAGATCTCTGAGACTGTCCTCATTTCTTTGCATTCTTTTTTCTTTATTCTGTTCTGTGGCACTGATTTCCACCACTCTGTCTTCCAGCTCACTTATTTGTTCTTCTGCCTCAGTTATTCTGCTATTGATGCCTTCTAGTGTATTTTTCATTGTTATTGTATTGTTCATGTCTTTGTTCTTTAAATCTTCTCGCTCCTTGTTAAACATTTCTTGTGTCTTCTCAACCTGTGCCTCCATTCTTTTTCTGAGATTTTGGATCATCTTTACTTACCTTTACTCTGAATTCTTTTTCAGGTAGATTGCTTATCTCTTCTTCATTTAGTTGTTCTTGTGGGTTTTTATCTTGTTCCTTCGTTTCCAACATATTTCTCTGCCATCTCATTTTGTCTAACTTTCTGTGTTTGTGGTCTCCTTTCTGCAGGCTGCAGGATCATAGTTCCTCTTCTGGTGTCTGCCCCCTGGTGGGTGAGGTTGGTCCAGGGGCTTGTGCATGCTCCCTGGTGGGAGGGACTGGTGCCTGTCCTCTGGTGGATGGAGCTGGGGCTTGTCCCTCTTGTGGGCAGGGCCATGCCAAGGAGTGTGTTTTGAGGTAACTGTGAGCTCAGTACAACTTTGGGCAGCCTGTCTGTTAATGGATGGGGCTCTGTTCCTGTCTTGCTGGTTATTTGGCCTGAGGTGTTCCAGCTCTGGAGCCTGTAGGCAGTTGGGTGGGGCTGGGTCTTGGTGCCAAAATGGGGACCTCCAGAAGAGGTCATGATGATCAGTATTCCGTGGGGCCTCCGCCACCACTGTCCTTGCCCCCACAGTGAGCTATAGCCAACCCCTGCCTCCCCAGGAGACCCTCCAAGATCCCCAATTAGGCCTAGCCCTGGTTCCTATGGAGGTATTGCTTTGTGCTGGGTCCCAGTGCGTGAGAGGTCTTGCGTGCACCCTCCAGGAGTGGAGTCTCTGCTTATCCCAGCCCTATGGAGCTCATGCACTCAGGCTCTGCTGCCCATCAAAGCCAAATGCTCTGGGGGTTCTTCCTCCTGATGCCTGACCCTCAGACTGTCTTCGAGGGCTATTTTTATGTGGGAACGTCCCTGCATAGCCTGTGTGGGTTAATAATTTTTGGTGCGAGGGCTGTTTTTAGTATGGATGTCTGCCACTTCTTTCCTCAGTGTAAGCTGGCCATTATCCCCTTGATAGGAGGTGTGACTGATGTTGTGGTGACCTGAGCCTGCACTGGATATTGAGTGGGGCCTCGCCTTTGCTCTGTGGTTGTTACTGCCCTGTCAGGGGCAGGGTCTGCTCCCTAGTTTTTGGAGTAGAGGCCCCCAAATCTGTTTCTGAGCTGTGTTTCTGATCTGCGGTGTGAGGTGAGCAGGATTGGAGCACTCCCACTGGGAGAGAAGCCACTGAGTATTCCTCCACTGGAGCTGTTCACCTGTGAGTGCACTCTGTTGTGTCACGTCTCACCTGTTTTACTGGCTCACAAATTACTCTGCTGTTGGAACTGCTCTCAGTCCCACCTTAACCATGGGTATGTGGGCAATTGGCTCTGGTGTCTCTCAGGCATTATTTTCACCAGGCCACCTGTGCAGATCCACCAATGTCAGGTCCCAGAACTGCAGTAGTCATGCACCTGGACCTGCCCTGGGGGCTATGGAGGCAGCTCAGATTCTGGCCTGCTCCAATCCCTGCATTTACATGCCCACAAAGCCCACACACCTGCTAAAGCTAGACCCATCTCAGCTATAGGAGCACTCATCCATTTGGATGTTCTACAGGTGCTGAGTTTACAAAGCTGGGGGGGCGGGGTGGAAATCTGTGGTCCCTGCAGCTGCGTGGAGAGATCTCAGCTCGTCTTCCTCAGTAGCACGGCCCCGAGGCTCAGCTATGGTTTCAGCCGCACCTTTGCGTGTGGGCCTCCCACCAGCATCTGCTCCCCGAGGCTGCCCCAGAGCACACATGCATGCCTGCCCAGGTCGGTGGAGGCTGAGGCAGTGATAGGCAGGGCGCACAAGCCCGCGGGGGCAGCAGGGGCAGAGGAGGCAGTGGCAGTTTTTTAACTTTGAAACTAGAGTTGTAAGTGAATTACACACTGCCATCACCATGTTACAGAATCTAACTTTGACTATTTACCATTACCAGTGAGTTATACGTTACCTTCTTACATTTTTATGAAGTTAAGTGGTATCCTTTTACTTCCACTCAGAGCACTCCCTTTAGCATTTCTAGTAAGGCTGGTCTAATGATGATGAACTCCCTCAACTTTTGTTTGTTTCAGAAAGTCTCTATTTCTCTTTCATTTCTCAAGGACAGCTTTGCCTAGTATAGAATTCTTGGTTGAGAGGGTTTTTTTTTCTGTCTCTGTAAATTGTACATAAACTGTAATAACATAACTTAAAATGTTAGGGGGAGGAGAATAACAAGTGTAAAGTTTGAGAATTCTATTGAAGTTATCACTTTATAATAGGGTGTTATAATTTTAAGATATTTTATGTAAGCCTCATGGTGCCCGCAAGGGGGAAACCTGTAGTAATTACACAGAAGAATAAGATAAAGAAGTCAAAGCATACTGATATCAAAACACATTCAAAATATTTTGAAAATATCATTCCATTCTCTTCTGGCCTAAAAAGTTTCTGTTGAGAAACCTACGGATAAACTTATGAGGTACCCTTGTATGTAACTTCTCTCTTTTCTCTTGCAGCTTTCAAAATTCTTTCTTTCACTTCTGACAATTTAATGATAATGTGTCTCGGTGTAACCCTATTCAGGCTCAACCTATTTGAGGTCCTTTGGCCCTCATGGGTCTGGATGTCCATTTCTTTCCCCAGGTTTGGAAAGTTTTCAGCCACTATTGTCTTAAATATACTTTGTTCCCTTTTCTCTCCTCTTTCTGGAATTCTTATAATGTGAATATTGCTTCTGTTGTGTCCCATAGGTCCTGTAGGCTTTCTTCACTGTTCTTGTTTTCCTTTTGCACCTTTCAAATGTCCTGTCTTCTACTTCACTGTTTCTTTTTTCTGTGTGGTTGAGTCTGCTTCTGAAACTCTATTGAATTCTTCAGTCATTGTATTTTTCAGCTTTAGGATTTGTTTGGTTTTTGATGGTTTCTATTTCTCTGAACTTCTGATTTTGTTCATGCATTGTTTTCCTAATTTCATTTAGTTTTCTAATCAGTTAAAACAAAAGTTTGGGTTTTTTTGCTGTCTGGGTGATTCTTTTAGTTAATTTTTTTTTAATTGGAACATAGTTGATTTATAATGTGTTAGTTTCTGCTGTAGAGCAAAAAGTGAGTCAGTTATACATATACATATATCCACTCTTTTTTAGATTCTATTCCCATATAGGTCATTACAGAGTATTGAATAGAGTTCCCTGTGCTATACAGTAGATTCTTATTAGTTATCTATTTTATATATAGTAGTGTGTATGTCAATCCCAGTCTCCCAATTTGTCCCCCCCTTTTCCCCCTTGGTAACTGTAAGTTTGTTTTCTACATTTGTGACTCAATTTCTGTTTTGTTAACAGATTCATTTGTACCATTTTTTTAGGTTTCACAAATAAGCGATATCATATGATATTTGTCTTTCTCTGTCTGACCCTCTTCACTCAGTATGACAATCTGCGTCGCTCCAAATGGCATTACTTCATTCTTTCTATGTAGTTTTCTAATCAGTAGATTGGTATCACGTTTCCATATGAACAGCAGCATTATTATGGCAAATAAATCATAATTTGTTAATGACCAAATACACTTCTTTAAAAATAAACTACTATTTCCTTTTTGGTTAATTTTTAATAATTACAAAGTGAAAAATACATTAACAGAATCAATAAACGATGTTCTACCTAACAAATTCCTTTTCTTGGATCCTCAGTAGGTAATATTTTTCTAGTTATAAACTCTCTTCTGACCTGTTTAAAAGGCAAATTTAAATAGCACAAAGAAAAAATTCTAAAACACTGAAAGAAGAGGCTAGTGTTTTATGTGTGTGCTATGAAACATGCTTGATAAACTGCACCTGTGAGGATTTCCGGTTGTATATGTGTGCACATGGGTGCACAGTGAAATCCACTGCCTGAGAGAATGGGGATGTGTAACACAGCTTTTTAAAAAACTAGTAAACAGACACACTAAGATATTTAGGAACCGTGTCCTTAAACATAAAGACATACATAGGACATAAGGACATAGGGAGAAACACCTCAGTTTTAGGAACTGGGTAGGCCTAATTTTGAATCCCAGCTCCACTACCAACCAATTATAACTCCTCTGAGCTTCAGTTTTCTTACCCATAAAGTGGTGGTAAGAATACCTAAGTAGCAGAGGTGTCATGAGGATTAAATGAGACTAAACGTTAGGGACTTATGGTTAGGAATCAGGCTTTCACTCATCACCACAGCCAGGGATGTCTGTCTGCTTTCCTGCCTCCAACCACTCTTAAGGGGGTAATGTGGTCTCAAAGAGCATGAGTTTTGGAGTCAGTTCAATTCCAGCTAGGAGTCCTGGCTTTGCTTCTTAAAAACTTGTGATCTCAGGCAAGTTAATGTCCCTGAGCCTCATCAGAGATAAGGATACCCACCACACTTAGATTAATGTGCAGATTCATTCATATGGTTATATTTAGCTCCCACCACAGCAACTGGTAGGATATAGTCAATGCAAACTGTATTGCTACAGCACGTGCTTCTTAAATGTGAATGACCTTACATGCCGTAGGTAAATGGGGAATTGGTATAACATGGAAGTCATTTTGGTTCCTATGCAATTTTTTTTCTAGCATGTTAATATTCTGAAGCAACCAGAGGCAAGCTTTCTCATAATAATTACCTTTTTTTTTTTTTTTTAAATTTTTGGCTGTGTTGGGTCTTGTTGCTGCATGCAGGCTTTCTCTAGTTGTGGCGAGCGGGGGCTACTCTTCGTTGCAGTGTGCAGGTTTCCCATTGGGGTGGCTTCTCTTGTTGCAGAGCATGGACTCTAGGCACGCAGGCCCCAGTAGTTGTGGCACGTGGGCTCAGTACTTGTGGCTCGCGGGCTGTAGAGCACAGGCTTAGTAGTTACGGTGCATTGGCTTAGTTGCTCCACAGCATGTGGGATCTTCCTGGACCAGGGCTCGAACCCATGTCCCCTGCATTGGCAGGCAGATTCTTAACCACTGCGCCACCAAGGAAGTCCCAGTAACTATCTCTTTAATAAGAGAAAACCTTAGCACTCTGTGAAGGCCTTAAGGAAAAGCTGCCTTTTTTAGCTGCAGAAAGCAACTGATTCAGTGACTTTCAGAATCACTATTATCCTCATGTTGTGCTTTCTGGAGAAGCTGAGGGTACTGATGATGAGTCTGTGAAGACATTTCCCTTTAAACTAGGAGAGATTAGTGAAGAACACTACTCCTTAAATCACGTTTAATTTTGATGAAACTGATCCCTATTAGAAATGAATGTCCTCCAGGACTTCTTATATCTCACAAGAAGCCCCAGGGCTCAAGGGCAGAATGCAGCCTGCAAATATTCAAGCTAAGGTTTAGTGGGGGCTAATATTTTGCTAATGTTGACATTGTTTTTGTTTGTTAGTGCTTGGGTTACAAAATTGCATAGGTTTTTTTGAGTGGTCTGCCCAGCCCTATTTTTTTTCCAGCAGCCCAGTTTTTTTCAGTGGGCTATTTTGTAGACCACGGAGCTTTTCAGGAACACATAGGTGGTGTTATAGCAGGGACATCTGTATACGTTCCCTTTCCCTCTAATGTTTATTTCTGAACAAAATCTAAGCAATACAAAATGTAATAATGAAAACAATGGCTCACATTTATTGTGTACTCTTTCCAAATGAGTCAACCCTCATTTAATTCTCAACAATCCTGTGAACTAGGGGCTGCTGTTACACCCATTTTATAAATGTGGAAACAGATGTATAAATAACAATTTGTAAGTTATAATTTAATATAAATTATAAATATAGATTTATAAATGAGTAAACTGAGATTAACTTGCCCAAGGTCACACAGCTAGAAAGTAGTAGAGTGAGAATTTAAAAACCTGTGCATTTTCTGTGCATTGAACCACACATCATATTGTTTTGTCAGTCTTTTAGCATACCTGGGATTATACTTAAATTGTTTAATTTTACAGGCACTGCCCTATTTAGACAGGCCATGTAAAGGAAAGCTGTTAGTAATTCACAGCTATTTACATTTCACAAGACTTGTGTTCCATTCCAAGAGATCAGGCTCATCAATTATTTGCATTTGGTAACATGTTAATTATACAGATAATTAGCCTTGAGACTAGACTTGAACATGAAAGTATAATGAACAGTTTTGCTAATTGCTCTTTTCTGTTATGGACAGTCCTTGATCTGAAGTATTAACAGCTCCAATATTCAGCTTGCTAAATTCTCCTAACTTTCACTTCGTGGAAAAGTCCAAATCAAGGATGACAACTAGATTTCCTCTGTCATGCCAACTCTAACCCGTTGATTATGACTACTGCGAGCACTGTGTTGAGAAGCTTTGGAGGGGGCGCGGCATCTGGGCCCCAGGGGCATTGCGTGGTGCTAGATGAGTCTGTTCACCACAGGTGAGTGTGAGTTCACAGCCTGTGAGCCAGAGATCTGCCATCTCTGGCCTGAGTGTTGGGAAACTTACTTCCGCCTTGGAGGTCATAGCTTCTTACTTCCTGCTCCCTTGGACAATCCTACGAGTAAGCTGTGTTCTGGGCTAGGAGTATCAAAATGAACCAGACATGGACTGTCTCCTAATAAGAAAGGCATAGATGGCCATACACAAATTAAAAGGTACTAAGTGCTCTAAAAGCAATAGATAGTGTGACACAAGGGATCAGAGGAGAAAATGCATTGTTTATAGTAACAGGGAGGCTGGGGCAGAGATGGATCAAGTGTCCCCCCTTTGGGGTGAGCCTTACAGGATAGGTAGCAATGGGCGGGGGCTGAAGTGAGGAAGGCTCAGCGTTTTTTCCCTTTTTTGGGCAGATGATGAATCACCTGCTGTAGAGAAAAGAAGGAAATGTGAAACAGGGGCATGTACAAGGGAAGAATTCAGTGTGCCTGGAATGTAGGAAAATAAAGGAAGGTAAAGTCGGGAAACAAGGGCAGGCCCAGGTTGCGAAGGGCCTGGGAACACCAGATTAGGAATGCTTTAGAACAATATCTCTCAAGGTGTGTCCACAGGATGTTCATAGTTTTCACGTAATAAAAGGATCCTGTTGTCAACTGTTACTGGATTAAAAACAGGTTTCTATATCACAGGAGTTTGAGCTTCTAAAATGCTTATGTACACTATGAATTTCCAAGAGGGACTTGCAGTTTGCAAAAATCATAGTGATCACAGAATGTTTTTCTTGGAGCACCTCATGAGGTTAGGGTTCTGCGGGAGCTTTATGCAAGGAATGATACCCACGGAGTACATATTCAACATTACCTGCTAATTGACCAACTGACTGATCTTCTAGGAACCTGTACGAGGGTTACAGGGATACAGAGAAAATTATTTGCCCCGGAGGAGGCATCAACCCCCTCCCTCCCTCTCTGTTATCCCTTCTGCTTTATTGTCATAAGGATCTGTCTTCAGCCAGGCTCAGTTGTACTACTCTCACTCCTGAGGCTCAGATCCCCTTCCTGATAAAGCCTTGCCTTGTTTCAGGGCTCTGAGGGTGCCCTGTTTTAAATCGCCTATCTGTCATCCTGGAGCCCAGACGTGCTGCCTGCCTTGCCCTCAGCTGCCTGATGTCCCAGCCCGCCTGGACTCTTTCTTAGCCACTGCTCTGACGTCCACATACTTGGAGTGCTTCCGGTCCTCCTGGTAAACCTCGAGATATCCCGTCTCCAGCCAGTCACAGCCCTGGGGTGACTGTGGATCTGGCTTCTGCTACCTGTTCAGAAATGAGGTACCTGTGTGCTACCTTCTGGGGGAGCTGAGTTCATGTGTGTCTGGTAAACATCCTTCTTCCGCCTTTCCTGGTTGTCACTGCTTCCAGGTGAGATTCCATCATTCTGCTTGGGAGGGATGAGCAAGCAACCTCTAAGTGTATCATTTAATTATCCCCTGCGGAAGAGAAAAATTCTAGCAGTGACACATTAGAGCTGCAACCCTGAGAGGCTTGAGTCAGGTGGGATCCCCCGACAATCTAGAAGGGGCAGTGAAACCTCTAAGTGTTTAGAGCTCATCCGGCCCTTCTGGGTGTTGAACAAGAAGCCAACGGGGGTGAGATCAAATGAGGCTGGGTGAGTGGGCAAAACCTTGGCAGATAAACTTTGCTGAGAATAAGGGCATGACAGGGAGGAAAAGTACGAACTATAGAAGGTGAGACGCTGCCCACTACAAACCAGCTGTTGTGACCCAGAAAAAGGACTTGGGGTTCAGTGCAAGAGTGTGCAGCAAAGTCCTACCAGTTTTGCAAAATTATTAGGAAGAATGAGGAACAAAAACACACAGAAAATATTACCTTTATAGGGAACGTATAGCTCCGGTTGATGCATTATAAGAAAGAAAGAATGGAGGTGACAAGGCATTTGAAGTGGTCCAAACTAGACAGGCTTCTGTTTGAGGCCAGGGTGACAGGGGCTGTGCCGTTTTTTCCAAATGGCTGTAGTGCTTGTCTTTAACAAGACAGATGGTTCTTCTGACTCTCTAACGCAGGGTTTCTCAAGCTCGGCATACTGGCACTGTGGGCAGGATACTTCTTTGGTGTTGGGGGCTGTCCTTTGCCTAAACATCGTAGGATGGTTAGCAACAACATCCCCCTCCCCCACCACTATGACAACCCAAAATGTCTACAGACCTTGCCAGATGTCACCTGGGGGGCAAAATCATCCCTGGTTGAAAACCACAGCTGTAACTCAAGGGGGCTACATGGTCTCCTTGCCTTTCTACCAAAAACCCAACAAACCAATTCGCTCCTCCCAGGAATGTCAGCCAAGGAGAAGTGGTCCAGTGACACCTGTGGGTGGAGCCTGGCTTTTCTGGTTTGGGGGAGGGAATGCAGCACACAGATTGCTGGCCCTGCACTTACTTGATGCCCCCACAAGACGTGAAAAATGTAGAGCTTTCAACATGCAGATGGCTCGCGCTGCTTAATTTCCAGCCGAAAGCGTGCTAATATTTTCCTCCCTCTCTCTGCCTGCAAGCCCGCCAGGAGCAGTGAAGGCATTAACAGGGAGCGGTTGCCCTTTCCCGCATCCTTATCGCACACTATTTTATTCTAAAGAGACAAAGTAGAAAGAATGTAACATATGATTCTGACTACACTTTTTTTTTTTTTTAACTGTCTGCTTTTCCTAGTGACTAGAGCATAGGAGCTGGTTGCTAAGCAACTGGGAAACTGCAGGCTCCTGTACTGGCCATGCTGGTTTCGGAAATGAGCCATAAAAGGAATTCCCCAGTGAGAAGGGATCCCATACCATTGCCTGGTTGCCATGGACACCACATATAAGTGATGGATCCTGGGTTATAGGCCCTGCTTAAGAAAAAATGTTACCCCTGTTTAAGGCTTGAATGGTATAAGAAAGGGATGGAACCTGTCTTCCTCCACATTATCCACGTGGGCACTTCCCGGCCTCTTCCCCACGTGCTCCCCCTAAAGAGAGGTCTGAATCTAAGTGGCTGAGACATTCCATCCAATTTCAGCTCTGCTCTTATTTAATATGTTCCAGTCTTTGCTAGCGTTGGAAGGGAGTCTGCAATCTGGAGAACAAATTTTTAAGCAAGAAAAGATGCCTCGGGTGGCAGACAGGCTGTCTATCATCCACCCCTGTTTGGGGGCCACACAGCGCCCAGATCAAGCACAAGGGCAACTCTCTCTGTTCACAGGTTCTATTGGAATTTTGCAAAACGAGATTAGTGGGGAAAAAGACAATAGCTGTGACTCCAAAATGAAATTGGCATGTCATGCAGAGCGAGGCACACAATGGGCCGCTGCAATTCTGTCAGAAATTAGAAACAGACTTCAGATAATAGGAGTGAAAAACGTGAGGCAAATTTAAAGACGTGGAGCTTAACATACAAAGATGTGCGGGTTTAACCGGGCTTCATACACTAAACAGTAGAAGAGATGGGCCTTGTTGTAACCTCACAGGCTACATCTTCACGGACAGAAGACTTGAGACACTAGACTCTAAGCCCAAAGCCTCCCAGATGAGGAGACTGAAGCCCAAACAGTAGCAGCGATTTGCTCAAGGTCATAGAAGACACACATTTCTGAGTGGGGGTCTGTACAGGACAACTCTGCATTTTTAGTATTGCTGCATAAAAAATTACCCCCAAACTTAGCAGCTGAAAACAACACAAACATTTCACTACTATATATAAAATAACCAATAAGGACCTACTCTATAGCACAGGGAACTACACTCAATATTTTGTAATAACCTGTAAGGGAAAAGAATCTGAAAAAAATATATATGTATAACTGAATCACTTTGCGGTACACCTGAAACTAACACAATATTGTAAATCAACTGTACTCCAATTGGAAAATAAAAGTTATCTTACAGTTTCTGTGGTTCAGGAATCCAGGAGCATCTTAGCTGGGTGCCTCAGACTTGGGGTCTCTCACCGGCTACAGTCAAGATATCGGAGGGGCTGCAGTTGTTTCCAGGCTCCACGGGGGGAGGATTACTCACGTGGTGGTTAGCAGACCTCAGGTACTTGCTGGCTGTTGGCTGGAGATTTCAGTTCCTCGTTACATGGGCCTCTCCGTAGGTCAGTTTACAACATGGCAGCCAGCTTCCTTATAGTCAAAGAGCACCTAAGGTGGAAGCCAAAGCTTTTTTTAACCTAAGCGTAGAAGTGATGTCCTATCATTTTGGTCATATTTTATTCATTAGAATTGACTTACAAGGTCCATCCTGTACCAAAAGGGAAGGGATTCCACGAGGGCATGGAGACCAGTAGGTGGGGACCACTGGCCATTGCAGAGGCCGCTGACCACAATAACCAAGTATGCTTCCAGGATCCAAGGTGGCAGAGGGGAGAGCAAGGGGGCCTAGGAAGGGGCAGCTCAAGGGAGGTGATAGATAAATACGAGGAAAAGAAATATATAGTAGCAGAGAAGAGAAAGAGAACCTGGTAGAATGGGAACAGAGAAATGGTGGAGGAAGGGAATCAGGGAGTTGGAATGAGGGACATAAGCTGTAAGAAAAGAGAAAATAGTTCCTAGGTTTTGGCACCAAAAACAAACAAGAGAAGTGAAAATAGGATGGAGGATGAATTGGGAGTGGCAACAGGGGAAGAGAGCTGGGAAGCAAGGAGCAAAGAGCTCAAGCAGACAGTGTAAGAGCCCTGAGGGCACAGGGTCTCGTTCCTCAGATCCCCACAGAGCCTTGCACTATCTTCAGCAGGTATTCAGAAAACTTTGTGGCACCAAACATTTACTTCTCCTGAATCCAGTGAGAAATTCTGCTGCTTTCTTAACTAACTTCATGCAAAGTGAGAAAAGACTGGCTCTCTCTCAGCCCAGCTCTTGACTCCCTGTTTGACTCTGGGTCAGTGACTTAACCATTCTGGAATGTAGGATCCTTATCAGCAAAATAGACAGGTTGGCTGGATGATCTTTAAAGCTTTTTCTAGCTCTGAAACCTCACAAATTACATATCAGGGCCTAGAATTAGGAGTCAGAGTAGAAAAAGTCCATGGATCTGTTACAGATACAGGCTGCCACTTAGGTCTGACACAACACTGAGCTGAATTCCATTTTACCAAGATGGTAGGCCATCAATATGCCTCTCAAGGGAAGTTCAGCTCCACTCTTTTGTGGCATCTGTGTGCCATAGAGACTCCATGAGCTTAATTCTCCTCAGCACCAAGATCCCCCTCTGATGCTGTGTTAGGAACTTAGACTCATCAACCCTCAAAACAGTAGGAAACCAACCAGGGCATGATTGGTTCAGCTGCCGGAGTGCCATTAGGAATAAAGACAGTAGCAGGAGTCACCAGGAACACGAGGGTCCAGGGCCTCCAAGATATGGGAGCTAGGATGCCTGGATTTAATCACTCTTTTCAGTTGTCAGTGTTTGGAGCTGGTACCTATGAATAAAGGACAGCACCCCATACCTCTGTTTGACCCCTGCCCTCTTGGGCAAGTTACAAGTGGTCTGCCTGCCACACCATGGTCCATGAGGTAACAAAGGATATACAGGCACTTTGAAAAAGCATCTAAGATTAGCCTTTGCTCATCATGGCAATCCACTGATGGTGGAATAAAAACAATCTCGAGAATAAAGGCTGTATATATTTGCTTCTATATCCTCCATCCACTGAAGATGACGGATGGGAGCATTTTGAAAAGGCTTGATATTAATCTATTGGTCGTGGCCACTGGTTCCATTTCCTAGTATTTCTGTATAAAGAAAATATTTTGAAGGAAAGACTTCATGTTCCTAATAATAAGTCTCTCGGAACCTTTTCTGATTTGCAGAAAATGCATCTAGAAGACACTTACCGATAAAGAAGAGTTGTTGCAGTGACACTCAGGAGCAATGGAGAAGCCACCTCCTCACACACATTCTGAGAATCCAAGTGTAGCAGATGTGCTGGTGTCCTGCCCACAGCCGTTTACGTTTCAGCCACTTACATTTGTCTTGGCTTCCAACTGCCAGCATTTACCATCCAAGAGCTTTCTTGGATTTCGATAGCCCCTCCCCAAGTAGAAGGTAGAGCGCTAGGATATTATTACCCACCCGCTCCCCAGAAGCAGCCCTCCAACAGCGACTGAGGGAGCCAGTATATAAACGCCCCAGGTTCTTCGCCCTCAGGTGGCACAGATCTGAGGTGTGTCTTTCCACTGTTTCCTAGAGACCCCCCGCAGGACTGAGCAGCCCTTGCCTAAGTAGTAACCTGCTCCATGACATACCTTGTGTTGACTTTCCTTCCCTTCCCACTATCAATTCCCTCTCCTACTGGTGTTCCCTGGCATGAACTCCCTAATACACCATTTGCACTTAAACCCTTATCTCAAGGTCTGCTTCTAGGTGAACCCAAATTTCTGCTAGGGCAATAGGAAGGAACAGGAAAAAAAAAAAAAAAAAAAAAAAAAAGACTTATTTAAGAAGGATTTCTGTAAGCACTGTGCTCCCCTGGTGCATTTAAGAGTTTGTTTACCGCTCATTACCTTCCTTTACAGAAACGCTATGGGACAGATTAGGTAAGAAGTGCTACCAGCGAAAGACCGGCCAGAAATGAAGATGAAGCATCTCTGAAATGGTCAAGGAGGTTGCTAGGAGTATTGACTCGATTTACAAAACTTCTGTTTACAAAACTTCTGTTTACTCACGACTTTCCCGGTAGGAGAAAGGCAGGATGCCTGTAGTGATAGCCAACTGCAGCATCCCTAGAGACGCATGTCCACGGAGTCATCCGGAAAAACACACTGGGGACAAGGGGCTTTTCAGAGGAGACAGTGCTGGAGCTTGGCGGTACCCACACTGGATTGTCTGGTTTTCCTCCAGCAGCATTTGGTCCCGAGGCTGCCCCGCGGCAGAGGAGTGGGGGCAGGGAGAGCCGAGACACCAAAGCTTGAAGGGCAGCTGAATAGGAAGCAGCTTACAGCATGTGGGCTCAATTTTCCTCAAAAAGCTCATAATATGACTGTCAAAAATGGCACTATGAACCCCAATTGTAAGGTAATTATGTTCAGTCCCAAATTCAACACAATAAACGTTATTCGCTCGCAAGCCCTAGCAACCATCTCATAAGGGGGAGAAAAATACTGTACAAAAAACAAAATGTAAACTCACAAGGCAGTAATAAAACAGGCACACAACTATTCATTTCAAGTCTATTTTGAAAAGCCTTTGACAATACCAGTAATTCCCCATAAAGCTCATAGTCTCCTGCCACAGTTCCCTGCTGGAGACAGAAAAAGGTTTTGCTGTTCTACAGTCATTCCATTTAAGGAGATAAAGTCCACTTTCTTTCCCAATTTTAAATGCTTTTCATTCTTAAAAAAAAGTTAAATCCCTAACCACCTCTATCCAGCTAAGCCTACCACCTAGGCAGGGCTCAGGGGCAGTATCCATGTGACTACTTCTTGTTTTGCACAACAAAATTCATTCAGTGGTCTTAACAAGGTGCTTAAATGGAGTCCAAGAGCCTTGTCCACAAGGTACTGAAACGTTCCCCAAAAGGTAGAAAATTCAACCAACCGTCTGCCCATTTCTAAATATTCTGATGCTTCTGAGCACGCAGGCCAGGTGGTCTCCCTTTTACATCCTGGCTGACACGAGGGAGGCTGAGCAACTCCTCCGGGCACCGCTGGCAGGTGTACCTACAACAGAGGAAGGAAGGGGTAGGGGCTTGAGATACACCTTTGGTTGTAAGAACAGAAACCTACTTAGACAAGTAAGAGGGCGATGGTTATATCCTCTCATGGACCCCGAGGAAAAGCTGAGCAGTCGGGCCTCGGGGAGAGCGGGAACCAGCAGCAATTTTGGTGGGGGAGTGAAGTGGCAGGGAAAGGACAGGCAGGGCCGTGTACAGGGACAGAGGCCCCTAGAAGGGACTGGGCATGTGGGTAATTAGTCCCTTTAATACAGGAAGACAGAAAGGAAAAGAAAGAAGAACAGAAGGTGGGGGATGAAGTAAAATAATAGGAACCAAAGTGAAAAGGAAGATAAGCATTAACTGAGGAGTGAAGAAATGTCATCAACAAAAGTTTCAGCCAGCAGTCAGCAGCTCCCTGGTGCTGAAGGTCAGCCCGTCCCCTTCAATCAATCAACTAAAGCTTAGACTCTGCCTACTGTCCGAGCCCCTTCATGGACATGCATGTACCCACAGCTTAAGAGTCCCCTAATTTTGTTGTTTGGAGAGACACTTCTTTGGGAAACAACCCCAGTGTTCTTATTTGCTGCAAGTAATAATAAACCCTTCATTCTCCCGGGGCGGGGGTGGGGGGATCAGCTGTCCCTAATGTAGAACCAGCCTGTGTAGTACTGCAAATACAAAGCCCTTCTAATTTACCCACGTTGGTCATTCTGATTTACATGATTTATATTCTGATTTTACCGACTAACTGTGTAGAGAGAGAGTTGTATTCATTGAAAGGATGTGTATGATCTCGAAGAAGTCCACGTACTTTTCACGCTTCAGTTTTAAAAACTTGGCTTATACATACAAGAAACATCCATAATGTATTGGGGGCACACTGATGTTTCTTGCTACAACTGATGTGAACATCAGTTTACTTCACTAGGTTTATCTTTACATATATGGCATCAATTCTTTGTCCCAAGGTGTATGCCCTAAACTTCAATAAATCGTTGTTTCCATTCCACTTCAACTTTATCAGAAACGTTTCCTGAACACCTATGATGTTAAAAGCACTGTTTTAAGCACTTATGTTGTTACAAAGTCGAATAAAACATAGCCCTGTCTTTATGGATCTTGTCATTTGAAAGTGGAGGAAGTGAGTGGAAGGGGAATTAGGCACAATCTCCTATAGACATAAATCCCCTAATTTATGTCTATAAATTAGACCTATACACAAGTGACTGTAAGACAAGACTATGTCTATACTACTCTACCCAGCAAGGCTCACGTTCAGATTCAGCAGAGAAATCAAAAGCTTTACAGACAAGCAAAAGCTAAAAGAATTCAGCACCACCAAACCAGCCTTACAACAAATGCTAAAGGAACTTCTCAGGGTTGGGGGGCAGTGGAGGGGAGGCCACAACTAGAAACAACAAAATGACAAATGGGAAAGCTCACCAGTAAAGGCAAACATAAAGTAATAGTAGGAAATCACCCCCACACAAATATGATATCAAAACCAGCAACTGTGAGGAGAGTACAAATGCAGGAAATGGGAATTGCATTTGAAATTAAGAGACCAGCAACTTAAAACAACATTGTATATATACAGGCTACTGTATCAAAAACCTCATGGGAAATGCAAACCAGAAAACTACAATAGGTACACAAACAAAACAGAGAAAGCAACCCAAACACAACGCTAAAGATGGTCATCAATCCACAAGAGAACAAAAGAGGAAGGGAAGAAAAAAGAGCTACAAAAACCTAAAGCAATTAAGAAAATGTCAATAGGAACATATATATTGATAATTACCTAAATGTAAATAGATTAAATGCACCAACCAAAAGACAGACTGGCTGAATAGATACAAAAACAAGACCCATATATATGCTATCAACTAGAGACTCACTTCAGACCTAGGGACACATACAGACTGCAAGTGGAAAAAGATATTACATGCAAATGGAAATCAAAAGAAAGCTGGAGTAGCAATACTTATATCAGAAAAAATAGACTTTAAAATAAAGACTGTTACAAGAGACATGGAAGGACACTGCATAATGATCAAGGGATCAACCCAAGAAGATATAACAATTGTAAATATACATGCACCCAACATAGGAGCACCTCAATATATAAGCCAAACGCCAACAGCCACAAAAGGGGAAATAGTAACACAATAGTGAGGGACTTTAACACCCCACTTACACCAATGAACAGATCATCCAGACAGAAAACTATTAAGGAAACACAAGCCTTAAATGACACATGAGGGCTTCCCTGGTGGCGCAGTGGTTGAGAGTCCGCCTGCCGATGCAGGGGACACAGGTTCGTGCCCCGGTCCGGGAAGATCCCACATGCTGTGGAGTGGCTGGGCCCGTGAGCCATGGCCGCTGAGCCTGCGCGTCTGGAGCCTGTGCTCCGCAACCGGAGAGGCCACAACAGTGAGAGGCCCGCGTACAGCAAAAAAAAAAAAAAAATGACACATGAGACCAGATAGACTTAACTGATATTTATAGGACACTCCATCTGAAAGCAGCAGAATACACTTTCTTCTCAAGTGCACATGGAACATTCTACAGGACAGATCACATCTTGGGCCACAAATCAAGCCTCGGTAGATTTTAAAACTTGAAATCATATCAAGCATCTTTCTGTTCTGACCACAATGCTATGAGATTAGAAATAAATTATAGGAAAACTGTAAAAAACACAAAACATGGAGGCTAAACAATGTTACTAAACAACCAATGGATCACTGAAGAAATCAAAGAGAAAAAAAAATACCTAGAGACAGGGGCTTCCCTGGTGGCACAGTGGTTGGGAGTCCACCTGCCAATGCAGGGGACACGGGTTAGGGCCCTGGTCTGGGAGGATCCCACGTGCCGTGAGGCAGCTGGGCCCATGGGCCGTGGCCACTGAGCCTGCGCGTCCGCAGCCTTTGCTCTGTAGCGGGAGAGGCCGCAGTGGTGGGGGGGCCCGCGTATCGCAAAAAAAACCCAAAACAAACAAACAAAAAAATACCTAGAGACAAATGACAACAAAAACACGATGATCCAAAACCTATGAGATGCAGCAAAAACAGTTCTAAGAGGGAAGTATATAGCAATACAGTCTTACCTCAGAAAACAAGAAAAATCTCAAACAACTTAACTTTACACCTAAAGCAACTAGAGAAAGAAGAACAAACAAAACCCAAAGTTAGTAGAAGGAAAGAAATCATAAAGATCAGAGCAGAAATAAATGAAATAGAGACAAAGAAAACAATAGAAAAAATCAATGAAACTAAAAGCTGTTTCTTTGAAAAGATAAACAAAATTGATAAACCTTCAGCCAGACTCATCAAGAAAAAGAGGGTGAGGGTGATGGCTCAAATCAATAAAATTAGAAATGAAGGGGCTTCCCTGGTGGTGTAGTGGTTAAAAATCCACCTGCTCATGCAGGGAACAGGAGTTCAATCCCTGGTCCGGGAAGATCTCGCATGCCGTGGAGCAACTAAGCCCATGAGCCACAACTACGGAGCCTGTGTGCTGCAACTACTGAAGCCTGCGTGCCTAGGGCCTGTGCTCTACAACAAGAGAATCCACCACAAGGAGAAGCCCACGCACTACAACGAAGAGTAGCCCCCACTTGCTGCAACTAGTAAAAGCCCGCACGCAACAATGAACACACAATGCAGCCAAAAAAAAGAAAAGAAAAACACATTTACAAATGAAAAAGAAGTTACAATGGCCACCACAGAAATACAAAGGATCATAAGAGACTAGTATAAGCACTATATGCCAATAAAATGGATAACCTAGAAGAAATGAACAAATTCTTAGAAAGGTACAACATTCCAAGACTGAGCCAGGAATAGAAAATAGAAACAGACCAATCACAAGTACTGAAATTGAAACTGTTATTTAAAAACTTCCAACAAACAAAAGTCCAGTACCAGATGACTTCACAGGTGAATTCTATCAAACATTTAGAGAAGAGTTAACACCTATCCTTCTGAAACTCTTCCAAAAAAATTGCAGAGGAAGGAACACTCCCAAGTTCATTTTATGAGGCCACTATCACCCTGATACCAAAACCAGACAAAGATACCACAAAAAAATAAAATTACAGGCCAATATCACTGATGAACACAGACACAAAAATCCTCAACAAAATACTAGCAAACTGAATCCAACAACACATTAGAAGGAGCATACACTGTGATCAAGTGGGATTTATCCCAGGGATGCAAGGATTCTTCATTATTTGCAAATCAATCAATGTGATACAACACATTAACAAATTGAAGAATAAAAACCATATGATCATCTCAATAGATGCAGAAAAAACCTTTTGACAAAGTTCAACACCCATTTATGATAAAAACTATCCAGAAAATGGGCATAGAGGGAAACTACCTCAACATCATAAAGGCCATATACGACAAACCCACAGCAAACATCATTCTCAATGGTGAAAAACTGAAAGCATTTCCTCTAAGATCAGGAACAAGACACGGATGTCCACTCTTGCCACTTTTATTCAACATAATTTTGGAAGTCCTGGCCACAGCTATCAGAGAAGAAAAAGAAATAAAAGGAATCCAAATTAGAAAAGAAGAAGTAAAACTGTCACTGTTTGCAGATGACATGATACTATACATAGATAATCCTAAAGATGCCATCAGAAAACTACTAGAGCTTATCAATGAATTTGGTAAAGTTGCAGGATACAAAATTAATACACAGAAATCTCTTGCATTCCTATACACTAACAATGAAAGATCAAAAGGAGAAATTAAGGAAATAATCCCATTTACCACTGCATCAAAAAGAATAAAATACCTAGGAATAAACCTACCTAAGGAGGCAAAGGACCTGTACTTAGAAAACTATAAGATACTGATGAAAGAAATCAAAGATGACACAAACAGATGGAGAGATATACCAGTTCTTGGATTGGAAGAACCAATACTATCAAAATGACTATACTACCCAAAGCAATCTACAGCTTCAATGCAATCCCTGTCAAATTACCAACAGCATTATTCTCAGAATTAGAGCAAAAATTTTTACAATTTGTACGGAAACACAAAAGACCCAAGTAGCCAAAGCAATCTTGAGAAAGAAAAATGTACGTGAAGGAATCAGGTGCCCTGACTTCAGACCATACTACAAAGCTACAGTCTTCAAAACAATATGGTACTGGCACAAAAAAAGAAATATAGATCAATGGAACAGGATAGAATGTCCAGAGATAAACCCATGCACCTGTGGTCACCTAATCTATGACAAAGGAGGCAAGAATATACAATGGAGAAAAGACAGTCTCTTCAATAAGTGGTGCTGGGAAAACTGGACAGCTACATGTAAAAGAATGAAATTAGAACACTCCCTAACACCGTACACAAAAATAAACTCAAAATGGATTAAAGAGTTAAATGTAAGTCTGGGTACTATAAAACTCCTGGAGGAAAACATAGGCAGAACACTCTCCGACATAAATCGCAGCAAGATTTTTTTTTTTTTTTTTTTTTTTGCGGTATGTGGACCTCTCACTGCCGTGGCGTCTCCCATTGCGGAGCACAGCCTCCGGACGCGCAGGCTCAGCGGCCATGGCTCATGGGCCCAGCTGCTCCACGGCATGTGGGATCCTCCCAGACCGGGGCATGAACCATGTCCCCTGCATCGGCAGGCGGACTCTCAACCACTGCGCCATCAGGGAAGCCCAGCAAGATCTTTTTTGATCCACCTCCTAGAGTAATGAAAATAAAAACAAAAATAAATGGGACCTAATTAAACTCAAAAGCTCTTGCACAGCAAAGGAAACCATAAACAAAACGAAAAGACAACCCACAGAATGGGAGAAAATATTTGCAAATGAAGCAACCAACAAGGAATTAATCTCCAAGATATACAAACAGCTCATGCAGCTCAATATCAAAAAAACAAACAACCCAGTCAAAAAAACAGGCAGAAGATCTAAATAGACATTTCTCCAAAAAAGACATACAGATGGCCAAAAAGCACATGAAAAGATGTTCAACATTACTAATTATTAGAGAAATGCAAATCAAACTACAACGAGGTATCACCTCACACCAGTCAGAATGGCCATCATCAAAAAAATCTACAAACAATAAACGCTGGAGAGGGTGTGGAGAAAAGGGAACCCTTCTACACTGTTGGTGGGAATGTAAATTGGTACAGCCACTATGGAGAACAGTATGGAGGTTCCTTAAAAAACTAATAGAAATAGAGCTACCATGTGATCTAGCAATTCCACTCCTGGGCATATATCCAGTGAAAACCATAATTCAAAAGGATACATGCTCCCCAGTGTTCATTGCAGCTCTTTTTACAATAGCCAGGACATGGAAGCAACCTAAATGTCCATCGAGAGGGGAACGGATAAAGCAGATGTGGTACAGGACTTCCGTGGTGGTGCAGTGGTTAAGAATCCACCTGCCAATGCAGGGGACACGGGTTCAAGCCCTGGTCCGGGAAGATCCCACATGCCGCGGAGCAACTAAGCCCATGTGCCACAACTACTGAGCCTGTGTTCTAGAGCCCACGAGCCACAGCAAGAGAAGCCGCTGCAATAAGAAGCCCGCGCACCGCAACAAAGAGTAGCCCCCGCTCCCCGCAACTAGAGAAAAAGCCCGTGCGCTGCAATGAAGACCCAACGCAGCTAAAAATAAATAATAAATTAATTAATTTTAATTAAATAAAAAAGATGTGGTACATATATACAATGGAGTATTACTCAGCCATAAAATAGAACAAAATAATACTGTTTGCAGCAACATGGATGGACCTAGAGATTGTCATGCTGAGTGAAGTAAGTCAGAAAGAGAAAGATATCATATGATATCACTTATATGTGGAATCTACAAAAATGGTACAAATGAACTTATATACAAAACAGAAATAGAGTCACAGATGTAGAAAACAATCTTATGATTACCAGGGTGGAAAGGGGAGGATGGAGGGATAAATTGGGAGATTGGGATTGACATATATACACTATTATATATAAAATAGATAACTAATAAGGACCTACTGTATAGCACAGGGAACTGTACTCAATACTCTGTAATGACCTATATGGGAAAAGAATCTAAAGAAGAAGGGATATATGTATATGTGTAACTGATTCACTTTGCTGTACAGCAGAAATACAACATTGTGAGTCAACTATACTCTAATTAAAAAAAAAAAAAAAAGAGTAGACAAGACTATTACCTGCTTCAACCCACATTCTTTAAACCTCTTCCAGCTCTCTGATCGGAGCCTTTGTCAGCCCCTCATCTGTTATACCTCCCAATCTTTCTATCTACATCTTACCCATCCTTTCCTGCTACTCATTCCATAACCATACCCTCTTGTGAGATCCTCCCGTAGCATGTGATCTCTTTGGAACCTCTGCAGCCTTTGTGTATTCCAGTGTGATGGAAGTTATCACTGGAGGTTAAGTGGTGCCTTTAAGATACGCTGAGTCAACGGACTCTGAACATGCCCCAGGGAGACCCTGAACACTGGAAATCTGCCTGAGCTGCTGGGCGCCCACACCACTTTTGCTACTCAGACACTTACTCTGCTCTCGTTTCTGGTTTCATTTGGGACTTCACATTTCTGATTCCTCCCGTAAGAGTTCTCCATGCTTTGATCAGGCTGGAGAGAGAGTGTGTATGTGCACACACAAGTGCACCAAAGGGGAAACGATAACTGATGGGTTTGCCTTCATTTCTTCTCTTGCCTTCTTGTCCTCAGCTGCCTCTTAAAAATTCAGGTGCGGGACTGCAGGTGTTGAGGGGCTCACACACCTCCATCAGCCCTGCCCCTGGAGAGAGGCTTGGCCAAGGACAGGATGAGCCTGGTGCCTGTGGAGGTACTCTGTGATTGACCTTACAGGAGGGTGTATCATGCTGGAAACCCTGTCCTTGGAGATTTGGGTCTTGTAGCTCCTGCCTTTGTTCCCTCTGCCCTGATTCTGATGGTGATAGGGATCAAATGTATTGCTGGCATCAGTGCTTGCCGATCACTCAAGGATCCTCACAGGACACCTCTGACCCGCAGCCCAAGTTCCATGGGGGTAGTAATAAACTCTTACTGCTTTGGAAGTGCAGCCCTCAGCTCAGACCCTGACCAAAAGCAGGTGATTCTTATCAGAGGCTGAAGGACAGGTTTTACCAGAGTTCCCATGCCCAAACTTGAAAAGCAAGTTCAGCTGCCCCTTACTCCACTCACTTGGGGTTCCATCCTGTTCTTGAGAAAGGGTCAAATGCTCTACCTCTTTAATGACTCTTGAGATCACCGTGTGGCCTGGTGACCACTGGCTGCTGGTCACTGAGGCTGACCAACTACGCTGGTTTCCTGGGACTTGGGATATTCAGTGCTAAAACCAGGAAAGTCCCAAGCAGCCAGGGACAAGTTGATCAGTTCTTCAGAACTCTTGCTGTATTCAGAACCCTTGTAGGTACAGGATAGTTTGTCCCCCGAGACTTGGATGGGGAAGGAGCAAGGAGGACCAGGAATTTTCATGATCACCATGTACCTGGACTGTATTTTAAGTCTTGTCAAAGTGGGATTTTGACAGTTATTTGTAGGTTGAGGACTGTATGACTGGTCCAATTGGGCCAGTCTGAACCAGTCTGGAACAACCAAACTTCCCTCCACCATCCACTCCTTCCTACAAGGTCATAAGGGAAGCTATACTCACTGAGGATGAAGTGAGGCAAAGGGACACTTACTCTGGCTGGCATTTTGGCCCCAAACCCTATCGTCAAACTCCAGTGAACTGGCTTGAGTCACTGATAGGGCTTCCTCTGGCTGAATCAGAACGAAAGCACAAGCCCAAACCTCAGGTCAAACCACGCCAACGTGAGGAAGAGCCGTGCCAGCAAAGTCACCTGTGAACAGAGCCAAAGAAGGAGGCAGGGGTACGTGAGAAAAAGCGTATTTGCCCCAATGCCAAAACCGGGCGGGTCTCATGGCCAGGGCCAGGGGAGAACCAGTTGAGCCTGACACCAGGACCTCTTCGACCCCTCAACCCCCTGCAAGCACTGCCATCCAAAATCAGATAGCGACTGGGTCTCCAGGCCATGCCTTATTTTTCTGGAATCCTTATAGGCACAGGATCCAAAGAGAGACTATGCATGTGCTCTGGGATCTTTAGCTATTTTTAAAGCTCTATCTCTATGTCTGTGGCCCATTAAAATGCTCTGATTTGACCAATTTGTTGAGCTTGCCTCCTTTGCAGGGGGAGATGAGTTTTCCTCTGCTTTGGAAACCATTATTGTGTAAGTATTCACAGGACTGGTGGCTAAGAGCCCCGAGCTTTAGTATTTTTAAAGATATCTGTGACTGGCTTAAGGTGAGACACTGAACTTCTCAGTTTCCTTGCCTATAAAATTGGACTAAATTTTGGGTACTAAGGTTTCTTCCGGCTTTGTGATTCACCTCTCTCTCTCTCTCTCTCTCTCTCTCTCTCTCTCTCTCTCACACACACACACACACACACACACACACACACACACACACACTTACTCTGCATCATTTCTGGATGTTAACTCCAAAAGCCATGCCAAACTATATTAGAGCCTGAGGTAAAAAGGAAAAATCAGTAGTACTTGTTCTCTATTTAAATACTGATACGTTGTTCATGGGTGTTTTTGCATTAATTTGGATTTTAATGCACAATTTAAAATCTTGACTGCTTGGGACTTCAGGCAGTGGTTAAGAATCCGCCTGCCAACACAGGGGACATGGGTTCAATCCCTGGTCCAGGAAGATACCACATGCCGTGGAACTAAGCCCGTGTACCACAACTACTGAAGCCCACACTCCCTAGAGCCCGCAGGCCGCAACTACTGAGCCCATGCACCATAACTACTGAAGCCTGCATGCTCTAGGGCCCGCGTGCTGCATCTGCTGAGCCCCCGTACTGCAACTACTGGAGCCCACACACCTAGAGCCCATGCTCCGTAACAAGAGAAGCCACCGCAATGAGAAGCCCATACACAACGAAGAGTAGCCCCTGCTCACCGCAACCAGAGAAAGCCCAGGAGCATCAATGAAGACCCAATGCAGCCAAAAATAAAAATAATAAAAAAAAATTTTTTTAAGTCATCACCATAGGGAAACTAATGGTCATGACAGATCATTTAAAAATAAATAAAATAAAATAAAATAAAATCTTAGCTGTTGGATTTTTGGTACCCCCTTAAATTGTGTGCCCAAGGCAAGGCCTCACTTGCTTCACCCTAGTTCCAGCCATGTTAGCCCCTCTCTCCCCCTGGGTGATGAGGGAAGAGGGACTGCCACAGACAGGCAGAAAGAAGAGACTAATTCAGCTCGCTCTATGGAGTTACCAGGGCCAGCGGTAAGGGTTATTTTATGATCGGTAACCCACCTATAATTTCCAGTTGTTTATTTTGTTTACCCCAGACTAACAATTCTTTGAGTACGGGGACCCTCATATCTATTTTTTTTTATTCCTGCCCCCTGCATACCAAATGCCCAGCACAGAGTTAAGCACTGAATTATTGGAGCAAAATGACAAGACACACACTGAATTCTAGACTTCACACCCACCCTTCTCTTGATCTTCCAGAATACGACTATCTGTCATTAAAATTAGTTTTAAGTTCAGACAATAAAAACACAAGCAGCTGGAAAACCAGAAACGTAAAACAGTGGCGTTGGCGCAATGTTATCAGATAACGAGAAAGAAATTTGGGTTTTATTCCTCGATTTTTTCTTGCAGAGTCAAGAGGAGCAGAGGGAGGTAAGACCTAGACAAACAAGCCTCATGGGACTGAGATGATTCCAGAACGTGCTCACTCTGAGGAGGGTTACCATTCTTTGACCTAACAAACCAAAGAATGCCTGTTAACCACTGGCTTGAGGTAGGATGTGCGGGAAAACCTTCTAACCGCACTCACCGGGGCTTGGGATGGAGCGCAAAGGACTTAGTATTGCAATAGGATCTGTGAAATGTCTGCATTAGAGGACATTCCAGAGGAATTTTATTTCTTTTAATTAGATGCATTAATAAAGACTAATAGCTATAAAAATGGATACGTGCTGAAGTGCTGGCACGCCTTTATCAAAGTAAATAAGTGACAATTGGCGTTTGGGTGCTATTGTGAGGGAAGGCACTGGACTGTATTCTCTACTTATTTGACCACTAATTGGCTGTGTGCCCTTGAGCAAATCGCTTGCCCTCTCTATACTTCATTTTCTTTATCTGTAAAAGAAGGTGTTGGACTATTTGGTCCAGCTGCTAAGATCCCCTTCTACCTCTGATATTATATAGGAGGGGCGCTATTCAAGGGCTGAGGGAAAGTTTGTTTGTTAAATATTCCCTCCTGTTGTCTTTCTGCCCCGTTGGCCTTTTTTCTTCGGGAGTGTCAAATTCTTAATTAGTAGGTTTCCAACCATGAAGAATACAAAGCTTTACTGTACATCTGGTTTCGGTTTTTTGCTTATTTGTTTTTGTACATTTGGGGAGAATGGAGGTTTACCTTTGAAAGCAGAGAAATAGAGCTCGCTTAGGAAATCAAACTGAAGTCACACCCCCCATGAAAATGAAATGGAAGCATGAAAGGTCCTGAAAATCTGGGACGCCATGCAAGGAAAGAACAAGAACCGTGTTGGTATTTTTTTTTTAAAAGATTCTCATTTTATTTGCAACATCTCTGTGCTTCCTTTGTGGATTGCTCCATCTTTTTCAACTCTACAATGAGCTATTTTAAGACTCTGTTTTCCTTCTCTACAGTAATACTGTTCAGATAGGCAATTTAATTGTCATCATACTTTTTCTTAGTCTTTCAAGACCTTTCATTATGGTGAAATAATTTTAGGCGCACCAAGCACAGATCCATTAAATACATTCCTTATTTCACTAACGAACTATTGTGGGTGGTAAAAATTAATTTCATTCCACCCATGATACTCACATATCTGTTCAATTTTTATAGCTGAGAAATGAAGGTTGCAACTAACTGAAGGCAAATGAGAGTCTCCTCTTAAAATGTTAAGTCTGTTGTTTCATTTATGCCAAGATGTATCCGAAGGAAAAAATCTATAAAAATACTTCACAGAATGAAAATGGCTCAGCAGTTCCAATCTCAGGGCGGACGCTGCAGAAGCTTTCCAGCCTGGATATGCTTAGGAATTAGAAGGCCCCTGTGTTAATGCACTGGAAGAAAATCTGAGCAGATGTATTTAAGCTCATCCCAGTGGGCAAGTCATTTCCACACTTGCATGGTACCAACAATATCAAGGTCCTGGGTTAAATCGCCACTCAGCTCAGCCAACGTCACTCAATTCCACAGCTCAGGCTGTGGCCCTGACACCTCCCTGCCATTTCACACACCCCTGTGGGAGGTCACAAATGAGAAGGGTAGGGGATGTGGAAGGAGTCAGTCAAACCCTTCCCTTCCAAGCTCAGGTCCTACTAACGAGGGCCAAGGAAGCCACCCTGACATTCGAGGGACAACACAGCATAACAGTGATGGGTCAGACCCATTAACTCTGGTTGGAAGGTGAACTGAAAAGGAAAACAGGAATCATCCCATCACACTGACAACAATAATGATCCCATTGGTAAGGGGTGTGGGTGCGGGGGATGTGCCTTTAGAGAAAAAGGGCAAAAGCCAGAGTTCTCTTTAGGGGGACAAGACAAGTGTCACAAGGCAAGAAAGGTCTAAGAACTGTCCCTGAAGATAAACACTTACAGAACCACAGTGCTTCCTTATTTACAACAAGTCCCTTCCAGAGCCAACTCTGATTTACTTAACATCAATGCCTCAGGTAGAAGGAGCAGTGTGCCGATTTTTCTTTAGTCAGATTTAATTCCAGTTTCTGCCTTCAAAGGTGCGCAAACTGCTCCAAAGGGTGCCCCGAGCCTGGTGCTTGAACCCCGCTACTCCTTTTTCCTTCATCTCTTATTCTGCACTTTCTCATTTCTCTCCACCTTTCTTTCTAAAACCCAAATGGTTGACTGACGAGAGGACACGATCACTGATAAGAAGACAGTCAAAGAGGAAACGAGCAAAAAGCCCCCAAGTCACGTCCTGTGGCCCTGACATAAGTACTCAGGAGAGTCTGATGGAGTTCATACCAATGCTGAGTTTAGGGCTTAACAACATAACCAGGAAGATCACTGATGACTTTAAAGAAAAAATGAAGAAAAGGGCAATGAGAAGGCAGTTATATTTTTTCAGTCTATAAAAACCATGATTTCATTGTACTTCCATTTATACACTTACACACACACAACCTGATACCTTTATTTTTTTTTAATATATTAAATGGCAGCGAGCCACGTTAGACTGCAGAGAATTATAAGTGGAGTCTGCCTTAAAAAAGGGAAAAAAGAAGGTTTCTCTCAAGTGACAGTAAATTGGATAAATGCTATTTTTAGATGAAATATATCTAACTAATGTCCAGATGTGGTTCTACCACATGAAGAGAAAAATGAATCTATCTAAAGCACTGAGCTGTACTTGAAAACATTTTGTAAAGATTTCTGGTAATAACGATTTATCATGGAAAGGCTTAGACACATGGTACTGACCGGCAGCCTCTGCAGCAGTTCCCTTGGGAACAACATCTGCACACATGGCTTCAACATGTAGATAATCCCAAGGTTTACATTCCTGATTTAATTGTTACTAACTCTCCGGGCTTGCAACTCATTCTGCTCTCCACAAGAGCAGAAAGGAATAGGGGGAGAAGAACACACGAATCAGGATTTCTGTGCTCAGCCAGTGGGGTCCTCACGTGGCGGGTGTCATGAGAGATCATCTGCTTGTTCAAAGGATGCTGCTTCTGCTCCAGACATTTTTGGACGTCCGACTCATTCACTCAACAAGTATTATTTAAATGACCTCTTTTTTTTTTTTTTGACCTCACTGTGTGGCTTTCAGGATCTTAATTCCCTGACCAGGGATCGAACCCATGCCCACTGCCATGGAAGCTCAGAGTCCCAGTCACTGGACCGCCAGGGAATTCCCCCAACAAATATTATTTAAGTGCCTACAGTCTTCAAGCTGAGCATGAAGTGATGAGCAGAACAAACACAGCCCCTGCCATCATGGTTATAGTCTAGTGGAATTTCTTTTGGCCCAGATTACAAGTTACAAGAGAAAATCAAATCTTATTACTTCGCTGACACAAACAGTGGTGCCGTGTTAGATCATGGTCTTTGCTATTGTGCGTGACCCTGAATAACGTCTGGCCATTTGAAAAGTCAACCCCTGAAATACAGTCACTGAAGATGTTTAAACAATATCATGTTTAACATGATATTGGCTTTAAAATAAGAGTTACAAACAAATCACTGGGCAGTGGCATCATCACTGGAATAAAGGCATGGCCTCTCCAAGTGATTCTCTCTGCTGTTTCTGCTCCTACAAGGGAGTGAGGACATCTGCCTGAGGACAGCAGCAAGGTGGCAGGGAGGAAGCAGCAGCAAGGAGGAAGGTGGAGCAAGTAAGGCAGGTAAAGAATCCCTGGATAGAGGAGGGAGTACAGCTTTCATTGGGGGATAAAAGCAATAAATGAGGGGAGCTTCAGAGCTGAACCCAGCTGCTTAAAAAACCTTGGCCAAGTGTGTAATGGAATCCATCAAAACAACTAGATGGGGAAGCGCAGGAACTGGCCTCACCTAGGGCCGGGGAAGGAAGTAGCTTCATGGGGCCACGGGCGTGTCAGGCACTTCTGCTCTTGGTAGGAGTGGCCACAACTACCTTAAAATCTTCAAGACTGTCCGATTGGCCCCACCATTGTCCCAAGAAGAGGATGAAGCCACCTAAGGATAACTATGTCCTCATTATGGACAGTCAATAAAAGGTGAAGATGGAACAGGGACTAATGACTTTATCTGACATGACTTTCTAATGATTTCTTAAATATCCAGTAGCTATGTGAGGTTGCATACATATGAAAAAATCCTCTCTTTATAACTGACAAATCATATGCTCCATTTTGCAGTTTAAGTGGTTTTCATTTTCTGGTATTAGAGATGGATTTGCATGTAGCCCTCTAAACTCTCCTGCTCCAAGTCTCTCGCGAGTAGCCCACTCTGCAGAGAACAGCTGCAACCTGGGGTGTGCCTCGTAGGCATGAAATCGAGCCGTTGAAGATATCAGGCCTGCGACATCAGTTTCACTCACATTACCCTCTACAGCTCAACTAACCAGGACAGGCCAGAGCTGGCTTCCTTTCCCTCCTCAAGAGCCACCCCACTGGGATAATGTTTTAAGCCAGAAATATACTTATTGTGTGCTTGGGTGATGCTGTTCCCCTGTAGGGACTCTAATGGAGTTGATCTCTTGATCTCTTGATCTCCACCCCAATGCCCTGCTTTACACGGGTGGTTTTAAAGTATACCTCAAGTAAAGCAATTATACTCCAATAAAGATGTTAAAAAAAAAAAAATATACCTCAAATATACATCTATGGGAAAAATAAAATATACCTCAAATATACATCTATGGGATGGCCTGGTGGGTAGGACCAGACTTTCCCACTTGGGTATATACAGAGCTGCTATTTATTTATTTATTTATTTATGGCTGCGTTGGGTCTTCGTTGCTGTGCACGGGCTTTCTCTAGTGGCGAGAGGGGGCTACTCTTCATTGCAGTGCACTGCCTTCTCATTGCGGTGGCTTCTCTTGTTGCAGAGCACGGGCTCTAGAGCTCAGGCTCAGTAGTTGTGGTGTATGGGCTTAGTTGCTCTGCAGCATGTGTGATCTTCCCGGACCAGGGCTTGAACCCGTGTCGCCCGCATTGGCAGGTGGATTCTTAACGATTGCGCCACCAGGGAAGTCCCTAGAGCTGGTTTTTTTTTTTTTTTTTTAAACCAGTTTCTTGGGCTTCCCTGATGGCGCAGTGGTTGAGAGTCCGCCTGCCGATGCAGGGCACACGGGTTCGTGCCCCGGTCCAGGAGGATCCCACATGCCGCGGAGCGGCTGGGCCCGTGAGCCGTGGCCGCTGAGCCTGCACGTCCGGAGCCTGTGCTCCGCAACGGGAGAGGCCACAACAGTGAGAGGCCCGCGTACCACAAAAAAAAAAAAAAAAAAAAAAAAAAAAATCAGTTTCTTAAACTGGTCTCCATGCAAGATTTTGTTAGATAAAACAAAAAATTCGGAGGAGTTTCTATTATACATATTTAAAGAAAAAAAGGTGGGGTGCTTGAAATAGCTATTCTAGACCAAGAGTCAGCAGTCATTTCAACCATATATGGGATGAACAGGGCTAGACAATGGGGTAAGCAAATTCCTTCTGTAGTCTGTTAAACCCAAGGCACGGACAAGAAAGAAAAAAACATGGGAAATCAATAAAAGAAGAGGAAAGTCAGAGAAAGAAAAGGATTAATTGCTGGAGTAGTGGTTTGGGGCCTTTCTCCCCGGAAAATGCACCCTTACACATATTCACATAATACTTTGCAAACCATCCGTCAGGTTCTGCGGACGGTGGAGTCCCTCACCTAGGGCCCAGGTTGAAAATCTCCATGGGAGGCCTCACCCACAGCAACAACCTTCAGTTACCCTATCAGTTACACAGTGTATCTGCTGTGAAGGCAAAATTCTGGATTCTTCATTCTCTTTAATGCCACTCTGATCATTTTTCCTGATTATCCTCATGTGGATGAACCATACCCAAAATTGTGGACATGGGCTTTCAAATATTTCGCTCAGGATTCATCTGATTTAATAGGCTTTATCAGCTACTGTCCAATCCATATCTACAGATCTCTAATCAAAAGAAATAACATAACCTGTCAGCTTCAGGTGAAGTCTGCCACTTGCCAAATGTGTTTCAACACGTCATATCAATAGCTCCCCTTAGAAACATAAACAATTGAGGTTTTTGCTGGAGACATCTACTATTACTTGGTTACTTTAACGGCACTAGCCTCCTGGTGTCATCCTTAGGCCTCGGTGGTTGTTACTGAAACTTTTAATCCACCTTCTCTTTAGAACCCTAAGACCAAGTAATCCACCGAGTCGTTACCCTATCGTGCTTGATCATTACCCAAAATAATCACTGCGTTTCTGGCCATCCGTCCTCTCTTGCACTAACAGAGCAGGGTTTAATTCCAGCACAGACTTTTCCTTCTGAGTTCCAGACTCACATATCCAGTGGCTTATATGTCCCAGACACCTTAAACTCAACATGCTTAAAGCTGGGCTCTTCTTTCCTCCAGATTGACTTCTCCACCTGTCAACTTGCACCTACCACCATATAAACCATGCTTAAGACAAAGTTACTTGGACTTCTTCCTTCTTCTCCGCTCTCACATCCAGTAGGTGATAAGGTCTTAAGGAATCCACCTCCATAGCCAAGCGCTTTCATTCAGGTCTCCATCCTCCTTCTGGATTACTGCAGCAATCCCATCGGACTTTTAGCCCCTCTCCCCTCAAGATGTTGCCAATGACCTTTCAAAATTACAAATCTGATCTTGGAACCATTTCTACTTAAAATCCTTCAGTAGATTCCCCTTGCCTTCAAAATACAAACCAGACTCTTTAGCATGGAATTCAAGGCTGTACCCAAGCTACCCTTCACTCCCCGAGGCCAGCACCCAAAGCTTGGACCCAGTCAACCACGTGCTATTCCTCTGAATAGGAAAGGGTGATCAAGAGGGAAAGGCCATCTTTCCTCTTGCTTAACACCTATGCGTTCTTCAAAAATGCATGGAATGTTGACACTGGCACTATGTTGCTGTTGAATGCACATTTTATCATTTCTAATCCTCCCAACAATCCCCTGGGACTTGCAGAATTTGCTGAAAGTCACACAGCTAATGAGTAGCTAAACAAAGATTCAGAGCCAGGGCTGCTTGATTCCACTGCATACAATCTTTCCATGAAGCCAAGATGCCCCACTTCAGAGCTGCACTCAGATGTCTTCTACAGCCGCACCCCCCCCCCCCCCCGCCCCACATCTGGCCTGTTCTTATAGCGCCCCACCTGGGCTTTCCTCTAACTGCCTCAGTAATATGCAGTGCAAGTGTTCCTGAGTCTCAGTCCTATGTTGTGAGCTTCTAGTTGGCAGAAGTTGGGCCTTTCAATTAGAAAAGAATACCTGTTCACAGAAGCTAAAATTTAACTAATATATCAGACTATGAGTAGACCCACCCCCCCCACCCCCAGTCCAGCTTCTTACAAGTAACCAATGTTAACCTCCTTCTTGTATAACCTTCCAGAAATGTTCATGACTATGGAAATATATGTACAAATACTCTTTCCACCCACAGATGGCTCATACTGTATATACTTCTCTGCAATTTGTTTTTTTTCCTTAAACCTACACCTTAGACATTTTTCTACATCAGTATGTGTAGATCTACATCTTTTTTTATAGAAATAAATTCATGTATACTACTTTCACAATTCATATAAAGGAATAAAACTCACTGTTGAAAGGTTATAAAGTCAGTGTGGAAAAGAAAAATAAGTCTAGCAATGTGCTGTTTACAAGAGAAACACCTAAAACATGAGGCAGAAAGATTAAAAGTCAAGGGATTCACTCCTACACCGTTGGTGGGAATGTAAATTCGTGCAGCCACTATGGAGAGCAATAAGGAGGTTCCGTAAAAAACTAAAAATAGAGCTACCATATGATCCTGCAATCCCACTCCTGGGCATATATCCAGAGAAAACCATAGTTCAAAAAGATACATGCACCCCAATGTTCATTGCAGCACTATTTACAATAGCCAAGACATGGAAGCAACCTAAATGTCCATTGATAGATGAATGGATAAAGAAGACGTGGTACAGAACTAGAACAAAAAATTTCACAATTCGTATGGAAACACAAAAGACCCCGAATAGCCAAAGCAATCTTGAGAAAGAAAAACAGAGCTGGAGGAATCAGGCTCCCTGACTTCAGACTATACTACAAAGCTACAGTCAGCAAGACAGTATGGTCCTGGCACAAAAACAGAAATATAGATCCATGGAACAGGACAGAAAGCCCAGAGATAAACCCACGCACATATGGTCACCTTATCTTTGATGAAGGAGGCAATAATATACAGTGGAGAAAAGACAGCCTCTTCAATAAGTGGTGCTGGGAAAACTGGACAACTACATGTAAAAGAATGAAATTAGAACACTCCCTAATACCATAAAAAAAAAACTCAAAATGGATTAAAGACCTAAATGTAAGGCCAGACACCATCAAACTCTTAGAGGAAAACATAGGCAGAACACTCTGTGACATAAATCACAGCAAGATCCTTTTTGACCCACCTCCTAGAGAAATGGAAATAAAAACAAACAAATAGGACCTAATGAAACTTAAAAGCTTTTGCACAGCAAAGGAAACCATAAACAAGATGAAAAGACAACCCTCAGAATGGGAGAAAATATTTGCAAATGAAGCAACTGACAAAGGATTAATCTCCAAAACATACAAGCAACTCACGCAGCTCAACATCAAAAGAACAAACAACCCAATCCAAAAATGGGCAGAAGACCTAAATAGACATTTCTCCAAAGAAGATATACAGATTGCCAACAAACACATGAAAGAATGCTCAACATCATTAATCATTAGAGAAATGCAAATCAAAACTACAATGAGATATCATCTCACACCGGTCAGAATGGCCATCATCAAAAAATCTACAAACAATAAATGCTGGAGAGGGTGTGGAGAAAAGGGAACCCTCTTGCACTGTTGGTGGGAATGTAAATTGATACAGCCACTATGGAGAACAGTATGGAGGTTCCTTAAAAAACTAAAAACAGAACTACAGTATGACCCAGCAATCCCACTACTGGGCATATACCCTGAGAAAACCATAATTCAAAAAGAGTCATGTACCAAAATGTTCACTGCAGCTCTTTTTACAATAGCCAGGACATGGAAGCAACCTAAGTGTCCATCAACAGATGAATGGATAAAGAAGATGTGGCACATACATACAGTGGAATATTACTCAGCCATAAAAAGGAATAAAAGCGAGTTATTTGTAGTAGGTGGATGGACTAGAGACTGTCATACAGAGTGAAGTAAGTCAGAAAGAGAAAAACAAATACCGTATGCTAACACATATATATGGAATCTTTAAAAAAAAAGAAAAAAAATTTATCAGAAGAACCTAGGGGCAAGACAGGAATAAACACACAGACCTACTAGAGAATGGACTTGAGGGTACGGGGAGGGGGAAGGGTAATCTGGGACAAAGTGAAACAGTGGCATGGACATATATACACTACCAAACGTAAAATAGATAGCTAGTGGGAAGCAGCTGCATGGCACAGGGAGATCAGCTTGGTGCTTTTGACCACCTAGAGGGATGGGATAGGGAGGGTGGGAGGGAGGGATATGCAAGAGGGGAGAGATATGGGGACATATGTATAACTGATTCACTCTGTTATAAAGCAGAAACTAACACACCGTTGTAAAGCAATTATACTCCAATAAAGATGTTAAAAAAAAGTTAAATAAAGTAAAAAAAACAACAAAGAAGATGTCGTATACATATACACAATGGAATACTACTCAGCCATAAAAAAGAATGAAATAATGCCATTTGCAGCAACATGGATGGACCTAGAGATTATCATGCTAAGAGGAGTAAGTCAGAGAAAGACAAATATCATATGATATTGCTTATATGTGGAATCTAAAAAAAAAAGATGCAAATTAACTTGTCTACAAAACAGAAATATACACAGAGACATAGAAAATAAACTTATGGTTGCCAAAGGGGAAAGGAGGGGAAGGATAAATTAGGAGTTTGGGATTAACATATACACACTACTATATATGAAATAGATAATCACCAAGGACCTACTGTATAGTACAGAGAACTATACTCAGTATTTCATAATAACCTACAAGGAAAAAGAATCTGAAAAAGAATATATATGTGTGTGTGTATAACTGAATCGCTTTGCTGTAAAACTGAAACTAACACAACATTGTAAATAAACTATACTTCAATAGAAAAAAGCACAAAAAAGGGGGGAAAAAGACCAATAAAAGGCGAAACAAAACAAAACAATGTTCTAGAGAGCCGTTTAAAAAAAAGTCGAGAGATTCATTGAATAAAAGAATACATGAATCTGTGTGTGTGTGTGTGTGTGTGTGTGTGTGTGTGTGTGTGTGTGTTTAAATAAATAAATGGAGGAGAAGGGAAATTTCTGCCTTACAGAAAAAAACTAACCAGTAAGTATGGGAGGAATGTTGGAAGTAGAAAATTGCCATTTGGCAACCATCATAGTAATAACTGATTCAAGCAAGAATCATTAATTTTTACTAAAGGGTAAACATTTGAGGAATAACAGCTTATTTACAATTGTCTCAAAATCTCTCTCCACAAGAAAGAATGAATTTACAAATTACAAAAGGAAAAATAAGAACTTTCCAATGAAGATATTGACAGGCACCACCCTAACCAAGTGATCTAAATTAGCAGCACAATTAATGTGCACATCATCTGATATCAAGCACTAAGAAGGACACAGCATTACTTCTGGGGTAGTTCTGTCAAAATATAAAACCTGAATATCATCATGAATACCAACTCAAGAGACATTCTGCAAAATAACAGGCCAGATCCTTCAAAAATGTCAAGTTCATGAGAGACAATGAAAGCACTAAGGAAGCATTTCAGATTTAGGGTAGCTAAAGAGATGTAACAACAGAATGCAACCTGTGATTCAGGACTTTCTTTTGCTATAAAGGACATTACTGGGACAAATCTCAATGGCATTCCAAAATTACAAATCTGATCTTGCAACCACTTCTACTTGAAATCCTTCGATAGATGTCCTTTGCCTTCAAAACATAAAGCAAACCTGTTAGCATGGAATTCAATACTCTCCGTAACCTGTCCCATCTGTAAATACTTCGGTATGTATCTCTAAGCAATGACTTTCTTGTTGTTGTTAATGTAGCCATAATTTCAGCCAGGGCTGGATGTGGGAGCTATCAGAGACCCAAGCAGAGCCTGTGTACCAGCCCCCACCATCTGGAAGCACAGGGGTGCCCTTGCTATAGATGAGCTGAATTCTGGATCTCTAAGAATGATGCTAGTTGGTACTTTTAACCCCCCTTCCCTCCAGGTGATTACAGTGTGTAGTTGGCCCCTGCCAACCTCTCCATTCTCCTCTCCCACCCTCCACTGTTGAGCTCTGTGAGATCACAAACCATAATTCTGGGGACCCTCAGTCTTTTTTTTTTTTTAATATATTTTAATTTATTTTTCATTTTTGGCTGCATTGGGTCTTTGTTGCTGCACACAGTCTTTCTCTAGTTGCGGCGAGCAGGGGCTACTCTTCGTTGTGGTATGTGGGCTTCTCATTGCGGAGGCTTCTCTTGTTGCAGAGCACAGGCAGTAGGCATGCGGGCTTCCGTAGTTGTTGCACGTGGGCTCAGTAGTGTGGCTCACGGGCTCTAGAGCTCAGGCTCAATAGTTGTGGCACATGGGCTTAGTTGTTCCACGACATGTGAGATCTTCCTGGACCACAGCTCGAACCCATGTCCCCTGCACTGGCAGGCAGATTCTTAACCACTGCGACACCAGGGGAGTCCCATCTGGTTCCTTTTTTTTTGCGGTACACAGGCCTCTCACTGTTGTGGCCTCTCCCATTGTGGAGCACAGGCTCCGGACGCACAGGCTCAGCGGCCATGGCTCACGGACCCAGCCGCTCCGCGGCATGCGGGATCTTCCCGGACTGGGGCACGAACTCATGTCCCCTGCATTGGCAGGCGGATTCTCAACCACTGCGCCACCAGGGAAGCCCCATCTGGTTCCTTTTTGCTTAATAATTCCTTATTCAATTCATCTCTCCCCTTCCACATTTCACTATAAGTATTCAGGAGGAACCAAGCTCTTCCTTCAATAGTTTCCATAGAAATCTCAGCTAAGCATCCAATTTTATCATTCACAAGTCCTACCTTCCACAAAACACTAGAACACAGTTCAGCTAAGTTCTCTGCCAAATTATAACAAGGATCACCTTTCCTCAAGTTTCCAAACACCTGTTTCTCATTTCTGTCCCAGATCTCACCAAAATCAATTGTAACATATTTCTAGCGTGCACCTCAAAACTCTAGCCTTTACCCATTACCCAGTTCCAAAGCTGCTTCTACACACACAGGTGTTTGTTCCAGCAGCACCCCACTTCTCCGTACCAAAATCTGCTTTAGTCAGATTGGGCTGCTATAACATAGACTGCGTGACTTAACCAAAATTTATTTTCCCACAGTTCTGGAGACTGGAAGTCCAAGGTCTAAATACAACAGGGTCAGTGTCTGGTGAGGGCTCTCTCCCTGTGTTGCAGAAGGCCATCTCTTGCTATGTCCTCACATGGCAAAGAGCAAGCAATCTCTCATTCACTCTTCTTCTTATAAAACCAGTAATCCCATCATGAGGGCCCCACCTTCATGACTTCATCTAACCTTAATTCCCTACCAAAGGCCTCATCTCCAAATATTAACACATTGGGGGTTAGGGTTTCAACATATGAATACAGCTCACAGCATTGTCTAAAATTTTTCTGTCTTGCTGGGCTGCTCCTTTTCCAATCCTTTGGGTAGAGACAGCAGGCTTTTGTTGAGGTTTCCTTGTCTGCTCCTATTGGCATTTCCAGTTTGCAGGCTTTCTTCAGCTCCAAGTCTGGGGTGTATGAGGAAAAAAAGAAAATCCAAGAAACTCACCGCCATATTGTTTTTCAGGTCCCGAAGTCCCTAGCCATTCTGCCTTTTCTCCACCTTTCAGAGTCTTCTTTTGTTTTCTTTATAGTGTCCAGTGTTTTCAGTTATACTTAGTGGAAAGAATAAGGAGAAGTATATCTACTCTACCTTCCCTGTTATTCTTTTAAAGAACTCTACTAGGGACTTCCCTGGTGGCACAGTGGTTAAGAATCCACCTGCCAATGCAGGGGACACAGGTTCGTGCCCTGGTTGGGGAAGATCCCACATGCCACAGAGCAACTAAGCCCGCGAGCTACAACTACTGAGCCCACGTGTCGCAACTACTGAAGCCTGAGCACCCAGAGCCCGTGCTCTGCAACAAGCCACCACAATGAGAAGCCTGTGCACCACAATGAAGAGTAGCCCCCCACTCGCCACAACTAGAGAAAGCCCGTGTGCAGCAATGAAGACCGGATGCAGCCAAAAATAAATAACTAAATAAATAATTTTTTTGAAAGAGCTCTATTGGAGGGCTGTGCCAGTTTACTGATGACCATTCAGGGTTGGTAATAAATGTCATTTTTTCCTACTGAAAACAATGCTGCAATAAACAAGGGAGTCGACTGTTGGAGTTTTGCTTGCTTTTCATTCCTCTATCACCAGGGCTCAGTAGTGCCAAGCCACATAGCAGGTAAGTAATGTTTATTGAATGAATAACTGCATTGACTGAACGGCTTCATTCTTTACCTCGTGTGCCCTTAAATGCATCGAAGATTCTTACCACTTAAAAACCTCAACAATTCGAACTGAGCTGACTAAAAATTAGCTTATTAATTGATAAAGACTTGATCTATGCCTTCTCCATCAGTTGTTGCACTTTATGACTGAAAGAACTTAGCTTTCTAGGTATGGGAGCAAATATGATTAGAAGGAAATTCATCAAAACAAAATCCCAATGTGAACTCTGGGATTACGGGTGATTTACGTTTCCTTACCTTCTAAGTTTTCTACAATGATCACACTTTATATCTGAAAAGAGTAAAACAGTAAGTTATTCTTAGAGTGAAAAGCTTTTAAAACCCAATGGCCTGAAGCTGTGGTCATCGGTGGAGGGTCTGGAGTCTCCATAAATAACATCATGCTGTGGGTATATTTACTGGTCATCCTGGCCCTGCATTAACTTGGAAATAGATATGGGAGCATAAGTGAAATGTATCACTTCACCAAAAGCATCATGGCATGTAAGGGAGACAGGCCTACAGGTAAACGCACAGAAGGTTCACACAGCTGTACCCGGTGTCGGTCAGATGAGTGAGCAACTTGGGTGGCAGATGAATGATAAAAGCTGAGATTTGTTGAGCCCTTACCTCATGCCAGGTACTGTCCTGGGTGCTGTACATGAAGCGATGGCCTCAAAACAACACCTATTCTGAGATGAGAAGGTGGAGGCAGAACTGCCTTATGTGATTGCCCTAAGTCACACAATGCAAGCAGAGGAGCTAGGATTCAAAGCACAGGAAGCATGGCTTCAGAACCCAAACTCTGAATTTCAAGGGTGTCAAGATCTCCTCTGCTCTAAAAATATCTCCTCCTCCAGCTGTTTCTTGATTTGTCACACTTGCCAAAAGCAGCATTAAAGTGCTTCTGAAAGAAGGGTAGATGCGACGAATCTTGTCCATGGGAGTTCTGTGTGGGCACGCACATCCCCATGGCATTTCCCTGCTGGCTCACTACCGACTTGCCACTCCCACTGTTTCTGGAACACACCCCATGATTTGCCTTCACTCTTAGCTTTTGACCATTACTAGACCTTTGCCTTTGGAATGGGTCCCGGCCACCTCATCAGCTGCACATCACACCTCCTCGGGTCCCATCCTTAGGTTCTGGTCTAGCTGCTTCTCATATTCATTCACATATTTAGTCCCTCTGCTAGGGGTTGACAATATTGGATTTATTTCTCTGGTTTTGGTCCCTGTGAAAACATAGTATTCCTAGCGAGATGCACCAAGTCTCATTAGTATTTTCTCCAGTAAACTCACGCTAAGGCATAATTACCTGGGCCAGAAAATAAGAGGCTATGAATCTGTTAAAAATGGAAGGGATGATTTTGATGATGATGTTGGTTACTTGAGTGATACCTGTGAGGTTCTAGACCCTTCACATGTATTGTCTTCTATAATCTTCACAGCCTTGGCAATGATAGTTCCCTTTTACAGATGGAGAACAAAAGGCTCAGAGAAGTTAAATAAGATTATATAGGCGAGACTCAAATCCAGGTCTGTCTGGTTTGCAAAACTAGAGTTCTTCCCCCATTTCTGTGCTTGTACACGGGGGTGGAGGATTGGGAAAAGGAAGTAAAAAGTTGAGGACTCCATGTACTGTCTATATATACAAATATACTGCAAGCCCATTACTGGGCATCATCTACCAGTTTTTTGGCCATTAAGAGACATTCAGTGGCTCACAAACTTTAGGTGATATATTTATACACACACACACACACACACACTATATATATATTTCTTGAAAAATAAGAATGATATCCTGCCAAGAACCACTGCGGGAAAAAATCTAAACAAAATTGACTCTGCCCAATGAATTAGAACACTGACTTCAGTGCGTAATATTTCTTCTGTGCCTTCTAAATCATTTTTGCAGAAAACTAAGTTCATATTTCACATTTGGGAAGCAGAGATTTCTATTTCTATCTGGTGTTTCCAAGGCCTGAGCTAAACAGTATGGGGTTGTATTTGTTTGCTCTAGCCAGTGGCTCTCAAAGTGTCATCCATGGGCCTCGGGGATCTCTGAGACCCTTCCAGGGACGCCCACAAAATTAAAACTCTTTATAATAATACCAAGATGCTATTTGCCTTTCCTCTGTGTTGAAATTTGCACTGATATTAAACAACGGTGGGTGAAACTTCTGGTGTCTTAGCATAAATCAAGGCAGTGGCACCAGACTGTACCAGTATGAAAGGTTCATTGATTTTAGAGAATGGAAAGACAAGCCACAGACTGGGAGAAAATATTTACAAAATGCATATCTGATTAGAGACTAGTATCCAAAATATACAAAGAACTCTTAAAACTCAACAACAATAACCCAATTAAAAAATGAGTAAAAGATCTCAGACACCTCACCAAAGAAAATACAGATAGCAAATGAGTACGTGGAAAGATGCTCAACATCACATGTCATTAGGTAATTGCAAATGAAAACAATGAGATACTACGATATACCTATTAGATGGCTAAACTTTTTTGAAAAAAACAAAACTGATAATACCTAATGGTGGCAGGGATGTGGAACAACAGGAAATCTCGTTCATTGCCGGTAGGAATGTGTAATGGTACAGCCACTTTGGAAGAGAGCCTGGCAGTTTCTTACAAGCCTAAAATGAACATAGTCTTACCAGAGCACCTAGCGATCAAACTCCTTGGTATCTACCCAAATGAGCTGAAAACTTATGTCCACACAAAAACCTGCACACAAATGTTTATAGCAGCTCTGTTCATAATTTCCCCAAGCTGAAAGCAACCAAGATGTCCTCAAAAGGTGAATAGATAACAAACTGTAATACATTCATCAATGGAATATTACCCAGCTATAAAAAGAATTGAACTCTCAAGGCATGAAAAGACATAAAGGAATATCAAATGCATATTGCTTAGTGAAAGAAGACAATCTGAAAGGGGTGTATACTGTATGATTCCAACTGTAAGATGTTCTGGAAAAGGCAATACCATAGAGATCATAAAAAGATTAATAGTTACCAGAGGTTCGGGGGGAGAAGAGAAGGGATGAGTAGGTAGAGCACACGATTTTTAGGTCAGGGAAACTATTCTGTATGATACTGTCATGGTGGATACATGACATGAATTTGTCAAAACCCATAGACCTATATGCCACAAAGAGTAAACTCTATTGTAAACCATGGACTTTAGCTAATTATAACATACCATTACTGGCTCATCAATTGTAACAAATATACCACACTAATGCAAGACGTTATAACAGAAGAAACTGAGAGGGAAAAGGGTTTACGGGAACTCTCTACTACTTGCTCAATGTTTTGTAAACCTAGAACTTCTCTAAAAATGTCTGTTCGTCTAAAAAATAATAAACGTCCACTGATAGGATTTCAGATTCCTCATTAAACTAACCTTTAAGAAGCTACCACTTGTTGAGTCTGGTTTTGGTGTTCAAAGAAGAATATTCATAATTATTTGAAAAGGCTGTTAAAATACTCTTTTCCAATTACATATCTGTGTTGGGCCAGATTTTCTTCATCTGCTTTAACCAAAGCAACATATCACAACAGATTGAATGAAGAAGCAGATATGAGAATCTTCTTTCTATTAAATCACACAAAATCTAAAAATAATCCCTCTTCTCACTAAATTTTTTTAAGAAAATAGTAATTTTTCTCTTGAAATGTTATGAATGTTACATGCAATGTTTAAGTTATTTTAAAACAAATAAATATTTTTATATATATTTTTAAATGGTCTCAGTTTGCATTTCTTATACAGTAAATACTGATAGATATAGTCCACACAAATGAAAGCTCTTTGGGGTCTTCAAAAACATTTTGAGAGTATAAAGGGGTCCTGATGAAGTGAGAGAGTAGCATTGACCTATATACACTACTAAATGTAAAACAGATAACTAGTGGGAAGCAGCCGCATCGCACAGGGAGATCAGCTCGGTGCTTTGTGTCCACCGAGAGGGGTGGGATAGGGAGGGTGGGAGGGAGATGCAAGAGGAAGGGGATATGGGGATATATGTATACATGTAGCTGCTTCACTTTGTTGTACAGCAGAAACTAACACAACATTGTAAAGCAATTATACTCCAATAAAGATGTGAAAAAAAAGGGAGGGGTGGTCCTGAGAACAAAAAGTTTGGGAACTGAGGCTTCGGGCCTATGTGGTCTGACTAAACTTTAATTTTTAGGCTATTTTCTGGACCATTTAACAAGTGATGTACTAATAGCAACTGCATCTAATAGTTAGTTAAGCGGAAGCTGCCAATCTCCAGAAAGTGGCCATCAGGGCTGTCCGGGCATATGCAAAAAAGATATGTATGCTAAGCGTATCTTTTTTCAAGTGTGAATTTGGAATTTGTTCAATTTTCATTCTTCTGTTATCTTCCTTTATAATGAAACATTGCAAAGAATATAATAAAACATGAAGATAAATAAAAAAACAGTGCAAGTCAAATTTATGGTGTGGGAACATAAGGCTTTGCTATTACAGCTTTTAATGGCAGATAGTTTACAATAAACATTGGGCTTAGCCTGGTAGAAAATAGTCACAGACAGGAGGTAATTACTTGTCCATCTCCAAGCATCAGAAGCTCTGGAGTCCCTCCAGCTGAATAATGTAGATCTGCCAACTGTCACTCACTTGGACTAATGCTTTTTTTGGTGGTTGTTTTAATTAAATTGGAAAAAAAGAACATAAGATAAACCTCCCTCTGAAAGTGCTAAAATTCCACGGATGGATAAATCCATGGCCCATCCTTTTGCACTGTCTTTATTAGTCTTGAGTAAATCACAGAGGCTCCCATAAATAGAGTCACAGAGGGGAATGGAATGTATATGGTGTTAGAAAGGGCTTGTTACCAGCAAATCTGAATATTACAGTGACGGTTCTATAAACAGTAAGAGAAAAACAGCTAGATCCCCATACAGATAACAAGAATATAAATGGACCTTTTAACGAGCTTTGCATCATCACATATGAAATAATAAATACACCCAAACAGAGATAAAAAGAGGAAGAGCAAAATTATGCGAAAATTCTGTCGTTAAGATTTGTGGGCAGCCTGGCTCAAAATAGAAACGAAGCAGCTTTCCAAAGACTCGAAGGTTTTAGATAAAGAAAATACCATCGCTCTAATTCTTGTTTAATCTTGTTGCCTTCAGATTTTGTCAGAAACTCTTACCCACCTCTGGTTATTTGAGGACAGGGGAACTGTTCACAGAAATATACCTGAAACACAGTCTCACAAGTAGAAATTCTAATTTTAAGCCTTTTACATTTAAAAAAAGAACCATGGCAAAATTCAAGGTTATGTGTAAGGAGGATAGCCAAGATACAAATGCCATGCATATTCTACGTTAATCTCCAATGTGCTTCACAAATAACTTACATTTATCTTTGCTATATACTTTGGATTAAAGGGTAATTTAGCATCAATTCTTAAGTTGTTAACGAGAAAGCCTTCAGGTGTTATTAATATCTTCGATTATTTGAAATCAAGAGCTCTTGAAGTCACACTGTGTTTTTAGCCGGGATGTTTTCTTCTTGAAATAAAGAATAAGGGTAAGAGTCATTCTAATTTTTATTTGGATTATCATTTCATTGGCTAAGAGGTTGCCCCAGGACTTCAATGGAAACTTCCATTTCATTTCACAGTGAATGAAAACATTTTTCCTTACACAGCCCTGCATAGCAGAACTAGCTTATCCCATGGCAATGCTAATAATAGCCTGACTTGTTATATGTTCAAAAAGAATTTAAAAATAAATAATGCTAGATCTTAGGAACCGTAATGATCTCTACTTTCAATTTCTTATGAAAATGTATGACATGTCACAGGTGCCAAACCCAAAAGAAGTAATGTGGACGGTGAGAAAATGAATAAAATTTAAAAAGAAACTGAGGTACTGAAACGGCGCAAGACCCTATTGTCCTTCCCCACACCCACCCCGCAACCCCCGTCTTCCTCCTGCCTTTTGTCTGTAGAAGAACTTTAGCCAAAGAATAAGTTTAATCAGAGAAATGAGAAAATACAGAAGCAAAGGAAAGCAAACTGGACAAAATAATAGTTTAGTCATTAAGCAAAGTCAAGGACCTTTAGTTCCTCCTCAAGGGCTATAGATAATATTCGGAGCCATACCCTTTGAGCTGTTTTGTAGCTACTGAAACTCCCACCAGGTGGAAGAAGTTAACTACATGATGACCAGACTGCAGCCATGACAGGAGCTGCCACCATTCCGAGAACTGGCCTCAAGGAAACAGGAACAAACCGACTGTGGAACTGAAGACGAACTGTCCTTAAAACAATCAAGGTGATGTTGATCAGACCAACACGTGACCAATTTCAAAATGACTGTCAGAGCTGGCTGTGCTGTCTCTGCATGTAGCCCCCTCCCTCCTCCAAAGGCTCTTGCCCACTGGTTGTCGGGGGTGGGGGGGAAGAGGGCACGGGGAGTCGGCCTTTGGACAGGAGTCCGAGCACCCCAGCCCCTTGCCGGCCTCTGAAATAAAGCAAACTTTCGTTTCCACCAAGCTTGACTCTTTACTGTCTTCAGAGCCGTGAGCAGCCGGACCCCACTTTTGGTAACGGTACTACTTTTCTACTAGTTTTCGTTCTGGTGCTGATGCTTGCTTTCAACAGCTTCACAGGGTCAGGGCAAAAGTAAGCATGATGGCATGAGACCAACACTTTGTAAACCAATAAGACTCAATATTGAGTATTAAGAAGTCCTAGATTTAACTACAAGTTTGCACTCGGAACGCTTACAGGTAGAAGAGACCTCATGAATGGACTTTATCTGACCTTTACAGTGTTTTTCCAAAAACTGAATTGGTTGCCGACATTCACAAATCAGGATATTTCACAAAAACAGAAATAAACAAAGACCTACATTTCTGTCTTCGGAGCAACTGAGCAATCAGCAGTTCTGGCAACACAGCACCAACGTTGCTGCACCCTGGCAGAGGGACAGGAGCTGGGCCTTGGCGGTTCTCCTCCCAGGGGCTCAAGAGTTCCCCCAGCCCACTTTGCGCATGTGCACGTGCACTTCCTGCTTGGCGTTTGGCTATATTTGCATGTGAGGCCCCTTTGGATGAAACTTGCTCCACCTGTGAGTCAGTGAAGACGCCTGATCAGACTCCGGTGTTAGCTTCTCCTGGGTTCCTCCCTATCCTTTCCAATAAAATCCAGTATTCACTGTAGAGTTTCAGATCCTGATTGAATCTAAAAGGAGAGGCATTTAGGGCCATTGCTCCAGATCAGAATCACTTCCAAGTTATCACTGATCTGGAGATTTTCTGGGAAATAAGGACTCAGAGCCTTTACTGGAAGTGTTTGTCTAATCTAGGTTGAGCTGGGTAATGTATCTCGATTCAGAGCAAGAGTAATTCTGGGACCAAACAGGAAAAAGACTGGTGATGGAGGTATCATTGAAACGTCTCTCTGTATACGAGGTGGGGAAGAGAAGAATTCCTGGATTCTGGACCCCACGCTGCCTCTAACAACCTGTGTGACCTGAGGTGAGTCACTTCATCCTTAGCCTCTGTTTCTTCACCTAAAAAATGAAGGGGATGTTTCTGCGGTTCAGAGCCCAGGCCATACATTAGAATCACCTGGAGGTTTTTTTTTTAATACTGATGGTCCAGATCACCTGAGTCTGATTCTCTGCGATGGGGGTCCAGGAATCAGTATTTTCCTGACACTCCCCTCTGTGATTCTGAGGTACAGATAGGGAAACGGTGCAACATTGTCTCCAAGGGGAGACATGATTCCACCGGATCTCCAATTTTCCTTCCCATTCTCCAATTTTGTGGTCTCAGGCATTGGGTGTGGGTGCTAGGAGAATAGCCTTTGTTCTGTTAATTTCTCCTTTATGTCGGATTGCTGGCAAAGGCTATCCATTCCACCCTTAAAAAAATTTTTTTTTTCATTAAATCACTAAAAGAAGCCCGGACTAGAAGCCCCAATTCTAACACCCACTCCCTTAAATTCACTCTCCACAACCTATTCAGGGATCACTTGTTCAAGGGGCACTGATTCTCATATTGTAAATATTTTTATCCTGGAGAAGGTATTGAAATTGTTGCCATTTAAAGATACCAAGATGCAGCCACTATGGAGAACAGTATGGAGGTTCCTTAAAAAACTAAAAATAGAACTACTATATGATCCAGCAGTCCCCCTCCTGGGCATATATCCAGAAAAGATGAAAACTCTAATTCAAAAAGACACATGTGCCCCAGTGTTCATAACAGTACTACTTACAATAGCCAAGACACGGAAGCAACCTAAATGTCCATCGACAGATGAATGGATAAAGAAGATGTGGTACATATATACAGTGAAATATTACTCAGCCATAAAAAAGAATGCAATAATGCCATTTGCAGCAACATGGATGGACCTAGAGATTCTCACACTAAGTAAGCCAGAGAAAGACAAGTATATGATGTCACTTATATGTGCAATCTAAAAAAATGATACAAATGAACTTATTTCCAAAACAGAAACAGACTCACAGACATAGAGAACAAATTTATGGTTACCAAAGGGGAAAGCGGGGGGGGGGGATAAATTAGGAGTTTGGAATTAACAGATACACACTACTATATATAAAATAGATAACCAACAAGGACCTACTGTATAGAACAGGGAACTTTATTCAATGCCTTGTAGTATCTATAATGGAAAAGAATCTGTATTTATATATGGATCACTTTTCTGTACACCTGAAACTAACACAACATTGTAAAACTATATTCAATAAAAAAAAGATACCAAGAGCTTCACAGTATAATAAGGTAACTGCCAGCCACACCCTCTGCATGAACACCTGGAATGTGACGAGTCCCGATTGAGTTGCACTGGAATTGAAAAATATACATTGAACTTTGTGTATTTAGTACCAAAAAAGTAAAATATCTCATTAATAATTTTTATGTCCATCACATGTTGAAATGACAATGTTTTAATATAGTGAGTTTAATAAAATATATTATTAAAATTAAATTCCCCTGTTTGCTTTTACCTTTCTAAATATGATTACTAGAAGATTTTAAATTACTTAGGCTGCTCCCATTATATTTCTACTGGACAGTGCCGATTAAGAGGTGTCCACTTTCTGAAACTTCCATTGAAGCTTATAGTGTTTAAAAGAAGAATGAACTCCTCAGAATGAACTAAGTTGGGGTCTGAAAAACATTTTATTTCCAGTCTTTACTGCCCAGGCTCCTACAAGGGGACGATTCTTAATAGAACCTACACAACTTCATCTGGATGGGGATACACAAATAAACTCAAAAGCAGTGCTCTGGCAACAGGACACTCTTGTACAAACAGGGCCCTTGGGAGAATCCTAGTGGAAAACTTCAAGGGAGAATGATGTGGAGGTTAGTGGTCACTTCCTCCTTCCTTCCACCCAACATTAGGAATATAATTTCACTATATGTACCGGTCCACGATGCTTTCCCCGTTCATGCACTCACGTGAGTTCTGTCCTGAAGCCGGAAAAATGCAAACCATAAAGAATGAATTAAACAAGTGAGTGCATTTGGAGGGGACAGCATCTGTAGGTCCCACTCACAGCAACTTTGTTTTTCATCACTGGTGTCTCAAACGCTTCAAAGCAGTTGTTTCTGCAGCCTTGTGGGATTTCCAGCCAAAAGGTCTCAGATTAGCAGTAATCTGGCTCCCACCCTTGCCTTATCATGCAGCCACAATAGAGGGCAGGGAGGGAAAAACATGTAAGACTGAATGGAAAAACAAGGCCAGCTTTAAGTGCAGAAAGAGCAGGCAACTATCCAGAATCTGGGAATTCAGAGGTGCCAGGAGCGCTCCAGCACACTCAGGAAAATTTTGTTCCGTAGCTGGCCGAAGCTCTTTACCCTTAAGGCTTTGAAGCCTGGTAAATGCACGTGCTCCCAGGTGTCCCCCATATTATTCATTCCTACCTTAACGTGAATACCTTTTAGGTGAGCTCGATTTGATAAATATTGATGGACCACCACGTGCAGCTGCCCTAAGCAGAATTTGGTAAGACAGGGAGGGAAAGGAACGTGGGGGAGGGAGGAAAAGGGCAGAGACGGAAGGCAGGGAGAGCTGACGGACGTCCTCTAGCTCTGCCGGCGCTGTGAGAAATTCTTCCGCCAGAAAGGACTGGCGCACCGGCAGGCAGCACTGAGTGGGACCTCTAGCAACACTTGGAGGTACTTCGTTCCTCGCAGTGAGAGCCTTCCGTCTTTCCATCTCCCCCTCCCAGTCTCCCAGGCCCACACACTCCTCTGCTGTGGGGCTTGCTCCATCGTCTTACTTTCCTTCCTCCCGCGCAAGCACAAAGACTGCGTCTTATTCCTCTAAGTCCGTGGAACCTAGCACGGCACTTGGCACTTAAGTGCTTAATAAATGTTTGATGAATGAATCCGTAACGGCACCGCCCTGCCTCATGGTGGGGGGAGGGGCGGGGGCCGGGGTACCAGGAGAATCTATCATCCTGCTGGTGGCACTCGGTTCCAAACCCCTGCATCAAACTCTGCCTGTGTTTCTCAACTCTGGACACAACATTCTGAAACAAAGACAAAGGGGAAGAGGCCTGAGACAGGTCGGGGCATGAAGATACCGCCGACTATGTGCTCACATACCTATTGAGATGCTGCCAGAACGTTGCTTGGCCTTTTCCCGTGGACACTTGTGTTACTGTTTTATCCCTGACCTCAGTAGGTTTTTTTAATGAGAAAAAAGCATTATTATGACTTGTTTTGCTCTATCCTGTATCAAAGTAAATAAAAAGCAGAGTATCTCAAAACCCTACCCCCCCATAGTAGATTATTCTACTTTTTAACAAGCTGACTCATCACCGTTTTCCAGCACTTGTGATGTGCAGCATGTGAGCGCCTGGCACTCAGAAAGCCCACGGTTCCAGTAACAGTTGTGTGGCCTTGGATAAGGGACACAGGGAGACTCTTTGTCCTCTGGTTTCTTCAGTGTATTAAAGGAGATAATGGTATATTCAATGGGTATGAAAAAAGCTTAACATTCGTCTGCACGAAACTCTTTGAAATGCATGAAGGGCCCTACAGTGTATAAATATAACACTTGCCCTATAGTGTTCACTTAGAACCCTTGTCCGAACATTTATAAAATCTCTCTGTGGATGTGTACACACACACACACACACACGAATATATTTAAAATTGCTTAATTGCTTTTAAAGTTTTAAAGTAAACACACTGAAATGATTATAAGGCATCTGTACAGTGTATCCAAAATGCAAGCCTGCCACGATAAGAGCTATTTGAGAAGCTAAATCACATCAATTCAAGAATAGCAATGAGCCAATTGCTGAAATACTGCATTAGCAGCAGCCTCTGACCCCATATGAGGCCAACCAAACGCTTTTTCCTCTCTTTGTAATTTAATCATTTTCAGTTAAATTAATTTCTTAAAATCCACTCAGATAAGCTGCCTGTGTTAAACACACACACACACCCCTCCAGGTGTAGGTGAAATAAAGGACAAACCGCACCCTAGTTGTGACTCTCTCCCTCTGCTTGATTTTGGTAATGGACAATATCCTGTTCCTTTTTTCTCTATCTGAAAGAATTTTCCATAACTTCTTCCTGCTAATGTGTGACGTCAAGGGCCCCCAATCCCCCAAGATAGAGACCCAGTCAGCATAATACAAAACTATGAAAATGCAGCCGTAAGAGACCCCACTGTGTCTCTGGCTTTTTTTTTTTTTTCACGTTTTAAAAACCGAACACACACTAACTGGCTCGGAAGGTGGTTTTGTAAAGGTAGCAACTTTGAGAAGAGTGCTGACAAGCCCGCCCTGCACGTTTGTGCTCGGGCTTGCTGGTGGAGCATATTCCACACACATCCAGGAATTTGTTTGAGGACTGAGCGTGGTTTAGTCATGTTTTAAGAATGTTCTCTCATTATCCTGACTCAGAGGGTGCAGCGAGCCAAGAAGGGAGGCCGCCCAGTGATACCTTCTGTTCCATCTGGTTTTCAAGAACTGCCTTCCGTGGTCCTGATGCCCATGGACTGATGTCACCGAGGTTCATTCCTTCACATGTTCTTTTCACAGGGCTCGAGCAAGAGAGCTTTTTCCTGTTGATGTGTCTAAAACTGAGTGACCTCGGGTTGGGCTGGCTGAGGGAGGGGAGAGGTGAGGGGAACCAGAGAAGTCTCTAGCCTGGAAGGAGAGGAGAGAACCAGGGACCAAAATGACCAGCCAAGAAATTTGTTTGGGAAAATAGAAATCTAAGAGCTGCAGTTTGGCAAGGTACTCTGACTCTTAATGAGAAAGGCAGAGGGAGAAGAGAGGGAAAATGGGATGAGGTGGGCAGGGGGAAGATGAGGAAGGAGAGGAGGAGGAAAGCAAGACAGGAAGAAAGAGGCAGGAGGAAAAGGAGCATGACTCAGTGTGGGACAGAAATGCATCTCTAAGGGACATCGTGAAGAAATGCACTGAAATGAGATTGGAAGCTGAAAATCAGGATATACTACCCAATATGGGAACTCTGGTCTTGTCAGTGTCCTGGAAATAGGAGAAATAGCTCTAATAATTCATCTTTAATCATCGTGTGCCACTGGCCAAGCACATGCTTGAATGACATTTTGAAGTTTCCTCAACGGCTGGAATAGGCATCAAGTGGTCACATTTACCAGTTCTGGCGAGGGAACCTCCTCACAGGTGTCCACATGATATGGCAGACACGCACATGCACACACACACACGCACATGCACACACACACACAAACACATGCACACACTTGCACACACCCGTGTACACAGGCACACGTGCTTTAAAAACCACCCCATGGCTTTCCACTGTACTTAGAATAAAATCCAACCCTAGATCTTGCAACCTCACCAGCCTTCCCTCTCAACAGTTTTCCAGCCATACTGGCTTCTTTTCAGCTCCTCGAATCCCCTGAGCTCTCTCTCACCTCAAGACTTTCCCAACGTTGTTTGCCCCACCTGTGCCCCTTCTCCACCCTCCGAGAGCTGGCTCCTCTCCATCCTTTGGGTCTCACCAGAGAGGCCATCTTTGACCACTTTCTCTAAATAGGTTCCCACCCTCCCCTTTGCCACCCCCAATATTCTCTCTCACTGCACCCTATTCGTGTCCTGGTGCTAATTACCATTGTCAGCATGTATTTACTGATTTGTCTACATGTAAATTGTGCTTGACACCTACCACTCAAAGATTTGTTAAGTGAACAGACAGAATGTTCTAGATTTATTTGTTTGGGGTGCACAGCTTGGAACACTGGCAGCAGTCCCAAGTAATCCACCTTCAGTGTCCCCTCCTCCTCCCCGCTGCACCTCACCTAGTACCCACCTAAGTCTTGAAGCCATTCCCACTGCCTGCGGAAACTCTGAGAGGGCTTCCCCCCACCCAGCCCTCGCTAGAGGGAAGGGAAGCATCTGTCCTTGGTGGGAGAGGCAATGAGAGGCCACAAAGGGTTAAAGAAATAAATTAGTTAGCCACTAATCTGATGCTACTTCCATATAATTAGAAAAACAGAAAGTGAATCATAAAAGAAAGAGTCCTGGGACTCCCTGGTGGTCCAGTTGTTAGGACTCGGCGCTTTCATTGCTGTGGCCCCAGGTTCAAATCCCTGGTTGGGGAACTAAGATCCTGCAAGCCCCGCAGCATGGCCATAAATAAATAAATTAATTAATTTAAAAAAAGTAGTCCTGAAGAGAAGAGTGTGCAGGCATTAGAAATATTCTATGTCAGGGACTTCCCTGGTGGTCCAGTAAATTAAGACTCCGCGCTCCCAATGCAGGGGGCCCGGGTTCGATCCCTGGTCAGGGAACTAGATCCCGCATGACACAACTAAGAGCCCAAATGCCGCAACTAAAGAGCCTGCATGCCACCTGCCACAACTAAGACCCGGCACAGCCAAAATAAATAAATAAATAAATATTAAAAAAAAAAAAAGAAATATTCTGTGTCAGGGATGAATGCTCCTCTGTGTGGCATGGTCATCTGATGGATCACTCCTCCATCCCTGTGATTACTGAGGACACTTCACAGAGAAAAACCTCCATGGCTGCCAGGATCAGGAAACAGATGATTAGAAAGGAGCTCCCCCCGCCCCTCGCTGCCCCTGCTCCTCCAGCAAGCTGCCTTCGGGTCGTTGCTCTGCGCTCTCTCTCACTTGCTCAGCATTTTTATCCAAACAAAACATCACCAAGTAACATCCATTTCATGAAGGTCCACAAGTTGCTCAGCGCCCTGTTGATGAGAAGGATTTTTGTTGTTGTTGTATTTGGCCTGAATATTCATCTGTCCAGAAGCATGTTTAATAATCACATGAGATCCCTGATGTAGCTTGTCTGAAGCCCGAGTCTTGTTCAGAGCTTGGTGATCGGTCCACAGATTAAACTCTTGGCCAAACATATATGGCTTGAGTTTATCCAAAGTCCAAACAAATCAGATACCCCTTCTGGACAAAAGTCAAGTTCTTTCCTTTGGTAATAATTTCTCAGAAATTCAGAAAAGCAGTATGTTTTATGTTCTCAAAGTTCTTATAATCACATCCAATCCTGTATCAGCTGCATCAGTTGCCATAATGAAGGGTTTCAAAAAGTCTGAAGCTTCCAAAATGGATAAAGAAATCACAGCCTGTTTGAACTCTTGAGAAATATCCCAGCAAACTTTAATGAGTTTGCTCTCTCTTTGTAAAACAGCACAACAGACTGGCTACAATTCCAAATGAGGAAAATTCTAAGGGATCCCCCAAAGGACATGCTGTTTTAAACTTAATTGTAGAGAGTTTGCCAATCTCTAGTAGAGTCTACTTTATTCTACAAGAGAATCATATCTCAAATATTTGACCTATGAAAGCCCAGCAGGCATTACTAAATTTCAAATAGTTCACGGATGGCTGCAAGCCCCAAATTGGACACACCCTCACGATTAGGTATGAGGTCACAAAATGTCACTCTCTGAAATTCAGGATAAAAAAAATATCAATCTAAAATTAACCACCATGATATTAGCAACATAAGATTAACATTTTTAAAAAATAACAAGCTTTTGGAGATGTTTTATAAATTCATGGGGTGATGTACCTTGATGTATCCTCAGACTTCAACAAGGAGAATTAAGTCTACATAATACAAATAACCATGACAGCTACCACTTGCTGAAGAAACTATCAGGTGGCAGGTTCAAGGCCAGAAACTTTGCACTTGCTGTTTCATTAATCCTCACACCAAGCTGGTGAGGAGGCTCTGACTATTCCCATTGTAACAATGAGGACCTCAAGGTGTGAAGAGGGATAAAAGTTGTTCACTAGCATACAGCAAGGGCCATCGATGAGATTCAAACCCAGGGCTTCTCGACTCCAAACTATGCCGTCAATGGCGTAAGTGGAAGAGAAATGGTCCCGTAAAGTTGAGTAAAAAGGCAGTTAACTGAAACAAAGATGGGGTAAAAAAAAAAAAAAAAAATCTAAAGCTTTGAGGTGAATAGTCCAAATCAGTTATCCGGACTGAAACAGCTCTGGAGGGAAGGAAGGTTATTCCTTAAAGCCTCCTCGGCCTGCTAGATATATCACTCAAGAACACTCAATCCCCTTTGATTTAATTCAATATTCACCGAACCTTCAGATCTTTAATTTGATCTCCCGGGGATGCCTTTCCACCAGGAGGAAGTACCTTGTGCATATGACCAGGGCTGGTCAGCTGCCAGCTTTAGTCTCTGGGATAAAGCATCAGCTTAGTCAGGTGGAGGACATTTAGTCTCTGCTGAGTGGAATTACTGGGAATCAGTTCCTATAAAGATCAGCGCTGAATTAACTAAAATGGCATTTCTGATCTTAAAAGACCAAGGACCCAATCCTGGGTCTTCAGTGACTTCCATCAAAATGTATACATAGCCTAGAGGGTTCACCTTGAAACAGCCTACTAGGCTCTCTAGCCACCTTAATGACATCAATAAAGGAGCACTTTTAATGAGTGACGTTGAGATGATCACATTGCATACCCACAGTCTGGCCAAATTATCTCTATGGGATGAATGCAGAATGTCACCACAGCCCATGCCATATTCAATAAGCCGTTAGCTAGTTTTAAAAATTAATCAGATGAAACAGACTTACGGTTACCAAAGGGGATAGGAGGGCCGTGGGGGAGAGAGATATTAGGAGTTTGGGGTTAACATATACACACTACTGAATATAAAATAGGTAAACAACAAGGACCTACTATATAGCACAGGGAACTATACTCAGTATCTTGTAAGAACCTATAATGGAAAAGAACCTGAAAAAGAATATATATATTATATATGAATATATTTTATATTTATATATATATATATATATAAAAAACGGAATCACTTTGTTGTACCCTTGAAACTAACACAACATTGTAAATTTACTAAACATTCATAAAAAATTTTTTTTAAATTAATCAGATGAATCCCCTACCCAGAGGGGTTCTGGAGGAGAATCCATGAAGCTTTCAAGAACGACATGCCCACAGTCCCCTTCTCAGGAAAGCCACTCCTAGCGATTCTATCTGTAAACAATCTGCCATGGCACATAGCTTGTGCATTGAATGAAGGCAACGTCACCTCGTTGGCCTCAGCTGATGAGAACAGAAGCCTGTTAGTCACAATGAGGCCCAGGTAAAAAAACCACCACGTTGTTTATGACGGAGCCCATCTCCTTCTGGGGCCACTTGGCCTGAAGCTCTATGCCCATCAGGGGAGCTCCTGACTGGATAATGACAAAGCGACCTAGTTAGACTCTCTCTTAGGAAGAGGAAATACTCAGTGGACAAAGAGAGCATGGGTTGTTCCAGATCAAGTGAGTAGCTGGGCCAGGTCTCATGAGGTGCCTAACACTTGGGAGGCTTAGAAAGCATAGCTACCCCTCTGCACAGCTTCCTCTTTGCAATGAGTTCAACATTGCCCTCAAAAATGTGATTTCCAGGGCTTCCCTGGTGGCACAGTGGTTAAGAATCCTCCTGCCAATGCAGGGGACACGGGTTCGAGCCCTGGTCCAGGAAGATCCCACATGCTGTGGAGCAACTAAGCCTGTGCGCCACAACTACTGAGCCTGCGCCCTAGAGCCTGCAAGCTACAACTACTGAGCCCATGCACCTAGAGCCCATGCTCTGCAACAAGAGAAGCCACAGCAACGAGAAGCCCGCGCACCGCAACAAAGAGTAACCCCAGCTCACTGCAACTAGAGAAAGCGTGCGTGCAGCAACGAAGACCCAACGCAGCCAAAAATATAAATTTAAAAAAAATGTGATTTCCAAAACCCAATACAGAGTCTACTTCTGAAATTATATACTTGAAGTTGCCCTTTGCAGAACTCTTAGATTAAACTGAAAAATTTCTTGACACTTATTTGCAAACACCAAATACCTCAGTCATTAGAATCTATTATCTACTTAAGTTGGGTTTTTTCCTTAATTTATTTATCACCTATTAGGGACACCGTGCAAAGACCAATGAAGAGTAGGATCCTTTCCCCAACCAGGAATTGTGTTTCTTCCTCACTTTAATATTTCACTTTCTTGGCATTTTGCTCTTTAAAGCTAGAACGAATCTTATTGGCAATTTACATGCCAAGCTCAAGTTCACTCACTAAACACTGAACCAGGAGTTGCTCAGTAACTTTTTACAGGCTGACCTCTGGCACTCTCACCCTCTTTCAAGGGCACCATGGTGCTTTTCATAGAACTTAATTTTCAGAAACACTTGAAATGTAGAAGAGTTTAAAACTGAGACATGAAGTGATGTCTCCAAACTTTGTTATTTAAAAATCTTAAAAAATGTATGATTGACACAATGCGCATTAAATAAAATCTTAAAATATGCCTCAGAAAGTAGAGCTACTGATTACTGAGTGCTTCCTGTACACCAAGTATGATGGTAAGTGCTTCACTTGTCCTGTCTCATTGAATCCCCACGGCAACCTTTTGAGGTAGAAACTATTATTTTATATAGATGTTGAAGTAGAAGGAGAAAAATCTGGGTCCAATATGTACCAAGATGTTTTTCTTACTAGGTAGGTAACATCAGGGATTTGGGAATGGGAAGCCCTGCTTTTTTATATATATATAAATTTATTTATTTTTGGCTGTGTTGGGTCTTCATTGCTGCGTGCGGGCGTTCTCTAGTTGCGGCGAGCAGGGGCTACTCTTTGTTGCGGTGCGCGGGCTTCTCATTGCGATGGCTTCTCTTGTTGCGGAGCATGGGCTCTAGGCGCACGGGCTTCAGTAGTTGTGGCACGTGGGCTCAGTAGTTGTGGCTCACAGGCTCTAGAGCGCAGGCTCAGTAGTTGTGGTGCATGGTCTTAGTTGCTCTGTAGCATGTGGGATCTTCCCGGACCAGGGCTCGAACCCATGTCCCCTGCACTGGCAGGTGGATTCTTAACCACTGCACCACCAGGGAAGTCTAGAAGCCCTGCTTTTGAGCCCTGGTCTGCCACTTACCATGTGTCCTAGGGCAGGTCACTTCTCTTCGACTATCTCACCTGCGTTTCAACTTCCTTCTCTGTTAATCATTAATCATTATAATTATTTTTATTTGAGGGGGGCCTAGCTCCAACAGAACAAACTCTCTACCTACCATTTCACTATTATAGTTTCAATGCAGTGTGCCTTAAAGATTTTGCGTTTTTAAGCATTTCCTTTTGAAAAGCACAAACCATGGGGAGAGGTCTTAGGTTAGTACTTACCAGTTAATGCTTCAATTATCAGTTGATGCTTTAATAAGGATTACTCGATAGCTAGCTGAGAACAAGAACAGAATGTGGGTTGGGCTACTGGAGACGGAAAGGTACTAGGGGTTACGGAAGGACTAATAAAGTTTGGACGACAAAGTGCCCAAAACAAAGACTTCACCTAAGTACATTTGATCTGGGCTCTGCTTGGCTCAGGATATGCCTTAGAAGTTGATATAAAGTCAGGGAGTAATATTCAGTGTGTAATAGAGTCTCATCTGGCTGAAGTACGATTGAAGAAGTGCTGAATGAGGAAAACCAAGAATGTGAGCCCTGGGGAAGGGATTTCACTCCCCAGGGAGCAAGGAATTTTGAGAGCTTCATAACATGGGGCCAAGGACATTGGATCTATGCCCATTATGGAACAGGGAAAATGGTGGCGATAGGGTGTGGAAGACCGGGGCCCAGGGTGTGGATAGGAGGCCCTTCTAATAATCCAGTTAAAAGGTCATGCAGCCCAAAACTAGAGCGGTGGTGATAAGAATAGAAAGAAGGGTGTGATGCTGCAGGAGACATGGACGTCAACTGGGTTTGTGGGTTGCTGAGAAGACACCCAAACCACAGACACCTGGGGATTCTGGGCACTGATGAAAGGTCCAAGAATTTCTATTCTCCTTTTTCCCTATTCTCTACCCAGTCAAAAATGCCCTAACTTGACACCAGTTGGCAAGTTATCAAGTACCTAAATGTGCACAATAAATGAAAGAGAGTCATCTTTGCCTGTGAAAACCACAGACAGAAATAAACCTGGCAGAGGGTGTGTCTAGCACAGGTTCCAGTGCCTGCTTTCTAAACCTGTGGGCACTAGTCTAAGCCTCTAAGAACCTCCTACCTTGGGAAAAGCAGCCAAGATTACTGATAACCAAGATATAACTGGGTTCCTGTCTCGTTTCTGCCACTGATGGGGTGCCTCCCTTAATTATTTATTTCTTCCTTTTAATGTTGGATCAGATAGTTCAGAGATCCCCTGCACAGCTCAAACTGCAGGGCTGCACTCTTTCCCTCCTCTATCCGTGTATTGCCTTTAATATTATTTTATTCAGTTAAAAATACTTTCCCCTCACGTTTTCTAATCTCATTTTTTGTAGAGCACAGCACTGAGTCGAGGCAGGAGTGAAGGCCTCGATATCTGGGCTTTCGACTGGGCTTTGGACTTCAAGACAAAGCCATTCCGCCTCCTCCTGCTCGCCGCCATCACCGCTTTGCCTTCCCGACCGCATCCCGACTAGTTCCCAAGGCAACCGGCGCAGCGCCCACGTCCGGTTTCGGGACCGCCTGGCTGCAGCCCAACCCCGCCCCCACGGCCGCGCTCTCGCCGCGCCCAGCTCCCGCGCGAGGGAGGAGGACCGGGTTGCCAAGGAAACGGGAGGACGCCAGGCAGCCGCCCCCACCGCCTCCGCCCCTAGAAAGCCCGGCCGCTGCCGCTAAAAGCTGCCTCCGGGGAGGAGGAGGAAGAGGGGCCGGTAGAGGGAAGGGAGAAGAGCGAGGAGAAGGAAAAGGAGCACAGGGACGGCCCCCGCACGATTGATGGGCTGCTCCTCCGCCCTGGACCAGTCCGCCTGCCCCGCCCCTCGGCCCCTTTAGCCCCTCGCAGGGGGAAAAGACTGACCCAAAAGGTAATGGCCCGGCTCGGCCCGGCCCTCCCCAACCCTGTCCCCGCCTGATCCTCCGAGAAAGTCGGGGCAGTAGCGGGGGGACCACCTCTCCTTGCGACTTCTACGATTCTGGAGGGAAATCGGGCCTGAAGCCTGGGAGCCTGGCCGCTCCCTCCTTCCGGCTGACCAGAGCCTCCGTATTTTTCTGCCTCAAAGAGACAGGTTTGGGGGGGCTCTATGATCATTTATTTGCACCCTGGCAGCGGCCCCTCACGTACATAACTTCCCCGCAGACTACCCTTTTCTGCAGGTCCAGGAAAGGTATACGGATCACGGCCTTTCCAGCTCCTGAGTGCGAAATTATTGATATTGTTGAGAGCATCGAATTGCTTGTCCAGCCTGTGACATCCCGGCCCAGTCCCAAAGTTAACGAATTACACGTTGAGTCTCTCCAATGGACTTGATGGTCAGTGTATGCCCGCCCAGCTCTTTCACGGTTACACAATAAAATGAAGAGTCACCGCCAAAGAGCTTTTCTCATAAGCCCTTTATAGCACAGCACCTCCCACCCCGCCCCCTGATTTCCTAAGCAAATTGCATGGAACCAATCTACCATCTACCCCGTCTTTTTCTTTGGTCACAGTATTCTCTCGGGAGTGCGGTGTTAGGAAGATGGAGCCCAGATCACTCATCTTTGTGGCTTATAACTCAAAATATTTTTATAAGTTAAGATTTAAAAACTCTTCAGACTTTATTTTTTGTTCAGATTTTCAAAGTTCTAAGATTTTTGAAAGCTAAACAAATTCTGTAATCTTTGTCATTACATATTAATTAATATTAATTGTGTAAAAGGATGAATAAGGTCTCCTGCAATGCTTCTTCCCAGCACCCAGTTATGGAAAGGGGGGGGTAATTTATAAACCTGATGGTCAGGTATAAATATAGCCATTTAGATTTTGGTTCAAAGGAACCCTCAGCCGAAAGAGGGGCTTACATTTACATTTTTCTTTATAACTGAACCAACAAAATATTCACTTTAACGACATTTCTAATATGAGAACACGGTAAGAAAACAGTGAAATCGCTTGATTGTTAACAAAATGAACTCCCTTCCAATCAATTCGTTTGACAAACGTAGCCATAGAACAGAAAGACAGCGCATATGATTGCTTTTTAGAGAACTGAAAGAAATATACTCTGCAATCAGATTTTGTTCTCCTTAGGGAAATTCAGTTTGAATTCATGGGAAGTGTACACTAGAGAGGAAGACATATGTCACAAAGTTCTTAGAATATTCCTCCCTAGAATTTTGAGGCCAAGATGAATCATTCACTCTCACTTCCAGCAAAGCAGGACTTCCTTTCCCACATGCCTCCTCCTGCCTTCTCCTCTCCTGCTCCCTCTCCCTCATTTAATATGGCTTCTTATGTAGATTTCTAAAACACAAAATTGGCACATCATCACCAGAGACTTAAAACAGAAGCGTGCATAACGATGAGTGGATAGTAAATTGAAAAGCAGTTCAAAGGTGAGAAACGGAAGAGAATACAGAATGCTATTTTAGAAACATGCGCCCTGCCCACATTTTATTATCACTCTCCTCCCCTCCACCTGTCTGTATTTGCTAAGAAAAAAAAATTTTTTTTGGCTTCAAATGGCCATCTGGTTGAGGAAGACCACAAAGCTGAGATCCACGAATTAAGCATGATCTCATGTGGATTTATTTCCATAGAGTTATTTCCGTTTCTTGTTCCTCCTGGTCCGTTTTTAAACCTGAAGTATAGTATGAAGTTCAAGTGACACTTGAGAATGTTTGCCTAAACTGTGGTGATCTACCTACTATCTCCTTGATCTGTCTCTAATAATCTGTTTCCTTGGGGCCTGGAGTATTTGTTTAATCCCACAAAGCACTGACGTACTTAAGAGATTAAATGTGGCACCATGATGCTTCTAAATATTCATTTTACAGTAGAGTACAATAATAGAGAGTTTATGGGAGGGCAAAGAGACTTTTGCAGGCAATTTTAAAGTCCTTTATTTGTTCGGTGATTGTGAAGTCAGAGGTAACCTAGCAAGGAGTAATTCAAATAGTGTTATTTCCTGCCTATTTAGACGAAGTGATTTCATGCCTCTTGACTTAGAAGCCTCCTTAAAATTACACTACATTAAAGCCAGGATAGATTAGCTGGCTTTTCTATGTTAATTTTGTAACCAAAATGTATCATCCAAGTGGACTCTGGGATGTGCTCCCTTAGTGACCATTAACATATTTTCATTATGAATCCTTATGTGCTCTCCCTGATTAATATTCAGACAGGTTTTTCTTTCCAACAGTAGCAGCAGGGGTCCATCTTTCTGCCGGGTTTAACACCATCGTTTTCTGAAAAGCGTGGGAACATAACTTTATTCTATGCAGGTACAAATTCACATGAAAAGTTAAAAGTGGTCTCTTAAAGCAGAGTTCCATAAATGACTATTAAAATGCTCAGAGACAAAATTTAGATTTTGTGTGTCATCTGTGGAACTACCCATCAGAAGGTAGTTTTAGATTCTGACTCACAAAGACCAACCTTCTATAATTGAGAGAAAATATTCCCCAAGGGACCAGAACAAGTTCTTAGATGATATTGTTTGGGGCTCATGATAAACCTTTTAAGAGTTCATAGTGACCAGACCAGACATTGGGCCACCATGAGTCAGGTGCAACCTGATTCTGCCGATATCTGCACAAACGGAAAACAAAAACAAAAACAAACCGGAAAAGGGAAAGAAAGCTATAGAATGTAGACACTTGAGGTCAGGGATGTTGTCTGTCTTATCCTGCTGTTTCCCCAGAACCTAGAGCAGCACCTCTCACATGGCTGTCATTAAAAAGTATGTGTAGGAAAGAAGAACCAAGCTGGAGAGATCACGCTTCCTGATTTCAAACTTACATTACAAACCTACAGTAATCAAAATAGTATGATATTGGAAGAAAAACAGACACACAGATGACTGCAACAGAATAGAGAATCCGAAATAAACCTATGCATATAAGGTCAATTAATTTATGACAAAGGAATCAAGAATATACAATGGGGAAAAGACAGCCTCTTCAATAAATGGTGTTGGGAAAACTGGACAGCCACATGTAAAAGAATGAAACTGGACCCCTATCTTACACTGTACACAAAAATCAACTCAAAATGGATTAAAGACTTAAACATAAGAGATAAAACCATAAAACTCCTGGAAGAACACATAGGTAGTAAGTTCTTTGATACTCGTCCTGGCAATGATTTTTTAAATGTGACATCAAAAGCAAAGGCAACAAAAGCAAAAATCAACAAGTAGAACTACGTCAAACTAAAAAGCTTCTGCACAGCAAAGGAAACCATCAACAAAATGAAAAAGCAACGCACAGAATGGGAGAAAATATTTGCAAATCATATATCTAATAAGGGGTTAATATACAAAATCTATAAGGAACTCAATAGTAAGCAAACAACTCAATTTAAAAAATGGGCGGAAGATCTGGACAGACTTTTTCCCAAAGAAGATACACAGGTGGCCAACAGGTACATGAAAATGTGTTCAACATCACTAATTATCAGGGAAATGCAAATCAAAACCACGGTGAGATATCACCTCACACTTACTGGAATGGCTTTTATCAAAACAATAAGAAATAACAAGTGATGGCGAGGTTGTGGAGAAAAGGAAACCCTTGTGCACTGTTGGTGGGAATGTAAATTGGTGCAGCCATTTCGGAAAACAGTATGGAGTTTCCTCCAAAAAATTAAAAATAGAATTACGTGTGATACAGCAGTTTCACTCCAGGGTATTTACCCAAAGGAAATGAAAACATTCACTAACTCAAAAAGATATATGCACCCCTATATTCACTGCAGCATTATTTACAATAGCCAAGACATGGAAGCAACTGATGAATGTATAAAGAAAATGTGGTGTGTATATATAATGGAATATTATTCATCTATTAAAAAAAGAAGGAAATCTTGGCATTTGTGACAACATGATAGACCTTGAGGGCTATGTGAAATAAGTCAGAGAAAGACAAAATACCATATGATCTCACTCATATGTGGAATCTAACAAAACACCGAACTCATAGATACAGAGAACATACAGAGAACAGATTGGTGGCTGCCAGAGGCATGGAGTAGGACGTGGGTGAAATGGCTGAAGGAAGCTAAAAATTACAAACTTCTAGTTATAAAATAAATAAGTACCGAGGATGTAATGTACATCATGGTAACTATAGTCAATAATACTGTATATGTCAAAATTGTTAAGAGAATAGATCTTAAAAGTTCTCATCACAAGAAGAAAAAAATTGTAATTATGTGGCTGACGGATGTTAACTACACATACTGTGGTGATCCTTTTGCAATACATGCAAATATCATTGTACACTTGTAACTAATATATTGTTATATGTCAGTTATATCTCAGTAAAAAAAATATGTAGAAATAGGACTTCCCTGGTGGCGCAGTGGTTGAGAGTCCGCCTGCCGATGCAAGGGACACGGGTTCGTGCCCCGGTCCAGGAAGATCCCATATGCTGCGGAGTGGCTGGGCCCGTGAACCATGGCTGCTGAGCCTGCGCATCTGGAGCCTGTGTTCCGCCACGGGAGAGGCCACGGCAGTGAGAGGCCCGCGGACCACCAAAAAAAAAAAAAAAAAAAAAGTAGAAATAAATGAAAGAGCTTCACTTGACAATAAGCAGGAATAGCGTGGGACCTTTGATGACCTTATAGATGAGGTCTAGTAGACTCACTATGAACAGTGCCATTTACTAACTCAATGTTTTGGTCATAAATTTAGACTACACCAGTCAGAGACAAACTTCTTGAAAGCATCGTTTCCACATCCTTACTCCCATTTACACAACTCAATGCAATCTATCTTCAGCCCCGTCACGCCACTAAATGCTCTCACCAAGGTTATTAATATTCCCCTCCTTGAAGCTTGCACTTGGCAGCACCTGTGAAACTGCACCCACCTGATTCTCAGTTTTCCTCCTGCCTCTCTGGCTTCTTTCCAGAGCTCCTCTTCTGCTACCTACCTGTTCTTAAGATCCAGTGGTCCTCAGAATTTTGTCCTGGGTCGTCCTCCTTTCTTCAATAGCCATCCTGCCTTCAACTTCATTTGTCACCAAAATGCCAGCAATGCCCAATTCTTTTCTTCTCTAATCAGCTCCAGAGCCCTACGTCTAACTGCTTACTTAACATCTCCATTTGCTGTCCCCCAGCCCCTTCAAAGTTCACATTACCTTCTCACAAACTTGATCATCCCTGCGAGTTTTCTGAAGGGAATGTTGGCATCGACCAGCCAGCTGCCCAAGCCGGTAACCTGGGCCTCCATCTCCCATCCCATTCGTATTATCAACAACTCCTGATGATTCCCTGCCCTGAGTATCCCTTGATTCCATCATGATTAGAGCGTGGGCACTGGCATGAGACTCTCTGGGTTCAAACCCCAACACTTGCACCTACCAGTTCTGTAACCTTAGGCAAGTTACTTAATCCCTTTGTGCCTCAGGTTCCTCGTCTGCAAAACAGAGATATAATTCTTCTTTTTTTATTTTATTTTTAAAATTTTTGGCTGCGTTGGGTCTTCCTTGCTGTGCGCAGGCCTTCTCTAGTTGTGGCGAGCGTGGCTACTCCTCGTTGCGGTGCACGGGCTTCTCATCGCAGTGGCTTCTCTTGTTGCGGAGCACAGGCTCTAGGTGCACGGGCTTCAGTAGTTATGGCACACGGGCTTCAGTAGTTGTGGCTCGCAGGATCTAGAAAGCAGGCTCAGTAGTTGTGGCGTGCGGGCTTAGCTGCTCCGTGGCATGTGGGATCTTCCTGGACCAGGGCTCGAACCAGTGTCCCCTGCATTGGCAGGTGGATTCTTAACCACTGTGCCACCAGGGAAGTCCCTAGAGATATAATTCTTGCCTCAGTGTGGCTGTGAAGATTGCTTGAGCTAATATGTGTAAATGTTTAGACCAGTACATAGCACTTCCAGAGGCTCAATACCTCCCCCTCCCTCCCTCCAGTGTTGAGACCCAAGTCTGGGCACCACCTTAACGGGATTAGTCTAACATATCCCCAGTGGCCCATCCACTTCCCTTCGTCCTCTGCCGCCCTCACACTCCATCCAGTCTCTGTACTACAGCTGGAGGGACCTCTTTTTTTTTTTTGGCCGCGCCCTGCAGCTTGTGGGATCTTAGTTCCCCGACCAGGGACTGAACCCAGGCCCTTGGCAGTGAGAACGTGGAGTCCTAATCACTGGACCGCCAGGGAATTCCCTGGAGGGACCTTTAAACATGTAAATCTAATCATGTCCTCCCCTGATTGGAACCTTCCAGTGGCTTTACATGACTCTTTGAATCACGACCTCCAAGGCCCCTGGTGAGCCAGCCCCTGCCTATCCTACAGCCCTTCCGTTACTGTTCTCTCCTCTCTCTGCTCCAGCTGCACCAGCCCCTGAAGCCCTGAAGCCTCTGTACCTGCTGTCCTTTCTGTCCCAGATCCTCTCTGTTCCACTTCTGGCCCAGCTCACTCCTTAGCAAACCCAGTGTCATTTCCTAAGGAAAACCTTGCCTCCCCCTCCCCCAATGACACTTTCTCAGAGAACCCCATATTTCTGCTCCATCGCACTTATCACCATCAGGATCCACTTGTCAATGTTCAAAGACTTGGGATTTGAACCCAGAGAGTTTCACGCCAGTACCCATGCTCTGATCATGATGGATTCCAGGGATACTCAGGGGAGAAAATCATCAGGACTTGTTTTTTATATAGATGGGGCAGGAGAAGGAAGTGTGAAGAAAACTGCCCAGGTTACTGGCCGGGCAGCCGGCTGGTCGATGGCAACATTTCCTTCAGAAAACTGGGAAGGAGGAGCAAGTATGTGAGAAAGTCATGTGGAGTCTGAAGGGGCTGGGGGACAGCAACATTCATTGCCGTTCTTCCAGGCTAGATGGTAGCAACACAAAGGCCGGGGCCATGTCATCTTGCCGACCGCCGTACCCCAGTGCCCAGCGGAGTGTCTGAGTTGGAATAGGGGTGTGATCATTTGTTGAGTCAATGAATTTAAGTCACCAGGGGCTCAGAGCTTTGATCATTGCTGAGTTAGCTAGTTTCTTGGGTTTTCTTTTTTGTCGTGTGGTAGAACTGCTTCTGAATCAGGTGTCTGCCAGTCTAACTCCCTATGACTAACCAGAACAGGCTCACTGAAGCCAGCCCATGAAAGTGGCTGCATTATTTATGTCTGGAACAAGACGGCTGTAAAGGCATCGACACCCATACAAAGAGTCCTTTCAGTTTGAAAGGAGCATCTGTGCCTTTCCAACAATGGATATTAGATTAATAAGAGAATAAAAGCAATTATACTAAGAGAAATCCAAATATGGCAAAGCAACAAAGGATGATATCACAGCACATTTATTTATCTTTTATATGCAGGTCACGGATTAAGAATCATGTTTCATGAAGCAAAGGACAGGCAGAAGTTCGTCAGTGATGTTCAATATCTGCGGGACATACAGCATAAGACGGACTCAGAATATCAGGTAATGGCAGGAAGTGAGAATATCTTCTACTTTCACTTATGGTATTAGGAGAGAATTCAGGCTACAGTATCAGTATATGATAAGCAGTAATAGGTTTCTAAAATCCAAAACCCACACTTACTAGCTGTGTGACCTTGAAAAGCTACTTTACCTCTCTGAGTCTCAGTTTCCTCATCTGTACAATGGGGATAATAGTCTCCACCTTATAATACTGTCATGGAAATAACATTTTTCAACTAGTTAGCACAGAGCTTGGCACACAAACGTTATCAACCAATGACATCAGGGCTTAAACTGGATAAACCAGCAACCAAGAAAAAAGACATTAAGGAGTTAACCGGGTCGCCCTACCATTTATAAAATAACACGCCCTTCCTGTTGTCCTCCGGCCAGAAGAAAGGTGGTTAGCACATTCTACAATAAGCTAACTCTTCGTCGCCCTAGCTACAGTGTTTACAGGCAAAAACAAAACAGACAGGGAGCCTGAGGAGTCATGATGTAATTACCCAGAGCTGGCATAGGACAAACTTGCCAGGCTGGGTTGTGGGATTCTGGGAGCAGTTAGAAAGTGTCACTCAGCCCGCTGGCCGGAGGTCAGCCCTCGCCAATCAAGGAGGCAGGTCCTCAGCCTCAACTGAGTATCGAAAAGCGCTCCTTCCCTAGGGAAAATACAGGCCTGCCGTCATCAGGTTTTCCTCCTCCTTAGCAATCTCAAATATAACTGAACCTCCCGGGGCACCAAGGAAACCAGAGCGATCTCAGTAACCTGATTTCACCTGTGTAGCACCGCTTAGCTCTGGGCCTGGAAATGGAGCCAGCAACTTCCTCCTACACTTGCCGGTCCACCTCCAAGGCTGTAAAGTGGAGGGCGTCTCTACAAACTAAACAATAACGTAAACATCCAAACGGTTCTCACTGGGGGACTCTCTCCTCTCCACAAAGATGCCTCTGCCACACAGCCCAGGTTTGGAAATACTTGTCTGAAATTGTCTCTAGAACAGGCACGTAAGAAAATCAATCTTATGATTTGATGGTCTCTGCTGAAGAAAACCGCACAACTGCGTGGCTTGGAGCCACTGCAGTTTTATTTTCTAACTTCATTTGGGCTTTCAACACTGTCCTTGTTAATAAGGACACTTTCAACACCATCCTTATAAATAATAACATGTATTAAATGCCTACTATGTCCTGAACAAAGTCCCTGCTCTCCCGGAGTTCTCATTCTAGGATTGAGAAACAAACTACACACACAAAGTAAAGTAAATAGGTAAGACAATATAATGTATATGATAAATATAATGAGCCTATAAAAACAGAGGCAGCAGGGCTGGGGTGATGCTCCTTTACACAGGCGGGGAAGCCTCTTTGACGAAGTAGCATTTGGTCGTGGAGGTAAATGATGGGAACGAGCCCACCAGAGCGTCCCGAGCAGAAAGAAAGCAAGCGCAGGGGCCCTGAGGCGGGAACTAACTTGGAGGAAACAAACGAAGGCCAGAGCGACTGGAACACCAAGGGAGAACGCGGACGAGGTGGCTAGGACCAGATCGTGTGGAGTCTCTCAGGACAAAGCTTGGTATTTGGAGTTTATTCTTAGCCCGGTGAGAATTACTGAATGATTTTAAGCAGGGCAGTGGTATGATCTGCTTTACCTTTTTTTGTTGTTGTTTTTTTAAGATCACTCTGGCTGCTGTGTGGGAAAACAACTGAAAGGGGCAAGAGAAGCAGCAGAAAAACTTGTAAGGAACCTGATAGAAATTTAGGAGAGACCAGCGTGGTGGGAGCAGGGGTGGCGAGAAGTAGCCCGAGCCAGGATGTAGAAGCAGCGCAGACATCTTGCTGATAGACGACGGGGAGGCGGAGTGAGGGAAAGAGAGGAATAGAGGATGACTCACTTCAACATGTTTTCTTGTCCATTAGCTCCCTCCGTTATCACAGTTTAAACTTTACTTTTTTCAAACCTCCCGTCCCCATACTTTCAGCAAGGACCGTCTCTTTCTGTTTTACATACACGTGTAACCAAACAAAGAATCTGAGGCCGTCAGGTGGGGAGCCACTCGGCGCTTCCCCTTCTATCCCAGGCTGCACGCCCGTCCAGCCCTCAAGTCTCGACGGGTGAAGGACAGTCTCCCTACTGGTGCCGGACCTGAGATCCTGGTCCATGCCCCTCTGTCTCCAGCCCCTCTCCATCCATGGACCTCTCTGCTGCATCCTTGGAATTTCTCTTCTTACTGGCTCAGCCCACAAACATGCTCAACTCTCTCTCACACTGAGAACAAGAGAACAAAGCTGTCTGTGGACAATGTGTCCTTTTCTAGCCACAGCCCTGGCACTTTCCAGTCTCCAGATGTCCCCAAACAGTCAGCTACACTTCTGTCTCCACTCCGCCCCGCCATCCCATTCATGCCCTCACCTGCTGCAGCCTGGCGGTCTCCTCACCTCCCCTGAAACGGTGCTCGCTGAGGTCAGTAGCGAAATTCAGCAGACACCTTTGTAGTCTTTGTTTCCTGAAGCTTTACCTGCATTTGGCGCCATTACTCTTTCCCTCTCGCAACATTACTTCTCTGGCTTTCTCACATCGCACTCTCCTGGTTTTCCTCCTGTATCACTCACATTCCTCTCCCTGCCCCTCACAGGTTAATTCCCCGAGCTTTCCATCAGCCCAATTTTCTCCTAATTCACAATGCCTGTGACCCATCTCATCCCCTCCTATGTTTGTAACCACCACATCATACTGATGACTTGTAATCCTGTGTCTTCTCAAAGTGTCAGAATCCCATGCACACCTGCTTGCTGTATGGTTCCATCTGGGTGTCACATGGGCACATTGAATTCAGCGTGTCCACAGTTGGACTCCATGTGTCCATCCCCTGCCATCCTCTTCTGTAGCCCCTCTCTGAAGACAGTGACCCAAGCCTTCCCTGACTCCTTCCTCGCCCTCACCACCCATATCCCCCAGCTACCAAGTCCTGCTGAGTTTACCTAAAACCTCATGAGCTCGTGCCTCCCTTCTCATCCTGTGGCCATCGCCCTGGTTGCAATGTCCACAGTTTAGCTCCAAGACTATTACAATGTCCTCATAACTGGCCTCCCGGCCTCCAGCCTTGCCACCTTTCAGACTGAAATTTATGTAAAATGCAAACTACGTAATTCGGTTGTTTCTCTCACGTAGAGGTGTGTCCCAGACCCAAGAACCACAGCAAGACCAGTCCAATCCTCGACCACTTCTCTAACCTCCTCTTCCCTCTTCCCTACTCTCTCAACAAGGGTGGTGAAGACCATAGTTGTTTGTTCGTTCGTTTTAATATTTATTTGTTTGCACCGGGTCTTAGTTGCGGCAGCCAGGCTCCTTTAGTTGCAGCTTACAGGCTCCTTTAGTTGTGGCATGCGGGATCTAGTTCCCTGACCAGGGATCAAACCCAGGCTCCCCTGCACTGGGAGCATGGAATCTTAACCACTGCGCCACCAGGGACGTCCTAAGACCATAGTTTTAACTTAGAACTAAAGGGAACCTCTGTATTCCCATAGCACCCTCTTTAAAAAACAAAAACAAAAACCCTTATTGAGGTATAATTTACATAGCATAAAATTCACCTGTTTTAAGTTTAAATTGACCAAATTTGCCATCATTGCCATCACCTGATTTTAGAACGTTTCCATCGGTCCAATACCAAAGCACCCTTTTCATACCTCTTTTTCATTGCTGATGAAATTGTATTGAAATTGTCTTTTGTGTGTTTTCCTATCAAACTGGACCGCAGCTTCCTAAGGGCAGGGACAGAGTCTCACTCTCCTCTGTCGAACCGAATGCCTTGTCATTGATGAAAGCCAGCGTTACCGAACTTGACCACCAACTCTGTTTATCAGACATAGATCCAGCTGACTTGTAACTAATCCTCAAAGTTAAATCCACCTTCACTGAGCATTTTCAAAACCACTCACCACAAGGTCTGCAAAGATAAATATGGTTGTCTTTCATATGTTCTGAGGATTGTCGAATTAAGTATATAGAAACCCACAGAAACGATTCCTTTGACGGGAACAGCAATGACTTATATTATTGACTCTGTCCCTTGCCTTGTTCCAGAAAAGATTTAAAGTTGGGGTTTAAGAATTGCATGTCTTTAATGACCCCTCAGTAACTTGGTCCATATACGACCTTTGTGTATTTAGATTATTTGCTAAGGCAGAGTTTGCACTGAATGGATATTGAAAGCTTGGGCCATTGATGAGCTTGGCCGGTTACTCGTGGACATCCCAGCTTTCACGAGCAGCCCAGCGATGTGCAAGGGATTCCCTGTTTCAGGGTGTACAAATAGTGTAAGACCTACTAACCAGGTATGACTCCCAAATCACAGACATTTGCCACACATGCCTTCCTGAGATGGACTTGCTTTTAATGAACTGACTCAGGTTGAGGCCCTTGGAAACCTCCTGTATACACTATGCCTGCTATAGCCTCAAATATGCTATGGGTTGGTAGGTACCAAATTAGCAGTGACTTTATAGGTCTGTCTGCTAGTGGCAGGAGAGGAAGGTTAAACCCACCCTGAATTATTCTGATGCTACTCCTTCCAGTGGTTGGGTGGGGCCCGTTTGAAAAAAACAAGAGGAGATACTTATTTGGCATATTACATGCTATTTCAGAATCTGGTAACTAGTACATAATTATACGACATCTCAGAATTTGGCTATATGTCTTCAAGGGTGTTCATGCTGCATAGCTTTTCTTCCCCTTCTTTCCGTCAAATGTGTTTATGTAACTTGTGGCGAAATTTAGCCATTAATGTCCACTGAAAGCTAGAGAGAAAGATTACACTTGGAGTTTCAGGATGATTTTCTAGACTATCAAATGTGTTCAAATGGGTTTTATTTTATGTCGCTTATTCATTCTGATTCTTTCAAGTGCAGATCAAACAACTAAATGATGATATAAGCTTGTTCAAGGACGTGATGGGTGACTATACCAGGTGGCGAGGGTTTGGGGTCTGTCCACTCAGGGGGTTGAGGGAACGGAGATAATTCAACTTTCCCTCCCGTAGGAGTCATGGGGAGGGACATGTGACATGTGTGTTTCTCTGCTCTTCACAGAAGAGAAAAATAAACTCAGTCGAGGGGAATATCATGTCAAACTTTTTACACCTTTGATTTCTTAACCTCTTAAAACGAATGAACTTCGATAATGTCCCCAGTGATAATTAAAACCCCAAACTCTGAGACATGTTGGATCATAAAAACAACAACAAAAAAAGAAGCAACTGAAGGCAAGTCCTACTTCCCAAAACACTCACAGAGTTCAAGTAACAATAACCTTGACAGAGGCCACTGCTGATGAAGAGGTAGAGTTGGGTCATAGTTACAATGTGGTTTTTTTTTTAAATCTTTATTGGAGTATATTTGCTTCACAATACTGTGTTAGTTTCTCTCATACACCAAAGTGAATCAGCCATATGCATACATATGTCCCCATATCCCCTCCCTCTTGAGCCTCCCTCCCACCCTCCCTATCCCACCCCTCTAGGTCGTCACAAAGCACCGAGCTGATCTCCCTGTGCTACGCTGCTGCTTCCCACTAGCTATCTATATTACATTCGGTAGTGTCTATATGTCGATGCTACAATGCTTTTTAGGCCAGAACCATGAGGCTGGGAAGTGTCCCTGTGCTGCATGGCTTCTTAAGGTACCAGGAGCCCGGATGATGACTAAAAGAATGGGGCTGGTAATAAAAGGAACAAAAGAAACTTTGAGCATCGCTGTGGGTTCAGAAAGCTGTAATTCTGAAGAAAAAGCAGTTTGCAGAGCTCCCTCAGTTGGCTTCCCGGGGGAACGGGCAGTCTTAGGAAACAGACCTCTACTTGCAGGGGAGAAAAACAAGGATGAACTTCAGGCCTGCAGGCCTTCGGGCCTTCAGAAAAACAAGGATGAACTTCAAGTCTTTTTTCTTCCACAACCAAGATCAGAATCGCATTATTTAGCAAAGGCTGAGTTTAGAAAAGGGAGTAAACCAAGAAATGGGGTTGGAAACAACAGTTAAAGCCTGATGATGGTGATGGTGGTGGTGATGATGGTCATGATGATGAGTTTCATTGAACAGTTTTATTGAACTCTCACCGCGAGCCGGTCACTCTGCTAAGCATCTTACCAACAGTGCCTCATGCTCTCCCGGCAATCTTGCAGCACGGAGGTATCTCCCTCTCACAGAGGAGGGAAGCAAGAATCCATGGAGTTAGTCAGCCTGCCCAAGGTCACAACGCTAGAAAGTGGCAGAGCTGTGGTTTGTCGTGTTTACCCGTACTGAGTTACGGTGAGTCACAAAACCCATGTCATCCCCCACAGGCATAGACGCACATTCCGTGTTCTGCCCTACAGTGGTAGCTTCTGCACAGAAGGCAGCCTGACCGCGAGCACTGCAGTCAGAGGGACGGGCTTGGGGGGCGCGACGCGAAAGGAGGAAGCCCTGATTCTCCGCAGAAAGAAGAAAGAAGAAGTTACTTGAAGCCTCCCGTTTCAAGACTCGGCCAGTTTTGTCACATGAACAGAAACTTATTTATAGCAATCTAGCTCCAGACACGTGAAATTGAAAGGGAAATAAAGTGCCAGAGTAAGGGGAGCCCCTGGTGATGATGAATTACAAATCTGCTCCTTCTCCCCTTCCTGTGGATTTCAGGGGCCTCTGCCCCTGTCCCTTCAGGACCCTCCAAGCAGAAACAAAACCAGCATAAAAAACACCAAAAACGTCATTCACTTTACAAATAACAAGAAAACCAGCCCCTGACGGGGGTGCGGGGGGAGGTATGGCTAGGTTCTTGCTGTTTCTAGGACTGGAAGTCCGAACTGGGCTCTGTCCCCGTGTTCCTTCTCAGCGAAGCAATAACTTGGAGAGGGCTAACGTTTGATTTACACGGAAAGATTGCTTGGCTGTTTCAAGATAAAAATTAGGAAGTACCTACCTTGCCACTGGTTTCTTCTCCTGGTCCTCTGCGAGAGGAAGGATAAGGAATCAGAGGGGAAAAACATGTTTTTTTCCAACGTTGCAAACCATTCTATTCCTCCTCCCCTTTTGGTAAAGAAATACTTAAGTTGCATGCATTCTTGGAGAGAAGTTTCAAAAAACACTCCGCCCACAGGAATTCTGTTCATCCCACCAAGTCTGCCTCGGTCCTGCGTGCAATAGCTAACAGGCTCCTCCACTTTCAGCCCATCAGCGTTTTCTTCTCGTGCCTTTAATACAAGTGGGTTAGGATAACAGAGACATCTGTGGCTCCAGGAAACAATACTCTACTCCAGGCCAGAGCTCCCCCCTCAACAGGGAGCTCCAATCTGAAGTCATCGTAAAGGAATAAGAAAAAAGAGGCCCACATTTAGTTGAACTCCATTAAACTCTCCAGCTGGCTCTCTTTAGTTTTACCTTGGTTTTTTCTATTATTTGGTGTCTGTTCGTGTAACTTATTTATTATAGTTACTACTATTCAGCATTGGGCGGGGGTGGGGACTTCTTATTTATTAAAACAAACACTATCCAGGATTATTAAAATGGGTTGCTGTCTATATGGCATCGTTTTTGAAAATAAACCCAAGGGGAAAAAGAACCCCACCATTTTGGGGTGCTCTCCCTTTCCAAACAAGGTGGGGTGAAACAGCACCTTTCTCTTGGGAATCCAGGATTCCACTAGCTGCAGGTAACTGATTCACTGTTCCCAAGTCCAAGTGGTAAATGTTTTATTAATATCAGGTCATTTCTACTCTTAACCTTGTAGCAGAATATTGGCTTTCTCCTTGGCCGTGAAATTCTGGCAAGTCCTTCTACATCAAGGAAGGAGATGCATTTTCTAACAGAGGGAAAAAAGATGGAGAAGGAGTCTTTCCTTTCTCAACACAGGCAGGAAGAGGGAGATGGCGGGCCTAGTTGAGAACAATAGTGTCCGTCTTTACACTGTACTTCTTTACAGTGGGTAATTTGGCCCTGGTAGGACAAAGGTGAGTTCAGTCGTTGGATCTATAGAAATGCTGCAAGAAGTTTTGCTATTTTGGAGTATTTGAAATATCAGTTGAAAGTGAATTAAGCCAGGGACTTCCCTGGTGGCACAGTGGATAGGACTCTGCACTCCCAATGCAGGGGGCCCGGGTTCGATCCCTGGTCAGGGAACTAGATCCCACATGCATGCCACAACTTAGAGTTCACATGCCACAACTAAGAAGCCAGCAAGCTGCAACTAAGGAGCCATAACTAAGACCCAGTGCAACCAAATAAATACATAAATATTAAAAAAAAAGAAAGTGAATTAAGCCAGATAGAGAAAGACAAATAGCATGATATCACTGATATGTGGAATCTAAAAAAAGATACGAATAAACTTATCTACAAAACAGAAATAGACCCACAGACATAGAAAACAGACTTATGGTTATCAAAGGGGAAAGGGGGAGGGATAAATTAGGAGTTTGGGATTAACATATACACACAACTATATATAAAATAGATAACCAACAAGGACCTACTATATAGCTCAGGGGACTATATTCAATATTTTGTAATAACCTATATGGGCAAAGAATCTGAAAAAGAATACGTATATACATAGACACATGTATATGTATGTATAACTGAATTACTTTGCTGTACACCAGAAACTAACACAACATTGTAAATCAACTATACTTCAATTTAAAAAAGAGAGAAAGAGAACAGAAAGAGAAATAAACGCAGTGTATTGGGTACTTCCTTAAGAAGGCAATTGTCGGGTAAGTACTTAACAAAATGCCTCTTAGTATGTCTGTTGTTTGAATTTATTAAGGCAGTGACTAATATTTTTTGACCTGACATTTTGGGCAAAGGGAGGAGGGAGTGATGCCTGGGTGAGTGTCTTCACACCTGGTAACAGGTATTGATGAACACTTAGAGATGGACGCCTGTATTGCATGTTCCTCACAACAGGAATTAAGTATAAAGTTATCAAAGCTAGTTGTGGACCTAAACCAAAGAAACATCTTTTTTTTGTTCTGCAGGCTTGTCTGAGACGACAGGAATACAGAAGAGACCCAAATGGGAAGAAACGAGATCAATTTTGGGGACAAGAGACAAATTTTGAGAGATCCCAGTTTTCAAGTGGGTCATCTTCCAAACAGGTACTTAGAATGCTGGGAGACATTCTTTTGCTGTAGGGTGTCTGTGTGTGTGTCTTTGTGTGTGTGTGTAACTGACTTAGGAAAAAGCCAGCCCCAAGAGGAGATGCTGAAGAATCTTAAAGGGCAGGGTAGGGAGAGGCAGGGGCAGGAGCTCTCGCCCTGGGTGCCACCCCTGCCCCTCCTCTGCTGTGTGACCTTCCCCCTTCCCCCTGGCTGGGCCTCACTCTTCTCTCCTGTAGACCAATGGAGATGGTCTCTGAGGTACCACCCAAATCAGAAATGCTGCAATTCTTTGATTTTAAGAGTCGGAAGCACCGGGCCTTCTAAAGCACTGCATCATAATATATCTATATACCTATATCTATGCCTACCTGATCTGTCTATATTAATATAGACATATATGTGTATATATATATATGTAGGCTTATAGTCTTACCCATTGCATTGCTTATTTCAAATAGAGTAAAATGCAGTAATAATTGCATCATGTAATAACTAGAAATTGTTCAAATATTTTTGTCTGGATGATAATAATAAATAATAAGATCAGTATGAACAATATGAAAATGATGATTACAGTAGGAGTAGTTACCGTTACTTGAGTGATTACAATGTTCCAGTACCGTGCTAGGCACTTTATACCTATTACCTTATTTAATTCTCATAAATCTCTATATATTTGCCTCATTTTACAGATGAGAAAACTGAGCCCTAGAAAAGTTAAGAAACTTTACTTAAGATTTCACAGCCGGTATGTGGTGGAGTAGAGTTTTCTTTCTAGGCAGTCTGACCCCTGAGAGGGTGCTCTGAACCCCTGAGCTATAGGATCATATTTCATGTTTAAGATCTTATCTGTGTGAGAGTTTTACTTATCCTACGTAAGCACTGAATACCGCAAGCTGCATTCAACAATGGTTGTTAGTATGGCAAATTAAGATGAGTACTATGCCTTTTATGAATTCTTATTTAATGTTTTATGCCTGAAATATACTCTAGAGGACGGACTCTCTTTTCTATCACTGGTGTGGATCCTCAAGATAGATCCTGGATACCTGATATCAATCAAGTTCTTGTTGGGGTTTCTTCTTTAACCTAGGATGTTCACATGGTGGTTATTTCATGTTCGAAGGACACCTTAAAAACATCAGTGGTTGATGTTTATGGATGTATCCCTGGGAGAGATCTATATTCCCTATTGAGGAACATAAAATCACACAATAAAATACTCCACCTAAAGCCTGAAGGTGAAAGAGACTATCTCACAATATCGGCAGCGCTGAGAAGAACACATTGCCTGCATCTTTTCATGTTAGCCAAGGACTAAATATAATGCCTGCTGCTGATTAAACTTAGGGAGTGAGATTAATCCAAAACTCAAATCTAGTTTGGCTCGAACAACACATTTTTAGCATTAAGATAAATTCTCACAGTTTTGCACTTAGAAACAAAAATCAAGGACAGATGAAAAAAAATGTAATTTCAGTCAAACAGTAGCATGAAGCCATATTCCTCGTTTGGAATTACTGAACAAATGGGCAGCTGGGTTCTTCTGTTTTCATGCAAAGACTCATAGGCAGAGTCTTGGCCATTTCGCATGGCAACACTCATGCATTTGGGATATTCTAGAACTTGAAGGTTCACGCTCCTCTCCACAAACTGTGTTTAGGGGACAAACTGGTGACAGATTCCTGTAGTTCCCTTCTTCATGCTACACAAATTACTCATTCTTTAAGGCATCATTGCAAAACACTCAGACCACATCTAAAAAAGGATGCAGCTGTACATATAAAAGTAATTATGAAATAAAGACAAAAATATGTGGTAAAGTGCATAAAACTGGCAATTTCTAAAGCACGCGAACAGGATTTTTCATGTTTGCTTTATGTCACCGCACCTCAGTTTGTCGGAGAACTTGGAACAACATTACTTGATACTCTCGATTTTTTCCAGATGATGCTATCCCAAGGGTTTGGGTACTGACTGTACAAGTAACTTCCAAGTTGCACCTTCTCTATCAAGAAGAGTGACAAGATTAGAATTTTCCACAGTGAATTTCACCTCTGCTTTGCTCCCTGTGTTACAGATATTCTTTGGGGGATACTGGAGGATTTTGCCTCCGGATACAAAAGTGCAGGAAGGTCAGGGTGAGGGGAAGTGTCATGGAACGCATCCTTGTCAACAGCCATCAGAACTGTGTGCTTATAATCCCAATCCCTCCTCACTCAATCCTTCGACTTTTGCCTGGTACGAGTGAAGCCAGAGAGCCCTTATGACATTCAAACCAGAGCCCAGAAATCTTCAACTCCCACAATCATGGGCTAGTTTGAAGATTTCTCCTCCCAGGTTTGGACCCCCACCCAAATTCTGTGAAAATCTGGTTGTTCTTAAACCTTCATAATCTGGGGCTGCCCTGCTCTGTATCAAATCCTGAAGGAACGCAGAATTTATGGAACCTCTTTCTACAGGGTCCCCAAGGCCAGGGAGATCCTAGAGCTAGTTTCCCAGGATAAGAATGCTGGCACCAGGATTCCCTGGTGGTCCAGTGATTAAGATTCTGTGCTCCCAATGCAGGGGGCCCGGGTTCGATCTCTGGCCAGGGAACTAGATCCCACATGCATGCCGTAACTAAGAGCCCACACGCCACAACTAGGACCCGGCGCAGCCAAATAAATAAATAAATATTAAAAAAAAAAAAAAAAAAAAGAATGCTAGCACCTCCCAAAGGAGAACCCAGGCCGGACTGATGCAATTTCCAGAGCTTAGTGTATGGAATGTCACATCAGGCACTAGAGCTGCAAAAGATCCTCGGTCAATCAGAAAGTGGCAGGAGAAAGATAGAGTCCAATGAGACAGTGTAAACCCAACCCAAGCCCTCTTACCTAGGGAACATTTCCCTGAGTATTTTCCTTCTAGAAATTGCTGTGGCTGAAAACTCAAAAGAACATTTTGTCCCTGATTTGAGAAGGCAAGTTCATTCCCTGATTGAGTGGGTTGTGTGACAGTGGATTGCTTAATCCATGGAAATTTTTCCACTGTACAATCACGATGTGAAGCATGCTACCACCAAATTTTGACACTTGTATTGCAACTTCCATCACTTGTTCATTCCTTAACCCAGTCTTAGACCATCACAATGCTGATGGGCCTGGAAAAAGTGAGGCATTTACCATCAAGGAATAGATCCAGTATCAAGATGCCATTTCTAAACACCTGCCTGGGGGTGGGCAGATCCCCAGATAAATGCACAGTTAACATGGCAGCCCCTCCCTTACGGCACAACCTCCTCACTCCAACCCGTGGCTTTAACCGCTGGTTATGCAGAGATTGTGTTCAATCAAACGCCAAGATAAAGCAATCACTACCAAGCCTGTGCTGAGGGGTTCTTTAAAGCATCACCTCCTAGAAAAGGGAACCCTCCTATATATGTTGTTGGTGGGAATGTAAGTTGGTGCAGCCACTATGCAGAACACTATGGATGTTCCTCATAAAACTAAAAATAGAATAACCATATGATCCAGCAATCCCACTCCTGGGCATATATCCAGACAAAACTATAGTTCAGAAAGATACACGCACCCCTATATCCATAGCAGCACTATTCACAATAGCCAAGACAGGGAAACAACCTACATGTCCATCGACAGATGAATGGACAAAGAGGATGTGATACATATATACAATGGAATACTACTCAGCCATAAAAAAGAATGAAATAATGCCATTTGCAGCAAGATGGATGCAACTAGAGATTATCATAGAAGTGAAGTAAGTCAGAAAGAGAAAGACAAATACCATATGATATCACTTATACATGGAATCTAAAATATGACACAAATGAACTGAAATAGAAACAGACTCAGGGACATAAAGAACAGACTTGTGGTTACCAAGGGGGAGGGGCTTGGGGGAGGGATGGAGTGGGAGGTTGGGGTTAGCTGATGTAAGCTTTTATAAATAGAATGGATATACACACTGCTATATTTTAAATGGATAACCAACAAGGACCTACTGTATAACACAGGACCTTCTGTATAACACAGGGACCTACTGTATAACCTACTGTTCAATATTATGTAACAACCTAAATGGGAAAAGGATTTGAAAAAGAATAGGTACATGTATATGTATAACTAAATCACTTTGCTGTACACCCGAAACTATCACAACATTGTTAATCAACTATACTCCAATATAAAATAAAAAGTTTAAAAAAAATCATTAGTAAAAACATACACACAAAAAAACCCCCACAAAAGCACGCAACACACACACACACACACACACACACACACACAAAATAGAATGGATCAACAACAAGGTCCTACTGTATAGCACAGGGAACTATATTTAATATCATATGATAAACCATAATGGAAAAGAATATCAAAAAAGAATATATATATGTATAACTGAATCACTTTGCTGTACAGAAGAAATTAATACAACATTGTAAATCAACGGTACTTCAAGTTTTAAAAATTACAAAAAAAATAATACTAAAGCAGCACCTCTTAAATGCATTTAGGTTAGTTGTGTGACACAGTACAAAGAACACTTATCATCAAGGGCTCCCTCATTACAGTGTCCCTCATTACAGTGTGAATTCGGACAAAGCACTTTACTTCTAAGTACTTCAATTTCCCATCAAGGAGATCCTTATTATTATGCTATTATCTCATAGGATCATTGTGAGAACGTGTGAGATGCTCAAGTGTCACACTAACATTAGATTCATTATAAGTTGCCTTGGTGTCCAGCTATGCTTGCAAAGGATGCTCCAACACTTATCGATAGAGGAGCAGCTCCTGAGGCTTCTAGAATACCTTCTTTCCTCTCAGCCCCATCTCAGGCCACATTTCAAAGAGCTAACCTAACGTAGCAACTTAATTTCACACCCTTTTCAAAGTTACCTACAACCTTGTGAGCTGTTTAATCAAATTAGAATTTAACAGGGAAATAAACAGCAGCTCTACAGAACCAACTACACCTTGGGTGATTTAGTACATTAAAAAGCAAAGCAGTCTCTCAGTATGAACAGGAAGCAGTGTCCCCGGTACACTGCTGGCCCAGAGGAGCCTGCTGTGGTGCCAGGGGCACCAGGATATTTTGACCTCTCAAAACTTCTCAGAGGGGACTTCCCTGGTGGCGCAGTGGTTAAGAATCCACCTGCCAATACGGGGGACACGGGTTCGATCCCTGGTCTGGGAATAACCCACATGCTGCGGAGCAACTAAGCCCGTGCACCACAACTACTGAGCCCACGTGCCACAACTACTGAAGCCCCTAAGCCTAGAGCCCACGCTCCGCAACAAGAGAAGCCACCACAATGAGAAGCCCGTGCACCGCGACGAAGAGTAGCCCTCGCTCGCCGCAACTAGAGAAAGCCTGCGTGCAGCAATGAAGATCCAACGCAACCAAAATTACATAATAAAAATAAGTTCAAAAATAAAAATATTTTTAAAAAGAAATTGAATTAAAAAAAAAAAAGACTTCACAGAAAAGGGCCAGGACCCCCAATTTCCCCAGAGAAAATGATGAAACTGATTAGCCCAGGACTTGGGGGACAGCAACCTTCAATGAAGAAAATCATCATGGCCCCTTCTCATCTTCCAAGATCCTGCATCCTTGCTGGATGGGCCACTTCCAAGAGCACAAATCTCAAGGACCGAGGACATGTGGTCACTATATTTGGCAAAGAAGGCGGGGACCAGCCCTCAGTTTTTCAAGAGCACCGTTCGCTCCGGTAATAGGAATAGGATTGTCATCCTTTCACGAGCAGCAACCAGGCGGCTAAACGTTTAGATTCCAGGTCACCGGGACCCAGCGTCACACTGGAAGGAGGCGGCTAACCTGCCACCAGCAGCAGCCGGCTCTGCCCCAGGCCTGGCTCAGCAGGATGCTTACATCCGTGAGATCGCCCGCACCTCCCAGAAGGCAAGGCAAGCCTAAGTGTGAAGGCGGTCACCCGACATAAACATCTTAATTGTTTTGTCCGTGATCATCCACACAAACGCTGGAGGTTGAAATGAAAAACAAAGCTTCTTCAAGTAATCTGCAGTGGCTCAAAAAGTCAGAAAGTGCATTCCTACATGAGGGCAGCAAAAGCCTAAAACTGTGCTGTCCAGTACAGCGGCCACTAGCCATGTGGGACTATTTAATTAAAATAACATTTTAAATGCAGTTCCAGGCTCAGGAGCCACATGTGGCCCATGGCTGCCATATAGGACATTTCCAACACTGAAGAAAATTCTATAGGACAGCACTGCTCCTGTTTATGGTCAAGTCCAAAAGATGAAACAAGATCCCACGGGCCAGCAAGGGGTTTTGTTTCCCAGAAACCGTCCTCGCGTACTCCACACTACAATGCTTTTGCCCACCGCAGCTCCTTGCAAACGTTTGCTCTCCGTTGCTGAGTCAGGTGTCCGCGAAGCCTGGCTCGCTTTGCATTTGGTGTTTTCCTCCAACTTGGGTATATTTGCATGTCTCCTTTCATTACCTGCCTCTCCAGCCTCTCCTGCCTGTGAAACCTGCAGCTTCTCCTCTTTCAAACCGCTCTTGGGGAGCTGTTTGTTCTCCCATTAATCTGTCAGTGTCAACCTACCAACACCCCTGATGGTGTCACGGAAGCAGCCAGCTTAGCACACGGCATATGTGTTCTGTGACTCACGCTTTTAAGTTTCTCTAACTTCTACCTGTCCATTGTCAGACTCTCCGTGGGCCGGGCCTCCCGTCGTTCTGGCCCCGGGCCCGTGTGAAAATGAGGCAGGTCATACACATACATGCTGGCTCTGACTGCCAGGGGGCGGGGGGGGGGGCCCACCTGGGAGGCTGTGAGTCATCCCTAACACCTGGCCAGGCGTGGTCACCGCCCCCTCGACTCGCGACTTGCGCAGATTCCGTGCCCTTGAGGTGCACCTGAGTCACAATGCAGCTCCACACCCAGTGTCTCGAGCCCAACACGGACGTCAGGGAGGCAGAAAGTGCAGCCCACGGTTTGTCGGGAATTTTCGTTGGAGTTTGTTTTCCATTTTAGCTGTTGGTCTGTCCTCCTTGGCCTGTCCCACCACCCGCTCAGACTCAAGAGGCTGAATCCATTGTCTTCTCCCCTCAGATTGGTTCCTCTTCCTGAATTCATTGCTGCCCAGGCCGGAATTCTGGAGATTAGCTCAGACGCCTCCTTCTGTTGCCCCTTCACAACTTCACGGCCGTCAGACACCAGAGTTAGACCGTCTTCCCTCCTCTCTCTTGAATCTGTCCACCAGCACCTCCCTTTGCAGGGCCCTGTCTTTTTTTTTTTTTGGCCTGGATTCTTGTGGGAGCCGTTTTCCTGATCGTTTTGTCTTCACCTCACCCCTTCCAGCCAGTCTCCCAGGCAGCATTATGAGTGGATCCGTCTAGAAGCAAACTGGATCATGCCACTCCTCTATTAAAAGCTCTCTAGTGGTTCCCCATGTCTTTGGGATCAAGTTCAAACACCTTAGCAAAGTGTTTGATGGCTCTCAAGGCCCTGGATGGCCTGACCCTCAACTCTGAGGACACTTCCTCTGGGAAGAGCTTCCAGAGCTGCTCCTGGGGGTCAGGTGGCTTTGTTCTCGTCCCTCCTTTGTATTCCCCAGAACACCGTCTGGGCTCAAGCCCATCTTGGGATACGTCTTCCTGTCTGTCTCATCCTTAGGCTGGGAGCCACTCAGGCGCAGGCACTGGTTATTTTTGCTCTTTTTTGATGGTTGGAATTTGCTTTAATAGATTTCAGCAAGAGGAAAAAAGAATAAATGAAGTAAATGTGCGAAAAATCATGCCAATTTTCGAACCTGAATGATGGGTATATAGGAGTTTATTATTATTCTCTCTACTTTGCCATGTTTCATATTAAAAAAAGTCTGAGACAAAGGCCCCACCCAGGGGCAGGAAGTTATAAGGCAGGACCCAGGTGAGGTGCCCAGGGAGGGCACAGGGCAAGGGAGATGGAGGGACAGAAGGAAGGAAGAGATGGTGCAGGGGGCCTGGAAGCAGAGATGATGCTGTCCCTCAGAGGGTGGCATTCTCTAGGACCTGCTGTCTTGTTGGGCAGGTCACCTCCCCACCAACAGCTCTCTGAGACTTCATTCTTCAGGACTCACTTCCAGACTCTTCCAGAAACCAAATCTGCTGGCACCTTGATCTTGGACTTCCAGCCTCTAGAACTGCTTGAGCGGGAACCAGTCCCGGGCGTTGGTGCACAGGGCGATGGCCAGGTGAGGGGCAGACAGGAGCACCCCGCTGAGTACCGCGGCCCGCATGTGCACGGGCAGGAGCGTGTGGATGGTGTAGATGAAGAACACATTTTTTTGTTTTTTTTTTAAATCATAGGTTCACAGCACAGGAAAGGGACCTTGAAGGACATTTAGTCTAGTCACCCATTGCAGTTTTAGACACACTAGTTGTTAGAAAGTTCTTTTTTTTTTTTAATTTTTATTTATTTATTTTTGGCTGTGTTAGGGCTTCGTTGCTGCGCGCAGGCTATCTCTAGTTGTGTTGCACGGTCTTCTCATTGCGGTGGCTTCTCTTGTTGCGGAGCGTGGGCTCTAGGCACACAGGCTTCAGTAGTTGTGGCACGCGGGCTCCGTAGTTGTGGTTCATGGGCTCTAGAGCGCTGGCTCAGTAGTTGTGGCGCACGGGCTTAGTTGCTCTTTTTTCCACCACACACTAGGAGCTCCATGAATGTTTGATGACTGCCAGTCACAGGAATGTTTTAGGAATGTGCACGTGTTGAAATCATAGCAGTGTAACCACAACCGCCGGAGCAGGACCCTGCCTCAAGCGAGAGAAGAAAGGGGTACCGTTACCACGAGTGGTGGGCAGACGCTGGCCTGGCTTGAAATCATCAAGAAGAGAGTGGTTTGCTGAGACCGCCAACGTGCAATGGCCAGTTTGGGTCTGAAGGCTGAAACCGCAATCAACCATTTGGAAACCACCTCCTCATCGGTGGCAACCAGGGTGACTGGCTAAAGAGAACGTTCTTTTCCTGGCCTACCACTCCGCAAAGCAACAGGTGGCTTCCTTAAAGCTCTGGGTAAGTTCCTTTTGTCACAGGTGGGCAAGAACACAGAGACAGAAGCAGCTCTCCGTGGACAGAGGAAACTCAGAACAGCCCAAAGTTGACCCAGGACTCACTCGCACTTACAAGAGGTCATCTTGGTGTGCTTAAATGTCCCACCAGGTAACTCACCAGACTGAACTGAAGGTTTCCTTTGTGATCATATTATAGAGTAACTGGAAGACCTGGGGTGCAGGCCCCTGGGCAAACCAGGGTCCTAGAAGCCTTTCACAGCAGTAAATGGCACAAACGAGTGATAATTGGTCTGGGCAAAGCCGGCAGTGCTTCCTTTCTCCTCCGTTTCTGTGCTTTGCCTGAGTTCCACTAGGTAATTTTAAAATAGGGCATGGCAGGAAAATGGGGCAACTGACAGTTTAAATTGCAGCTGCTTCCAGAATGTCGTCCTGCCTTTTGAACAGATAAGCAGGACAGCCTAGAGTCAATCCTTCCACGGGGTGATTCTGCCACTCGGCCCAGCGAGACAAACACCAATTGTCATCCCAGCTCAGTGAAATCGCCGACAAACACCAATTGTCATCCCAGCTCAGTGAAATCGCCGGTGCCGAGCAATGTTGACCTCTGACCCCAAGAGTTCCCCGTGTTAATTAGACTCAGCAGCTCAGAAATTGCATGAGTGAAGATTATGATAAAGTGGCTTTTTTCGCATTTTATGTAGTGCTGTATATTTCAGCTTACAACATCTTATTAAAATCCCCTACTTAAAAAAATGGTTCTAATTGCTTTTTAAAACCAAGAAACTTGTTAAAAACCTATTAAAATTCAGATATCAAAATTTAAAATTTTTTCAGTCAGTTGCAAGACATGATTATTCAGGGGCATACTCGCATTAAACATAACCTATAAATACAGCATTTCACCCTAAAACCTTCTTTTGTTGACAACAACAATTGCTTTATTTGTTAAGGAATTATAAAGCACTGGTGTCCAAGACACTGTGTTGGGTAGTATGGGGATATAGTAATGAATAACCTCTGGTCCCTTGGTTCCTCTCCCTTTGTCCTTTCATTGTCCCCTCTGTACCAACCTTTCCCTTCCCAAGCAGCCTATGTTCTGTGCTTGATCCTCTTAACACTTCTCTTGCCCTTTGTTTTGTTGACACACCTCTCTGGCCAAATCCTGCCCATCCACGGTCTCTGGGTCTGCACCCATACCACTGGTGACTGCCGGAAAAAAATCACCCAACCTTGAAAAATGGTGCCCCTGGAAGGTCACGGCCACTAACCTCCTGCAACTCTTCGATGCTGCCCAGTTTCCCTGGTCAACTGTCCCTTCCACTTCAAGCCTTCTTCCCTTTCCCCAATCCCTCCTCTCTTCCACCCGAATCCACAGTGGTCCTCACGTGGAAGCTCCCTCAGCTCTCTGCTGCCCAGCCCATCCACCCCTTTCCCTCTGCACCCCCCTCCCCTCATTCCCACCCAGTTAGCAACCCTTCCATCTCTGCTCAGGACCCTCATTCCATCCATTGTCCCTTCCGTTCCTGCGTCTCCAACTCTGTACCAGAGCCTTCCCTTCCCATCAGTATTTAATCACGATCCAAGGTTTCCTACCAAAAATCTTAAGAGAACAACAGAAGAGACCTTCCCTGAGCCCCCATCCCCTGCACTTACTGCTTCTCCCTCACAAAGCTCTCAAAAGAATCATTTACGCTGACTGACTCAGTTTCCCCACCTCCTACGCACAACGCAACCACTGCAATCTGGCTGCCACACATGTCATTCCACAGAAACGGCTCTTCGTCAGATGCCTTCCACGTCTGCGATGCAGGGAGTCTCTTGCAGTCCTCACTGCGCTGCACCTCTCAGCAGCTTTAGCTCGCCTGGCCACTCCACTGTCCTCAAAATGCTGCGTCCCCGCGCTTCTGCAAAGCCACGTTCTCCTGGCTTCTCCTCCTTCTCGGCGCTGAGTCCTGGGATTCCTCCAGGCTCGCTTCTCTTCTCACTCTACACCTGGGGGTTTATCCTGGTTTTGTATCACAGGCCTCTTAGGCAATACGGATGACCTCTCTGGATCCTCTTCTCACAATAATATTTTCAAACGCATAAAATAAGATGCACAGGATTTCAAAGGAAACCGCAATCCTTGAAATAATCATCAAGATATTTTTAGAAATCTGTGACTCAGGAATAGATGTGCTTCTTTTTTTTTTTTTTTTTTGCTGTACGCGGGCCTCTCACTGTTGTGGCCTCTCCCATTGTGGAGCACAGGCTCCGGACGCGCAGGCTCAGCGGCCATGGCTCACAGGCCCAGCCGCTCCGCGGCATGTGGGATCTTCCCGGACCGGGGCACGAACCCGTGTCCCCTGCATCGGCAGGCGGACTCTCAACCACTGCGCCACCAGGGAAGCCCTGTGCTTCTTTTTTAACACATGAAATAACAAGTGATGGGCGTAAAAGGTACTTTGAGACATCTGCAACGTATTTAATGAAATGTGACAATACCTGTGATTTCGATTGGTGACACATCACAGGTACGGCTAATACTACTGTGGTTTGTCGCCTGTATTAGTAAATGAAAGATATGCTTAGATTTCAATAAGAGGTTAGTGGAAATAAAGATGCAATTTTTTTTCCCATGCATATTCATGTCCCACCCCCAAGAAAACCTGCCCTATTCTCCTCAGGTTACCTGCCCAAGATGTTACCCGCCTATGACTCCCAAATCCGCATTTCTAACCCAAACCTCGCTTTTGATCTCCAGATCTAAATATCCCATTGTTTTCTAAATAATTTCTACTTGGATGTCTCAAACTCAATAGGCCCAGTGCTAAAGTTCCCAGCCTGGCCCTTCGTTCTTCCTTTTTTTTTTTTTTTTTTTTTCTGGCCGAGCCGCACAGTATGCAGGATCTTAGTTTCCTGACCGGGGGTCAAACCCACGCCCCCTGCAGTGGAAGCGTGGAGTCTTAACCACTGGACCACCAGGGAAGTCCCTGCTCTTCCTTTTGCGCAGTATCATCAGAATCTGACACTTTCCTCCTTACCGTCTTATTCGTCACCAAGTCCCAACCATTTTACTTATCATTTTAATCCATCTGTGTGTTCGTCTCTGCTATCACCTAGTTAAGTTACTGCAAAGGCCCCCTCACAGGTCTTCGCAACTCCTGCTCCTGCCCCCAAATCCCGCTTTCTCTACCACACGTGATTTGACAAGTGGAACCCAGATCACTCTGTTGGCCGCTTAAATCCCTTCCATGGTGTTCTGTGGCTTTCAGAATGGGGACCAACACCCATCATGTAGCCAACAAGGCCCTTTGGGATCTAGCCTTCCTTACTGCTCTATGCTTCAACCACACTGGCTTGGGGTCCTGCTAGGAGGCTTTGCACATGCTGTTCCCTTTTCTTGAAGCACTCGGCCTGCCTTCCCACCAGGTCTCAGATCTCAGCTCAGGTCACTTCCTCAGGGGGGTTTTCCCCAACTGTGCCCAAGCCCCCGGCACAAAAAACCTCTGCTCTATCTTCTGATGGTTGTCCATGCAGTTCCTTTTTTTTTTTTTTTTTTTGCGGTATGCGGGCCTCTCACTGTTGTGGCCTCTCCCGTTGCGGAGCACAGGCTCCGGATGCTCAGGCTCAGCGGCCATGGCTCACGGGCCCAGCCACTCCGCGGCATGTGGGATCTTCCCGGACCAGGGCACGAACTCGTGTCCCCTGCATCAGCAGGCGGACTCTCAACCACTGCGCCACCAGGGAAGCCCAGTTCCTTTTTAAAAATGTATCAAAATTCACTTTTTTAAACGAGTTTTGATAAATGCATGTAACCATGTTTTGAGTTTCCATCACCCCATGACCCTTTCCAGTCAATTCCTGTCTCTGTCCCTCTCAGAGGCAACCACTGTTCCGAGTATTTTCACCATAAATTAGTTTTGCCTTTTCTTTTTCTATTTCTTTACACTGTTTTCAGTTCAACTTTTAAGTCACTTTTTAGAAATTGGTGGAATATAGATTCTAAATAGATGAGCTAAATAAATGAACCTACTTAATAATTAAATTAGGGGACTTCCCTGGTGGTCCAGTGGTTAAGATTCTACGCTTACACTGCAGCGGGCACGGGTTCGATCACTGGTTGGGGAACTATCCTGCATGCCACATGGCGTGACCAAAAAATAATAATAATTAAATTAAAATTACATACAAGTCACAGATTAAAATTATAGTCTTTTCCCAAAATGACAAAGTCGCTTTTAAAAAGATAATATGTAGTTGGAAAAGTTATGTAGAAATTGGCATTCTCATGTACCTCTGGAAATGTAAATTGGTACAGTGTTTCTGGAGGACAATTTGGGAACAAAATATTGTAAATCTTTGTGATGCTGTTGATCTACTAATATAAATTCCCACTTTGGGAACTTAAAGAAATAATTGATGATGTGCATAAATATATAAGAATATTCATCATAGCATTATTTATCATAGAAAAAGTTGGAAGCAACCTAAATGACCAACAAAAGTAAGTATGACAGAGCCATACAATAGGAATATATTGTAAAGACAATGAGAACTGGCAAGAAAGACTAAAGTTTACTTAATGGGTTTATTCTTAGAGTATATTTGTACTGTGATTCTGAAATTATTTCATGTTCACTACAGAGTAAAACAAATGAGTACATATATTAATATAATTAAGGAATAAAGATTTTAAATTAAATACATATATTAATATAATTAAGGAATAAAGATTTTAAATATAATTAAGGAATAAAAATTTTAAATAAAGATTTAAAATCTTTAAAAATAAAGATTTTAAAGATTTAAATAAAAAGATACAAATATAAAACAAAAGAAAGGAAGGGAAAACCCCTTCCACTAAATATGTATTAGTGTTAAATACATATTTCTAATTAATTCCATTGAAAGGACTTAGGAACAATGTCCCTCTAGGAGCAATGAACACACATAGCATGAAGATACTGATTTCTAAATAGCTTTCTAAACTAAAAGGAACCAGAGCTTATTGGGAAAATAGCTGATTCTAGGTCTGAGCCAGGTAAAGTACAAGGTGAGGCTATGAAATTTTATTGTGCCATAAAGCGTAGATGTGCTCGGAGACTCAAGTCAGAGCAAACTCGAATGAACTCCCATTCACCAATTTTGGGACGATTTGAGCCTCAAAAAATGTGATGAGATGATTGAATAAAATGTGTCCTTGAAACCACAATGATGATGATAACAAACAAAGAGGCAAACAAACAAATAAGAAGGGAGGAAAGTTCTTCTTTAGAGAAGAACGCCAGCTAATAATTGTAGAAGAAAGGATAGAAATAGAAAAATCATCCTTTTGCTACCTTGATGTAATTATCAATTCAGGCAAAGCACATCAAAAGATGCTAAATCACTGGGTAAAATGAATAGGGTATTTCGTGTCAAAGAATCGTCTCACAGATTTCTGACTAATTACAAAAGGGAAAAATGTACTTTTATAGTGGAAAAACCTGGCAGTCACCACCTTACCCTAGAGACCAAACAGCATTGTTAGGCACTGAGGTGATATTATAAAGAGGGATACCACACCACCTATGGAACCCAAAATGATTAACCTGAATTTTATTATGAGAAAGCCATCAAATTCAGAACGGTCGATGTTCTATGAGGCTGGGACTCTTCCAAAGAGTAAAAATCATGAAAAGACAAAAAGGGCCGAGAATGAAAGAGACATAATAACTGCGTGCAATGGGTGTATCTTGATTGGATCATAGATCAAAATACACAGCTAAAAAGACATTTTTGGGACAGTTTGGTTTGAATATGCATAATAAATAATGTTATGGAACTATTAAATTCTCTTGGGTAAGATAATGGTATTGTGGCTTTGTAGGAGAATGTCCGTTTTGATAGGAGATGCATATTGAAGTATTTAGGGGTAAAGTATTATGAAGTCTAGAGAGAGGGAGGGATGGGGGAGAGGGAGAGAAAGCAAATTGGCAAGTAAAGGGTAATGGATGTTATTTGTACTATTCTTTCAACTTCTCCATTGATTTGAAAATTTTCAAAATAAGGTTGACAAAATTATAGAAAGGTATCTATTGATGCAATGTATTGTTAAATGACAACGTATGTATGGCTCAATTCTATTTTTGTTAAAAAACAATATTTATACAGTTGCCTAAATATATGTGCAAGAGTAATGTCAGCTGCTATAACAAAAGGACCAAAAATATGATTCAATCAAGAAAGAATTTATTTCTTGCACCTGTGATGGCCCAGGTGATCAGCAGGCAGCTCTCCTCCACTAGGACTTACAGGGATTCAGGCCAATGATGGTTCTCTTGTCTTCAACACATGACTTTCAAAGTTGTTGCCTCTCCAGCCGAGAAGCAGGGCCAGAGATTATCTCTGAAGCAGGCTGTACATGTCACCTGTGCTCCCACTCCACTGGTGAGACTTTCCTCCTGAGGCCACACCTAGTTGCAGTGGAAACTGAGTCATTCAGTTCAAGGTGGGCAGCCACATCCAGCTGTAGCTCTTATCACTTGAGAAGGGATTTCAGTGGAAAGCTAGTCGTCTCCATCACGCTCATTTGTTATACAGCAGAAACTAACACAACACTGTAAAGCAATTATACTCCAATAAAGATGTTTTAAAAAGGGGGGGGCGGTGTCTGAAAGAACACAGACCAAGCTATTTGCAGTTTTTATTTCAAGGTTAATGGAGTTTTGAATGCTTTAAAATTTCTCTCTTTGTCTTTAGTTTTCCATTATGAACATGGATTTTTTTTTTTTTTGGCAATAAAGAAAAGACTTACACTTTACAAAAATAAGCCATTGAAACTACAAAAAGATGCTTTGTTTTCTTCCTCTGAAAGAAACATACAAGCTAATCTTAAGTACCACATTAAGCATTTTTCTTCTCAGAAACCTTCAGTTGGACCCTATTCTCCATCACATTAACTCTCAATTCTTTGCTTGACTCTCAGAGCCCCCCACAATCTGACCCCAGCTTGCCAGCCAACTTTGTCTCTCACCTCTCCTTCTCACACCCTCTGCTCTGGCCATACGCCTTGCTGCCTGAGAATCACGCCGTGGGCGTCACTCCATCCGTACCTTGGCTCCCATGCTGCCTCCAGCCGAAGCTGGTCCCTACTGCTCCTTGAGTTCCTAGAAAACACCATCCCCTTCATGAAGCCTCCCTTGACATCTCACTTTTTTGCTGTGAGTTTCTTTGAGGTTTAGAATTGGTGCCACCCAATTTATCACTTAATTAAACTTTGTTTTGCATTTTGCTAGTATGGTATAAATTGTGTCTCTCCCATTGCAAGTATCTTGTCTTTATATGGGGTTGAAGACACAGTAGATGCATATGATGCTGTTCAATTAATTCCCATGTTTTATGACCTATTATTCTGAGTAGGAAGTATTTTCATGGATGACCTCCATTTAATGACTAAGTCTTTCATGTTCTTCAAGTGTTCCTCTCAACTAAAAGGAGAATATGAATTCAAATAAAGAATGAAGGAGAGGGGCTTCCCTGGTGGCGCAGTGGTTGAGAGTCCGCCTGCCGATGCAGGGGACGTGGGTTCGTGCCCCGGTCCGGGAGGATCCCACATGCCGCGGAGCGGCTGGGCCCGTGAGCCATGGCCGCTGAGCCTGCGCGTCCGGAGCCTGTGCTCCGCAACGGGAGAGGCCACAGCAGTGAGAGGCCCGCGTACCACAAAAAAATAATAATAAAAATAAAAATAATTGTCCTGAACATGGGAAGGACTTTGCTGCCCTTAGTTTCTTCTAGAAGAGAGAATGTTTAGCCAGCTTTGGGATACATCAGCATTCTGTGTAGGACATGCTAACTTTATATTTCTTGAATCCATAAACGTCCCCATCCTGTCCAGAATGCTATTTATACAAGCTGCCCTTAATTCCCAAAGGCCATTTTTTGTGTTTGAGGCATGATATGAATGTGGACTTTGGGGACAGCACTCTGAAGATACTCATTTGCACCCACAGTTCCTTGGTCACCCTTCCCATGTTGTGACCTTTGCGTGTCGAGGTTCACAGCCTTGATCGTTCTCTTTCGTGATCTCGGGAGAACGTTTTATCTCAAAGGTAATAAACACACTGTCTTTCTCTGGCACCAGCCTGACACTACTCTTTGTCTGTTTTCCTATTCAGAGCAAGTCGTGTCCTGATCTTTACACTATGTCATAAGATCCACTCAGCTCAGCCTTCCATCACATGACACGTGGCTACAATGCGTTTTGTACACGTCCATCAGAATTCATCAGCACACCTTGTGGGAGGGAGGGAGGCGGCATACCAGTTGAGAACCAGCTCTGTAGATCTTGGAAATGAGCCATCAGGCAAGAGCTGGAAAATGACTTGGTCTTTTCTGTCCCTGACTACTTCTTCTGTCTCCATGCCTTTCTGATCATCTGTGCTCACTGTCACCTTGCCATTTCAGACTCAACATTGTTAGGACCCAGTTTAAAAATCTAGGCCTTTTCTCACCTTCTGAGATGGCCCACACTCTGTCTGTGGAGTGTTTCTCTCTCTAAACAAATCCACTTCTTACCACTTTGTCTCTCACTGAATTCTTTCTGTGATGAGACATCAAGAACCTGGGCTTCATTAAGTCCTGAAACCAGAGCAATGTACAACATCCAGGAGAGAAGAGATTTTACTTTCAGTTTTAATATTGCAATGGGTGACCAGTGCTAGAGACTGGGTAGGAGGAGTCAAGATTGAGGATTGTGGTCGAGAATCCCAGTTCATACTCCCCACAACGTGCCCTGCCACTCATTATCCAGCACAGGACTTGACCAGCCCTCCAGGTTCTGAGTGACATGGAGAGCAGAAATCAACTGGAAAAACAAGGCAGAAGCCATCCCAGGATAAGAACAATAAAAGTTTTTCTCCCACATATCCAGAACCATGAGGTGTCCTACATCTAAAATAGTTCCAAGAAGTTCCAATATCATAACCATGGTGATGTTGTTTTAATTATATATACACTCAAAGACAGAAATATTAGAAAGAACTGCATTAAATACTAATGAAAGCTGTGTTGCAAAAAAAAAAAAAAAATCTAGTCACTCTAACATCCCTGAAGAAACGCATCCCACTTGGCAATCCTTGGGTCTCCATCATCCAGGAGGTCTAACTAGAACCATTATCATGTTTCGAAGTCGCTACTTCAGTGCCCAATTCCCTAATGTAAGTCCCTTCTTTTCATAGCGTGAGTCTTGCTCTGAACTTTTGAGAGTTTCTAGCAAGGTCATATCTCTACTTTATTATGGATGATGCCAAAAGAGCAAGTTGGGGATCTTTGGAAAATGTTGACTGCAAAACCCATAATACTCCAGAAAAATATTAATTTTGACAATAACTTCTTTCAGTCAATGTGGCTTTATTAGGACGCTCATCAGATTACCAAGAGAGAACTTAAAGTCTACACATGGGGCTTCCCTGGTGGCGCAGTGGTTAAGAATCCGCCTGCCAATGCAGGGGACATGGGTTCGAGCCCTGGTCTGGGAAGATCCCACATGCTGTGGAGCAACTAAGCCCGTACGCCACAACTACTGAGCCTGCGCTCTAGAGCCTGCGAGCCACAACTACTGAGCCCACGTGCCACAACTACTGAAGCCCACGTGCCTAGAGCCCATGCTCTGCAGCAAGAGAAGCCACCGCAATGAGAAGCCTGTGCACCGCAACAAAGAGTAGCCCCTGCTCGCTGCAACTAGAGAAAATCCCATGCGCAGGAACGAAGACCCAATGTAGCCAAAAATAAATAAATTAAATAAATTAATTTAAAAAAAAAGTCTACACATGTATTATGTAATCTGGGTTTTTTAGTTTAGTTTTTTTTTTTTTTTAATGTTTCAGGCTTTGATTTTGAAACACAGCGCTAGTTTTCTTCCCCTAAAGCAAGAGCAGTATGCTCTTGCCTCCACCTCCATGTGACATTTCAACTTAGGAACATATGGGGGAAAAAAATTGTAACTACTCTTCAAAATTGCGAGAGGAGGAGACAGTTTTAAAATCAGCTTAAAATCAACATAATTTAATTTTTATTGTCTGCTAATCTTTAAGTGTTGTTAAATGTTTGCCATTAGAACTTTACTGTCTGAAAGAGAACTTGGACCACAGAACTGCCCCACCTCGCCGCCCATTGCTCTTTGAAGCAGGTGACAACACATTTGAATTTTTCAGTGGGGTTTATGGGTTTGGTTTCAACAGCAGGTAGTTAATTTTCAGCGGTTAGCTGGTTACTTTTTTAAATGGCTGAACATGAACGGCTAATTGCAAAAGCCAACACTTACATGGTACTTTCTCAGTGCCTGGCACCACTACTCTTGGTGCTATAAACATATCTTAACTCCTTTCATCCTCACAGAACCACCAAAAAGAAGGCACTATTGTTCACAGATGAGAAAATCTGAGCGGCAAAGAGATGAACTAAAACTAATCCTATGTCACACGGCCACTACGTGAAAGAGCCAGGATTCACTCCCAGGAAGCTGGGCTCCAGAGTCTTAAATACTACATTTTAGTGCCAGAATGAGTTACTTCAACTTCTTTCACCCAAGGAGCATCCTCCTTGGATAATATAATGGGCTTTCACGGAGAGGACACATGAGAATGGCTGAATACATGACAGGACACGAATGAAGATACAAAGAGTTGAAGTGATTGGCTTAAGATTACTCAAAGCAAGCACGAAAAGACCCAGTAGCACATTCATACGTATTATAGTTCTCACCATTGTGGCTTTAGTTTCCAACCGACAAAACACCCACTTCCAGCTGTAATTTCTGGACTCAAGGGTGATTCCCAGGGACTTCCCTGGTGGCTCAGTGGTTAAGAATCTGCCTGCCAATGCAGGGGAAATGGGTTCGAGCCCTGGTCCGGGAAGATCCTACATGCCACGGAGCAACGAAGCCTGTGAGCCACAACTACTGAGCCTGCATTCTGGAGCCCGCGAGCCACAACTGCTGAGACCATGCACCTAGAGCCTGTGCTCCGCAACAGGAGAAGCCACTGCAATGAGAAGCCTGTGCACCGCCATGAAGAGTAGCCCCCCGCTCTCTGCAACTAGAGAAAAGCCCACACGCAGCAACGAAGACCCAACGCAGCCAAAAATATAGATAGATAGATAGATAGATAGATAGATAAGATTTGCAACTGGAAGTAAGGTTGATGGAACCAGGAACCAGAGAAGGATATACTTGGAAGGCAGGTGCATGGTACCATATGTAATTGGCATGGTTTAATTGGCCAAGTTTTCTTCCACCTTTGGTGCTATTAATGCTGGAGGTACAATGAATGGGTAAGGAAGGATAAACATGGCTTAACACCCCACCCAATAAAAAGTCTCTTCACCAACTCCTCCCGATTCACCACTGCCTGGGGTAAGCAAAGAATTCTAGTCCTGGCTGAGGGTGAAGGGGACGGACCCACCAGGAGTGGACACTATTACTGCTCCTGATGCTGTAACCATGGATATTGGTAGTCTTAGCCCGGAGCATCTTTCCTGCCTTTCCACTGGCTGAAAAACAGATGTGTGAGTAGGCTTCTCCATTTGCTAATGTAAGTTGTTCGTGTTGAGCAGTTTGTGGAAGAAATTCCGTCACATGTTCACTGCTGTTCTTCTTGCCTTATGACCATCTTAGGCACCAGAATTAAAATTTGCCCACATTTCCTTTTCTGAGAATGGAAAGCCTATCTCATGTTCAGAAATGACCTCACGTTTCATCTTTGACATTTCAGAATCATTTTCAAGGATTTCTGTTAAATTCCAGAACCAAAAGGGAAAAGGGAGAACAACCAACTCATTATGTCCTTTCCTTTTTCCCGTCCCTTTATCTGAGGGTGGTCTGTTTTCTGAAATGCAGGGAGAAACAATAATTATTTGTTTGAAGGCTGTCACCAGGCTCTAAGTGACCAAACATGATTTCTAATCCTGGAGAATAGTGATCTGTCCACCTATGGATTTGTACCGACATCCTTGTAGAAAGACTGACAGGTAGGGGACTTTTTTGAGAGTGTAGTTTGTCTTACGTTACCCCAATAATTCAAAGCTATTCAGAGTATTTTCCTGAGTCAGGAGGCTTAAAATGAAAATGCCACAACTGTCAGAGAGAACGGGAAGCAAAATCAATACAAATTGGCACCGCTGGGGAGGCGTGGAGGACGTTAATTTAGCACTCTGTGTCTGCAGAGGACTACACTTTCAGAGGACTTGCCAATATAGACCACTGTGCAGTGCAGGAGTATTTAGTGACCCTGCCCCTGGGGTGGGGGGGAAACCCTGTGGTTTTGTTTGTTGGGTGCATCGCCTAGCAAATCATATTAACACCAGGATCTAAGACCTTAAGGCAGGACTTAAATCGCCCTTCAGGACCAAGTTTCTCCTAATTGTTCATGTTTGTTTTCATTCATTTCTTTGGTGGGTGTAAGTGTGGCAAAGTATAAAGCTATTGAACGCCTGGATAATTTTTATTGTGTCTGCAAGGCTGTGTTGAGATATTCTGACACCGCATGAGTCAGGATTTGTCCGTGCATAGATTTATACTGACTTCTTTATGGAAGACTGACAAGTAGGGGCCTTTTAAAAAGATTAATCTGGGCTTCCCTGGTGGCGCAGTGGTAGAGAGTCCGCCTGCCGATGCAGGGGACGCAGGTTCGTGCCCCGGTCCGGGAAGACCCCACGTGCCGCGGAGCGGCTGGGCCCGTGAGCCATGGCCGCTGAGCCTGCGCGTCCGGAGCCTGTGCTCCGCAACGGGAGAGGCCACAGCGGTGAGAGGCCCGCGTACCGCAAAAAAAAAAAAAAAAAAAAAGATTAATCTGTCTTATGTTGCACCCAATAATTCAGAGTATTAAACTGAGGTCTCATTGATTCAGTCCCAACACACTTATCTAAATTTCCTTTTCATTGTCAAGTATATGATTAACATAAGGAACATTTTTCCTCCCCCTCCCCCCAAAGTAGTTCAAATAGCAAATAGCGAGAAGTTTAAATGCACGATGGTTTCTCCTGTTTTCATACGTAGCTCTTCACGTGAGCTGTTTGTTGGTCATCCAATTACTTAAGGGTCAGGAATTCATTCTTTTGATGAATGAACATCTAATGTTCATTAGAACATTCATAATGTTCTACAAAATAGACTCATTAACTTTGCTATTATTTCTAAACTGATACGCCCAGTCCATGAAAATCTGATGAAACCTGGTGAGAGGGCACACTGAGCTCGCAGGATGCTCCAGTGTCTCTGTGGAGGGGTTGCTGCATTTGGCTTGTCTCTTCTTCCTCTGCCCAGCCAAGATGGCCTATTGACCACAGATACTCAGACACCTTTCATTTTCGGCAGAGTTCTGGTGAGAAGCATGCTCTAGCCGAACCAGGATTACCTGCCAAGAGTTCTGCGCGTAAGAGTGATTCCAGACTTCCAGCAATTGACCAAACATCAGTCAAGCACAAACATAAAAGTACCACGACTCCAAAGAAATCAGAGAACGGGGGCCCCAGCAAACCCTCTCCAGGTGAGTGGCGGGTTTATTGAAATTCACAAGCTCTAAAATCCCGGCATCAGAGATAAGGACAGCAATCAATTCGTGGTCCCGATTACACCTAGTGTTTTCCAAGCGGCCAATTCAGGTTTTGCAGGGTCTGATGATCTTACGCAAATGATAAAATCCATTTCGGAGTAGACCCTCAGGTCAAGGAGGTGTGAATTATGCAGAGTAACTGTCTCCACTGCCCACATTTTCTGCCCAGTCATCGGCTTTCTGTGGCCCTGGCCCAGAATGGCTGCCTTTTCATCTTCTTCACCCTTCTGGGAGGGGTAAAGGCATTTGGCCCCAGGTATCAAATTTTATGACTCAGTCCAGAGCATGAAGGGAAGCTTTCAAAAGCATCTGAATGGCATAATTTACTGCTGAGAAAGTCCTCCAGTTCTGGGGTTGTCCTCTCTGGGAAAAAAAAGGGGGCTTGGTAAATCTTCCCCTTGGTGCAATTTGGTAAATAATTCACTCTTTAGCTGCCTTTGAAGCAAAGACCGGTCCTCTGCTTAAGGCAGGAGAAACTTAATAGTATCCAGAAAGGGGATAAATGCAACTGAAAGTTTAGAGTCCCTCAGCCTCATCCCCATTAAAGCCAACATCTGTAGGACAAACTTGATTCCTCTGGGAACTGACGTGGAAGTTGGGATAACGAGGCAGAAAGGTCTGCCTTCTGCTTGCGGTGGAATGGAAGCGATCTAGATTAACTGCCGAAGAATTCGTAAACAGCATGCAATTCGCTTAAATCCAAATCACAATGACTTTCTAATCCTAAATAGCTCCTGTCGTGCAACCACCCGTCTGGTTAAGTCTTAATGCATTTTTAGACAATGGCAGCTCTCACTTAGATTAACCACCCACATTTTATAGCTTTAATGAAGTTTAAAGAAAAATTGACTTCCGAAATGATGTCCGTTCAGACAAAGCCCCAACTCTTTTTCCTTAACCAGGGGAAAGTATCATCGTAGTTAACAACTTCTCATTTTGAAGCCTTTTAGTAGGAATTAGGTCTTTAATTCAGCTGTTTAAGAATGAAATAGGGCAGGGGCTTCCCTGTGGTGCAGTGGTTGAGAGTCCGCCTGCCGATGCAGGGGACGCAGGTTCGTGCCCCGGTCCGGGAAGATCCCACATGCCGCAAAGCGGCTGGGCCCGTGAGCCATGGCCGCTGAGCCTGCGCGTCCGGAGCCTGTGCTCCGCAACGGGAGAGGCCACAACGGTGAGAGGCCTGCGTACCACAAAAAAAAAAAAAAAAAAAAAAAGGAATGAAATAGGGCAGATAAGATCATTCCCCAAATATTTCAAAATCCATGTTGTCATGTATCAAATTGAGGATGTCTTTAATAGAAAAAAATAAATTTAAGTAAGGCAACACCAGTCACTCGATATAATTTTTAGGCTTCTTGCTAAAACTAGGTAGCTGTTTGCATGATGTGCTTTGTCCTCTGTAGAGATAAATCATTCTAATGGACAGCTTAGGCCCACCCCATCTTAGCTTGTCTGATTAATATAGATGTTCTTCCGACTGAGCGGACTCCACACGGAACTTACAACACTGACAGAAAGGGAGAATTAATTCACTTCACTTTCTATAAAACCTCAAATTCGAAGAATCACTAGGCTAGAAAGCACCAAGGTTTAGGCAAGAGAGCCAAGTTGGCAGAAAGATATCTAGTTCACCACGTAAGAGATGTTACTTGTAGTAAACAGCCTTTAAAAACCACCAGCTTAAAAATAATGATAATAATAAAATAAATAAATTTTAAAACACCAGCTTTATCACCATATTATAGCTCTAGACCGTGTCCAAGCCCCATGCAGCCATGAGCTGGACTGTGGCCTGGCCGTCCAGCAAGCGTAACAGCCCTGCTGGTTGATGTCAGTTACTACAGAAGCCGACTCAGTTCTATAGCAAATTGGGTTGATCATGTGAGCTAAAAGCAAAGCCTTGGTGTGTTAGGATCCATTCGTTTCACATGTATAGTCTCACGCTCAGAGTTTCTTCATCAGCACAGTGAAATGACAGACCAGGGACATGGCAAGAATTTAAGCTGAGTCCATTCAGGCAAAGTTGAGTCCAGCGGTGGTGACAACTCAGAAAATTCAGATAAACATGCTGCTATTATAGAAAAAGAGGCTTGGGGACCTGAATTATCTGGACACGTTGATCCGATTCACTGGGTAAACTCATAGGTTCCTGCTTTCCTTCACCTCTGTAGGGAAATATTTTTCTAAAGCATTTTGGGGGGGGGGTCACCCAAAGTTGGCAGTAAGTCACCAAAACTTCTTCCCATGTCAGACCTGAGTTCTGTGCAAAACTGAAGCATTAAGACAGTGACATCCCTTTGCAACATCTGCCTAATAGGCTAACCTTCCATACTGAGTTACGCCAGACTTTTCCTGAATAAAACAATGCAGCTGGGGAATGTGGCTTGACCTACATGCAGATCTATGTAATGGTAATCCATTATAATCCCTCTATGTGAATGATTATCTGGAACGCCTAACACAGCTACTTATCAATACAACAGAGGAACCATCAGTGCCCTCTACGAATAGATGTATAACTGAGATTTTCATTGTACTTCGCACTCTGTTAGAAGAAATTCACGCATTTTAAATTAATTCATACATTCCACGGAACTACTTCTAAATGAGTTGGCTTGTGATTCTCCTTGTTATCTCCCTCCGTGCAGTTTTGGGCAAGTGCTTTAGCGTCTTTAAAATGCTTGGATTAGCATCTGAGCCCCGTTTCTCATCTGCTGTTACTTGGAGCAAGTAACTTCCCTGTGCCTCAGTGTCTTCATCTGTAAAATGGCAGAGCCTGGGCGTCAGCACAGATCCTACCTGCTGGGATGGCTGTGAGGATTCAATGATAAACATATGCTCAGCCATTAGAACGGCCCCCGACACCATAGCTCATACATGACAGCCTTAAGGTATCGGGTACAAGGCAGCTGTATTCAGTAGGGAGAATGGACCAGAAAACTTTGTTTTCTTTGTCTTCACGTTACCTCCTCCCCACCTCCCACCCCAATCTTTTTTCCTTTCCCAAAAATCAGGGTTATATTTTTAAACTCCTAACACAAACGCAGGTACAGACACTTCTACTGTGCCCTGAATTTCCAAAGCAAAACACCAAATGGAAAAAGATGAACCATCAGAAAGCATTCACCAAGTGAGAGGTTTGCTTCCCCTCCAAAAAGACATGGAAAACTCAGGCAGTGAGTCCAGACCCAGCTGGGTCTGATGTGCAATTGATTCAGAAATCCTATTTCATGATCAAGGTGAACACTGACACAGGGTGAGAAATAAGCCTGGCCGAGTTACATATTCTTCTTTCAAGCAGCGGGAGGCTTGGGGATTAACCTTTACCGAAAGCCCAGTCTGTACACAGGATCTGCATCCTCCCATGAATGAATCAGGGGGAAGCAGAGCTGACAGCAGGCCCCGTGAGTGCAGGGAGCTATGGTGGCCATCAGCTCCTGGACTCCTGCCTGTTCCCAAAACCCCTACCAGCCCCATCCTGCCTTGGAAAGGAGCCACCTTTCCTTTCCAGGACACGCAGAGGCATCCAAAGGCCATTGTGCTGTGGGGGTCTGGCACCTGGAGTCCTAAGTCACTCTTGATCCCCGTGCCAGGCTCACAGGAAGTAAGTACCCTCTCCTGCCCTTTCCTCTCACCTGGAGCCCGGGCAGAGTCCTACTAGTTATGTGCCAGGAAAATGGATCTGGATGGAGTCTGGTGAGCCTGCTTCCAAAATCTTGCCCTTTAAAACAAAGCCAAATGTTCTGAAATTCTCCTCACTCCTTATTGAGTTCAGTGTTCGTCATTACCAGATTCGAATTTGTAGGAATAGCAAAACCTAGTCAGATTAATCGTGGCTTATGGTGGAGACTGTAAAAGTAAGAAACTGCAGTAAACTCCGATTTTAAAATGTACACGTCTAAGGCAGCTGTGGTCTCTTTTAGACCGGGAACTATTCATTTGAAGAGCAGCCTGGAAGGGAAATTTGAGGGTGAATCCCAATCTTCATAACTTACCTGGCAAATAAATTCTGTTGAAGATGTCCTCTGAAAGGCCAAGGTTGATGGGTTTCCAGGCAAGTCCACTGGCATCCAACAACTTTCCAAGCTGTCTGCCCAAGTTAGAGAACAACCAACAATAAGCAAATGCTCCCACATTTATAGAGAGAACCATAATTCTCAGTCCATTTACGGTAACGCTCCTAAGACAGAGGGGCCTGGGGCATCCCAGAGCCCGGAATCTGAAGCTCTGGCTCAGATTCCTGGTCTACCACCTACTAGCCCTATAAACGTAAACTGGCGACTTCTCCAAACTCTGTTTCCTCGTCAGTAAAATGGAGTCGTTACCAACCCCACCAGGTAGACAGGAGGACTGAAATCCTGGGTATAGACTGGGCTTCAGGTAAAGGTTAATCTCGAAGCCTCCCTCTATGTATGAAGCCTGCTTCCAACACCATAGACTGCTCCCAGGTTAGCACCTTTATAAGAGAATAGCTCAACCAAAGAAATTTTAGTTTGAGATGTGAGAGGTCGTAACTTGATTATTAAAAAATTTACCTCTTTGATTACCAATAAACTCATCCATTTGTACCCCCAGTACCTATGGGATGTTAGCATAGGTACATTCAACTGCCCCACACACAGGACCCGCCCTCCAGGGGCTCACTGCCTAGTGGGAGGGCAGGACACCAACACGCCCCAGCCAAGGCCAGTTCTAAGGATGTGTGGGGAGGGGCCGGCGGGGAGAAAATCCTGAAGGAGCGGATTGAGCCAGGGTCCGGGGAGGGAGGCGAGAAAGGTGCGCCCGGCAGGAGGTACCGAGGGGGCGAAGGCATGGAGGAGAGAGCAAGGAAGAGGGGGAAGAGATGACAGACAGACAGACATGGAGGAACTACAAGAGTCTAGGGCCTCAACGTATCCCCAGACTAGGGGCAGAGGCATCACGGGAGAGCTTGTTAAAAATGCATGAATCCCAGCCCAGGCTTACTGACTCAGAACCTGCAGTTAACAGGGCCCCTGGGAGATCTGTGTGCACATCTGAGTTTGAGAAGCGCTTGTGTAGGGTCAGGCTACAAGTTAGAAAGTGTAAAGTTGATGCCCTACGTGTAGGCAAGGACCAGGCCACCGAGGGCCCTGACGTCATGCTGGAGGCGATGGAGCATCAGATCGGCATCGTTAAAAGCTGACTGTGCTGGGCTTCCCTGGTGGCTCAGTGGTTGAGAGTCCGCCTGCCGATGCAGGGGACGCGGGTTCGTGCCCCGGTCTGGGAAGATCCCACATGCTGTGGAGCGGCTGGGCCCGTGAGCCATGGCCGCTGAGCCTGCGCGTCCGGAGCCTGTGGTCCGCAAAGGGAGAGGCCACAACAGTGAGAGGCCCGCGTACCGCAAAAAAAAAAATGCTGACTGTGTTCATGAAAGGGGGCTGGCTGGGAGGGTGAGGGCAGACAGAAGCCGAGAGACAAGCTGCAAGCTGCTGTGGACCTGGAGAGAAATGAGAAGGGCTTGACCTGAAGCAAAAGCAGAGGGAGAGGGCCCGGGCTGGAGGGATGTTTAAGGACGTTAAGCCTGGCACAACTTGGTGAGCACTGGGGATGGGGAGAAGGAAAAAGGAGGAATCAGAGAGATCTTGGGGGTCTGGCCCAGAAAACTAAGCCAACGGCAGTTGCCTTTGCAAGGCTGACAAAGCAAGAAGTAGGTGGGGCCCATCCTGTGGCCGTTGTCCGTGAATGAACAGCCAGGATGGGCTAGGAGGAGATGCCAGGAAGCACCTGGGTATGCAGGTCTGCTGCTCAGCAGAGAACTCTTGGCCACCGGAAGGAAGCCAAGGGCCTAGAGTGAGTAAGAGGTGGCTGAAACTACAGGAACGTCTCCCCTGCGAGAGCGGACAGGGTAACGAGAGATGATGAAGGAACCTCGGGAAATACAAACACCTGAGGAGGGAAGGGAGAAGACAACGACAGAGAAGTGGTCCGAGAAGTAGGAGCCACGCCAGGAGCCAAGGGAGGCCTTTGGAAATGAGTGGGTTAGAGTGTCAGCTACAGCGGATTCAAGTAAATAAGGACCGAGAGCCCTCCGTTATAGGTCATGGTTTTCAACCGGATGGCATCTTAGCATAGGAACTGAGTTCAGCCGCAGCATTTCCCCAGGTTCTCTGATAAGAATCGCCAGGGAGGTCCTTAATAAAACACACACACCTGGGTCCCGTCCTGACCCAGAGCATCAGACTCTCCAAGGAAGGGGCCTGCAGAGCTGGTTTTCCACAAGCTCTACAGCTGATTCTCATCCCAGAGGTTTGGACCTCATAGCCTTGCTTCTCAAACTTCAGAAGTTCTTGAGAAATACCTGGGGACCTCAATCAACTGCAGGTTCTGATTCGGTAGGTTTGAGTGGGTAGCAAGGCTGCACTTCTAAGAAGCCGCCAGGTGACAGCCACGCTGCTGGTCTCAGGGCCACCCCGGCAGGAGCAGGGCTAGAGAAAACAGGTTTTGAGGAGGTAAGCCGTTGATCCAAGGTGACCCGGCTTGGCTAGTGGCAGAGCTGAGAGATCTGTCATGCTTGAGGGGTCTCTCTGGATCGTGACTGCATCACGTGCCCATATTCTGCGTCCAGCAAGGATGGCAGATGGAGTGTGAGGTTAGCGAACAAATCATTAACTTCACTTGGACACCTCCCCCGTCCACCTGCTTCTCCCCGCTTGCTCTCTCTCCCTTGCCGTGAGCCCACCAGGATCTCTCTGCTTCTTTCTCTTTCCCCGAGCTTCCCCTCTGCAGCAGAAAGGCCAGATTAGGGCATGACCACAACCTCCCAACCCGGGGCATCTGGAAAATCGGGGGAGAGAGCGTTACCGAAGTGAGACCCAGCGGGCCACCATATGTTGCCGCCAGAACAGCTAATTAGACTGGCTGTGGGAGGGGAGAAGGGCCCACGAGCTTCCACATGGGAACTTAGTGGGAAAGAACTTTCCTGCATCTGTCAGGGACGCCGGAGACCATCGGCTGGAGAAGGGTGTGATGGTGATGCCACTGCCCCGGTTGGCTCTTCAGTGACTCTGAGCTCCAAGCCAGGCACCTCCTGGGCAGGGGCCAGGCCGGCTGCCCCCAGGCCACCTAGACACACCACCCCCCAGCCCCCGAAGAACGAGTTTTGAGTTTAGATTCATTCACAGTCTTTTCCAAATGTCCTTTCCCACCCTGAGGGCTGCCTCCTGACTGCTCTTTTTCTTTCGTGCAGGTGACGGCAGGCAGCGCCCCCTGTTCTGTGTTGAATATTCCCCTTACTGCTCCGTCTTTGCTTTCTCCCCCGTCCTGCAGCCCAATACCAACTTCTGCAGCCTCCAGCTGCCCCTACTGCCGCCTGCCTCCCCGGGGGGCCGGGACACTTCCCCGCCTCTCCCTCCGGTCTCCTCTCCCTCCTCTCCGGGCCCCGCACCCGAGTCACCGGCAGCCCTGTGCTACTTCCCCATCTCCTGCCCCAGCCCGGCCGAGATCCCTGTGCTGTGCCTGCCGGACTCCCGAAGGCCCAGTAGAATTTACCTCGTGTGGTAAGTCGCCCTCGGTGAAGGACACAGCACAGTGGAGTCAGGGAGTGGGGACAGGGGGACGTTAAGCTTCCGGAGGGCAGCGCCGTGACCGGCGGCAGGAGGTGTAACGTGCGGGGAAGCAGGAAGACCAAGACAGCTGCTCCCACTTCACTCGGCCTTCTTCCAGCACTTAAAGGAGTGAGCGACCAATAAAAGCCCATCCTCTCTCGAGACTCATCTGATTTCTTCACTCCCGCGTCTGGCGCAGTTTCGATCGTTAACCACCAGAAACGGATCAGGCTCCTCCGGGTCTACTCGTAGCCTTGGGGGTGTGACTATGCCCGCCGAGCCGGCCCTGAGAGGGTGGCACCAGGGACAGGCCTCTGGGGGCAGCCCACGCTGGATCTGATTGTTGGTTCAGGACCACACGGAGGAGAGACAAATTCAAGGGCTCAGTCGCTGCTTACAGTTTCTTTCCTGACTCCTTATTAGGCCCTACACCTCCCCAAATCAAAAATCCCACCTCCTGGGGCCCAAAATAAAACATATTTATGGTGCATAATGAAGCTTTAATTAAGAGCTCCTCTGGGGATGCGAGACAACACTCATTTCCAGCACACTCAGACTGGCAAACAGACAGGGCCTGTTATTTGTAACTGTACCGAAAGCTGCCTATTACACCAAGGCAACAGCAGCTCCTGCGATTAAGCTGTAATTCTTCCCACGATCTGAAAGAAGCAATAAATCTTTTCAAAAGGCATCTCAGGCAGAGCCTTGGCACCTCCTGGGCACCGGGCATCGAAGTGAAGATGGTGTGGGGGAGGGTAAATGTTCAGGAATTGTCTTTCTCTTCACCTTGCTTTTCAAACTTGGTCTATCCAGAACCGTGTCTGGGTACGGCAGGTGATGTGAGGGGCGGAACAATTATCAGGTGCGTGGAATTAACGTGGACCGTTAAATGGACTCGGTTCTCAGCCATCAGAGTCTTGTATAAATACAAGGTTTCTACCTTTTTCTCCCTTTCCTGGTCAAATTAAGAACTATTCAGTCAACAATTAGTGTCCCAGCACTGTCAAGAGAACTGAGGCAGGACTACCCTGGTGGTGCAGTGGTTAAGAATCTGCCTGCCACGTGGGGAGGGGGAAGGGTAAGCTGGGACGAAGTGAGAGTGGCATGGACATATATACACTACCAAATGTAAAACAGATAGCTAGTGGGAAGCAGCCGCACAGCACAGGGAGATCAGCTCGGTGCTTTGTGACCACCTGGAGGGGTGGGAGGGAGACGCAAGAGGGAGGAGATATGGGAATATATGTATACATACAGCTGATTCACTTTGTTACAAGGCAAAAAGTAACGCACCATTGTAAAGCAATTATACTCCAATAAAGATGTTAGAAAAAAAAAGAATCCGCCTGCCAATGCAGGGGACACGGGTTCGAGCCCTGGTCCGGGAAGATCCCACATGCCGCAGAGCAACTAAGCCCGTGCACCACAACTACTGAGCCTGTGCTCTAGAGCCCAGGAGCCACAACTACTGAGCCCGCATGCTACAACTACTGAAGCCCACGCGCCTAGAGCCCGTGCTCCACAACAAGAGAAGCCACCGCAATGAGAAGCCCGCACACCACAACGAAGAGTAGCCCCCACTCGCCGCAACTAGAGAAAGCCCGCGCGCAGCAACGAAGACCCAACGCAGCCAAAAATAAATAAATAAATAAATAAATAAACTTATTAAAAAAAAGAGAGAGAACGGAGGCAGACACCTTCTATGTAAACAGCTGTTTGGTTTTTTTGCTACTGGAGGTACCCCTTTGCCCAGATACTAGAAGGTGTGGGCTTCACGGTGCCCAAAGCAAGCCACAGTCTTCCCCAAATTCACCTACAAACTTCAGGATGTTAGGTTGGCTGGCAATGAAACTCCTGAACACAACCCCCTCCGTTCTCTGTAAGGCAAAGCGTCTGTCCTCCTACCTGGAGAGGAAGTTACATTTCACCTTTCAGTGTAAATATAACTTGGCCTTCCTGCAGATTAATATATGTAACATGCCACGGTGAGGACCATCTTAGAAAGGCCCCAGAGGTCTGAGGTTTGGTTCACTTTGGATGCGGGCAAGGTGATTAGGACTGGAATTCATGGACATACAAACTAGGCAGCTTAGGTCACCTCATTTGTAACTTCAGTTGCAGATGGAGAAGAAGGAATAATTCCCAGGAGTTTGCTTTCCACTGAACCTAAAGCGTATCACAGGGAAGAAGTCAGTGGTGCAGCCAAGTTAGATTATAATCTTTAGGCCAAAATGTGTTACTCATCTCTGTGAACCCCTGGATCATTGCATAGCAAAGGTGCACGGGTATTTGTTGAACAAATTATAATAAAAAAACAAGTTACTGTTTGCCTCTTGGATTTTATAACAGGATTAAGGAAGAGAGCAAGAATAACACAGGGGCTTCCCTGGTGGCGCAGCGGTTGAGAGTCCGCCTGCTGATGCAGGGGACACGGGTTCGTGCCCCAGTCCGGGAAGATCCCACATGCCGCGGAGCGGCTGGGCCCGTGAGCCATGGCCGCTGAGCCTGTGTATCCGGAGCCTGTGCTCCGCAACGGGAGAGGCCACAACAGTGAGAGGCCCGCGTACCGCAAAAAAAAAAAAAAAAAAAAAAAAAAAGAATAACACAGAAATAAAGGCTGCTGAATAAGTTATTCTCAACCTATAAAGCCTGCATAATAATAAATTTCTGGTCAAATTCAGTTCTCTCAGGGGAGTGACTTCAGATTCCCAATTATTATTATTAGTAGTATCACTATTTGTGGTGGAAGCAGCAGTTACCATTTTTAGCAGCTAATAAGCACCAAACACTGAGTTAGAGCATTTACATACATTATTGCTAATCTTCACAATAACTCTACAAGATAGGAATATTCCCACTTTACAGCTGCAGATACTGAGATTCAAATTGCCCAAAGTCAGAGGATTCTGCTTACAGTACCAGCAGTGTTTTCTTCACTGCCAGACCTGGTCAAACAGCCTCTCGTGTTTCAGCTTTATTACTTTAGTTTGCTGAGAACTCAATTAGAGGAGACAGGATTATGGAAATCATTTTGGAAATCATTTAAGAGATCTGACGCTTTGAAGAAGGTACTTTTTTTGAACAAGAAAACAGACTAACCTTTTATCTTAAGTCATCCTTGGTGTTCAGCACAAGAAAAAACAAATGGTTCTACTTCTGGAATTTCCCCATAGTTTCAGCTGAATACATCTTCTCAAGGCCTGCTAGGCGATTATGATTTGCCCTGCAGTAGAATTTGAGGCAACACACAGGCTGGCTAAGACAGGGTCCTCACCCTTAAGGAGCTTACAGTCTAGTTGGAGAGAAAAGACACACACCTGAGGCAATTTTGGAATATTTAAATGCTAAAGGCCCTAAGGACCCTGAACGTCTGGCCAAAGCAGACTCCTAAAACTGGAAACAGACCTCCAGGGACTTGCTGGCTGGCACATGTTAGCGCAGGCTGAAGAAGAAAGGCCCTCTGGGAGGGCGTTCACTCCCCCGAGGGTGTGCAGGTGTGGAGCAGGGGGAGTAGGGGGCTGCAGGCAGGGTGAAGTTCTGCTGCCTGGGCTGTGAAGGAAACTTGAATATTCTGCTGGGAATCAGAGTAAAATCCTTGTGACAAGGACCTTTGAGCCAGGTCCTGAACACACACTGGACTTGGCCTGTGCCCTGAGCCTGGCCCTTCCCTGATCCTCCCTCTGTTTCCTCCTCAGTAAGTAATAACCCCCGCTGCTTTCTCCCCGGTCAGCCAGGGGCTTAGGCAGGAGGCAGTCGCTGACTTCTGAGCGCTGGACAGGAACGAGGCCTCAGGGGATGGGGAGAAGCCTGTGGACCAGAGGAGCACAGCTCCTGGGGCTAAGTGCCTCCCCGCTTTCCTCCATGGCCGGTCCCTTAGTGTAAAGCCTTGGTCCCTCCTCCTCTCTCCCCACGCTTGGTCAGTGAGATCCTGTGTAACCACCATCCTACACCATCTCATTTCCTGGAGGATTCTCTTCTCTCCTTTCTGGTCATGCCCACAACCTCTCTGGGCTCCACCGACGTGCCCTAAGCTGGAACCCACACCACCGGTAGCTCCCCCTTTTAGTAAGTTCCCTGTGGAACACGATCCTCTCTGTCTTAGAGCACAGAACCCACTGCCTTCCCCTACCAGGGCCTGTCAGGGAAAGTAGGTAGTACCTAATCACTGTTTTAAATGAGGTTTCACGGACTGCCAAGGAGAGCTTTCATTCCTTCCCTGAATCTGGATGAAAACTATTCACCCAACCACAGCTTACACCACGGAACATAAATTCAGTTGTCTTCACGTGCCAAGAAAGGCTGTTCTCTCGCACAGGACTCAGGGACCCTTCCCAGCTTTGCCCCCGTGGCCTGCTGGCTACGGCTATTTCTGAAATTTCTGAACTGTCCAAAAGGGGATGAGCCAAGCAAATTCTCTTGGAAGCATTTAATCGAGATATTCACAATTTAACTGCCTGTGAACTCGAGAACTTGTAGAGCTGCATGGAAAATAACAAAACTCTTTCCCTAAACTCACGGGCACTGACACTTAATACGTGTGAGGAAGAAACTTGAGATTATTCGTACTAATTAGCAACCTAATTCAAAATGTGAATCTTAAAAAAAAATATTGGGAACTCAATCCAAGTTAGCACTCCAGCTACCATCTTCCTGTGAGTGTATCATCCCAGTCCAGTGGTGGGTAGCACACAGGCAAGAGAAAGGGTATCTGGTCCCCAGATGCTTGGAACCTTTCTGGAAAGCCAGATTAGCTGCTAAGAAACAACCTGAGGATATGAATATGCAGGTGTAAAATAGGTTGTGATTCAAACTTGGATGAACACGTGGGGAGCAGGGCTTGTGGTGTGTCCCAAATGTAAAAGGCTCTTGACGGTTTTACCAACAGGCCCATCCCAACATCTAAGAACTGGAAGCTAGAAACTTCTTAGTCAAAGGAAACACCCCCTACAGACTCCACATTGCAGGTGTCAGGGGTGCTCATTAATGGTGATAAAAGCCTTGTGAAGTAGGTACTATTATTCCCATGTCACAGGTGGGAAAACTGAGGCTTCCAGAAGTGATTTGTCCAAGCCCCCATGGCTAGAAGGTCATAGAACCAGATTTCAAATCCAGCTCTTCCCTGACCTCCTGGGTCTATTTCCTTAAAAGCCTTCCCCGCCCTTTGAGCATTCTTTCTACAGAAGATGTTTTCCTGTAAAAATTATTGAAAAGATTTTGCATCTTTCAGCAGCCCAGGCATCGCAGATTTTATCAAGCAAGAGGAGGCCAAACCTAATAGTCAGCCCAGAAATGCAGAGCCCGAGAGCGTCTGGGGACAGAAGCAGAGAGAAACTGCAGCTGCCCGGGAAGGCGCCAGCCCTCAGGGGAGTAGGTAAGGACCTGCAGCTCGTGCACCTCAGTCCTCAGAGAGACTGACTTGTGCTGTAACCTGGTGAATTCCGTGTGGTTTTTAGACACTTCCGTTTTTATGTGAAGAGTGTGTACCTTACAGTGAAACTCTTAAAAGCAAGCTATTGGATCCAATTTCCTTCTCCAGGGAGGCTGCTGGGAAAAGGCAGGGCAGGGAGGAGTTGTAATTTTCTCTGCCATTACTCCATAAGTGAGACTGTGCATGGTTTTGAGTGGGTGCCCGCCGTCAGGCTTCTGGAGAGGGTATTTGGGTGGTGGGTGGTAGGTGTTGGGGGATGGGGTGGGGGTGGGGGGTGGAGAGGCAGTCTGCAGCCCAGGGATGTCTCACCTGGCCACAGTTCCTGCCCACTTCCCAGGAGGGAAGGATAGGGGGGTCTGTGGATGGCAGACGACTCACCTCCCACGGAGATCTTCTCCCCTCTGATCCAAGGCGTCAAGACCTTACCGTGTAAGAAATAACATCGAAGCGAATATAAGCTTTATTTCAAAGCCCTGGTTGGCGGATACCTCCTCTTTCAGTCTTGAGCGTTCATCCCAAGGCCTAAGCCACGCTTGTCCTCTCCTGCGGTGGCAGAAGGAAAGGAGGAACAGGTCCTAAGGACGCCCCTTGGGATTCAAGGAAAGGGATGCTTGGTAGCTCACCTTGCCAAGGACCTGTTCTTCCCCTTGGGGAAGCCACCGAGCATCACACTTCCTTGCCACCCGATAAACACAGGCGCCTTTCTTTAAAAATATGATATATACTGTGGTGGACACACGCAAATATAGAACATGTATCTGGATGGCCTGAAGTCAGGGGCGATTAGAGCCTATGTGAATCTCTAGCAACTAGATGTCCACGGGCTCCCAGTGATCTAATGCCTTCCGTTGGGAAGGGCAGACCTCACTTCTAGTTCCAGCTCTTCTTCCTCCCAGCGATGGAGTCTTGGGTGGTCAAGTAGCCAGTCTGGGTTACAGTTCCCTTGTCTTAAAATAAGGATAATGATATCTACCTCACTGCATTGCTGTAATAACTAAAGGAGCTAATATTCTGACCAGGACTTGACGATAGTGGGCACTCAACTCCTGTAAGTTTCTCTCCTGCCATCTCCCCAACAGTCCTCAGTGAACTGTAGACTGTTATTTGAAAGGTGAGATTCCCTATGCATCAGACGTTCCTGGACCCGGGAGGCTCATCTAATCCGCCACCTGCACCCAGAAGACATCTTCCATGATCCTGAGATTCACTGAGATTTTGTCCCAATTTTCTATTATACCAGGACTCCTCATCTTCCCCCAATTATTCCCTCAGTCATCTCGCTGTAGTCCTTTTTTTTCACATTCTAAGTGGTTTGCATAAGTGGGAGTAGGAGTCACATGTTTGAATTGCACCAGTGAGAGATTCGAAGCAAATGGGACAGAGAGGTAATACATAGACAGCTCTTACGAATAATAAGAAAAACACAAATGCCTAATAGAAAAGTTGGGGAAGAGGCACAGCAGACAATTTCACAGAAGAAGAAATACAGATGGCTGATAAAATTGGAGGGAAAAAAAGTTCAAGCTCACTCAGTAATGAACGTAAACTTACATGAGATAAATTTGGCCTACCATAGCTAGGCTAAGGTTTTTTCAAATAATGTTCAATACTGGTAGTGAAACTAATAACTAACATTTCCTGGGCACTGATGTGTCAGGTGCTTGCCAAGCCCTTGGCATGCATTCCTGATGACACAGTTATGAGAGATGCTTTCATAGTCTACCTGTAGGGTAACTTGGTACAAAGTGGAATTTGGCAACATGTGTCAAAGTCTTTAGAAAGCTTGCAATTCCACTCCTATGAATCTATTCTAAGAAAATAAGACATATAGTCAAGGAGTTATAAGCAAGGACATCTATCCTGGAGTAATTTGTGGCAGCAAAAAAACTTAAAATAATCTATATACCCAACAATAGGAGAAGGGTTATACAAATTATGATATTTTATATAATGTACCCTTGCAGCATAATTATTATTGTGTTCTTCACAATTAACGGCAGGAGATAATGCTCACAATAAAATGTTTAGGGAAAGGAAGCAGGACGTAAAGTTGTATATACCCAGATATCCCAATTTTGTTTTTTAAGACAATACTTCTAGATAAGAGAGCCCTGGGTTGTAAATTCAAATGTCTTCAGGGAACAGACAGGTATGGCAGGAGAAATACATGACAAAGGCTGTGGGGCCTGTGGTGAACCAGACATGCTCCCCCTAAAGGCAGGTAACTCAGTGTTCAAACACTGAGCCAGCAGACAAGTACAGGATGAAAATAGCCCACGGGTCTTGAGTTTGCAACCCACCTCTGAATTCCAGAACAGTAGCAATGGTCTTCTGAGTTTTGGATATTGGGTGATTTTTATTTCCTCTTCATCCTCTTCTGTGTCTTCCAAATTTCCTACAATGGACATCGACTACTTTTTTAACCAGAGGAAAACAAAACTCTATGGCTGTCAGAATGGACGAAACTGTTGGTCAAGCACATGCGGAAGTCTAGACCAAAGACATAGTCTTAGGGCAGAGAGATGCTTTTTCTGGTTTCATCTCACTGCACCCACGACATTCGGTTGCACCTAGTCAGACTCCTGGAAACGGCAGGCACTCCAGTCAGGGCTGGAGTCCATGCAGGGCCTGGAGTCCATGCAGGGCCTCAGAGGCCCAGCACCACCAAACCAGCTCTACAACAAATGATAAAGGAATTTATCTAAGTGGGAAACACAAGAGAAGAAAAGAACCTACAAAAACACACCCAAAACAATTGAGCAAATGGTCATAGGAACATACATATCGATAATTACCTTAAACGTGAATGGATTAAATTCTCCAACCAAAAGACACAGGCTTGCTGAATGGATATAAAAACAAGACCCATATATATGCTGTCTACAAGAGACCCACTTCAGACCTAGGGACACATTCAGACTGAGAGTGAGGGGATGGAAAAAGATATTCCATGAAAATGGAAATCAAAAGAAAGCTGGAGTAGCAATACTCATATCAGATAAAATAGACTTTAAAATAAAGAATGTTACAAGAGACAAGGAAGGACAATACATAATGATCAAGGGAACAATCCAAGAAGAAGATATAACTATTATAAATATATATGCACCCAACATAGGAGCATCTCAATACATAAGGCAAATGCTAACAGCTGTAAAAGGGGAAATCGACAGTAACACGTTAAAATTGGGGACCTTAACACCTCACTTACACCAATGGACAGATCATCCAAACAGAAAGTGAACAAGGAAACACAAGCTTTAAATGACATAATAGACCAGATAGATTTAATTGATATTTATAGGACATTCCATCCAAAAACAGCAGATTACACTTTCTTCTCAAGTGTGCACAGAACATTCTCCAGGATAGATCACATCTTGGGTCACAAATCAAGCCTCAGTAAATTTAAGAAAATTGACATCACATCAAGCATCTTTTCTGGCCAAAATGCTATGAAATTAGAAATCAATTACAGGGAAAAAAATGTAAAAAACACAAACACATGGAGGCTAAACAATACGTTACTAAATAACAAAGAGATCACTGAAGAAATCAAAGAGGAAATCAAAAAATACCTAGAGACAAATGACAATGAAAACACAATGATCCAAAACCTATGGGATGCAGCAAAAGCAGTTCTAAGAGGGAAGTTTATAGCTATACAAGCCTACCTCAAGAAACAAGAAAAATCTCAAATAAACAATCTAACCTTACCCCTAAAGGAACTAGAGAAAGAAGAACAAACAAAACCCAAAGTTAGCAGAAGGAAAGAAATCATAAAGATCAGAGCAGAAATAAATGAAATAGAAACAAAGAAAACAATAGCAAAGATCAATAAAACTAAAAGCTGGTTCTTTGAGAAGATAAACAAAACTGATAAACCAATAGCCAGACTCACCAAGAAAAAGAGGGAGAGGACTCAATTCAATAAAATTAGAAATGAAAAAGGAGAAGTTACAACAGACACTGCAGAAAAACAAAGCATCCTAAGAGACTATTACAAGCAACTCTATGCCAATAAGATGGACAACCTGGAAGAAATGGACAAATTCTTAGAAACGTATAACCTTCCAAGACTGAACCAGGAAGAAATAGAAAATATGAACAGACCAATCACAAGTAATGAAATTGAAACTGTGATTAAAAATCTTCCAACAAACAAAAGTCCAGGACCAGATGGCTTCACAGGTGAATTCTATCAAACATTTAGAGAAGAGCTAACACCGATCCTTCTCAAACTCTTCCAAAGAACTGTGGAGGAAGGAACACTCCCAAACTCATTCTGTGAGGCCACCATCACCTTGATACCAAAACCAGACAAAGATACTACAAAAAAAGAAAATTAGAGACCAATATCACTGATGAATATAGATGCAAAAATCCTCAACAAAATACAAGCAAACAGAATCTAACAGCACATTAAAAGGATCATACACCGTGATCAAGTGGGATTTATCCCAGGGATGCAAGGACTCTTCAATATACGCAAATCAATCAATGTGATACACCATATTAACAAAGTGAAGAATAAAAACCATATGATCGGGCTTCCCTGGTGGCGCAGTGGTTGAAAGTCCGCCTGCCGATGCGGGGACACGGGTTCGTGCCCCGGTCCAGGAGGATCCCACATGCCACAGAGCGGCTGGGCCCGTGGGCCACTGCCGCTGAGCCTGCGCATCCAGAGCCTGTGCTCTGCAACGGGAGAGGCCACAACAGTGAGGGGCCCGCGTGCCGCAAAAAACAAAAAACAAACAAAAAACCAACAAAAAACCACATATGATCGTCTCAATAGATGCAGAAAAACCTTTGACAAAATTCAACACCGATTTATGATAAAAACTCTCCAGAAAGTGGGCATAGAGGGAACCTACCTCAACATCATAAAGGCCATATATGACAAACCCACAGCAAACATCATTCTCAATGGTGAAAAACTGAAAGCATTTCCTCTAAGATCAGGAGCAAGACAAGGATGTTCACTCTCGCCACTATTATTCAACATAGTTTTGGAAGTCCTAGCTATGGCAATCAAAGAAGAAAAAGAAATAAAAGGAATCTAAATTGAAAAAGAAGAAGTAAAACTGCCACTGTTTGCAGATGACATGATACTATACATAGAGAATCCTAAAGATGCCACCAGAAAACTACTAGAGCTAATCAATGAATTTGGTAGAGTAGCAGGATACAAACTTTAATGCACAAAAAGCTCTTGCATTCCTATACACTAACAATGAAAAATCTGAAAGAGAAATTAAGGAAACACTCCCATTTACCTTTGCAACAAAAAGAATAAAATACCTAGGAATAAACCTACCTAGGGAGACAAAAGACCTGTATGCAGACAACTATAAGACACTGTTGAAAGAAATTAAAGATGATACCAACAGATGGAGAGATATACCATGTCCTTGGATTGGAAGACTCAATATTGTGAAAATGACTATACTACCCCAAGCAATCTACAGATTCAATGCAATCCCTATCAAATTACCAGTGGCGTTTTTTACAGAACTAAAACAAAAAATCTTAAAATTTGTATGGAGACACAAAAGACCCCGAATAGCCAAAGCAGTCTTGAGGGAAAAAAAGACAGAGCTGGAGGAATCAGACTCCCTGACTTCAGACTATACTACAAAGCTACAGTAATCAAGACAGTATGGTACTGGCACAAAAACAGAAATATAGGTCAACGGAACAGGATAGAAAGCACAGAGATAAACCCATTCACCTATGATCAACTAATCTATGACAAAGGAGGCAAGGATATACAACACAGAAAAGACAGTCTCTTCAATACGTGCTGGGAAAACTGGACAGCTACATGTAAAAGAATGAAATTAGAATACTCCCTAACACCATACACAAAAATAAACTCAAAATGGATTAGAGACCTAAATGTAAGACCGGACACTATAAAACTCTTAGAGGAAAACATAGGAAGAACACTCTTTGACATAAATCACAGCAAGATCTTTTTTGATCCACCTCCTAGAGGAATGGAAATAAAAACAAAAATAAACAAATAGGACTTAATGAAACTTAAAAGCTTTTGCAAAGCAAAGGAAACTACAAACAAGAAGAAAAGACAACGCTCAGAATGGGAAAAAATATTTGCAAACAAATCAATGGACAAAGGATTAATCTTTAAAGTATATAAACAGCTCATGAAGCTCAGTATTAAAAAAACAAACAACCCAATCCAAAAATGGGCAGAAGACCTAAATAGACATTTCTCCAAAGAGGACATACAGATGGCCAAGAAGCACATGAAAAGCTGCTCAAACATCACTAATTATTAGAGAAATGCAAATCAAAACTACAATGAGGTATCACCTCACACCAGTTAGAATAGGCATCATCAGAAAATCTACAAACAACAAATGCTGGAGAGGGTGTGGAGAAAAGGGAACCCTCTTGCACTGTTGGTGGGAATGTAAATTGATACAGCCATTATGGAGAACAGTATGGAGGTCCCTTAAAAAACTAAAAATAGAATTACCATATGACCCAGCAATCCCACTACTGGGCATATACCCAGAGAAAACCATAATTCAAAAGGACACATGCACCCCAATGTTCATTGCTGCGCTATTTACAATAGCCAGGTCGTGGAAGCAACCTAAATGCCCACCGACAGACGAATGGATAAAGAAGATGTGGTACATATATACAATGGAATATTACTCAGCCATAAAAAGGAACGAAATTGGGTCATTTGTAGAGACATGGATGAATCTAAAGACTGTCATACAGAGTGAAGTAAGTCAGAATGAGAAAAATAAATATTGTATATTAACGCATATATGTGGAACCTAGAAAAATGGTACAGATGAACCGGTTTGCAGGGCAGAGATAGAGACACAGATGTAGAGAACAAACGTATGGAGAGCAAGGGGGGAAAGCAGTGGCGGGTGCGGGTGGGGGTGTGATGAATTGGGAGATTGGGATTGACATGTATACACTGATGTGTATAAAATGGATGACTAATAAGAACCTGCTGTATAAAAAAATAAATTAAATTAAATTAAGAAAAAACAGAAAGTAATTAACCAAAGCCTACACTTCCAAATCCTCCATATCATTTTTTTCTTAAAAAAAAAAAAAAGGGGCTTCCCTGGTGGCACAGTGGTTGAGAGCCTGCCTGCCGATGCAGGGGACATGGGTTTGTGCCCCGGTCCAGGAAGATCCCACATGCTGCAGAGCGGCTAGGCCCATGAGCCATGGCCGTTGAGCCTGCGAGTCCGGAGCCTGTGCTCCGCAACGGGAGAGGCCACAACAGTGAGAGACCCACATACCGCAAAAAAAAAAGAAAAAAAAAAAAAATATATATATAGAAAGACAGAGAGAGAGAGAGAGAGAGAGACAGAAAGAGAGAGAATTCAGATTGTCACATAGAAGCACTTGTTCCTTAAAATGCCATCAGCCCAGCCTGGGTGGGCACACAGCTCCAATCCTTTACATCCATAGCCAGATGCCCAGAGCATCCTAGAATCACTGCTACGTCTCTTACTGGGGTTTATAAAAACTTGGGAGGGGCCTGATAAGAAAGCTTAACTGATTTCTAAAGAGCCAATGAGTAAAGATTCTCACTGCGTCCCTGATTGTCCCATGCAGTTAGCAATAAAAGGAGGCTTATGGAGTATCAGGATGTTGGAGATGCAGACTGCTGCTCCCCTGAGAGGCGCCTCCACTAAAGCAAGTCTGTATTGACTTGGTCTCTGGCTAAGCCAGACACTTGGAGGATTTCCGTTTCACCTGCCTGAGCTGTTACCACACAGGCCTTGCCGAAGCTGTGGAGTCCTGTCCACTCTACAGGGTGAACCGCTTTGGGAACCGAACGATAAGGATGGCAGCGCCTCACCAGATCCTACAGGATAGCAGAGCGGGGAGCAGAAGGGGGTGGCCAATGGCAGGAGGGAACACAGGAGAGTGGAATCAGAGAAGCAGGTCCAGTGTCCTATCCACGTTGAGAGGGTAAAAACCCTCAGCAGTGCAGACACTAGGAATGAAGTGGATTCTTGTTTTTACAAGGAAATTGTTAGTCCAGCCAGTGCAGGGTAGTGGTTACAAACTGTAGCATCAGGCAGATCCGAGTTCAAATGTTCACTCCATCACTTACTGGAAATAGGATCTTGGGCAACTTATGTGACTCCCTAAGCCTTGGTGCTCTCACTTACGATGTGGTGTGATTGTGGCACCTGTTCCACAGGGTTGTGAGCCTAACTGTGCGCATGTGACGCAATTAGCATGGTGCCCTCAGTGCTTATGCGTTATTTTTATAAGGCAAGTTTTGACCAAACCATTTCACCCATAGACATTCCTACCCCTTTGGGCACTTGACCTCTCTCCTCTTTCTACATCTCCTCATACTTTAGATTCAGGAGGCAACGGAGAGGAATTCTATCACAGTCAGAGGTTACAAACTGATTTGGGGCTAGTGACAAAGAGGAGATCATGATTTCATCAGAGGGTTATGATTTTTATTTGCACTGAGTAGTAAATGTAACCATGATCATCAATTTAACTGGGCAGCAGCTTCTAGAGCCTTCCTCCCCATCTGCCAGAGTAGACTGTACCTTTCTTAATGTTTTGTAAAGCTGTAAGTGAAGCAGGAGTGTCCTGAGTGTATGTTGAACAAATTGGGATGAGAAAGCACTGGTGGGCTTTGTAGTAGTCGTTCCTGGAGTGTTGGTTTTCCTTCTCAGTAAATACTGGTATGAAACCATCATTTGAGAGATGTTACCCATCATCAGCCCTGACTGACGTGGGGCTGGACAGTCTTCCCAGAGCTTCTGCAGAAAGGATCTGTATCCTCAGGGTCATTGTGCTGCCCCAGGACCAACCTGAGCTCCACAAGTGTACAAAAGAGAGTTCATAGGGACTTCCCTGGCGGTCCAGTGGTTAAGACTCAGTGCTTCCATTGCAAAGGGCAAGGGTTCGATCCCTGGTCAGGGAACCAAGATCCCGCATGCCACACGGCACAGCCAAAAAAAAAAAAGAAACAAAAACAAAAGAGAGTTCGTACGCGGTAAACTGAAACTAGCTCTCCTGTACTCCTTCGGTACCACCAGTCATCTTAACCGTGCCCGTTTTCCTCTCCAGAGCTTGTTTGTTGCCTTATGGGACCCTCACCCTTGGTGTTAGAGGTCTCTCAGCTGTGAGCACCTACAGTAAAATGATAAGCTTATCTTTTCTCAATACAGATCCAATCGTTCAACAAGAAGGTCCAATGTGGGCAAGTGACACCAAGCTGAAGAGGCCAACTCGAGAGAGAAGAAACTTGGTCCCATCCTCACAGCTAATAACGGTGATGGAGAATACCCCCGAGAAAGCCAAAAAAAAAGGCCTGAGTGCTCTCTCCCAGAAGGAACCACACCCAGCCCTATCCCAGGCCTTCCAAGGAATGAACAGTCCTCAAGAGTTGACCGAGTCCTTGGGGCCACCACGCATAGCTACCACCTTGGAAGGGCCAAGAAGAATGATGTTTCGGTTCAGAGATGAAGATTTTTATTCCGTTTTATCCTCAAACTCTGGAGAAGAAAATGATGACACTGAAGAGGAAACCCATGTAGAGGAAGAACTTTTGCTGGCTGGTATGCACCCGCTCCGTTCTCCTTCCAATCATAAGAGAAGTAGATTTCTTGGGACATTGGCCACTCAGGCCAAAAATAAAAGCTTTGAAGAAAATCCTGCAAATTGCAGAGCGAATTCTGTAAGAAGTGAGTCCAATCATGGCTCATTACGAATTAGCAGTGCAATGCAGCTAGTGACAGGGCAGCCTTCCACCTGGCAAAGGATATTCCAAGACCCTGGGCGGCCTGATGGGGGGTCTGCTAAAGAGAAAGACAGCAGTGACAGTGAAAATGAGAAGACCTTTCATTCATGGGACACCAAATCCAAAAGCAGTCTGGAGGATGACCTTAATGCTGAAAATGTATTTTGTGATGTTACTTCTACGGAAGACAGGCCCGGAACCCATGATTATGAAAGAGATTGGCAGGCCCATTTAAGTGACTCTCATAATCGTCTTGGCTGTTTTCTTGCTGGTAGACCAACAGCTCCAAGATCGTCAATGAATTCATCTTATAACACCCCAGGATCATTCATGCATTCTGCTCTGAGAGATGATACTCCAATAGACCTGTCCACATCATCTACCTTAGCTCCCAGTTCAGACTCGGAGGGAAGCTCCAGGTTTAATGTTCGTCAACCACTGTCCCCCATTAGAAACAGGAATCTATTTGCCAGTGCTGAAAACCACAGTTATTTTCCTGTAAACAGTGTGCATGAATTTGATGTCAGGGGAGCAGAACATATTACTTTAACAAGCCAATCTCAGGAGGCTCCATTACATACAGAAGATCTCTTACTAAATCCTCAAAGCAGCTTGTCCTTGGTGGAGTCTTCCAGCTCTTCTCCATCAGAAACGAATTTACAAGGCCACTTGCATGTGCCCAGGTCCCTGCAAGAAAATATACCTTTTAATTTCTTTGCAGTGTCTGAGTTCCCAAATCAAAATGACAATGGGAGCAGAATGGAGGTCCCTGGCATCACCGATGAAAAGGAAGCCACTAAAATAAAGGCAGACCCTGAGAAACTCAAGAAATTACAACAAAGGTGAGGAATTTTCATAATTATATGAATATACATATATATTTCTAAATTCTATTTCTCTAACACGAAAATAAGCAGTGCTCTCCTTAAAGGGTCATGGGGATTCTAAGTCAAGGGAGGCCCTTCCTTGACATTTTAATGATTTCTTCTTTCAAGAAAATTGTCTAGTTTGTTGCTTTTAAAATATATGTCTCTACAAAGAAACGTTCGGTGTTCCAGCCCAATTTCTTCAGTATTCCCAAAGTGTTTTTTTCCTTGAATACCATAACTTTAAGAAAGGCAAGCAACTATACTCCAATAAAAAATAAATAAAATTTTTAGAAACAAAGAAAATAAAAGGCAAGTTTGCCAAATATAAGGGTTTTGGGGTTTGCTTGTTTGTTTTTGGCCGCACCTTGCAGCTTACAGTTTCTTAGTTCCCCGACCAGGGATCGAACCCATGCCCCCTGCAGTGGAAGCATGGAGTCTTAACCACTGAACCGCCAGGGAAGTCCCAAGGGTTTCTGACTTCTACATAGGGCTTCCCTTTCCCCCTAGCAATTAGGAACCAAGATTTTTTTATGAAATGGTTGTTATCTCCCCAGAGAAGGAGCCATTCAGCACTTGGAAGTTCACCAGCTCTCCCCCATGAGCTCTGCGCAAATCCAACCAACAGTTCTAGAATTTGAACCTTCCAAACTAAAAGGCCGGTCTCCAACAGTTGCCATAGCTACCTCAGCTCTCTGAAGGGCCACGCTGGGGTGACCACTGCTTCCATTTTATGTGCTGCTTCTCATGCACAAGAAAGAAAGAAAGAAGATCTTTTTTGAATTGCTCTTTTCTTTGATCTCTCCTTTCTTGTGAGATGATTTTGGGATATTTCACAACTATGAAATGCAATACTTTTTAAAGCTGTCGTTAAACACCATGTCGGGATTTGACCATTTAATTTATGATAGGTGTTGCCATGCCCTGATATTGGCTTACTGATCTGGAAAGTGATTCTTTGAATGCGAGCCCTCTTTTTTGTGTTAGCATGGCTCACTGGGTCATTAATTATCCCATTGATATTCATCTGTAAGTGGGAAAATTCCATGGCAATGAATCTGAATGCAAAAAGGAGGAAAAGATACGACTTAGAATGCTCACACACTCCTGTCTATCATTCGACTGCAGGAATGAAGTAATTTCCTTGTTAGCAGCACCTTTTTTTTTTTTTTTTTCCATATCAAACAAACTACCAAAAGACAGACCCAGGGTTAAGGGCCAAAAGGTCTCAGCACCTATCCATCCTCACCTACCCAAAAATACTCTTCAAACCCACTTGGCAGGGGTCTGGACCGCCACCATCCCATAGCAATGCCTTCGGGCTAAAAATGACTTCTTTTAAAAATGCACCCACTTCTAGGTGTAGTAATGCATTAAACAGCTACTATTTGTGTACTTCGTTTATCAGACACTCTCTTTTTTCTGTATACAATAAACCTTATGCTTTTCTTATTATTTCAAAATTATTCATTTTAGGAAATATTAAAAATATAAACTTAAAAGAAAAATCACCAATAACCCTATAATCCAGAGAAAAGCACTGTGAAAAACTCTTTCCAGTCTTTTATCTTTGCATATAAATGCAATTTTTAGTAAACATTGGTTCATATTTTATAATATGCCTTATTTTAAGATTTCAAGCCCATTTCTCAATGCCACTTACACTCTTTAAAATGTTCGCTTGAGGGCTTCCCTGGTGGCACAGTGGTTGAGAGTCTGCCTGCTGATGCAGGGGACACGGGTTCGTGCCCCGGTCCGGGAAGATCCCACATGCCACAGAGCGGCTGGGCCCGTGAGCCATGGCCGCTGAGCCTGCGCGTCCAGAGCCTGTGCTCCGCAACGGGAGAGGCCACAACAGTGAGAGGCCCGTGTACTGCAAAATAAAGAAAAGAAAAAAAAAAAGTTCACTTGATTAGTTAGCTTGATACATACAGATAAGCATATAACATACGCACACTCTAGAGAATTAGAAGCAGAACAAAACTTGGGCATCCCTGTGCCCACCTTCCAGCAAACGGAACATCACTGGAGCTTGGGAGCCCCTCACTCACTCTATCTCCTCATCTCCCTCCTTCATCTCCTCCCTCCCAACCCCCTAAACCCTCTGGAAATCATTCTTGCATTGCAATCATCATTCCTTTGCTTTTTAGTTTCTTGTTGGAAGTTTTTTTGCTTCATGGCTTCACCATATGAGCATATGTATTCCTAAACAACACATTGTATATATTTTTGAATTCTGTAGAAATGTTCCTATTATTTTTGAACTCCCTAGAAATGGAATATCTGTTCTCCCGTGACTTGCTTCTTCCCCTACATCGTTAGCCAGGTGCATCCTGGTTGGTATTCTGGGGCTTTAATGCATTTGCTTTCACCACTACAGACAATTTCGCCATTCTCCTGTCGATGGACATTTGGGTCCTTTACTGTTTTCTGTACACAGTGCTACATGAACATTCTTGTAAACGTCTCCTGGTGCACATGGGAACAGTTCTCTAGGATATTTATGCAGGAGCGGACTTGCTGGACTGGTGGGTAGCACAGCTTCCACCATACAAGTAATGCCAATGTACTGTCTTAACAGTGATGTATACTGTTGTCCATCCTTGTCAGCACTTGTACTGATTGGCTTTACAAATTGTCACCAGTCGCACGGGAGTAAAATGATACCGTGGCTTTAATTTACATTTTCATGACTGTTAGTAAGGTTAGGTGTTCTGTTGGCTCTTTTTAAATTTTTTTTGGCCACGTTGTGTGGCATGCGGCATCTTAGTTCCCTGATCAGGGATTGAACCTGTGGCCCCTGCATTGGGAGCAGGAAGTCTTAACCACTGGACCACAAGGGAAGTCCCTGTTGGCTCTTTTAAATGTTAAATGACCATTTCTATTTCTTCTTCTATAAAATGCTTATCTATGTCTTCTGCTCATTTTTCTTTTAGAATATATATATATTTTAAATCCTTTATATAGTCTGGTTATTAATCTGATTCTTTGACACTTGTGTGTTGGAAATATCTTTTCTCAATTTGTAGTTTGTCTCTCCTCTTTCTTGATGTTTTTTAATGAAAATAAATTCTTAATTTTAATGTAGCCAACTGTATCCATCTTCTTTACAGATTGTGATTTGTACCCTGTTGTCTTAAGAAATCCTTTGCTAACCTGGGGTCATTATGACATTCTTCCTATTTTCTTCCAAAATCTCTACAGTTTTCCTGTGCACATTTAGGACTTCATGGGAAATGAATTTTGGACTTCAGTGTGATATTTAATTTGTGGTGTGAGGTATGCATTGTGAATACCAACGTGTCCCAGGATCTTTCCCCTGCAGAGCCACATCTGTCACATAACATAACTATAAATATATAAGTCTGTCTCAGGGCTCTCTGTTCTGTCTGTTCTGTTTTTTTGGTTGTTTTGCCCTAAGGCACACCATCTCAATGACTGAAGATTTATAAGTTTATAAGTGCAAAAGCCTCCCTCCCCACTTTGTTCCTTAAGAGTCCTTGACTATATACATTTAAAAATCAGCTTTTGGGGATGTGCGTCGGAATTGCATTGAATCTATAGATTATTTGGGGGAGAACTGACATCTTGGAGACATCGAGTCTTTCTTTGGTAAACATGGCATATCTCTTCTTTTATTTGTGCCCACCATGAGATAGTATAATTCTGTTCCTTTTCATTGAACGTCCCTTTCTTGGGGAGAAAACTCTTTTAAGACACGGAGCATACACTCCTATATCCACAGGAATGTCCATTTCTTCCTCTCCTTTGATTTTAGTCTCTAGCCAGTTTTGCTTTCCTTGACCAGGCAGTCCCTAGGCCCATGAAGATTCTAAAGAACAAAAGATTAGCCTCAGATTCCTCAGAAGCCTCCCTGCAGAAACATCAACCAGCTATTGACTCACCATTTATGAGACACAAACATGTCTGCTTACATCTTCATTAATTCCATCTTCAACACAGTCCAGCAGCTTATATTCTGGAATGTTGGCACAGTTTATTGGCAAGGGTTGAGTTACTGGTGAGTTCACGTCCAGGTTCACTGGTTCATCAGTCATCCCAACCAACATCTACCGAGTGGTCTCCACATGCCAATACTTGACCAGACTCCAGATGCACTTTGTTGTCTGCACAACAGGTTCGCCCTCACCACCCCCTCCAGGCCGCCCCACGCCCCTATAAGTGGGTAGCAGTAGTCGGATCATCATGGCTTTACCCATGAGGAAACAGAGACCTGGAAAGCTCAAGCACCTTGTCCAAAGTCATCAAGCTCACAAGTTTTAGAAGCAGACCTCAAAGGCAGGCCCTGGCGGGTGCGGGGAGAAGCGCTCCCAGCCGCTGGCTCAGGTTCCCTCCGGAGCTCTTGCCCAACCTTTGGATGTGCGATAGGAGCGCTGCTGCCCCTGCTTAGCTCACACGGATCAGTAACTGCAAAGGGGCCTGACTTGAGAATCGTGGCGCTAGGGACTTCCCTGATGGTCCAGCGGTTTAGACTCTGCGCTTCCACTACAGCGGGGGCGGGCTTCGATCCCTGCTGAGGGAATTAAGATCCCACATGCTGCGGGGTGCGGCCTAAAAAAAAGGAAATTAAAAAAAATTTTTAAATACCTCTACCACCTGCCTGCTGCGGCCTAAAAAGAAAAGAAAAGAGAAAGAATCCCTGACCCTGTTATCAGTAACCATCATGCCGGGAAGAATCTTCAGCAGGGTCAGAGGGAGCAGTGGGTTAGCCCCCAGGAAGGCATGGGGGCGGGGGGGCTGGCTCCCTTTTCCTCCCCACCCCACCCTACGCTCTGGGAACTGGTATTTGCGGAAACTGCAAACGTGTAGACTCCTGGTGACGAGGGCTTGTTTTCCACTTAGTCTCCTGGAGGAGGACTCTGAGGATGAGGGAGACTTGTGTCGCATCTGTCAGATAGCCGGGGGTTCCCCCGCCAATCCCCTCGTGGAGCCGTGCGGCTGCGTGGGAAGCCTGCGGTCTGTCCATCCGGAGTGCCTGAAAACATGGCTGAAAGTGAAAATAACATCAGGTAGGTGGGAAAGGCGGAACGACACACGTGCCGAATACTTAACACGAGGCGCCGCCCTGTGGGACTCGCAGCCTTGACGACAGCTCACGGCGGCAGTCGCTCGGGGGGAACGGGGCCCTTGCTCACAGCCCCCGAAGGACAGGGGCAGGACTAAGCTGCCTTCAAATTATGGGAGGGAAATGAGTTTTGTTTTGTTTTGTTTTGAAGGCTGAGGGAAGAATCCTGGAACGTGCTGTCGAATTTTACCCCTGCTCGAGGCCTGAGCAGAGATGCTAAGATTGCCTCCCAGGAGGAAGGAAACTAGAATTGGGGCTATGGCTGGGTCTCAGTAAACACACAGCGGCCACGGCAGCTGGTAGACAGACCAGTTCTGCTTCCTTTTACTTGGGGAGAGGGGTTGGGGTAGCACCTAGGAGCTGAGCCCAGCTGCCCTTTTGCGGCAACGAAAAGAGCAGTGATCTAATTTTTCTGCCGCCATATTAGATAAAGAGAGTCCCATTGTGCTCATTTTGTCAGCTCTGTCTTTAACAGATCTTGTAACTGGGTGTGAAACCCCGTTCTCAGCTCCCGAGGGAGGTTATAACCTAAATACAGCCATGTCAGTAGGTCGGCTGTAGTTTCCCTGGCAGAGAACAGATTTCTTCAAAACATTTAGGAACAAGAGCAACTTGAATAACAACAACAACAAAAATAGGACGCCAGGGCTTCCCTGGGGGCGCAGTGGTTGAGAGTCCGCCTGCCGATGCAGGGGACACGGATTCGTGCCCCGGTCCGGGAAGATCCCACATGCCGCGGAGCGGCTGGGCCCGTGAGCCATGGCCGCTGAGCCTGCGCATCCGGAGCCTGTGCTCCGCAACGGGAGAGGCCACAGCAGTGAGAGGCCCGCGTACCGCAAAAAAAAAAAAAAAAAAAAAAAAAAAAAAAATAGGACGCCAATGGAAAGAACACTTCGCTTCAAAAAGACCTAAGGCTTTTAGACTCCCCTTTCTGAAAACTTTTTACCCCAGAGCCAGATGCTGTTTCGCTTCTCCTCCATGTTCTCCTCCTTGGTTATCATTGTGCCAGACAGCCCAGGAGACCTAGAACTTGACCCTGTCCCCGTGGCGTGTCACCACGCCCCCTCAGCAAGCACAGCACACCATTTAATCAGGCAACGAACACACAGGATGATCCCGTTAACGGTCTCCTCCCTGAGGCCCTTTCTCCACGTCTGCAGGAGAAATGTAGGAGCGCCCACTGCCCGAGCTACTTAAATGCATCTCCACACAGTGAGCAGGGTACCCAGCCCTTCCGAGAGCAAAGAACAAGTGGATCTCAGCCGCTAATGACTGTGCTGTGCGATGCTTTATCTTACGAGAAATCTGGGCTAATTAAACATCTAGCACAGAAAAGATTCCTCATGAGATGCGTGATGAAAGTACTGCTAAATGCTTGTAAATGCTAATGCTAGCCTGGGTGTGATCTGGCAGGATTAGACTGGAGGACACATGGGACCTTCCGTAGCCTTAAGTGTTATAGAATGATGCTTTAAAAAAAAAAATCAAGTCAACAAAATGCAGATAAGGGATCGCTGTTCATCCTTGTCTTTTGAAATTCTCTATTATTTACTACTTCTTTGTATCCCCAGTGGGGAAAAATAGAACTGGGGTATAAAACCCTATCTTTACCAAATAAATTCAAGTAACTGATTAGTCCTCTGTTTTTTTTTTGGCTGCACCTCTTGGTTTGTGGAATCTTAGTTCCCAACCAGGGATTGAACCCGGGGCCCCCTGCAGTGGAAGTGCAGAGTCCTAACCACTGGGCCGCCAAGGAATTCCCAGTCCTCTGTTTTCTAATGCATAAAATAAACACTAGTACATCATTAGCCAAAATGCAGCACCTACGCCAGGGGGAAAGGGCATATGGCAACACGCTTGCTTAGACATAACAGCCACAGATCTGCATCTTCCACTTTTGCACTGGGGAACAGGATAAGCGGAGGAAAAAGCGCTGATCTAGAATTCACGTTAAAAAAAAAACCAACAAACCAGCAACAAAGGAAGCCTTCTCCTGTTTCTTTTCCCAAATGAGGCTGACAGGCTCAAGCATTGGCCCCAGATACTGCCATACCAGTGCCCACACATGGCCCCAGGGTCCCTCACTCTTCTCAGGTGGCAAGTCACCTGGGCAGGAGTAAAGACAGATTTTTAAGCCACAGATCGAGGATAGCTTCTGCCACCAATTCGGTCCTTACTAATTTATTTGCTTGGACCAGTGTTAGATCTGCCCGGAAAAACAACAGTAACATAGACATAATATTCACTCTTCTGGCAAACACTCGTGTTACCGACTCTCAGCCTCCATGTAGTAATTCTAATTTTATGAACCAATATGTTTATATTTAAACAGAAAGCAAGACCTGTTATTTAAAACAGGTGAAATTCCTGGGAATTTCACTCACAGGAAGCTTGCATCATAATGAAAATGATGACAAAGGAAAGTTTTTGGATCTCAGGTTCAAGGTCATTTTCTACCTTGAGCCTGAAGAAAAAGAAAACTGACTGACTTTAAAAAAGAAGGCCAAAAAAAAAAAAAAAAAAAAAAAAAGAAGGCCCCTGAAACGCAGCATTCCTCACACACACACACAAATTCACTCGCAAAATGTCCACACCAAAAGGGTTACGTGTAACAAAATTCTTTCATTTAAGGAGCAGATCTTGGCGCTGTGGAGACCTGTGAGATGTGTAAACAAAGCCTGCTGGTCGACCTGGATGATTTTAACGTGGCCGAGTTCTACCAGAAGCACCAGCAGTCCCGGGTAAGAGCTGCTCACACCGGCTCTGGGTCCACAGGCTAGAGTCGGGTAGAGGCACAAGGTAGGAAGAAACGTTCCCTGATACAAGGAGCGTAGAAGCCCTGTGCAGGGGGTGAGTCTGGGAGGCTCCTAATTTAGCTCGCTTCTCTGAGAAGGTCTGTTGCTAAACTGGACCACTGGAGGGTTGGAAGACTTGGTTGCTTGGTTGCTGGGGTCCCACTGCTGTCAGGGACAAAGTAGGAAGCTACAGTAGCTGACTGGACACACGGAAATAGGAATAGTCTGGCAAGCTTCATGCCCAAATTTGCTGAAATAATTTAATAACAAGAGAAAAAAATTAGGGTCTTGGAGGAAATAGTCTCCAATTTATATATCAAGTAACTCGGGGGTAACAAGGGACTGCTTTGCTCAAGGTTTAGGAAGCACCTACTGTGTGCTTTTTTTTTTTTTGGCTGTGCTGCTCGGCTTGTGAGATCTTAGTTCCCCGACCAGGGACTGAACTCAGGTCCTTAGCAGTGAAAGCACCGAGTCCTCACCACTGGACCACCAGGGAATTCCCCTACTGGTTAAAAAGGTGCTTTTTAACACCTCGTGAATTAATTCTCCTGGGGCATTTGGATTGAAGTTCTAATACCGTGAAAGAGTTAACCTTAGGTGGGAAGGTGACTTATGCCCAGGATAATAGTTCACTGCCCAATTCTCAGGCAAACAATCTTCTATTTAGAGCTGTACTGCCCGAGATAGAAGCCACAAGCCACAGGTAGCTCACGAACAAGTGGTTACTTCCCGCTGAGATGTGCTGTGTTATACACCAAATTTCAAAGGCTCAGCATAAAAAAAAAAGAGTAAAATATCACATAAATAATTTTATATTAATTATATGTTGAAATGATAACATTTTAAATATACTGGGTTAAATAAAATATATTACTGAAATTAATTTTACCAGTTTCTTTTTACTACTTTAATGTGGCTCCTAGAAGTTTTCAGGTTACATACATGGCTTGCATTGGTGGCTCAGACTGTATTTCTACTGGGTGGTGGTGCTGATCTGGAAGATGCCTTGAACCACATAAGCAGTCAGTAGATATTTTATCAAAAGAAGAGAGCCCATCATTCCCATTAAAATTCAAGACTGACCTCCCTCCTCACACAATTAGGAAAAACATGATTAATAATCACGACTGTAAAGCACATAATTTAAAAACTATAAAATCATTGTTAGCAACTAAAATGTCACTCTTCAGAGGAGTCGCTTTGGCTTTCAGATCATTAGCCTGTCTGTATCCAGACCTTTTTTTGCAAAAAGTACAGCTGAGTCAAAATGGTGCCCGTGAGTGTGGGCAATCCTGTAGTTACCTTTTTAAAATCCTAAGGTTGCTAGACAAGAAAGGAAGAAAGGATAAAGGAAGGAAGGAAAGGGAGGGAAGGAGAGAGAGAGAGAGAAAGAAGGGAAGGAGAGAAGGAAGAAAGAAGGGAGATTTGAGCAGCACAACCAGTAAGTGTGATATAATGGACAGAACGCCATCCCAGCCTGGAAGATTGGGCGTCAGGAAGTTGAGGGGAGGGAGGCGGAGAGAAAGGAAGAAAAAAGTAGTTTCCTGAGAAAACAATTCAGTATTTTGAGTCCCTACATTTTGAGGCCTGAGGGTCTCAAAGCACTCAGTCGTAACCCCCAGGCACTGAGATCTGAGATGAGAAACAGAAGCGACTCACATTCTTGGACCCTGGGGATGCTGCAGTCAAACAACTGAAAGGAACCAGGCCCTCTGAGTGCCTGAGGTCAGGGTGCCAGCTAGATGCAGACAGCTTCTCTGAGGTCATTTCAAAGAATAGATTATTGCAGGGAGTGGAGCCTGCGGGACTTGCCGGGAAGGACAAGACCAGGCAAGGCCGGGTTACCCGAATCCCACCAGCATATTCTGCAGGCATCACCACCTCCATGCAGCCCAGGGGAAAGCCTTGTCTAGTAAAGACCCCTGTTGGTCCCAAGCATTTTCACCTCGTTCTCCCTCTGCGAAGCTGCTGCCGCCACCACACTGCTGGCTCACCAGGGGCACTTGTAGAACTGGCTCTCTAACAGCAACTTTTTCCAGTTGCACAAAAATGTGTGCGTGCGTGCAGCCCGAGGCAGCCCACCCCGCCAAAAAGCACACCAACTTTGACTAAGATGTGAACCTAAATCCTATTCCCTTCCCCAGAGTGGCCCTGTGACCTTGAGGAAACTACACCAACTCTGGATATCTCAGTTCTCTCATCTGTAGGAAGTGGGAGATGATAAGTCCTACCCCGAAGGATTGGATGTAGGAAAGGACCCCAGTACATCACCTAAGACAGTGCCTGAGCAGAGAAGATTCTTGGTGAATGAGAACCGTCATATTACAGCCCCAGAGATGCCTGACCTCTTTAGACTCAAGGGAGAAAGCTAAGGGTACCCGGACCAAGCCAGAATCCATCGCGGAACAAAGCCAACTGGCCCCCACAGGGGTCATACCTGTAACCTCGGCCTCGCTGCATCCTACCAGCTGAGAGAATGGGCTATGAGCACATTCTAAAAAGAACCATGAAAGTAATCGTGTCAGCCAGGGTCTGGGCAGGAAAGAGATGGTGGCACGTGCACAAGGGGCGAGTGATGAGAGCTGAATGAAGGGCCAAAATGTGGATAGTGAAAGCAACGAGGAATGATTAGGCACTCTGGGACCGGCAATTGACCACCCCTAGGCCTGGAGTGACAAGGGGAGGGGGCAGTTATCAGGAGGGCTGTGGCTACAGGAGAGAGTCACCACCAGCCTGCGACCTTCAGTAGGGGAAAGCTGCCATGGCCACACCACTGCCCAGCAGAGAGGGGACGAGGGGGATAACTACCCCAGCCCCTCTCTCTTCTCCCGCCCTCTGGTCTCCAGCTAGGGTCTCCCATTGGCTGAACCCAGTGGGGAGCCAGAGGACGAGGGGGCCTAGTTAATGCAATCCATTGAGACCAGCCAACGATGGGCCACAGAGCAGGGTGGAAAGTGTATCTGGAGGGGAAAATGGAAAATATCCAGCACAGTAATTACACGACATAGAAGCAGAAGAGAGTTCAAATTAGTTTCAGTGAGAACTTGACAGGCTGTCAAAGCCTTTTGAAAATGCCCTTCATTATAATCACAGGAAGAAACGAGATTGACAGACCCACCCTGGTGGGAGAACAAAGGTCCCAAGAACCAATGTGCAATATTTATCTGCTGATGGAAAGCAGTTCGGCTCACACTTTTACAGCAGTTCTGTTCCGATGGCCCGTGGTGAATTCAGTGCTGTCTGTCTGCTAACAGTCTGAGTTAAACTTGAGACACTAGGGAAGTGTGACTTCGACAAGTTCAGAAACTCTCCATGGATGAAGCCCAGAGTAACTGTCATTTAGCACAAAGATAACGAGGATGGAATACAATCTCCGCTCGTCCCCAGGTGGGAGACCCTTGACCCTTGGAGGCTGATGTGCACACCTGTGCTTCTGAGGTCCAGGCCCTTCTTCCGACTCCCAAACCCTGGCTCCTCTGGGCCCTCTAAGCCAACCCTCAACGCCGTTCACTCCTTGGCAAATGGGTTCCCTTCTTGAGAAGTGGGGTAGCTGATGCCAAACGCAGACATGTACCCAGAGAGGGTCAAAACCAGAAGAGGCTTAGAACTGGTTTCTGCTCAGACTGGCCTGCACTTAACCTCAACTCACTAACTAGCAAACTAACTCACTAACTTATTTTCTTGTGCATTTTTCACATTTAGATTTTTTTTGGTTTTCCTTAGTTATAAAAATCACAAACACACAAAAGTCTCCCATAATTGAAATTAACATTTAGCTGCATGTCTTTTTTTTTTTTTCTATTAAAATACTGATGCCTAGGCTCAGCCCTGGAGATTCTGATTTAATTAGTCTGGGATGGGACCAGGGGTCAATTTTTTTTTTTTTTTTAAGTGTGGAAAAATACACAGAAGTTTAACTCATTAACTTTTTTTTTTTGCGGTACGCAGGCCTCTCACCACTGTGTCCTCTCCCGCTGCGGAGCACAGGCTCCGGACGCGCAGGCCCAGCGGCCATGGCCCACGGGCCCAGCCGCTCCACGGCACGTGGGATCTTCCCGGACCAGGGCACGAACCCGCGTCCCCTGCATCAGCAGGCGGACTGTCAACCACTGCGCCACCAGGGAAGCCCAAACTTTTAAGACACATGTTGAGTGCCTGCTGTATGCCAGATACTGTGCTGGGAGATACAGCAGTGCCCGCGGTCAACACAGTCACTGCCGTACAGTGGGGAAGTGGACCAGCAGGCAGCGACCCCGGTGTGGGAGGATCAGAGCAGGGGGTAGACGAGCAGCTGTGGACATAGCGCAGAGAGGCCTGACCTGCTCTCAGGACCAGAGAGACCCTCCCCACAGAGGAGCCTTTTAAGACCGGAGAGGAAAAGGGTGAGCCCTCCACGGCAGAGGCTCGTGAGGGCAAAACCCTCTACTCACGTGGGAGACAGACACCTCCCTCAGCCTCTGACCACAGGCGGTGGACACACCCAGCAGGTGCCCAGTCCGCACCCTAAGTGGTCTCTGAGGTGCCCCTGGGCTCGGGTTAGTGTATGTTTTCCTGGTTTGGTTCACTGCTGCCCGCGGCCTCTAACACTGAAATCCGATTATCCCTCCATCTCTCAGACTCTGAGTGGTTCCCTTGGGCCCCGTAGGGTCAAGGCTTGTTACCAGACTTGGAGCAGCTAGATTAGGAGCTCCTATAGGCCTGGAGAGCGGCACCCTGAGGCTAAAGCAGCTGGAGTGGGGGGTGCCCAGGGCCTGGACTAAGCACCTTGGGCTACGGGCATTTCGTGGTCCAGTCACTGGCTGGCAGCAGTTCACCCCCGCCCTAACTCAGAGATGCCTGAGGGCTTCCCCGGTGGCGCAGTGGATAAGCGTCTGCCTGCCGACGCAGGGGACGCGGGTTCGTGCCCCGGTCCGGGAAGATCCCACGTGCCGCGGAGCGGCTGGGCCCGTGAGCCATGGCCGCTGAGCCTGCGCGTCAGGAGCCTGTGCTCCACAACGGGAGAGGCCACAACAGGGAGAGGCCCGCGTACCGCAAAAAAAAAGATGCCTGAAAATTAAGCCCAGCAGGCGTTCCACACCCACCGCCCACCTCCCAGCAGTGCTGCCCGCGAAGCAACCCCACATCTTCCCGTGTGCTCTTTAACCTGGACGTGGGACTCATGCTTGACTGACTGGTTGGTTGATTGGTTTCTGAGTGGAAGGAAGAACTCCAGGATGACAGCAGGTAGAGCTCCAAGGAACATTCCAGGTTGCAAAATGGACCAGGAGAAAACAGGTTTAAGAAAAGTTTAGGTCATAGATTGTACATTCAAATGCCATAGAGGCCAGGCAGATAAACAAATGATCAGAATCTCCCAAGTGGCATCAACTGGGAGTGGTGGCCATTGTGACAAAATTGCGAATACTCTCTCCAACGGAAGAAGTTCATGTCTGTCCTCCTTTCCTTCCTTCCTTCCAACCAGAGCACATCCACAGGCCAGATTCAGATTACTGCCTACCAACTGTTGATCCTTAGTTTAAAGCAGGGGTTCTCAAAGATGGGTGGTCCCCAGACCACTAGCAATAGCATCACCTAGGAATTCATTAGAAATGCACATTCTTGGGCCCCACTCAGACCCACTGAATAAGAATCTGGGGAAAAGGGTGCCCACCAACTGCATTTTAAAAGGCCTTTTCAGTAATTCTGATACATGTTAAATTTGGGGCCACTAGAGTCAATAGTCATCACTGGTCCAAAATTATACATTTTTTCCTCATTCTTTCATCTGTGCATATATTTATTGAGCACATACCATATACCAGGCATGGGCTAGGCACTAGGAGCACATGGGAAGGGCAGGGGCAGGCAAGGCACATGTGGTCCTTGCCCTGAATCCTAGCTTTAGCTCTTGCCTCTTGTTGGATGTTTTCTCGGTTTTGCGAAATACCATGTCCACTCGTATTAGCTCATTTTGCCATAATGCCTTGAGAAACAGGCAGAACAGAGGCTACTTCTACCCGTTTATCAATGGAGTCCCTTTGTCCATGCACAGTTAAAAGTCTACCCAACCTCGCAGGGCACGGTGGCCCCAGGCTGCCTATTCTGGGGGCCCAGGCCCCCTGTGTGACGGAGACGTGCCCTTGGCCCTGCCGCACAGGAGGGGCTCAGAGGGCCTCCGGCTGCCATTGCTCAGAAGCACAGGCCTGACTCGCTCCATCCTGGCCTCAGACAGATGTCCTCGGACACACGCAGTCACCTAATCACCCTCACTCCTGGGAGCGTCCCGTGAATACATCTGAAGACTTGACAGAACGTTCAGCCAGGCTGTCTGTTTCTTCGAGCGGATTGTGTTGAGAATTTCCACCCGTAGCAAATCTCTTGACTGAAATGAATTTTAACAAAATGAAGGGGCAGGAGAATAGGAAGAAAAACATCTGGCAGGTGGGCTGAGCGCTCCCGAGCCCCCGTCCACTGCTTCACGTGCCTCTCCCTCCCCTGAAAGTCTCCCAACGCCCATCCCCACCTCTGCTGCTGCATGTGGGCAGCAAAGGGCGATGCAACTGGGTTGGGGCGGGGAGGGGAGGGAGCAGCTCCAGTAAATAACGCTCCAAAAACTAGCTCATTCTGCCCTGACTGAACAAACACCATGGACGGAACTCTTTCTGATAACAAATCCCTCCCACTTGTGGCTCCGAGTATAGAGGACGACTCTGAGCTGACTATGAAATGCCTGCACTGATTGGCTGGCCCGGCCCTTTTGTCCAGCATCACAGGCTCTGCAAAGGGCACACATAAAGGAGCCGGGCCAGTGAGATTTATGGTACCGGGTAACAGGTTCCCTCCCACAGACCAGAGAAGAGACACAATCTGCTGGAAGTGACTTTTCAAATGATCTGCAGAAAACATTAGTGGAGATTTTCCCATCTGCATGCCTCCGGGTCTTATGGAGTCATAAAAAGTAAATGATTTCCCTGAATGCTGTGACAAACCTGATAGTTCCAAGCCATTTTCTAGCTGATTGATTTGCCATTACGCATCGGAGTGTCTGTGAGCAGAAAGGCTTCCTGGCGAAGCGAGCGCTGGGGCGAGGGAGCCATCGGGAGCTCACAGGAGGCCGCCCGCACCAGGAAAAGCGAATGAGGGACAAGGCTTGGTTTGTGTGGAGGAGCTAAACGGTAGGTAGTCTGGGAAGGCTTCCCAGAGGCAGTGGCTCCTGAGAAAGACCGCAAAGGAGGCACCAGCTCTTGGGGAAGATGGGAGGAGGCCATTAACAGAGAAGAAAAGTAGCAACAAGCAACCTCCTCTCTGCCTGCTCTAGGCCAAGGTCAGGAGAGAAAGACTAAAACAGGAGGCAAACCGCTCAGGACTGTTGACTAGAGCCTTTAAAGATGGGTCTGTAGGGTGGTGGAGGGGTCTCGAGCAGTGACCTTGGGGCCAGCGGTCACCAAGATCTGGAGCTGGCCCCAATGCAGAAGGAAGAGCAAATTGATCTTTGCTCAGCTTGGGCACCTTTTCGGGCAGCTGTTTCGTCCTAGAAGAGGTGTGTTCTGCGCCAGCTTCCTGAGCTGCCCTCGACGGGATGGGAACAGGATGATGGGCCTGTGAAGCACCTCGGGCCACCGAAGAAGGAAGGAGGAGGCGCTGAGATGCTCTCTGGGTCAAGTCCGAGCTTCGGTTCTCCTGGGAAGATGGTGCCGAGCTTTCCCAAGGGTGATGTCAAGCGCCATGCCCTCCGCAGGGGATTTTGCACCCCCAGGGCTTCCTGAGCACCGTCTGGCCCATCCCCGACCCTCCCACCCTGGAGACTGGACATGAGGACAGATGGGGGTGTAAAGTGGCCGGCAAGAAGGAGTCATCACCAATCCACGAACTTATTGAGGGTCGATGCAGGTCCACAGGCTGAGGCTCTGGAGGACAGACGCCCAAAGGAGCCGAGGACAGAGGCACCGTGGTCATCCAGACAGCCAGATCCTCCCTGGGAACCTCCGTGTGCTCTCAGCACCAGTGAGAAAAATACAACGCAACCCACCCACCGAGAAAAAGCAAAAACATTAACAAGTGCGAAATGCCGTGTACAGAGTAAAGACAAATGCTTAGGACTCGGGGGGGAATGACTAGATCAAATGAGGGTATCGTCAGGAAGCCTTCTGCAAGGAGGTGACACTGTGACAGCTGTGGAGGAAGTCGTGCACGCAGCCTTAGAAAGGTGGAGAGTGGCAGAGGAGCATATGCACAACAGAAGTACCAAAACAAGCCAAGAGACCACACAAGACAGAGCATGAGCAAAGGCCCTGAGGTTCACAGGGCACGCCCTCTCTGGGGGTCAAATGATCATAGAACAGCCAGGGCGGGTGGGGAGTCGGGGAGCCCCTAGGTGAGACCGTCGTTAAGCCCATTTGTAAAGGGAGAAACGTACAGAACTAAGGCCTGAGGCCCTTTCCCTGGGCAAACGAGGCATCTAGGAAAATCAAGTGCCCCCTCCCACCCCCATGGCACCTGTGCCCCAGATTCCCCTACAGACAAGTCTGCCTTCCTAAGACACACATCTCATCGTGTTTACCTCTCTACTCAGAGGCCAGCAGCTACACACGTACATATACACAGCGTGACGTCCAAACACCTCAGTTCTGCCTAACATGGTCTCCCACCTTACCATCTCCCCGGCCCATGCCAAGATTTTTTAAAAATTCAGAACAAACACCCTCCCCATATACTCCAGCCACACCAGTGAGCAGAGAATTTTGCCCAACATACGCTCTGCCCTCTGTGTGTGTGCCAGCGTGCCGTGCCTCTGTCTGAAAGGCCCCGACCGCCCCCCACAGCCACCTACCGAAGTCCCTCCCATCCTTTAAGGACCAAAGATGCCATCCCCCACGTCACACGCAACCAGGCTCTTTCTTCCCCTTCGCATCTCCCTCGTGGCCATTGACACATCCAGCTGCTACCGGAGCCATCTATGAACGAGGCGCTCTCTCCCACATCACAGGAAGGGGCCCCAGCAGGGAGATGAGACCTTTTGCCCTGTGTTCTCCAAACACCCAGCTCAAGGCCGTGGCAGGTAGCTGCTCAGTAAATGTCCACGCGGACTCCCTGGTGGCACAGAGGTTAAGAATCCGCCTGCCAATGCAGGGGACACGGGTTCAAGCCCTGGTCCGGGAAGATCCCACATGCCGCGGAGTAAACGTCCACGGCCTGGGGCTAAGCCTGGAGCTTTCTCAAGCATCCCCCACTAGGCAGTAACGGATTCCAGGATGGCTGCACGGCCTCCACCCTGGATTCCGCTTCTGCTCTGTTCTCTGGTCCTCCAGGACAGGGCTTGCCTTGGGGCTCGGGCTCTCGTCCTATTTCTTGTCCCCTCTTGGCCTGGTACCCTCCACCCCATGATGTAGACCGTGTATATTTTACAGATGAACTTAAGAGCTTCCTTGTCCACACGCAGGCACAACACGAGCTGATGAATTCAGGCTTGTGCCTGGTGCTGCTGCTTCGTCTCTACGAACAGAGGTTTGCAGAACTCATGAGACTCAACCACGGTCAGGATGCAAGAGAGAGGGTGAGTCCGGCCCTGCCTGGGCCGTCGGGCAGCAGCCCCGCCAGCCTTGCCCTGCCGTTTATTAGATGTGCATCCCCTGAGGTCCTCAAGGTCAGCTGGTGGGATGTGGCACTGTCGTCGTTAGGACTAGGACTCAGTGGCTGCTGGGTGTAGGCACAGTGGCCCTCTGGCTGAAAAGTAAGTGACAGTCACGTAATTGTTAAGCAGGAGTCGTAATGAAATGGTCAGGAATGGCCATATAAGCAAGTGAGTGTCTAGGGATATTTGCCCCCCCAGAATAGAGGCCAGCAAGGTTGCGGGGTCTGGGTGTACGTTACGTGTGGCTGCCCCCTGCCCAAGCAAGGAGGATCCACGAGAAACAGGAACCCTCCCTGCCCCCAGCCGGGGAAGCTGTTTGTTTTGCTTTGGATCCTAGGGTGTGTTATTCCAGCGTCTGTGTGTGTGTGTGCCAAGAAACAGAGGTGCTGATGGGGTCCCATCTGTCATTAGAGACGTGACAGTGTATGTACCAGAAATGATCATCTGTGGCTGCCCTCCTTTAATAAGAGAACCGAGGCCCTCCAGGAGGCCCTGTGGCGTGGAGAGAGAAGCCTAGGTCCGCTACTCTACCAAAATGCGGGCAACGGACAGGCCGACCTCTGAAATGTACAAGTACACTTGGCTGTGGTCGAGTCAGAACCCTGAGCCCCAAGGGGCTGCCCTCCTGGTTAAATGCCTCCCTGTGGCCAGGCCAGGAAAGAGCACTGGCAGCACAGGGGCACCTCCCTTACCTTAAAGCCATGCCAGGCGCTGACATTTTCTTAGTTGTGGGGTTGCCCCGTACACCCCTTGAGGCTTGGAACTCAACCTCTGCTCACATCAGAAGGTCACCACTGGAAAGAAAGCCAGTATGGCAGTGGGCAAGCCACCGACGGGGCCGCGAGACAGCTTTCGTGATGCTCTGCCCCCTTATCTGTTCCTCTCCTCTTCACTTTCCTCTCCGTGTCTCTCCTCTTCTACCTCAAGTGGACAAGAGGCATCTGTCGGCACCAGTCACTGCCTGGAGGCTGGACCCCACTGGCTCCAACCCAGTCCTCCACCATGGCCTCAGTCCTCGCACCACTGGAGGCCGAGGTGATCCGTTTGGAGCCGTCCCCGCTAGAAATGCTGGGTTCAAACCATTAATCGTAAGAACTCGAGATCTGTCCCTACATCTTTCTGACTTCAATTCTCCCCTTAGACCCTAAGCTCTCAATTAAGACAAAAGGCTGGGTCTTTGCCAAAATTGTCTCCTCAGGAATCTCACCCTCTTTCTGACCCAGGCCTGTCCTTCCTTTCACTCTTCCGTAGTTTTAGTGGTGACATAAATTCCTCAGAGAAATACATTTTTTTTGAGAAAGAAGTACAGGAAGCAGGAAATGATCCTTTGTTTAACATGTCTGTAACCTCATTTTCATGATTCCACATCTTTTTAATGAACTTTTTATTGCACACTGAACTTCAAAGCACCTAGGGTTTGAGAGAGGTTACAGATGGCCACAACATCAACAAACAAATGCAAGTGACATTAGCCTCCAGGACTGCAAAGCACACACAAGAAGGCAACAAACAGTACAACCCGTTGGATGAAAACCTAGGCCCTAAAGCATTGGCTCTAGAGAACGTTCTGGTAAAAACTATCCTAGAGAAGCAGTAAGTGATGCCAGGAGCAGGCCGGGAGCCAGAGAGGAAGGAAGCAGAAGGGACAGGGCAACACTCTTCTCTCCCCACAAGCTTACATGTAATTTGAGATTCCCTGAAATAGATCTCACCCATTTAAACCACCAAGCAATAACCGGCACAAATAATCAGTTAAGACGTACCCGGAGGGCTTCCCTAGTGGCGCAGTGGTTAAGAATCCGCCTGCCAATGCAAGGGACACGGGTTTGAGCCCTGGTCCGGGAAGATCCCACATGCCGCGGAGCAACTAAGCCCGTGCACCACAACTCCTGAGCCTGCGCTCTAGAGCCTGTCCTCTGCAACAAGAGAAGCCCCCGCAATGAGAAGCCCGCGCACCGAAATGAAGAGTAGCCCCCACTCGCCACAACTAGAGAAAGCCCACGTGCAGCAACGAAGACCCAGCACAGCCAAAAATAAATAAATTTTTTAAAAAATTTTTTAAAAAAAGAGGTACCTGAATGGAACTCGGAAGACAAGTGCCTTCTGTCAAATTCACACTCTTCTGGATTTGAGTCTCAGTATTTTCTTGTAGAAAACACCCACACTCTAAGGGTAACGTTTAGCAAAAGAGAGGCACTACGATGGGAAAGGAACCCTCCTTCCCTCTCCTTCACCTACCAGAACTAAAAAACCCATTCATGCCAGGCTTCTGGCTGTGTCTCAGTAAGACACCCAGTGATGAGTGCCTGTCAACGGTAGAGATCGTTCATTCACTCCTCTATTCATGCCCTGGCCTGTATCAGATGCTGAGATGGGAATCTGGGAAAATGGCTACCAAACATGATACCATGATGTCTCTTTCTTTGAGGAGCTTATGATCAAGTGGGAAGATGTGACTCACATATTTAGAAAACCAGTTAATAATCAGAAAGTAGCCCTTGGTCAAGAGAACCAACGGACCCACTGACTTCCCAGCGGCTGTGATATTGATAACCCAAGATCTTCCCTGACTGTGGCCTCCTGGGGTTTCCAATGATCCTATAAACAAATAATTTGCCTCCCCACTGAGGCCGTGAGCTTGTTGAAGGCAAAGCCAGGTCTTCTACACGTGTCTCCCATGATGCCGGGCACACAATGAATAATATCTGACTGCTGACCAAGTCCCAGGCACTACGGATGCCAGGAGCACTGAGTGCTCACAAACTTGCTAAATTTTGTAAATTTTGCTAACCTGTCAGATAAGGATGCGGTCTGCTAAGGGTTGCAGAGGCAGGGTGGGGGGAGGATGTGGTCACTGGCAACTTGGGACATGGACTCCTTATCTCTTTTGTACATCACAGTCCTCCAGTGCCTAGAAAATGCCTGGCACACAGTAGGTGCTCAGTAACCTTCTGATACTCAAACAATGAACTAATGAACCAATACCTGCTTCTTCCAGGAGGCGAGTCTTGAGTTATGTTTTGGAGAAAGTGATAGTACAAATTTGTGGAGAGAAAAAGGTATCCTAGGTAAAGGAACACTCCCGAGTTCAAGGCATATTTATGTATTCAAAGATTTTCTGCGTGCCTACTATGTGCCAGGTTCTAAACTAGATTCTGGGAATACAAAGATGATCAAGACAGGCTTTGGGGACTTCCCTGGTGGCGCAGTGGTTAAGAATCTGCCTGCCAGTGCAGGGAACACGGGTTCGTTCCCTGGTCCGGGAAGATCCCACATGCCGCGGAGCAACTAAGCCTGTGCGCCACAACTACTGAGCCTGTGCTCTAAAGCCCGCGTGCCACAACTACTGAAGCCCGTGCACCTAGAGCCCATGTGCCTAGAGCCCGTGCTCCACAACAAAGAGAAGCCACCGCCACGAGAAGCCCGCGCACCGCAACTAGAGAAAGCCCGCACACAGCAACAAAGACACAACGCAGCCAAAAATAAATTAATCAATTAATTAAAAAAAAAAAAGACACGCTTTGCCTAAAAGGGACTCAAGAGTCTAAAGAGACAGACATGTAACCAAGATTATCAAAAAATGTACCTTGTGTAATGACAGGAGATGGAGCCATATGTGGAGGAACACAGAACAGAGTTAGAGGACGGGAGGGGCCCCTGTTCTCACCCCCTCCTTCCACTCCTTCTCCAGGACAGACTCTCCAGTCAGGGCCTTCAGGGACACAAGCCAACGTTGCAGAGGGCTTGCTTTTCACCCAGTTAGGTTGTACTCTTTGCCCTCAGTCTTCCCACTGCTCTGGGAGCCTGGTGGCAAAGCTGCTTCCATTATTGCTCTTGTCCACTGATCAGCTGAGGGGGTGATGCGAGCTGAATCTCGGACCAGGGCTGCTGGGGAGGGAAGGGCATTCCACGCAGAAGCGAACGCAAAGGCTCAGAAAGGAAAAGACTTGCACGTCTGGGAAAGCCAAGGAGCTGAGCGTGGCCGGAGCTGGCAGGAAGCAAGCAGGATGTGAAGGCTTTGTGTGAAGCTCTGGGAGGCCACTGAAGGCTTTCTAGCCTGGGGCTGGCAGGCCGGGAGATCTGCGTTTCCGAGAGAGAACTCGAGCGGCCATGTAGAGGGTGGGCTGGAGGGGGAAAAGCCCGGCTGGGCGGCTGCTGCCCTGGGACAGGGTGAGAGGCCCCACGTGGGGAGCACCGGAGGTGGGGGGCAGGTTTAGGAGGGCACAGAGTGAGGTACAGGCTGAAGGGAGCATTGCCTGTTATTCTCTGCAAATGCCCAGCAGGAAAGTGGCCTTTTCTCACTTCAGCTGTTCACGATGGGAGCGTCTCCAGAGAACACAGCGCCCCACCAGCCTCACCTGATCCCACTTGGGCTCACCCTTTAGTGGGGACACAGGGCTGTCCTGCGAGGTGAAGCTAAATGGGCTTGCCCTTCGTCCCCGTTCTCCCTTTCCGCGCCTACGCGGGACACTCCAGTATTCAGGGCCTACACCCCGGGGCCCCTGTCCTGGGCTTCCTCCTAGCCCTGGGCGTGATCTGTACCACACTCTCCATTCCCCCCAATGAAATGACCCGGGACCCCGAATTCCTCTCCCTGCCTGCCCATAGCAGCTCCCCTAAACCCCTCAAGTGCCTAATCTGCTAAACTAGGTAAAATAGAAAGAATCCCTGTCAGTGAGTCAAAAGGCAGAGCGCTGAAGGGCCCCCAGGCCCTCCGTGAGGCCCTCCTGGCGTGAGCGCCCACCTCTGTCTTCCGCCCCCGGTGCGCTGCACTGACACCTCCCCTGTAGGAAAATGTTCACCTGGACGGGAGGGGAAGGGATTGCAGTGGCTGGCCTGGGGGGCAGGGAGGGTCTCGAAGTAGCTCTGCAACCCCACTGGCCCATTCACGAGTGAGGCTAGATGGACTTACTCTAGGCCCTCCCCATTCACACCTTTTCTACAAAACCGAAAACCCTTGCCTCAGAGGACCGAATCTACCCAAAGGATGCAAGGCCCGGGCTTGGCCCGCAGCTGGGAAAGCTTTCCCACTCACCAAGACGGCGCTTCCTGGTGGCGTGTGAGAGTTGGTTTAGAAAGATGCCACCCCCTGGCATGGAATCTAGAGGCAGGATGAGGTCATCCTAGCAGCCTGGAGAGAATGGAGGCCATCGCTAGCACAGTCCTGATGTATCATTTACCAGGTAACCAGGACTGCTGCTCTAGAAGAAACTCCATCCTTCTCCTGCCCTCCCCCTGGCCTTCTGGTGAGAGGGACCCAGAGACCACAGCTGCCTCCACACTGGCCAGGCAGTTGCCCTAGTAACAGTGTCCAGCACCCCTTATTTTGTCCCCCAGCCTGTCACAAAGCCCCTCTTCCCCCTGGGGGAAGAGCAGCGGCCCCTCTGCAGCCTGGCACAATGGGCTCCCGTGGAGTACACAGTGTTTCTTATTGTGGCATAAAAGGCCATAAAGTCAGAACAAAGAGGGAGCCCAGAGCCCTGATGGGCCCGCTGCTTCCTGCCGGGCAGAGAATACAACCGATTGTTGAAAAGCCAGTGGTGAGGCAAGTGGCCAGTTAGCACGGCCTTCACCCCACGGCCTGTAAATGCGGTTTGGACCATCAGGATGGGATTCTGCGATTCAGATCAATTGCTGAAAGGAAGCAAGTCTGTTCACGCTGCCAAGTTTAGAAGCCCCGAACCAGCGACGGGGACCTGGGCCACGGCCGAGGCTGTCAATAGGAGGAGCCTAAGCCCCACAGGTGCTGACCATCGCACTGCCCCCGGCACCTCCGCGCGTTTACTCTGCCCCTTTAAGGTGACGTGAGGGATTCCTAGAACATCCCCGAGACTAGGGAATTAGACATCTGTTCACAATTGCTTTGGAAAAATGATTCATTTTTCATTGTCTCCTTTCTCATAGTTGTCAAGAAATTACCCACAACCCAGACCGGAAGAAAATGAAAGTAGGTTTGGGGATCAGTCCTGCCATGTTGCGGTGTTTGCTAATGTGCTCTCTTTCGGTGACTGTGTTGAACCTAATGGTGTGGAAGGAAGTAATGACCACCACCCAGAGGCAAAAATAACCCCACAAAGCCTGGGAAACTCTAACTGCAGCAGTCGGGAAGGCGTGTCCAAGTATGCTGGATGCAGAGGAGATAAGGATTCTAATTCATCCCGAAAGCGAGGGGAAAGGCCAACAAAGGGAGGACGGCCTCCTCGGGTGTAGGTTAACTTGCTACAGGTTTCTTCCTTTCCCTTTGCTGGGATTCACCAGCGTCCAGCCCTTGGGGAGCCCCTTGGGTTTTCTTCTAAACCTTGGAAAGGCACTGTTTAGCCATTACCTGAGGGGACAACAGTCATTCACAAGCTAGTACTGGATTTTCTCACTAATTTGGCCCACTCAAGTGGGCCTGTTGGATTCAGAAGTTGAACAAGGAAAACAGGTGTCGGGCAAAGTCAAAGGCGGCGGGACAGCTGTCTTCAAGCAGGTTCATTATCCCATAGAAAACCCAACTGAAGAAAACGTGCTCAATTAAAGCAGGCGGGCTGGCAGTCAGACTTGGGAAGAACTTCTCCATCAGCTGGGAGAACAAACATTACAGTGAACTGGGGGGGTGACAATTCCATGCCCAGAGGCTGTTCTGGCGAGAAATTTCACAACTGCCTGCCTTCAAAGGTTTAGAACAGCGATTTCCACGCTGGCTCCGCCATGGGAATCACCTGGGGAACTTACCAAAAGTACAGATTCCTGGGCCCCTCCCTGAGATTCCGTTTCAGGTGATGGGGTGGGCCCCTGGTGATCCTGATGCAGCCGGTCACGGTGATGCTTTGGGAACCCCCAACAGACCCGTCTGCAGGAGAAGCTAAACCAGCTCAGAGCTCCGCAGGGTGGGGCCCAGATGACGACCCTACAGCACCCAATCTATTATTCAGGGCGCGCAGTCCCGAGAACCCGGGCTGACCATTTTCAGAGCGGGGGGGAGGGCCCTTCCCTCCGTTCACAAAAGGAACCCGCAGAGTCCCAGTCCCGGGCGCCACCGCGGGGGTCCAGCCGAGCCGGGTGAGGGCCCAGCGCCCCCCTGCGCCCTCGCAAGGCCCTGGGGCCACTCGGGGCGGCCGGCCCGACCCCGGCGCCGTCGCCTGGGCCAACCCCGAGCGGCTGCTCCCCCTCGGGCAGCCGGGAAGGGAGAGCGGGCAGGGAGCTGTGAAGTCTAGGACGGACCTTTGTGTGCGGGCGCACGCACCCGCTCTGCGCCCGGCCTTTGGCGAGAGCCCCTGCTCCGGAAAGGGCCCCCACGCCTCGGCCAGGACGACTCGGTGGCCCGAGGCACCGGACAGGGTCTCGGCGCCGCGCCCGGCTGCACCCCTCCCCAGCGCACGCCCCGGAGGCGCCCGCGGTCTTCCCGGTTGGAGGAAACCTGCTGCTGCCGGGCGCGCCCGGGTGGGTCTGGCTGGGCAGGGGCGACCCCTAGTGCCCAGCGGGGGCCGCTGCCGCCCTGCTGCCTGGGGAGACCCTGAGCAGGATGGAGAGCCTCCCACCCACACCCCAGCTTGGGGATGGGGAAGGGGCACCCTGGCTCCAAGCCTGAGCCCCAGGGAAGGGGGACGTCTCTAGAGGGCAGGAGAAGAGCACTCCTGGGGTGGTGCTTAAAAAGGAGTCTCCGTCGAGGGCACCCTGCCTTCCCGTGTTGCTCTGAGGCAGATGGTCCCCTGATGTCACTTACATCCCTCTTCAGTAAGCTGGGACTAGCTCTAGGATCCACCGCTTCCCCCGTCCCGGTCCCAATGTAGGGGCCGCCAATTCTCCCCTGGAAACAGGTCTAGGCCCTCTCTACCTGCCCTGAGCCCTGCCCACACCCCAGACGCTGGCAGGGGCAGCCCTGCACAGACACCGTCCTGGCACGCTGGTCGGACGCCGCCGTTGCCTGGCTTCCCGCCCGAGCCATGATCAAGACAGGAGCCAGGGCAGCCAGAGGCAGATCCACATGCCTCCCGCCCTCCCCCGGGGCCACCCTTCTTTGGTCTCCGGCAGCCTGGCATGACTCACCTGGTTGGCAGCGCCCTGTAAAGTTGGGTTGTCAGAGCTGAGTCACAGCTGTGACCTGCTGCCCTAGCTCGATGCAGGTAAACAGGGAGGGAAAAAGGCAGAACATCAGGGCACACCAGGTGACACAAAGAGATGCCAGCCTCTCTGTGGCTCTGTGGTGCCCATGCCAACCTTCTCACCCTGTCCCCTGCACCTGGGAACTGAGGCCACACACAAGATGCCACAGGTGGCGCAGAGGTCAGGGCAGCTGGGGAGAGTCCCTGGTTGGGTGCGCCTGGGTCTAACAACCTGTCACACAGCTCTGTACCCCAGCGCCCCCCCCACCCCGACAACCGCTCCCCAGTTGGCACGAATAACTGTCACCACAGCCACGTCCGAGTCCAGGGAGGGGAACAATGCCTCTGGCAGCCACCAGTACAGGTGTGACAGGAGTAGGCTTGAGAGCCTTCAAGCCAAAGGCTGGGCCAGAGCTCCTCCCCCCCATACATAAGAGTCAAGGCAACTAGATTTGGGGGAAAGAAAAGGAGGAGTGAAAGAATGGGGGCAGCTCATGGGGCTGGGGCCTCAGGTAGATGCTGAGAGGGTCCAGGTAGGGATGGAGGGATAGTAATTACTCCTGCTCCCCTGCCCTTCTTCACCAGTCAGAATCCACTTCCAAATAGTCAGGGAGTGCTCACTCAGGCCAATGGGGAAAGAAATGTCCTGAGAACAAGAGTTTTCCCCAAGAATAAAGAAAAGCCCGCACCCCACCCCACATCCTCCACTCTGACCCCACTGCCATCTCCCTGCCTCTTTGCCCTCCTGCCCTCCCTCCCATCACGTGACCCTCTGTTTCCAGCCAATTTGATCTCTGAAAGACTGGGGTTCCTGTTCTCCGCACTGTTCCGGGCACTGTAGTGCACATGTGCACGTGTGTGTGTGGGTAGGTGGGGGATCACTGGGGCTGGGGGAGGAGGGGGCAGGAAGGGCAGAGATGCCACGCCCCTCCATGCCAGATCCCACGGCCTGCCGTGGCTCCACAGCCTGAGAGATGCTCTTGCTTTCCAGGTTCCGAGTGGAGAGATGGGAATGACAGTAGCATTTGTGAAAGCAACAGCCCAGTGGTCTAGCAAGGGAGCTGGCCATGGAGCTGGGCGGAAACCTCTCCCCCCGGCAGCCCCCCTACGTCCCCACATGCCTCCCCTCCTGCTCCTCTCTACTGAAACTGAAACCAATGTGTTGGCAATTAGCTTTTTCAACCTTCTGCCACTGTCTTCTTAGGGTCTGGCTTGAGCATCTACAGACGGCAACAGCGACCAGCCTAATCCCAGACAGCGCAGACCAAGCGACCTGGGCCTGCTGAGCCCCCGCAGGCTGCCCTGCGGCTGCCCAGAAGCCCAGAAGCCCAAGGGGACCCAGCAGCCCTGGCGGGCCCCGGGGCCTCAGGTCCCCCTGCTGAGGGCGCCCATTCAGGCCTCACTCCACCCCGAGTAGAATCAGTAAACCGACTTTATTCACCCAGCTTCGTTTTGTGCTCATTCCAGTCTCCTTGGACAAAGGCTCAGGGCCTCAACTTCCACTTCTCCTTGCTCCCCACCATCACTGCCACGACGGATGACACATCCTGGGGCCCCACGGGCAGGGACAGGCTAGCTGGCCAGCCGCCCTCTGTAGGTGCCCACTTAGGAAGTTTTGGTACATGGACTCCACACTTCTCTCCTAATTATGTCTTAGGGCCCAAAGACCAGAGTTAGGATGCAAAAAGGGCAGAGAATTTAGTAAGAAAAGTGTGTGTGTGTGTGTGTGTGTGTGTGTGTGTGTGTGTCAGAGAGAGAGAGAGAGAGAGAAAGAGAGAATCAAAGACAGGTCAAAAAAAAAAAAAAGATGGAGGGAATGAACTGCTGATACCTGCAAAAACATTAAGTGAAAGAAGCCAGACACGAAAGACTGCACACTGCATGATTCTACTGAAATGCCATTTCTAGAAAGGGTACAACTATAGAGACAGAGCAGTGGTTGCTGGGGGTTGGGGAGAGGAGCGGAGATTGACTGCGCAAGGGCTCGAGGGGACTTTATGGGGTGATGAAGGGGTTCTAAAAGCTGGTCCGTGGTTATGTTCACACAGCCGGATGCATTTACTAACGCTCATTGAACTGTGCGCTTAACACGGGCGAACTCTGTGGTATAATTGTAAAAGATGCCTCAATAGATTTGAGAAAGGGTGAGAGAGAGAGAGAGAGGGAAAAAGGTGAAAGGAAGAGGAAGACGGGCTTCCCGTCCCACCTTCAAGACCCGCCCTTCTCAGACCAGGAGTGACCATTGAAGATGTTGCTGCCAAGGGGGTCCCCCAAATAAATTATGATGCCAATAGGGTTTAGGAAAGCTAGCCTTGAATTACATCAAAATCTTGTCCCACTTCTCTGATCTGTTCCACAGTTAGACAGAGATTCAGGGACTGCAAACAAGTCGATTCCACCAAGATCCATGCGCCAAACAAAGGGGCATCTTTGAATGTGAATAGAGCCTAGAAGAGCCACTCAAGTTGAAAATATCCCCATGCTGTACACAAAATTCCTAAAGCCTCAGGTTCCTCCGTTCACAAACGGAGCCCCAAGCCCCGATCATTCTATGAGAAAATGGGTCTTTATTTTGAACCGAACTTTAAGGTTGACTGAAGACAAAAGATCTGTCCAGGAGCCAATACTGAGAAACATCTAAGAAGGGACAATGCATATTTTAAAAATAAGGTTTATAGAGAGCTTGATGGAATGTGAGGCAGTCGGGTAAACATTCCGACAGGCCAAACCCCCGTAAGATGTGGCAGGGTTTGAGGCAACTACCCTGAGACCGTTACAGGTTTACATCAGTCCATGTTGGGTTTGGGGAAACTATATGAAGGATTTACGCACGCAGGCAGGAGCGCCTCCTGTGAGGTCTGGGTGGGGAGAGATGCAACAGAACAGACATCCACCTGCACCATCACTTCAACATCACTGCAGCCCAGGGATCTGCCGGTGGGGCTTCTCATGGCCCGAGGTGCCCTAAGGACCAAGTCTCATTTATTAAAAGACAGTGATGAAAAGGGCTATCTCCCCCCTCTATAACTGGCTAAATATTGCCAGAAGCTATTAGAGGCTGAGTCACACTGGATAGGACACAGGGTCTTTCTAAGCCTTTAGCTCTTTAGGCAGTTTTACCAACCATTAACTATGTGCTATGTTGTGAGGACACAGGAAAAATGCACGATGCCCATCTCCTTGGAGCTCAGTCTTACTGGGGCAGCAGGACATATACAGAAAAAGTCAAGCTGAGGTGACAGGAGCCCACATGCGCCACTTCCTAGGAGCCGAGCCCGGGGATAAGCATTTTATATTTATCTTTAATCCGCACAATAAGCCTATGAGGCAGGTATTAGTAACCCCTTGTTACGTGGGAGGAAACGTAGATTAGGGTTCTCCAGAGAAACAGAGCTAATAGGATAGAGAGAGAGAGAGATAAAGAGATTTATGATGAGGGATTGGCTCCCATGATTATGGAGTTTGAGAAGTCCCACAGTCTGCCATCTTCAAGCTGAGGACCCAGGGAAGCCGGTGATGTGGTTCCAGTTCAAACTGGGCCTGAGAACCAGGACAGCCAGGAGTATGAATCCTGGTCCAAGTCCCAAGGCCCGAGAACCAGAAGTGCTGAGGGCAGGAGAAGAGGGATGGCCTAGCTCAACAGAGAGAAAGTGTGCCCTTACTCTCCCTTTTTGTTCTGTTCAGGCCCTCGATGCCCACCCTCACTGGGGAGGGCCATCTGCTTTACTCAGTTTATTGATTCAAATGCTAATCTCCTCCAGAAACACCCTCACAGACTCACCCAGAAATAATGATTTACCAGCTATATGGGCATCATTTAGCCCAGTCAAGTTGACATAGAAATTAAACCATCATGAAACCTAACCTCAGGGAAGTTAAGTGATACCCCCAAGTTTATAGGGTGAAGTCAGTCTACTGGGCAAGGCCATGCTCCTGGCCTGCCCGAAAGAGAGGGCAACATCCCTGACCAGCCCAGGAAGTCAGGGGAATAGGTGGTCCCCAGAGCCAAGGGGTGCAGAAAAGGGCCTTGAAGGATGGTGGAGAGAAGGGAAACAGGGAGCCCACACAGATGAAGGGCATGGTGGGAGCAACCAGCTAGAATGGGGTTGCTGGGCAGGGGAGCTGGGGAGCCCCCAGGCCAGGTCAAGGAGCTGAGGGTCCACACATAGGCAGCAGGGAACCACCAAAAGCCAAACCCAAGCAGGTGAGATGAAGAAGAGCCGGCAGGAGGAGAGAGAGGAGAGCACGCTGTTGCTGCAGTGCCTCGGGGTGCGTTGACGCCCACTGGGGAGGTGAGTGTGAGCTTTACAGTATCCATAATAGTGTCAATGTCTAGTATAGCACCAGGCCCCCACTTCATTTCTATGCACACTACACAGTTCTCCGTGTTTCTGGCTGCACCACGCTGCACGTCAGTCCCCGACCAGGGCTCGAACCCGTGCCCCCTGCGGTGGAAGCGCAGAGTCTCAACTACTGGACCGCCAGGGAAGTCCCCATTCTATGCAAGGCTATGCATAGTATCCTGAAGTCCGACCCCAGCCCAGGGTACCCAGGTGTCCCTCCCCCACTGCCTTAGGAAGGGAGGCCGTCGAAGAAAAGGAAAGAGGCCACTCAGCCCTTACACTCCAAATAGGCTTCTGAAACTCGGCAGAGATGTCTCAGATAGAGACAAAGTTCCTGAGCCTCAGAGGCTGACTGTAGTATCACAGAGGGGTTCTCTCCAGTTGCCCGCCCCCCAACCTTTTTATAGAGCAGGGAGGGTGGAGGAGAAGTGGCATGGCAGGTCCTTCCCCTCTCTGTGCCTCTGTTTTCTCTTCTGTAAAGGGGGACAGTAGCACCCAGCTGATGATGTGTTGAGAGGATAAAATGAGTTAATTCATGGCAAGAATTAGTTAGAACAAGTCCCAGAGAGAGATACAGACAGGCCTCCTTGCATAAGCTAGTAGGTCCATGCAATGACTGAGGGCCAGATCCCCAGACACCCCACAAGACCTCAGAACTTAGAGGTGCTGGGCAGGAAAGAAAAAAAAGCCAACTGGACTAGAAAACCTGAGCTGACCAGGATTTCCCTGAAATGGCTAAAACTACAGTCCTGCCATCAGCCAGTATCAGAAGCCAGTTAATTTTTTTGCACTGACTGCAGCAACGAATCCACTCCAAGGGGGAAACGCCTGCATGCTGCTTCGCCCCTTTCCTTTCTCCAGGGCTGGCACCCCGCCTGCTTTTCTGGACAAGGATTGAGATCTGCAGCTGCAGCAGGCCGATTCTGGGGGAGAGTCAAGTCTGAAGTCAGCCTTCCCTGGGCCTCTTGGCAGCCCTGACCCCTGAGATAAAGGCCTGAACATCTGGGCACTTTCATCTCATGCTGGTCTTGCTTGAGGCCCCTCCATGTTCCCTCCATCTCCTTTCCCTTTCCTCCCCCTTCCTGCCTGCCTTTCTTAGGGTTCTCCCTCCAGATGCAATTCTTTACCTTGTCCCTGCAACAGACTCCAGCCCTAGTGCTCGAGGCAGCTTGGCAGGGCCCGGCCAGCCCCGTTCCCGGAGAGCCGTGTGATGCGGCTGGCAGACTCCTCACCCCGCAGCCTTGCAGCACTGCCCGCTGGGCCAGGTCAGCTCTGCCAGGACACCTGGGAGGAAGCCATCTCTGGCTTGACAAGGGGAGGTTGTGAGAACGCCTGACACCGTTCTCTGGAGAGCGGCCCGTTTGCCCATTCATTCATGGATTCAGCGAGCTGTCACGGCATCCAGGTGGCCAGAGCTGAGCCGGTTTAGCCCCGCAAGTGCAGGTTGGGCTCAGTGCCTGGGATACAGTGCCCTTTGCCCAGGCCTCTGGGGCTGGGTCTCAAGGCATCAAAGATGGAATGCAGAGGAGGTGCTTAACGCTTATTATATCGAAATGAGCAAAAAGAAAGGAGTTTCTGCCACAGACTCTACCAGAACCAGCACTGGCCTGGAGCCAGAGGCAGATGGCCCCGGGCCCAGAGGCAGATGGCCCCGGGCCCAGAGGCAGATGGCCCCGGGCCCAGAGCCCTCCTCCTGTCCTACAGAGACCTGCCCGGAGTCCCCCTGCCCTCCTCGGGGCAGGCAGGAGCCCGCAAGCAGAACAAGGTCTACGGGGAGCCCCCAGGTGCATGCGAAACTGTTTAAAATGCTTTTGGGTGGGGTTCAGGGCTCTGGTGAGGACTAAAGCCACCCGAGGGAAGGAGAGAGGAGTGGGGACAGGTATTTCTGGCGTGATTTAAACCTCTGGACACACACCAGCTACTGCCCTCACTATTTGGGTTCTCACTCTCTCAGCTGCTCCTCCCACCCAGAGCCCGTGCCCCTGCCTTCACCCCTGGGCTTTTCTTCTCTCTCAGCGCAAGGGTCAGCTGCCAGCTTCCCAGGGGGCTTCTGCCCAACGTGGCTCCCTGCAGCCTGGTCAGGCGACCTTTGAGCTGTGGCTAATGGCAGGGCACTTAACTCACAAAGGGAGCTGTTCCCCAGTTTGGAGAACTAATCACTTCAGGGTGAAGTGGATTAATCATTCAGGACCCGGGGACTTCCCTGGTGGTCCAGTGGTTAGGACTTCACCTTCCAATGCAGGGGGTGCAGGTTCAATCCCTGGTGGGGGAGCTAGGATCCCACATGCCTTGTGGCCAAAAAACCAAAACATAAAACAGAAGCAATATTGTAACAAATTCAATAAAGACTTTAAAAATGGTCCACATTAAATAAAAAAAAAAAATCACTGGGGCTTCCCTGGTGGCGGAGTGGTTAAGAATCCACCTGCCAATTCAGGGGACATGGGTTCGAGACCTGGTCCGGGATGATCCCACATGCCACGGAGCAACTAAGCCCGTGCGCCACAACTACTGAGCCTGCACTCTAGAGCCCGCGAGCCACAACTACTGAGCCCGCGTGCTGCAACTATGGAAGCCCGTGCACCTCAAGCCCGTGCTCCGCAATGAGAAGCCACCGCAATGAGAAGCCCGCGCATTGCAACGAAGGGTAGACCTCGCTTGCCATAACTAGAGAAAGCCGGCGCGCAGCAGCGAAAACCCAACAGCCCCCCAAAATAAGTTTATTAAAAAAAAATCATTAAGGACCCGCCACAGGATTGGGGCTCCCTCCCTGAAGCTGACCAGGCCCCTCCATGTTTCCTGCTGCTGCTGCAGAGACAGAAGAGCTGGATGGAGGAGGGCCTCGGGTTTGGCCTCAGCCTTGGCCTCAGAAAACTCAGGAGCTCACAAACCCTCCCTCAGGGCTCCCCGACTCAGTAAATGGCACCCCGTTTACCCTGCTGTCCAGGCCAAAAGCTTTGGACTTCTCAATGTGTATCTTTAATACCATTTGGGTTTAGGCTTTGAACAATGTGACAGTATCACCTATTCAGAAAATTATAAACTTTTTAAAAAATCACGAACAAGGCAAAAAACGCACGTGCACGCATGCGCACAGAATCTTACCATTTGCCGCAGTCCCGATCCAAAGCACCATCTGAATAGGTCAGACTAGCTGTTCCCACTGACTTCCTGCTCTGCTTAACATCCACACTCTCTACCACCGCCCTCAAGGCCTCGGGCAATCAGATCCCGCCCCGCTCCCCTGCCCCCTCCCCCACCATCCCTCACCTCCTCAGGTGCCAGTCTCACTGCCTCTGGTGAGATCCTCCCCAGCCACCCCGTCCAAACTGGCCCTCACGCAGCCCCCTCGGCCTGTGTTAGGCCTCCTCACGGCACCTAGCGTGACCTGGCATGGTTGACCAACCTGGGCTGGCAGGGCCTTCTCTCTGTTCGTGGCTGTCTCCAGCTCAAACACCCTAAATCATTGGGTAGATGAGTGAAGGTGGGCGGGGGGAGGTCCTGTGATCCACTGCCCCGCCTCCTGCCGGTTCCAGAGCCCATGCTCCCCAGGGACGAAGGTGCACTCGCTTTCTCGAAGCTCAAATGCAGGTCTGTCGACTGCCTTGGAAGGATGGTGGTATGCGTCCCCCGCCCCTGGCTGACCTGGGCGCCTCACACGCTCCCCTGGGAGCTGCAGCCCAGAAACAGCAGTAACAGCTGACGTTTATGGGGCAATTACTGCACGAGCTCGAAGGCGCCGACTGCTTTGCACAGGTGATCTCATTTAATCCTCAAACATCCTTAAAGGAACCCTAGGAGATGCGTCCTGCTCTCCCGTCTTACACATTGAAAGGTGAGCCAAGTTGCACAAGCTCACACTGTTGTCCGGCAGCTCCAGAGCCCTCAACCCTCACACATTCCCAGGAACAGAGAGAAGGGTGTGGTCCCGAGGCAGAGGCAAAATGGATGCAAGCCCCCCAAAAAGATATTTATCTTGAAAAGATATGAAGGACAAGGCTCACAGCAGGACAGAGCAGGAACCCTTCTCTCTCAAGCCTCTTAAAGGTGTTTTATTTGTTTGCTTTTCTTTTTTCTCTTTTTTAAAACAATAATGGCACATTAAAAAAATTAAGAACTACAAAAAAGGACCATGTCTTCGAGTCCATGTTCACATTGTCCTGGGTCGCGGCACCAGGACTGGTGACTCCTGCTGGGATTTCGGCCTCTTGGAAAGGTGCTGGGTGGCTCGGCTCCACCCGCATGGGGCCACTCGGGGGACTCAGGCGCTCTTCTTCTGGGCCCCACTAGAGGGCGTCCCTGGGCTCTCGCTTCTGAAGCCCCTAGGACCCTGGCCAAACACCACCTCTCTCTCCAAACTAGAGCCAGGAGCTGGAAACGTTAGGGAACTTATTTTGGTCCCCACAGGGGACTCTTTAGGGACACAGCCCTCCCCCCGGCCGGCAGGAGATGACACCCAGCCCAGCCTGGTCACCCCCAGGAAGTCAGGGTGTCTCTCCCCTGTCCTGTCTCCAGCCCAAGCCCAGCTGACGCCACAGTGATGCTCTTGTTCTCCATCCGGCCCAGGCCCCCCTGCCATGTCCCACGGCCACCCCAGCAGGCACAGGAGTGACAAATGCTCGGCCCCCTCAGCCGACCCCCACCAAGAGCAAGAGGGCTCCCCAAACCCCAGGGCCCTGGCTCAGAAGGGAGGGCTGTGTGACAAGGGGGGCAGGGAGGGAAAGGAGCTGGCGTGAGGGGCTCAGAGCTGAGGCTGCCAGGGAAGGAGAGAAGCAAGAGGCCGGCTGAGGGCTCAGGGCAGGTTCCTCAGACTCTGCAGCGAGAAGCAGGTCCTGGGGCCTGGGGCACAGGCCTGGGCAGGCGGGCCCGGGGAGGAAGAGGCAGAAAGGGGCTCCCGTCCTGCCTCTGGTTACCATGGGGGCACAGGCCTGGGTGACAAGACCTTAAGACCCCCCCAAAGGGAAACGCCACGCTGCACTCAGCCAGGTCTCAGCCCAGCCCTCGTGGGAGGGAGGAAGCCCACCAGCCCAGGCCCTGCCAGCCCCAGCTCCCCACGGCAGCTCCCAAGGGCACCCCTCCATGGGCCGACTGGACTGTAGCTGGGGGCGGGCCCGGCGGACCCAGCTCCTCCTGCCCCGGCCCCGCCCACGCCCTTGGCTCTACTCCTGCTGCTCGTTCATCTCCATGTCTGACACCAGGATGTTCTTCTCAGTGGCCTCGCCGGGGCCGGAGGAGCTGCGGCTGTAGCGGGCGCCCTCGAAAGCCCCGCGCTCGACGCCCTGTCGTCGCCGGTAGAGGATCAGGGCCGCCGTCAGCAGGGCCAGGAGCAGAAGCACCGCCATCAGCACCACCAGCAGGGCCGCAGGGCTCCCCGGGAGGGCTGCTGCAGCAAGAAGAACCCCCGCTCAGAAGCCCCGCTACGGCCCCCGCCGCCCGGAACAAGGGGGGGAAGGAGGACAGGGCTAGTCTCAGCCCTGCCTGTGACTCACCTGATGGGGAGAAGCTGCTCTCCTCAGCTGCGGCAGAGGAGGAACCAGTTAATAACAGTAGCAGTGATAATATGATAATAATAAGCAAACACGTAAGAACATTTTCTGCAGGCCCAGGCACTTCGCTTGCTCATTTAATCCCCTTATACGTACTCTTATTACCCCATTTTACATATGTGTAAACTGAGGCCACAGAGTTTGAATGACTTACCCAAGGTCACAGAGTTGGCAAATGGTTTGGCCTGGGCTTGAACCCCATCCCTGCCTTTAACCACTACAAAATGACGGGTTTGCTGTCTAGTCTGGAAATGTGCAGCAAGGCCCAGTCCTACAGACTAATTAATCCCAGGGGAAGGTCCCGGCGGGCCCCAGGCCTGTCTATTCTCTCCCATCCACTGCATTGTCTGCAGAACAAGAAGCAGTCAGGCCCCCAGCCAGCACCAGATGCCTGGGGGTGGCAGGAAGCCGCGGGTGTGCCTGCCGGGCGCTCACCTCGGGCGAGCTTGCAGACGACACCCATGGTGATGTTGGTGCAGGCGCCCGGGCGCCACAGCCCGCTGCTGCTCTGGATCCAGTAGCAGCTGTTGTGGCTCAGCATGCTGGGGCCCAGGCCCGGGGGCCCCCAGTTGGAGTAGTTCACAGCTGTGTTGTCCTGCCAGACCAGCGTACCTCCTGGGGGAAGAAGGCACTGAGGGGGCATTGCAGGGGCGGGTAGGTGGGAGCAGGTGGGAGAGAGCAGGCCTGTTCTCTGGAGCAGGTGGGAGAGAGCAGGCCTGTTCTAGGATCAACTCCCACCTTCCTCAGGCCCTCACCTCCACCAAGCCCCGCTGGAGGGCATCACCCCTGCCGCCTGAGGCCTCCCCATCCTGATCCTACACACAGGGACCCACCTTTGGGGTTGAAGTTCATGCCCAGCCAGGCGCCCCGACTCTGGCCCTCAGAGCTCTGCAGATGCTCCCAGACAAACACGTTCTCCATCTCATCCAGGATGGACAGGACCACCCCACCCTCTGGACACAAAGGAGGCTCACGTCAGGGCAGACGGGTCTCCCCGGGGTAGCAGAGCCCTCCAGAGAGGCCCCCGCCCTCTTCCCTGGCAGCCAGAGGAGACGATGGCGTGGAGTCGTGCGTGGAGGGAAGGGGGTTATAGTCACACACGTCATGTCACGGGTGGTCTGTGCGTATTGCAACGTGAGGGGCACTTATGTGTGAGGGCTGCCGACAGGTAGACCGCAGCACGGGGACTGCATTCACAGGGGCTTTGAGTGTCCACGAGAGGAGTCGCCACCTGGAATGCCCACACATGGGCTCTCGCCCACCCGGCCCACCTCTCTGGCAGCGCTGCAGCGCCTCCTTGTGGCCCAGCAGCAGCTCCATGTGGAAGGAGTAGCAGTGCTCCCGGAAGGGAATCCACGCCGAGTCCGCCAGCCCCTGGGGACAGCTGCCGTGGTAGCTTATTCTTCGGGGAGGAGGGGGCCCTATGGGGGTGCAGGATTGAGAAAGTGGCCCAGGGTCCTCCCAGGGTCAGCCTACCCCCAGCCCACCCCTCGGCCCCAGCGGGTGGGCACTCACCTCCGTTAACTCCACACACAGCCCCCTGCAACTTGGTGTCACAGCTGGTGGTGCGCCAGGCCCCATCCATATCCACGTAGGCGCAGCCCCCCGGGTACTGGGGCTCCCAGTCCTGCCAGCTCACATAGCTCAGCGGCTCCTCCGAGACCCAGGAGTACCGCCGGGAGCCCTGGGCACAGACAGCCATCAGGGTGGGAGGAAGGGGACCAGCCGGGTCAGGGAGCAGGTAAGGCACAGGGTTAGGGGGAGGCAGGGAGGGAAATCAGGGGAGTGGGTCCAGCCCGGTGCCCACCTCCTCACTGGCCAGCCCGATCCAGAGTGGCGTGCGCAGCCCTCGGGCAGCCTGCGTGAGGAAGGCCTGGGTGTAGGGGTCAGGCACGTGCGCCAGGCTGGCGTTGCGGCTCTCACACAGCAGGAGGGCATCGTGCCAGCGCAGCGGCTTCTGCAGCAGCCGGAAGGTGCCGTTGAGGTAGGAGAGCTCAGTGCCCGGGGCAGGGAGCGATGCTGCTGGGCATGGGCTCAGGGAGGGGTCTACAGGGAAGGGGGCAGGGCTCAGGCCGGGCTCTGCCCCCATCACCCCATCCCCAGGCATGAGGCCGGGAGGGGGGAGCGCCGGACATCAGGCAGAGACCAACTCTCCTCTGGGCACAGTGCCTGGCTCAGTGTCGGTCATTGCTGTTATTAGTAACAATATGTTCTTGCTAATAAAGGGATGAGCAACCTAGAGCTCGACCATGAATCCAGGGCAGAGGGACCCCTGCACAGAGCTGCAGGAACCTCAGACACAGAACCTCAGGGCCCCTGCCACCAGGCATGCCCAGTGTCTAGCTCTCCCCGGTCAGCCCTCCAAACCCCAAACCTTCCTTCTGAGACCCCTTGGTGCCCACTGCCCTTCCCTCTGATTGGCGCCTGGCCTTTCTGCCCATCTGCTTCCCGAGCAGACTAGACTCTGGGGGTGGCCCCAGGGGCCCTCTGAGGTCAAGGACCATGTCTCATTCCTCAGGGCATGGCCCACGGAATCCAGTCCCGGGCTGGGGTTTCCGGGTTCCCCGGTGACACGTACCCGTGCCCTTCTGGCAGATGAAGCCGTGTGTCTCCTCCGCGCAGTTCCGATCATCCCAGCGGCCAGTGAAGTGAGCTGAGGGGCTGTGCAGGACCACCGCACAGCTGGTCTGGGGGGAAGGAGCTGCTCAGGGGAGCCCCGGCAGCTGCCCGCTTGTGCCACTGCCCCCAGAAAGCTGTACTATGAGCAAAGAGGCTGGAAGGGGGTCCCCAGGCAAGCGCTGCAGGGCAGGGTGGGGGTGGAGGGCAAAGGAGAGAGTGGGGAGGGGCTTCCTCACCGGTATGTTGCCGCTGGGGGCAGGGCTAGGGCCAGAGGGCTCCCCGGGGGCCCAGTTGGTGTACCGCAGAGGCTCCTGCTCTACCCACTGGAAGTCCCTCTGCGAGGCATGGAGGCCAATCCAAAGGTCAAAGGTCACATTGGGCAGGCTGGCTGTGACGAATGCTACAGTCCCCCAGGAGAGAGAGTGATGAGCGACAGGGCAGCCCCCTCCTCGCTCTGCTCTAGCCCTCTGGGGGGATGGTGTCAGAGGATCACGGGGCCTCCCCATGGGCTGGCCCTACCTTGCTCTAAGGGGTTTGCAATGGTGACCAGTTGGGCCTCTTGCTGTTCACAGGAGAACTGTGCCTCTGACCACTTCACCCGGTCCTGGGGGTCCTCGCCCTGGATTCGGAAACACTGTGGGGCGGAGGGGGAGGCATGGCATCCTGCTCCACCTCCCTGTCCCACACACCCAGAAACTCCGCTGCGGAGCCCTCGGCCGCAGGCCCTGGGGAGGCTCGGGGGCTGTGAGAGAAAAGCATGAGAACCAGGCCATCTGGGTCTCCTTGACCGGTGGTCTCCGGCACCCTCTCAACCGGGCACAGCGGATTCACGTACACTTGCCCACACTGTGGGGAGTTTTTAAGTGGGAAGATTTCTCCGGGCCACCAAATGCTCTACTGCTTGTGAGGGCACCGCCTGGGCCATGCCTGGGGACAAGGTCTGTCTGGCTCTCAGCTTCGCATACTCCAAAGGCTTTTGACAGAGTTACTGTATCGTTACCATGATGCTAACAAATTAAGCAAAGGGCCAATTACATATATGAAATATATTTTGTTTTCAATTAGGTGGAAGAAGTCATAATTAAGCTTTTGGAAACATTTAATGACATGGGGAAATGCTGAAAATATAATACTGAGAAAGAAAAGCTGGCGACACAATTGTGTTATTTAGCATAATCTCAATTACATGGGAAAAGTCAGGAAGTGAGTAACAAATATTGATAGGGGTCATCTCTGCAGAGTATGGCTGAGTTTTAGTTTCATTTTTTGTTTTTTTCCCCAAGATGTTAATAATACACGTCTTACTCTTTTTTTTTTTTTTTTTTTTTTTTTTAAACGCAGAACAGGTGTAATATTCGCTTGGATATTCTGAAGACAGTGAGCGCTCCAGGACACGATGGGCGGGCTGCAAGCGAACGTATGACAAAGATTTATGGATTATGTTATCTAGCGTTAACTAATCTAATCCTCACAATAGGGGTTAAGCGGTCTTACAATGTCCTGCAAAGAAGGCATGGATCGAAGCTTATAATGAAACCACAAGGAAATAGTGCCCTTCTCCGTCTGGGGTAAGTGCTTTCAGCCACTAGGTAAAAACAATGAAGGTCTAATCAGGTCTGATGAATGAGCTGCAGGGTCAGGAAGTAACCACTTCTGGAAAGAAACTCACTCTCTAGAGGGAACATTTTGAAAACGCATTTAGATGCATATCCATTCGAATTCATTTTATTGTCTCAAACTTTCCTAGCTGCACACTCAAAACGCTTGGGAAGAGAATTTTCTAAATGTTGTTTTTAAAAAATCTTCCAAGGATTTTTTTTTAACTCTTTTAATCAGCTCTTCTGATTAGTTTATAAGGCAGATGAGTTTAAATGCAGAAACGGACCAATTTTTAAACAAAAACCTTTGTTTAATTTGTAGAAGGACTGGAAAATAGGGAGAAGGACTTAGAAAGCCCAGCCAATGATGGATGACCTTTCTTCATCTTGATCTATTTGTCTTCGTGAGGTAATCTTTCCGTCTACAACAACCATTCAATCCATGTGTTAAAATAATCTGAACTTCAGGGAACTTCCCTGGCGGTCCAGTGGTTAAGATTCTGTGCTTCCAATGCAGGGGACGTGGGTTCGATCCCTTGTCGGGAAACTAAGATCCCACATGCCACATGGCCAGAAAAAAAAAAAAAAAAATTGAACTTCAAACAAGACCTGTGAAGTCTGAATCACAAAGCGTCAAACCAAGATTTTTTCAAGTAATGAAGAATATGCAGTCACTTTGCTCTTATCAAAATTATTTAAATAGTAACAATTATTATAATTGATAAATTTTGAGTGAGCGCAAAAATTTTTTCATACCACTAAAAGGAAAATTTTGAAAACTTAAAAATACTATTTAAAAATCTCTCGCTCATGGTTTATATTGTTTTGTTCTTGTGTCTATTTAACTATATATGATGTCAGTCACATTAGTATGTAAGTAAATATATATTTGCTTACACACACATATGTAATGCACACACACGTACTTTGTATGTTCAACATTTTAATAGGAATTCATTATCAAGGTGTTTGGGGACTTTCCTGGCAGTCCAACGGTTAAGACTCTGCACTCCCAATGTCAGGGGCACGGGTTTGATCCCTGGTCGGGGAACTAAGATCTCACAGGCTGCACTGTTGCCTCCAAAAAAAAAACAGAAAACAAACAAAAAAAAAGCAGATGTTTGGCGACCAGGGATCTAGGAAACTCACCAAACTATACGGGCAACCTCATTACCTGGTGAATGAGAAGGTGTTACTACGCTGACTTAGTTTCCAAGGAGTCTGGCCCTGGCACTGGGGCCATGCAGAAGAGAGGGTGGTGGGTACAGGCAAGAGGCCATGACTTTGATGCTGCCAAAGGGCGAGGACTCCTGAGGCCCAGCCTTCGCCTTGGGTGCCCCCTCTCCACTTCCTACCTTGTTGAGGAACTGGCTCCAGCCAGGGGGGCAGCCACCTGTGGGTTGTGGGTCTGGGGGCTGCTGCTCTCTGGTGCTGTTGCTGCGCTTGCAGATGTAGGGCAAGGCTGTCATGCACCTCTGGTCCCCCCACTCCTCTGCAGAAAGAGAACAGGAATCACCCCAAGGGCAGGGCATGGCTGCCAGCACCCTGGCCTCTGTGGCTGCTGGATCACAGGGACAGGCCCTCCCCTCTCTGGGTCTAGCCCTTCTTGGGTTGTGGGAACAGAGAATGAGAAGAGACCTAGGGCCCCTGCGCAGGCTCACCTCACTGCCCCCAACACCCACCCTCCCCTCAGCTTCTGCACCCTCTCTGCCCCATCTTGTGCTCACCTCGGCTGGCCATCATGTACACGCACTTCTTGTCCTTGCCTATGGGCCGAGGCTTGCCGGGTGCCCAGGAGATGAAGTTTATAACGGAACCATCTGTCCATCTGCAATGGCACCGAGCAGGGGTGACTCCAGCACTGGGCACCGTGCTCCCCTGTATGCAGCAATGAGGGGGCAGGGACCAGAGCCCAACACCAGGGGCTCAGTGGTCGTAGGCTGAGGAGTGGGGCTACTGAGCTCAGTGCAGCTAGAACCCAAGGACCTGGCGCCTCCAGGTAAGGGCCAGCCTTCCTGGGCATCCGTTTCTCTAACTAGAAAAGAAGTCTAAGGATCCCAGAGCAGGGGTCCAAGGGCAGCGCTACGCTCAGACACCCATGTGCTCCTGGGCCTTCCACGCCTCACACATGGTAGGTGGGCCGTGAATACACAGAGGCCCCTCCGGACCATCCTATGTTCTTGCCCATGTCCTGAGGCGACCTTATTCATGAGTGACCCCAGCATAATAATGAGCTGCCATTACTTACTGCCCGATAACGTGCTGGATGCCATGCTAAGGATTCACATACCTCATTTCTAATTCTCACAATGATCCTACCAGGCAGGCCTCGTTTCATTCTCAGGTGAGAAAACCGAGGCCCAGAAAGGTTAACTCACTTGCTCAAGGCCACATAGCCAGTGGAGGGCAGGGCTGGATTCAAATCCAATCTGTCTGTCTCTATATGCTGTGCCGCCTGCCTACCTCCAGCCTGGGTTGAGGCTCGCCATACACGCATGCGCCCCGCTGCCCATCCACACCCGCTGCCCCTCCAGGGCTCCCACCTGAAGCGCCCGTCGCTCTCTGAAGTATGCAGGCCGATCCACCAGTGCTGCTCTTGGCCCCGAGAAAACTAGGGGAAGCCGGGCAGGCAGGTGAGGGATGGCAGGCCCTTTCCCTGGCTCCCGGGCCTGCCCTCCCTGCTCGCTAGCCTGCCCACCTTCTGCAGGTTGTGCCCCAGGAAGTCCAGCTCCGCCTGGCTGTGCACGGAGACCAGCTCGGCCAGGAACCACGTGCATATGCGCTGCGCCTGCGCCCACGTGGAGTGGTGCTCGAAGAATTTATACTCCGCCTCCTGGAAACGCAGCCATTCCCGTCGGCCTGCGGGGGCGGAGGGGGCGTGGGGATGGAGGCCAGGCTGGGGCTGCCTGCCCGCCCAGCCCAAGGAGGACAAGGCGGGTCCAGGGCAGCCTAGGCAGGCGGGCCTGCGAGCCCATCCGACCTGGGCCAGTAGGGTGCCCCCATCACCTTTCCCTCGGCTCAAGCCCTTAAGCCCCTTCGTCCTGTCCCGGCCAGGCCCTGCCCGGGAGGTGACGCCCCTTCCCCCCTCCGGGCCGCCGTGGGGAGAGGGGTGCCTCACCTTGCGGGCTGCCGTCAGGCTCCCGCACGTCCGCGCCTATGGGGACAACAGGGACAGAGACGCTGCAGGGAAAGGTGCCCCTTCCCTGGACCCCCGCCCCCTCCGCCCTTCGTCCCATGCCCGCTCCGCCAGCGCCGCCCCACCCAACCTCGAGGGATCTTGCAGATCCAGTCCAATTGCGTCTCGCACTGCATGGCTACCCACTGCAGGGAGGCCAGGTCGAGCACTGCACAGCCCCGGATGTCGTCATCGTCGTGCCGGCTCCGGTCGAAATTGTGGTAAGAGAACTGATGAGGTCGGAAGGGGAGAGGGGTTTCAGGCACCAGGCGCAGGCTGCACCCACCCCCCCAGAACAGACCAACCAGAGACATGGCATAAGCTAGGAACCCCCAACCTGGGCTAGACGGTCCCCACCCCCTTTCCCTTACCTGCCAGCTCTGGCCAGAGGCGCTGCCTCTACTAAACCTCGCGCACCTCCAAAAGACCACGCCCACACCCAAACCTCGCCCTCCCAGGCTCCGCCCACCTGCCCCGCCTCCTCCAAGCCCCCTCACCCCTAGTCCATCGCTCCAGCGCCAGCTGTGCCCCGCTCCGGGGTCTCGACGGTTCAGGCCGATCCAGAACCAGTGCTGCTCGTGGATCTCGGGCTCTGACTCACTTTAGCACAACCCGGGGGTGAAGACAGAAGACATGGGGATGAGAGTTATAGGGGCCCCTTGCATTTGTGACCTGGGCAGTCCCAAGGACCTGGGGCCTCTCGAACTGGGCTTCACACTCACCGGGCAAAACACTGTTGGGGCCACCCTTAAAAAGCTCTCCCCAGAGAGAACTGGGCTAGCTGGGCCAGGCGCCACGCTCGCTGCGGGCAGGTGGCCTGGCTCCCTTCCCTTGCTTTCCTTTGGGTGGGGTTTGCCCTGCCAGCAAGATTGCAGGCTTTCACTTTAGGCAGCCGATGGGGACGGTGAATAGACCTGGGGCCGTGGAATCAGATACACCTGGATTCCGGTCGTGGGTCACCCAGGGACCAGCTCTGTGACCTTGGGTAAAAAAACCCAACCTCTCTAACAGCCCGCAAGGGATAATGTGTACTTAGGATTGAGAAGAGTCTTGAACGTGGATTAAATGTTTAGTGCAGTACCTGGTACATGGTGAGAAGCAACTGACACGAGCTATTATAATTACTAGTCAAATAATGTAATTGTGCTGTTTGCTGGGAGGAGATATCCCTGGAATTGAGGTGTCAGGAAGCCTGGATCCATTTGGATTTTTCCCAAGGCTAAGGGACTGTAGGGCTGTATGTCCCAGGAACCCACAGGACAGAGACAGGGATCTGGAGGGACCCCGCGGGCAGATGCTCACTTTTGTAGCCTTTCTATTCCTGTCTCTCAAAAAACGCTGTTTATTGAGAACGTGTGGGCTATTGTGGGATGGTGTAGGGTTGCAGGAGGGGGCGCTCACTTGGATCAGCCTGGAGGTTTTGCCATGGAGAAGGAGGGATGGTGAGGGCGGTTACTTGTGTAAAAGTCTGTGAGTCTCAGGGGGTGTTGCTGGCTCTGGTGAGCAACCCAGGGTCTCCGACTCCAGGGAGACCAGGGTTACTTGAGGGGGGGTCAGGATGGGCCTGGCATTAGTAGCAGATGCACAGGTCATTCCAAGCCCTGGAACCGACCGCCCTGGGGTCGCCTTAACCCTGCCCAGCAAACGCAAGAGCCCGACTCATGTGCATAGGGGCCACCGCCCCAGGCTCAGTACCCGAAGATCTTGTTGAGCATATTGGCCACAAAATGTTCCTCCTCATAGCTGGCCAGGCTCAGCAGCTGGGCCCCCAGCTCCTGGCAGGCCCTCTGGGCCTGGACCCAGCTCTTCTTGTCCTGCAGCCGCTCCGCGCTGAACACCTGCAGGAGCAGAGTCCAAGCTGTTCCCCAGCCCAGCTCCCCACGGGACACCTGCCCTCCCAGGACATGAGTGGGGAAGGGGGCTGGGGCCTCACTGGACAATCCTGCTCATCAGAGAGGGAGCCCCAGGGGAGGGGAACTGGCACAGACATCTCCCAGAGATGGTCCCCCTAACCAGCGGGGCAATCAGGGCTCTTATCCCAGCAGAGCCACAATTTGCTGTGGGCAAGTCCCTTCCCCTCCCTGGACTTCAGCTTCTTCCTGTAATTAAAAGACCCTGGACTACCTCAGTGGTTCCCAAACCCAGCAGGGTTTAAAAACACAGGTTACCAAGCCCCACTACAACCCACTTAATCCCAGTCTCCATAGTGACAGCCTGGAAGAGTTGTTTAACTCGGGCTCCCCAGGCAACTCTAGAGAGCGGCCAGCCTGGCCCCAACATTTGGGAACCTCCGCAACCGATGGTCTCTGGGGTTTCTTCAACTCCTCAAATATTTATTGAGCACCTACTATGCACCAGGCCTCAGATGCCACTGACAAAAGGGTTTCAACAGAAAGTACCTCTGTCTGTTGTCTGTAAGTTTCTCCAGGGCCCGCCTGCCTGGATCATGGCTGGGTCCCACTGGGGCCACCCACCCTGCCAGGGGTGCTGCCTCTTTGCTCTTGTTTCTCTCCCCCGACCCCAGGCCAACAGGCTGCCTACCTTATAGCAGTGCCGGAGTTTGGGGTCTGAGCCCCAGCCCTGGGGGCAGGCGCCGGTGAGGCTGGGTGTGGGGTCTGGTCCAGGCAGCTCAGGCGTCACTGGCGTGCCCAGGCTCTGCCGGCAGATGTAACGAGCCCGGAACGACGTGCAATTCTTCACCTCCCACAGCCCCATGGCGCTGCCCGTGGCCAGGGCCACGCAGCCCCCACGGCTGTACCCTGGAGGAGGGAGAAGGGAGACCCACATGCTGAAGAGGACTCACCAGTCCTCCCTCACATCCCCGAGGGGCACCATCACGGCCCTCGCACCAGGAATCAGCTTAGCCATCTCTGCAGGGACATGCTCTGTGGAGTCGGGGCCCAGTGGGGAGGAAGGAAATGGGGGCAGAGGCCTAGCTCTATGTTTGCTCCTGTGAGACCTTAGGCAACTTGCTTAACCTCTCTGAGCCTGTTTCATCATCTGCCTCATCAGGTTCTTGAAAAGGTTAAAAAAGACAAATTTAAAATGCTAACAGTAATAGCGAGCACCTGTATGCTCACTACTCTAAGGGCTTTACGTGTATTAACTCATTCAAGCCTCATGTCAACCCTGTGAGGAAAGTACCATTATCCCCATTGGACAGATGAGGAAACTGAGGCTCAAAGATGCACAGCTAATAAACTGCACAATCAGGATCTGAGCCGGGCAGTTTGGCTCCAGAGCCTGTCCTCCTATAACCACATCACCACACTGTACGAATGATCTGTTTCCCATGAAGCCCTGGGTCTCGGTCGTGGCAGGGCTGGTCCACCGCGGCCTCCTGGCTTCACCAAGGAAAGTCCAAGGAGGGGGCTGTGCGGGCGCTGTGGAGGAGGGGCTCACCGGGCTGGTCCCGGTTCCAGTGGGTGTACATGACCTCATCCCCGCTGAGCCAGCGGAAGGAGCCGGTGAAGTTGAGGTCCTGCAGGGCCGTCCAGAAATACTCGCCGTCCCAGTTGTAGATAAGGCTGCTGACAAAGGCCTGCTCGAACCTGCGGGAGAGAGGCTGGTCGAGGCAGGGAGCTCGCCCCCCACCACTCCCTGGGCTACAGGCCAGATGCCCTGCTCCAGGAGCCTGGGTGCTGCACCCAGTCAGAAACTTCCTCAGGGGGCTCCCTGGGTGGCGCAATAGTTAATAATCTGCCTGCCAACGCAGGGGACAAGGGTTCGCGCCCTGGTCGGGGAAGATCCCACATGCCGCAGAGCAACTCAGCCCGTGCGCTACAACTACGGAGCCTGCGTTCTACAGCCCGCGAGCCACAACTAGGGAAGCCCGCGAGCCACAACTACTGAAGCCCGCGTGCCTAGAGCCCGTGCTCCGCAACAAGAGAAGCCACTGCAATGAGAAGCCCGCCCACCGCAACAAAGAGTAGCCCCTGCTCGCTGCAACTAGAGAAAACCCGTGCACAGCAATGAAGACCCAATGCAGCCAAAAATAAATAAAATAAAATAAATTAATTTAAAAAAATTAAGAAATGCTTTAAAAAAGAAACTTGCTCAGGGAAGTGGGGACCCCTGGGGACCCTGCAGCTGACACACAGCCACCCAGGTCCCCTTCTACTGTCTTCACCTCCATGCCTTGCTGAGGAGAGAGATAATCAGACAGAGCCAAGGTCTCTTCGGGGCATCCAGCCCACACCTACGCCTGTTCCTGCCCCTGCCCAGGACCTGTCCCTGCCCCTGCCCCTGCCCAGGACCTGTCCCATGCTGGGGTCGCTTAATAAACAGGAGTCATTCTGGTGACAATATTAGAAAAAGGCCCTGGAGCCTGTTGAAGCTCAAAGGACTCGAGTCCCTCTGCACTGGATGGCAGGATGCTGCCCCCTTTGGAGGAGGGACCACATTAGGCCAGGACATAGGGGAGGGCTGGTCCCTCTCCTGTACCTGTTGGTGATGGTGACCAGCTGAGAGCCGTGGTCGGTGCACAGGCGCCGGGCCTCACTGTAGGTCACCTGGTCCTCTCCCAGCCAGTAGCAGGATGGGCTGTGCCACGTCCAACCCTGGCTCAAGAGAGTGGGCAGAAAAGGGGTGTCTGGGGGGAGGACTCTCCTTTCTCACCCATAAATCCTGGGGTGCAGGTGCTATCAGTGGCACCACTGAATTTTCTGCAGGCTTGGGCACAGAACAGAGGGGACTGGTTTGACACCAGAGCCGGCTCTTCCTGTGCTGTGTTCTGCACCTTGTCACTCCACGCTCCCCTCCCTACCGTTACCCACAACTGCCAGGCCCGGGGCGTAAGCATGGCCCACGGGTGGCTGACTGGGAGACAGCCAGTCACCCGGCCTGTGGCCTGGCCACGAAAGATGAATGGCCCACCGGGTTCCTCGCTTGGGTGTTTGAACCAAGAGATGCAGTGGGAAAACTGCCAGTTGGCTGGGAACCCAGAGCCAGAAAGCTGGGAGAGCTGCCAGGATGTGGAGGGGGCTGGGCAATCCTCGGGGGCCTGGAAAAGCTGGAGGACACGGAGGATGCGCCTGGCCCGCGAGCAGGCGGGACAGACCCTCGGCGAGGGGCAGCAAAGCTGCGGAAGAGCGACCACCCCTCCTACATGGCTGGCTCGTTACCCCCCTCCCCGTGAGGCCGGGGAGGCTTCACCCCCCCGACCCCTTGTCCCCTGGGCCACCTGAGGGCCTCTCTGCTCTTGCCTTGCAGGTGAGGACCTGAGGCTCAGAAGTACGTGGCTCGATTTTGTACAGACAGTGCAGGCAGAGCCCAGACCGGAACCCACACCACAGAGGTTGTGTCTGTCCCTGCCACAGCCCTGTTCCTCCTAAGATGACACCAGGTGCCTGCCAGGGCCTTTGCCTCCAGGAAGCCTTCAAGTGGGATCCCTGGGGGTGGGGGCTGGAGCTTGGGAGAGAGAGCAAGGCAGCCCCCAGGGCAGGAACCAGCGCAGAGGAGAAAGTGGCGTGTGTGTGTGTGTGTGTGTGTGTGTGTGTGTGTGTGTATGTGTACATGTGCATGTATTTGTGTGTGTACGTACATACGTGTGTGTTATGTGTGTGTTTATGTGTATGTGTATATTGTGCATGTCTACGTGCGTATGTGTGTACGTGAGCGGGGCCTCTGCAGATGGAGCCGCCAGGGGCCAAAACACAACCAAGTGGGCTTGAAGAGCAGCCTCCCCACGTGTGTCCACACTGCTCACACCCCTGCTCCTCTGGGGGCGGCGAGGGGTGGGGCGGGCGGGCGGCTGGAGGAGGGAAACAGATCCATCACCCACCCTCACCCTCTTTCATACCTCCGCCCCCCCCACTGATTCATTCCCCCCATTCAGTCCTAATCCCTTCCCTCCCTGGGGCGAGAGCCCAGGGGCGGAGACACCGCATGGCCCCGTTCCTCCTGAGGAGACAGACAAGCACACGCTATGCCAGCAAGTGAGGCGGGAAGATGGGGCCGGGGTGCACAGAGGGCCAGGGTCTCCCCAGCAGCCTCCACTCAGGGGATACTGAACCAGACGGGGGGGCCCGGGGGGGCCCGCCCACCACCACCTCCGGGTTCTCCGTGGCTTTCCATGGAGGGGGGCTCAGGGCTAGGGGTGGCGGGGGAGCTCTGCTTCTTCCCAACAGCTTCTCCCCCCCACCCCACCTCACCCAACATCGCTCCTGGAACGGAGCAGGTTGGAGAGCGGAGGAGGGGGCATGCCGAGGAAGGGACGATGCCATGGGAGGCTGCGGGCTTCCACCTGCCCTCCTGCCCCTGGGAGCCCCTCTGGTTGGCCTCACCCGGGGCAGCTCCAGAAGCACCCTCACCTTCCGGCAGCCATGGTCCTCCTCAGCGGCCCCCTGGCTCAGCTGGCCTGCCTTCTTGCAGATGGATGGCAGGGACTGGTTACAGGGACTGTCATTCCAGCGACCTTCCTAGGGACACAGGGTAAGGGGGAGTCTCAATCTATCTCCTCCAAATCTCCCAAACCCCTTCAGTGAACCTGGTTTCCAGACCTGGCCGTGCCTCTGACTTGCTGTGTGATTCTGAGCAAGAAGCTTGACCTCTCTGTGCTCTAGGCTGGAAAATGGGGGAAGCAGGATTAGTGCTACAAGCCTCACAGGGCTGATGAGAGCACACAGAGTTGATGCGCAAATGCCTCGAAACTTTGACAAGCACTGTCTAAATGGAAAAAGGTGCTCTCTTAAATTACTTACAGCTCATTTCATAAACATGAAGGACAAGCTGGCTAAGACTGTTAGCAGGACAGACAAATGAGATTCCCAGGTCGGCAAGGCGTCCAGCCAGTGCCTGCAGATCCAGGGCGAGCAGGGGCCGTGTGCCCAGACCCTCACCTCAGCTGACGGAGCTGAAGAGGAACTTAGTCCTCGGCCCCTCCTAACTGCCTTAGCTCTCCTGTGTCCAGGGCACCCAGCCAGCAGTTTCTGTCTGCCTTGAGCTGCATCTGGAGGGCAGAGGTGTTAATATGTCCCAGCCCCCAGGAGAATGCCTGGCACATAGCAGATGCTCAATAAATAATTGTTCATAAATTTTTAAATAGCATCCTCTAAGCCAGACGTCTCCACAGTCGCTGGCACTGTTGGCTGTATCTCACGGCAGAATGTCCTGTCTCTGGAGTAAGTAGTCTGTCCCTACAGCTTTGTCCATTCTTTAAGGGCCAGACTTATCTCTGCTTGAAGCCCTGGATCAATTCCTTCATCCACCCACACTGTCTGAGCCAAAGCTATGGCAAACAGTCACAGCTCCATCATTTCTTGAGGGGGCAGGACCCTGGGCTGGGTAGGGCTGGCACCGAGCAGTCCTGCCTGCAGAGCATGTCCACATAATGTGAGTTCTGACGCCACCTGCAGGCGGGGAAGTGCAGCTGGCAAGAGACCAAGATGGCACCAGGCACCGTCCTAAGGCTTCACAAGAACTCACTCCTTTAATCCTCCCAGTGACCCTCTGAGGTTGGCACCATTAGAGTTCCCCTGACAGATGAGGAAACTGAGGCTAGGTCTGGGGGCCCCGTGACAGGGAGAGGGGCTTCTCACCGGCCCCCAGATGGTGACACAGTCCTCCAGGCTGTCCCGGAAGTTGTTGGGCTCAAAAGGATGCCAGTGGGTGAAGCTCACGAGGCTCCCGTCAGACCACTCAAAATTCATCTGCAGTTTCAGATCGTTGAGACCGATCCACAGCTCCTCCACCTCTGGGGTGCGGCCAGGGAGAGGGGACACGGGGAGGTCAGCCTCCGGCACCAGCAGGGGAGGGAGGGACCGCCCCTGGGCCTCCGGGCGGATGGGACGGGCGCGGGGGACGCGGCCCCTCACCCTGCTTGATCTGCTTGGTGATGAACTCCAGCTCCGCCACGCTGTGGATGCTGAGCAGGTCGCCCCCGCCCCGCAGACACATCTTCTTGGACTCCTGCCAGCTGCGCTTCTCAGCCTGCAGGCGGTAGCAGTGGCCCTGGAAGGGCTGCCAGCTGGGCTCGCACTCCACCTTCACGTTGGCCCACACGTCTGCGGACACCAGAGAGGCCGCTGCTCAGGGACCGAGCTGCCCAGCCCGGGAACCGACCCACTGGGTGTCAACACAGGCAGGGGCCTGGAAGTCACCCCCTCCCCAAACCTGTCACAGATCCGCCCTTCCCACGAGGACAGGTCTGAATACCGAATGATGCTGGAAAGACAAAACTCCCAGGGTGGCTGAAGCCCCGGGAGGTGGTGGCAGATTCCACCCAAGACAGGACAGCCCCCCCAAGCTGGGGCTCTCACGGAGAGACAGATGGGGATTCGGGACAGACCAGCCCCAGGAGCCTCAGTTTCCTCCTCTGTAAATGGGGTTTCCTGCTGTAAGATTACAACTTAGCGCGTGTCCACCTCACTTAATAAATGACACAGCCGTCACTGTCTCAAAGAGCATCTACGGAGTGTGGCTCCATTAGTCCGGGATGAAGGGGGTGGGGACACGGGGCCTCCCAGGTCAGCCGCTCGTGAACTCACCGCTGCCTGACGGGCGTCCCCTGGCTGGGGTTTTTACTCTTGATCCTCCCCCCACCCCCACCCCCAGCTCCTCTCCCTGAACCCTAGAGCTGAGAAACCAACCGGCCTTAGGCCCTTCCTCACTCCCATTTCCATGCATTTCAAGATCGCCCTCTAGGGATCAGGGTCCGCAGGCACCTGATGCAAACAAGCTCTCACTTGGGTCTTGGCAAGAGAAAACAAGACTTTACCAAACCACCCACAACATCAGGCTTGGACAGGATTCTGCTGGCTGGGCAAGAAAGCATGTACCCACTTGAAGCATCGCCCCACTGGGATCCACTCCATCCTGGGAGATGCTCCAGGGTCCAGCCATACTGTCTCTTGGAGACCTGGCAGAGTGGGGAAGGGCTGAGGGCCTGAGCAGCCTCCCTCCTTGGCTCAAGACCTATCGATCATCTCTCGTCAGCCGCTGAGCTAAGACCCAAGGCTGCCTCCTTGGACACAAGAGTTTAGTGGGTGTGCAGACCCAAGGGCTGTAGGAAGAAGGGAGTTTAGGAAATGAGGACGCTTTGGGGGCATGACGGCGCCTGCCTCTAAAATGACACGCTTTGAGTGATGAGTCCCGGGAGGCAGAACCACCCAAGAAACTGCCTAGAAAATACACCTCGTGCAGAGAGATGTGGGCCAGGATGAAAGAGGAAATCCACGGCTAGAGACATACCTGCAGGTCCGTGAGGCCCCAGAGGAGAACCCCCCACAGCAGCCACTCTGGGCAGATCCAGGGGACAGAGGACTTGGTGAGGGGCCAGTCCCGATGGGGGCCACAGAGAGGCCTGCCCACACTGGCCCTGTGGCCCTCCTTTCAGAAAGGGAAGCCCTGGAACTGGTGCCTGCCCCAGGCTCCCCCTGAGCTGGAGGTGAGGCGCCCTAGATGTGGGTGCCAATGTTTGAAACCTTTGCTCCTGACCCCCGAGGGGGTGAGGACAGACAGTGGTGGCTAGTGACCCTGAATCAGCCTTTGGCAACACTTCAACGGTCAGAAGCAGAAGTTTTGCTCTGTAAGCTCTTACTATCTGTTTTGTGGATTTTTTTCTGGTTTTGCTGTATTTTCCGTGTACAAATCCCGTCTTCACCCCATGGCTACTGGACTCCTGCAGTAGCCCCTCCAACCTAAGGAGACGCTCCTTTAAGCCAGGCCAGGTCTCCAGCCTTAAAGCAACCCCGCAATGGGGTTGAGTTTATCCTCAATTTGCACCTCTGAGACTAAGCTGCGGACCCAAGGCCACACCCCAAAGCGGGTGCCGGCCTCTAGAGCTATCTCGGTGAATCACAAATGTGGACCAGACACTCCCTGCCTTAAAAGTCTGCAAAGGCTCCCACAGCCTACCCGGCCCCACCCAGATTTCACCCAGAAGCCAAGATCCTTCAGGAACTGGCTGCAACCTGCCTTTCTGAACCGTCTTGTTCCCCTGCCCTCTAATCCAGTACTTTTCAAACTGTACCTGCACATGAATCGCCTAAGCATCTTGGGAAATGCAGGTTCTAATTCAATTAATTGGTGGGGGGGGTGCACCTGAGATTCTACATTTATAACAAGCATTTATAACATCACCTGGGAAGGTGACGCTGTGCTGCTGGACGGCGGACCACACTTTAAGTGGTTAGCGCCTGTACTCTAACCCTTAGTTAGGGAGCGATACTCCCCATCCTTAAAGCTGCCGTGAACTTCCAGGCCACCGTGCCTTTGCACCTGCAGTCCCCTCTGCCAGGAATGCCCTTCCCTCACACCTCTTTATGCCTTTTTAAACTTACGCTCAACTTGAAAGGCCCAAATCCAATGTCACTTCCAGGAAGCCTTCCTTAAGTCTCTGGAGCTTAATCAATTTCTTCTCTAGGCCCCTCTGATATTTATTATACATGTGTTTCATAATAGCACATAACTCAGGATATTGCAATTGAATGTTAAGGTGTCTGTCTACTCCAGCAGGCTGTGACCACCACGAGGACACGGTGAGTCCCGAGGCATTGAACACTGTGCTCAACGAACGTTCCCGGAACGAATTAATGGCACATTTCAGTTTGTTCAGACTTCAGCTGAACCATTCAAAAGAATAGCGAGGATCAGAGACCCCAGTGCTGGGAGGCTGAGCCGCCGGCGGCTGCGGCCCTGACGAGCCCCACCCACGCCCCGCGGCTGCCAGGCTCACCGGGAGGCGGGGGCTCGGCGGCCGTGGCATTGGGCTTCTTCTTGCAGACGTAGGGCAGCGCGATGCTGCAGTCGCGGTTCTGCCAGCCGCCCGACGACTCCGTGCGGATCACTCCGCAATTCTCCTCGCTCGGGTTGTCCGGCTGATCTGTGGGGAGGGCAGGGCGCCAGCGCCCCAGGCGAGAGAAACTCACCTCCTGGCCCGGGAGCCCTACCCCGAACCTCGTGGTCCCTCGGGAGACCTGAGCCCGCTCAGATGCCCAGCGCCCCGCTTCGGCCCTCCTGCTGCCTAACCTGGGCCCACGTGGTCCTGGTGCCTCTGCGCGGCAACCCGTTCCAGCCCCGCCCGCCCGCCCGCCCGCCCTGGCCAGGCTGCTGGCGCGCTCGGTGCCCCGGTGCCCGCGGCTGAAGGGGTGCGTGGAGAATAAGATCCAGTCCCCTCCCAGGCCCTGTGTCCCGAGGAAGGGGCATCGGTTCCTAATTCGGACAACACACGCCATGGACCAGTGGCGCCCGGTCTAGAAGGGAGTGGGAATCTGCCCCCACCCTCACTGCTCTCCTGGAGCAGGGTACCAGCGAAGGAGCAAATAAGAGACCAAGTGCCTGTGCGGAGGTCCCCTGGCCTCCCTGCGCCCCAAACCCCGCGCCTCACCACTCTCCCAGTTGAGGTACTTGAGAGGCGAGTTGTCCGACCACTGCCAGCCTCCGCTGGTGTCCAGGTCGTTAAGGCCAATCCACAGTGTGGAGCTATAGCCAGTGAGCAGCCCTGACAGCAAGAAAGCGACAGTGAGGAAGGGGTCGCCCCATCCCTGGCCCTCCACCCTCTGCCCCACCACCAGCATCCCTACCCCCACCAGCAGAAAGGCCTCAGGGCCCTCCAAAGGCGGGGCAGGTCTCAGGCGCCTGCCCCCCGCCCTGCCCCAGCCTCACCATTGATGTAGGTCTGCTCGTGGATCTCCGTGATGCTCAGCAGATCCGCCCCCTGTTGCTCACAGCTGGCCCAGGCCTCCCTCCAGGACAGCGTGGACTGGAAGTTAAACTGATAGCAGCTGTCCGTCAGCTGGTCCTTGTCCCAGAAGGTCTCACAGTCGTTACCTGCCACCACGATAGCCGAGTGTGGGTCCCTCCCCAGCCCTGTCCTGCAGGGCCCACAGGGGGTCCCTCCAGGAGTGCAGTGACTCCACACAGGCTGCCCCGTGCTGCGAGGAGAGGCCACTTCCCACTCTGCCCCGCAAGTTCTGCCACCCGCTCGCGCCCCCCAGGGCCAGCCTCCCGCCAGCCCCGCCCGCTCCACTCTCACTCTTGATGGGGCAGAAGCCCCAGCGCTCGTCCTTGCCGTAGTCCTGGGTGGTGGCGCACCACAGGTGCCCGTCCTCGCGGCCTGTGCTGGTGCAGCCGTGGAACCACTGGTTGTCATACTTGAAGGGGATGGTGCACGGCTTCCCGTGGGAGTTGCCCTGGATGGTGTAGACCTCTGCAGGAGAGGGGAGCCAAGACCTTGGCACCTGCACCCCAGAGGCTGCCTATCCCTCAGACAAAAACCCCCTATAACCCTGGGAGCCGGGGTGGGCAGGGGTCAGCAGAGAGTGGGAGGGGCAGTGGCACCAGACTGTGGCTTTAACGCTCCCTCTGCCGTCAGGTCAGCCCAGGAGCCTGGGAGAGGGCCTACTGCTCATCCTGTAGGGCTGGGAAGGGGGCCCCGCAGTGCCCCTTAATGCCTGTCCAAAATCCAGCTGGCCCTCACGCCAAATTCTACCTTGGAACTCCCAGGAAAGGACCCTTAGGATGAAGCTGCCCACCAGGAAAGGCCCCTCTCACTGGGTGACTCTGGTTCCTGTTCACCCCTGCAAAATGGGGATCAAGACCCCTGTGGAGGATTACCCTGGGGTCTCCCCTGAAGAGTGGGCCTGGGGGAAGGGATTTCTCATTTGATTTTACGTTATACACTGTTGTACTGTCTGAGGTCTTTACAAGAGTGTATTAACTTCGTAATTTTTAAAAAAGCAAATTATAGGCTTTGAAGTTCATTTTCTCAATTATTCCAAAATGCTTCCCACTGCAATGAAAGAGGTGCCTGCCAGAGGTCTGCGGAGGCCAAGGTTTTGTCACCCCGGCATCTGCCCTTGTGGCTCTAGGCCCCGGACACGAGGAGCCCCAGCCCTGCCCTGCCAGCAGCCTCTCACCATAGTAGGGCCGAGCACACAGATCCTCATCGCTGCCATAGATGCGCCACTGGCCGCTGCGGGTCTGGTCGCCGCGCTCAGGGGTGCCGGCCTTGGACGTGTTGCTGGAACGGCCCCCCAGGAGCAGGGACAGCTGGTCACCCAGTGTGCGACAGTGCCAGCGAAGATTCAGTGCCTCCCGGTCACACTCGTACATGCCCAGGGAGGCGGTGGTGTTGGTGCCCGGCCAGCCTGTGCCCAGGCACTGCATGGTGCCCAGGTTGAAGAGCCGGTTTCGGGAGACCCACTTCCAGCGCTGGGCAGGAAGGCTGGCATTGCAGGCTGGGGAGACTCGGACTTGCCCACCTTGGGTCTCCAGGCAGCCCTGCAGTCCATGGCTGAAGATGAGGAAGACGTTGGGTTCTGGAAGGGAAGGCAGGACACGAGGCCATCACAGGGGTCTCCTGGCCGCCCTTGACGGCCAGGCCGCCTGCAGACACTGACCATGATCCTGGTGCTGGGCTGTGAGCCTTCTCTCGTATGATAAATCACTCAGTCTTCACTACTGGCCCTTTGGGTGTTGGCAAGAGGCACTGCTGTCCCCCTGTGCCCAGTCAAGGCAGAGCCTAGGCGACCAGCCTCTGTTCTAGCCCCATGCCACCTGAAGGTAGGACTCAGCCTTCCATCCCACCCCCCTAAAGCAAACCCAACTCCATACGGCAAGTTGGGAACTGTTGACTTTTCTGAAGATCTTATGAGGACGGTGAAGGTGTTCACATCACACACCACGCTGCAACCTTTATCCCAACCTCTGTTACGTAGCGCTGTTTTTCCGCCAGAGTTCTCCAGCCTGGAGTCGCTTTGTCTCACTCTCCCCTCCTGCTCCTCAGATGCAGCGGCTCCATCTTCTCCTCTCATTTAGAATCTTCCCAAACCACTCACCACACCCGCCCCCAGCAAAACCCAACCATTCATGTCCCATAACCATCTCACTCCTTAGATTTTAGACAGAGCTTAGCTCTCTGGCTTCCCCAATCCTGCATCTTCTCACCCATCACCTCACTGAGCAGACACTCTATGAAAGACATTGAAATCCAACCTGCCCCCTGCCCACCTACTTTACAGATGAAGAAATCAAGATTTAAATTTAGAGGAGGTAGATCAATGGTTGCCTGGGGCTGGGTTGGGGTGATGGGAATGGGGAGTGACTGGGGAAAGGTACAGCGTTTCTTTGGGGGGTGATGAAAATGTGCTAAAATTAGATTGTCATGATAGTTGCACAATTCTGTGAACATACTAAAACCCCATTAAAGGCACATTTTAAATGGGTGAGTTTTACAATATGTGAATTGTATCTCAAAAGCTGTGATTATACCTTAAAGTGTTTGAGAGAGAGAAAGGACGAAACTGACGTGAGTTTGAGCTGTGAAGCGACCCACTCATGGTACCAAACAGCCAGTAAGCGAACCCAGGTCTCTGTGACACCCACGTTTCACCACCTCCTTCTTGTTCCTTAGCTGCCACTTAGTACACGACATACACATGCAGCACATCTCAGTCTCCAGAGCACGTCTGCATCCACTGGCCCTTCAGGATTATTTTCATGCCTTGAAAGCATGAGTCTGACTGCTAGGGTTCAAATCTCTGCTCTGCCACTCAATGTGGGAGTTGGGCACGCGGCTTGGTTTCCTCATCGTGAGACTACTGTAAACGTTAAATGAGATAAGACATGTAAAGTGCTTGGAACGGGGTCTAGCGCACAGTAAGAGCACCATAAATGTTGATGATGATGATGATTCCGTATTATAGGCGAAGTATTTGACTAGGGGTAGTAGAACAATTTGACCAGAGTCACAAGGCTGAAATTTGGCCCCAGTCTTCTGAGTCCAAGCCCCAGACCTTTCTGTTCCACCATGCTGGCCTTGGCATTCCTCTGTAAGTCATTCTTCATGGCCAGGCAGCATGATCTTTTAAAGATGTAAATAAGTTGTAAAAAAATTTTTTTTAAATAATATTGGAGTGTTGAAGGTCATAAAGAAAACAGCGATAACTTCAATAACATAATAAGTTTTTCATGGCATGAAAAATGCCATAAAAAATCAAAATTCAAGTGACAAAAATATGTGTAACTTACTAGAGGCAAATAGTTTATTGCCTAAAATGAAAAGAGCTTTTATAAAAAATACAATAAATTATGAGTAAAATGGCACCAAGATAGTAGAAAATGAATAAAAGATATGTATACACAGCTAAAAAAAAAAAAGAAGAAATGCAATTGGTTCTTAAATATTTGAAATGACAGCCTCTCTCACAGTAAAAGAAAAGCAATATAAGTCAGATTAGTCTCTCTCCTGCCTTCAAAGGCAATTCATCATTCTGCAAATAAAATTCATACTACTTACTATGAGCCACGAGACCCTACATGTTCTGGTCCTGCCTACCAGTCTGATCTCATATGATACTACTGTCCCTTGCTCAAGTCAAGGACCTCCTGGTCCCTTCTTGAACAGGCCTCTTTCCTGCCTCAGGGCCTTTGCACTGCTCCCTCTGCCTGGCATTTCACATTTCAAAAAAAGTCACATCCTTAGAGAGGCCCTCCCTGATCTCCCAATCTAAAGTGGTAACCACAGTTATTCTCTAGCATAATTCTCTTCACAGCATTTATTGTTATCTGGTATTTTTTCCAACATCCGGGTTATCTGTGAGTCTGGGCCTACCGACTATTTTTTCTGTTGATTATGCGTCACTTTTTCCTGCTGCCTGCATGTCTAGTAATTTTTATTACATACTGGATATAGTGGATAATGTTACAAGGAGTCTGGAGGTTTTTTTGGCGTATTGGACTTGTAGATGACATGTTACAGGGAGACTGGACTTTTTATCTTCCTAAGAAGAATGTTGAGTTTTGTTGTGGCAGGCAGTTAAGTCACTGGTGGATCATCTCGATCCCGGAGAAGCTTTGGTTTTAAGTTTTGCTAGGGTGGGGTTGTTTGCGTTTTTCTGTTCAGTCTTAAGGTGTGGCCCTTAGCCTTGGGTTTAATCCTAGATGAGGCCTTCTAGAGTTTTCAAAGAAAACCTTAGGCAATTACTCAGCTCCTCTAACTTGGTGGAACTTGAATTCCAAACTCTTGTTTCCCCAGCACCAGGCAGCAACTGCAATCTCTTCCTCCAGCTGCTGTTTCTCGCTGGGCTCCTTAAAGCTTCACTCTGCCCACGCACAGTTTACAAGCTGCCAATGATTTGAGGAGAACTTGTAGGAGGACGTCTCCTGCCTTTCCAGGATTTTCCCTCTTGATTTTTAGCTCTTCTGGTAGCCCCACACTCTGACCGGTAAAGATGTTTGAGCTCCTCAGCCTGGGCAGGGCTCTCAGGAGGAACAGCTGCTGAAGTGAACCGCTCGCTCAGCAGCCTCTTCTCTTTCAAGGACTGTTTCCTCCCCAGCATCTGTCTGGTTTTGATTGCTCTCAAACCACTGTATTTTATATTTTGTCCTTAGTCGATAAGGACTCTTGGCCAGAGAATTAGACTAATACAAGCTAACCTGCCATTTCCAGAACCAGAGCTCATGATCTGACGTGGTTTTGTTTATTTTCTGTCTCCCCTCTTGTTCAGAAGCTTCCAAGGACTTCATCTTCACACTATATTCCCCAGTACCTATAACTCTGCCCAACATACGGTAATACTTAATATAATAACGAATGAATGAATGAATTTCATGCCTAAATAACAATCACAACCAACCCGTCTAACTTTCTGCTCCTTGTCCCGGCTGCCAAATCCATTTTCCTAAAACAGAGCGCCCACATCTCCTGCCGCCGCGTGTTTGAAACTCCGCAGTGGGAAGGCCAGTGGGGAGGGACACCCGGTCACTCTATTCTCTGACAACACCAGGATGGGGGTCCTCTCGGGGCAAGACACGGGTGACTTCCTAAAGGACCAACGAGGGCGACTGCCACAGCTAATCCTCCCCCGCTGCCCTCACCCCAACCCTCCCTTCCGGCCCCCCTCCAGGAACCATAAACTGGCCCAGGACTTGATCCAGGCCTGTCTGAGCCTTTGATTGGATCGGGCATTTGATTCTCAGAAACTCCACTCCAGCGAGGAGAGTCAGTAATAACAGAAAGTGGCCCTTGGCAGGCGGTAGGGAGAGGGCGTGGGACCGGAAAAGGGAGAAAGTAGTGCTTGCTTTTATAGGCGCTCTTGGAGATGGGTGGGGCTGGACATGCAGCTCAGAACGTCACAGGAGCCCACGGCAGCCCAGGGGGACAGTAGCTCCCCCTTCTTCCTGACCAGAAAACCCACGCATGGTCTACATCAAGTCGTAACAAATGGCAAATGCAGGGTCTGAAAGAGGCCCGTGGGGTCGGGAGACGCCACCTTCTCACCTCTCGGCAGATGAGGAAACCGAGGCCCAGAGGGCAAGAGAGCAGGACGCCCAATCGCAGTACCTTTCAAGGCCTCCGTTTCCTCCTCTGTCACATGGATCACTGCGCAAGTCCCCTCCTCACTCAGCTGTCCTAGGTTCTGGGTTCAAATCCACATATCTATACCTGGAGCGCCCGCTATGTGCACGGTATGTCCCAGGCAACGCGGGGAACACGAGGAAACACACAGCACCATCCTAGTTAGAGGACAGTGGGTTTGGACGCAGCAGGACATGAGGGCAAGCGAGCCCTTCAAGTCCAGGTGTCTGGAGGTGGCGGAGAGAGCTGAGTCTTCAGAGTCTGAAGTCACTGAGGATCCGCAGGGGGCAGAGGGTGAGGAATGCGGGTCACAGAAGTGCCTTGGCGGCAGCGGTGGCAGCAAATGAGAAAAGGATAAGGAACTTGGGAGCGGCGGGGAGGCTGAGGCCAATTCTCAGCGGTGGAACCCAGGGGCTTTGCTAAGCAGGGGGCTGCGGGACTCTAGGGAGAGCATTTTCCGCTCAGAGTCGAGGGGCGGGAGGAAGGAAGCTGTTTCTCCAGCGGCCAATGGAAGCAGAGATGAAGCCCAGCCTTGGCCGAGCTGGAAACGCTCAGGCGAGAGGCAAGGGAACCAGGCATTTTGAGAACTGCCTCTGTGTGCTTCGCATGCACGGTCTCCGCGGGCACACGGGAAGCGGCAGAGGGAGCGCAAAGCGCGGAGGCCTGATGCCCCCCACCTCCCAGGAAGGTCCCCTCCAGCCTCACCCAGCCCCCTAGCCTCGCTCCACTCACTTGGGGAGCCTCAGGTGGCAATGCAGGGAGTGGGAGTGGCCCCCACTAGGACCTCGGTAGGGTCCTCAGCAAGGACAAAGATGACCCCTTGTATCTGGATGGCAACCACACCGACACCACAACACCAGGCACCCAGTTGTGGGCCACGATGCCCTTGTTCAGGGAGTGAATGAATGAATGAGGCCAGGGAGGGAACTGTGCATCGAAAACCAACTGCACGTCATTCATTCATTTGTTCAACAAATATTCCCTGAGATTCTCACAGGTGGCGGCAGGGTGCCAGGCACAGAGGGTGTGAGGATGAGCCACCCAGATACAACCCAGCCCCTGTCACCATACGGGCTGGCGGGAGCCAGGCTCTGCGTGGAACATACGGAGACGATAACGGAATCCCTGACCTCGTGGAGCTGCCCGTAGTCTCTGGTCTTTGTTTTTGTCTACCTAGCAAACTTCCCACCCTCCTCCCCTTATTATTTATCAAGTATTTTCCTGCATCTCTAGCTATGTGAGTGGGCACGAGGCTCACTACTGGCCAATAATCATGTCCATCCCCCTGGCTACAGTGACTGGCACTTAAACAGGGCTGATCAGAGTCCTCTCCTGGAGCCCTGACGTCTCCTCTCTCTGTTCACGTGGCTAAACTGGGGCTGCCAACGGCCACGTTTCCTACCATGAGGAAAAGATCTTTCTGTTGTAAGCAAGGAAGGAGATAATATGGAAAGAGACGCAGAGCTGAGAGATGGAAGGAGAGGAAGTGAGTCCTGGTGGTGCAGAATGTCCAGCCCCAGCCCCTGGGTCCCTACGGCTCTTCCTCCGCACTGTGCATCACTCAGAATCATTTGCAGCCACATCCCTTTCTTTTTTTTTGCTGAGCTGGTTTGCATCACGCTTTTGTCCTTGTAACCAAAGAATCCTGATAAACACACAACCCTAGGTCCATGGACCAGTCTGGAACACTGGTCCATGCTCCTTACGCCCCTGGAGGCATTGTTCCAGAGTCCCCTCTGACCGTCAGACCAATGATGAGCTTCTTGGGCCGGTGGCTGCCTCTGGGCCACGTCAGAGGAGGTGCTTGGAGGCTGGACCCACCGCATCCTCTCCATCTGGTCTCCGGTGGCTCCCCCAGAGACTTTCTCATTCATGACAATGACAAGCATTTACGAAACACTGAACTAGATACTATAGGGAAATTAAGGATGTGGCTTCTGCCCTCAAGATGTTTACAGTGAAGCTGGAGATGCAGAACTCACAAAGCAATCCATGAAAAAGTTACAAGCAACACATCAACAAGTGTGCAAAACAGTCAGATCTAATTTATACCACTTGGTTGGGGGTAAATGGATAGAATGGATTTCCCAGGTAACTGAAGGAATCTTTCTGGTGTGGAATCCATACTTCCTTGCTTCTCAGACATCCAGGGCATCACCCTGGAAATTTATTCCCGTGCTCAGAGGTAACTGGGTTTTAAAGATATCTGCCCTACACTGAGTAAGCCCACCTCCTGCCTCCGGGTTGAGGGTCACCGTGGCCTCCTTTCCTTTCCCGTCTGCTGTAAGGTACACACAATGTGCCGGTCCTGAGGCTGAGTGCAGAGGCTCACAACTGTCTGTTTCTCAGCAGCAAACCTCTCAGCTGTCCCTGCAGCTTCCCGGACTCAGCCCAGCAGCAGAGGCAGCCAGAGGTCTGACCTCCGATGAGACGGCTGTTCCCCATCACAAGCTGAAGACATCACGCTGAAGGAAGCGGAGGGGAGGTTCACTCGAGCACAGTGCCTGGCACACAGCAGGCTCTCCACAAATATCTACTGAACGAGGGACACGTCAAACAAAACCCTGAAAGGCGCAAGCAGAGACAAGGACACGGAGGGTGTTCCAAGTTCGGGGAATGGCAGAATCAAAGACTGGGGACCCAGCAAACAGCCTGGCTCAGCTCCTAGAGAGCTGGGGACCAGGGACCAGCTGGCGAGCCTGGGGGGAGCTGACCATATTTGGTCCCAGAGGGCGCAGCAGGGTGGCCTCCAGCCGCTGAGTCTCTCCCCGCACCACCCGCCCCCCTCCACGGCCGTCTCCCCCTTTGGCACCCCTCCCCAGGCCACGCAGAGGCCAGGGGTCATCCCAGGGAGAGCCACAGCCGCCCGCAGGGCTGCCAGCCAAAAGGAGCAGCTGTTTTCAATGAGCCACTTGGCCCTGAGGCCAGGCCTGGAAATGTCCGAGTCAGCAGAAGCTGCCAGTTCCGCCCTGCAGAGGGGCCAACCCTGGGGACCAGGCGTCCCACCCTGCGCCACCCTCTGCTAGAGGCTGTGTCCATGTCCCTGCACGCACACTGGACCTGGGGGGGGTGGCGCGGCAGGGCATTCCTTCCATGGAGGTCAGGGGAGTCACACGCCTTCGAGGTCCAATACTCTGCCCAACCGTGCAGCACCGCCACCAAAATCCTGAGCTAGTGTGGGCTTCCCCCTCTACCGTCCACCCTCCAGGCTCTTCCTACTCTCCGGCCTCCTCCCCAGCAGCCCTTCCACTCCAGCCAGACCAAACTGCTGGTCCATTACAGAGCATGGGACAAAACCGAACACACACAGCCCCGAGGAGGCTCCGCGGCTGCCCCACGCACGCTTGTGTGCAGTGTCTCTCTCAATCTCTCCAGCAGCCAACCTCCTCTAGAGACGCTCTTTTCCCCCCTTAAAATGTCTGTATTGCACGATGTGATATGCTGTGTCTTAAGATGTTAAAGCAAACTCCGGCAGAGAATGGGTTAAGAGATGGGCTTGTCACCTAATACATGCAAGAGGATGGTGTGAAGGGGGGATGGGAATTCCGGTAAATTCGGAAAGGCAGCTTTCACCCTCCCATGGCTCTGCCTGGGTCCCCCAGGCGGTGCCGGCTGAGGGGAGCTGGCCCCTGGGGCTCTCGGAGACGCAAATCCTCACCCGCCCTGACCTTCACCCCGTGGCGATTTAAGAGTGTTTGATCTCATGCCCTGCTGTCTTTTGTCTTCTCAGACTAAAGCATCACGATATTTTCGGCCTGTCCCTTCCCAGGCCCCATCTTGTACGAAGGCTAGGAAGGGCGGGGGATGCCGAGCCCCATATCGCTTCTAACCTCTGGGGGGACCCTGCACCCCTCTGCTCACGGGCAGCTCCCGCAGCCTCGCTCCCTTGCCTGGTCCCCACGTCTCTTTCTCTACTAGAGCATCCCAGGGGCGGGCCCACCTTGACCCCATCCTCCCTCACGCCCGCCTCCAGGACCCGAGGTGCTGGGCCCAGCCCGTCCTCGGAGTTCCGGGTCTTCGTGGCCGCTGCGCGCCCCCACCTAGGCCGTGCGCCCTCCTTCCGCGATGCGCTCCCATCTCCACGGCGCGGCGCGGCCCGGGGCCTTTGGGCGCAGACCCCTCCCCCAGCCCCGCCGCGGCCACGAGGTCCGCCAGGCTCCCCAGCCCAGCTCTGCGAACCCCAGGTCGGCGGCCTCCGGCGCCGTCTGTTAGCCCGCAGCCAAAATAAACAGCCCAAAGCCACTTCCTTCCCCGGGGGGCAACTTTCACAACAACGGCCGGCTCCGGTCGTGGCGGGAAGTGGCCTTCTGGGCCAGGACAATCCAACCTCACTGACCAGCCAGCGAAGGGCAGGATCCAGGGTCCGCGGCTGGGGCCGGGCCCAGCTCCGCATTCGACCCTGGAAGGGAGCGCGCGTGGGTGGGGGCGTAGCCGTCCCGGCGCAGAAATCACGCGCCCGCCGCCCGCGCCGGCCTCCGCGGAGCCACACTTGTTTTACTTCTCCGTGGGAGTCGTCAGCAGATTATTTCATAAAAGCACGGATAGCAGAGCCCCAGCCCCAGCGCTGCGTTAGATGCTTCATACCTCTGATTTAGGATGAGTAAATGAATGAGTGAAAGGATTTATAATAAAGGAGACACCGGGACAAACAGAGAGAGCGACTTTTAAAAAATTTAGTTTTGGGAATTCCCTGGCGTCCCAGTGGTTAGGCCTCCTCGCTTTCACTGCGGGGGCGGGGGGAGGGTTGGTTCAACTGGCCAAACAAAAAAAAAATTAGCTTTGCCAAAGTGGCTGCAGAAGTGGGGGGGGGGGGCAGTAACTTAAAGCTAAAATACTAGAAGCCCCCCCGCCCCCCTACTGCTTACTGCAGAGTCAACAGAAAGGAAGAAAAAATCTCCTTTAGGCCTTTCTGTATTTTCCACAGTGAAGATTTTTTTCAAACAAAGAAAGAGAAACGTGTGGGGAATTAAACTAAAATCTAATGATTTGTTTGTGAGAAACTGAGGTTTCAAATATAAACCATTGGATTCGCAAGAACTATTTTATGAACAATTTTTCGTTTTTCTTTTGGCTGCGTTGGGTCTTCGTTGCTGCGTGCGGGCTTTCTCTAGTTGCGGCGAGTGGGCTTCTCACTGCGGTGGTTTCTCTTGTTGTGGAGCACGGGCTCTAGGTGCGTGGGCTTCAGTAGTTGTGGCTCACGGGCTCTAGAGCACAGGCTCAGTAGTTGTGGCGCACGAGCTTAGTTGCTCTGCGGCATGTGGGACCAGGGCTCGAACCCGTGTCCCCTGCATTGGCAGGCAGATTCTTAGCCACTGCGCCACCAGGGAAGCCCAACAATTTCTAACTAACGGTCTTTCACATAACATAGAAAAAAGGGTAGGATCCCTCCCCCCCATTCACACAACACAATGAGTTCCTCATTGGCTAAGTGCCCCTTGAGGGCTCAGGTTCTATCCTCCGCCTCTCCATGTCCCCAGCGTTTGCCTGCCATAGTCTGGACTCACAAATGTCGAATGACAGAATGAATATGAACTGGAGGGTCTTAGAATTCATCTTGTCAGTCCTTTAGAATTTGGAAACCGAAACACAGAAAGGTTAAGTGACTTGTCCAAGGACATTCAACTGGAACCATGACCTTTCCATTAGGACTAAACCTTATTCAAGTCCTGAACCGCATCACACCAGTATCTGCTTATATAAGTTGACCATATCATTTATTGTCTCATGTTGAGAATGAGAAGGGGAGTCACTAATAATTACAGCACTACAACAAGCTTGAGCCAGGGCTGTCCCAGGCAAACTAGGACATATGGTCACCCTGCACTTATGGAAAGAGACCACAAATAATGATACAAGTTAATGTTTACCATACACTTGGCTAGGTACCCGGCACCGGCTTCCCAGGCTTTCTCGTTAATTCTCACAGCAATGCTCAGAAATAGGTAAAATTCCTATCTCCATTTGACAGATAAGGAAACAGGTATTAAATAACTGAGAGATCAATTCTCTTGATAACACAGTTAATAAGGGGCAGAGCAGAGACGGGAGACCAGGAAGACTGGTCAGTTCCAAACAACTATTCCAGGCACTTGAAACTGATAAACCACAACCAAGGTGCATTTGGCCGTCACGGTAAGTGACAGAAAAGTGAGCGAGCATTGAAAACTGGAGGGATTTCACATAAAAATCTGCATTTCCAGCTCTCTCAGGAACATTGGGAGGCCTGACAGTGCTGAGCCAGTGTGCCTGTAAGGCGCCAGTCACAGTTTCTGGGTGGAGCTGCCCACCTGACAGGGGGCTCACCGGTTTGCCACAGTCCCCACCCACCCCTTTTGCACCCCAGCCCCCACTCCAACACTGAAGTGGAAGGAGAATGGCCATATGTTATCATGTTGGCACTACTGTTTTTATCAGAGTGCAGAAACATTCTTCAATATCCTGGTCTCGAATGACCAGAGGGTTGTGCCTATTTCAAAACCGAAAAAAAAAAAAAAAGTGTGTTGGGGGGTCCCCTCTAAATTAGGCGCCACTGCCCAGCAACCATAATGTCCCTGTGACTCGCTGCATTCCTTTCTCGAGACGTGTCTGAAACACAGCACAATATGATTCTGAGAACTCCTGACACGATTCACCACAAGCTTTTGCTCCACTCGCTGGCAGTTCCGTGACCTTCTGATGTGGCAACATTCAAGGACTTGTTTGGTTCTCGAAGCAAGGCACGGATGGCACTCTTTTTAAAGTTGTGATGAGAAAAACAACTCCTTGGAGTTGCTGCCTCGGCACTTTACCGTATGACAAACCTGCTCACACCCAGAGTCTGGACATTTAGATAAGGGTCTGAGTTTGGGATTCCCACCCGAAGTTCCTGCTTTGCTTTTTGGGGGGGCACCTTTTAAAATAACCACTTAAGAGTTGAGCCCTTGGAGCTTCCCTGGTGACGCAGTGGTTGAGAGTTCACCTGCCGATGCAGGGGACACGGGTTCGTGCCCCGGTCCGGCTGGGCCCGTGAGCCATGGCCGCTGAGCCTGCGCGTCTGGAGCCTGTACTCCGCAACGGGAGAGGCCACAACAGTGAGAGGCCCGTCTACTGCAAAAAAAAAAAAAAAAAAAAGTTGACCCCTTGAAAAATTAGTGACGGAGTAGGCGGGGGGTATGTGTGGTTGACGAGCCAGTGCGAGTGTGCCGATTCCAGTGGCCGGCAGCGGATGGAGCGGTGGGGGAGAGGGCACGATGGGCAATGCCAGAGAGTGGCGCTGCGTGGAAAGTGACCCCGGGTCTTCACCGAGCTCATTAAAGCATTCAGTTGCTGAGGAGCCCAAGTAGAAGAAATACGGAGTTTAGAGCCTGAGAATTTTGATAAATCCGGTTCATGGGTTGATTTTTCTTTTTTTAATTTTATTTTTATTATTTTTGGCTGCATTGAGTCTTCGTTGCTGTGCACGGGCTTTCTCTAGTTGGGTGAAGCGGGGGCTACTCTTCGTTGTGGTGCGCGGGCTTCTCATTGCAGTGGCTTCTCTTGTTGCGGAGCACGGGCTCCAGGCGCACGGGCTCAGTAGATGCGGCACGTGGGCTCAGTAGTTGTGGCTCACGGGCTCTAGAGCGCAGGCTCAGTAGTTCTGGCGCACGCGCTTAGTTGCTCCGCAGCATGTGGGATCTTCCGGGACCAGGGCTCGAACCTGTGCCCTGCATTGGCAGGTGGATTCTTAACCACTGTGCCACCAGGGAAGCCCTGATTTTTCTTTTCAAGTGGCAGCCAGGAGAAGAACCAGCAGGCTCTGGGGCTCAGGACTCCAGACTTGACATGATATTTTTTGCCAAGCGGGTAATTAATAATGCTTGTGCTACTCCAGCCACAGTAAGTGTGTTATTGAACTGTACCCATCAGGATGTCCATTTAGGAGAGACATTATCAGGGTTTAAAGAATTTTCACAAAGTTTTGATGCAGCTGTGAAAGGTTTGGCACTGAGTAATTCGGATGTGATTCGACAAGTACACAACAGTTTCGCCAGACAGCAGATGTTTGAATTTGATGCATAGACATCAGAAAGAGAAGATGCTTTTCACTTTGTCAGTTATGTTCCTAGTAATGTAAGGCTGTAGGAATTAGATGGATTAATAGAAGGACCCACTGATTTAGGTGTATGTCATCAAGATGATTGGATCAGCGCCGTGAGGCCCGTCACAGAAAAAAGGATACAAAAGTACAGTGAAGGTGAAATTCAATTTAATGGCCATTGTGTCTGACAGAAAAATGATATATGAAGAGAAGATAGAAGAATTACAAAGACAACTTGCTGAGGAGGAACCCATGGATACAGATCAGGGTAATAACATGTTAAGTGCTATTCAGTCAGAGGCTGCCAGAAATCAGGTGCTTATTGAAGAAGTACAGAAATTAAAAAGATATAAGATTGAGAACATCAGAAGGAAGCATAATTATCTGCCATTCATTATGGAATTCTTAAAGACTTTAGCAGAACACCAGCAGTTAATACCACTAGTAGAAAAGGCAAAAGAAAAACAGAATGCAAAGAAAGCACAGGAAACCAAATGCAGAAGATGCTTTGGGATGTGTACACATTTCTGCTTCTGCACTTACTTTCGAGGAAACCATTAAGTATAAAGAACTTTGAGCAACACCCTAACTGACTCAGCACACGTTTGACAATAGTCCCAGTTGGTCTCACCTTCAATGCGTGGATTCATAACCTCTCCCTGCCTGCATCATGTGCATGTGGTGCATATTAAATAAAAGTGGTGTTCAGAAAAAAAAGAAAACAATTACTGACCTCTGCCCCAACCACCTGGTAAGCACGAGGTGCCTGCTACCCTGCTCTCTCTGTCCTGCCCATTGACGACCTGGGACTGAGGGCTGCCCTCCCCCTGGCCCATTGTGCCACCAACCCCCTGCCCCTCACCCTGTTTCTGGGATGTATAAGTAACAAACTTCCTCTCTGTTGGTTTACTGAAATTGTCCCTTCAACCAAAACAATCCCAGGGTTTTCACTTCCCCAAAGTGGGAGCTCGGATGCCGAGGAAGTACCTGCCGACCCCAATCCATGTAGGTGGCTTGTGCCTCCTCTAACCTGCATATTCTTCTTCTTCTTTTTTTTTTTTTATTAAATAATTTATTTATTTTTGGGTCTTCGTTGCTGCGTTGGGTCTTCGTTGCTGCGCATGGGCTTTTCTTTAGTTGCGGCAAGCGGGGGCTACTCTTCATTGCAGTGTGCTTCTCTTGTTGCAAGCATGGACTCTAGGCACACAGGCTTCAGTAGTTGTGGCACACAGGCTCAGTAGTTGTGGCACACAGGCTCAGTAGTTGTGGCTCATGGGCTTAGTTGCTCCGTGGCATGTGGGATCTTCCCAGACCAGGGCTCGAACCCACGTCCCCTGCATTGGCAGGCGAATTCTTAACCACTGCGCCACCAGGGAAGTCCTAACCTGCATATTCTTAATTGAACACACCAGCTCTGGCTTCTCAACACAAAAGTTAAATGAACTTAGAATCTTTTTTGCTTGGGAAACTTTAGGATCTCCCTAAGACTATATGCCAAAGATTAAACACTTGCTGACTTCTGCAATGACAAACCAATGGAACCTTCCTTACCCACACCTTCTTTGGAAGCACGGTGGAGGGCTTAGGAGGGTGACTCTGGAATCTGGACCCACCCAGGTACAAATCTCTTCTTGGGCCCTGGGGCCAGCTGGCCTCCCTTCTGCAAGCCTCACTTTGGGGAAGACACCAATATGACCAATCTCATGAGTTTCTGGGAAGATTAAGGAAGAAAATGCTTAAAGATGCTTTGTACCTTTAGCATTTGGTAATGGAAGGCCATTATTTTTTGTTTGTTTGTTTTAAATATTTATTCATTTTGGCTGCGTCGGGTCTTAGTTAGGGCACGCGGGATCTTTCGTTGCAACGTGGGCTTCTCTCTAGTTGTGGTGCACAGGCTCCAGAGTGCGTGGGCTCTGTAGTTATGGCACCTGGGCTCTCTTAGTTGCCCCATGGCATGTGGGATCTTAGTTCCCCGACCAGAGATTGAACCCACATGCCCTGCAATGGAAGGCAGATTCTTAACCACTGGACCACCAGGGGAGTCCCCATTATTGTTTTTTAACATTGAAGAGCCTCTGCCCAGATCAGGGCTGTGAGCTCAAGAGTCTGTTTCACAGCAGAGAGCCTGGGAACCAGGCATAGCAGATGCTGCAATCCGGATAAGAGGAAGTGATAAAGAGTAAATAAAGCCAAGGACTTGAGTGTTTAAGCTGCTCTTCAGAAGAATTAAAAGAAAAATAAATCCACGGTCCAGATGCAGAGTCCTCCCGCAATTCCCATGGGTGGGTCCCTGGCAACTATCATTTGTTTCTAACTTCTGAGCTTTTGGACCCTCCTCAGGTGCACCTGGAAGGGAGATGCAAGAAGAGGCCATGGACAGTGTGACAGGGGAAAGGGGGGTACTTCTGGGGAGGTCAGGGCAGCATGGGGTATGCTGCTCTCCCCGCCACATTCTGGTTCTGCAGAAATCAAGTCCAAGGGCAGTCTTAAAGGGAAAATGAGGTCACAAAACAACGCAGCTGGAAGGGAGTGTGGAAGGAGGTGGCGAGGGCCCACTCCGCTTGTGGTGGCAGATGCTGGGGCAGGAGGAGGTGGACAGAGTCTGTGTGGGCCCCTCGCTGGGACTCAGGCAGTCGCATGGCAGTGGGGCTCCAAGAATGGGAGGAGGCAAGGGTTGGAGCAGCACAGGCTGAGAATCTAGTCTAGGAGTTCAGGTTCTGATTCTGCCACTACAATGTAAATGACCTTAGGGTATTCGGTTTTCTTACCTGTGAACCGAATTCAAAAATACCCTTGCTTGGGCTTCCCTGGTGGCGCAGTGGTTGAGAGTCAGCCTGCGGATGCAGGGGACACAGGTTCGTGCCCCGGTCCGGGAAGATCCCACATGCCGCGGGGCGGCTGAGCCCGTGAGCCATGGCCGCTGAGCCTGCGCGTCCGGAGCCTGTGCTCCGCAACGGGAGAGGCCACAGCAGTGAGAGGCCCGCGTACCGCAAACAAACAAACAAACAAACAAAACAAGCCTCCTTGCCTCTCCACAGCGTCCTGGGGAGATCTACAGGGAGAGTTCTATGGGGATGTTGACATGATTCTTTTAGGGTCTCTCTCCCCCATTAAATGGTTCCTTCAGAGCAGAAGCATGTCTCATCCATTTATCTCCCCAGTTCAGGGCATACAACAGGTGCTCAATACATGTGTGTTTTGAAATTTGTTAAAATTTGCCTTATAGCACAACATGGTCAGTTTAAAAAATGTTCCAAGTGTGCTTGAAAATAATTTGTAATCTAAAGTTTTGGAGCATAGTGACTATATATCTGCTTGTTGAATCAAATTTGCTGCTCACGTTATTTAAGTTTTTTATATCCTTACTAATTTTTTTTGGGGGGGGGTCTACTGGTTCTGAAAGAGGTATCCTCTATCAGTGAATGATAGCAGTATGTTAAATCTCCTATTATGATAGTGAATTTGTCTATTTTTTCCTTGTAGCTCTGTTGCTCTATATAATTTGAAGTTAAGTGCATACAAAATTTAAAACTTCCTGGTAAATTGGATTTGTTGATATGAAGTGCCCTTGTTTATTTCTAGTAACGCTTTCGCTTTCAAGTCTACTGTATCTGTTATTATACAATTTCCCTTTGGTTTATATTTGCACAGTATATCTTTCCCAATTCTTTTACTTTCAAACTTTTTGTACCATTATGTTTTATTTTTTTAATAAATTGTTAAAAATTAATTAATTAATTTTAAAAAATAACTGAAAAAGTTAAAAAAGAAAACTAAGAAGCAAATTCAGTGGAATGCATAAGAGGTGTTCCTTGGGAGAATGCTTTAGGTCTCAGTTCATTTCTTCATAAGATGAACGTTCCCACCAAAAGCATCAGAGTAAACATCATGTCTCATCACTCCTTTCCACTGTTCATACAGCATGCATGTAGGTATAATGCTGATTAATGCAAAAAAATTACAATATTCAGTGACTTTGAATAAGCAGTGGAGGAAGCAAATATTTACTAGATTCCATGAATAAAAACCTCTCTGATAAAGCTTATGTGGGAGGATAATGGCTCCAGCTACCTTAGCAAAGGAGGCAGAGTCCCCTTTCCTATGAATAGCTGGGCTCAGGTGTGATGTTGGGAACAACGCAAGGCAAATAAACAGCAACTGAGAAAAAAACAAAAACAAAAACACATGTGTGTTGAACTGAGCTGGACCAGGGGAGGTGGAAAGGCAAGCTGTCCTATGTCCTATAGGCAAGGGTTTAACATCCTCTGAATTGCATCCTCCTTTAAAAGCAGATCACGTATGGACAATGAATAGAAGAGGATAAGGGAGACATGAAATTATTTATTGTGCCAGGAGGTTGGGATTATGTGTAACTTTCTCTTATATTATTATAATGTTTCTAGAGTAAATAAAACTGAGGGAAGCGAGACACGGGGCATCTTAAGGTCTTTGAAGGAACCAAAGCTCTCTGCATTTCCCACAGAACCCGACTCCTTGCTCAGCATTCAGTGAGTTTGACTTGCTTTGCCCTGGAAGCTACAAAGGGTCAGATATATACACAAGACCCATCATCACCACCACTGTGACATCACTCAGACCTCCAATGACACAACAGACTTGACCTACAAAGGAATGTCTGCGAGGGTCCCCCAAACCCTTCTCTCTCTCCACCCTTTCACACCCTTTTCCTGATTTCTTCAGTATATTTTTAGGACCATATTTTAAAAAGTACTGCTCCCACAACCATCCCAGTTCCTCCCTCTCTGATATTCATTAAAAATCAACAGCATGGTTAAGAGAGCTTGGGCTCTGGGTTCAAGGCTGGGTTTGAATTCCTGCTCTTGAACTAGTCATTTGACCTCTTCATCCTTCAGTGACCTCATCTGTTCAGTGGAGGAAATACTCCTGCTTACGGCACAGAACAAGTACTGAGCACCTCGTATGTGCCAGGAGCTGTGCTGGTGCTGACCCCTGAGTGGTTGGCAGAACTGGTTGAGACCACAGATGGAACGACTCACCACACTGCCCCACACAAGTGAGCTCATGGGGACAGCAGCCCCGGGGGCAACCCTTCTGGAGGAGAATACAGCACCACGCGTCAAAAGCCTTCAAAAACACAGACCTTTGACCCAGAGTTCACTTCTTATGAATTTAACTTAAAGAAATAATTAAGAATCTATGCAAAGATTTTGCTACACAGCATTATTTATAACAACAATGACTGGGGGAAGATTAATGTCCAACAATATGGCACTGACTGTGTCAACTGAAATACACTCACACAATGGGATACTATGCAGACAACAGTATCAATTTATAAGAGTATTTCGACATGAATAGAGGTTCACACTGTAACTGATTTTAAAAAACTGGATGTATAATATGACCTTATTTTTATTTTCTTTTAAATCAAGTAAAGTCTGAAAAGACCTTTGTGCATTCTTGTTATTAAACGTGGGTGTCCAGATCGCCAGGGGTGCTTGTTTACAGAGCAAGTGCCCAGGCCCTACAGCAGACCTACTGAATTAGAATCTCAAGATGAAGGAATATCTGGATTGTAAACAAGGTTCCCAGGCGATTCTGAGGCTCACCAGAGTTTCAGAAACACTGTACATGCCTAAGTGTTAACAGTGGTTATCACTGACTTGTGGGATACCTGGTGATTTTTATTTTCTTCTCTTTGTATTTTCTACAATTTACATGTTTGGAAATTAAAAAGAGATATGACCTGAATGTCCAACAAGGGGTAGTTACGGGACATCGGTACAACGGAATCTTACGCAGCCATGGAAGCATTGGGTGGAAATACACTGATGATATGCTGACATATGAAAGAATGTTACAAATCAACACTAAAACATCTATGTAAAGTTTTATACAGAGAGAGGAAAGGAGAGGAGAGGAGACACAGTTTGGCAGGATATTCTTTAAAATGTTAACAAGCCTGTTTCTTAGTGGTGAAATTTTAGGTAACCTTTCTTTTTTGTAACTTTTTCTACCTTTTGAATTGTGTACTATAAATAGGTAGCATTTTTTATAATCATAAAAATGTATTCTGATCCTGAAAAAATATATATGTAACACTGTCTTTCTGAGGGCCTTGTGGGAGGGAGGGTTAGTGAAACAGAAAAGGTGCCGGTGCTTAAAAGGGGGAAGAGTAGCCTTCCAGGGAAGGAGAGAACTCAGTGTGACCCCAAAGGGCTTTGTAAACCTTACTAACAAGGCCAATTGTGTGGAGGAGAAGGGGGGATAAAAAGATACTTCAGACATAGATATAGGTGTAGCAATGTGTGGCTTGAGGGTTCCCCGACCAGGGACTGAACCAGGGCCCTCTGCAGTGAAAGCCCGGAGTCCTAACCACTGGACCGCCAGGGAATAAAAATTTTAAATGAACAACAAACAGGGGAAAGATATTTCTTTTTCTTTTCCCCTATTTTTCGGCTGCGGCATGCAGGATCTTAGTTCCCCAACCAGGGATGGAACCCCTGCCCCCTGCAGCGGAAGTGCGGTCTTAACCACTGGACCGCCAGGTAAGTCCCTTGGTTTTGTTTTGTTTTGTTTTGTTTTGTTTTGCTGTACGCGGGCCTCTCACTGTTGCGGCCTCTCCCGTCGCGGAGCACAGGCTCCGGACGCGCAGGCTCAGCGGCCATGGCTCATAGGCCCAGCCGCTCCGTGGCATGTGGGATCCTCCCAGACGGGGGCACGAACTCGTGTCCCCTGCATCGGCAGGCGGACTCTCAACCACTGCGCCACCAGGGAAGACCCGTTTTTTTTTTTCTTGTTTTTGTTTTTTGGGGTGAGGGGAGAGATTTCTAACAAATATGGCAAGAAGCTCATATAGGCCAATGAGAAAAATATAGAGACCCAGTAATTTTAAGCCCCTAAGACCTGAACAGATGCGATGATCAAGAATATGTATGAACAGACAATTCATGAAGAAGAAATATCCACGTCTAATGAGGTTATGGAAAAAATGTTGAAAAGCATTTGAAATACTGGTAATGTTCCTATTTGCTGGATCCGACCCTTGGTTATATGGGTGTGTTCAGTTTGTGAAAATTCATTGAGCTGAACATCTGAACATGGTGTGTTCACTTTCCTGTATTTATATTATACCCCAAGAATGAAAAAATTTTAAAGCAAGGCATGGATAAACACAAAATAGAGACTGGGTGGGAGGAACAGGGAGAGAGAGGGAGAGAGAGGGAGAGAGAAGCACATAGGTAGATGTAAGTATTGTAATGTTCTCTGTCTTGGATTAGGTGGTGGGTTCGCAAATGTTCATTATATTATAATGCATACTTTGTTTACAAAATAAAAGAAGACCATGCAGGGAAGCAAACTGGACTGAGTGCCCTGCTCCACCAATCACTAGATATGTGATCCTGGCTCGCAGCCTATCTGGCTCAATTTCCTTATCCGTGAAATAGAGGAATGTGAGGATTAAAAATACAGGGACTTCCCTGGTGGCACAGTGGTTAAGAATCCACCTGCCAATGCAGAGGACACGGATTCGAGCCCTCGTCCGGGAAGATCCCACATGCCACGGAGCAACTAAGCCCGTGAGCCACAACTACTGAGCCTGCGCTCTAGAGCCCGCAAGCCACAACCACTGAGCCCATGCACCACAACTACTGAAGCCCGCGTGCCTAGAACCCGTGCTCCACAACAAGAGAAGCCACCGCAATGAGAAGACTGCGCACCGCAACAGAGTAGACCCCACTTGCAGCAACTAGAGAAGCCCGCGCACAGCAACAAAGACCCAACACAGCCAAAATAAATAAATTTATGTAAAAAAAAAAAATACAGTGCATGTGGAATTGCCTAATACTGACCCTGGCAGACTATACGTGCTCAAGACTATACGTGCTCAGTAAACATTAACACGGTTTCCATTTCTCTCACTTGTTAGTGTTATACAGAAACGTCATAAGGTTTTCAGAAAGGAGGAAGCCTTCCAAAAGCTTGTCCCCTGACTGCTACCTTTTTGATTTGCATTCCAATCTTGTCCGTATGGACGGCCATTTAGTACTTACAGAATTTCGTGTCCTAGTGTCTTGAAATGCAAACTTGTATTACAGCGTTAGCATCCTCTCCAGCTGTCCCTTCTGTAAACACTCAGTTGATAAGTGCAACATCAACAGGTTCGCGTTGGAGGGTCTGTTAATGGAAAGAGCCTGAGGCGGGTGCCTACACCGGTGATCCAGCTCTTGAAGGTGAGAACCCTGAGCGCGCCTTCAGGAAACCCCGCTCTGAGGCTGACCCTCCTACACAGGCCTCCTCGCCTGCAAGTAGCGGAAACCCATCGTGCCCCGATCCAGGAAGATCCCACATGCCGCGGAGCGGCTGGGCCCGTGAGCCATGGCCGCTGAGCCTGTGCGTCCGGAGCCTGTGCTCCGCAACGGGAGAGGCCAAAACAGTGAGAGGCCCGCGTACCGCAAAAAAAAAACAAAACAAGAGGGGGCTTCCCTGGTGGCGCAGTGGTTGAGAGTCCGCCTGTCGATGCAGGGGGACGTGGGTTCGTGCCCCGGTCTGGGAAGATCCCACATGCCGCGGAGCGGCTGGGCCCGTGAGACATGGCCGCTGAGCCTGCGCTCCGCAATGGGAGAGCCCACAACAGTGAGAGGCCCGCGTACCGCCAACAAGAGGGGCAGGGCTGGAGTGGCTAGGGAAAACTGTAACCAGGGTCTCAGCCAGCCTGGGTCTCAGTGCCACCTACCCCGAACCCACGTTCCACTCTCCCCTGCTGGAGCCAGGCTGTCCCCCCTGTGCTGCACCAGATCCTGCAGGGCTCCCTTCGCGCCTGGGAAAAGCCCGCCCTGCCCCCACGAGACTCTGATTGGCCCCGTGGGGTCACGTGCTGCAGGCTTGGACCAGTTAGGTGATGGGAGTGGACGGAGGGTGCGACTGGAATCACTTGGTTGGACAGAGAGAAAGTTGTCCTCTGCCACCCCATTGCTGCAAATTACAGACATGCTAAAAAGAAAAATCACCCCTGTTAAATAATCAATACATAATATAACAGAATATGACATAACTTCTATTAAATTTTGGTGTTATCTTTACCAATTTTACCTTGTCTATGCCTCATATACAAGTTACATTCATTTATCTATCACATACACACGCACACCCAAATGTTTTTGAGTCTTGTTTTTGTACTTAATATTTTAGAAAAAGGATTTCTCTGTATCTTTTAATTTTGTAAAAACCATTTTAATGGCTGTATGCTATTTCATGATGTGATATACCACATTCCATTTACTCATTCCCTAGCTATTACTGCTCTTCAACTTGTAAGCAGATTTTTCTTAATTATAAATAATATATTGACCATATTGTTACATCCATCTTTGTTGGCACTTTGGAGGCATATCTTGCCTTTTTTTCTTTTTTTTTATTGCTAGTGATTTAAAACATTTTCCAAAGGTGTATTAGACATTGGCATTCCTTCTTTGTGAATTCTGTTCCCAGCTTTTACTGGCTCATGTATTCTAATCTTAGATGCCTTAAAACTAGTGGAGGTTCCTGTGTTTTTCTCACTGGCCTATGTGAGCTTCTTGCCGTAACTATTCCAGACATCTCCTCCCTGTTTGTTGTTCTTCTAAATTCTATGTGTGACTCCCTCTGGTTACAACTTCTCCCACTAAGGGTAACCGCTCTCCTGACTTCAAACGGCATAGGTCAGTGTTACCCTCTTTTTTGTATTTTATGTAGGTGGGATCATATGGTATGAATGCATCTGGCTCTGTATTTTTGTGAGCCTTAAACTGTCGCATGTGGTCATAGGTTGCTCATTCTCATTGCTGTATACTGCTGAATAGTGTGGAGCCACCATGACTGATCCATTCTGTTGTTGATGGGCATTTGGGTAATTTTCAGTTTGGGGCTAGTTTTCAGTTTGGGGCTATTATGAATAGTACTGCTGTGAGCAACTTGGCTTTTTTAAGAATATAGTTTAGGGACTTCCCTGGTGGCGCAGTGGTTAAGAATACACCTGCCAATGCAGGGAACACGGGTTCGAGCTCTGATCCGGGAAGATCCCATATACTGCGGAGCACCTGGGCCCGTGAGCCACAACTGCTGAAGCCCGCGCGCCTAGAGTCAGTGCTCCGCAACAAGAGAAGCCACCGCAATGAGAAGGCCGCTCACCGCAACGAAGAGTAGCCCCTGCTCGCCGCAACTAGAGAAAGCCCTCACGCAACAACGAAGACCCAACGCAACCAAAAATAAATAAAAAATAAAATAAATTTGTTTTAAAAATTCTTAAAAAAAGAAAAGAATATAGTTTAGGGACTTCCTTGGCGGTCCAGTGGTTAAGACTTCGCCTTCCAATGCAGGGGGTGTGGGTTTGATCCCTGGTCGGGGAGCTAAGACCCCACATGCCTCTCAGCCAAGAAACCAAAACATAAAACAGAAGCAATATTGTAACAAATTTAATACAGACTTTAAACATGGTCCACATCAAAAAAAATCTTTAAAAAAAAGAATATAGTTCCGTAGGTTATCTACTAAATACAAAGGAGAAAAGGTACTTTTTTAGTGGAGAGATCTGGTAGACATCAGATGAACCAATCGATCAAAGTCAGCATCACCAATAAGGGAACAAACTGACAATGTGATACGACGGGAAGGACACATTTGTGTCCCACCCCTGTGGTTTTCTTTCCAAAAATGTTTAACATAAATTTAAAGAGTAAACAATCAGACAAATTCAGACTGCGAACACTCTACCAAACATTTGATGCCTGAAGTCATCAAAAAATCCAGTGTCATAAAAGACAAGAAGGTCAACTATTCTAGATTAAGAGAGGCTGAAGAGACACGACACCAAATTGAGTCCTAGACTTAAACAATAGCTGACATTATTGGGACAACTGGGGAAATTCAAACACGAACCACATATTAGAAAAAACTATAGTATCTGTTGTATTTCTTAGATGTGATTACGGTATTATGGTTTTATAGGAGAATGTCTTTGTTTTTACTTGATACATGGTGAAGTATTGGTGTGATATGTCACGTCTACAACTACTGAAAGATTCACCACACACACACACACACACACACAGACAGTGAGGTAAAGCAAATGTGACCAAGGATCCTCAGATCCTTAGAGATGAGGTTAAGCATCTATGAAGTTAGAAAATCCTTTCCTCAGGGACCAGGACTGACTGCAAGGCCGTTTCCTGTTGAATTCCTCTTTGACCAAGCTGGTCTGACTCAATGCTGTTCCCTCTGCAGTCAGACAGGTTCCCAACCCTGTGTCTGAGATTTCAAAGCAGTCTATTGCTTCCATCTTCCTTCTAACAAACTTAAAAATTGCACCTAAATTGAAATCAGCACACATTTGCCTCTAGAATGTTCCTCTACATTTGGGGCTGGGGAGAGAGGTTGCTCTTAAAATATAAGCTTCAGGAAGGTAGGATTCATGACTGGCTTGTTCACCATGGTGTCATCAGCATCAAATACCACGCCTGGCACATTGTCAGTGCTCGGGAAAACAAAACATTTAACCAAATGAATGAGAAAATGCATGTCAGTGATCAGACATGCATCTTCACTTAATTATTACCCGTGTGTGTATATTAGTTTGTATGATTGCCTTGTAGTCATGATCACTTTCCTTCTTAGATATATTTCCATGTACTGGCATTAGTTCTTTTTTTTTGGCCACACTGCTGCACCTCATGCGGAATCTTAGTTCCTCGACCAAGGATCGAACCTGCATCCCCTGCATTGGAAGGGTGGAGTCTTAACCACTGGACCACCTGGGAAGTCCCTGGCATTACATGTGTCATTATATTCTATATTTGTCATTTAGAACTACGTAAATTGTCCATCGTGTTAAGATTCTTGATTAGCCATGCTCTTGTTGTTGGGCATCTAGATGGTTTCCAATTTGTTTTGCTGCTATAAATAGCACTTCTATGAACATTTTTTTTTCTCTTTGGGATTAATGCCTTACAAATTCCCCAAGTGGAATTATGAGGTCAAAGGAGATGAAGTCTTACATATCTAGTTTCTTACATCTTGTCTGAAAGACTGAATGCTAAAAAATTGAACTAATTGGGGCTTCCCTGGTGGCGCAGTGGTTGAGAGTCCGCCTGCCGATGCAGGGGACACGGGTTCGTGCTGCGGCCTGGGAAGATCCCACATGCTGCGGAGCGGCTGGGCCCGTGAGCCATGGCCGCTGAGCCTGCGCGTCCGGAGCCTGTGCTCCGCAACGGGAGAGACCACAACAGTGAGAGGCCCGCGACCCGGGGTGGGGGGGACTACTTTACGTGCTCCAGTCATACATATTAGTTGCCTCGCAGCTCTGCCAAGATTAGGTTTTCTATTTTTACTAGTTTAATTACATATTTTTTAAAGTTGATTTCTTTAATTTCTAGTGATTTTTGCACTTTCTACATGACAACCTGCCAGCTGAATTTTCTCATGATCAGCTGTAAATTGAAACTAAAAATGTTAAATTATAATCCTGTTGTCCAATACCATTTACAAGTACAGATTCATTTTCCCATTAGTGTGTTGCTCCTGGTGTGTCTTACATTAAGTCCTTATAACAGTCTAAGTCTACTTTTGAAATGTATTCCGGTCCACTGGACTTTTTTTCTGTTTATTTTAATTCAATGCCATATGTTTTTCATGATTGTGACATCATCTAAAACTCTGGAAACTCATTGCCTTTCTACTACTACAAACTCATTGCCTTTCCACTACTACAAACAAAATTCTCATCACAAGAAAAAAACTTTGTAAAGATGTGAGGTGATGGATGTTAACATTGTGGAGATCATTTTGCAATACATACAGATATCAAATCATTATGTGTACACTTTAAACTCAATACAATGTTATATGTCAATTACATTCATTAAAACTGGTGGGGGGGGGGGAGCTCTTTGGAACACCTGTCTTTTTTTGTTTGGTTCAATAAATATTTACTAAATGACAGTGTCCAAGGCTGGAAGCTGTGCAGGGTTGACAAAGCCCTGCCCCAGAGGTGCTCACAGTCTGGGAGGGGAGGAAGGGGCTCCACCAGGCAGACGGCAGCAATGAAATGGAAAAGGAGTCTGGGGAGAAAGTCTACTTCCAGCTGAGGCTGCAGGTATGAGCGGGGACCCAGAGCCACACCTGCGGAGCCAGGCGTTCCTGGCCAAGAGAAAAGCGGGAGTGGGGGCTTCACTGGGCAGGACTCAGGGCATCTGAATTTGACTTGCTCAAGGGTTTGAAAAGAAAGGCTGGAACCTGACCATGGAAGGCCTCAAATTCTCAATTCAACTCTGTTCTGTTGGCGATTAAATCCGCCCTCTTGGATCACAAATCTGGCAACAATGTGGGCTCTGGACTGAGGATGGAAGCCAGGAGGCAGAGACTGCAGATGCAAACCACGTCACAGAGGCCAGAGGGAAAGAAAATTTTCAAACAGTGTCCATCAATAGGCAAGCAGCTTAAAAAAAAAAAAAAAAGAACAGTACATCCTTCCTACCAACTACTGAGCACCATTAAGAATGGCACAGCTCTGAAGCCATTGGAAATGCCATGAATATTATTAAATAAAATGTATTGTATTATACAGTATAAAACGTGGTTCTGTTTGTGTAAAAGGAGTATTTATATGGGTGTATATGCATAAAGAACGGAAGATCACGCCGTTTAAAAAACTACTGACAGGGCTTCCCTGGTGGCGCAGTGGTTGAGAGTCCGCCTGCCGATGCAGGGGACACGGGTTCGTGCCCCGGTCCGGGAGGATCCCACATGCCGCGGAGCAGCTGGGCCCGTGAGCCATGGCCGCTGAGCCTGCGCGTCCGGAGCCTGTGCTCTGCAACGGGAGAGGCCACGACAGTGAGAGGCCCGCATACCACAAAAAAAACAAAACAAAAAAAAAAACTACTGACAGTGGTTACTGTTAGGGTGCGTGTGGAGGGAAGGGAGGACCTCAGATTTTTTACATGTTACCCCTGTATGGTCTGACCGTTTTCCACCGAGCATGCATCATTAAAACTGAGGCTATCTCAGGGTAGTAGCCTCAGTTTTAATGATGCATGCTCTAATGGACTTGAGGATATGGGGAGGGGGAAGGGTAAGCTGTGACAAAGCGAGAGAGTGGCATGGACATATATACACTACCAAACGCAAAACAGATAGCTAGTGGGAAGCAGCCGCATGGCACAGGGAGATCAGTTCCGTGCTTTGTGACCACCTGGAGGGGTGGGATAGGGAAGGTTGGGAGGGAGGGAGACACAAGAGGGAAGAGATATGGGAACATATGCATCTGTATAACTGATTCACTTTGTTATAAAGCAGAAACTAACACACCATTGTAAAGCAATTATACTCCAATAAAGATGTAAAAAAAAAACAACTGAGGCTAACAACAGCACCCATGCTGCAAGGTGAGCGCTGCAAAGGGGCACTGCACTTAGTAATTAGGAAGCCTAATTACCAGGACCGCTGGGAGGCAACTCTGTAGGAGGCAGGTTACGGTGAGGCAGGATGACTGGCGGCTCCGCGTGCACTGAAAGGGCAGAGTCCAGGGAACTCAGCTCTGAAAGGAAGTTTAGCTGAAGAAGCTTCATGATGAAGAGAAGCAAAAAAAGGAGGGAAGTAAATTGAGGGGCCTAAGGGATAAGGACAGCTGAGGATGGATTTTTTTTTTCTTTAGGATTTAAATTTACTTTCAGAAAAAGTATGGTTACTTTTTGGCCCTTATGGTATGTCATCAAGCAGTAAAGGGTTATCAAAGACCTACTTTGATTAAAGATAAAAGTGGCTGTAGTTAGGGCTTTGTATGTTGAGGATTGTGTTTCTTTCATGTTTAAGTCCCTTGATATTCATGTTTTCTCTTCCTAATAATAATAAAAATAGCAATAATTTAATATTATTTGTTAAGAAGTGACTGTGTCCAGCACTGTACCACGTAACTCATACATATATTGTCATTTCTTACGATATCCCTACGAGGGGCTATTATTTTATTTTTCCCATTTTACAAATGAAGAAACTTGAGCCTCTGCCCGAGGTCACGCAGCTGGCGAGTGGCATTAATTACAGCCCCACCGACCCTGTCCTGATTTACATCTGAGCCTGAGGAGGCGGGGCGTTCCCAGCCACGCCCCCTCCAGCCTCAGTCTACAGTGGGGAGCGCCGTGTCCGCCTCCCCTTCCACACACTTTCTGAGGATGTCAGGAGAGGCTGGGAAACTGGCTTCTTGTTTTTCCCTGTAGGAGCTCCAGGCCCACCACGGCAGCTTCTCACCATGTCCTTCTAGAAGTGACCCCCAAGAAAAAGAGAAAAAAGGCAGCCCCTCCCTTCTGGGGTTTACCCCCGTGTTCGCCCTCTGTGAGCTTGTGTCCCTTTAGCCCAGGTGAGCCCAAGAGGCGGTGACCAGGACCCCTCGGTGTCCTTCTCAGGATCCTGAGTCTGGAAGGAAGGGGCAGTGGCAGCCAGGCAAGAAGAGAGGAAGGGCATTCCAGGCAGAGGGAGCAGTGTGTGCAAAGGCCTATGGGAGGGCGAGCAGTGACGGTTCAGGGAGGACGGCGCAGCGCGCTAAGGGGGAGGGCAGGGAATAGGCGTGGGGGGCTGGGTGACAGGGAAGAAGCTGAGGTTTCAGAGCCATCATCCTGCAACACAACCAAGGCTTTTGCGGGGGCAGGATGCACAGTCAGAGGTACTCAAGTGGGGCGGGGAGAGCTGAGGAGAGGCAGAGAGCCTGGGCCCAGCCAGGCAGGATGGAAGGAGTCTACACGCTCAAGGGGCTCGGGAGAGGGGACAGAGGGTCCAAAGAAGAGGGGGAAGGGCAGGAAAGAAACTAACCACTGGACTTGCACATGGAGCCACAGGTGGGGGACCAACCCGATGTGTCCTCTAAGGCTGGAGCTGGCTGATGCCACAGATGCCACTACACAGCCTTCATTCCCTCTGCCTTTTCAGGACACAGCCCCTAGCTGAGGAGTGACTGGGATCTGCAGTGCCCAGGGTGAGTTCCAAGAGCTGCATCACCGCTCAAAGGCCCCCCCCACCCCAGATTTATAGGATCCAGTCATAGGAAAGTGGCACCCCGTCATCTCATGAAGGACTAAACCGGAAGGAACACTTCCTGTCAGCAAAGCCCAGGCCCTCCAAGTCCAGGGACCCCCAAAGGGGGTGCAGGGGAGGTGGGCTCACAAGAACAGGCCGCAGTCACTCCTTCCCGCAGCACCGCACAGGCTCGGTAAACATCCTGTGACTGACTGGATGAACAAATACGAATCCCTGACCGCAGGGAAGCGGGGCTCCTCCTCCATCGGGCCCCTTCAGTCCCTCAGGAGCAGGCACCTCAGACCCCCGAGGATACTGAGGGGGGCTCCGTCCCGGCGTCTGGGGCCCCTGGGGCTGGGGAAGAGACAAGCACCCAGACAGCTGGGGCGTAACAGAGGGCCGCCCCCTTCCCGGGGCTCCTCTCAGGGGGACACATTGAGAGGATGTTCTGACGGACTTGGGGCTTTGGGGGAAAGCCCCGAAAGCAGAAGTTTCCACCTTTCCTAACACACACTCTGGTGAAGTTCATTTTATGGAGACGCACGGTGGTCTGGTACCTAAGTGCTCAGGCTCAGGAGCCACACCTGAATCTCGCTTTCGCCTCTTTCTAGCCGTGTGTTCTCGCGCACACGACTTAACGTCGCCAGTCTGTTGACCGGCAGTGTGTGAGATGGGTGATGACACATCCCAGGGTTGTGAGAGGTGGAAGAGCCTTTGTCCTGCAGTATGCCACACAGCGCCCAGAGCATGCAGAATGGGAGCCACTGCTGTTACCACTTCATCCCTCTGAAGGGTGCCACAGGGTGCCTGTCTAACGCTTAAATGAGTGGTGAATCCACATGAATGCTCTTCTGAGAAGTCCATGGTGCTTCTGAAATCATCTCACCGGCCCAAACCAACCCTACCCTGCAGGCATCAGGAAACCCATGAGATTTCCCTATTGTGAACAATGGGGACCAAGACCCTGGCCTCCTCCTCCCCTGCCTGCACCCTCACCTCGTCCAGGTCAACCCAGCAGAGGACTGGATCTCAGCACTAACCGCAGCTCAGCCGGGCACTATCTCAGCCCTGGCAGCTCACAGAGGGCAAGCGGCTGGAGAAAGGATGACTGGGTGGAGGGGCAGTAAGAAAGCTCTCAGCTCCATGACTCACCAGGATCTGGGCCAGAAGCGCAGGCCATCTGTGCGGCTGACTGGCAGCAGCAGCAAGTACCTGCTGCCTTTCCAAAGGGGCGCCTCCCTCCCTGTCCTTCAGACAGACAGCAGGGTCTGTCCCCACAGCAACCCGTCCTTCAGACAGCAGCGTCTGTCCCCACAGCAAGATCTCCCAAGGTCTCCTCACTCCTGGACCTGGATATCTGATGCCTGGGGCTCCCAGCAACCCTCTTTCCAATCTGCACCTCATTCCTCTGGTCAGAAGCTCCCAGGGGTTCTCCAGGGCTCCCCACCGCCGGCCAGCAAGTTGCTCCCCCACTTTGGCCTCCCGGAAAGCTGGCCAGTTTCCTCTTCGCTCGAGCTTCTCCCCCACCCCACTCAGGAGCTCTCCACCTCAGCCCAGCAAGCTTCCACAGAATCCCCCGCACCGTCCAGGCTGCCTTGCCGGTCTCGCCCTCTCTGCTCCCCTCCCCGCGTCTGCAAAGCCTGGTCCCTCCCAGCCTCCCTCCCGAAGGCCTTGGTGACCCCGTGCCCCACACAGTTTCTTCGGCTTCTCTAAGGACGCAACTTACACCTCCCCTGTACCTTCCCTCCTCCCCAAGTAGTTGGCTCAGCATGGAGCAGTGAAGGATACAAAAATGCATCAACACTGCAATTCACAAAGAGGTCTTCCAGCCACAAGCTTTGCCGGGCACCCCTCTGGGTACTCCACAGCCGGTGGAGAAAAAATGGACTCTGCCATTCCACACCAAGAAGGCGCTGCTGCCCTGCCGCCCCCAAGGGGCTCTGCGGTGCCCCATCCTCTCCCCTACTGGTGGTCAGAAAGCCACCACGTGCACGTCACCCCCAGGGTAAGTTTCACCCCAGCAGCAATGGCCTGCCAAGCCGAATCCTATCTCCCACGAGCACTTCCTGGGGCCATCTGGAGCCCGGTGCTGATAAATTCTTCCCAGTGACCACCTGATTCGTCAGGTACAGGGGGATGAGGAAAGAATTCGGCTAGAAGAGGAGTATTCTGGGCAGAGGGAACAGGGCAGGGACAGTACCTGCAACAATTTCAACATCCTCTTGCTCAGCTGCTGCTCTGGAGACCAGGCTATCCCCGCCCCACCCCCGTCCTCATCTCCAGCTCCCCTCCATCCACCCCTGCCCACACCTAAGCTTCTCTGGGGTGATCAATGCATTGCCCTGGGGACTGGCCTCTCGGAGGCTATGGGGGATACAAGCCCAGGGACACAGCCTGAGGAAGGGCAAGCGGGGCCTGGAGGAGACGCAGAGGCAGAGGGCCACTCCAGGCATCCTCCCTGACCTGGCCTCTCACCAGACATTTCCAGCTCCCTCTGTCAAAGGCTCCATAGGGGAAAAGGCCGAGTCAGCACTCTGGCCACAGCTCTCCCAGGGCCTGGCTTTACAATGTGCTCTGGGGCTCTTGGAATAGCCATGCTCCTCCACCCCTCCCACCCAGCCTGCCTTCACAGAGGAGTGAGATGCAGGGAGGCAGGGGAACAGCCTGGGTGCCTGGACCTGCAGTGGATAGGGAGGTACTTCCTGGTTTGTGTTTGCCTGACATTCAGTTCCGGGTGGGTCTGGAATTCAGCAGAGGGTCTCTGCCCGGTGTGAATATGCATCACCCGGCCCCCACCTCTCCCATGGGCACAATCGGGCACAATCAGGGCAGATGCGTGTCTTGGTCGCCTACATGACGCCATCAGTGGGGCAGGCCAACCCAGCAAGCACTGGCTGTGGCTGGAGGCCCCAGATCCTCCATGGCGCTGTCTGGACTTGGCACAAAACTGCACACGCTGCACTAACTGTCCCCTTTCACTCAGCCCCCTCCCCAAATGAAACATAAAGCAAGACCAAGCTTTACAGGCCCAGCAATGGGGCTGTAATAACCACACTCCCTGGCAGCTCCAGCTCTGACTCCTGCGAGCCCCCCAGGAAGCAGATCTTTCCCTTTCCCTCTGGAATTCCTGGTGAGAGGTCTGTCTGTCCCCACACTTCACTGTCATCCTTTGAAAGACCAGCAGAAAGAATGCACAGCTTCTGGTTTTTGTTTTCTGTCGGGTGGGTTTTTGCATCTTTAGCAGCTTTCTTGCCGCCCAAGATCTGTCCCTTCTGGAGGGGTGCCAGCTTGGCCAGAGCCGCCCACACAACACTACACCACACACACACGCACACCGTGCCCAGCCTGTCGCTGCATCCTCCTGATGGCACAAAACTGCCCCACAGAGCTGCGTTCAACTGGTGCGGATGCCGCATGCCACAGGCTGTCCTTGAAGACAGTGTGGAAAAGAAAATACAAACATCCCCGAGGTGCCGGTAAAGGCAAACAAGCCCTTACGAATAATTCAAAAACAACAGTAATGCATCGGTCCTGGAGCAAAGCAAGGAGCCCGGCCTGGAGCCTCCTCTGGTTTCGTCGGACGCGCCCTGCCTGTCCCCGGGCCCAGGGCAGGGCCGGCGCCGGGTGGTCCCAGAGGGCGGGCGCGGGGGTCCTCCCGGAGTCCGCCCTCTTCCTCCGAGGCGGCTCGAGACCCCCGGGCTCCCCTCCCCCGCCGCCCGCCGCCCGCCACATCTGGTTCCACTCAGGTCCTCCCCCCACCTCCAGGCGCGCTCCTCCTCCCTTCTCCCCCGCTTTCAGAAAAGCGGAAACGATTTTTTAAAACCCAGTCACACACGCACACGCACACGCGCACACACACACACACACACACACACTTCTGGGGGAAAAAAAAAAAAAAGGAGGGAAAAGTCGGGAGAGGCCCGCTCCCCGGCGCTCCCCCCGCCCGCCCCCGAAGTTGGCCAAGCTGGCAGCGCCTTACCCGAGAGGGCAGCGGCGGCGGCCCCGGGGCGGCCGAGGTGCAGACCCCCGAGGAGCAGGGCGCAGCGCAGCAGGTGACGAGGCCAGGGCGCGGGGGCCGGCCGGCCGGGCCCCATGCCCGCGGCGTGGCGCTAGGGGACGCAGGGACCGAGGGCGCACAGGCGCGGCGCGCGGTGGCGGCCCCGGCGCTGGGCTGTGGTGACCGCCCGCGAGGGGCTCGCGTCTTCCTCCGGGTCGGGAAGAAGTGATGCCTCCCGGGGCGAGGAGGGGAGGAGGAGGGAAGGAGGCAGGCCGGGCGGAGGGAGGGCGGAGGGAGGAGCGCAGAACCCGGGAGGAGGGTTTGAGGGGCAGAGGGGAAGGGAAGCGGGCAGCGTGGGAGGGAAAGGGGAGGAGGAGCGGGCGGGCGCGGGGCCGGGGCCCGGGCCCGAGAGAGAGCGCCGAGAGGGAGAGGAAGGGGAGGCGGGAGAGAAGGATCCGCGGGGTCGAGGAGGACCCCGGCGTGCACTCTTTCTCTCGCTCTCCGCTTCCCTGTCTCCCCGCCTCGCCTTCCCTCTCTGTCCGGGCCTGGAGCCCCAGACGCTGCGTCACAACTCCCCGGCTGGCGCGGGCGGGGAAGCAACTGCAAAACTTTCAGCAAACTTCACCGCGTGGCGGGACGTGGGCTGCACCGCCCGACTGGGCGGGGCGGCGGCGCGCGGCTGACCCAGGCGGCCAGACCCCGGCCCCTGGCACCCCCTCCGTCCCGCCCCTTTCTGCCCAAGTCTCCAGCCGCCAAGCGTCCGCTACCTCCGCGCCTAGGAGGACCCCCTCCCCCGGTCTGATGGGGAAGGGGCGGAGCCCAGGGCTCGGCCACCCAGGCAAAGATTGGGGGAGGAGGAGGCACGGTCCCTGTGCCCTGTGCGGGAGGGCAAACACTTGCAAGTGTTGTTTTAGCATTTGCGTGTCCCGCGTGTCTGCGTCTCTGGCGCAAAGCGGTGTTAGTGCTTTTGCTAGATGGGGCTGTATCCAGAAACCCAGGTAAAATCCGTCCACTGGACGTCCCGGAAGACAGACATCATCACTCTCACCAGCAACCTGACTGCTGACGGGTCGCAAAGGACCAAATGGAAATTTCATAAAAGAGAAGACAAGCCACAGCTATTTCGTATTATGCAACAGGTCACTGCAGCGCAGAGCACTGAACTGAGAGGATGTTAAGAGTCCAGCCCCACCTCTGATTCCCTGAGCGACCTTGAAAAAGTTACTTGGGACGTCTGGGCTCACAGCCGGCCCGAGACATTTAGACACCCTAATGCGAAGAAGATTCACATTCTCCCACCACGAGTAATCAAATAAAAACACTATGAAACTGTAATATAAATTTTGTTTCCTGTACTGTCCACCTCACTGCTATTTTTGGAAATAACAAGATTCAATGTTTTTTCTTTTTACTACCCTTGCCTTGGGTAAATCTTTCCCCATCGCTGCAATGAGGGTATGGGGCCAAATATGCTCACTAGCTCTTTCCATCCCTGCTGGGCTGAGATTCTTCGCAAATATCGACCTAGAGGCTGCAGCACCCCAAAGTGAGCGCCCACTAAAATCCCCTAGAGTCCCCTGGGAAGATTCCTACTCTCCACACTTTGGCCCTAAAAAATGGTTAGCAGTCAGGCCAGCAAAGCCCTTGGCACTCCACAGCTAGCTTGGGCAGGTCTGACAGACCTAAGTCCCTTCTGGTGACTGCCTTCACTGCCCTTTAGCACACATCTTGATGTGGCATGTCCTGGGATCCCAGCGCTCTGCGGGTTATTGACCACGCTGGGGCTGCCTCCAAGATCATCCTCTTGGTGCCCCCTTTCTCACATTATTTACAAGGGGGTTCAGGATTTGCCAGCTTCAGCTTCAGCTAAGCTGCCCTTTCTTCCTGTCTGAGCAGCTAAAACACAGGAAGCGTCTTCTCTAAGTCATCTGACAGGCTTCTACCTGCTTGCTTATCTCTGGATGTGCTGGCCACAGTTCTCACCAAGGAGTCCCCTTGCCGCTGGAAGGGAACTCGGGCAGGGCTCCCAAGGAGCCCTCCAAATTCTGGAACAGGGTTGGATCTCTCTTCCCCACCAGCCCAAGCAGGTTTGGGCATTCCTCCCACCAGGAGGGCGAAAGCTGACTACCTGACATCACCAGTGAATCATGTGGGTCCAGAAAGTCCACCACTGGCCAGCACGGTGCCCTGAGCGCCCAGTACCCAAGAGATGCTCTCATTTCTTCGTTCACCATTCAACAAGCACTGGTGGCTAGCCCTGGGCTAGCTGCTGGGGAACAACGACGAGCAGAGTCGCAGTCCTAGAAGAGTCTTGTTTAGTGGGGAAAATGACACAATTTTTGCCATATTCCAGGCAGAGAAGGCTGCCACGAAAGGGCTGAGGAGCACGGAAGTATGTTGCGCTACTAGGAGGGGCAGATGTTTGTTCAAGTCTCTGAGGCCCTGTTCTAGTCTCTGCCGAGGGTGAGGCTTCCTACTCCAGCGTGCCAGGGTTACGCATTGTATTCTGCTGATCGTCTGGGCCCACATCCGTGGCCACCATCTGTCTTAGATCTTCAGCTTGCAGGGCAGAGAGCCAGCGACGTCTGGGCGATTCTCCCTGTGGAGAGTCCAGCCCAGTCCCCCACCGCTTAAAGATCTTGTGCAGGATCAGTTGTCAGTGGAAGGTGGTCACAGTCTGCAGGAGTGTTGGGTGTTGTGAGGAGGTTGGGGCTTTCAGAGGGACCCCCTCATCAGCACCCAGAACCTCATCTACTTCCAAAGAAGGGTCAGTGTCCTCTGTGCCTACTGCCTCCTCACCGTTCCTGTTAAAGCTCAAACAGCCATTTGTTGAGGGCCTACTGTGTCCCAGGCATCAGGCAGGGTGCTGGGGACTTAGCCAGTCCAGGAGATTTTTGCCAAGTTGATATTCACTATAATGGAATCGATACTGAGAAATGGCTCTCCCTCAGCAGCAAAGGCACTGTGGGTCTGCTGATCTCATCAGAACCAGTTTAGAGGAAGGAGCACAGACTCTGGAGTCAGAGAGACCTGAGTTAGAATCCTGACCTTCCCAGTTACTTGCTTTGTGACATGCAGTGAGTTACTGAAGCTCTCATTGAGGTCACAATTCATATTTGTAAACGAGGTAGCAATTCCTATCTTGTCCTGAGAATGAATTATTTGTGCAAAGGGAGGGCATGGCCCCTAGATAAAGACATTCAGGAAACGTCAGTACCCTCCCTGCTTCCCATCTTCCTCTGCTGTTTGGACATCAGGGTTATCTCCCTTACTCCCTACCCTGCACCCTGCCTACCTTTCGACCCCACCCCACCGGCCACGAGAGCTGCACAGGTCAGTTTGATCAGGATTGCAACACGATGTTTTCCTTTGCCTGAGAGAACAAGACAACCTCCCCACCTGCTCTGAACATCTATCTCCATGTTTAACTGTACGTAAAAATGGTGTTCTGAAGTGTAAACTAAACCGGGTAGAAGCAGCTCTCTGCCCGCTTCTGCTGGCCAATAAACACATGTCCAGAAGTAGTGGGACGAGGCCAGGCCTGGGGGTCGGACTTGAGCTGGAATTCCAGTTCAGCCACCCACTATCCAGGTGCCCTCCAAGGCAAGTCACTTCCCTTCTGAGTCTCAGGAGCCCTTTGACATACAAGTTATGGGATCATTACTCACTGTGCTTAGGGTTCCTCTTGTATTCGTCTCTTCTTCCCTGGTTATGGACCTCAGCAGCCTCTCCGGCCAGAGGGTGCCCAGGGGAGCAGAGCCCATGGACACTCCTGGCAGCCAGGCCTACAACAAAAGCTTAGGAGAAAGGAACACAAGGCAGGAAGAACGCAACTGGATGGCCAAGTAGAATAGGAGAACATAAATAAAGGAAAGAGGGACTTCCCTGGTGGTCCAGTGGTTAAGAATCCACCTTCCAATGCAGGGGACGCAGGTTTGATACCTGGTCGGGGAACTAAGATCCCACATGCCACCGGGCAACTAAGCCTGCACGCCCCAACTACTGAGCCCACACGCTCTGGAGCCCACGTGCCACAACTAGAGAGAAGCCTGTGTGCTGCAACTAAGACCCGACGCAGCCAAATAAATATTTTTTAAAAAGAGTTTGATCAACTAAAGGCTCTGGCTAATTAGGTGACAAAATCTGATGAAAGAAAGAAAAAGAAAGGGAAGAGAAGAGAAAAGAAAAGAGAAAAGAAAAGAAAGACAAGGTCAGTCCTTACCTGAGGCAACTAGGCTAAGGGGGTATGAGCCCCAAGGAGCATCTAAAACTTTCCCCGCCCTGCACCTTTCCAAGCCAGGGGAAAATCTGGCCAAGCCTGGGGCTGGTCTGGGCAGATCCCAACCCTTCCGCCTTCTCCCTGGGCTCCTGCACCTCAAACCCTTGGCTCTCCACTCAGGCAATCTGCCCTTTGAGTCCCCCCTTGTCCGCAGCACTGAGGACCAGAGACGGAAGGAAGAAGGCAGGCTTGGGGTTCAGACACACCCAAGTTTCAAGGTTTGGCTCCACCTCATCCAGCTGCATGATCTTGGGACAGTTAACCTAAAAGAACTATTATTTCTCCCAGGACTTCCCTGGTGGCACAGTGGTTAAGAACCTGCCTGCCAATGCAGGGGACACAGGTTCGAGCCCTGGTCCGGGAAGATCCCACATGCTGCAGAGTGACTAAGCCCACGCGCCACAACTACTGAGCCCGCATGCCACAACTACTGAAGCCCGCGCGCCTACAGCCTGTGCTCTGCAGCAAGAGAAACTACCACGATGAGAAGCCTGCGCACCGCAACGAAGAGTAGCCCCCGCTCACCACAGTTACAGAAGGCCCGCGTGCAGCAACGAAGACCCAACACAGCCAAAAATAAATTTAAAAAAGAAAAAAAAATTTTCTCCAACATCCACATAACTGGGAAAGTTTATGGCTGTCTGTCTTCTCCTGGTCTACCCCATCATGGCCACAAATATAACCTAAAAACAAGTCTGCCCACTCTCCCTAGGTTCTTTCCTTTACTCCCTCTTATTGGAGGACACTGAGAAGGGCCCTCCACTCCCAAAAGGGCCGCTGAGTTTGTATCCTCTCACTTCGAGCCCGAGGCCTGGATTAGAAAACTTCCTTTGAAGGGACTCCAAACCCCAGCTTTTTCTTCCCCAGGAAACAGGAGATAATCACCTCATGACCCCTTCCAGGAAGCAGGGCATGCAGACTTCCTCCCCATCATCTAATCTGGATGTGCCTCCCAGTTGGAGGAGTCACCACAGTGATGCCCACAGCTAACAGCAGGGCCCCAGAGCAAGCTCAGAGCAGGGGGCTTACAAATCCAATGCCTCCAGGATCCTCACTGGCTCCTGTGTCTCCTCAGGAGGCTTCAGCAGGTCAGAAACAAGCTGGCCAATGGAGGCTGAGAGAGGGGTAGAGGTTGGCCTGAGGCACCGCCACAAACGGGAGGGGGCGACAGAGCTGAGCTGAAGGATGCAGTTCCCAAAACCTTCCTTCTACTGCCCTGCCCAGCTGGTGCCAGAGCAGGCAGAGAGGGATGTCGCATCACCCTGTCTGCTCTACGGGGCGCTCTCCCAACCTGGAGGTGCAGGGCCTCTTAGCCTGTCTCCTTGCACTGAGGACAGGGCAAGCCAGGAGTCGAGGCCTGCTCTGCTCCACAGCTCTGGCTGGGCCAGCAGCTTCTGCATCCCTCTCTTCAAGAGGTCACCTGAGGCTTCAGGAGGGAGCTCCTGACTCCCAATTCCCAACTCAGGAAGGACAGGCAGGATGAGGTTTTCTCCAGTCTCCGAACTTGACCCTCCGAATGCAGGGCTGGGCCCAGTTCCTCCCTGATCCTGACCAAAGGCAGAGCCTCCCCTGGCGGAACAGAGCCCCGCATGCAGGTGGCTGCACCCAGCTGGCCCGGCACCCACACTCCAGCTGCAAGAGACCGGCCAGACCCTTCCACAGCCCCCAGCGAAGCAGCAGCAAGCACAGACTGGGGCACCAGTGGCTGGTGACCAGCATTTTTAAGATGAAGTCAAACGGTATCAGTGCATTGCACATGAGCCAAGCTCTAGTCTGGGAAATGTGCGTTGGGTTGAGGTGTTAAGGGTTTCTTTTTGTGGCTTGCCATCAAAGAAATTTGACAAATACTGCTGTTGAAGACCTGGAACCAGCTACACAGTCTCCCTGGCTGTCCCTGCCCAGCTCCGATCTGCTCACTCCCTGACCAAAGACCTGCATCCAACACACTGCCCCGACCTCCTCCTCGGTCTCTCATCGGTCTCTCACCCCCACCTGTCCAGCCCAACTTCCCCTTCCAGGAACTGTGCTTCAGCAGGCCGACGACCCGATGTTCCTTTAGCCATGCCCTGGGCTCACACACACACACACGACAAGGCAGAGAAGTAAGGGAGAGTTGTTCAAGGTGCTGTGAGAGCCCAGAGAAAGGAAGGCTGCAGGGGACGCTTGAGCTGAGTTTTCAAAGATGCTCAGATGACCAAGTCCTGGAGGCATGAGAGTGCAGGGAGAGATCTAGGCATGACAGACACTTCATGGCAAGAGCACAGAATGGGTGAAGGACCCTTTGCTGCGAACACTGCCCTTCCTCACTCTCTTTCATTGTGCCCATTCTTCAAAGCCCAGTTCAACGCCATCTCCCGAATCCCCAGGCACCTCATCTCACTCTTACGGAATTCATCAGCTCCAAGCTTACATTTATTACATGCAGCTACTATATGATAACGCAGGAGCCAAGTCTGATGTACCTTTTTACATCCCACACAGCCTAGCCCAACATATTAGAAACAGAAAGCTCTCAAGAGAAGTGTTTTGAGTGGATGCATGAAGTTTAGAGCTGTGACAACTGTAGCTCAGAGTGTGTGAGTGCCTGGCCCAGGGTCGCAGAGCATGCAGTCTTCACTAGGAGCTCCCCTGTTGTCTTGTTTTATCAGATACCAAAACCAGGTCCAGTTTTGTCTGGTTCACGTGGGCTGAGGAGCAGTGTTAGCATTAAGGTTGTGGGGAGGGTTCTGGGTGTCTGTAGATGCGAAGAAGCAATGGCTCCTGAAATTAATTTGTAGGGAAAGACCTTCCTTTTCATGCACGCCCTTTTCTTAGGGCACAGGGCTGAGTCTGACTCTAGGACAGTCTTCCTTCTAGAAACAGGCCAGGGCCCACCTGCACTGGAGGGCCCTCTGTGTCTTGCAGACACCTCTCCAAGGGCCCCTGTGACGCAGAGGAGGCATCTAGCAACACCCTCTCCTTTTTACTTTTTCAGTTGCTGAAAACATCTTTACATCTCTCACCCCCTTCAAGACTTACAGTGACCGTGAGCAGTCAAGGCAAAGGGTCTGATTCCCACTTGTCAGTTAGGACACAGGGACAGGGAGTTACAGAATTTTTCACTGCCTCATCTACAAAGCAAGATGACACGATAAGAGGGCTTAGGGAACCTGAGGCAGGGATGTTCTGGGAAACCATGGCCCCTTCTTCCCACCTAACTTCACTTCTAGCTCAGGACAGCAGAGGCAGGGCTGCTGCCCAAGCCAGCTGGGTCTCCAAGTAGATTTCTAAGGGCTAGCCCTGAGGGAGGGGTTACTCAGTGAAGGGAGCCCTGGGGCAGTGGAACCCAAGATTAGAGAAAGATATGCTTCCGGCTGGGCGCCAAGGTGCAGCCTTCAGCTCCAATGCTCTCTGCCCCAAGATGGCACTCAGAGAATCCACCTCACAAAATGTTCAAGCCTGCAGTCCCTCCCCTTTGATCCTGCTCTACCTACCTACTACCAGTCGCCAAATCAATCTGGGCTTTGGTTTCCTCATATATAACATCAGCGAGATGCTTCTATGAAGCAACACAGCTGAGGAACTTCTCTGCAAAGTAGCAGTGCGAAAGCCCCTTCTGTTTGCTGATACCTCCTTCTGCAGCTCCTCCCCCAAGCTGCCTTGGGGGTGCAAAGGCTGGGACAGCACAGGAGGCCACCACAGTGGCAGGCTGTGCCTGGAGGCCAAGGAGGTTGAGGTTACCACAGTTCTCTGGCCAGGCACTTACCGCCACACCCAGGCCTGACCGGTGGCCTGCCGCTCTCTGACCCCTGCACACCACGTGGTCTCTTGCCCAGCACCACACACGCCCCCTCCGCCGGCCAGCCTGTCTCAGGCCCTGCGAGCTTCCCCGGCACAATAGAGCTCTTTATTCCTTGCCCCTACCATGTCCCAGACCTGCTCCCGGGCCTGCCTGTTTTCCTAGCCTCTGGCAGGTTCCCCCAACCCACCCACAGAGCTTGGCATCGGCCAGAGTCCCACCTCCTCTCCCCACGATCTCTCTGCAACTCTCTCCTCCCCAGAGCCCTTCCAAGGAGCTGCAGATCAGCCCCAGGATCTCCTCGGCCCGGATCCAGATTACCAGGCTGGATTCATAAGCAGACCCAGGTCTCAATCCTCCTGCAGCCCTGGACCCCTCAGATAAAAGAAAAATGTGATAAATTAATTCACAAGAAGGAACTGATGAGTTGTTACATATATCTTAAGAGAAGGCCAAAGGTAAGAAGCTTTGCCTGAAGGAGTGAATGATTCTTGAGTATACTGTTAGGTACCAAGGCACCAGTATAAGCGTATAAAAGGGCATATAAATGACATCTGGTCCTAGGACAGCCCAGAGCTTAAAGCAGATTTTTATCCCCAACACAAAAAATAAAACAAAGCCACCTCTGTCTTCCAGCTGGGTGAGTTTAGACAAGTCCTGAGAGCCACCCTCCAGCTGCCCCCTTGCTGGGGTGGATGATAAGGTCAGTAGGGCTTGTGACCTTCAGTGCTTATGCCATCTGGGAGACAGATAATGGGAGGGGGGCAGCTGAGAACATACATTCTTAACAGGTTCCCAGGTGATGCTGATGCTGCTGGACTCGTGGCCACACTGGCCTATAAAACGCCTCCTCCCACACTCAGCCAGAAGCAGTCTTGGATGCAGGGTAAGAGGAGGCTGCTGACCTTGTAGAATAGAGGTTGATATTGAATCTCAAGCAAGAGAGGAAGGCTGCTGAAGGGTCTACATCGTTGCTCCAGACAAAATCTCCTGACAACCTGGACAGTAGAAAGGCTCTGAACCTCAACCAGCAAACCTGGGAGTCTCACTAAATCCTGTGATCTCTGTCAAACCACACTTTCTGATTTCCCTCTTATGTGCCAGGTACTTCAAACACCTTATTTCTACTCCTCACTATAACCATGCCAAGAGATATTCCTGAAGCTTGCAGAAGGGGGATTTGAACCAGACCTAATTCTAAAGCCCAGGCTCTTAACCTCTAGGTGATTCTGCCTTAAGAAACTAAAACAGAACAGCTAGTTTGTGCACCATGTCTCTCTCCCACTTAACCCCACGTGGATTTTAATTACAGACGAAGAGGGCTTGAGTGATTGGAATGATGAGTAATGCAGAGAAGGAAAAGATTCTCAGAAAGCAAAAGATTGCCAAAGGTGGGTCGAGTTAGTTGTAAACTTCGCCTTCTTAGGAGCAAGGAGCTGGACCCAAAGCTTGCTTCTAGCTCTAGGATTCAAGGAGATAACTATGTTTAAGGACAGTTATTTTCTAAATTAAGAAACACAAGAGCTCCTTGACTGCTAATCTTCTCAGCTGGAGGAAACCCTGTCTTTCCTGGACTAGAAAGCAGGCAAGAAACAAACCCTCTAAAAAAGGACAGCAGATGTGTCCAGGTCAGCCGCAGGGTGGGGTGCGTACGGCTCTGACTGGCGATTCTCTATTTAAAGCTGCCCATGTCACGATGGAAGATTCAGAGCCCAAGTCCTTCTCCTCGACCCCTGTATTCCATCCCTTCCTGGGGCCCAGTGCCTTTACCCCTGAATGGTGAGCTCATGGTCATGGCTGGGCCTTCCCCATTCTGTTCATTGCTGTATTCCCACCCACAAGCCTAGCTGTTGGCACATCAGGGGTATAAAACATGTTGCATGAATCCCACACTCCCATCATGCATGCAACGTCCACTGGGACTCTGCCAGCTGCCAGGATTCCTCTAGCTATACTCTAGGTGGTAAGGGCCCCGTGTGAAGCTGGAGACTAGAGTAAAATCAAGAGGCTGGGAAATCACTTCTTAAAACTTATTTTAATATTTTCCCCACCCCCCAAATTGGGAAAAGCCAACAGTCTGGCTGGATTTAATTACAAATTAGTACACATTTTTCTGTCATTGTTTAAAGTAAATCAACATTGTGGCAATGAGGGATTATCCTTGGAAAAAGTGAAACCCATATTAACAAAATATGTCATGGAAGAACTCCACTTAGTGATTTCACTGGTTACTTACAACTCTAGAAAAGGTCAACATTCTGCATGTTCCCTGGGGCTTATCCATGCAGTGGAAAGAGGCCTTGGCCAGACTCAACCAAGCCCAATCAGCTCCAAACAAGCCCTAGACCCAATAAAAGCAAGAAGAGAGGGCATCCCTTCTTCAAAATGAGGGTAGAAAAGGTAGATCACCAAATAAAGTCCTACAGCTTCACTCATAAGAACTTGGGGGAAAGGAGGCAGGAAGTTAGAGGGAAGTCTTAAAGATGCAGCATTCCTTCATCCTTAAAAGAAAGTTAAAAATTAAACACTTCATTGAATGAGATGGGATCACTGAATGAGAGGGAAGAATAGAGGAACAGAACTTAATTATCTTGAGTAAGTTTAAACATGGTCTCAACTTCATCCATCTTTTCACATATACAGACACCATCCTTTCAGTGTTGTGCTCAACCTTTGAGACCCCATGGGTATTCTGATTAGCAGCTTGAAAGTAATGGTTTTAAAAAAAGGTACGATACACACATGTGTATAAATACATGTATTGCAATAAAATCGCTTTGGAAAGCTAGGGGCAACAAGGACTCTGGAGCTGACTTCCTTCCCTTCAGAGTTCCACAGGACAATACATCCGTGAACCTCTCTCCAATATGGAACACTCCAACGTCCCTTAAGATCTCCTGACACTGGGGAGAGTGGGGCAGGTCCACAAAACAAACAAAGGTCCTAGAAAATGTGTCACTACTGGCATTTTTCACATGTAAAAGAAATACTAGTCATGAGTCATTTGAGAGCTCTCTACCCTTCCTGACTGCCCTCCCCCCTGCCTAGGGAACTCAGATGCCTGAATGCTGCATCTTTAAATATTTCTGGCTGAGCCCTTTTGCCACATATGTCAGTAACATTCCAAGCTGGCTACCACATGTTCAGACTCTGGCCTCCTTCCCCCTGTACTGTCGAGTGCTCTGCTGTTTCAAGGGCACAGTGGGGCCATGCAGCTCCCATTTCAGCTCCATCTTCAGTTGATCATACATCTCAGAAACAACCAAATTTTTAAAAAATTAGTTCCAAGAGAATGTTCATATTTGAAATACCTATTTCCTTTGAGATTATTTTTTAACTTCACTCAATGAATCTATTAAAGTGAGTTAGACAAAGTGTGTGTGTGCACACGCACACACAGACACACACACCAGCACACACCCACAAAATTTAGGGGTTTGGAGGTTGTTTCCTGCCAAAAGATCTAACAGAGGAAAGCTTATGTGCTGATCAAGTTTTAATATCACGGTTAACAAGAAATGTACACCATTTAGCAAGCACACACGAGACTGTGGGTGGGACTCCTGATCCCTGGAGCATCGGGCTCCCTAGCCCATTTTCTGCCTACCTTTGGAACAGTTTCAATAGTTACTACATTCAGAGAATCCAAGAGGACTGCATGGACAGATGAACCTTTATTTAAAAAAATAGCACTTCAAATAAATTAAAAGGGACAACCGTCAAGTGTTCAAATTGTGAAGAAATAGCTGAAAACCTAGAGAGACTCCAAGCTGCAGAGTTCTAGCCTCATTCTTTGTCCAATGGCAAAACCCCACACATCTCAGTACTCCCACTCAATTTTTTCCCTACTGAGATGAGGGAAGCAATTGCAAACAGGAGACCAGACGGAGGAGAAAGCTGCATCTGGCTGGAATGAACATTGCCACGTACTTGCTAATACGGGTTTCACTTTATGACCAAATGTATTCTTTCAAAAATAAAAAAGGGGGGAGGGAAGCTGCATGTTTTTAAAAACTGAAGTTATTTAGGGATAAAACACTAACTCTAGTGCCTTTAACAGGCAAGAGCAACTTTTTTTCCTCCGAAGTCAAACACCATCCCCAGCCGAGCCTTTGTGCTACAAGCTTTTCAGGAGATGTTACCTAAACTTTATTAAAAGAAAAGAACAAGTTTAAATATAGACACTGGACTAGCCCAGTCTTGTATTTTCAAGTCCACATTCTTCATCTGAAGCACTGCATCAGGGACCCCCCCCTGAGTCTGCATGTTTTCAAGTTCACAGTACATGGAACCAGTTTTTCTTTTTAATTTTTTCCTCACTCAGAGCAGCCACACGCAGTGGCCGTTGACGCCGGAACCTTGGGCGGGGCCTTTTCCTACGAAGCCTGGCCAGAGTTGCCCAAGGTTTCTCCTCAATGAGAATCGATGCTGTCATGCTCTATGGATGGGAAAAAAAGCAAGAAAATAAAAGCACCTGGTACAGGTTTCATGAGATCCATTTGGATTCGCTATGTTCCAAACCCGCTGCTGAATGCCATTAGTCCACTTTGTGTGTGTTGAACAGTTTGTGGCTAGGAGTGGGTCTCAATTCGAAGAACTGTTATTGGACGCCCCAGAGGTTGATGCAATAGCAGCTCCAGCAGGGCTACTTGTGGAGACCGACTTTCGGATGTGAGGAAGCAAGTAGGGGTCACAGGCCAACTGCTGGACGTCGATGCGGTCCTCCTTTCGGTAGGCCAAGCATCGTCGAATAAACGCCTGAAAGGAAAGTTTCTTGAAGAAGCCTGAAGCAGATGATCCTGGCACCCCAAGAGGGAACCCAGGAGGTTCTGTAGCAGCTGCCAGGGCCCAGAACAAACGTCTCCTAAAGAGAAGGGGCTTTAGGGCCTTGCCTGGAAACCACTAGGCAGACCCAGGAGAGACGTGCCAGACGCAGCATCTCTCTGTGGCCGCTGGTTCCTTCCCCAGCGAAGGTGCCTGAGCCATTCCCGAGGGGGCACAGGGCACGACCTCTAAAGATCTCTCTCCCCAAAGCACAAAGACCAGCGCAAAACTCCCCCTCTCTGCCTCGGCTGATGTGCACGGGCACAGTACAACTTCATAGTTCTGCATCTACAAACCACGGTCTCGTGTGAACTTCCTGAGGAAGTGGAAACTGTAGTTACAAACTATCACCACGTGCAGGGTGAGGAGACCAATACTGACTAACACTGCGGTGTGCCACAGATGGGTAAATGCTTTCTCGGTGTATCTTATTTTTCCCTGAAAGATCAGCAGGCAAATGATCAGGCACTACTACATCTAAGTAGTAAAGGAAAACCTGAACAGGACTTGTCTCCTCAAGAGTACTGCAGACATAAAAACTTACTGATTCGGAATCCTAATTCACTACCAACATGGAGGTTTCCTTTGTGCTAGGTACGAAGAGCTATGTAGCCTCAGTTTCTACAATTTTAAACACAAAGGCCCTTACGTAGATTATCTGTCTTCTCCTATTTCTTAACCAGACAGTTCTATTTAATCACAGCCTTATAACATAATTCTTTTAAATTGAATCAATTTAAAAAAATCTAAAATATTATCATCCAAAGTCCATCCTTTACATTCGGGTGGTAATGATGCCTGGATGTAGGTCCATTGATCGTAGCAGATGTACCACTCTGGTGCAGGATGCTGACAGGGGGAAGGCTGTGCATCCGCGGATGGGGTGGCTGCGTCAGCAGGGAGTATATGGCAATGCTTTATGTTCCACTCAGTTTTGCTGTGAATCTAAAACTGCTCTGAAAAGTAAAGTCTATTTTAATATATCTAAAACATAAAATGAACTACTGATTTTCTATTTTTTTCATGTTTAATTAATAAAATTCCTGGTTTTTCAAAAGCAAAGACACCTACACATAGTTGCTTTATTAAAGCATTTGGAAAATAACAAATTAACAGAAATGAACATAAGGATCCTTGGCCTTTAAAAATTAAGCTTTCTGGGCTTCCCTGGTGGCGCAGTGGTTGAGAGTCCGCCTGCCAATGCAGGGGACACGGGTTCGTGCCCTGGTCCGGGAAGATCCCACATGCCGCAGAGCGGCTGGGCCTGTGAGCCATGGCCGCTGAGCCTGCGTGTCTAGAGCCTGTGCTCCGCAACGGGAGAGGCCACAACAGTGAGAGGCCTGCGTACCGCAAAAAAAAAAAAAAAAAAAAAAAAAAATTAAGCTTTCTTAGTGAGATACCTGGAGCTGGAAGGTTTTCTTGGGATGGACACCAATCAAATAAACTCCTTTTGCCTTGAACTTTCCCTCTACACAGCTTCCAGGGCAGGCTTTTGAAACAGTAATCAGATCACAAAGTTGCCCTGATTAAAACCTTCAACTGCCTTCCATCAGTTTACAATCTATCCTGCTGCCTCTCCTACTACTCTCCCCTCTGCTCAGCCTGCTCTGTGGACCTGCTAAGCTCACACTCACATCTGAGCTTTATTCACTTCTCTCTGCTCAGAATATTCTTCTCCCAAATCTATACATGGCTCCCACCTTCACATCAGTCAAGACTGTTCAAAAAAGTCACTTCATCACTGAGGCCTTCCCCGACCATGGGTTCCCCCCTCTCTACTCCCTTACTCCAATTTGCTTTCTTCAAAACATTTATCACCACCTGAAACGTATTCATTTTTAGTTATTGTTCGTCTCACCTAGTAAAATGTAAACTCCGTAAGTATAGGGACCTTGTCTGTGCAGTTCACTGCCACACAGTCACAGCTCCTTCCACTACCTAGAACAGTGTCTAGTACTTAATAGGCACCCAATAAATGTTTGTTGTGGGAAGAGAGGGGAAGAAGAAGGTAGGGGTTGGACAAATTACCCAGAGAAATAATAGAGAAAGCAAAGCAGACATTTCTGCTGGCCAATGGATCAAAACTTACCTTTGCTTCGGGTGTTACTACTGGCTTTGGCGGGAACTGCACTTCAGTAGCTTTGAGGATAGTATTTTCTTGTAGAATGTCTTGCTGGGACTGGTTATGGCCAAAAGGCTATCATATAAAAACAAAACAAACAAAGGTATGCCTCTGGTTAAAATTAGAGAGAACACAGACTTCCCAGGTGGCACAGTGGTTAGGAATCTGCCTGCCAATGCAGGGGACACGGGTTTGAGCCCTGGTCCGGGAAGATCCCACAGGCCGCGGAGCAACTAAGCCTGTGCGCCACAACTACTGAGCCTGCGCTCTAGAGCCCGCAAGCCACAACTACTGAGCCCACGTGCCACAACTACTGAAGCCTGCACGCCTAGAGCTTGTGCTCCGCAACAAGAGAAGCCACCGCAATGAAAAGCTCACACACCACAACCAAGAGTAGCCCCCGCTCACCACAACTAGAGAAAAGCCCACATGCAGCAACGAAGACCTGACGCAACCTTAAATTAATTAATTAATTGAGAGAGAGAACACAATTCAAAACCAAAGAGAAAGGAAAGGAGAAGACACATCTCAACAAGAACTGCTAGAATGAACTTTGGAGATGATCTCCTCTAATTCTCTCATTTTATAGACAATGGATGGAAAGGCTCAGAGCTTAAGTAACTTGCTCAAATTCCAACATCTAGGTTAAGGCAGAGCTGGGACCAGAAGCAGCATCTGCTATATCACAACACCTCTGCTAAGCTTTGCTTACAGCAAAGATAAAGAAGATTCAGAGCAAGAACCAGCAACCTCTTTTGCCCTGAGTGATACCTGTGGGCTTAAGTAATATATATGTGTGCCGCTGACAGACCCGAGACACAGATGAAGAAATGGAAAGGAAGTGAAAGAGGAGAGGGGTACCAACAAAGTGGGGAAAAAACAGAGTCGGGGCTACTCAGTGAGTGGCTTCATCTGTGCCACAAATTGCTATCTTCTAATAAACTCCTAAAAAAATAAGTTCACACCTAGTGTCATCTCTACAGTGTTTCTACTGAGATCACGATTCTTTCTAGATAACCTCTACTACTATTATCAGCAGCACTTCCACAATATCAGAGTATAAATGATAATTAAACCCTATTAGTTCTGAATAGTTTCCCCACATTAGATAGGTACAATAAAGAAACAAACCCAAGGAGAAGTTAAAGAGGAAGCTGAGATCTGAATTAAGAATTTGGTCTGGAGATTGTAATCAAAATATTAGGAGTCTAAGGGAGTTGTAGAACTCCCAAATGGCTTAAACCCACAGCCCAGTGGGGAACGCTAAAACACACAAACACCCCGGTAGCAGAAATAAGAATATAAACATACAACTGGATCCCAATATATACATTTATACAAGATATTATGCTCATAAGGAAAACACAAATGTGACAATTCATTAGATGTAGTTTACCATCTACATTTTTACTTACGCAAATAATATATCACCTTTACCAGAAGTAACAGACAATGAGTACTTTCTGATGTCACCTACCCGGTACAGAAATACAAAGCATGCTTTTATTAATAATAGCTCTAACTAATGGGGTGGTTGGCAATAAGAAGCCTTGCAGATTTTTCAAGTTTCAATTCTTGGGACCCTTAAGAATGGCTCTTGGGAAGACTGTATACTTTAGTAACTATTTTTCCCTGTACATATTATCAGAATCAAAACATAGACTGGATCTGAGAACAGCAAAAAATGCATGTCTTCAACAGCTCCGCAGAATTCATTAGGTGCCCTGGGCCTGAAAATTTCTGCTTATGCATAAAGCTTTTATAATTAAAGTCTGTATTTTCTTCCAACCACAACTTTCAGGATTCCATTCTGTATAACCCAATGTTTAACTCCAAGAGAATAATCCACACAATGCCACCGTGTACATGCACCACCTAAGACAGAAGCCACCACATCCAACTGTCTTCATTACCTTCCTTCCATAAAGACACTGGTAGAAGATCACACCCACTGACCAGACGTCGACTTTATTTGAGATCTTTGGTGGTTCTTTCCCAACCACAAAACACTCTGGTGGTAAATACCTGGGACAAAAGGGAAATAAAAATTCTTAGAAAAAAGACTGTATAAATCTAAGACATTTACAAAAAGGCAAAATAAAGACCCTGTTAGAAATAAAAATATCTGAATCTTAACAGTTGAAAAGCCAACTTAGACCCATCTGGATAAAGTAGATGAAAAGACACTCTAACTTAAGGAGGCAGCAATGTCCTATTATAAAGCCTTAAAATACATGTTTCTTACTTACGGACAGAGGTGAATATTGTCCCTAGTTCCTACTTTACCCACCCCAGCCTCCTTTCCCAGTGCTGTGCCTAATACAGGTGTCATTCAACAAGTTTTTAAAAGGAGAGGGAGCACAAAAGAAGTGCACTCCCTTTTATGACAGCTGCAGCAACAAACATTAAAATACAACTAGAAGTGGTGTGATTTCCTTTCAGGCTGGCAGAAGAAGATGTCTCCAAAATAAATTACTCCTTTAAAAGTCCAAATGAATTCAGGACCCAGTACAAATCTCTGAGGGGAGTGGCTATTCTGTCTTCTTAAGGTAGCCTCTTTTGGAAATCTAGACTAAAAATAACTACAATTATAGTCAATGGTGACATTGAAGTTCATATTATGAAAGGATATTTTACATTCCCTACTTTAAGAGTGATCAGGGGCTTATGGGAGACTAACAATAGTGCATAAAAAGCCAAACAAACTACTAGTTATTAGCCCAACTCAATCCTCATCTGAATTCGTTCCTTCCCCACCCACCCCTGGCCTCTAAAAAGACTAGCTGGACAGCCAACCACACCAAATTGTATGGTGTGGAAGGTAAGTGCCTCTTAGCATTTAGGAAACGAAATAAATATGTTTCTCCTCATTGCCTGGAGTCTTCACCATAGCACAGCTGGAAGGCAGAATTCTGAAGATAACAAATTGATTTCTGCAGATTTCATGCTGGCAAAATCAATTCTGTGAAAAACTATTATAAACCCTGCTGTGCTTCTGGTCTAAAAATCTAAATGTATAGCTGGAAGAGAATCACAAGAGTTGAGGCAGAAAATGTTCAGATGATGGGCTTTTTTTTTTTTTTTAAAGAATTTTAGTTTCAGGTTGTTCCTTTTTATTTTTAACAGTCATTTTTAAATGATTAAGACCACTGACCTAGATTATTATTTCACAATGAAAGCTTTTAGCCAAAACACACATTGAAAAGTGAAAATATAGATAGAGAACTCACAAAGGGGGGTGGGGGAGAAAGGCAAAGAAATAAAAATATAGACAAAGAATCTATAAAAAGAACAGCTCTTCCAAATGCCACTAAAACCTCCCTGAACCGTAAGTTTTCATGGTTCTTGATTCTTTGATATACATAACTTAAATATGATCTTGGATAAATAACAAATAGAACCTTGATTCTAAAATGATTTTTTTAATGTACTTATAACTCTTTGGTGGAAGCAGTAGGGAAAAAGTAAGTTCTTGTTTGTGGTGAGGAAGCACAGAGGTTGTTGGACTTCTCCAAATGCAGAGCAATAATCTGGCCAAATAGACACTGTCCCTTAACAGTACAAATCTGGCATATCACTTTCTAGGACTCAGTTTCCCCAACTATAAATGAAGAAATACACTAGTTCTTCACCCAAATAATAAGCATTCTAAGTCCTTATCAAGGACTCTGGGAGGGCGAGTAGAAGACAGTTCTAAGATACTACACTAAATTGTATTTAAAAAACAAACAAAGTTGCATACGCCATCATGATAAAATCCTCATAGAGAAAAATGATTCTCAAGGCCTAGTCTAGGGGTTCCTTATTTAAAAGTAGTATTCCATGTAGAAGAATTCTGGAACAACCAAATGCCGCAAACAATCACTTAAAATCTGTTATGTCCTCCCATTCTATCTATGTGTCTCTGGGACATAATACGAGGATGACATATTGAGGATGGTGATTATAAACACCAATATGGAGACTTTTTAAACCTTCATAGAAACCCATAATATTAATTTTCTCAGTAGCTCCCTCTCTACTTTACTCTTTATTATGAAAAAAAAATCTTCAAATATGATCTAAAGTAGAAAGAATCGTAAACATCATCCAGCTTCAATAATTGTCAAGATGCGGCAAATCTTTGCTCTTATCACCCCTCTCCACCTCCCCCAAACAGATTACTTTGAAGCAAATCCCAAACATTATATATTTTTATTTAAATTCCAACCACTGAATTTTATAGCTTAGCAAATACAGCAATAGGCAGCAATGAGATAATTAATTTAAACATGAAAAATCTTTACCTTTAAAAAAGAACAAGCTATCAAATGAAAAGCTAAAATCCAAGTTCTGGTGAATTTATATAGCAGAGGTATAGACCTGCTTCCAGAATTTCCAACAACAGATATTTTTGTATCATTTACTGACAGGAACCCACAACCACCACCAAGTGAATAAACACTGTAAATGTAGCTTCTATTTTAAACCTAGAATCTCAAAGTTTTAATTTAGGGACTGATTTTCACTATAGGTACCATCTCCACAAACAATACGGAGCAAGGGAAAGTTGAAATTTTGTGTACATGGTGTTTCTAGCAGGATATGATTGAGTCTTTCTTTAATATGATGGGAGTGGTAAGACCAGGACTGACGTCCCCCTCTTCTCTGTCTGTTTCAGATCAACAACCTCATTCCGAGAGAGTCACTAATCTCCTAAGGGCCAGGGCCCTTCAGTCTCAAACATAAGTGACTTGGCCAACTGACCCTGGGGTTTAACAGTATGTATTCCCCCTCCCTTAGTGCTACTGGAGGCTTTCCCATGTTCAGAATTACACATTGCAATGTATGGCTTTGTGTCGCCGCCGCAGACGTGAAAAGAAAGCTCTGGTAACATGCCTTTACAATCACAAAGCCAAATGCCTGAGCTGCAGGTATCTTTTATGGTTCTCACTGTCAAAAGTAATACTTGGCAGAGTAGGATAGGGCATAGAACAGGCAGGCAGAGCTAGCTGGGGTGGGGTGGCTGGGGAGTAGATGAGTGACAACAGACGGGAAGAAATGTGGCTCAAAACCTTTTAGAACGTGGCTGCCAGAAATGGACAAATTTCTTGGTAAACCATGCTTGTGTTCTCCTGTTTAGATTTCAAGGGATGCTATGGTTATTTTACGTCCTAATCTTCATCACTCCTTAGTTCTTGAGAGTCCACCATCCTCAGGCAACTCTAAAAACAAATCCCTCATCCCATTAACTCATGAAGAGAGAGACCTGCATTTGAAATTCTGAAAAGAATTTAAGGCCATTCTTTACATACGCATGAGCAACCTCATCCTCTATCTACTCAGTAGGGGCAAACCTACGGAGGAAACAAACAACTCAAACACGTGGCCCCACATAATCTCTTTCTCAATGGTTTTTCAAGAACAGAAAGAAAAATTAAGACAAATTCATGTAAATACAAAGAGTCAAACTGTTGAAAAGACAGTAAATATTTGGAGAGGAAAGTCTACTATGGTATACAGCATTTTTGCCTAAGCAGACAGGATGTAGTTTAATTAATAATTACCAACACTTCAGTATAGCACAGCCACATCTCCATCAGCCAACTTGACAAATCTCCCAGGTACCTACCAGTAAGTACCAGCACCTTGTGATGTTAGCTCCATGCCATCCACTGAATTGTAGCTATCATCATCCATGATCTTGGAAAGACCAAAATCTGTGATTTTTATCTCTCCACATGCTGTACCATTTACTAAAAGAATATTACCTAAAAAGATAAAAAACTTCATGAATAAAAAACTTACTAATTAAAATAAACCAAGGTAATAACAGGCAAGAAGAGGACAACTGAACTGAAACTCTTACATATAACAGCAAACATTTAAATCTCTGGAATAAAACGATCTGGACTCTGGATGCTAGGGGAGAGTTGTAAGTGTCTGGCGGCAAATTTCTCTTTTCCAAGAATCACCTGCTTAATGTGCCAAAACCACCACTATGAGCAGTGGAAAAAAATAATTAACTGGCCAAAGTAAAGTATCACTTCTATGGTTGGTCAAAAATAGTGGGAAAGTTACATCCGAACTTTCAGTAAGGATCTCTTAACCACCCTGTTTAGGACAGTAGTTTCGGAGGGGGGCGCGGGGGGAATCAAAGAAAACATACAAGGGAATCTAAGCTAGTACCACAGTGCCACCTACAGCTCCTGGGGCAGGAAAATGTAATGGATTCAGTGACAGAAAACCCCATCACACAATAGCCATCTTTTTAAAAAATCACTTCATTGTGATGAATTTTTTAGTCATTTGAATTATACTAGAAAATTAAAGAATAGTGAATAGTGAGATTTAACATGTAGCTATCAGAAGAGGAAAGCAAAGTTAACAACCGTGCCCACCAGGAGGTAAATGGGAATCTTCCCAACACCTAAGCTCAGCTGGTTAGAGCTGTCTACAGACAACACAGGCAGACTTCTAAGCAACAGCTCAAAATGACAACAGACAGAAGTACGAAGTCTAATTGCTCTCTACTCGACTGGCGACTATCAAAGTTAGATAGTAACCATGAGAAAAGATGGAAAATTCCACTCGGAATTTAATGAAATGGGAGGCGTATGTGTAAAATAATTTGTTAATGTGGGGGGCACTTATCAGAGAGACTTGGAGTAGAGGAACTGCTATGCAGTGTGAGTAATGGGAAAAAAACAAAACTGAGCTTGCCAGAGCAGTTCTTTCTTAATCGGACTGACATCATGAACTGCCCTGGCTTTAAGACAAGGGCATTGTTTCTCCAGAGCATTTAATACAACCCACCCTCCTAATAAACCCAGTGCTGTGTGGCCGGGACTCTCTTATTCCCACTACCCAGGCAATTTAAAGTCAGATGTTATTAGGCCTTCTTGGTCCCCGGCCAAGTCCCCTAACTTTATAAAGTTAAAAATCACTTATAAGACCAAAGAAATACTACCAATACTGTCTCCTAAAAATTAGACATACCTGGTTTGAGGTCATAGTGTATGATGGGAGGTTTTATTTCATTTAAGTACTTTAAAGCATTCACAATCTGCATGATGATGGATCGGGCCTCTTTCTCCGACATTAATTTGTGCTGTTTCAGGTAGAAGTCCAGATCATTTCCCTCACAGTATTCCAATACTGTACAAAACCTAAACATAAATAAACCAACATTTGACCGTGGGGTAAGAGCAAGCAGATTAAGTCTAAACCAGCCCAACTGAAAACGTCAGGTCATTAGCTTCTCACTTCTTTCTTCTTTGCTCCTTAAAATATTCTTCTATTCTTTATTCAGTATTAGCTAACTGAGTGGTTTACTGGAAGAAAACTGCTTACTCTTTTGGTGAAGAGCGTCTGCACCCTTCCTGCTGGAACCTGCTGTGCTGAAGTTCACCCAGGGCATACCTCTCCTTGAATCAAGACTATAACAATACTGACAGGAACCGTAATGTATTTAAGCTAGATACCTCTTTTACTATCTACACAATGCTCCATTTCTAAACAAGCACCTTATGATCAAATACACAATTGTCACTGCAAACATTTTATATGACCTCAAGTGCTGACAGTGAGGAAGAATCTAGGGTTTGCCTAGGTCCCAAGGGCTGGCTGCATACTACCTCTCCTGCCAGATTGACACATACTATGATTTCTCTTTGCTAAACACACAAGGTATAAAAGAGCTTTTTGAAGTACAGTATTGATGGTTCTAACAAATGTATTATTACACAGTATGAGTTTTTTTCTTTCACTTGTATCAGTATAGCATACAGACCCCAATTTTTTTTAACATCTTTATTGGAGTATAATTGCTTTACAATGGTGCGTTAGTTTCTGCTTTATAACAAAGTGAATCAGCTGTACATATACATATATCCCCAAATCTCCTCCCTCTTGCATCTCCCTCCCACCCTCCCTCCCTATCCCACCCCTCTCGGTGGTCACAAAGCACCGAGCTGATCTCCCTGTGCTGTGCGGCTGCTTCCCACTAGCTATCTATTTTACATTTGGTACTGTATATATGTCCATGCCACTCTCTCACTTCGTCCCAGCTTACCCTTCCCCCTCCCTGTGTCCTCAAGTCCATTCTCTACGTCTGCGTCTTTATTCCTGTCCTGCCCCTAGGTTCTTCGGAACCATATATATTTTTTTTAGATTCCATATATATATGTTAGCATACGGCATTTATTTTTCTCTTTCTGACTTACTTCACTCTGTATGACAGTCTCTAGGTCCATCCACCTCACTACAAATAACTCACTTTTGTTTCTTTTTATGGCTGAGTAATATTCCATTGTATATATATCATACAGACCCAAATTTAAAACTACATACCATTCGTGCCACTAAGGGTCATGTGTCTATCTTCCAAGGCAGTTATAAGCTAAAGGAAGGCTTCCTGAGAGATGAATACCTTTTAAACTATTCTAAGCTGTGACAATATGGGTAAATCACTCAGGGTCTAGCTGGGAAATAAAAACCAGTATTTATAACAGAGGGGCTTTAATTCAGGGAACTAATCCCAGAAATGATGGAAGAGCTGAGAAGACAAAGTGGCCAGTGAGCACCCCAGAAATCATCTAGAGCAGGAAGGCATTAGCACCCTAAGGCCAGAGGGCCAAAGGGAGGAGGGTGGTGCAACCAGAACCAGACTCACCAAGGGAAACTGCAACCACAGCTGGGCGGAGGGGTCTCCACCCACCACCACCTATCTCCCCATTGGCTGAACCCCACTGAATAACAACTGACAAAGGAGCCTGGTAAACACACCCTGCAAGGGCCAACTCAGCTAAGATTAAAGAGGCGCAGGACTAGCACTATGGGGCTCTGGGCAGTTTGAGGCCTTCACAAAGCACAGCAACAAAATGCGGACACACACAGTCCTGTGGGATCCCCAAACTGAACAACAGCTCATGCTTCTTATGAAACATAGCATGTCCTAGCATGCTAGCACCCTATCTGAGAAAATATGCCTAAAATTTATAGATTCTCTGATCTGATATGCTGAAATCTGAGGCAAAGACTCTCATGCTTAGTGAATTTATTCTGGACCCAATGCAAGCTGAAAATAAAATCTCACTTTTAATACCCAAACAACTCTCAGAAGACTTTCTAAAACAATGGTCTGACTTACTTTTGATAAAAATTCACCATACACACAACAGGAAGAACAAAGTAAACAACTTAACAATAGCATAGAATCAACTCAATTTCTCAGATTAGTTAAAAGTGTGTATACAATTCAAAACAGCAGATAATCCGAGTCATTATATTTATTTTTGAAACGGTTTTTGTACTTACATTTGGGGGTGCGTGTGTGTGTGTGTGTGTGTGTGTCCTTCCTAGTATTCAAGGAACTTACTGAAAGCAAAACAGTAAGCCACCCTGTGGAAACCTGCTCTCTAACTACAGTGGGGTTTTCTGAACCCCACTCCATGCTACACACATGGCTGTGCTGGGTGCACCCGACTGGAAAGGGGAAATCCCTGAGTGGATGTTTCCAAAGGGAATTATGGTCTCCCTTTGGGGCCACTTCTAAATGTCGGCCGGCTCTCTGTGCAGCAACCTCTGAGACAGTTGCTGTCTGGAACAGGCTGAACAGCCTGAGAGGTGGAGGGAAACACTTGTGGGCCAGACCTAGGTATGTTCTCCTGATTCATTTCAGACTCCAACAGAAAATGTCTCCAAATGCTGAAATATTTCTAAACTCCTGGATAAACCGAGAGGTCTAGAGCTTACCTATACCAAGTAATGAAATACAACAATGCCTACGGTTATTAAAGATCTCAGACAAGTCACTTAACTTCCCTGGTCCTCAAATCTCCACCTACAAAGTGAGAGGGCTGGGCCGAAATCCCTATAAGCCTCTGAACCAACTTATATTTCAGGATGCAGCACTGGGCTACGCCACATTCATTCTCATTGTGCAATAAAGGCGCACCGCTGGCACGCCTTTAAGAGGCCCATTAGTGCTCATCAGGATGGGGCAGAGGCTCTCCTGACTGCTGCTTCTCGCTGGTATGCTGGCACCAATTTGTGCCAGTTTCTGAGAGCTGATAAATTTTCAGGACTTTCGTGAGCTGGCTTTTAAGCCACTGGTAGGATGAATGGAAACAAAAGGTAGTGTATCCATACAATGGAATATATCCAGTCATAAAAAGGAAGTACTGATACATGACACAAGAAGAACCTTGAAAAAACACCATGCTAAGTGAAAGAAGCCAGTCACAGAAGTCACATACTATATGATCCATTCATATGAAAGTCCAGAATAGCACATCTACAGGTACAAAAAGTAGATTAGCGGCTGCTTACGGCAGGGAGTGGGGCTGGAAGAATAGGGGGACGATAGCATAAGGTTCAGGGTTTCTTTCTGAGGTGGTGAAAATGTTCTAAAATTGACTACGGTGATGGCTGCAACGTACATATCTGTGAATACACTAAAAACCACTGAACTGTATACTTTTAAATGGGTGAACTGTATGTATGTAAACATGTATCGATAAAGCTGCTTTTTTTTTTTAATTGGACATGTTCAGAATATTTATACCACAGAAATTGGCAAACAGTACAAATCAGCCCTATGCCTCTCCCCACCAAGCTGGTTGTTAAACATTTACCAGCACACAACAGCACACACCCTGTGGCCAAGAGACGTCTTGCTGGCCCAAATCTGAATTCAAATATGATCATTTGCCCATAAGTATATTTGGTCCCCTCAGAGAGCATTTCCTGGACCCAGATTTAAACTCTATTCCATGAGTAGTCAACACACTGCAAGAAAATATTATCTGCTAAGCTAAAATGGCATAGCACTTACGAGTCAGTGTCCAGTGAAAAGTAATCATACAGTTTAACTATTCTGGGATGATCCAGTTCTTTGTGAATCCGGTACTCCCTACATGCATGCCTGTAAACAAAATGGAAAATTAACATTTTGCATTTTGGCCTGTCTCTTAGAACTCTTCCAGGATACTCCTAATTTATTCTCTCACTTCTCCATTGTTCCCGAACATTCATTCCATTCAGGTCCATCTAGTCCCCTGATCTTTCTTCATCTTATTTTCTCTACCAGTATCTACCAAGCTGTTGAGAAAATAGTAGGTGCTAACCTTTTATCCCTTTCGAGTTCATTCTATGGTAATCTCTTTTATATTTATACCCAAATATCAGAACTTTAAAAATTATAAAGACAGCATTCTTTTCTTTCCTCTAAAGCTGATATTTTCTATCTATAAATGTTACATATCCTGGGGTTACATCAAGGGGATCAATGTTAGCATGTAAATTCACTGGGTAAAAGGATTACCTGTTAGAAAAGGCAATTAGCAGTGCTTTGTATTTGTTTGTTTTTAAATCCTACTCCTTACAAAAAGAAATTTAAAAGACTATCAGCTTTACTTTCTTTTAAGAAAATGTTAATTTGATCAAAAGTTTGAAATTATGGAAACCCTAGTTTTCTTATAACAAGAATATATATATATATGTATGTATGTATGTATTAACATCTTTCTTCTTTAGTACTTTTCCAATTTAAAATTATTTAGTAAGATTAGGAACAAAAATGTACGATATAATCTGGCAAATTCATATACTGAATTTTAAAAGAGTAACATTTAGTTCTCACTTACAAAGAGAGTAATAGGATATTATTATATTTTAAGTAATCTAGCACCATTTAGTTTGGGGCATTTTGTTGTAAGACAAGAGTCAGAAAAGGGAAACTTTCCATAGTATGATTTAAAAAAAAGTGTGTTATTTTCTGAAATGTACTCTAGCATATCAAAAATACACAGAAAGTACTCAACCAAAGAAAAGCTGAGGAACGACTAGGGGAAGAGGGAGGGGAAGGATAGGAATCTAAAAGTAATTAAATATTCTTCCCCAATGGAAATTTGTCTGACTAGGCTTATTTTTCAAGTGGCCATTTTTGGCAGTTTTTGCTTCTTCTGATGCTTAATTTCATCAGCATCTTTATGTCTTTCTGAAAAGAAAAAACTTTCCAGCACTGAGGCAGAGTAGCGTTAGAACACAGGAGGCACTGGGATCAAGAAACCAGGCTTTGAGTCTGAGCTCCATGATGCCCCCTCTCCGGCCTTGTGGGCCTGCACCATCACGGCAGTGGACTGGAAGTTTTAAAGGGAGCTCCCTAGATTTGGATGCCTCCAAAGAGAAGCTAAGCAAACGTAGCTTTGACCCAACCCCCCATCCCACCAAAGCAGCTCCACACTGTCCTTTTTCACATATCAAGATTCCACGGGTAGTGCAGTGATTAAGAATCCGCCTGCCAATGCAGGGGACACAGGTTCAAGCCCTGGTCCAGGAGGATCCCACATGCCGTGGAGCAACTAAACCCATGCGCCCACAACTACTGAGTCTGCGCTCTAGAGCCCACGTGCTGCAACTACCGAAGCCTGGGTGCCTAGTGCCCATGCTCCCCAACAAGAGAAGCCACCACAATGAGAAGCCCACACACCACAACGAAGAGCAGCCCCTCCTCGCTGCAACTAGAGAAAGCCCGTGCACAGCAACGAAGACCCAACGCAGCCTAAATAAATAAATAGACAAACTATATATATATATATTTATATATATATTCCACAGGACAGTCCAGTGCATAAGACTCCATGCTTCCAATGCAGGGGGCACAGGTGTGATCCCTGGTTGGGGAATTAAGATCTCACATGCCACACAGTGCAGCCAAAAAAAAAGATTCCATGTAATATTTCATTTGGTAAAATAAAGGTGATGCTGTTTCTAAAAAAAGAAAACAAATTTAGAAACCTATGGTCTAAACAGATTACCATTAAGTCATTTCTTACTCTCACACACTATAAATCTATAGTCCTCTGCCCTTTTAACTTTTTGATTTTTGTGCTTTTCAAAGTAAAGACCAATTTCTCCATCGTGGTATAAAAAATAGAGGAAAATAAAGGAGGCAAAAATTATGAATCAAAGAAAGTGGCAAAGTCCTCGCCAACTAAGAAAACTTTCTGTGTGTCACTGAAAGCACTCCCTCAACGTCACGTCAGGCTCTAAGGCCATTCCTTACGGTTCAGCAGGCAAGGCAGAGGCTCTGCCATGTCCTTTATATGTTCAACTTTCAACTAAGCATCCAAGGGATTAATGTACTATAAATACAGAAACTTAAATAGAAGGCTGGAAAAAACTTATCCACTAAAGTGTTAGTCTTTTTTCTTTTTTTAAGTGTTAGTCTTTTACTCTAAGTGGATCTATATTTAGACTTTCAATAATTTTATCCTAGAAAATTAGAAAAGAGTATCATACAAGAGTATACTAACTACTTTGGACTTCCCTGGTGGTGCAGTGGTTGAGAATCCGCCTGCCAATGCAGGGGACACAGGTTTGAGCCCTGGTCCGGGAAGATCCCACATGCCGCGGAGCAACTAAGCCCCTGAGCCACAACTACTGAGCCTGCGCTCTAGAGGCCACAAGCCACAACTACTGAAGCCCGCACGCCTAGACCCCACACTCCCCAAGAGAAGCCACTGCAATGAGAAGCCTGCACACTGCAACAGAGTAGCCCCTGCTCGCCGCAACTAGAGAAAGCCTGCGCATAGCAACGCAGCCCCCCCCCCCACAAAAAAGAGTATACTAACTACTTCAGATACAATTATTTCTGTGGATAGCTTTATATGAAGTTTTTCCTACCATAAAGTTCTTAATATGCTATTTTGGGGAGTTAAAGAAATCGAGTAATACCTATTAATGCTTTAATAATGCAAAAGTAAAACAATCAGTTTACTTTGTGTTTGTGGGGAGAGGAGAGGAAAGGGGGTATAGAACAGAACTCAAAAATAAACAATAGAACAACCTTCTATTTTCTTTGAATTTTTCCTTCTTTTTTACCCAAATAAATGTTCTGATTCCAGATGGGGCTTGGAAGTCATCCCCACAAAGCGAAAAGCAATCAAAAGACCTTACTATGGAGGGTAACAGTAGCATTTTCGTATTTCATAATGTTACCACAACACTGAAGTGTACTACTTTTCAGTTTAACACTGAGGTTTTGAAGCACTCTCTAAAATCTGTTTGGTGCCTGATATAAGCCTCCTTAATTTAAGTTCAAGGGAGTTAATAACATTTTGCTAATTCACTATTATTTGTAGCCTGAAATTCATCAGTATGATTTCATATCAGTTAGCAAGCAAAATCTTTCAAAGAAAGGTGGAAGTGCTTTAAGAATTTCCCCTCAAGGATGAAGAGGTCACAACAACTTTGCACACCCCCTCCCCAGTGTGTCTGTCAACTGGGAAACAGCTCCTGCCCAGATGGCTCCACAGAAGGTGCTCAGGAGTCAGGACTCCCGCCTTGGTGAGGAAACAAAGAATAGGAGGGCACCACTGCGAACCACAGCTGAACCGGCACAGAACTCAGAAAAACGAGACTGTCCCCTTCACTTGCTCTGTGACTCCATCTGGTAGACAAATGTGAAAAGAGAACCAATCTACACCCGTCAGGACTCAAAACAGCTTGCCAAATGTGTCAAGGAGGTGCATGGTCCTGACTTCAACCCCTCACTGCTTCAAAAGGCTACAGTGGGGGCTTCCCTGGTGGCGCAGTGGTTGAGGGTCCGCCTGCCGATGCAGGGGATGCGGGTTCGTGCCCCGGTCCGGGAAGATCCCGCATGCCGCGGAGCGGCTGGGCCCGTGAGCCATGGCCGCTGAGCCTGCGCATTCGGAGCCTGTGCTCCGCAACGGGAGAGGCCACAACAGTGAGAGGCCCGCGTACCGCAAAAAAAAAAAAAAAAAAAAAAAAAGGCTACAGTGAGCACAACCCCACCTGCAGTCACTACAGTATTCGACACCAGCGTCCTCTTTAAGATCAGCCTGAAAGCTGGATACTGAGACTAGGTAAAATCTGTATAAGTCTCTGCACAGGAACTACTTCCTCAAGGTTGACCAAGGTTGTCCCCTCGTAGAGTCAGCTGGTTTGGAGCGGGCAGTGCACACAAGCTGCGGCACAGGCTCCGAGGATAGCTGAAGGGTATTTTGAAAGAGATGCAGGAACTGTTCCTATACCCTTAGGTACTCTGAGTCTCAATATAATAAGGACATTTCTCACCGTTTTTCTAACTGGTCAGAATAACATGTGGTTTCCTTCTCTCAAGTGCTCCCTGGCATTCGCTGCCGCGTGCTATTCGTCCCTGCATGTCAAATGCCTGGAATGTACTTATAATAATGTAACTGCTCCTCAGAAGCATCTGGACTGCAGCTGCCTCTCACATAAGGGACGCATGAGGGGTGCCATGCACAGAGCACACATCATCCACTTTCCTACCTCTGCTAAGTCCCACTTCTCTTAATGCCACAGGAACCTTCTCTCCCCGAGTGCTGAGCACCACTGCCAATCTGCATGGAACAGCAAGAGTTCCCAGGTCCCGGATGAACAGTAGGTATAGAGCAGGAGTTGCCTTGCTCCATGCCTGAAGAATGGGTTGATGATGTAGAAATGTTTTATTTTTCCACTAAGACTTAGAAGCTAACTAAAAGTTGGCTAAAGTCCACTGCCTTTTTCCCTCCAAAGTACTATTTATAGGAAAAAAAAACAAAACTGCTTTTATAGAAAGGAGGTAGACTGCTTTACATCAAAAGGGGCTGTTTCCTCCTTTCAGGGGTAGGACATGTCTAATGTAGTATTTGTACCTACAACAAGGAAACAATATTAAACCCAGTGGGGATCCTAACAGCAAATTAAGTCTGCATGGCCTCCAAAGCAAGTGAACCATGAACTCCAATGTTCTGAAGCTCAGAGGAGAGACAGGCAAGGCCTGACATCAGTGGAACAAAGACATTCACACCCGCTCATGTGATAACTATTCATTCTAGAGAGCCACTCTCTCACCCCGTACCCCAGGCACAGATGGGGGCCACCGTGAGTGGAATTCTGAAGAGGGGAAAGCACAGCGAGCTGGACGCTGAAGACCAAGAACTCTGAGATGGGCAAACTATGATGGGGAAGGTGAGCTCAGCACTGAGGGCCTGAACAAGTCAAACAAGTACCACCGAGGCACACCAGGCGCCCCACATTGTCTCCTTTACGACGAGGTGACTGAAGCAGCAGACAAAGCCCCACCCGGAGCTCCCCAGGGTCCCCAGACCACTGAAGAACACTCTCACATCTGGTTTCTACAGACAAGCAACAATAATTTCTGAGGCTTTACTTGTTTATTATAGCTAATTTTAGATGCTCAATGGAAGGGGATGGTTAAACCCACTGGCTTTGGATTAAGGGAAGTCTAGATTTAAATACCAGCTCAGCCATTTCTTAACTGTTACTCAAATTCTTTAAGTATCAGTTTCCTTAGCAGTAAGATGGAAAATTTATTCACTCTCCTAGGACAGTTATGAGGATTAAATGAAACAACAACAACAATGCATGTAAAGCTCTTAACACAGTGCTCAAACTACAGCTGTTATTACTAAACTTTGAAAAACCAGACAGTCTAATATCACTTACTTGTGGTAATTCTCCTTTTTCTCATCTCTCCAGTTTTTATTTAACTGGTGAATTTTCACAGCTACATATCTTTGTTCTGTTAGATCAAATGCCTATAAAGAAAAGGAATAAATTACATTCTGGATAATGCTAACGAGAATTACAGGCAACTGACTTGAAGCTTCTGTTTAACAGACCAACATACTCAAAGTCCAAAATGCATTATTAAACAACAACAACAGCGGACAACACAACATACACTTGTTTCAGAGTTGCAATCATCTTTCTTGAAACTTGTGATCAGATAATTTAGAAGTCTCCAGACGCACTGGCACCAAAGGGTTTAGAAAATAAAACCAAGCATACACCACAAACAGAAAGACAGCCCATGCCTTAACAGTCACTTCTAAACAATTCTCTTTCTGGACATCACCTACCTTATTTGGGACCTTTCTTCCCTAAGCTGGCTCTCATCCCTCAGCTGACACTGGGACCTGACATTCTTCAACAGTAAGTCCTGCCACTTTTTTTTTTTTTTAAGATTTTTTAATAGGCTTTATTTTTAGAGCAGTTTTAGGTTCAGAGGTCCTGCCACTTTTGAAATGCTAGGGACATAGACTATCTGCCTCCTTGAGAAAGAAACCCCCAGGATACACCTCTTTGCTAAATTTACTTAATCCCACCCCTATATACTGGATAAATAAAAAGCAATTTTGGATCGCAACAATGTCTGAAGTTAGTCACACCAAATCGCTTCTCCAGCACTGTCCAAAGAAAGGGACATACTTTCCCCAAAGACCACCACTGCTGGCAAGTTCCACATCAGCTAGGTAGTGCTATATTATGGGGTGAAAAAAGGTAACGGATAGATTTTCGAAGATGCCTGGTGTAAATCACAATTTGAAAAAAAGTAAGTAGCATTTTACAATAGATTTCCCCAATACAAAAGAATTTACTGAGGAACTCTTTTAGAATGAATAGTTCTTCCTAGGTTTTAAAGTTCAGATTAAAAACTTACTACTCCAGTTTCAACACTATTACCACCTATCTGTCAGTTTCCACAAATGTTTGAACAGATGAAGGCAACAGGCACAGGATATACAGTCCATGAATAGCGGTGATTACCGTTCTACAGACCTTTTAAAGATGTAAGCTACCTCTAAGAAAGCACAGGATACAAGAGAGGCCTGATTATAAAAGAAACTTCTAATTTATACCAAATTTAAACCAGTATTTTTTAAATATAAAAACCATTCAATTCAAACAGAATATCTTATTTCACAGAAATGGAAACTTTTGAACTCTATTTTTCTTACAGAGTCTGAATGAAGTCCACCTGTATGCATGTATCCATCATGGCCATAAGAGAATCATTTCAAGCTATTAAAAGCCAGATTAAATACCACCTAATTTGTAAGAGCCCTAATGAACTACAAGTGTCATTTTCTCCAATTACCAAACCCTATTTCTGAATCCAAGGCACTGTGATCCACCACTAATCTAAGAAGGGCTTCTGGAGAGCGGAGAACAGCAAAAGAATAACTACATTAATGAACACATCATTGTCAGAGGCATTCAGATTTCAGAAGTGTTAAAATGTTTGAAGGATACATTAGGAAAAAATATGAAGAAATCACTAACAAGTAACTGGGAAGCCCCAAGAACCAATTTTGATGATTTTAAAAACGGAATAGTCCCACTTCTGGGAATATAGCCAAAAGAACTGAAAGGGTCTCAAAGAGATATTTGCATATGCATGTTCAAAGCAGCACTATTCACAACAGACCAGAGGAGGAAGCAACCCAAATGTCCACTGACAGATGAATGGATAAAGAAAATGAAGTATATACATACAACTGAGAGTTATTCAGCCTTAAAAAGAAGAAAATCTTGTCACATGCTTCAACATGGATGAACTTTGAGAACATTATGCTAAGTGAAATAAACCAGTCACAAAAAGACAGACACTGTGTGAGTCCACTCGTATGAGTTAACTAAAAGTAATCAAATTAATAAAAACAGAAAGCAGAATTGTGGCTACCAGCGGCTGGGGAGAGAAGGAAAAGGAGAGCTGTTGATTAGTGGGTAGAACTTCAGTTCTGCAAGATGAAAAAGTTCTGGAGATCTGTTTCACAACAACATGAACATATCTACTACTACTGAACTATACACTTAAAAAATGTTAAATTGGTAAATTTTATGCTATGTGTTCTTTATCACAATCAAAAAAGTTACCAAAAATAAAAAATAAACTAAGTATATGACTCAAGAATGAACACAAAGAAAGCAGAAAGAAAGAAGGAAGGTTTGAAAGCAGAAGTTAATGAAATAGACAACAAATCAAATAGTAGATCCGATCAACAAAAATAAAAAGTTAATCTCCAGAGGAAAAAAGAAACATTGACTAATCTCTGGCCTATCAGTCAAGAGATACAAAAATAAACATTTCATAAGAGAAGAGAAATAACTAAGGTATGCACGATATTTTTAAGTCAAGATGAAATAGGATGATTTTTCAGAAAAAATGAATTACCAAAACTGACTTAAGGAGGGGGAAAAAATCTGAATAGCTCGATATTTGTAGAAGGAATTGAAAAGGTTGTCAAATAGTTTTCCTCTAAAATGACACCTACCCAGGTGATTTTATGATTTAGCTCTAACAAACTTTCAAGTAGCCAACATGTAATGCAAAGCATTCCAGAACATGGGAAAAGGGTAATTTCACAACTCATTCTAGGATAACTATGACATCAAAGCTAGACAATGCTGCTTGCACATAGAAGACAACTATAAGCCAGTCCCACTTACGATCACAGATTAAAAATACGAGCAGAATATTAGAAAATCAAACCCAGCAGTACACTAGAAATATGCTTATAGTTCTGGAAATGGAAAGGGATGATGTTTCACAACATTGTGATTGTACTTAATGCCACTGAATTGTACACTTAAAAATGGTTAAAATGGCAAATTTTGTGTGTACATCATCACAAGAAAAAATTAACATTAAAAAAAGGGAAAACAGTAGAACTAGTTTTTATCTGAAATAAAAACTAATTATTTTACTCAAAAGATTTCCTATATAAAAACTCATATGGGCATAATATAAATCATTAACAGTGAAGGTTACACCTTAGAAAAGAGAGAATTACCAGGGTCATGCAGTAAAGACCACTTAATAAACCAATTCAGCATTTAAAAGCCAGGTGCCAGAAACATCTAGAGAAATTCAAGGAGGCTGTGACTGGTGAACATGTTATGTATCTACAAGTATATTTAAAACAGGCCGAATTCCTCATCTAGGGAAAATCAACTGGAGGCTTCGTATTAGTAGCCTGTTCTTTGCTGGCCCGACTGAAGTACTGGAAGCCAGGACAATCCTTCAGAACACCAGTGCTACTAAACACTCTGACTTAGAAGATGGGAACATTTTAAAAGCAAAAATCAGGTTTTCAAAGAATTAACTTTTTAACACATCCATTTTGTAAAAACAAAACAAAAACTTATGAGAATAAAAGTAACACTCATCTCTAACAAATACAGATGAGGCAGAAAGATTCCATTATCCAGAAATGAGTGTTGTTTTCCCTTCCTGTTTTTTCTTTTAAAATCTGTAATTATTTACTTTTCAAACTTGAAAACAGGGTAAAATATTGAATCCTGCTTTAGTCAACAAGTTTACTGGAAGTAGTTCTCCCAAAGATACAGGTTCTTAAAAGTTTTTGGAATTTCAACCAATAGATATCAACCCAGAGTTATATCACTATTCTAAATGATCTCCAAGTTTGTAATAACCAATAATTTAACCCTCAGTCCCTGTACGAAGTTCCTCATACTTACCTTGTAAACTTCACTGAAACCTCCTCTACCCAAAAGATGTAACAACAAATATCTGTCATTTAGCGTTGGATGATCTTTAAATCTGTGGAAACAGCAGATAGATAACAACATCCTGAGGTCAAGGACTACACAATTTTCCATGTTTGCAAAATTTCCAGAATATCTAACATGTTATACACATGATTACAGATGCTGCCAACAGTTTGGCAATCATCACAATATAGCTAATTCTGAGCCTAAAATAAGTTCTATAGTTCAAAGAGACAGCATAATTACAATGAACAGCATTAGCTGTGGAGTCATGAGACACAGGTGCCAGTCTCAGCACAGCCACAATTAGACTAGTGACCTTTGTTGACTTCCCTCCCTTTCTGCCCTGCTGTAAAGGTGGAGGGCGGGAGCGGGGAGGAGATAACACTAGATCAGGGATTTTCAAACTGTGCTACTCGGGTCCTCCAAACCATTCAAGAACCACTCGTTCCCACCATTCCACAACTACATACAATAAAATTCCAAGGTAGTTTACACGGCCTTTAAGACAGATTTCATTATAAAGTGAGTCACATGTTCTACGTGCATTCATTTTCTCTCTTTAAGTCTTCATGATATAACTGTTTTCCCCATATAGGATTCCACTTCTAACAATGAGACAAAGAAATGAGAGACTCTGGCAAAAATAACTTTTCGATTATTTCTACCTAGTTCCTCATCAGCCCCACTAATATTCCTGAAATTACTTTATTTTGATTTTGAGACAGTGGCATGCCTGTGGAGAGAGGTGGTATTACTGCATGGGAGTTAGCTGTGGAGTCAGATCCACATTTCAACTCTTTGTTTGGTCACACTAGTCCCTGGACAAGTTAACTTAATTTGTCTAAGCCCGTTTCCAGATCTATGTATTGAAGATGACCTACCTCATTAGGCTATTGTGACAGTTAAGTGATAGAACACAGGAACACTTAGCGCTCTGCCTGACACAGAGAGTGTGCAGTAATGGTAGCTGCTGTTGCTTGCCACTTTACAGAAAGCAAAGTCCATGGCTCACTCTGGTCAAACAAAAATACACAAGCTGTAGCCATGCCCAAACCCCCATGTTTTAGAGTCAGAAAAATGTGGGAAAAGAAAGGATTATGGTTAGAAGCCATTTCCCACTTGCAATCTACTTTTCACAGTTTCAGCTCCTTAAATGACTTACAAACAAAGATGGGCATTTATCTATAATTAATGTGCTGAACTTAAGAGAGTCTTTCTTAAAAATCTCAACACTTAAATGGCCCATAAAGGTAATTCAGAAACCGAATGTCATCTCAACCCAGTAATCTTTCCACAACACCACACTGCCATCCCATGTTTCCCTTTAGTAAGGCTCTGAGGGTAAATCTGAATACACAGTGTATCTAAACCATTTGCGACTACAAAGTTGTATTGTTTTAGTGACCTCTACTTGTGTAAAAATGCTATAATATATGTATAGATGTATACTTAATATATAAACCTAATATATTTATATGTATTTAAACTAACGCAAATCAAAATTTTATTCATAAAACTGTATTACACCCACAACAGAGCTAAATACACAGTGGAATGGTTTACCAAATTTACATTAAGCAAAAATATCATTCTAGACCATTCATGTCAGAAAGTGCTCAGCAATCTCCAACCCAACATACTCCCAAGTTGCTTACTGTGAATTATCTTCATTATGTATCCTTTTTAGTTCCCTGATATGTAGATTTCTAACCCTTTCTAGCCTTTCCAGCTCTGCCTGGATCTCTGCTTCCTCCTAAAGTGAAAAAGAAAGAAACAGCTCAGAACACAGGAAAGTTTACCGTTTCGGAATCTCATTTCAAAAACAAAAGCAGACATTTCTCTTATGAAAAGCTAAGAAGTTTTACTTTGAAAAAGATGTTTTTAAGAACTAGAATTTTAATCATAAAAACGAGCCCACAGCAAAACAGTAAATAAAATTGAAATCATAGAAGTACAGCAGGAAAAGTGAAAGTCTTCTGTCCACCTCCAGCCATGCCCACTCCCCAGATAGAATCACTGTTAAGTTTCTTGTGTAAGTTTCCAGAAATATTTTGTGTGTATACATATAAGGCATGCAATCTGTTTTTTCCTCTTTTTTAAAAAACAAAAATCACGTTCTCTATCTGGTTCTGTTCTGTAAGGAGGGATTATACTTGGTGCCTTAAGTTCCACCGATTTAACAGGATCTGAGAAAGGGGAGGAGACGACAAACACACACCAACAGCAATTTATTAGACACTTACTTATCATCTTCAGAATAAGCAGCATCCACCAAAAAGTACAGGCTGCTGAATTTTTTTTTTTTTTTGCGGTACGCGGGCCTCTCACTGCTGTGGCCTCTCCCGTTGTGGAGCACGGGCTCTGGACGCGCAGGCCCAGCGGCCACGGCTCACGGGCCCAGCCGCTCCGCGGCATGCGGGATCTTCCCGGACCGGGGCACGAACCCGTGTCCCCTGCATCGGCAGGCGGACCCTCAACCACTGCGCCACCAGGGAAGCCCACAGGCTGCTGAATGTAAGAGATGGGTGACCTACATCTAAGATACCTCCATGAACACTCAATAACAACTTCTGTAGCTGCCTTTGTGTTTCAATATGGTTGGTGCAAGACCTTCTCTTCTTAGCCAGTTTAGCAAGAGATAAGAGCTGCTATGTGATTTAAAACATCACAATAATTTAAATATCAATTTTAGAACCATCTGCTCTTATTTTATATTTAATTTTTACTGAAAACATAATCACTTGTGGAGCCGAATGAGGTATACAGAATTAAGTACTGGTACATCATTGATGGAAAAGGCACTCTCACCGGGTGGTTGGAGTTGACTTGCAACTTGAAAGATGTGAACTCCACCATTAGAATACAGGTGTGACAGAGCAACTACTGAAGATTTCCACAGGTATGTAAAGCTATTAATTTGCCCAAATGACCAAAGAGCTTCAACACCAAATGTAAACTAAAAATTGCATTTCTCCAGACAGGTTTTCTCATTACACTTACCTTTTTAAGATGACCTAATCTGAGTTTGAAGATTTCTTCTTGTTCATGGTATTCTGCTAATGTTAACCTGGAAAATAATGATAAAAATTTCAGGAAATTGTTTGAAATCACAGTGTGCCTATTTAAAGAGAAAGGCCAAAGCATGCTATACCGTATGTTAAGTCTCTTAGTTAAAATGACCAAAAGATAGATTATCTTGCAGTCCTTTGACAAGAGAAAACTTCTGTGATTTATCAGATGTGATGTGAAGGAAGGACTTCAAAGCCAGAAGTCTAATTTATTAAAAAAATGAGAAAAATAAATGAGCTAAATTTTCACGTTACTTATGAAATGAGTTTTGTTCCATACCATACTCAGATGAAAATCCATTAGGAGAGGTAGCCAAATTATATGTCTACAAGTTTTTATAAAGGGGATGTTAATAAGCCAACATATTTGATTATTTTTGGTAACTCTTGGACTTTGATACAAGGAGAAGAACCTAGAGGACAGAGTCCAGGATCTGGAGTCTCAGGACTAGGGTTCAAAGCACAACTCGGGCCATGTGAACTTGGGCAAGCAACTTTAACCTCAATTTCCTAAAAACGCAGCAAGTAATGATACCTATCTAAAAAAGCTGTTGTGACTATTAAAATGAGAATATGAAAGGAATCTATAATTTGTAAAATGCTATTTAACACAGTTCTCAAAGGGCTTACTTGATGGGTAATCACTCATTTCATGTTCCACCTACCCTGATCTCATCCTCATATCTCAAGAATGAGCATGTAAGAAGTGATATCTTACTCCTCCATCTTCACTCTCTTCACATTCTAGAAGCACACACATATACTTCAAAGTTTGAGGTGTCACTGTTTAGATATATTCTAAATAGCAGGAGAAAGAAGAAACAGCTATCCTATCAACCAGGAAGGGCTACAAAATAGTGTCTCTGAGGTCTGAATAAAAGAAGATAAAAAGAGCAAGAAAAGGGCTTCCCTGGTGGCGCAGTGGTTGAGAGTCCGCCTGACGATGCAGGGGACGCGGGTTCATGCCCCGGTCCGGGAAGATCCCACATGCCACAGAGCGGCTGGGCCGTGAACCATGGCTGCTGAGCCTGCGCGTCCGGAGCCTGTGCTCCGCAACGGGAGAGGCCAAAACAGTGAGAGGCCCGCGTACCAAAAAAAAAAAAAAAAAAAAGAGCAAGAAAAAATACACCCATTAGGGCTGTTACACCTATCATTTCACAGCTGCAGAAAAACTACATCTATTACTCCATATCACACCAGTAAAAAAGGGAGGAATGGAAAATCAGAGCTTAAAGTTCTCTCTTTCTGAAATAGGTTCAATACCAGGAAAGGACAATGTAACCCACTCCAAGACTCCAGAGGACCGTTTTTGGCTTCTGGCCAAAGGAACGAGCCAAGTCACAGATACTCTAATTATTAAAGGCTAGACCAAAGGCCTTCCAGCTTGGAGTTTACACAGGACTCCAGATGGCAACTGCTTACTGACACACTACTGGCCTAGACTGAATTCTAATTATTATTCTATGGCAAAAAAACAACCTATGCCTACTTTATTACTCCTAAGCCAATGGTTTTATGCACTAGCATGAAATAATTTTCAAGTAACACTGGAAGGAGAGTCCCCACACAATAAATATAGGAGTCATGAAAGAAGACAATAATCAGATTAATGTGTACAACATTCGCCTGAAGAATTCTTCGAATCTGGGCTCCTACTTGGACTTTTTGAAAGGAAATATTTTTTACTTAGAATCTAGTTTTAAAATATTTGTGAAGTGAAGATGTTTTCCAAACTTATTCAATGTGTATACCTTTATCACAACACTTAAAGTAATTATTAGTTTATTCATCTGTTCATTTCCCCTAAATAAACTGTGAGCTCCTAAGACTGGGCTGTATCTTTCAGCTCTGTACCCCAGTCCAGAACAGGGCCGAATATATAATAAGCATTTAACACAGACTTAATAAATGAATGTCAAAGAAAAGGTCCCCCAACATATCAGGTATGTATGGGGTGAAGACTGGTGTTAAGCCATCTTTCTCACTGGAATGAAGAAAGATACATTTCTGGGATGTCATGAACTTTTAACAATGGTGTAATATAGTATTATTATACTTGAGGTGGATTATGGGTTAATATGTTTTTGTGAACTAATATGAAAACATTAATGGCAAAAGACATATTAGTCAATAAATTACATAATATCATTATCTCTTATTTGTAGCTATCTTTAAATCCCACAGTGACAGCTTTACAAAATTTCTTTTTCCCTTGAAAAACTAATGTAGCCACAATGGAAATACTGATTACAATACCAATGACTGTTTCTATGAAAAAATATATTTTAAATTTCAAACATTCAATTCAGAAAATGACTTCATGGCTACCATCAATTCTGTAGAGATTTTCTACACCATTATTTGTAGATCTTTTTTTCCTTTTTAATTGGAAAGCCTCTTGAAGACAGAGGTGATAGTTTAAATGTCTTTAGGGTATGCATAAGAAATATTTTAAACAGGTAAGTAATATACAGGTTTTACTTCCCGCACCAATTCTAACTGTTTAACAGTCCTGCCTAGTTGGCAAACTATAACCTGTGGGCCATTCAGCTCACAGTCTATTTCTAGAAATAAAGTTTTACTGGAACACAGCCACATCCATTCACTTATGTACTGTCTATGGCTGCTTTCAAGCTGTAACAGTAGAGTTGAGTAGCTGCAACAGAGACCCTCTAGTGCGCAAAGCCTAAAGTGTTTATTATCTGGCCCATTAGAGAAAAAGCTTGCCAACTCCTGTCCTAGAGGAAGATTCTCTAGTGGTCAAGAATTCAAAAATCAATTAGGGAAATCTGACACGGGGCTGGAGTGAAAAAAGAAGGCATTTGTACTCTGAATATTCTACTCCTCGTATTCATGGTAGCTATGGAATAATTGTTGACTGGCAGTGAAATAGATGACTACACTGCAGTTGAAGATACTGGTGTTTTCCTTAGGTTGCCAGAACAGGAAAAAGTACTGGGAATGTCAAGATTTGGTTTACTGGGAAAATGCCCTTTTCCTAAAATAATACCTATTTTTTCTTAGGTTACACCTAAATTTGTGAGTGTTAACTAGTGTTCTTTAGACTACTAAATAGCATTCTTTAGTTGTGCATTCTTCAGTCTGAAACAGAGTCAGGTACTCTCCATAAGATGAAGCCAACATACCATAACCTGGAACCACATGTAAGCAATTATATCATTTGAATACCTAATGACTTCACATTTGTTATAAGAGTGGCCAAAGATCATGACATCAAGTTAAATGACATTTTTTCTCCCTCTCATCTGAAACTCCTCATATAAGATCGTGACTAAGAAAATGAGTCAATTTTAGATGGCTTTTATATGAGTTGAGCAAATCCATTAATGTAACTAAAAAGAAAATTTAAGCTCTAGAAATCTCCACAATCTATCACTTTTTCCAGTGGCACTCAATAGGAGGTTTGTATCTCAGGGGAGAATATGGTATCTCAGTTCACATTAATAAAGAACATACGTTTCATTCTCAGCTCCGTTGGTTTTGCTTTTCCGCTGTTTCTGCTCATTGGTTGCTGGAGGGGCCTGTCCCATGGCAGGAGGTTTCCGCTTTGCTAACATTTTTCGTTGTCTTTCTATCTCTTCCCTCTGTGAATTTATCCTTTCCTGTTGCCTAGAGATACAAAAGATGTTGCACAGAGGAAGAAGGTCAAAATTTTTTGAACATGGCTGTGGAATAAACATAAATATATTTGTTACCTGCATATTCGATAGACTCCAGAAAAAATAAACCCCTTTAAGTAAAGATTTGACTTTAACTTCAGGTTGGAAAAGCCAAACATTTGGTGATAGAACTATTTTTCGGAATGAATCTGTACTTTTAAGACACTAATTATGGTAATTCTCAGAGTAGGAAAGTGGGCAGGAAGAAACAATATCAAATTTCTATTGTGACCTTATTTTCTAACTCAAAAGGAAAAATGTTCTGATTGCTTTTTAACAGTTAAGAAAACAACTCCTGGTAATGAACCCATTAAAGTAAAGAACTGTATTTACATAAGAAAGTACAAAAGGTTCCAAGTGCCTTTTTATTTTTATTGGATTACAGTTTCCTCAAATTCTATCTAGAAAGATACCAAATTTGAAGAATGCTAAACAAAGTAAAAAAGATTTTCCTTCTAGACCTATCATTTATTCTAGTCTAAGTGAGGCATTACCACAGCCAAGTCATTCCCAGTCACTAATATGGTAAAACCTAAACTAAGTTTGTTTTTTTTGTTTGTTTTTTGTGATACGCGGGCCTCTCACTGTTGTGGCCTCTCCCGTTGCGGAGCACAGGCTCCGGACGTGCAGGCTCAGCGGCCATGGCTCATGGGCCCAGCCACTCCGCGGCATGTGGGATCTTCCCAGACCGGGGCACGAATCCATGTCCCCTGCATCGTCAGGTGGACTCTCAACCACTGCGCCACCAGGGAAGCCCTAAACTAAGTTTTTTAAGAACAAGGATGTACGTTTAGAGAAAGCAAAATGAAGCCTTTCAACTAGTAAAAACTCCTCAGGAAATAGTACGCAAAATGAATTAATAAAAAACATATATAAAGAAGACTCTTAAGATATTTAACACCATTTCCATCAGAGTATTTCCTAATAAGATGTCTAATTTTTTAATAATAACTAGTTTACAAACTAGGAGTCAATAAAAATACCAATATAAGTAATCCACTTTCTCTCACGTATCCTGCTACCTGAAAGACACTAAGGTTTATAGACTTGGCATATAAAAGTATACCAAGACCTAACAGACTAAAGTCTTTAAATCACCCAACATAGTTGACCTGACAGTCAAATGTCTTCCTTCACCTTCTCTTTCTACCATGCTTTTATCCCCCATCTCCTTTTCTCAATCCAACTTCACAGTTTTGAGGAATGATACAATCTAATTTTTTAAACCTATATTCTAAAATGAACTCTACCCGACCCTCTTCCCGGAACACTATAGTTGTCGGTCTCTAGACCTTTTCCAGATTGAGTATATCTTTCTTGGAAGAACGGCAACCAGAAAAACAAGACTATCCACCCCAGAGCAGATGCCCATAGTACAATTTACCCTGCCACATCTAAAATGGCAACACCGTAAGCACGGTTAACCTGATCAGACAGAGTACCGCAAATAAATATCCATTCACTTGATAATACGATTCTCTTGGCTTCAAGATGAGCTGGGTTATTGATTAGACGTCAATTTAACAGCAGAGTAGAAATTTTAATTCAAGCGTTGCTGCTTGTGTAAGAAAATCTTTTAGCTATTAGAGATATGCCTTTCCCTCCAAAATATAGATATATGAATAATTCATGGCTTGAAAGAATTCTGGATTAAGACAAAGAATCCTTAGGTTAAATCAGTCTTTCTTCTCACTTAATGAATGTCCTTGAGGAAAACATTTATCTTCTCTGAATATGAGTCTCCCAATCAAAAAAATTGGTAAAATATCTTTAAGCTCATTTCTACCCTTTCAGGGGCCTCACTGAGTTCAAGGCACTCTGAACTCTCTGAAGATAACCATATAATATATAGTTTAACTATAAACTGCCGTGTACTAGTGCAGTGCCACAACATTTTGTCTCTGAAGACTAACTGCTTTGGAAGATTGAGATTTTAGCAATTACCCTTATTAAATTAAAATAAAACTAATTTCCTAATGTTTTCAGGGAAAATCCACACATTTTTTTTAAAAATTTATTTATTTATTTATTTATGGCTGCATTGGGTCTTCATTGCTGCACACAGGCTTTCTCTAGTTACGGGGAGCAGGGGCTACCCTTTGTTGCAGTGCACGGGCTTCTCGCTGCGGTGGCTTCTCTTGTTGTGGAGCACGGGCTCTAGGCACGTAGGCTTCAGTACTTGTGGCACACGGGCTTCAGTAGTTGCGGCATGGGCTCTACGGTGCACGGGCTTCAGTAGTTGTGGCGCGTGGGCTCTAGAGCGCAGGCTCAGTAGTTGTGGCGCGTGGGCTTAGTTGCTCCGCAGCATGTAGGATCTTCCTGGACCAGGGATAGAACCCGTGTCCCCTGCATTGGCAGGTGGATTCTTAACCACTGCGCCACGAGGGAAGTCTCAGTTCTACTATCTTTTACAAAAGTATTGATGACCTGATAAATTTATCTCATTCAAATCTAAATAACTATTTAAAAAGCCATTATTTGTAAATGATAAGAAGACCATCAGCTTTAGGTACCATTATCAGCTGAACTGTGTCACCCAAAAAGATATGTTAAAGTCCTAACCTCCAGTACCTCAGATTATGACCTTTGGAAACAGGGTCATTGAAGATTTAATTAGTTAAAATAAGGTTATACTGGAGTAGGGTAGGCCCTTAATCCAATATGACTGGTATCCTCATAAGAAAAGAAGACACAGAGACACATAGGGGAACACCATGTGAAGACGGAGGCAACTGAAGCTATGCTCACAAGCCATGGAACACCAAAGAAGGAGCCTCCCTAGTGGCCTCAGAGGGAGCATGGTCCTTGATTTCAAGGTGTCTGGCCTCCTGAACTGTTGAGAAAATAAATTTACGTTGTTTTAGACCACCCAGTTTATGATATTTAGTGACAGTAGCCCTAGGAAACGATTACAGGCAACTTCAATAGCAAAATTGTATCATAACTAGTAGGAGAGGTATTAAAAAAACAAATGCACATATTTTCAGACATTATTTTAACCAAAATAATTTTAGTGGTGATCTACAGAGAGCGTCTAAATATCCAAGATAACAATTTTTAAAGATTCCCAGGATTTCATATGTTCCATGTGTACTAGAAACTGTAAAATGGTATATACTACCCAAGGAAAATCTGGCATTTATAAAATCAACAAAAAGAGTTGTCTCTCCAAATATCATATGATATCACTTATATGTGGAATCTAAAAAATGATACAAATGAACTTATTTACAAAACAGAAACAGACTCACAGACACAGAATGGAAACTTAGGTTACCAGAGGGGAAGGACAGGGGGATAAATTTGGAATTTGAGATGAACAGATACACATTACTATATATAAAATAGATAAACAACAAGGACCTACAGTATAGCGGAGGGAGCTATATTCAAAATCTTGCAATAACCTATAATGGAAAAGAATCTGAAAAAGAATACATATATATGTATAACTGAATCACTTTGCTGCACACCCAGAATATTGTAAATCAACTATACTTCAATAAAATATTAAAATTAAAACAAAAGAATTGTCTCTCATTATGGATCATGTGACCAAGAATCAGATGGTTCAGGAGAAATGACTTTAAAATGGAATGCTATGATTCCTTACACACCAGAATGATTACGTGGACTATAACAATGCTATAAAGTTTAATTTACTCCCTCTGATAATCCACATCTTAAACAACCACGATTTTGTATACAGGTCAAATTCCATTACTTTAATGTGGTTTACTTTAATATAAAGAAAATCTTAATAAAAAGTTTTTATTGCCTTGCCATTGATTATTTGAGACTTTAAGACTTGTTTAAATAAAAAATTGTGTCCTGAATAACAACAGTGTTTAATATAACTACTTTCTCAGAACTATAAAATAAGCTACTTTTTCAATAGACTCAAACATATTTTTAGGAAAAATTACTAACCTGGTCAAAAAACATTACAAATCTGTTATGATCTTCCTATTAGACAGTAAATCTTCTGTTTTAGGATCTTAATAAAGATCATTCAAAACAGAGCCAAGGAACACAGTGAGAACAAAAGAACTGTGTTGAGGCTCCTACTGAGACTATATTTGATTATCTGATTAAATTTAATGTCTTGAGGTTTGCCTCTTCCTATAAAACCTAGTATTCCTGCCTTGTGTTCAGGTACCTTGCCCACCAAATTATGTGTCATGGAGTTGTCTTCTTTTTTTTTGCAGTACGTGGGCCTCTCACTGTTGTGGCCTCTCCCGTTGCGGAGCACAGGCTCCGGATGCACAGGCTCAGCGGCCATGGCTCACGGGCCCAGCCGCTCTGCGGCATGTGGGATCTTCCCGGACTGGGGCACGAACCCGTGTCCCCTGCATCAGCAGGCGGACTCTCAACCACTGTGCCACCAGGGAAGCCCCATGGAGTTTCTTATACACAGAAAATTATCATTTGTGAGGAGATCAGCTACAGCCTTTTACAACTAAAGAACTTCAATTCTGCATTAAAATTAAGAAAGGGAATTAACTGATTAAAGCACAATTTTAAAAAATAAAATACTTATAATTAACAGGTATCAGCCAGGGGACTTCCCTGGTGGCCCAGTGGTTAGGACTCGGCCCTTTCACTGCTGGGGTCTGGGTTCAATCCCCAGTCAGAGAACTGAGATCCTGCAAGCCGTGTGGCGTGCCAAAACAAACAAACAAACAAACAAAAAGTTATCAGGGCTTCCCTGGTGGCGCAGCGGTTGAGAGTCCGCCTGCTCATGTAGGGGACACGGGTTCATGCCCCGATCCGGGAAGATCCCACATGCTGCAGAGCGGCTGGGCCCGTGAGCCATGGCCGCTGAGCCTGCGCGTCCGGAGCCTGTGCTCCGCAACGGGAGAGGCCACAACAGTGAGAGGCCCGCGTACCGCAAAAAAAAAAAATACAATGTGCCACCCCTGCCCCCCGCAACCCAGTCTCAAATGGAAATGATCTATCAAATCAAAATAAATAAATAAGATACAATAAAAGGTACTACAACTTGAAGGTTTTTTTAAGTCCTGAGCTAATATTACACAGTTGGAATTCCAGGAGTTTAAACGTTAACTCTCTCCTTGGAGTAAATACTTGAATGTTTCAAACCAAAGTTATAATAAAGTGAAGGAATGCTCAAGATTCCAAGCTGCTGAGAGGCACAGGCAGTGGGGCTGGTCACCAGCCTGACCGATGGCTCAGTCCTTGCCTCCAAGGAGGTGATTATCTCTGCTGACTGGATACTCTCCCCTTAAATGGCCCCAGGGACATGTCCTATAAGTTCTTCCTAAGCTTTATTTTGTTTTATACCTAACTCAGGAAATCCTTCCTTGGGTCTTTGCCTATTTCATTTTCCTGTGGACCCAGAATAAATGCTGACTGTGGGTGTACTCCTCATGAAAATCAATTACATAATTAAAAGGATATCAAGTCAGGTCCAGATTTTTCTTTCTTAGCTTTGTTGATTCTGATTCTTTTAAGCTTTATTGTAGAACTTGTTTTTTATTCATCTGATTATTTGTCATTTTTTTCCCAGGACTTTATCTCATTCCCTACATTTCTTAACACATGTGGTGACAAAAACTGAACAAAATGACTGCCACTACTAAGATATTAATGACTACAATTACAAAAAATTTTTTAAGTCCAAACCAACTTTTCAGTTCTCAACTTAATCATCACAATTCACTTACTTGATAAGGTTCTGGAAAGCATAACCGTCTGTCCACTGTTCAGTGAACGAGGCCCCATGTCGGACAGTGGTAAAGTGGCCCAATCTCAAGCGATCTTGCATGCTTTTATCTCTACATGCCATCTTCTCTTGTTTTGACTTAGGGGAAAACGACAAATAGAAAATAATTTTATTTTCCTATGAGAGCTCATAGCATTATGTTTATTTTTTGTACTATACTGCTCAAAGTTTAGGACAACTGGCTAAATCTACATTGACTTCAGGAAGTACCCTAAAGCTATAAATGTTCTATATAACCCATAAATGTTCTATGTTAACATATACCTTGTTATTTCTCTTATAAATGTGGAAAAAAGTTATTTCCTTTCTATAAAATTAATGGATTAAGAGATGAAGCAAAGTTCTCCACAGTATCTTTGACATCAATAAAATAATTCATTTCACTTTTATCAGTGTTCCCTGTCTTTTTAACAGCATTTCAAAGACTTCAGCAAAAATAACTGCTAGTCTGGGACTTCCCTGGCGGTCCAGTGGTTAAGCCTCCAGGCTCCCAAAGCAGGGGGCCCAGGTTTGATCCCTTGTCGGGGATCTAAGATCCCAAATGCCGCAACTAAGATCCCACATACCACAACAAGCCGCAACAACAAAGACCCAGCACAGCCAAAATAAATTTAAAAAAATTTTTTTTAAAAAAAAAAACACTGTCTGTCTCAAACCTCTAGCTTGTAATAATTTCATTAGGAAGTACTGTCATCTTAAAACTTTCACTATAAGATAAATAAGTACTGGAGATGTAGTATTTTAAAAGTTTTCAATAAATAGTTACTTATATCTATTAAAAGCAAGTTGCAACTAATCAGTTACTATAATAAAGGAGACATCAGCCAATTAAAGTAATCATATACAAGTAAATACCAACTTAGTTTTTTAAAGCACAAAGCACTGAATTATCACATTATTATATACTTACGTTACTCCAAATACCGTATCTGAAATAGACATAAAACTATTGCTAAATGTCTGTAATAGCAACAGGACACACGCTTTAATTAATAGGACGAATGTAAGAATTTTGGAGAGCAATACCCTGAATAAACTCAACTAGGACAAGCTGCCCCTGTCCAACCAACACCATACTCAAAGCAAAGCACAATCAGAAAAAATATCCCAAATTATCACTCTGGATACTTGGTTCAGTGTCCACACAAGAAAGAATTCTAACTGTCAAATCATGAGAAGTCTTTTCCTAAGAAGCCCTACTCTGAAATATTTTCATTTCAGGTAAAGAGTATAGAAGCCACAATAATGAAACATACTAAGCATCTTGGGGTACAGAGTTCAGGCCACCACTAATCACTTACCTTTTCTATAAGGAGTTTCTTGCTCATTGTCACACATCGATTTAATCGTTCTTTGTATTTCTCTAGCATCTTTTGCTGTTCATCAATCTGCCGTCTCAAATCACAGTTGGCCTTCAATGGAAAAAAATTTTTTTAATTAGCTCCAAGGAAGATAGATTAATACAAAAGCAGTTTCTAGGGAGTCTGAAAATCATTTGTTGTTAAATTATAAGCAAAATTAAGGTTCAAAGAGGTAAGAGTAACTATGTCTTTTTAAAAAAGAAGGTAAGTACTTCATTCCTTGATTCTCTTTAAATAAACTTATAATTTATTAAAGATGAATTCTGTTACTAGAAGTGGGCATGTTTTTCTACTGATCATATTTTATTCCTCCCCAAAGCCAGTTACAGATAAATCTAGTACATCACACATATTTAAATTGTCACAAAATAAAAGAAAAATCCTACAATGAATGAGATGTTTAAAATTCATATAAAGAGCAGTTTTTAGCACTTACAGATTAAATACTTCCAAAGGGTGATTAAGCACTACCAAAAAATAACAGAATTTTTTTTTAAAAAACTACATAATGTTCTTTATGTTCAACTGTTCTTTGTTTTTCTGCTCTTGTTTCCAAAGAAGAAGAGACATGGATTTATATAAATGTTCCTTACCAGAGAAGCCAGGCACACCCATGCCCGCCTAAGACAGAACTAACAAAGAAGTTGAATACAGCATCTTGGTTCAAGAACACCAGAATGTAAATACACAGTTACTTTAGCTGTGGTCAGAAGGGCTAAATACTTTGAAAAATTCAAGCCTCCTACAATAACAGAGAAGGGAAGAACCACTAACCCAAGGTCAACTTTGACTTGCAACTCCTGAATTTATTCTTGTGTTAAACAAAAGATATCTACTCTTTTGGCAAATAAATGATACTTTATAATAACTTGCTTGAATTATGAAAAAAATACAGCATTTCCCAATCAAATGATATAAGTGTTTCTGAAACAGTAAAAAGCACAAATGGAAGATACTACAGCACACTCAATTTGTGAGACTTTTCAGCTTCATTTTAAAGTGATCACTGTACAACAGCTTCCATCTCCAAATTTCTACTCTCCTCATAAACATAATTTCTTCTCATTAGTTCTTCTAACAGAGCCCTAGAGTTCTATGCACCACATTACCGAAGGCTAAGTACAAGTACATTTGGGTAAATGTGACTAATTCATACTTAAAAATCTACAAGGCAAAGATCATGTAATGTTGGGACTTCCCTGGTGATCCAGTGGTTGGGACTCTGCACTCCCAATGCGGGGGGGCCTGGGTTCGATCCCTGGCCAGGGAACTAGATCCCGCATGCATGCCGCAACTAAGAGCCCACATGCTGCAACTAAGAGTCCGCATGCTGCAACTAAGAGCCCGCATGCCACAACAAAGATCCCACATACAGTGTGTCACAGCTAAGACCCGGCGCAGCCAGATAAATAAATAAATAAATAAACAAACATTAAAAAAACAACAACAACAAAGATCATGTAATGTTTATATGAAATTCAATCTACTTTTGGAAGGTGAGCATTGAAATCTGTAATCAAATTTATGGCATCAATCAATCTCTGGCAGCTTATTTAAACTTTTAAGAACTCAATTTCTGTGGTTTCTAACACTAACGATTTTGTATTCAGGTTTAAAATAGCACCTGGCTAGCAGCTCCTGATGCAGCCTTACCCAAACATCTAACTAAAATGGAAAAACTCAATGAATGGTCCATGCCTGCCTGAAAGGAGATATAAAGAGCAGTGGTCATTCCCCCTGTCCCTCCAAATCAGAAACACAAGCTCTCATCAACTTGAAAAAATGGCAGCTGTCCTTTTGTGTCTTCTTTTTTGACATATCCATTCCACTGGCACTGCTCTATACCCAAAGAAAGACTACAACCTTCAGAAAACAAGGCAGTAGAAAGAGGGTAGCGGTGAGTAAAGAGAACATATCACTCCCTGGAAAATTAAACCAGACATTTTTTTAAAACCCCCCCAAAAAAGAGTCCTAAGTTAGGATCAGTTTTTCACTTCATCTTCTCAATCTTAAGAAAGTCAGGTGATGAAGGAAGAAGACAAGCCCATGATCCTTTTTCAGTCCAGCAGAGCTACCCTGGACAAAAACCTGCCAATACTGCAACTAGGTTAGGAACTTTTTAAACCCACATATCTAATTATAAATCTTGGTAATTCAACGAGCACCCAAGTGTACAAAAACAGGAATAAGAGCAACCCCAAGCAAGTATGGATGCTAACAATGAAAGATGGAAAATAGATACTGAGTCCAAACATGGCTCTCCTCATTGAAAGACGGAGAAAAGCAAACAAACAAACAACAAAAAAAAAGGCCTAAGGAAAAATATTTCTGAATAGGAAAGGGAACATCAGCTTGAGAACAATAAAAACACTGGAGAAGATTAAAATGTTAGCCAATTTTATTTATAAATTGGTAGTATTTATGTATAGATGCATTTATATATGCTACAGGGACCTCCCTGGCAGTCTGGTGATCAAGACTCCGGGCTTCCACTGCAGGGGGCACAGGTTCAATCCCCGGTCAGGGAACTAAGATCCCACATGATGCGTGGCGCGGCCAAAAAATAAAACTAAAAAAATTTAAAAATTTATATATATGCAACAAATAGCTCAAAAAATTACTGAAGTAAATGTACCAAATGTTTTACCTCAGTAATGGAATTATGGGTGTCATATTATTTTTTTTTACTATTCTCTAAATTTATTATAAAGAGCATGTATTGCTTTTACAATAAGAAAACAATAAACCTTAAAAAAAACTTGTAAAGAATGGGTCAGTCAATATGCCAAACTGTATATTAAAAAATTATTTCAAGGACTTCCCTGGTGGCTCAGAGGTTGAGAATCTGCCTTCCAATGCAGGGGACATGGGTTAGAGCCCTGGTCCAGGAAGATCCCACATGCCGCGGAGCAACTAAGCCCGTGCGCCACAGCTACTGAGCCTGCGCTCTAGAGCCCGTCAGTCACAACTACTGAACCCGTGTGCCACAACTACTGAAGCCCATGCACCTAGAGCCCGTGCTCTGCAACGAGAGAAGCCACTGTAATGAGAAGCCTGCGCACTGCAGAGTAGCCCCTGCTCACCGCAACTAGAGAAAGCCCATGCGCAGCAACGAAGACCCAACACAGCCAAAAATAAATAAAATAAATAAATTTATATATATATAAAAAATTATTTCAAAAAATATCTGGTATTACTGTATAGCACAGGGAACTCTACTCAATATTCTGTGATAACCTATATGAGAAAAGAATCTAAAAAAGAATGAATATATGTGTATGTATAACTGAATTACTTTGCTATACACCTGAAACTAACACAACACTGTAAATCAACTATACTCCAATAAAATTAAAATTTTAAAACACCACTGTATATTTTCTAGAGGTATATTTTTAATTCCATATTAGTTATTTTTAAAGTTTCTCTTGTAAGCACAAAAACTTTACATGAATAGGTTATAAAAGATACAAAATACAAAACCAGGGCTGAAAAGTACTTGTGAAATAGTTTTTAAAATTCAAGGACATTAAACAAAACAATTTTCCTGAAATGGGAAAACATTTTATACCCATTCTCACAGTTCCAAATGAAATACAATAATACTCCACACATATACTCCTCTAGTATATATTTAAATATTAAAATTCTATAATTGAGATGTCCAATTTAAAGACAGAGTTTAGAATATAGGTTTGATCCTCGTTCCCTACTCAGATTCCCTCAGATTAAAGGAAAATATCCAAATGTTTACTTTTTAACTTTATTATTTGGCTATGGTAATTATCTCTATGATATGTACATAATTCAAATATACATAAAATTAATTAGTGCTGTTATAAAATCTCTTACAACATTTTAATACTTACTCTTAACAAATCATCTATTCTTCCTTCCTTCTTCTCTAAGTCAGAATTCTTACTGTTTTCTAGTGCAGATATTTTTTCTATTGTGAGGTCAGACTATAAAGAGAAAACAAGTTTAGGATTAGTCTCAAAATATTACATGTCATCACATTTTTCTCATTACTTTTCTGAAAAAAAAAGCACTTGACAACACAACTAGCCTGGAATCGCATGGCTCAAGAATTTAAATCTGCTTTCCTCATCCCATTCTTTAAGCATTATGTTCTGCTACACCTGCCCTTCAAAAATATATTAGCTCTGGAATCAAATATATGAATTTTCAAACTGCTGTGCGCTGAACAGTAAAGAAACATACTACTCTAGAAATGAAACTAACTTTGAATAGAAAAGGCCATCAGAGGAGACAGGACCCAAATCTCTAAACAACAAACATGCCACCTAGTGGAAACAAAGAGTAACCAGAAGGGAGAGGTGAACGCTCAACTATCTAAGTCTGTTCAACTATTCAAAAGCTTAATTCAAATAAAATTGAAAATCTGCTCCTGAGGGAATGTTTAGCTCTTGCATCTTAAGAAATTCTCCTAGATTGCCAAGCATCCTGTCTTGAAGGCAACACAGTGCCAACAGGCTTCAAGAAAACCAGGCATAATATTTGGCTAGCTCAATACCACAAAATGGAGGATATATTCACTATCCTTTTCAGATAGTATCTTTGAACGTTCACAACATTCCCTAAATTAAGGAGTTTCTGAAGACTGTTTAAGGAGAAATTATGTTGGTGTGCCACATGTTAAAGAAGTTTAAAACAAGAATTTACTGTATAGCATAGCGAACTGTATTCGATAACTTGTAATAAACTATAATGGAAAAGAATTGGAAAAAAAGAATATAGACATATACATATATATGTATAACCGAATTACTGTGCTGTACACCTGAAATTAACACAATATTATAAAATCAACTATACTTCAATAAAAATTTCTAAAAAAAAGAAGTTTAGCTAGGTCTTGCTAAATGAGTATGTACAAGGAAAAAATTAAGTACTTTCACAAAGTAGGGAATTAAGATTCACTGAAGCCTACAATAAGCACTGTCCCACCAAGCGTTTTGTATACACTAAGATAATGATAATCAACCACAGTTTTATAGATGATTTGAACTGAAGAAAACTAAGGCCCAAAAAGATAAGGTATAAGTTGTAGAGCTAGAGTTTGAATCTAGGCCTAGAGGTCTTTTCCCTGACATCATGCTGCAGTATAATCATTTCTGCTGCAATACACCAGAAAGGTAAACAAACACCTCAAAAAGTTAAATTAAAAGCACCTTCCAAAAGACTCTAAATATTCATAATGCAAGTTCTGAATACGACACACACAAATAATGAGGTGAAGTCAGAAATAAAGGGACAACAAAGGGAGGACCTAGATTTTATATGTAGTTATTAGTATCTATTCCTCGGCCCTTCTTTTCCTCCTCTGTTTAACAATCACTGACCTACCTGGGTCTGTCTGTGCTGGATGGAGATCTGTTTTTGGGAGCTGCAGGAATGCTCTGTGTTGCCAGATCCCGTAGAGGAGGGACTGTTTTGCTGAGCCTGTAATAAAGGTCCATCACCGATCACAAGAAAGTTCTGCATCTTTCTCCACAAACATTTGTATGAATGCAAATGATTAACACTATATAAAAGAAACACTTGCTGATGAAAGTCAAAAGTCAGGGCCATGTAGCCAAGATGAAAGTATAAACAATTCAAATGAAAAGTAAGGGCTAGACATGGTAGCTTAGACTACGTTACTGTAAATAGTTAAAAGCATCAAATGCTTATAAATGAATTTTTTAAATATGTAAATTATCAAATATGTAAATGCCCTTTTCACTTGTACAGTTGATACCTGAACAATGCATGGGTTAAGGGTGCCGACCACCCCACCCACCCCACTGCCCACAGTGCAGTGAAAATCCACGTATCTAACTTTACAGGTGGCCCTCGGTATCCATGGTTCTGCACCTGCAGATTCAGCCAATCTCAGATGGTGTAGTACTGTAGAATGGATTTGTTGAAAAACAATCCACATATAAGTGGACCTGAGCAATCAGTCCAAAACCCATGTTGTCCAAGGGTCAGCTGTATTTTAATACGCTTTTGCAGGAAAGGCTGGTGAAGCATCCAAAGCACAGGGGATGCTTGTGACTCCAGGCAGAAAGGACTGTGAACTACTGTTCAGAATAGCGTCCTAAATCCTCAAACATTATCCATGAACATTCAGTGGTCCAAAAAATCCTGGTTGATTTCCAATACTGTCACTTGCTTACTGTGACTTTTACACATAAATGATGGGGCATTCTAAGGCATTTTCAAGTTTATAAGGTTTAGGACTTAATATAATTCAACTGTTCAAGAATATGCAATCATTAAACAGATGGTCCCCGACTTAACAATGGTTCCACTTAACCATTTTTCAACTTTAAGATGATGTGAAAGCAATACACATTCAGTAGAAATGGTGCTTCAAATTTTGAACTTTGATCTTTTCCTGGGTTAGCAACATATGGCACAATACTCTTTCATGATGCTACGCAGCAGCAGTGAGCCACAGCTCCCAGTCAGCCACACAATCATGAGGGTAAACAACCCAATACACTTACAACCATTCTGTACCAGACAATCACATTGGGTTTTGCTTTCCCTACAGTATTCAATAAATTACATGAGATTCAACACTGTATTATAAAACAGGTTTTGTGTTGGGTGACTTTGCCCAACTGTAGGCTAACGTTAAGTGTTCTGAGCACATTTAAGGTAAGCAAGGCTAAGCTACTGTATGTTAGGTAGGTTTGGTGTATTAAACACATTTTGACTTACGAATGATATTTTCAACTTATGATGTATTTATCAGGACCTAATTCCCATCGTAAGTCGAGGAAGACCTGTACTTCAGAAAGTCCTTTTAAAAACAAAATTGCACCCAACACAGTACAACCCATCATAGACATAATTAGAAAATATTGGATATTCTGGGGATTATGGGCTAATGGCAATACAGTATTATCACATCAGAGAATACAGTGTTTCCACATATGTAAATTTTTTGATACTTCCTATATATTCCTTTAATTATTGTCTTATTCATGAACATTAAAACAATGTATAACCACCACCTATTGAGCAATTATCACCATGATCACACACAGTCCTTACAAAACCCTATAAGGTAGTTATTATTTCCACTTATACATAAAGAAAATACAAATCCGAGATATTAAGCACCTACGTGCAGTCACAAAGCTAGTTAGTGGGGGAACAAGAATAGAGGGCTATCTGCATCCACAATACCCGATCTCTATGACCACGGTACACTGATGCCTCACATCAACAGTTACAGGCCACAAGCAAGCTAAGCACTTCATACACATAATTACACTGAGGGCTCACAACAGCCTTGTAAGGTAGGCAGTATTATCACCTCCATTTTTATTTATTCATTCAACAAGTACTCACTGAGAACACCCTACGTCTAAGCATTGTGTTAGGTGCTAGGGACACAGTGGCCAAGAAAAACAGAAACAAAACCCACAGACCCAGTCATTACTCTGCCTTATAACGCTTACAATCCAAGAGATGATGTATTAAGTACTCGATAAATATCTGTTGAAAGAAATTGTTAAATAAACAATCATATAATAAATGCAAAATTGCAATTAGGATACATGCTATAAGAGTACACAGCAGGGTACATAACCTAACTTAATGAGTTGGGGATGAATTCCTTGAGAACGTAATATCAGAGTTAAGATTTGAAGGAAATAAGCAATCAAAGAAAGGAGATGATTCCAGGTTCTCACATTCCATACAAGAGCCTTAGGGGAAGAGAGAAGAATGATGTGGGGATCAAAGAAGTAAAAAGAGAGGAGTCAGTCTCAAAGAGGTGAAACAATGCGCACAGCCTGTAAGTCAGAGCAGCGATTAGAGATGAAAATGTTCCCCAGTCTTTCTACAATGTGGCAAATCTAACCTTGTCTTACTGATTAAGGGTCATCACCACTCACATATTGGGTTTCCCTGGTGGTGCAGTGGTTAAGAATCCACCTGCCAGTGCAGGGGACACGGGTTCAAGCCCTGGTTCGGGAAGATCCCACATGCCCCGGAGCAACTAAGCCTGTGCGCCACAACTACTGAGCCTGCGCACCTAGAGCCCATGCTCCACAACAAGAGAAGCAACCTCAATGAGAATCCCGCACACCGCAACGAAGAGTAGCCCCCACTCACCGCAATTAGATAAAGCCCGTGTGCAACAAGGACCCAACACAACCAAAAAAAAAAATTAATAAAATAAATTTATTAAAAAATAAATAAATAAACTCACATATCATACTGCACTATGATTCAAGCATTATCTCCTTCAGTTATCATTAGGTTGCTCTTACAACCCTCTCCTTTTAAAATTTGTCCCTAAACAAACATGACTGTTTGAGCAGCTTTTATAATAAAAGCCAGTAAGAATCACATGACCGGCTAAAACGGCCCTTCTATGAACTTCTAGATTTTGGTATATGGGCTTTGTTAAAATGCTTTTTTAACATGTGCTCATTTCTAAGTTTTCTTTCAGCAAACCAATATTGCTAGAATGTGATTCAAGGGGATGTTTCCAAATTAAAGCTCTCTGTAAAAATGTACATATAAATAGCCCCATGATAAGAAGTAAAAATGTAAGAAGTTAACTTGAGGAAGTGGGACAGAGGTAAGGAGGTAGCAAATCCTCATGAAAACGAAAATACTTTCAAAAGGTAAAAGAACTACAAAAATAGGCCTTCCCTGGTGGCGCAGTGGTTGAGAGTCCGCCTGCCGATGCAGGGGACACGGGTTCGTGCCCCGGTCCGGGAAGATCCCACATGCCACGGAGCAGCTGGGCCCGTGAGCCATGGCCGCTGAGCCTGCGCGTCCGGAGCCTGTGCTCCACAATGGGAGAGGCCACAACAGGGAGAGGCCCGCGTACCGCAAAAACAAAACAAAACAAAACAAAACCAACAAAAAAAAGAACTACAAAAATATAAGGACCTACTGTGACAAGTGAATCCATGGTAGAAAAAAATGCTCTAAATCTGATCATTCATTAGATATTAATTATGAACCTCTGTGCCTGGTTCTGTGTTAAACACTAGAAATGCAACACTGGAAAACAAAGAGAGCTTACAGTCTCCCAACAAGTCCACGATTACAGAATCATGTCCTCGAGAAATGAGAACAGAAGTCGATGGCCTTGCTAAGCGGGCCATTGTAGTTGTAAATTTAGTCCAACCCCTACTTTGCAAAACATTCTCCCCAGACTTCCATATTCTTTGTTCCTATTATAAAAGTAATATTAGCTTCTAATTCATGATTACAGGCTGGATCTCCCAAAGTCCTACTGATATTCAGAGATTTTTAAAAAATAAAATCATAATAGCACTAAGAAAGAAGGGAGAGTTGAGAATCAGAAATTTTTTAAAACTTTAAATTTTAAGAAACATTCAAAAGCAGTTGGGATCAGACTGATAGAGAAAGTGAAATAAAGAAATTCACAGCTGAAAACATCAGCAGTAAAACAGGCTGGGTCTTTTCAAGAGAGCTCCTCCAAAGCCTCACAATGAGATTTACCTTTAAAAGAACCAGGAGTGACCCATGGGACAATTATCAGACATTTAAAACCTATACGGGGCTTCCCTGGTAGCGCAGTGGTTAAGAATCTGCCTGCCAATGAAGGAGACACGGGGTCGAGTCCTGGTCCAGGAAGATCCCACATGCCGCAGAGCAACCAAGCCCGTGCGCCACAACTACTGAAGCCTGCGCTCTAGAGCCCACGAGCCACAGTTACTGAAGCCTGCGCACCTCGAGCCTGTGCTCCGCAACAAGAGAAGCCACTGCAATGAGAAGCCTGCGCACTGCAACGAAGAGTAGCCCCCGCGCACAGCAACGAAGACCCAATGCAGCCATAAATAAATAAATAAATAGCCTATTTATTTACTTGTAAATAAGTAAATACATAAATAAAACCTATACTGTCCAATAGGGTCCTCTCTTGATCTCTTCCTTGCATAATGTGGGCCCTGGATACTACTGCTTCTGACCCAAGGGTAAAGCACAAGAACTGGTCTCTTAAATAAAAAACAAACATGTAAATATTTAAAAATGGAAAATAAGTGGGTCCAGGGGAGGGCTCCTGCTATAAGTACAGTACCCCTGCCCTCCACAACTGACACGATGGAGGAAGAAATGGAATACATCACTAAGAGTGAAATAGTTACCTATCAAAACAATGCCCTCCTTATCTCCATGTTTGTAAAGGAGCTGGTCTTTCTGCCTAGAGTTTGCGAGATGCTTACACAGGGAACACAGTCACCGCCTCCCAACCCCCGGAATGGTGGGCTATTTGCGAAGCAGTACTATGCCACCTCAGGGAAAAATCCATGCCAACAACCTATGTTAATCACCCTAATAGTACTGCATTCAACTAAAGCTAAATATATATTTTTAAGAAAACAAACAGGGCTTCCCTGGTGGCGCAGTGGTTGAGAGTCCACCTGCCGATGCAGGGGACACGGGTTCGTGCCCCGGTCCGGGAAGATCCCACATGCCGCAGAGCGGCTGGGCCCGTGAGCCGTGGCCGCTGAGCCTGTGCGTCTGGAGCCTGTGCTCCCCAATGGGAGAGGCCACAACAGTGAGAGGCCCGCGTACCGCAAAAAAAAAAAAAAACTAAAAATAGAACTACCATAAGACCCAGCAATCCCACTACTGGGCATATACCCTGAGAAAACTGTAATTCAAAAAGAGTCATGTACCACAATGTTCATTGCAGCACTATTAACAATAGCCAGGACATGGAAGCAACCCAAGTGTCCATCAACAGGTGAATGGATAAAGAAGATGTGGCACATATATACAATGGAATATCACTCAGCCATAAAAAGAAACTAAAGTGAGTTATTTCTAGTGAGGTGGATGGACCTAGGGTCTGTCATACAGAGTGAGTCAGAAAGAGAAAAACAAATACCGTATGCTAACACATATATATGGAATCTAAAAAAAAAAAAAAGGTTCTGATGAACCTAGGGGCAGGACAGGAATAAAGACTCAGACGTAGAGAATGAACTTGAGGACATGGGGAGGGGGAAGGGTAAGCTGGGACAAAGTGAGAGAGTGGCATGGACATATATACACTACCAAATGTAAAACAGATAGCTAGTGGGAAGCAGCCACATAGCACAGGGAGATCAACTCGGTGCTTTGTGACCACCTCGAGTGGTGGAATGCGGGGGTGGGAGGGAGACGCAAGAGGGAGGGGATATGGGGATATATGTATATGTATAGCTGATTCACTTTGTTATAAAGCAGAAACTAACACACCATTGTAAAGCAACTGTACTCCAATAAAGATGTTAAAACAAAAAGAATCTGCCTTCCAATGCAGGAGACGCGGGTTTGATCCCTGGTCGGGGAACTAAGATCCCACAAGCCCACGCGCCACAACGAAAGATCCCACATGCCACACCTAAGACCTGATGCAGCCAAAAAATATACATAAATATTCAAAAAAAATAAAGTTGATTACACAAGAGATAATTTGACGTTAAAATGGTATTAAGTAGAAAAAATCTAAAACACAAACTCTTAAGAGTGGTTGTCTGTCTGAGGAACACAAAGGAAAGAATTTTACTCTTCTCCATCACTTCAACTTTTTGTGGGCCATGTGTATGTACTATTTTTACAATTTAGAAAATTATATGCTTATAATTTAAAAAATTAATTTCCAGGCTTCCCTGGTGGCTCAGTGGTTGAGAGTCCGCCTGCTGATGCAGGGGACATGGGTTCGTGCCCTGATCAGGGAAGATCCCACATGCTGCAGAGCAGCTGCGCCCGTGAGCCATGGCTGCTGAGCCTGCGCGCCTGGAGGCTGTGCTCCACAACAGGAGAGGCCACGACAGTGAGAGGCCCGCGTACCACAAAAAAAAAAAAAAAAAAAATTAATTTCCTATGTCGAAATATATAAAATTATGTAACAATACGATTTAAAGGCTCAAAGTCATAATATGCTGCCACCTATTTTTATTTATCAGTATCTATAGATCTTTCATTGTTAGCACATATATATCTCACTTCTTTGATCAACTGTAGAGCATTCCACTGTATATATGTATTATATTTTATTTCACTAGTCCTTATATGAAAGATGCTCTCATTAATTCGTACGACATATAATTACACTGAGTGTCTATGAGAGCAGATCCAGTTCCAGCACTGGAAATACAGAAGTGAACAATGCAAAGTCCCTGACCTGATGAAGCTTACATTCCAGTGGAGGGGAGGTAGTGTGGGAGTGGGTAGTGAGACAAAGAAGTAAATTATAGCAGGTCAGTTGGTGATAAGACCAAGAAGAAAAAATAGGGCACAGGAGCAACACAATGTGTGCGGTGGGCAGGAAGTGGTGCTATTTTATACAGTGCAGCCTCTCTGATAGGCTGTAAATTTAAGCAGAGACTAGAGAGAACTGAGGGAGCAAGGCATGCTGATGTCTAGAGGAAGGATGTTAAGGCAAAGGCAGCAGCAAGCGCAAAGGCCCTGAGGTGAGAGCATGTCAGGTGGTATTTGAGGCAGAAACATAGGCAGTGTGGATGGAACTTGGTGAGGAAGGGAGGTTAGTAGTAACAGATGTCAAAGTGGTGGGAAAGAGGCCATACAAAGCGTTATGTGCCATTTTAAACACTTGTGAGCAGAGGAGTGGCATGACTGGACTTATGTTTCAATGGGATCACCCTGATCTGTTGAGAACAAAGGCACAAGCAAAGAGTCCAGTTGGGAGGCTGCCATCATAATCTCAGTGGGAGATTAGATTTGAGTGGTAGTCATTAAGGGGGGTGAAGTGGCAGGATTCTGAACATATTTTGAAGTAAAATCAGTAAGACTTGCTGATGGGTTTGGAATTGGGGTATAAAAGAGATAAGACTAGAATGACTCCAAGATTTTTAAACAATTAGAAGAAGAGAGTTGACAATTACTGAGATGTGGAAGAAATGGGGGTCTGGAGTGGGGGAACAAGATGAAGAATTCACTTTCAGTCATGTTAAATCTGATATGCCTATTAGACATAAAGAGGCAACTGACTACATAGGTCCGGAATTCAGGGCTCAGCTCTGGGCAGGAGATATAAATTTGGAAGTCCTCTACATATAGGTGATAACTGAAACAAAGAAACTAAATGAGATTCTCATTACAGAATGAAGGTAGACAAGAGGTCTGAAGACTGAGCCCTGGGGCACTCCAGTGTTTGGAGATCCGGGAAATGAGGAAGAACCAAAAGAGGAGAAGCCAAGAGAAGACCATGTGCTCGGAGAAGAAGGGACTGTGGCTAATGAATTATATTGAATAAGTTCTGAGAACTGATTGCTGGATTTAGCAACATGGAGGTCACAGATATCCTTGTTCTAAGTTCCTCTGAAACACTGTGGAGGGACACTGCTTCCAGATTTTTGCAATTTATAACAATACAATAAACATCTTTGTGTAGTTTTATGGGAATGGAATTTCTGGACCCAAGGATGTGTAAACTTAACACTGAGATACATTACCAACTTGTCCAAATGACTGTACGAATTTATAGTCAGTATAAAACTGCATGTGTATCTAAACTATTACCTGCACTAGGAATTATCAAATTTATTAATCCTTGCCAAGTTGATAATTCAAAAGCGTTATTTTATTTTGTATTTCTCTATGGCTGAAGTTAAGCATTTTTTCTTGTTATTAGTCATTTGTCTTTTCTTCCTCCTGTAAGACTGCCTGTTCATAGTCTTTGCCTTTTGTTTTTTAAAGGAAACTGCTTGTCTATATCTATTAATTAACATTTGTTATATATTAATGTTAACTCTTTTGCTTTTTTCCTTTTTTATATCACTAAGTTTACATCCCGGCTGGAACTGCAGAGAAGCAAAGAGAAACAGAACTGGACTTCCCTGGTGGAGCAGTGGTTAAGAATCTGCCTGCCAATGCGGGGGACATGGGTTCGAGCCCTGGTCCAAGAAGATCCTACATGCTTCAGAGCAACTAAGCCCATGTGTCACAACTACTGAGCCTGCGCTTTAGAGCCCGCGAGCCACAGCTACTGAGCCCACGTGCTACAACTACTAAAGCCTGCACACCTACAGCCTGTGCTCCACAACAAGAGAAGCCACCACAATGAGAAGCCCGCGCACCACAACAAAGAGTAGCCCCTGCTCTCCGCAACTAGAGAAAGCCCGCATGCAGCAGAAAGACCCAATGCAGCCAAAAATAAATAAATATATTTATTTAAAAAAAAAAAGAAAAAAGAGAGAGAAACAACTATACCAAAGCTTCTAGGCCTTTGGTTTTTATACTGTTTCCATGTTCCTTCTTCAGACATGATTATTTTCTTACTCCTCTGTCATGTCTCTTCCACATGAGCGCAATCTGGCTGTAACATGTGCAACTCCTCTGACAGCCTGGGTACTAGGTGACAGGACTGAGCAGGTGGCTGTCCTTCACATGTACCCGGCCCCCAGCCTGCATGCCCATACCTCTGATGGAAGGCTCGCATCAGGGGAACGAGTTCTTGCTAATCAAAATCCTGTGTTTTTGACTATGTGACTGTCACACAATGAAATATATACATACATAGAGAGACAAACATTTCTCTAAAACAACACTACTGCATTCTCATACAAACTATTCCATACTATTGTCAGGCCCACTGAAAATACTATACTGATCAATTCTCCCATTTTACGTTTTGTCTCCTTTGCCACTGAAGCACAAAATTATACTGTCTTCACACAAGAAGTTTCTCCATTCTTTTGATGTTGAACAACACAACAAAAAATTGTACATTTTTAAAAAGCTGTATTACCTCTTTTTTGAGGGAAAGCAGTAATAACTACAAGAAAGTATTCCAAAGCAGAGAGATGGTGGGCCATTGTGGTGGCAGTGGAGACGGTAAGAGATGGTCAGATTCTGGATATAAGTATATTTTCTGATGGATTAGATGTAGAATGTGAGGAAAAACAGGCATTAAGGATAAAGCCATGTGTATTAGTCCTCTATTACTCTGCAACAAATTACCCCCAAACTTACAGAACTGTGAGGTAATAAATGGGTGCTGTTTTAAGCTGAGGAAGGAAGGAAGGAAGGAAGGAAGGGAGGAAGGGAGGAAGGGAGGGAGGGAGGGAGGGAGGGAGGAATCGATTCAAATAATACACAATGATCCCTATCTAATTATATTATTTTTATCTCCTTTCCTTAAGACACCCACCATTCCATGGCCTTTCTTAATACAATCACATGTGGGTTAATACCAGAGATTAGAAATTTATTTGCTCAGAATCCAGAGCAAATAAAGAGGAAACAGATTATTACTGGAGAAAATGAACCAGTAAGAGGGAAAGAAATTTTGATCAATGGTGACGTCAGCTCTGAATGATGCCCCTAAAAATGGAGGAATAGGGCAATGGGGCTTTCTCTTGCTTTATACCATCCTTGGCAACAAACAGGTACTTGGTAGGGCAAAGAAACCAAGAAAAGCAACAACTTTTAAGCCAAGCTGCATTATAATTCGGCAAAAAAAAAAACGGGGGTCAAACATTTATATAATCAAATTCTTGTTCTTCAAGGAAGAAGAAAGAAGCAAGCTGAAAGGAGCAGACACGGAGCCAAATCTTCTTGGAAAAAGTAACTGTGCTAACACTCTGAAGAAGTGAGAGAAGGCAAGCATGTAGGTTGCCCAAGTACCACACAGGGGGAAATGACTGGTAAGCATGCCTGTCCCCACATTAAGATTTTATTAACTTGAATATTACTTTAAATAAGTGATGGCTGGAGTTTGGAGATTTTATTTTTAATTCTAATGGAATTTGATTCCATTATTACAATTCTTTTCTTTTCTTCTTTGTCAACCTAAGATTGTGTTTTCCTTCCCATGGTACACTCAGACTTTGACAGAGCAGTCTCTCAGCCCCCTTGAACCAAGCAGGACTGAGTACAAACACATACCTTTAGAAGTAACACAGAGTTAGAAATCATCATCTGTCTACCAAAATAATTACTCAAACTTCATCTTGGAGCTCCAGGAAAACAAGGATCTGCATAAACTTAGCCTTAGTACTCACTGAAACAAAAGTGAAGCAGAGGCCAGCTCCCCTCTGTGCCAGCTGCTCTGTGTCGAGCCGAGGTTTTGCCAGCATCACTGACATCAGGGTTGGCAGAGCAGACTGCTCCTCTGACACCTCCTTTGCAGCACTGCCATCTAAACCATAGAGGGGCTGTTCTACTCGCCGCTGGAAAACATTAAAGAAAACACACAAATTACATGAGAAAGAAAATCTGATACTGCCAAAACATGCAACAGATTAAAACACAGTTATCAGATATAAGAAGGATTTTTTAAAAAAACACCTCTGCAAACAAATATGGAAAGCATAATAACATTATCACTGGATTATGAACTATCTAAAAAGCTGAGTTAGTATCTTACTCAAATTCCATAAAATTACATTTTAATGGTTCTATATTTACATAACTCTGAATTTGCAGGTTACTTTGTAGAGTTCAACAAACAACTTCATAATACCCTCAATTCTACAAAGGAAATGCTATTTCTCTCCTCTAGATTAATAAAGATTAAGGCATTTGTCCCCTACTCTACAGGTAGAACTTATTTTCACTCTATTCTATTCTCACCCTACTATACCTATATGCAAAAATATAAAATAAATACAAACAAAAGAACAATCTACCACAATTATGTACAGTTTATTCCAGGAATGTAAGGATAGTTCATTATTCTCTCTACTGATGTAATTCATTAAATTAATGTTGGGGGTGGGGGTGGGCAGAGAATCAAAATTCTTTCCTTTAGACGCCAAACAAGATTTGCACATTGTTAGGCAATGCTTAAAATAAAACCACAGAAACTGGGAGTATCCATGTTTAACACAACAAAGAGTATTTTTTCAGAAATAAACATAAATATAATTAATGGTGCAATACTCCAGGCACTTTCATTAAAATTGGGAACTAGACAGGGGTTAACACATTAATATCATAATCATTCACCATTATCATAGAATTTTTAGCCAAAGTGATAAGGAAAACAATATGAGGTATAAATATTAGAAAATATTAAACATTAAAAAGTGTCACTTTTGGATGATATAACTATTCACAAAGGAAACCAAACAAATCAACTGAAAAAGAACAAGTAAGGGTTCAGTAAGATGTGGCCAAATGTAAAATAAATACACAAAAATCAGTAACTTCCCCGCATATCACAACTGACTATAATCTGAACAAGTAGTAACAGAAGAAAAACCAGATTCAAAATATCTGTAAAATACTTAAAAGGAAACTTAAGAAATATGCAGATTACACATTAAAAAAACCCCACAGCTTCACTAACAAATATAAAAGATGACCTAAATTAAATGGCAATACCATGCTCCTGAGTTAAAATTTTACACATGTCAAATTTCTCTAAAAGCCAATGCTTACTTAGGGCTTTTTGTGTATTTTTGCTTCTGTTTTTGTAAGAGAAGGTGTTGTGGTAGTATAGAGATCATCTAGCTTCTCTCTTGCTCTTTTGGGGGAATGTTTTATGGATTTTCACGAGTTAATTTTGAGGTCCACTTGGAAAAATAATCAAAATTAGCCACATAATTTTTGATAAAGGGTATCAGGGAACCTGACCAGCTATTAAAACTTACTGCAAAGCAACATTAACCAAAGGAGCATAACACTGGTACAGGAACAGACAGATTGATCAGTGGCACAGAAAATTCAGAAACGGACCCATATAAAATGGATGTATAATTTGTGATTATAGTGCATTTCTAATTAGTGGGAATTTCTTACAAAGATGATAGGATATGTGTGTTGATATTAGAAAAAAGGAAAAGTAGACTGCTTCCTTATAGCATACATAAAAATTATAAGAAAATATAAACAAATGCTTTTATGACTTTCTAGTGGTGAAGGACTTTTTAAACATGACAGTAAAAATACAAACCATATAGAAACATCTAAGAGTAAGACAAAACCAGTAAGTCATGAAGGAAAAACACTGATAAATTTGACTACTTCAAATTTTTTGACTTCTGAATGGTAAAAGTCAACATAAAGTTAAAAAATAAAGTACAAACAGGCAAAACATATCTACAATATAAATGACAATGAGTTAACAATCTTAATAAATAACGCGCTCCTACCCATCAGTAAGACAATACACTAATAAATAAATAGGCAAAGGAACTGAGTAAGCATTAAAAGAGAAATCCAAAAGGCCGTTAGTCATAGGAAAAGATGTTTAATATCACTGATGAAGAAATGCAAGTTAAAACAAGGTATTTTCTCACTGGCAAAGATTATAATGATAAAATTCAGTATTAGAAGGGTAGGCAGAAATTGAGACTCTCAAACTGCTGACAGCCTGCTAGCAATTATGTGGTGACATTTATTTTATTTTAAATTGACATATAGTTGATTTACAGTGCTGTGTTAGTTTCAGGTGTACAGCAAAATAATTCAGTTTTATATATATATATATAAAAAACAATATAAATATTCTTTCTCAGATTCCCTTTTAGGTTATTATGAAATATTGAGTACAGTTCCCTGTCCTATACAGTAGGTCTGTGTTGGTTATCTATTTTATATACAGTAGTGTGTTGTATGTTAATCCCAAATCCCTAATTTATCCACCCACCCTTTCCCCTTTTGTAACCATAAGTTTATTTTCTATGTCTGTGGGTCTATTTCTGTTTTGTAAATAAGTTCATTTGTAACATTTTTTTTTTAGATTCCACATATAAGCGATATTATATGATATTTGTCTTTCTCTGTCTGGCTTACTTCATTTAGTATGATAATCTCTAGGTCCATCCATGTTGCTGCAAATGGCAATATTTCATTCTTTTTATGGCTGAGTAATATTCCATTGTGTGTGTGTGTGTGTGTGAGTGTATACACACACACTACATCTTCTTTATCATTCATGTGATGACATTTTAAAGTGAGCACATTCTTTGATTTGGGAGCTATACTTTGGAAATTTATCCAAAGGAAAAACATGCATAAGTACAGATGTATATACAAGGACATTCATTACAGCATTACTTACAGAATACAAAATGTTCAAGGCTATTGATTAAAAAAATACAATGAAAATGAGGAAATCTACTAAATGAACATACACGTATACACATATATGCCCACTAAACTCTTTAATAATAGTTCTTGTGGAAAGGACTTTATATTTTACCACTTCTCAACTGTTGGACTTTCATAATCAGCATGTATCCCTTTATCAGGGAAATCTATTTAACACTTTCATTTTAGAAAACAAAAGTAAAAGAGACTAATCAAAATGATCCTGACAAAAAAATTATTTTTAAAAAAATCTGAGTAGAATCTACCGCCTTAAAAATAACACTCCTGCCCTAACCAATAAAATGGTTTAAATTCAGGCTCCAGAATACCTGTAATACTCATTCACAATATTCTCTCTACTTGGGAGACTGTATCATTGAAGCTGCAATATTAAAATAAACCATTCTGTTATACATTCAATAAATATGTGCCAAGGGCTGAAAGATCTTTAAATGTCTCTGGAATATAGCAGGCTGGGATGTTTGTACCAACCTCCCCTTAACTGTAAAGACAGGACAAAATATAAAAAAAAGATATTAAAAGCAATGAAAAGTTGATAAAATAGTAGGGGTCTGTCATGGTAAAACCTAAGGGAAACAAAGTCACATCTGCCCTCAGAGTACCTGCAGATCTTGAATTTCCATTTCTAGGGCACCATGTTGCCAACTGGATAGTCATAGGCCAAAGCCCACCCAGAGTAGGGGGTTCATTACAAAACCCTTCCCACTTTAGCTACACTTCCAAAGGGTTACAGTCTCAGGGAAAATGTAAGCCAGAAGAAACATTTCCCCTGCCCTCAGGGAGTTGCAATGAAGTTGCCTTGGCCATGCAGGTGGTGGAGGCTCCCCTGAGAAATGTTAACATAATTGGAATCAATAATGCCTGGGTGGTTGAAAGAAAGAAACAAAATAAGCAAACCAAACCGACAAAATGCAAGCCATGAATTCAGTAGTTTGTAGAGATGGGTAGAATCTCTAGGCACTTGAAAGAAGCAAATAAAAATTCTCCCTGGAGGAACATATCTTATTCTTGATCTCAAAGAAATTTCACAAATAATTTTTCAAGAACAATGAGCAGCACAAAGACACAAAACCAAAAGCATAAAAGAAATAAAGCCCTGAGCAACAACTAGGAAAAAGAACAGACAGCAGAAACAGGTTCAAAAAAACCTTCAGGGCTTCCCTTGTGGCGCAGTGGTTGAGAGTCCGCCTGCCGATGCAGGGGACACGAGTTCGTGCCCCGGTCCGGGAGGATCCCACGTGCCGCGGAGCGGCTGGGCCTGTGAGCCATGGCTGCTGGGCCTGCGCATCCGGAGCCTGTGCTCCGCAACGGGAGAGGGCACAGCAGTGAGAGGCCCGCGTACCGCAAAAAACAACAACAACAACAACAAAAAACCTTCAAATACAAGAATTAACAGACAGGTTATAAAACAACTATGTCTACTAGATTAAAAAAATAAAGACAAGTTTGAATATATCTGCAGGGAACATAAAATAACAAAAACTAAGAATTCAATGGGGCAAATTAGATACACCAAAACAGAGAATTTGGGAACTGAAAGGCAAGAACTATCCAGAATGGAGCATACAGAGACCAAAAGAAAAAGAAGTTAAGGGGCATGGTGATAAAGTGAGACAGTCTAACATACGGTTAATTGAAATTTTATAGGTGGAGGAAAAAGGAACAGGGCCAAGATAATATCTGAATACAATGGCAAATAATTATTCAGAAATGGTACAAGACACCAACCCACAAATACCAGAAGCCCAACAAATTACAAGAGAAAATAAAAGGATGCATCATAGTAAAACTGCAGAACACCACATATAAAAATGTTAAAAGCAGCTGGGGATGGGGGGAAGCAGAGCAGATACTTTCAAAAGAAATAACAAGTAAATGAAAACTGTTTTCTCAGTAGTAACAATGGGAACCAGAATATGGTAATTATATACTCAATTGTGTGAAAAGATAAAAAATGCCAATCTAGAAATATACAGAGCATAAACATCTTTCAAGAATAAGGGCAAAATAAAGTTATTTCAGCAAACAAAAACCTACAGAGTTAACCCCCAGCAGATAAACATTGTACTAAAAGAATACTAAAGGACCACTGAAGGCAGAAGGAAGTGACCCTAGAGTGGAAGGTGTAATATGTAAAACGGGAAGAAGTGCAAAGAGGTAAGTATATAGATAAATCTAAATGAACACTGACAGTGTAATAATGATGTTTTATGAAACTAAAAAAAAAAAGGCAAAATATAAACCTACACCACCACCACCAAAGCAGTAGCACATAAATGGAATCAAGGTTATCATATATTTAGGAGGAGGGCAAAGATACTATTAACATCAAACTTTGGCATATTAAAGATACCTGTGGTAACTTCTAAGAGAAACACCACATAGGACCTACATACTAGTGGAGGAGAAAAGTATGAAATAATTTTTTTTAATCCAAATGAAAACAAGGAATGAAAGAAAAAGTAACATAGAACAGGTAAGATAAACAGAAAATACATTAAAAGCTGGTATATTTAAAACCAATATAATGATTAGTTTATTAAATGTAAATAGGATAAATACTGAAGTTTAAAAAAGATTTTTTTTTTGGCTGTGCCACGCAGCTTGCAGGATCTTGGTTCCCCAACCAGCAATCAAACCCGGGCCCCAGCAGTAAAAGTGCCAAATCCTAACCACTGGACCACCAGGGAATTCCCTAAAAACGATTTTAGGCTGAATAAAGAAAAAAATTTCAACTATATGATATTTGTCAGATACGCTGATAACAAAATAATGAAAAGTTGATAGTATAAAAATGGAAGTATTTACACCATACAGTGGTTTGGATATACTAAATATCAGATATACTGCATTTAGAGCAAAAAGTATCAGAAGGAATGAAGAGAATCACTTAGTAATACATAAAGCAAAAATATATATACAGGAAGAAACAAACTACTCCCACAATCATGAGAGTCATAAATATACCTCTCTTAGTAATTGATAGAACAAACAGCCAAAAGTCAGAATACAGAAGATCTAAACACTGTGATTAAATGCCATGTTTAACAAAATTATCGTAATGACAAAACTAAACTATTTTGTTTAGGGATGCATATGTGGTCACACTATAAGGAAAAGCAAATGATAATCACAAAAATTAGAACAGTGGTTGTTTCTAGGGTATTGGGAGAGGGTTGTGATCAGGGAAGGTTTCCAGGGTGCTGGAAATATTTTACTTTCTGACCTAAGTGATGATTACATGGAGTTAACCTCATAATGATTTCCTGGAAACATTTTTTGTGAAGGGTCAGATAGAAATACGTTAGGCTTTTCAGGCAACACATCATCTCTGTGATATATATTCTTCTTTGTCTATACAACTCAAAAAATCTAAAAATCATTCTTAGCTTGCCAACTGTGGGCTGTAGTTTACCAACTCCTGCATAAAAGGCTCACGGTTTATGTATTTAACAAAAAATATAAAAGAATCATTTAGGGGGAAAAATGCTGAAGTAATTCTTTATCCATTCTTCCCTTTTGACAAATAGTCTTGAGCCCCCACTGTGTACCCAACACTGTTTTGGGTGTTACAGACTAAAAATTGAACAAGATATCTATTCCATGTGGGGGGGGGGACAGTTAAAATGATTACGTCTTTATGTAATAAACACTGTAAGAGATGGAAACAGCAGTAAATAAAACAAAATCCCTGCTCTCTTAGGATTAACATTCTGGTGGAAGAAGCTGGGCAATAGACTAAGTGTATAGTTAAAAATTAAGATATGTAAATTATTAAATAAAAATATTAAAATTATACCACACAATGACAATGAATGATCTACAACAACACACAGTATGGATGAATCTCACAAAAGTAATGTTGAACTAAAGAAGCCAGACACAAGAGTATATACTGTATGATTCCTTTTATACAAAGTACAAAAACAAAAAAACCCACCTGTACTGTGAGAAGTCAGGATAGTGGCTATCCCCAGTGGCAGGGAGGGGGCTAATGACTGGAAGGGAGCATAAGGGGGTTTCTGGAGGGCCTGGTATTTTGTTTCTTGTACTCAGTTTGTGAAACTTCATTAAGCTGTAGACTTACATGTATACACTTCTATATGTATAAGTATGAATCAATGAAAAAATTTACATACATATCAAAATTTAAATACATATGTCAGGTAGTAATAACTAAGAATTAAAGCAGGATTAGGGACAGAGTTACAAGGTGAGAGGGACTGATATTTAAAGAAGTTGGCCAGGAGAGACCTCTCTGATAAGGTCATTTTTGAGCAACAGCCTGATGAAGAGAGTGCTAATCATGCTATTCCTGGAAGAGGGAATAGCAGGTACAAAGGCCGTGAAGCAAAAGAGTGCTTCACAGTGTTCAAGGAACTTCAAGGAGGCCAGCATGGCTGGAGTGGTATGAGGGTGAGAGGGGAGCAGATGGAGTCAGGCGGATGGGGGGAGCAAAAATCATGTAGGAGCTTCTAGGCCATGTAAGCCCAGAACAGTCTGGACTGTTTTGAGCAGGATCTGTCTTAATTTTTTCACAGAATCATTCTGGCTACTATACCGAAAATAGGTGAGACACAGGCAGAAGCACGGAGACCACTTTGGAGATTTAATGCAGAGAACCAAAAGAATAGAAAAAGAGGTTGGGATTTGGGTATTTTTTAAAAGAAAACAGGATTTATTGACAGGTTAGATATGGGGCATGAAGTTATGATCTGAAAAACTGGACAGAGTAAACTGTCATTTACCAGGACAGGGTAGACTGCAGGATGAGCAGTTTGTTGTGTTGTTTTGCTAGTGAGCAAGAGTTCCTCTGTGGACGTTTTAAAGCTGCCCATTTAGTTATGTAAGTGGAAATGTCACGTAGAGTTGTATACGTAATTTTCAGGGAAACCAGTGCCCAAGTAAAGGGCTGGCAAGTTCTTTCATCCTAAAAGGCAGATATGGATAATGATACAAGTAACTTGGTAGATTTGGCACAGGTGCATGTGAAAGTTCTCTTCTGGTTGCTTCTACTTTCTCAGGAAGATAAAAAAGTAAAGCCATCAGTTGAAATAGTAGAGGAGGAAGTGTTGCTGGAGGCTTGCAGGAAATGACAAAAATATGAAATATTCATCTAGGAAAGGGAACTAACTATGGAAATATAATAGGACTGGCAGCAACTAGGGGGTTCATGAGATTGGTGGTCATGAACTTAAAGTGAGATCAGTCAGCATGGGTATATGTGTTTTCCTCTAACCATGCTGAGCTGCTTAGACAAGGAAAAGGTGGAAAATTAGATAACCAGGGCTGAGTTTTTTCAGGCAAATATGATAGAGAGAGAGTGGGGAAAGGGAATTGAAGGGTATACACAAATCAGTAATTATAACAATGAAACACAGAATCTAAGTTAGAAGGATAAAGAGCTTCTCAGTGCAATGGAAAAAGGAAATTAAGGCTTGGTTCCTATTTTAACACCCAAGATATACTTAGATTTGCATAATAATGATGAGGCCCCCACCACCATTCACAGAGGTGGCAGAAATGTCTACAGATCATTGAATCATCTCTTTTGTTGTCAGGTAAGACCTGACTTAAATGGACACATGATAGATGGGTGGTACACTACTAAAAACCAAATGAAAAATAAATATTTTTCAGGGAGAGAAGAGTAATAGACAACAAAATTCTACAAATCATATTCGTCCCAAATAGATAATTCTGCAATCTCATTTAACATTTTAAAACTTTAACTGGTTTAAAACTTAATAAAAATATAGATATAGGCCTCCTCGAAAGTTATCTAACAAACCTCAACCTAACCAAACAGATCTACACATCAAACATTTCTAAAATTTTTAAATATAACAAGGATGACAAAATAATAGCAGAAATTTCAAGTTGAATACATTTTCCTAAGTGCTTTAATAATTATAATCACCCTAATGAATGCATGCTTTCATGAGAGAGAAGAGGGGAAGGATATTTTAAAATACTTCAACAATACAGAAGACTAAATCATTTAGGAAAAAAGTAGTATTAATCAACTCTGCTAAGGCAGAGAAGAGCAACTTTCCTAAACAGAGACCTAGGATGAAAACTCCTGATCTCCCTTTTCCCTTGGATCCCACAGCAATACCTGAAGCATCAGTAGGCATAATACACTCTTAAGTACAGAGTTCTTACTGGTATCAACAAATTATCCAAAGGCACTTGAGCAAATTAACACAAAACCCTACATTAGCTAGCTCAGGGATTCTCAACCTTGGCACTAGTGTCATTTTGGACTGGATCTTCGTGGTGGCGCCTGTCCTGTGCACTGTAAGATGTTTAACAGCATCCCTGGCCTCTGCCCAGTAAATGCCTATGGCATCCTTCCACTCACCCTCTATTTCTGACCAATAATTACTCCAACACTGTCAAATGTCCCCTGAGGGGACAAACTACCTCCGGTTGAGAACCACTAACTTGGCTGTAATGTTTTTAAGAGTTTCAGATCTCACTTATAGGCAGAAAACAAACCTATCCCAAATTTGTGTAGCTTTAGCTTCTCTAGTAAGCCTTAAAAATAATTCAAATGCCAGGAGCTGACCAAATTTTTTTTTAAGGAATTTAGTTATAGGAACATTTAAGTCTGGCAAGGATAAAAATCTAATGTTTGGATTGGAAATCAGTTCCTTGACAGAACAATGAGCTGCAGGCCTAGAAGTAATTTATTATACTGGGAGAAAAGGGTCAGCTCTTATAAAATGTAAATTTACTGATACAGATTTGAATCTAAGTTAAGTGATTCACAGGTAATGCTATGAACGTTTCTCCTTAATGCCTCATTCCCCTTGGGTAATTAACGGAAGAGAAACTTTTGCTCGAGTGTTCCTGGGCTTCTTGTCTCCTACAACAGGTGTCAAATTTCTCCAGGTGAATGCTTACCGGTAAGGGATTGGATAAGGAATGTTGCGGTGAGGATCGTGCAACTGGTGGAACACTTCTGCCAGGGCTGGTTCCTGGCCCGCTTCCCCCAGCAAACTGGCCAACAGGGAAAAATGGATATGAATAATTCACAACAGTACTAGGCTTCAGATAAGGAGAGTAAAAGATTAATACACAAACAGGTCTTAATTATATACGGCCCCTTTAAGTCAATATATCTTATTCTAGAGAGAAAATGCCATATAAGTCAAATTCTGCTATCTTTTCAACGAGATTTTAAGGAGGAGCTCCAGCAGAAATGTACCAAGATATAAAGAAAACATGGCTAGAAAGCTGAAGGTACACATGGTTTTGAAAGGACATAAGAGAAGAATGTTTTCCCTTCTTGTCTCAAAATACACGAAGCAGGAATATAGTGGTACAGTGGATGTTAGTGTCTTCTTCAGTAACCACTAAGGATGGGTCAGTGAGCTTACTACAGGTTCCTATGGACTAAAGGGAAGAGGACAAAACAAGAGTCCAAGTCATTTCACTTCAATCTTTGTAAGACACGAAACCTAGTCTGGCCAAGAGAAAAATCACCTCATTTGTGAATTTTTATATCATCACAGAAAAGACACATCATAAACAAATTTAAATTTAGGAAGTCAGCAGCCGTTTCCTCTTATAGAGATGGGGCAGCGTAGCGTTGATGAAGATGGGGAGGAAGGGGAGGAGAGCACAGTAAAGGCAATATATTCCTCTCTAAAGCCTTAAATGAACAAAAGGATTTAGGTTTTTAAAAAAATCACTATAGATTTCTTTTTCCAAAAACTTAACTTACCTCAAAGTAATCACTAATTTTATGTCCCCTAGGAGTGCCTTTCCCTGAAAATAAAACCAAAGTAAGTATAGTTTTTCCAGTAACACAAGTAAACCATCATTCGCTAAAGTGTACTATGTATTCAATAACTGCCTATGTTGTTATCAATTCAAATGTCAAGCTTACTTTTAACAAATGAGCCAAAATACCTGTATCATAAGAACAGAAGACAGTTTCCTCCACAAAATTAAAGACTGAAATAAGCAGTGAAAGACTTTTTCACAGCTCGCTTTAAGATTCACTAATCTTTCTTTTACAAGTACACTAACAAAACTCATGCCACAACTGTGCATCAAAATAAAACTAAACTATAAACTACACCCCCAACTAAGAGGACAAAAAATGCAAAACAAATTCATCAGAACAAAAGGGTTTATTCTATTTCACAAAAAACTTTATGTGACCTTGTCACTTTGGGAAAATTTTCTCCCAAAAAAGTAAAAAATGATTTGCAGATTAAAAGAATATGGAAAAAAAAAAAAGACTAGGGTGTCCATTTCTTGGAAGCTCTGCCATTTCTTTTATTCTTCCTTTAATTATTTACAGAAATTTGGCATTACCACCATCATATTTACAGATTTATTCCACTGGGCACCAATGTACAACTAAATAATTGACATGGAAGAAGGGCAGGTAAAAGGACAGCCTTGTGACTGAAACCATTTCTGCTTACCTATTATTAGCAAATCACTGATCTAGTGCAAGACATAGTTAAAACTCCAATGTAACCTCTTTTCTGTACAATAAATACTTAGTCTGAAGACAAACCCATGGCGAGAAGATGGTTAACTTACAACAGGGAAAACCAGAGTCCCCAAAGAACTGACACTGTTTCGTCAAGTGTGTATCAAATGGCAAGTCTATAATAAACAACCTGATATTCCCTTAAGGAATACAAATCTTCATTGTTAGGAATCCCTGTGCACAAACTAATTACTTAGTGTGAGCTGGAAATTTTCCAAGTACATAAGAATCTAGTATTTTTACCAGTGTGAAAGTATTACTACCTTGGCTAGTTTCATATGGTTCAGCTTTTCTTTTCCGGTTTCGCTGGTCATTCTGTTTTTTCTCAGGAGTCTGTTAAATACCATATACATCACAATTAGCATTTTGTTAAATTTTTCACATTATGAAAATTAGAGAGTATGTACAAAATATCAAATTTATAAGGATATTTAACTGGCTCAGACAAGTCCTAAATGAGTGTCCAACTCTTAGAGCAGGGTCATGGAAAGAGTACAGGATCTGGAACCAAGCCACCTATACGATTTTTAGCAAACTGCTCAAAGTATCAGAGCTTCAATTTTACAAAGCACAAATGTAGTACAAGCATCTAGCATATAGTAGGCTCTCAGACAGCAGCTGTTACAATATTTCTACTTTTTTTTTTTTTTTTTTTGGCCATGCCACTCGGCTTGCGGGATCTTATTTCCCCAACCAGGGATTGAACCCGGGCCTGGCACTGAAAGCGCCGAGTCCTAACCACTGGACCACGAGGGAATTTCCACAATATTTCTACTTTAAAAGAGCTTAAATCTAATCCTTTTTTCCAATAAGGAAAGATATGCATAATCAACTGACTAATTTATTGAAAGTTTTATCTAAGTGCAAAGTAAGCGGTTACCTATCTATGCAGCTAGGTTGTGTGCCTTAAAAAAAAAAACTTCAAATTTTCTTACTAAAGTCTGTCGGGCCACACTAACCCAACTCTGTTGAAGTACTAAAAAGTGCTAAAATTCAATGGCACCTAGGCTAATTCAGCTACAACTGCAAATCTCTACCCTTTATTGATGGTTATTATTATCGTAATAAAAACCCATCAAGGCCACATCACAACTGTACAACGAGCAAACAACTCAAAGGGGAGTCATTCACCCAGACCCTAACAGGACACCAGAGTTTGCAGTGCTATGGTTTAACCCAGACCCAAAGTGTGGGAATATGAGAAGTCTTGCAATGGATGTGGCTTCTTACCTCTACTTCTTTATCACTCAAGGACCCCACGCTGCACAAGCTCTGGTTGGAAGACTCACTATTGAGTGGCCCCTGAAAAGAAAGAAAAAAGAAAAGGAATCAAAATTAACTAATTTAAGGATGACAGCAAAAATGAGGGAGAAGCCATTTGATTTTGATATCTAAGTCAGGTCAAAGAAGCCAAGAGTTAACTGCAACACCTCTGAGCCAACTTGAAAAGAACTCAATCAACCATATAGTACAGTAGGGTCCTCATGTTAAAATTCTCTAGCTAATATTATTTTCATTTCCTTTATAAACTCTTAACTCGTGCAAATTTTCCCTTCTAGAGTACTTTCACATGTAGCAAGTTCATTCTTTAAGGAAAATAAGCTGGGGAAAATCAATTCTCTTGGCCTCTCGTATCACACAGGCAATATCTGAAAGTTGAGGTGTTAAGGGGTATGTCAAGGGTTCCTCATGAGGAGGCAGTCAGAGACCATAATGAAGGAAACACTTTTCCGAATCATGCTTTAAAACAGGCATGACTGCTAGCTCAAAAAAGTTACAAGAGATTGACTTCTAGCCTAATGGCGTGAGGATCTCTGCTAGCTCACTCCTCAGGGAAACTGATGCAAATTATTTTTAAAAACCACCATTCAAAGCCTCTGACAATGGTCCCTAAGGGCAAACAGCAAATGAAGAAACAACCATTCAGTAAAATCTATGAAAATTCAGCCTGAAAGGTGAAAGTCTGTGGTATTAGAACCAAGACCACTCTCCCCACCCCACCCCCGCCCCCCCATCTCAGCAAGGCTCCAGACTGCTGCAGCCAAGAGCACAAGGTCCCCCCTTCCCCCAGCTCTCAGTCCAAGGGCTTTGTTCCTGGGAGGAGCAGGACTTCGGACTTCTCAACCCATCCCCAGCCCCCATTACTGAGGCTAAGTCCCAGGCAAGTACATCAAAGACAGGAGGCTCCCTTCTGCCCAACACCGACTTGTGGAACAGAGGCTCTGCCTTAGGCATGGTCAACTGAGAATACTGGGACCCCAACAGCCCTCTCGCTCAGCTCGTGAGACAGTGGTTCAACACCAGGAGAGACAAGCTGCTGTGGTGCCACATCTCCACATTCTACCTCCTGGCACTCAGTTCCTACAGCCTGAATGTCACTCACAGAAAAGTATTACTCACTGTCCCCACCCCCAGCTCCAGAACCCTGGCTTGGATATTTTGCCAGGGGGAAAAAGCTGGAACATGTAGTACCAAATCTTTTCCCAAAGGACCTGACTTCATTCCCAACAGTGTGGACAAGTTTAAATCTAAGGGAGGTTTTGGTAAAAGGCAAGCGGAAAGAGATTCGTGTAATGAAGATACAGTCTAGACTGTAGGTCAGCTACTTTGCAGGAGAGAATCAAGGAATAAGACACCAGGGAGGAGACCTCCCTGGGGTCAGAGCAAATAGCAAACATTGACCTCAGGAACTTTTCCTTCCAAGGAGCCCCAATTTGATTGGATTAGTTTGTAGTTTGTAGGGGAATGTATGCCTCAGGGCACTGTTGAAAACAAGAGAGCAATCTGGACAACTAGTGTAGTTTAACAGCTGGGTTGGTCAGGAAAAGAGTCCTCCTGAGTACCAGTCACCACAGGGCACCTGCAGGCTTGCCTAGAGCCAAGCCTCCCTGAGGAGTACCAAGAGGCTTAGCTCTGGGGGGATGGGTGGTAGAACAGACTTCACTAAAATAATCCAGCCAGTCACTAAACAAATAAACAAGCAACAATATCAAGGCCCCAAAGAACAGGATGAGAAATCAGTACCCAGAGGTGCTACAACGTATCATCTAAAATGACCAATTTCCAACAAAAAATCATGAGGCATGCAAAGAAACAAACAAGTACGACCCATATACCAGGAAAAGAAAAAAAAAGCAGGCAAAAGAAACTGCTGGTGAGAATGACCAGATGCTGGATTTAACAGAAAAATATTTCAAAATAGCCATCCTAAATATGTTCATGGAACCAAAGGAAACAGTAACTAAAGAAGTAGAGGAAAAGGGACTTCCCTGGTGGCGCAGTGGTTAAGAATCCACCTGCCAACGCAGGAGACACGGGTTCAAGCCCTGGTCCAGGAAGATCCCACATGCCGCAGAGCAACTAAGCCCGTGCGCCACAACTACTGAGCCTGTGCTCTAGAGCCCGCGGGCCACAACTACTGAGCCTGCGTGCCACAACTACTGAAGCCCGCACGCCTAGAGCCCGTGCTCTGCAACAAGAGAATCCACTGCAATGAGAAGCCCATGCACCGCAACGAAGAGTAGCCCCCACTCACCACACTAAAGAAAGCCCGTGCAACGATGAAGATCCAATGCAACCAAAAAGTTCCCTTAAAAAAAAAAATAGGGGTAAATCTTCATGACCTCAAACTGGGCAAAGAATTCTTAGATATGACACTAAAAGTGCCAACAACAAAAGTAAAAGATAAACTGGACTTTTTCAAAATTAAAAACGTTTATGGTTGAAAAGACACTATCACCGAAGAAAACCCACGAAAGAAGATATTTGCAAATCACACATCTGATAAGGTACTTGTATGCTGTATAAAGAACTCTTACAATTCAGAAATAAACACAGATAACCCAATTTAAACTGGGCAAAAGGTCTAAACAGACATTTCTCCAAAGATGAGATACAAATGGCCAATAAGCACATGAATAGAAGCTCAACATCATTAGCCAATGGGGAAACACAAATCAAAACCAAAATGGGGTACCACTTCACACTTACTAGGATGGCTAGATTCAAAAAAGACAACAAGAAGTGCTGGCAAGAATGTGGAGAAACTGGAACCCTCACACCTCACACACTGCTGGTAGGAATGTAAAATAGTGCAGGTGCTTTCAAAAACTGTCGGGCAGTTCCTCAAACAATTAAACACAGAGTTACATATGACCCGGAATGCTACTCCTAGGTACATACTGAAAAGAAATAAAAACATGTACACACACAAACCTGGACACAAATCTTTACAGCAGCATTACTCACAAAAGCCAAAAGGTGGAAACAATCCAGATATCCATCAACTAATAAATGGATACACAAAATATGGTATATTCATACAATGGAATATTACTTGACCATAAAAAGGAATCAAGCAATGATATATGCTACAATATAAACAAACCTTGAAAACATTTTGCTGAGTAAAAGAAGCCAGTCACAACAGACCACATATCAAATGACTACTCATGTGAAAATCCAGAATAGGGAAATCTAAGACAAACAGAATATAAACAGTAGTTGCTTAGGGGAGGAGTTGGAGAACATGGGGGTGATAGCTAAAGGGTATGGGGTTTCTTTTTGAGGGGATAAAAATATTCTAAAACTGTGTTGATGGTTGTACGTATCTGTGAATATACTAAAAACCAATGAATTGTGTAATTTAAATGGGTGAATTGTATGGAATATGAATTATATCTCAATAAGGTTGTTAAAAAAACAACAATTATTAGGCTTAGCATCAGAAATAATTTACATTCCTTTAAGGGTGTATTAAGTTTTCTTTTCACTGTGTCCTTAAAGCACTATTTTTAAACTGTAATCAACACAATATACCAGAAGGCTTCACAGATACTTGTGAAATTGCAAATAAAAAAAATAAAGTGAAACTAGGGATAAGAAATAAAATCAAATCATGTATTCCCAGTGACATAAATCAACAAAGGACTTATTCCTTTAAAGATATAATAAGAGTTCCATGATGTTTTAATTGAAAAAAAAAAAGAGCTTTATTCACGTAAGAATTCTAGAATAATTTAAATTGAATCTTTCTATGCCTAAATTCTTAAAATATTCCGTTTGTGAATTATCTTTATTGTAACCATTATGAAGTATTTCCCTTCCCCTTGGATAATAATAAAACCGTACACTATATTTTTTTTATTTATTTTTTATTTTTTTGTGTGTGGTATGCGGGCCTCTCACTGTTGTGGCCTCCCCCACCGCGGAGCACAGGCTCCGGACGCGCAGGCTCAGCGGCCATGGCTCACGGGCCCAGCCGCTCCGCGGCATGTGGGATCTTCCCGGACCGGGGCACGAACCCGTGTCCCCTGAATCGGCAGGCGGACTCTCAACCACTGCGCCACCAGGGAAGCCCCATACACTATATTTTAACTATCCACTTTACCCACCAACTATCCCTCATTTTCTTTTTTATAAATTATTTATTTTTGGCTGCGTTGGGTCTTCGTTGCTTGTGCGGGGCTTTCTCTAGTTGCGGGGAGCAGGGGAGGCTCTACGTTGCGGTGCGCAGGCTTCTCATTGCAGCGGAGCACGGGCTCTAGGTATGTGGGCTTCAGTAGTTGTGGCACACAAGCTCAGTAGTTGTGGCTCACAGACTCTAGAGTGCAGGCTCAGCAGTTGTGGCGCACGGACTTAGCTGCTCCACAGCATGTGGGATCTTCCCAGACCAGGGCTTGAACCCGTGTCCCCTGCATTGGCAGGTGGATTCTTAACCACTGCGCCACCAGGGAAGCCCTATCCCTCATTTTCAAAAGGAAATGGCGGGCTTCATTCATCACACTTGCCATTTCCTTTATATATATATATAAATTTATCTTATTTCATTTATTTTTGGCTGCGTTGGGTCTTTGCTGCTGTGTGTGGGTTTTTCTCTATTCGCGGCGAGCGGTGGCTACTCCCCACCGCGGTACACAGGCTCCTCACTGCGGTGGCTTCTCCCGTTGCGCAGCACAGGCTCCAGGTGCACAGGCTTCAGTAGTTGTGGCAAGAGAGAACTGAAGAACCTATTTTTTTATTAGCAATTACTGATAATGACATAAACTGTAAAGTGTGCATAACAGTGGTGTACATTGTAGTGTTTGAAATATCGATGCAAGAGGCACAAGCAAGGATCCTTGTGGTTCCTTGGGTATGTGTGTCTAACGAAAAGAAAAAAAGGATTAAGAATCACTTAATCCTACCTTTCACCATCCTTTTCTGATGCACAGCATCCCAAATTATTATAAAATCATTAGATTAAATTTAATTAGCAGGGATAAATGACATACATTCCCTGTTCTAAAACAGCTTACTGTCTAGTAAGGGAGCTAACCAAAGGCTTTTAGGCAAACAATGTTATCTTTCAAAAATGTCACTATCATTAAAAAACAAAAAAGGCAGAAAAAACCTAAGCTAAATTAGATGAGGATAAAAAGGCATGACTAAATTCAATGTATGATCCTTGATTTGACTGTGGATAGCAAAACAAAGCAAAACCAATAAAGGACATCATTGGGACAAAGGCAGAAACTGAATATGGACTATACTAGATAATTAAGTTCCAGTCTATTATTATCAGTCCTTCAATTGTAAATTTTCCTACTTGTTGCATCTTTTTACTAAGGTGCTTTATAAGTTTTGTGTGAGTTCATATTCAGCTTTGGGGGAGTTCTCCACATTTCAGGGGTTAAGGAGCAGTCAGTCCCAAGAGAAGTTTAATGGTCACCTCTGCCAGTGCCCTACAACATTCATCAGTTCCAAACATATTTATACATTAGCTTTCCTGCCCAGGATTTCCGCACAAAATTGTAGTTTCCATTTCTTGTGGCTTTTAACAGCCACAATCCAAAGTTAGGCAGCTTACTTCCATCCTACGTCCTGGACTGGTGGGCAGTTTTACTAGTCTTAATTCATAGACAGGTTTACCCCTTCCCAATTCCCAGCCTTATACAGTTCCAGTTCAAGCCTTTGGTCTCAATTACTACCCCCAGGGGGAAATTAACCCCAAAAGCATAAAAGCTTATGGGTTACCAAAGTTTAACTCCCATTCACCACTGTGACATCTTCGTCTTCATCTCCCAAGTTAAAATAACTGGGATTCAATTTTTCCTATTGTTCTGATACTGCTGACATTCAGGAATTATATAATTTTCATATACTTCATTTAGCCAGTCACTTTACTGAACTGTTACTCTTTCTAATCATCTCGCAGTTTGTTCCTCTTGAGTTTGTTGTCTAGATATAAATCATAGCATTTATAAATAATAAGCTTATACATTCCTTTCCATAACTTATATCTATTGTTTCATATTTTACTGCTTTGAATAAAACATAAATAATCACCATAAAGAACACTGTTTTGTTCTTCTTTTTTCAAGGTGACTCCTCTAGTGCTTTACCATTAAAAACTGTAATAAGACTGCAAAGAGCCAAAATAATCTTATAAAAGTTAGAGTTGGAGGTCTCCCATTTCCACTTATTACAAAGCTACAGTAATCAAAACAGTATGGCACTGGCATGAAGATAGACATACAGACAAAGGATATAGCATGTTCTTAGACTGGAAGAATCAACATTGTCAAAGGAGTAGCAGGAGAGAGTCTTGTCGAAGCAGTTCTGCATCTTGATTGTGGTGGTGGATACAATAAGCTACACAAGTGATAAAATTTCACAGAAGTATATGTACACACACACACACAAATGATGTGCGTATACATGAAACCTGAATGAGTTCTGTGGATTTCACCAATGTCAACTTCCTGATTTTAATATTGTACTATAATTACATGAGGTGCTTACATTGGGACAGAAGGGGTATAACTACTTGCTATAGTTAAGAAATGATAATGGTAAACAGTACTTAGGTAGTGCTTGCTACACGGTCAGGTATTCTATATTAGCACATTTAATCCTCCTAACAACCTGTAATGGGCTCAACTGTGTCTTCCTCAAATTTATATGTTGAAGTCCTAACCCCCAAAACCTCAGAATGTATTTGTAGACAGGGCCTTTGAAGAGGTAACTAAGCTAAAATGTGTCATTAGGGTGGACCCTAATCCAATACGACTGATGTCCTTATACAAAGTGGAAATTAGGACACAGAGGCACCAGACATGCACACACACAGAGGAAAGACCGTATGAGGACACAGCGAGAAGGTGGTCATCTGCAAGCCAAGGAGAGAAAGCCTCAAAAGCAATCAATCCTACTGACATGCTGATCTTGAACTTCCAGCCTCCAGAACTGTGAGAAAATAAATTTCCATTGTTTAAGCCGCCCGGTCTATGTTATGGCAGCCCTAGCAAACTAATGACCACCTTATATGATAGCTATCAGTAGTCTCATTATTAGATGAGGAAACTACAAGAGAAGTTTAGTGAACTCTCCAACATCACACAGCTGGCAAGAAGCAGAGCCAGGATCTAGACCTAAGCTACCTGGCTTCAAAATACGTGCTACTAGCCATTCAGTAGCACTATACTCTAGATATATTAATATAGAGTCATCTCTACATATATTAATACATTTTTTAAGTGAGTGCTACATATATATTTTTTAATAAATTTATTTATTTATTTAGGTTGCATTGGGTCTTCGTTGCTGCACGCGGGCTTTCTCTAGTTGCTGCGAGCAGGGACTACTCTTTGTTGCGGTCCATAGGCTTCCCATTGTGGTGGCTTCTCTTGTTGTGGAGCACGGGCTCTAGAGCGCAGGCTCAGTAGTTGTGGCACACGGGCTTAGTTACTCCACAGCATGTGGGATCCTCCCAGACCAGGGCTTGAATCCGTGTCCCCTGCATTGACAGGCGGATTCTTAACCACTACGCCACCAGGGAAGTCCTATTAATACATTTTTAAAATACTGAACTTGTCCAACATTCTTCGGATAAACTCCCTGAAACAAAATAATTAGCCATTCGCAAGTGTTTTTACTTGAATTTAAACATCTATATATTCATAAATGAAATTAGGTTATACTTTTACTTCCTCATATCTGTCAGGTTTTGCTATCAGAGTTTATTATCCCTATGTTATTATTTAACATGAGAATTATCTACTTCTTGAAAGGTTAGGAGAGATCACCAGTAACCAGGGAGTGAATTTTTTTGCACTGCTTCAAAGGAGCAGGAGGAAGAGGAGGAGGAGGAAATAACTTTAAAATCTTGATTTTTCCTTGGTTATAGGAGTCTATTCTGATTTTACATCTTATTTTTGTCAACATTAATTTCTACTATCTTTGAGTGAAATTGTCTAATTCACTGAGATTTTCATATTAATCACATAACTAACAGCATCCATTTCGTTTTTTCTCTAAGTCCTCAATTTTGTTATATTCCATTTACTTCCTCCATTTTCCTCTTTGTTTTCTAATTTTCCAACTCTAGATTGATTCATTCCTAATCTTCAATCTATTGAAAGTCAGCCTTTAACACAACAGTTTATTTTTTTAAATAAAGATAAAAGAAAAAAAATTTTTTAAACAAAGTTTGATAATAAGTTAAGACTCCTCAGTAAAAGCCCTATTTTCTACGCTAACATTTAAGCTGATTACCCTGTCTCCTGCTAATGATTTTTTTTTAAGTAAAACACCAAATGGACAGTTTAAAAAATAGACAAGAGTCAAGTTTCTCGTTTTAAAAAAAAGCAGGGCTCCCCAAAACAAAACACACTTTTAATATACTTAAATGCACTTTTGGGGGGCTTAAAAATACGTCAGTAACAAGCCTAAAGAAAACCTTGTGGACGAGTTATAAACTTATGAAAACTGAGGTTAAAATACGAATGTTGACAACCAACATTTAGCACATGAATGAAGCCTATATGAACTAAGAAAACCTTGTAGAAGTGGAGGCCAAAGGTTAATCTTTCACTCTTGTAAAAATTTAAATGTCAACATTTGTTTAGTTTCTAAAGTCTTCATTTCCTCCTTGAACTAAATTGGCATCTTAAAAGGGATTGAGAACAGCAGACAAAAGTTAAACTTAAGTATAAAGGAGCACAGTTGACAACAGGGTCAAACTACCTGAGGTAGTTAAAAGATATTCCATTAAAAAAAAAAAAAGATACTCCATTAAAGACTAGACCTAATGGGTTAAAACTAGGGGTCTCTGTACTTTTTTTAGTCATTAGTTAGCACCACCTTTTCACCCCATAGCAGAGTCAAATCAGTGGGGTGATTTTAAATAAATGACTTTGTGTTTTGGCAAGCAAACAAAATATTACAGTATATTGTCAAGAAAATCCTTAACTGATATTAATGATTTTTAGTAGTATTTCAGTCCTAAATAAATGGCAGAATCCTAACCATGTAATTTATTAACATCCATTTCCAGACAAGCAAGTCCAACAGTAAGAATAAGAAATCCTTTGTTTTTTCTCCTGGACAAACCTGCCTATGGAAGTCTATATATTTACTCAAGATCTGGCACATATAACCAACAAGACAGATAATACGACAGACATTGGCAAGAATATGGAGAAAGTTTAACCCTCATATACTGCTGGGGGAGAGGTAAATGGCACAGCCACTTTGAGAAACAGTCTGGCAGTCCCTCAAAGGGTTAAACTAATGACTTAAAAAAAATAGACAGATTCTTAGTTTTATATTATGTTCATCCCTTAATGGACTATCTCTTAACCATAAGACCCAGCAATTCCACTCCTAGGAATACACCCAAGAGAAATGAAAACATATGTGCACACAAAAACATGTACATGGATGTTCATGGCACATTATTCATAATAGCCAAAAACTGGAAACAACCCAAACGTCCACCAACTGAAAGAGTGAATAAACAAAATGAGGTCTATCCATACAATGGAATATTATTTGGCAATAAAAAGAAATGAAGTTCTGATACAGGAACAAACCTTATAAATGTGATGCTAAGTGAAAGAAGCCAATCACAAAGGACCACATATTGTATGATTCCATTTATACTAAATTTTCAGAGCAGGCAAAATCTATCGAGACAAAAAGTAGACTAATGGTTGCCTAGAGCTGAGAGAGAGAGGGATTTTGAGGGTGAAAGCTAAGGGGTAAGGTTTTGTGGTTTTGGTTTTGGTTTTTGAGGTGAGGAAAATGTTCCAAAATTGATTGTGGTAATGGTTTCACATTTCTATAAATACACTTGGAGCCATTGAATTGTATACCATAATTGAGTAAACTGTATGTTGTGTGAATTACATCTTAATAAAACTTAAAAATCAGTGCACTCGGGCTTCCCTGGTGGTGCAGTGGTTAAAATGCGCCTGCCAATGCAGGGGACACGGGTTCGAGCCCTGGTCCGGGAAGATCCCACATGCCACGGAGCAACTAAGCCCGTGCGCCACAACTACTGAGCCTGCGCTCTATAGCCCGCGAGCCACAATTACTGAAGCCCGCACACCTAGAGCCCGTGCTCCGCAACAAGAGAAGCCACCGCAATGAGAAGCCCGCGCATCGCAACGAAGAGTAGCCCTCGCTCGCCGCAACTAGAGAAAGCCTGCGCAGCCAAAAATTTAAAAAAATTAAAAAAATTAAAAATCAGTGCACTCTTGCTCAATACAGGAAGGACTTACAACCATGGGACTGTACTGCTACTGTGGCGGATACAGAAGAGCATCAAACATAATCCTGCCCTCCAGAGCTTCCTGATCATCTATGGAAAGGATCAGGCTACGTTTTCTCCTTCTAATTTTCTAATCCCTTATCTAATATTTCTTTAAGTAAGTGACAAGACACCATTCTACAAATGTGTTTACGGGATGATTATTCAAACAGTGATCCAAACTAGGTCTACATTTAACAACTTCTTTATGGTAGATCTCAAAATCATCTGCTGTGTGAAAAGTAAGTTCAGAACAATAATGATAAGTTCAGAACAATAATAATAACAATAATGTTTGTAAAAGTCACAGAGAAATCAGTACTGTATGTTTTCTATGGGTAAATATGTATGCAAGTGGATAAGTACAGTATTTTAAAAATCTAGGTGGATACATACCAAAGTTTTCTGAACAATTACAGTTCTCATTATTATAAAAGTATGCATGCATTCCTTATACAACTGAAAATTAATCATTTAAAAAAACTAATCCTAAGTGAAAGGAGTATGACTTCAATTCACATAAAAGCAAGTCATATGGACTTTATAGCTTATCATAAAGCTTACAATTTAGCCTTTAACCTTACTCCTTATGCTGAAAAACAAACAAAAAAAACCTCTCCTTTATTGATTAAAAACTACAAATTTAATATTTACAGATAGAAAAGGGAAGCTATGTACAAAATCATGGGGCACATTCACAGTAAAGATAACACAGAAGAAATGGTCATAAGAACAAAAATTAAAAGATCAGCATAATCTTTCATAAGAAAGAAAATCATAATCAGAATTAAAATATCCAAGGGATACATAACCCTAAAGAAAGTTCGATGACCAGTAAGTTTAAGGTTCCTGGTTTTTACTGTTCTGAAGAGATCATTAATTAATCTGTAAGAAACAAACCCACTGCCCTCTCCTACAGGAAACAGTATAACAAAACTAAAACTGCAGGGCTTCCCTGGTGGCATAGTGGTTAAGAATCCACCTGCCAATGCAGGGGACTTGGGTTCGAGCCCTGGTCCGGGAAGATCCCACATGCAGCGAAGCAACTAAGCCCGTGCACCACAACTACTGAGCCTGGGTTCTAGAGCCCGTGCACCACAACTACTGAGTCCACGTGCCACAACTACTGAAGCACCTAGAGCCCATGCTCCACAACAAGAGAAGCCACCACAATGAGAAGCCCGTGCACCACAATGAAGAGCAGCCCCCACTCACCGCAACTAGAGAAAGTCCGAGCGCAGCAACGAAGGCCCAACACAGCCAAAATAAATAAAAGTTTTTCTTTAAAAAAAAAAAAGGAAGATTCAAACTTAGCACTATAAAAATTTATCTCACTTACTCGCATTTCCTGAATGGGCAAGAATGGGATGGCCCAGGGTTGTGACCAATAGAAAAATGAGAATAGCTGGTACCGACAGTTTAAAGTCAGGTAGGTGTGGGACTGAATCACTGAACCACTGAATGAAACTAGGCAAATCACTTAAGCTCTATGAACTCTGGTCTTCTCATCTGTGATAAAAAAAGGAAAAACCACCCACCTTAGGGATATTGCAAGAATTAAATAATACTATATATTGGGGAGGTGGATAAAATACTGTCTGAAATAAAATTGGTGCTCAATGGGAGTACGGGAAGATATGCGTGGGCCATCCTTAACATGAAACTTTAAACAACCAAGCTAACCAGTTTTAAGCACTCTATAAACTGTCAGGCATATATTACAATAAAATAGTTTGCCCGCATAGAGGCCAGATTATTCAACAAGTCACAATATTTAAAATCTAACTAAAAGGTAATGGCTTTGAACCACTGATCTAAATAAAAAATGCTAAACCAAGGCTGGGAACGCAGCACCCTCAATCTATTTCTCCCTGCAATCTCCACTAGATTATAAACTCCATGAGTGAAGGGATAATCTTCTACTCACTACTATATACTATGTCCCTAGCACAGTATCTATTACATAACAGGTATTTAACAAAGGTGTGCTCATAAACAAACGATGTTCTTTAATTGTTTGTACCTCAATGTCCTCATTAATGAAGTGGGAATACAAAGAAACTTCTATTACAAGGAACTCTTAAGAAATATTCTCACCCTTCTGTTCTTGGGGAATGTTTTTATATTTACACTATTTGATGCTATTGTAAATTGTATTGCTTTTCAAATTTCAATTGCCAATTGTACATTGCAAGTTTACATAAATACAATTGATGTATTTCAGAAATTGAACTTGTAGCCTAGCTAAACTTAAATTCTAGTAGCTTTTTTTTACACCAATTACTCAGAACTTTCTACATGCATAATCATGTCATCTGTTGGGCTGGCCAAAAAGTTCGTTCGACTTTTTCCCTAAGATGGCTCTAGTGGCACTTAGTTGTCTTTAACTTCATTCGAAACAATTTTGTTAGACTGTATTGTGACAGCTGTCATATCAGTGTGCATTTTAAAAAAACATCAAAATTGGTGAATTTTTGTGCAGCCATTTTAATATTGAAGATGGAAGGAAAAAAAGCAACATTTTCAGCATATTATGCTTTATTATTTCAAGAAAGGTAAAAATGCAACTGAAACGCAAAAAACGATTTGTGCAGTGTATGGAGAAGGTGCTGTGACTGATCAAACGTGTCAAAAGTGGTTTGCGAAGTTTTATGCTGGAGATTTCTCGCTGGACGATGCTCCACGGTTGGGTACACCAGTTGAAGTTGATAGCGATCAAATCGAGACATTAATTGAGAACAATCAGCGTTTTACCACGCGGGAGATAGCCGACATACTCAAAATATCCAAATCAAGCACTGAAAATCATTTGCACCAGCCTGGTTATGTTACTCACTTTGATGTTTGGGTTCCACATAAGCTAAGCGAAAAAAACTCTCTTGACTATATTTCTGAATGCAATTCTCTAATTAAACGTAACAAAAAGGTTCCGCTTTTAAAACAAATTGTGACAGGCAATGAAAACTGGATACTGTACAATAATGTGGAACAGAAGATATCGTGGAGCAGGCGAAATGAACCATCACCAACCACACCAAAGACCGGTCTTCATCCAAAGAATGTGATGTTGTGTATATAGTGGGATTGGAAGGGAGTTGTATATGAGCTCCTTCTGGAAAACCAAACGATTAATTCCAACAAGTACTGCTCTCAATTAGACCAAGTGAAAACAGCACTCGACGAAAAGTGTCTGGAATTAGTCAACAGAAAATGCATAATCTTCCATCAGGATAATGCAAGACTATATGTTTCTTTGATGGCCAGGCAAAAACCGTTACAGCTTGGCTGGATGGTTCTGATTCATCCGCCGTATTCACCAGACATTGCACCTTTGGATTTCCATTTATTTCAGTCTTTACAAAATTCTCTTAATGGAAAAAATTTCAATTCCCTGGAAGATTGTAAAATGCACATGGAACAGTTCTTTGCTCAAAAAGAGAAAGTTTTGGGAAGATGGAATTATGAAGTTGCCTGAAAAATGGCAGAAGGTAGTAGAACAAAACAGTGAATACGTTGTTCAACAAAGTTCTTGGTGAAAATGAAAAATGTGTCTTTTATTTTTACTTAAATACCGAAGGAACTTTCTGGCCAAAGCAATATAAGACATCTAAAAAATAAACATAGTTTTACTTTTCCTTCCAATCTATAAGCTTATTCATTTTACTTGCCTTAATGCGTCTGGCTAGGACCTTCAGAACATGCTGAATTGAAGCTGTGAGAACAGATATCCTTGACATGTTCTGGACATTAGGTTGAATGCACTCAATCTTTCACCATTTAAGTATGAGGTTCATTGCAGGTTTTTAATAGACGTCTTTTATCAGATTGAGGAAGTTCCCTTCTATTCCTAACCAGCTGAGAGCTTTTATCACAGATTAGTGCTGAACTCTGTTCAAGTGCTTTTTATGCATCTATTATAAGATCATTTAGCTTTTCACCTTTATTTTATCAATAAGGTAGATTACATTGACTTTTAATGTTCAATCTACCTTGCAATTGGTATTAAACCCAATTGGTCATGATGTGTTATCATACATATAGGATACATAGAGAGCTAGATTCAATTTACTAATATTTTGTTAATGATTTTTGCATATATATTCATGAGGGATACTGAGCTATGGTTCTCTTTTTTCATAATGTCTTTACCTGGTTTGGTATCAAGGTAATGCTGGTCTCATAAGTGTTTTCTGAAATTTGTGAAAAATTTGTTATTTCTTCCTTAAATGTTTGATAGAATTCACCAATAAAGCCATGTGGGCCTGGACTTTTCTTTGTGGAAAGGCTTTTAATTACAAATCCATATAGGGTTATTATAGGGTTATTCAGAGTTGCTTTCTATTTCATTTATTTCAACTCTATTTCTCTCCTACTTAGTTTGCTCTTTTTCTAACTTCTTAAGGGGGAAGCTTGGGTCATTGATTTTAGATGTTTCTTTTGAAACTGTTTCCTTCTAAAGCACTGCTTTAGCTGCATACCACAAATTTTGATAGACTATGTTTCATTTTCACTCAGGTCAAAAGATTTTCTAATTTCCCTTGTGAATTCTTCTTTGATCTAAAGTTTATTTAAAAGTATGTTATTTAACTTGCAAATATTTGGAGATTTTCCAGGTATCTTTTTCTTTTTGATTTCTTATTTAATTTTGTTGTAGTCGGAATACTCTCTATATAGTTTTAATCCTTTTAAGTTTGTTGAAACAAGTTTTATAGCCCAGGATATAGTCCATTTTGGTAAATGTTCCATGTGCGCCTGAAAAGCATGTGGGTATAGTGTTCTATAAATGTCAATTAGGTACAGTTCACTGACAGTATTGTCCAAATCTTTTACATCCTTGCTGATTTTTTTGCCTGCTTGTTCTATCAGTTATTGAGAGAGAATACTGCAATTTCCAACTAAAGCTGTGGATTCGTCTACTGCTCCTTTCAACTGTCAGTTTTTGCTTTGCTCTGTTATTGGATGCATAACATTTACAACTGCTGAGTCTTCTCAACGGATTGATCCTTTTTTCATTATGAAATGCCCTTCATTACCCCTTGTAATATTTTCCTTGTTCTCAAGTCTCCTTTGTCTAATACAACTATAGGCACGCCAATCTTTTTATACTTAGTGTTTATACAGTATCTTTTTCCATCCTTTTAAATACAAAGGTACAGGTTAAAAATAAGGTGGGTTTCTTGTAGACAGCACATAGTTGGATCGCATAACAATGATCTAACCTGACACTCTTAATTGGAGTGCTAGACCATTTACAAATTAATTATCTGTGTTTAAACCTACTATGTTACTTTCTTTTCCTATCTTTTGTTTCTTTTCCTCCTCCCCATCCTTCTTTAGAACTGAGATACATATTTTTTCAAGTATTCCATTTTATCTCCACTAAGAGATCATTAGCTATTATCTCTGTTTTGTTATTTTCTTAGTGGTATGCACATTTAACTTATCATAACCAACCTCCAAATAATCTATGGGAAAAGAATCTAAAAAAAGAGTAGATATATGTATATGTGTAACTGATTCACTTTGCTGTACTCATGAAACACAACATTGAAAATCAACTATACTCCAATAAAAAGAAAAAAATTCATTGTAATCAAAGTTTTGTTAGTAAAAGCAGATTCCCATTATAACAAATGTCACTATAAAAAGTTCTATAAGGATAGCCTATAACAAAAATTTTGTTCTAAATTTCTATTCAGAAATAAATAAAACTTTGGAGAACTAGATAAAATAAGTTATCTACAACAAATAATTCTGTATAACAAACAGCTCCTCAGGTTCTATTCCAGAATATGTAACAATTTTTTAAAAAATTGTCCTAATTGAGTGCTATTAACAGGCAAGACCTTTTAACTTTTGCTCCAGTATCTAGTATGGCATACAGATTCACCTCACTTTTCCCCACATGAAATATTCTAAATCATCCCTAGAAAAATCCCCTTTCAAAACAAGCCACCAAATAATAATATAGCATCAAAAAAGAGAGGGCTTTACATAACACCACCAACTAGCTCTAAATAAATTAAATCTTTTAACTTTCTAATTCATTTTAGATAGCTCCTGTTTTTTTCTCCAGGACTTAACAGAATTGTGACTTTCAATAATATGCATACTGTAATTACAGATTAATTCCAAATTATTCCAAAATATGAAAGCCCTATGGAATGTTATGGTGAGAGTTTATTTGTAATAGTACTTGTATTAGAACTTAATATGGTCCTCATCAAAACCTCAGAATTGGGCTTCCCTGGTGGCACAGTGGTTGGGAGTCCGCCTGCCGATGCAGGGGACGCGGGTTTGTGCCCGGTCCGGGAGGATCCCACATGCCGCAGAGCGGCTGCGCCCGTGAGCCATGGCCGCTAAGCCTGCGCGTGCGGAACGGGAGAGGCCACAACAGTGAGAGGCCCGCGTACCGCAAAAAAAAGAAACAAAACAAAAAACCTCAGAATATGTACTGCTGACACAGAACTCAAACGGGCCTTGGAGATTATCTGGTGTAGAGATTTGTTCCTTAGATCTCTAATAAGTCCTAAAGATAACAGTGGGGGTCCTGAACTATTTTTCACCTACACAGCCTATTTAAAATGATAAACTGACTTGACTTTAGCTAAAATTTCATCAACTCAGTATAGATGAAAGGATTAACTCTATGTAGTAAAACTCACCTCATACTGCTCTAAAGCTCTAATTAATAAAACTGGGGAAATAAGGTATTGCTTAATAAATTCAGTTTAATAGAAAACAGGCCTTTTAAAACATGGCCTCCCAAGGGAGTGAAGGGAAGAATAATAAAAGATTGGGAATTAGATTTAGTCCATTCTCCTACACAATAACTTTCCACACAACATCTCTAATAATTACTTACATGCTTCTGCTCAAATAGTCTGTAAAAGAGAAATACGATTCAAAGCGATATGTTCTAATTTGAAACAACTAACTGCCAGATAGTGGTTTTTAACCCTATTTTTTTTTAAAGATTTAATTTTATTTATTTTTTTATTTTTGGCTGTGTTGGGTCTTTGTTGCTGCACGCGGGCTTTCTCTAGTTGCAGCGAGTGAGGGCTACTCTTCGTTGCAGAGCACGGGCTCTAGGCGCACAGGCTTAGGTAGTTGTGGCGCACGGGCTTCAGTAGTTGTGGCTCGTGGGCTCTAGAGCACAGGCTCAGTAGTTGTGGCGCATGGACTTAGTTGCTCCGTGGCATGTGGGATCTTCCCAGACCAGGGTTCGAACCCGTGTCCCTTGCACTGGCAGGTGGATTCTTAACCACTGTGCCATAGGAAACTCCTTTAACCCTATTCTGAATCACTGAACTTTTTAAGAATGTAGTGAAAACTGTGGACCTGTCCCCCCAGAAAAAGACACAGCCATAAATACACACATACAAATTTTTACCTATCATTTTACAAGGTTCAGGAACACTAGCATCTGTCCACAGACTCCCTTAACTAACTCCCTTAACATACTCAACTATGGGGAAACAAATGTTCTCATTCACTGATGGAGGAATACAGTTATATTCCTCTTCTCTATGGAAAGGAATATGGCTATAACTACCAAAATTACAAATGCTCATATCCTTTGATCCACCAATTCCACTTCTAGGGATTTATCCAGTAAACATGTGTGAAATGACACTGTGTATTACAAAGCTATTCACTATAGCACTGCTTATGTCAATAAAACAGTGTTGTCCATCTAAGTGTCCATCCACAGGAAATTGGTTAAATTATGGTTCAGCTGCACAATGGAATATTAAACAGCCTTGGGGAAAAAAAGCCAAGGAAGCTCTGTGTGTACTAATATAAAACAATTTCTATTATTCTAATATAAAAAATATTTTAAACACGAAAAGGAAAATACACAATAATATTGTATGTAACATACTTGTCTTTGTATTTTTAAAAAACGGAGGGGTGAATATACATATGTATTTGCACACGCACACACATATATAATGTATACATTGTCATGTATGATATATATGATATATACACACACAAATAAAATACAAGAAACTGCTAATAGTTGTCTCCAGGGAAGGGAACCAGACGGACATAGGAAAAGCGTAGCAGGGACTTCCCTGGCAGTCAAGTGGTCAAGACTCCATGCTCTCAATGCAGGGGGCACAGGTTCGATCCCTGGTAGGGGAACTAAGATCCCACATGCCGCATGGTGTGGCCAAAAAAAAAAAAAAAAGGAAAAGCATAGCAGAGATGTTTCATTGTGTATCTTTGAGATCTTCTGCATTTGGTACTATGTAAATATATCACCTAATCAAAATTAATTCTTAAAAAAAAACTCTGCCTAGACCCTAAGCAGTTTTGCTAAGCTTTAAAACCAAGCTATTCTAAAAAAAAAAAAAAAAAAAAAACACCAAGCTATTCTAGGGGACTTCCCTGGTGGTCCAGTGGCTAAGACTCCACACTCCCAATGCAGGGGGCCCGGGTTCGATCCCTGGTCAGGGAACTAGATCCCACATGCCACAACTAAGAGTTCTCGCACTGCAACTAAAGATCCCGCACGCGGCAGCGAAGACCCCATGTGCTGCAACTAAGACCAGGTGCAGGCAAATAAATACATAAACATTAAAAAAAATAAAACCAAGCTATTCTACACTATCATTCTGTGACTTATTCATAATAATATTTTATCAGAATTTTCCTTAGGTTGTTTAGCTATAGTGATCTTACTGTGAAACAAAAAGTCTCATCCTTCCACAATCTGACCCCCAAGCAAATTAATTACTACGCTCTCTCCTTTTAGGCTCATAATAACTTCACATCTCCATATTGTTTTTAACGGAGGGGAGTGAATATACATATGTACTTGTGCTCCCTTCTTTTAGGTTCGTAATACCTTCACATCTCCATATCCACCATCAGCTGTGTGCCATAGACATATGGGTCCATGCCTGCCTGATTATAAGTGCCTCAAGAGTATGCAGTGCACCTGGTTGATTTTTTTTAATCCTCTGTAACACCTATACATAGTACAAACTCAGTAAGAGTTAGCTGAACTCAACTGCTGAAAAATTTGGGCACTAAAATTTCAATATAGCTATTATATTTCTTCTCCTTCATCTCATCCAGATTATCACACAGCAGGTCAAACGGCTTTTCATTAGAAGCTGATGGAATATTTTGTGCCTTGATTCTAGCTAGTCAATTGTTAATATAATGGAGATTGGACAAGTTACTTTTGGCTTGATGCTAGTAGCTTCTGCCAAATTTGAACATTAAATCTGCCTGCTGAAGTTAGTTAATATAACAGAATATATCCTGAACTACAGGCACCATCTCCTGAGATTAACCGGCCCTTCAGATTACATTTTAATTCCACAATTAATCCTTAGTATTCCTCTGGAGACAGACAAAACAGAAATTAAATCAACATGAACCCTGGCAGCAGACTATGTGATAAAAGTCACATACTTACTCTTTATAAAAGCAAAGTTATCAGTCACGCGGGTCACATCTATTACAATAGATACCATCACCTTGTTATCTTTATGTAGGCAACATTAACAGTCTTCACAGGACTTAATACTTGAGGTAATACTGGTTAAAATAAAATTCTAGGGATTCCCTGGTGGCGCAGTGGTTGAGAGTCCACCTGCTGATGCAGGGGACACGGGTTCGTGCCCCAGTCCGGGAAGATTCCACATGCCACGGAGCAGCTGGGCTCGTGAGCCATGGCCGCTGAGCCTGTGCGTCCGGAGCCTGTGCTCTGCAACGGGAGAGGCCGCAACAGTGAGAGGCCTGCGTACCGCAAAAAAAAAAAAAAAAAAAAAAAAAAAATTCTAGTACAGCAGATTTGGATAGCCACTTACTGTTATCATTTTAAAACTAAACTATGCTTTGGTTAAAATAAAAGGCGTTGAGGGCTTCCCTGGTGGCACAGTGGTTGAGAGTCCGCCTGCCGATGCAGGGGACGCGGGTTCGTGCCCCGGTCCGGGAAGATCCCACATGCCGCGGAGCGGCTGGGCCCGTGAGCCATGGCCGCTGAGCCTGCGCGTCTGGGGCCTGTGCTCCGCAACGGGAGAGGCCGCAACAGTGAGAGGCCCGCGTACCGCAAAAAATAAAAATAAAAAAAATTAAAAAAAATAAAAGGCGTTGAAATAGACATTTCCCCAAAGACATACGTGAAAAGGTGCTCAACAATGCTATGTAACTCACCAAGTTACTTACTTTGTCAACATCCTGGGCCAATAATACCGTTTGCAAAAATAACTGCCATTTGAGTAGTATTACTAGTTGTGCAGATGCTAACAAAATTTTCAAGACTTCTAGGGCTTTTGCTAAATGTGGACTAAAAGAAAAACAATCACCATTTTCTGACTGCGCTTTGTCAACGATACGGGATGAGAGGAGGTCAAGCTTCAACAAAAGAGTGAGTTTAATAAAATCCAATCATCCCACTTCTGCATACACACCCAAAATAACTGAAAGCAGGGACTCGAACAGATACCTGTACACTCATGTTCATAGTAGCATTACTCACAGTAGCCAAAACACAGAAGCAACCCAAGTGACCACTGACAGATACATGGATAAATAAAATGTGGTACATATAATATTATTCAGCCTTGAAAAGAAAGGAAATTCCGACACATGCTACAACACGGATGAACCTTGAGAATATTATGCTAAGCAAAATAAGCCAGTCACAAAGAGACAAACACCGTATGAGTCCACTTATATGACATTTCTAGAGTAGTCAAATTCATGGAAACAAAGTAGAATGGTGGTTGCCAGGGACTAAGGGGAGGCATAAACGTGGATTTATTGTTTAATGAGTACAGTTTCATTTTTGCAAGATGAAAAAGTTCTTGAGAGGGACGGTGGTGATGGTTGTACAACAAAGTGAATGCACTGTACACTCAAAAATGCTTAGAATGGGGCTTCCCTGGTGGTGCAGTGGTTGAGAGTCCGCCTGCCAATGCAGGGGACACGGGTTCGTGCCCCGGTCCGGGGGGATGCCGCATGCCGCGGAGTGGTTGGGCCCGTGAGCCATGGCCGCTGGGCCTGCGCGCCCGGAGCCTATGCTCCGCAACGGGAGAGGCCACAACAGTGAGAGGCCCGCGTACCGAAAAATAAATAAATAAATAAATAAATAATAAAATATGGCACAAATAAACTTACCTACGAAAAAGAAACAGACTCACATACATAGAGAACAGACTTGTGGCTGCCAAGGGGGAGGGGAGGCAGGGGACGGTTGGCCTGGGAGTCTGGGATTAAAAGATGCAAACTATTATATATAGAATGGATAAAGAAGGTCTTATTGTATAGCATAGGCAACTATATTCAATATCCTGTAATAAACCATGATGGAAAAGAATATGAAAAAGAATATACAGATAGATAGATAACTGAATCACTTTGCTGTACAAAAGAGACTAACACAACATCGTAAATCAACTATACTTCAGTTTAAAAAAAAAAAGAGTGAAGTTTGATGACCAACCTCTTTCTTTATCTCTCTCATCTAGTTAGAATTAGGAAACAGACATCACCCATTTTTAAAGAATACTTTTAGAAAAACACTCCACCTCTATCTTCCTTGCCACTGTCTCACAGTATACTTAACGGGCAGAACAAAGTGCTTTTCTTGTTCCTTTGGTATTTGCAATCCAAATTCCCAGAAGTCTATATACACATAATGAAAGGGTTAATAAGGAAAGGATTTTGGCAAGATTTTTTTCTAGCCTTTGTTCCTGAGGGTTTTGTATTTTAACGCCACTACTCGTTCTTTGATAGGATTAATGTCTAAATGGAATTTTTTAGTTTTGCTTTCCCCTTTCTCAAATATGGCTCCCTCTTTTGGTGCAGATCATCAAAAATAATTTTCTTAAACTGGAAGTACCCAGAATTGAACTGACTTCCAAGTCATACAGTTAATTAACTTCTTAGAAGGTACCAGAACCAAAGCTAGATTATTCCTATTCCAGTACACTTTGCAGTATATGCAGTTAAAAGGGGGGAGAGGGAGGTTAAGTTAAAAGAGTAAGATATGACTAAAACGAAATTCCATTCTTAGCTCTGTATTCCAAATTGCACAGGAAATTACCAATTAGGTTTCTAAAATTATCAAAAACTGAACCAGGGACTTCCCTGGCGGTCCAGCAGTTAAGACTCCCTGCTTCCACTGCAGGGGGGAAGGGTTCGATCCCTGGTTGGGGAACTAAGATCCCACATGCCGCACGGTGCAGCCAAAAAGTAAAAAAACAAACAAAAAAACAAAATTCTCTTACTGTGAGCATTTGACTGTGAACATTCCTCAGCACAAGGTATATCTGTGAGGGGAATGATACTGCTTGTATCTGATGGCTAATACAGTATAACTATGTTCTATTGTTAAACAGTAAAGATAAGATTCTACAAAACTAGTGTATGAAAAGTGGGAAGAAAGCAAAGAGCCTGACTTAGTCGTGAGAACCTTGGAAAACAGGCAAAACTAATCAACGAAATGAGAAGAAGAGCTTTTACTAGTACTCCAGATCCTTCAGACTGCTCTAACCTGCAAAGGAGTGTTCCTTGGGTAGAAAGCAAGAGCAGTCCAAATTATGAAACAAGATTCCCCAAGAAAGCCTCTAAGGGCAAAAAAAGCTGACCAGCGGGCAAGGAGGTGCTAGGACAAATGACCCTACAACAGAAACTTTGCGGCGCCACACTAACTCAAAGCCTAGCCTCAAATGAACCAAAAAGAACAGAGAGATGGGAAGGGCAATCCTTCTGCAGGGCAAAGTCATCAAATACTCCAGGAATGATTTTTTTTTTTTTTAAATATGACTAAAGTCTAAACAAGGTAAATTTGGGACTAGAAAAAGCCAAGTCTCTTTCTGGATTAGGGAAAAAGGGAAACTGGACTGTAAAACGTCAAAAAGAACAGCCTAAGAAGTGTTTAAACATGGCTAACATACTAGGAAGCAGATTCTAAACTAATCCATCCCATTACACACAGTAGTAGTTAGGACCAAGTGAAACCTACCATCAAGAGGGACCTAGCAAAAAAAAAAAACAAAAAACATTGCAACAGATCTTGTTTAAAACTATTTATTAGAAACATTTTTAGGATGTAACTTTATAAACATTAGCACTGAAAACAAAAGAGGTACCTAGCAATTTGAGACCCAGACAAGGTAAAGAGGAAGAACAAGACTAACCAAGCCAAACCATCTCTAGACTCAAGTTTGAAATAAGAAATCATTGATAGGACTTCCCTGATGGCACAGTGGTTAAGAATCCGCCTGCCAATGCAGGGGACACGGGTTCAATCCCTGGTCCGGGAAGATCCCCCATGATGCGGAGCAACTAAGCCCGTGTACCACAACTACTGAGCCTGCGCTCTAGAGCCTGTGAGCCACAACTACTGAGCCTGTGTGCCACAACTACTGAAACCCACATGCCTAGAGCCCGTGCTCTGCAACAAGAGAAGCCACCGCAATGAGAAGCCCGCACACCACAACCAAGAGTAGCCCCTGCTCGCGGCAAGTAGAGAGAAAGCCCACAGCAACGAAGACCCAGCGCAGCCAAAAATAAATGAATAAATTTAAAGATAAATAAAGTAAAAAATAAAGCCTTAAAAGCATTCAGAAAACGTTAAAAAAAATCATTGATAATACAACCTTACTTGCTTTCTTTCTCCTTGCCTTAAAAAAAAATTTAAGAAATACTTCAATTTAATCTTTAACTAAAAGTAAACAGAAAATAAGAAGTAACATAAATGACTAACAGCCAGGTGTAATGACAATACTGACCACATATAGGAAGGAAGAAAGCAGATGAAAGGTGAAAATCACAAGGAGGAAAACTAGATATGGATATGGATTCTCCAACCACTGTGGCACAAGAGTTCATGTACACTTTGTTAAGTGTCAACCAAATTTATATTACTGACTGTGAAAAAGAGAAATAAGGTATTACTGCACCAAAATCCGTAAGACAAGAATTCAGAAAGGTAAGATCAGCACTCAAAAAACAGTATTTCTATTTGAGGACATTTGCTGATTTAATTCTAAAGAAAAAGCTTTGAAACTGAGCTAGCTGTACTTTTGGAGGCCTGAGTGTGTGGAGAAAGAAGAAAGTCAAAGCCCAGGACCTGCCCAATGAGGGTATTCTGGGAAATCTACCCTATACTTTAAACAAAGAGCACAGGGCTACCCTTTCAGGGTAACAGCCACCTAGGAATACACCAGCCCTCATGAAAACTCAATGGATAGAATTATGGAGATTAGACAAATTTAAAGAGAAAATAAAGAAGTGGAGGTATCAGAAGAAATACAAAAGTGCAAGGAAATTTCAGAACAACCTACTCAGAATTCAGCCCTGGGAAATAAAGACCAGCAATCCAGAAGATAGGGTAAGAGGCAGAGAAAATACAGTAAGAAGGTCTAACATATGTTTAAATGGAATGCAAGAAAGAGAAGACAGAGTGGAAGGCAGAGGCAATATATGAAGAGACAACGGCTGAGAATATTCTAGAACTGATGAAAACCAGCAACCCACAGATTTAAGAAATCCAATAAATTCCAAGCAGAATAAATCAAAATAATCCAACCATTCATAAAAATCTGCATACAGATGTTTATAGCAGCTTTATTCATAACTGCTAAAATTTGGAAGCAACCAAGACATTCTTTAGTAGGTGAATGGACAGATAAATAAACTGTGGTACATCCAGACAATGAAATACTATTCAGTGCTTTAAAAAAAAATTTTTTTAAAAAGAGGTAACAACCCATGACAAGACACAGAGAAAACTTAAATGAGTATTACTAAGTAAAAGAAGCCAATCTGAAAAGGCTACATACGGTATGATTCCAACTACATGACATGCCAGAAAAGACAAAACTATGGAGACAGTAAGAAGATCAGTAGTTGCCTAGGGTTAGGGGAGGGAGGGATGAACAGCTGGAGCACAGAGGATTTTAGGGCAGTAAAACTACTCTGTATGATAGTATAACAAATATATATCATTGTACATTTGACCAAACCCACAGAATGTACAACACCAAGAGTGAACCCTAATGTACACTATGGACTTTGGGTGATAATATGTCAATATAGGTTCATCAGTTGTAACAAATGTGCAGGGCCAGGAGGTATCTGGGAAATCTCTGTACCTTCCACTCAATTTTGCTGTGAGCCTAAAACTGCTCTAAAAACTAAAATCTATTTAAGTGTATTCTCAGGTTCCCCAAAAATATTCAGATGTAAATAAAGCTCAGGAAAATAATAAAGAAAAAAAGTAATCCAATCTAGACATATCTCTCATCCCTACATTATAGTGCAGAAGATCAAAGTCAAAGAGAAAAGCTCAAAAATGGACAAAGAAAAGAGAGATTACCTTCAACAGAATGGCAGTGAGACTAAAAATAAAAAGAGTATAATGGAAGTCAGTGGACAATAGTAAACAATGTACTGAAAGAAAATAACAACCAACTTAGAACTTTAAACCTAGCAAAAATACCACCATTCAAGAATAAAACCAAAAACAGACATTTTAAAGCAGACAAAATGGAAAGACAATCACTGGTAGACCCACACTAGAGAAATTCCAAAGGATATATTTCAGGCAAAAGAAAAAATATTCCAGATAGAAGAGCAGAGATGTGAAAAGGAATGAATGACAAAGAAAGTGGTAAACACATAGGTGAACATGTAGGTTAGGCAAAAAGAACGTAACTATAAAACAGATGCAATAATAATCTGTGGACTCTTAAAAATATATATACAAATGGTGAATACATGACTTTTCTTCATGTATCAAAAGCCATAGAACTCTACAACACGAAGAGTAAATCCTAATGTTAAACTATGGACTTTCATTAATAATAATGTATCAATACTGGTTTATCAACTGTAACAAGTCTACCACACTTACGCAATATGTTAATAATAGGGGAAACTGGAGGGATGGGATGGTAGTATATGACAGCTCTCTGTACTAACTGCTCAATTTTCTATAAATATAAAACTGCTCTAAAAGCCTACTAGTTAAATATATATACATATACAATTAAATACAGAACAATAGCATGTGAGGTGGGAGAGGAATAATGGAGTTAATGTTCAAGGCCCTTATACTGACAAAAAGGAGGGCAAAGGTATTGATTTAACATTAATCTTTAATAAACTGAGGATACATATTGTAATTTCTGTGGTAACCAATAAAAGAGTGCATAACTTTCAAACTAGAAGGTGGAAAAATGGAATATTAAAAATAAATAATAATATAACTGACAAAAATTTGAAGGTGGGGGAAATAGTAGGAGAATGTTTGTCTTTCATAGCAGACAATTACTCAATAAATTACAAAAAAATTTCAAAAGAAGGTAAAAGAAGCATAAGAAAGATTTTAAAAGAAACATAAGGAAGATTTAAGCCAAAATATACGTCATTGCTTTAAATACAATCTTAGACAAGAGTTTGGAGCTAGATTAAAAGAAGAAACATGGGGGCTTCCCTGGTGGCGCAGTGGTTGACAGTCTGCCTGCCGATGCAGGGGATGCGGGTTCGTGCCCCGGTCCGGGAAGATCCCACATGCCGCGGAGCGGCTGGGCCCGTGAGCCATGGCCGCTGAGCCAGCGCGTCCGGAGCCTGTGCTCCGCAACGGGAGAGGCCACAACAGTGAGAGGCCCGCGTACCGCAAAAAAAAAAAAAAAAGAAGAAACTTGCCTATATGGGTGACAATTAACTCTATTTTCATCTTCTCAATACTCTTTTCCAATTCAACAAAGATTTATTCAGTGTATACAATGTGCTGAGCACTTGAATAGTCAGAAATAAAGGTATCACCCATGTTCTCAAGGAGACTAATGGGGAAAACAAATGTGTTATAATAAAAGTAGGTTATCAGGTGTTAATAAGATAATGCAACTAGATGGTGCAGCTATCTGGAAAAGCTATACAGAAGGGATATCCGGATTATGCTTTGAAAAGTAAACTGAAAGTTCATTTGACAAATAAAAAGGAAAGGTACAGGAGACATCACAACCCTGTTTACTAACATGACAGGTTAGAATATCAGTCATGGTCTGAGGTAGCAGCGACCAGCATTGGAGGAGTAGATGATCCATGAAGTTAAAAAGTTTGGATAGGGAGTTTTAACTCTACCCAGTAGACAATGTGGAGCCTTTAAAGCAAGGGAGTAAAACAATAATATTGGTATTTTTAGAAATATAACTGGTGGCAGGTTACAAAAAGATGAATGGGATAGGAGAAACTAGCTATTACAGTTATGAATGAGGAAGGTCTGGATTAAGGCAGTAGCAGTGGCGCAGACAAATACTAGAGAAAGAAGAGAAATGAGTTGATACTTGACTACATGTGAAATGAGGGTAGAATTGAAGGAATACTAAAGTACAGATGGTCCCCGACTTATAATTGTTCCACTTAATGATTTTTCAACCTTATGATGGTGCAAAAATGATATACATTCAGTTAAAACCATACTCCAAACTTTGAATTGTGATCTTTTCCCGGGCTAGTAATACGTGACACAACACTCTCTCACGACGCTGGGCAGCGGCATCAGCACAGCTCCCAGTGAGCCATGCAATCACGAGGGTAAAAGAACCAAGACACTTATAACCATTCTGTACCTAGACAATCATTCTGCTTTTCACTTTCAGTATGGTATTCAATAAATGACATGAGATATTCAATACTTTATTGTAAAATACACTTTGTGTTAGATGATTTTGCCCAATAGTAGGTTAATGTAAGTGTTCTGAGCACGTTTAAGGTAGGCCAGGCTAAGTTACCATGTTCGGTAGGTTAGGTATGTTAAATGCATTTTCAACTTCTGATATTTTCAACTTACAATGAGTTTACCAAGACATAACCCCACTGTAAGTCGAGGAAGATCTGTAATGAAAAGGAGAACGTAACATAAAAGCAAACATAATAAATTTATCAACAGTTCCTTAAATCTAACCGGTATAAATGTACACTATTTTTCAACATTTATGCTTATTGACCATCTAACTATGTACTAAATATAAACACCTAAACACACTGTTCAAAATTACTGGCACTGGTATGTGAAATAGCTAACATTAGATATTGATAACTGACACCTTCTAATTGATGCAATTCACTAAATGACAGGAGAAAGGTATTGGCTGGTTAAAGGTCTTTTCAGAAATCAAATGTGATCATTTAAAATGTTCACATATCAGACTCACAAATTTATAAAAGATAGGAAAAGAGATCATTTTTCTTTAAGAAGACATCAATAATCTACTATGTGGTACTACCTAAAATTACATGCTCTTGCTTCAGGCTCTATAAAGTGAAGGTTCTTACTGTGCCAAAAGAGATAGTCCCACTTTTCATGGCTTCTCATTTTGCTCTTCTTGTCAATACCATCAACACACTGCATAATCCATTTCATTCAATACAACTGAAACCAACGACATTAATCAAAAAAGTAAGTGATAGTGTGGAATCCTAAAAAAATAACACCTTAAACGTTTTCTTTGAACTTAAAACATAAATGTTTATTCTGTTGCCAAGCTTTTGATACAGGCCCTTTGAGTTATAGATCCACTATAGTTTCACACTGTCTTACACAAACCACACCCATAATGCATCATCTACAATTTCCAGTTTCAATTTCTTTAAAAGTGAAGCAAGAACTTTAAAGATACTTTCCAAGGATCTAAATGAAGAATTCTTCCAGATTAAAAAAAAACTTTTTTATAAATTTTTATAGTTATCTCCTTATTGACTCATTTTATATTCAGTCTTTCCAAGGCAGTTACCTTAGTTTTCACCAAATCGACAATTCTTTCATTTTACAATCATATGTCAATGGTTGACACAATTTTGTATTGAACTATATGATTATAATACAAGTGCAAGCTGTCATAAAGTGACTCTTGGTAAGTCTATAAATCAACTGGTGGGAGCAATGCAGTGGGCATCAGTTAGTATGTCTTATAAAAAGAGAAGGAGTGTTTATTAAGACTAGTATCCCTGTTATGAAAGATCTAAATTCACTTATTGCCTTTATTGTACTCAGGACAGTATCTGGCACACAGGAAGTACTTTAAGAGTATTTGTTACTATCTTAGCATTAAAATTCAACTAGGTACAGTTAACAGTGCATGCAAGGGTGGAAATCCACCTACTTTACAGTCTCCAGAATCAGAGACAAGACTACCTGTATTTAAGTTGTCAAAAGGGGAGAGAGTAGGGAATATAAACTGCATTAAGTCCTCATTGAAAACATATGAATACAAGGTACAGTCAGTTTCACATTACTGCGAGTGGATTATCTAGCACTTAAAGGAAGAGAACTTAAAAGAAGGATAGCTCACATGTCAAGTCAACAAGAAATGAAGAAGCAGGTTCGTAACCCAATTAATCTATCACCTCAAAAATGCTAAGAGTATGGCTACAGGTCCTCGTAAAAGTGGCAGCTAGACTAGAGGAGGAAAGTCAGCTATAGCTTAGTGCACATCAGGTTACCTTCCTCTATTATCAACTCACTGATGACAGAAAGCATCAATCTCTTAAACAAAACCACATGGTGCATCCCAAAGCGCAAAACAAATGCCTTTGTTTTACCAATTATTATAAGTTAAATATTATACATAAAATTATATAAAATTAATGCATATAAATGCAATGTACAATAAAATTTTTAATTTGCCAATAACCTAAATATAAGTAAAGAGCAACTTAAATACTATAAGTAATAAATGCGGTGGCTTGGCCATTTTCTTTTAGCCTAAGTTTTGTGATGTATATCCAATTTGCAGGTACAAAACACTCAAGGCAACATGACAGAATATCTACAATAACCAGGAAGTTCAAAGACTGCAGCTACTTTAAACACCCTGTCCACTAGGAAAGAATCCACAGTGGCACTGACCTTCTTCCTTCTATGGACATCAAAAAGTACTGAAAATGTTATGAATAGTTCGCAGAAACTCAAGAGACAGCCCATGAGGCTGCACCAGTCCCACTAGATGGCACTATCACAGGAAAGTCACTCTGCTCTCCCATTTGGAGCAAGGGCTGAAAGCGCTCATGATCTCTGTAAAAATGAAAGCTGTCATCAACACAGTGACATCCTCATTGAGAAATTATGACCCATAATGAGGAATTCCAAGCTAGAAGGAGGAGCTTATCCAAAAGCACCTTTTCTCCCAGTACTGTGGTCACCTCCCCACTCCTATTTCAAATCAGTGGTCTGAGAGATACAATGTCTTGCAGGCAAAAGAAGTCCTGCAAAATGGAGATTTTCTTTTTCCTCTTCCTAACTCCACAAAATAATTTACTTGCCTTTTTTTTTTCTTCGCAAGTTTCTTTGCTATGGGTAAAAATACTCTCCTGCTAGTCCATGAATAACAAATTTATTGTAATCAATATACTTACCATGATTGGAAATTTCAAAATAACATACAATTAATGGCATAAAAGCTTTTGGATATGAAGTAACTTCTTTCTATGTATCAAAGGGAGAACTTCCTATTAAACAGATAAAGTTTTCTGACACCTTAGTTACATGATTTTAGGTTGGGCCTGGGCAGCAGAATTCACAATGTTACTCATTCCCCTAACTTACGCTCTACCCCATGGAAAGTATGCTTGGATACAGCTACCATGAACCTAAAAACAGAAGGAAAGAAAAGCATCCTAACAAGGAAGCCTAAAGAGTTTAAACCGCATACAATTTGAATACAAACTCACTTTTACTCACTAGGTGACCATCTAAACAGACAGATTTGGATAAGAGCCTTTTGCTGAATTCCCCAGTTAAAAGACACAACAAAGGTTATTATTAGGTAATCAATTGAATCAGAGATCAATTTAATACTCAAATATACTGCTCACTTACAGTTGAAGCTACTTCACCTAGATCAGAGAATTTACATTTACACATGTAACTTTAATATACAGCAACAGTCAGGAGTATAGCTGCTCCAAAGTGCCACAAAAGTCAGTTACTTAATTAAAGAGGCCAAGAAACTAAGAATTACAAAATATGTAACAAATCCTGTGTTCCCATAGCACCTCACCACAGCTCTAATACAGCTCTCATCACAGCATCAGCTCTCTGTCTAGAGCACTTGCCCTCTCCACACTGCGGGGGGGCTTGGAAGCACTGTACTGAGGCGTCATCCCTAACACCCTGCACAATGCCTAGTATGGAGCAGGTACTCAGTAGCTGCTGAATGAACAAAAACTATCAGGCTATTCCAGCTCACCAAAATTATGAGACTCCTCAAAGCAGCCAGTTTTTCCAACTAAACCCTGACAAACACCTTCTCCTTTAAGAAGCTACTGGGTCTTCCCTAGTGGCGCAGTGGTTAAGAATCCGCTTGCTAATGCAGGGGACATGTGTTCGAGCCCTGGTTCAGGAAGATCCCACATGCCGCGGAGCAACTAAGCCCATGTGCCACAACTACTGAGTCTGCGCTCTAGAGCCCACGAGCCACAACTACTGCGCCCAAGTGCCACAACTACTGCAGCCCGCATGCCTAGAGCCCGTGCTCCGCAACAAGAGAAGCCACCGCAATGAGAAGCCCGTGCACCGCAACAAAGAGTAACCCTCGCTTGTGGCAACTAGAGAAAGCCCGCGTGCAGCAACAAAGACCCAACACAGCCTAAATAAATATATAAATAAAAAATAAGAAGCTACTGACCAAAGCATGAGACTAAGATCTAAGTCACCATTAGAAATAAGATTTCTTGAAAAGCACAGGAAGGAATGTATCACATGAAGTCAAAGATCAAAAATTCTCGAGTCTCAAGTCCAAGGAAGCAACATCTTGGATTGGTGAAAATTTTAAATAAAACATCATAAATATATTTTATATATTGTATTAAAATCATAAATATGTTTTACATTTTGTACTAAAGCCATCCTATGAGAGTAGAGGGGTGAGGTAGCAGGTATATACGATTGCACAGGAAGCCATAACACTGCTTAACTTAACACCCGCCCATTAATGAGGCCTGATCTTATTTTATGCTCCTGGAACAAAATAAAGAATGAACAAGAAGGAAAAATAGAAGGAGAGAAAAAGCAGTCTGGGGGTACAACCAGGAGGAATCTGCTGAACTGCAGATTTGGAGGACTCACAGACTTAGCAGAGGCAGATTTTTCAAAACTCTACACATAACTATCCAGAAAGTCTAGCGTAATGAAGCTATGCCAATACCTTTGCATTAACAGTTTTTTCTGAGTGACTGAGCTTTGACAAAATGTGGCATAGAATCTACATACACATCCTGTTACTATCCTTGCAACAGACCCATGGGAAACCTCTCCCATATTAGAGGGTAAAAAGAAGTATATCCTCCCATAGAGAGTACCTTCAAGCAAGCATACTGTTAAATGACTGGAACAACTGGTAGGATTTAAAAGTTCACTGGAACCTTAAGCCAAATTGTCTCCCCCTTCAGTGTATCTGTATGATCCACCCAAATTGCTCTTTGTTTTTAAATGTGTTTACATTAGATTATAATCAGTGTTTGTTATCATCATTTTACTCACCTTACTAACACCAACTCCAGTAAACCTGGCCTCTAATAATTCCTGCCGTCGGGGGTCCAGGCTATGCAATTCTTCCATCATTTCTACTGAAAAAGAAAAAGTACCTGTGAGACCATAAAAGCTAAAACATGAGGAACCAATTTTTAGATATAACAAAACTCAGAGTAATTATTTCACCAAACGGTCACATACAGGTAAACCTCAAATAAATATGGCATACAAGTAATAAACTACAATGTGCTGCACCAAACAGTAATACATTTAAAGTTATAAAGTGGCTCAAAAGTCCTCTTCTGAGCAGTGGTTAAGAATCCGCCTGCCAATGCAGGGGACACGGGTTCGAGCCCTGGTCCGCGAAGATCCGACATACCACGGAGCAACTAAGCCCGTGCGCCACAACTACTGAGCCTGTGTGCCACAACTACTGAAGCCCACGCGCCCAGAGCCCGTGCTCCGCAACAAGAGAAGCCACTGCAATGAGTAACCCCCTGCTCACCACAACTAGAGAAAGCCCACACGCAGCAACTAAGACCCAATGCAGCCAAAAAAAAAAAAAAAAAAAATACAGCATGAATCAGAAGCTACTAGTAACTTAAAATAATGCTATTATATGCCTCCTTGCTCTAAGGACCAGATAGTAGCTCATGAAAAATGGAATTACTTCAAATTTAATAGAGAACCCATGGTAAAACCATCAACCGGCATTCACTCAGGAAATTAGTATAGCTCCATAACCATCCCTTTACAAAATCTTTCTCTGCCACTCCCTGGAGCAAGTAGGTTTCTCTAGACATCTGCTTTTAGCACTCCTTCCAAGCAGGGAGGGGCAGGAGGACACCATTTTTAAACTCCTTCCACGACCAATTAATGCACAGGCTACTCTCAGCAAATACCTCCATCATTTGCAAGAGATCAACTCTTGCAGAACCCACTGGAAACCTCCCCAATATTAAAAGTAGAAGAGGTGCATATACCATTACATAGAACCCCTTGAACATGTTATTAAATAGTTATTGGAATGATTGGCATGATTTAAAAGTTCACTGAAAACATGAATGAAACATGCTCCTCTGCAATCTAACACCTCCACAATTTCCAGTAACAACCCCTACAAAGTCCTCCAGTTTCATTTCCCTTCCTGGATTGAGAGCCTGGGGCAAAGGGGAATGAAAGGGTGGCAAATTAAAGTTTCACCCACACAGACAAGTGCAGGTTAGAGAGGGAATTAGGAAATTCTCGGAAGGGTAGAAAGGCATCTTAAAAAAGAAAAAGGAAAGAAAAAAAGAAGAAGAAAAGAGATTGAGCCAGTGTTTCCCTAAGTGGCCTTCCTCGCGTCTCGCCCTGCCCTAATCGAGGCCAGTATGGCAGAGGTTGCAACCTCCCTTCAAGACCCAGGGTCTCTCGTCACGTTTCCTAAACCTCCATCCTCAGGCCTGGCCCGGAAAATGACGCCCCAGCGGTTATTCCATTTAATGTCAACTCATGTTAAGGAAAGATCCACTCTGTTCCATTCCAGCGGGGCCTTAGACTGGGATCCTCCCTGTAGCCCACAGCCAGGAAGCAGGACCGATGGGGCCTGGTCCCGGCGCCCCTCGCCTCCCGCCGGCTCCAAACTTTCCCCAACTCCAGGCCCACCTGTCACGGAGGGAGGGCGGGCCAGCTCTCGGGGGCGCCCGGGAAGCTGCCGGGGCCTCCAGCTGCCCGGGCGCCCCCCTCTCCCCGCCGGCCGCCGGCCCCACTCCCAGGCCGGGGCCGCCTGGGCCTCCCCCATCTTCGGCCCGGCCCCTCAGCGACCCGCAGCCCTCGGAAAGCCCCTCCCGCCTCAGAGCCGAGGAGGTGCGGCCCCGCGCCGGCCCCCGTGTGGGCCCGGGCCGCAGCCTTCTCAGCCGAGGGGGTCGCCCGGATGGTTAATGCCCCAGGCCCGGCGCCCTCCCCCGCTCGGGGCTCAGCCTCTCACCTGCCGCCGCCGCTGCCGCCGCTCCACGCTCCTCCCGGGAGGGGCCCCGACCCGACCCGGCTGCGGACCGCTCTGCTCTCCCCCTGGGCAGGCCCGGGGCGGAGCCGGGGCCTCTCCTGAGCACCGCAACCCCCCGCCCGGGCAGCCGCCGCCGGCGCTGGGCTCCACGAGAGGGCGGGCGGGGGAGGGGGGCCTCGGAGGCCGCAGATCCCCGGGCTCGCGTACAGAGCCAGGCGCCCGACGCGGGCCCGGGCCCGGGCGGCCGCGGGGGGCGCGGGACCGGTCTCCTGGCGCCGGACAAAGGCCAAGGGAGGCACAGAAGGGCCCAGGCCCGGCCGGGAGGTGGGGGCCCACTCGGCTAGGGGCCACTCGGGTGCGGCGTGGAGGGCGGGGGGGGGATCGGAACCGCTGGTGCCCACGACCCGCCTCCGGCCCCTTAATCCGGATCGGTTCGGTCCGGATTAGTAGTGATCGGTGTAAACACACTAGTGAAACCGCGTGTTTCCTCGCGAGATTTGCACGGCTGGGAGGCAGGGGGGGGTCCAGTGGGGGTGGGGGAAGAGCCGACAGTGGGGGAGGAGGGGGAGGGGACGAGGAAGGTGGGGGTGTCCCCGCTGCCCCGGCGCCCCGCCTCCTCCAATCAGCGGCCGGGCTGGCGGGCAGGGGTTAACCAGGGGACCCCGCGCCGGCTGAGGAGGCCGCCGCCTTGCCGGGCGGCTGAAGGAGGGCGGGCGAACGGGCGGCGCCGGCGGACCCGCAGCGACGCTAGGAGAGGTCGGACCCGTTCGGAGCTCCGGAGACCCCACTGCCGTCTACGTAAAATCGGCCCTCGCCCCGCGGGACCGGCCCCAGCCGAGGAGGTTGGGCCGGCGCCCTGGGTCGCGGACCGGAGCTAGAGGGGCCTCGCCGCCGGGGCCGGGCGCTTCCCCGATACGCCTCGTCGAACCCTGCGCCAGCCTAATCCCTGGTCTCCACGAGTTTGGGTGAGAAGTGGGGTTGCTCTGCCCAGGATGGATTTTAGAGCAAGAAAGCCCGTGTGCCGGCGAACCCCGCCCGAACTTCCCCGGAGACGCCCAGTTAGTGAGTTGGCTGTGCCCACCCGTGTTGGCCGGCTCCCACGCCCCGCCACTCTCCAAACTCACCCTCCCACTCCCCAAATCCAAGCCGCCTTGGAAAGCGGACAGCGCTTCACCTCCACGTACCTGGTTGGTAGGACGTCTCCAGGGACAAGAGGTCCTCTGGGATCAAGGCTGACTCCCCACCCCCACCAGGATGCTGCCCCAAAGGGACTCTCTCGGTGCCCCCGGGGGGAGGTTCCATTTCAACCTTTGATTAACAACAAGGCCATCCTGGGTACTTAGGGGGCTCGGAGGGTAAGGGCTAGAATGGAGAAAACAGGCCTGCCCCTCAGTGTCTGCTGAGGAATGGGAAATGTGAAAGGGTGCAGTAGCTCCCGCAGCTAGGAGGGCTTCCTGCACAGAAAAAGCCTCCCATTTTGATCACCCAGCACCAGAGAAAAAATCACATTCTCCACCGACTTCTATGAGCCAGGACACTGACTTAAACTCAAATACCCAACTTTTTATTTTCCTTTGATGCTGCCTTGATCAGATGTCTGAAGATGACTTAAGGACTACAGGCAAATCACTTGGGAAAAATTCAGATAATGAACAAGAGCCTTGAACTTTTCCAGGGGGTAGGCAAGTACTTCAAGGGGAGTTTCTGCCTTTCTTTCTTCCTTATTCTTAATTCATCCTGTATTAATGGAACACAAACCTGCTGGAAGGGCAAAGGATGGCAGTTTACTTTTTGTTAGTTGCCCAGCCTTCCAAAGCCTTGGACAAATTCAAGCACTGTGGAAAAACTCCATTCAACCAAGAGTCACCTTGCTTCGAACCCAGCCAGGTTGGGCCCTGTGCACGCACATATTTCCAAAGATAACAATGTTTGAAGGGGAGGGGGAGAGCAAGTTCCAGGCAGACGAGGGTGAAAAAGGGCAAAGTGAAGGACTATCAAGAGAGCAGGAGAACCAAGAGTACCTTTCCCTACAACTCGAAAAGCAAGTGAGGCAAGCTCTGTCATTATAGCGAATGATCAAAAAAGTAGTAACTCCTTAAAATGACACTGGAATGTCTCAAATGAGAAGAGTTTAAAAGGAAGAGCGCCGGACAGAGTTGGAGCTGAGTTCCAGCCAGCTCTTTCACAGACAAGCTGCATGGACCAGTTACCTAACCTTTCAAGTTTCGCCAACCTCATCTGTGAAGGAGTTTGGACTAGAGGATAATAAGATAATAATAAGGCTATGATTCTATTTTTTCAGCTAATTTTTAATTTTTTCTTTGGCCACACCATGCAACATGGGAGATCTTAGTTCCCCCGACCAGGGATCAAACTCGTGCCCCCTGCATTGGGAGCACGGAGTGTTAACCACTGGACCACTGGGGAAGTCCCTGAGGTAATTATTTTTTAAAAAATAAAAGTAGTTACTGAAATACAGGAAAAGATGAGATTTTTAGTTTCACTTTGCCTAGTGCATTTTCCTCTGCATGTCAAAGAACTTACACTGCCATAGGTCTGTTCACAGCCCCACTCCACGTTTAACACTCATCCCAGCAGGAATTGCTCAAAGGAATTTAATGAATTTGCTTACCACAAAAATGAGGTGCTTCTGTTTATAAGCATCATATAAATGAAAATATCAACAGTAATGAAAAAGAACAATAGATGGATAATTTCAAAATAAGCTCTGTTGTTGTCAGATGGTTCTCACAATGTAATTTAACCTTGGGTTCATGAACCAACCAGTTTAAAGTGTGTTTACTGGGACTTCCCTGGCAGTTCAGTGGTTAAGACTGTGCTTCCAATGCAGGGGGCTTGGGTTTGATCCCTGGTCGGGGAACTAAGATCCCACATGCCATGTGCCCAGAAATAAATAATTAATTAATTAAAGTGTGTTTGCTCACAGGGCAACTTTGTGAGACTCAACTTGTCATAGACTGGCAAATGGTGACACTCCCCATGCAAAGGCCCAATTCCCATCAGCTTCAGAAGGCTCAAACATGGATTCATTTAGATGTGCACGTTGATCATCTGGTCCTTCCTGCCTTCAGTGTATGACAAGTTCTCCAGGTTCATGTTCATAGTCACAGAGAGGACCAGGGCACTGGTGTTCCCCAAGCTGTGCTCTGCACATCTCGATAGGTTAAATGCTTTAAAGGGAGTAGATGTACGCTGGACCTCGGGAAACTAGGTTAAAGTGGAATCCTTTATTTCAGTACTACTTAGAGCCTAAAATGTACAATAGGCATACGACAATCTCCAGGTGGGGGATCAGGGTATTCAGTGGTTTCCTATTTGATGTTCGGAACCACCACCCTGGTTTTTTGTTGGCTGGTTTGTGGTTTCAGGTACTCATGGGAGAGGTGTTTTGAGAAAGACACTGGGAAAAACTAAAGTAGTTCTAGCACTCTTTTGCCCTTTCACCTGTACCACACTAAAGAATGTCCAGCATCTTCTTCAGTGTTTCTTAATGTCCACCATCTGGCATATATTACTGAGCAGGGGGCCTTACGTGCACCTTTTCCAGAAGGGGCCTGCAGTGTGGTGGCTAAGAGGACAAACTTCCTAGTCAAGCCCCCTGGTTTTCATCTTGGCCCTGACTCTTACCAGCTGTGTGGCCTTAGGCAAGATATTTAACTTCTCTAAGCCTCAGTTTCTTTATCCATCAAATGGTGTTAAAAACCTCACAGGACTGTTGGAAGATGAAATGAGATAATGGTGTGTGCCTGACAGAGTAATCCCTAAATAAATGGTCCCCAAACCACACTTCTACCAAGGATGTAGACATTTGTCATTAGATTGGTTAGCAGTACACAGTTTAACTTCGGAAACCAGGCTGCCAATGTACTGAGTTGTTTGTGGGTCTATTTTCTTCATAACAGAAAAAGGACTTGATGTCCCTTTAAAGAATGCATTACAAAAAAAAAAAAAAAGTATTACATTTTATTTTGGGGGGGCGCGGGTAAGTAGAGAAAAATGTAAAAGTCATCTGGTCTGTTTATGTTCTTCCCCCATCCTGGAGAATTGAGGGTTTCTAATGGTGAGAAGAAATAACAAATTTTGTGAAGGCAATATTTCCACTATAAATTCTGGTAGGCAGGGCAGTGTAGAACGTCAGGGCACTGGTGGTTGGAATGAACTAGGTCCTAACCCCGTCTCTTCACCTGTCAGTTTCCTCATCTGAAAACTGGCCGGCACACCTAATCCCATGAGTGGCTTTAATTAAAGTTGAAATAGTGATAGGAAATGCCTTGTAACTGTGCCTGACATACAGTAGGCATTTGGTCAGTGTTATTTCCTCCCTTCTCCCCATTTCTAACAAAGTGGAAAAGCATCTGGTTGCCATGAAAGTGCACTATAGACGAAATAAATTCAGATCTCAGCCTGCGTAAGATTCTCTGCCTATCTCTATGTTTTTCATACCCTTCTTCTGCCCAGCTTGCTTCAGAAAGCTTTCCCGAGCAAGTCTCCTTGACACACTTTACTCTCTTTATCGTCATGCGTTCTTCCCCGCAGCCCAGTGATGCTGGAACAATATTCTTATTCTCCTGGAGAGTACCTCCCTTCTTTAATTTCCTCTTTCAACTCCCTCCCCAAATGTTACTTTTTAATACTTGTCTTCCCTGAATTGTGTGTTCCTTCTTCCCAGCAGCTGAAATGTAAAAGAAACAAGTAGAGGAGCAAAGAGAATAAATGCCCCTGAAAAGTAACAAGCCCCCTCCCCTGAGCTATTGAATCCTCCATTTTGGTCTTTCTCAGAAGACGTCAAGATAGGGAACAACAGCAAACACACTGCATTTGTGGAAGCTGGCAAAAGTGTATTTTATAAATCTTAGTTCTTCCATTGACCTTTCATATTAGGCTTAAGTAATCAACCTTCAGACACAGTGGCACAGGTCATGAGGGAAAGGGGGCCCAAGCCCACAGAGAAGACAGAAGGGGATCATTCGGCTAGTGGCCTTGGGCATGGTCAGCCCAGAAAGGCAAGTCAGAAGATGGATATTGTATAGCCTCTGAGTTAAGAACGAGTTTTATTTTTAATGGCTGAAAGAAAATCAAAAGAAGAATAGTATTTCGTGACGTGAAAATTACATTAACTAATTTTGGTGTCCATTAGTAAAGTTTCATTAGAACACAGCCACACTAATTCCTTTACATACAGTCTGTGGCTGATTTTGCACTACAAATGGCAGAATTGAGTAGTTGTGACAGGCAGGCAACGCCTAAAATGTTTAGTATCTGGTCCTTTACAGAAACAGTTAGTCAACCCTTGCTCTAGGCCAGGCCTTCGCAAATTGGACCAAGCATACGTATCCCTTGGGCATCTTGCCAAAATGCATCTGGGATAGGGCCTGAGAGTCTGCATTTCTGACAGCCCCAGGTGATGCTGTTGCTGCGGGTCTGCAGCCCACACTGGATTTCAATGCTCTGAAGGCTTGTCTGTTACATTAGTGAATGCTTTATGTGAATGCTTTAAGTACAGTGAGCAAATCTTTAAAAGTATGAAAAATTGGAGTGTAACCCATGATAATAACCTCAGTCGAATCTTCCACATTTCACTCCACTGTTTTGGCATCATGTGACAGCCTGAATAGCCGTGGAAATGGATTTGCCAGCCACCTTGCTGAGGCCAAAGGGATGGCAGCCCCAGCCCTCTTGTGATGTGGTGCTTCCTCTTATTGGCCCTAAACGTACCAGTCCAACTACAGAAGGGCCTTCTGTGTCCTGGTATTGCAGAATTTGGAAAGGAGATCTGAGTTCACCTTATGCAAAATACTCGACTCTTCCAACTGCAGGCAAGCAGTCCTCTCCCAGCTCTTTCTTCAGTGAGCAGTGCTTCTCAGGGTGACAAACTCCTGCAGAAACAGCTTGGATTCAAATCCCAGCCCTTCTACATACATGTTCTGAGACCCAAGGACACGTGACTTCTGGAGCCTCGATTTCCTTATCCGTGCAATGGAGATAATGTATGTAAAGCACCTGGCTTACTGCCGGATTCCTGCCAGGTGCTTCCAACCTGAAAGCATCATAAAACTTACATCCAAACCCTGCTCCTCCCCCTACCTAACTCATGTTAGAAAATGTCATTTCCATTCTTTCATTATTTATATCAAAAACCCTGGAATCATCCTCTCTTACACCCTTATCCCCAGCACCTCCACTCCAGCCTCACTGGCCTCCTCCCACACCTCAGGGCCTTTGCACTTACTATCCCTCTACCTGGAACACTTTCACCAGACACTTAGCAGGTGTGGCCACATGTTACTGCATTGCACGGAATGTGTCCTATCTTCTGCGTATGTGTGATAATGATACGGAGCTGGCAAGTGGCTGCCTTTCCATGATAGAGTGAGAAGAACCTCCAGGCCATTTCAAGAGACAACCATGCTAGGCTTTTGAGTAGAAATAAGTGAGGAGGGCAGTTTGAAAAGAAAGACCATTTCATCACAAGAAAAACAATTTTGGGGGCTTCCTTGGTGGTGCAGTGGTTAAGAATCTGCCTGCCAACGCAGGGGACACGGGTTCGAGCCCTGGTCCGGGAAGATCCCACATGCCGTGGAGCAACTAAGCCCGCGTGCCACAACTACTGAGCCTGTGCTCTAGAGCCCATGAGCCACAACTACTGAGTCCACATGCCACAACTACTGAGCCCGTGCGCCTAGAGCCCGTGCTCCGCAACAAGAGAAGCCACCGCAGTGAGAAGCCCGCACACCGCAACGAAGAGTAGCCCCCAACTCGCCGCAATTAGAGAAAGCCCACGCGCAGCAACGAAGACCCAACGCAGCCAAAAATAAATACCATAAATAAATTTTTATAAAAGAAAAACAATTTTCTTCTACTTCTTTAATTTTGTATCTATATGCGATGGTGGCTGTTCACTAAACTTATTGTGACAATCATTTCATGATGTACGTAAGTCATTATGCTGTACACCTTAAACGTATACAGTGCTGTAGGTCAGTTATATCTCAATAAAACTGGAAGATAAAAACAAAATAAAAAGAGCAAAACCAAATCCTTGCTCTCAGGTGCATGACAGTGAGAGAAACAGACAAAAAACACAAAACTATATGTCAGAGGTGCTGAGTGTCATGGAGAAATAGAAAGCAGGGTACGAGGATAGAGTGCTAGACCCCAGTGGTGGCAGGGATGCTTCTTTATATAGGGAGGTAGGTCAGGGACAGCTGTCCTCTGATAACGTGACGTGACGTCTGAAACAAAGGTGCAAACCTTGTCACCGTCTGGGGGAAGAGCCTTCCAGGCAGAGAGAACAGTGAGTGAAAATGGCCTGGGGCCAGGACCAGCGTGTTTGCAGCAGGATGACTTGTCAGGCAAAACTGCAGCGTCTCTCTGGGCCTTCTGGGCCTTGCACGACAGGGTGAGAAGATGCCTGCTGCTGAGCCGGGCATGGGTGTAGGCCACAATTTCACCAAGGTTTCGACATAATAAGGTGCTTTATGCTGCAGTGAGATTCAGTGTCTTGAGCCTGCGTTTAATGCCTGATCCCAAAGGGCAGGGATTATAACAAAAAGCATTTATTGAGCATTTATGGGGAAGGCACTGGAATGAGAGCATGTTCATTATTACCTTTAATCCTTTCAACCTTGAGGGAGGCCCACCATACAGAGGAGGAGGAGACAGTGGAGAGGAGGTGAGGGAGTTCTCTGAAAGGCGGTCTGGCTCCAGGACCGGTGCCCTCTGCCCCACCAGGCAGGGTTAGCGTGGGCCAGGGCGCGCAGTGCTCAATCCTGCCCCTCCTGGCTGACTCCAGGTTCCACCTGCTCCTTTAGTTTGCTTCAGTTAACACTAACTTTCTGTCACCTGCTTCTGGCTTCTGGCTTCATTACCCCATATTTATTGTGTTTCACAGCTTTCCTCCCTGGCCATTAGTTTCTACGTCCTCTGAAGGTGTGGATGTGGGCAGCTGGTTAGTCACTTAGGTAAGACTCTTACCAAACTCACCGTTGCACAGGATCTGGTTCTCAGGTCTTCAGGTCCCCCTGGTCCCAGAGTTAATCCAATTTGGGAAGAACCTCATCAAAATGCTGAGAATGGTACATAACCCTGTGTGCCAACTCGTTCACAGCCCTGGATGCCAACTCGTTCATTTCAAAAGGAGAATGTGACTGCCAAGTGGCAACATTTGACCCACAGACGCTGATCCCAGGATAGCTGCTCGGAAGGCTCCTCTGAGCAAGGAGCAAGGGAAAGGGCATGGCCTTAATGGCTCCACCGCGCACAGTTGTGTTCAGCTGCCGTTCCCAATTCCTCGAAATAGTGCCCTGTCTTGTAAAGGGACAGGACGCTGGGTCTGTCCCTCTCATGAAATTACACCAGAGCCCTGCTTTTTAGACTCCCCTCTCTTGGACTCTCCTCTTCTGAAACCACAATGTATATATATATATATATATATATATATATATATATATATATATAGGCTTACATTTTCTTGGAAATTTGGATAACCCATTTTTAGCCAAAGTTGCTGCTTTGTAGGTAGCTGATCTCCTCCATCACCGTGGAGTCTTCCAAGTTTTGTTCTCTGGCTTTGCAGGTATCTTGGTGAGGCCTCATGTTTGAGACTCTGCTTTAATATTCATTAGCATAAGACTTTCAGAAAGTTACTTCAACTTCCTCCTCTATCAAACCGGGAACTAACACCTATTCTCCTCTCAGCGTTGCTCTAAGGATTAAGTCAGTTAACACAATAAAGTCTTCTGGGGCTTCCCTGGTGGCGCAGTGGTTGAGAGTCTGCCTGCCGATGCAGGGGACGCGGGTTCGTGCCCCGGTCCAGGAAGATCCCACATGCCGTGGAGCGGCTGGGCCCGTGAGCCATGGCCACTGAGCCTGTGTGTCCGGAGCCTGTGCTCAGCAACAGGAGAGGCCACAACAGTGAGAGGCCCACATACCGCAAAAACAAAAACAACAACAACAACAACAACAACAGCAACAAAAAAAAGTCTTCTGAAATTTAGGGGGAAAAAAGTGTCATGTAAATGCAAAACAGAATTATTCTTTCAAGGCAAGTTTCCCCTAAAACAACAGTTTAAGCAACAGGGAAAGACGGTGACAGTACAGCTGGCCCTGCACATGATCTGCAGCCTACACTGCCCATTCACGCAGCAGCCCAGCAGCCCTTGTCCATGGGAGTGTGGTTCCACCAGGTCCAAGAACCACTGCCCTAATAAATACTACCTCAGTGTGAAGCCATCCACAGACTCTGGCTATTGTGTTTCCCCGGTCTCCCTGTGCTTTGTCCAGATTTAGTTTTTAGTTGCAGAGTAAATGTGGTGCTCTGAAAGGAATATAAGACGCAGAGTCACAAGCCCTGGGTTCACAACTCAGCTCTGCCGTGCACGCTGGGTGACGCTCAGCCACGTGTCCTCCCCTCCGCCTGAACCTCCCGCCCCCCCGTAAAATGGGGCTGCTCACATGACCTGTCCTTTAGAGCTGATGTGAGGATGGGATGAGGTACCCGAGGTTCGGTAAGATTAGTGTGGTGTCTGGCGTGCAGAAGACACCCCAATGATGCTTGTTGAAAATAATTAAATGTCATTGATTTGTTTGACGAGAGAAAGCAGTTTATCACTAGTCTTCTCCTCAAAATGCTTTCTTTCTTCAGAGGTTTTAACTTTTGCCTGACAAACCAAGCTCTTCTGTCTGTTAAGAATGTTTTTTATCTTCCTATTCTAACAAAATATTTGGAAGCCAAAATAGATGCTGCGTGTGTGCGTGGGGGACAGACTTTCTTGGTCACTGTTTTAGCCACCCAGACAGTGGTGTTTTAGCTCCCACGTTTCTTAAACGGTAGCAGGGCAAGATTTTACTTTTGCTGTTTCAATCACTGGCATCGATGTTGCAATATCACATAGTAACAGGTTCCCCAATCTGATTACTGGCTTAGTATCTTATTGATCAGCTGATCCGTTCCACTCCTGTATCAGAGCAGGAAATACCCTGATAGGTTCTTTTCTTCTACCACAGATATAAGACTCACCTAAATTACGAAGTCCTTTTTCCCTGGGGCGCCCCTTATACATATCTCCACAGGAGCTGGACAGAAGGACCTGTGGGATTGGAATGTGGGGAAGGGGCTGCACTGGGAGGCTTTTGGTGGTCACAGTGCCCAGAGGCTGCATCCCACCTGGCACTGATTCAGCATTTGCATGCTCCCACCTGCCCCATTTGGCTAGAACAGGTGAGAGCTGGTCCTGTGTCCTTGTGGGTCCTACATCTCCTGCCCTCCCCTTGCCGTGCTCCCCATAGGATTGGACACCTCCAGGATGTAGGCCTGGGTTGGGTTCTCCAGCCCCTGGTGACTCATCTCCCCAGTGGAAAAAGTATGAAAATTGTGCTTGTTACGTTAACAGATTCCTGAGAGCTGCCCCCGTTGTCCATTGAGGGAGTTTCCATCTTATAATTGGGAAAACAGAGGTGGTAGGTGTGAGGCAGAGAGCCTGAGCTGGGAGCAAAGCTGACCCAGGGTCCAGTCCAAGCTCTCCTGTCCTGGGCTCCGTGAACTTGAGCTGGTTACTTCATCTTCCCAGCCTCACCTTCCACATCTGTAAAAGGGGGATACAATGCCCATCTTAGAGGGTGGAGTTAGGCCCTTAAAGCATCAAGCACAGCACTGAGCACAACAGGGATTCAGTAACCGGGGGCTTCTTTATATTGTTCACACTTCAAATGGACTGTTTAGTCTTTTCAGTAAGTCCCCAGACTAGAGCTGGGTCCCAGCACTGAGCTGACTGAAGCATGACTGCAGAGGCCCTAGCAGCACCGGCCACAGAAGGGGGATTCAGGTGTCTCCACCCCCCTCCTTGGGGGCAGCAATTCCCCCGTCCCCCACCCCCCATAAAGCCCAGACAGTAAATATTTTAGGTTTTGCAGGCCATGTTGTCTGTTACAAGTCTCACCCTGCCAGCACGGCAGGAAGATAGCCACAGATGATACGTAATTGAATGACTGTGGCCGTGTTCCAGTTAAAAGTTTATTTGCAAAAACAGGCAGTTTGCCAGCCCCCTCATAACTCTCAAATTTTGGCTCACACCAGAATCGCCTGGGGGGTGTCTTCCAACACACCTTGCTGGGCCTCACCCCCAGGGCTTCTGACTCTGTGGGTCTGGACTGGGCCTGCATTTGTGTTTCTAAAAACTTCTGGGTGACACTCCTGCTGCGGGCCTGGGAACCATTTTGAGAACCACCAAAGCTTTTCCCTCTCCCTTCTTTCCCTGTGCAGCTGAAACACTTTATTCCTACTGCAAAAGAGCATTTATTGTGTTTTACTATGGTTAGTGGTTTGTGTGTGGGTCTCTGGGATCCGTTCCTAATCATCTTCCTACCCCAGTGCCCGACAGTAGCCACTGCCCATCATGAGCACTGAACTCAAGGGAGGTCACAGGCTCAGGAGCCCTGGGTCCAGCTCTGCTCCTTGGTGGACATTTCTCTCTGGAGCTCTGTGCGACACCCTGTCACGGAGAAGAGGAAAAGGGACTTTGCCCCCCTGCCTATCCAGAAACAGATCAGGAGAGGAGACATTCCCTGCTCAGACTAGACCTTGAACCTGGACTGTTTTCTAAGGAAATGAAACGAGGGTTGGGGGTTTGGTTTGTTTTAATTTTGTTATTTTTTTGCTTTGTGATGTATGAGTGTGGGGGGTTGAATCCAGACAGCTGACTGATGTGGAAAACCACTATTTCTGAGTTGCAGAGACTAAGAAGGCATTTACAATGACCTGCAGTCAGGGTTCTTTCCTCAGATCAGGCAGAATCCAGTTTGGTCCTGATAAAAATAAATAATATTTGATGGGCTTCCCTGGTGGCGCAGTGGTTGAGAATCCGCCTGCCAATGCAGGAGACACGGGTTCGAGCCCTGGTCCGGGAAGATCCCACATGCCGCGGAGCCACTGAGCCCCTGTGCCACAAATGCTGAGCCTGTGCTCTAGAGCCTGCGAGCCACAACTGCTGAGCCCGCGTGCCACAACTACTGAAGCTCGCACGCCTAGAGCCTGTGCTCTGCAACAAGAGAAGCCACCGCAATGAGAAGCCCGCGCACCACAATGAAGAGTAGCCCCCGCTAGCCGCAACTAAAGAAAGCCTGCGCGCAGCAACAAAGACCCAACGCAGCCAAAAATAAATAAAATTAATAAATCAATTTATTTTTAAAAATAAAAATAAATAAATAATATTTGAGACCTTCCCTATCCTAAGTGGCATGAGTACAACAACTCCTGGGTCCAACTCCCTCTTTTGGAACTTAGTGCCTTACTCCTGGTTTTTTTTGTGTTTTTTTTTTTTTTCGGTACGCGGGCCTCTCACCGCTGCGGCCTGTCCTGTTGCGGAGCACAGGCTCCGGACGCACAGGCTCAGCGGCCATGGCTCACAGGCCCAGCCACTCCGCGGCATGTGGGATCTTCCCGGACCAGAGCACGAACCTACGTCCCCTGCATCGGCAGGCAGACTCCCAACCACTGCACCACCAGGGAAGCCCCTTACTCCTGGTTTTTATCCTGAGGACGCTGCGAGTAGATAGAGCCAGGTGTGGACCCACACGTGCTTTCCCACCTCTTCTTGCTGGTGGGCATGGAGGAGGCCCCACAGGAGCTCACCAGAGACAGGGAGCAACTTAGTCCTGGGCTGGTGTAACAATGACCTTCCTCTTCCCAATTCCCAGGCCTCTCCGATGCAAGCTTACATGGGAATTCCTTTTAATCTGTGAAGTTTCAAGGCCATCCATACATAACCTTCCGTGCCTCACTCTCTCCTTTCCAAACTAACAGACAAACAGGGAGAAAGGAGTCCTTCCCCTCCCCATCTTGATGCGCTCTGTGAACACTGCCCAAGGTCCAGACATTTGCTGCTCATCTAGACTGTGGTGCAGAAAGCTATGAGCTATGACCCAGTAACCTGGAGCACGTGAAGTTAGCACGGCAAGGGAGCAGGAGTGACCCGACCGGCTTAGAACTCCTTCTGATATTCCCTGTCCCTGCCACCTCGTTACCCCTGCCTGCCAATCAGTTTTGCATCAATAAACTTTATGTTCCGGGCTTTGCCAGATGAATGAAAGGCGAGCAGCTAAAGACTGATCTCTGACCTCGGCACGTAAACAGCCTACAGATTGGACTTGACAGTTAATAAAGGAAAGGCCTAGCAATTCTCAGATGCCTTTTCGCCTTAATTAGATCGAGCATTCATAAGCTTTGGGGAAATCTTCAATTTGAAGAGGAAGACCCCGCAAGACAGGAATTCACATCTCTACCCGTTCATCCGTTCGGATTGTCTGCCCCTCAGTCTCTACTCACTGACCCTGGTGCCACCCTACTACCTGTGCTCAGCGCTGTGCTAACGGCTGTCGGGCACAGGGGCTGTAAGAATTCCAGGCGTCCGCACCATACTCTCCTGGAAGACAGCGTCCAGCTCGGCAGTCAAGCACATGCTTCGCTTCAGACAAATCCAAGCCTGAATCCTGATTCTGCCGGGTGACCTTTGGCAAGTTATTTAACCTGTCTGCCCTCAGTTTCCTCTTGGGGTTAATAATACCAACTGCCAAGGGTTGTCGTCAGGACTAAGTGAGACCATCTGTGTGAGGCTTGCAGCACACAGCCTGGTGCTTAGCAGTGACGCCAGACGTGGAAGTCCCAGCACAGCGCTCGTGGCTCGCTGGGCCGGCTCTCAGGGGCTGAGAGGCTCCTCCCCTTGCCCTGGCCTTCTGCCTGCCACTGGGGAGCCAGTGATGATAGGCAAGGTCTCTGCCTTCAGTGGCCTGAGAGGCCTACTGTTGACAGTGCTTTTAGTTTCTTCATCTATAAAATGGGGGTAGTGGTGCTAATCCTCCTTGGAGGATCAGGGAAGAGCCTAGCACAGAAGCCTGCAAATGCACTTTGCCGAAGGAAACGACTCTGGGAATATTAGATGCCGGTAGCAGCCTCTGGCTTGTCATTGGATGCCACGGCCCCTGCAGGCTGTCTTTAATAATAGATACTTTCAAATTCCTGAACCCGCTTCAAGCTATATTTGCTCACACACGGAGGTTTATTCAGTGTTAATCACATTAATGTGCTGTTTCATTTCACGCTGTGCAATGCCAGCTTCAGCGAGAGCCCAGAGACAGCAGAATTTACGCTCAAAGGGACCTCGTACTGCGTTTATCCAAGCGTCGTCAAGGCATCTCAGCGCCCCAGCAACCTCCGGGCCACCCCCCTGCTCCCCCAGGGGTGCCCTCAAGCCTTAAGCAGTCTTCCTTTCAAGTGTCTCTCTGTATCTCTTGGTTTTTACCCTCAATTAGAAACCTCTTAGGCAAGTGTCCAATTTTTACTAGCCATCTTTAATCCTTTAACAACCCAAACACATGCTATTCAGTAAAAGCTCTCCATCAGGTATCATAAGGGACCCTGAGTGAACAGGAGTTTGCAGGGTCCTTTGAGAGCCCCCAGTTCAATCCCCTCATGTTACAGATGGAAAAACTGAGTAGCAGAGGGGTAAGGACTTAAATCTCTCCCCTGTTGGCTCTTTCCCTAAGCTGATGAATAATCGCCATTCAGATCTTAAACACCAAACAAATTTGCCACTTTTTCTTTGGCTCTGCGCCTCAATCTGCTTGAAACAACCACTTGCCCTCCTGACTCTTGTCAGCTGAGAGCCTCAGATCCTACTTCCTGAGGGGTTGCCCCCCCCCGCACCGATCCCAGGGCCCAGCGCAGCACCTCAGTGCGGTGTCCCCTCCAAGCTTGGGGCCACCCGTCGGCCAGCCTTCCCAAGGACTTTTTCCGGCACCTCTCACCCCTTTCTTACAACATCAATTTCTCCCTTTCCACGGGAACATTCCTGTCAACATACACTCTTGCTCTCATTTTAAACATTTTTGTGCAAAACCCTCCCTTGACCTCACGATCCCCTCCTGGTACTATACCATTTCTCTCCTTGAAAACTTGGCTGTTTCCACTTCCTCTACAACTGCCATTAACTTCTTTTTTTGTTTGTTTTTTAGAGTAAACGGTGTTTATTTTTTGTTGAATTTTTTCAATCAAATGAAATTGCTTAATTTAAAAAAACTTCTCTCTTTTCTCTTTAAATACTACAATTTCATTTTACCTCAGCAGACACCTAGAAACAAAACACTGGACCCACCAGAGAAAACAGGGCAATAAAAGCATCAGAAATTCAAATCAACTATGGAAGACCTACTGTTAGCTGGCAGCTCTCAATTCTAAACAGAAGTGTCCCAGAACCTATCGGGTTTGACAAAAGTTTCTTAGAACTCGGGATTTGGGAAAGTTGGACTCCAACTGAATTCTATTACAAAGAAGGAAATTAAGGTCGATGCATCAAATGAACACCCAAAGAAACATTTAAAAAACGTGTTTGAGGGACTTCCCTGGCAGTTCAGTGGTTAAGACTCCGTGATTCCACTGCAGCGTACGTGGGTTTGATCCCTGGTCGGGGAACTAAGATCCCACATGCCGTGCGGCCAAAAAAAATAAAATAAAAATATTTTTAACAAGTGTTTGACTAAAACTCAGTATGTGAGATTATTAATAACGTGTCCTCCTAGTTACTTTGTCCTGGAATATATATAGGTTATTTGTAGCTATCACTGCTACAATATCTTCTGAAAAATGCCAAGCTGTATGCAAGATCTTTTTGCTAAAGTCCAGACTGTCGACACCGATCTCGCCTTTTCTCTGCTTGCCCCTCACGCACACTGCTCAGTTTTAGGATAGCTTGGGGTTTGCTGTTTTCCCTCAAGGCCTCAAGAGTAACATCACACTTGCTGTTTCGGTCAAACATCCTGAAGAAGTTGTTGTAGGAGCCTGTTATAATGACACTGTCTGACCCATTCCACACACACTCAAAGTTATCAAAAATGCAGTCATTTTTGTAGAGGGAGCACAGCCTGCTGCAGAGGTAGCTGTGAACCAGGTAAGTCTCAGTGGGGCGGTTTTCCATGTTGAGATTCCAAACTTTGATGGTCAGATAGTCTCTGGTCATGATATACCTCCCACTGTGGCTGAACTTCACATCCGAAATCGGAGAGATAATTTCAGAGAATAACGACCTGTTGCCTGGATCTTCCGGCTCTTCAAAAACTGGTCATGGAGGGTCTCGGGGGAAGCAGGGGGTGTGGGGGGCAGCTGTGGTTCACTGTGGGGGCAAGGACACTGGTGGCAGAGGCACTGGGGACCAGTCATCTGCGTGAGCTCTCTTGGAGGCCGCCACCCCCGCACCACCCAACAACCTGCAGGCTCCGGTGCTGGGACGCCTCAAGCCAAACAACAAACAGGGTGGGAGCACAGTCCTGCCAGTTCACTCTTTCTAATTTTTTTTCCTTTTTTTTTTATTTTTAAAATTTATTTATTTATTTTATTTTTGGCTGCCTTGGATCTTTGCTGCTGCACGCGGGCTTTCTCTAGTTGTGGCGATCTGCGTTGCGGTGACTGGCTTTCTCATTGCGGTGTCTTCTCTTGTTGCAGAGCACAGGCTCTAGGCACGCGGGCTTCAGTAGTTGCGACTCGTGGGCTCTAGAGCGCAGGCTCAGTAGTTGTGGCGCACAGGCTTAGTTGCTCCGCAGCATGTTGGATCTTCCCGGAGCGGGGCTTGAACCCGTGTCCCCCGCACTGGCAGGCAGATTCTTAACCACTGCGCCACCAGGGCTTCTGCAGTGGAAGTGTGGAGTCTTAACCATCCGACTGCCAGGGAAGTCCCTAGGAAAAATTTAAGCCTACAGGAAAGTTGAAAAAGTGTTAAAACAGCCCCCAACCTAGATTTTCCAATTAGCATTTTGCCACATATGCTATATCTCTCTCTCTAATAGATACATATAAACTATATATAAATCTAATACCTATATATAAACTATGTATATACCTATGTATATACCTATATATAACATAAATACAATTTATATAAATATTACATATATTATATGTAACATATACAGATATATATGTATAGTTTGTTATTGTTGAACCACTGGAAAACTTTCAGGCATCTTGCTCCCTCACCCCTAAATACTACAATACTACAACATGTGTCTCCTAAGAACCAGACCTCTCTCACGTAACTGAAACTGCACAACTCAGATGGGACTCGAACCCATGGGCTGGGACTCGAACCCACTGTCTTTTAATTGAGATCACACACCAGGTCTCAGGACTTAATGAAGCTCAGATTCTTTATGTCTCAGTGCAGAAGTAATTCAGCAAGAGGCAAAGTGATAGGTAAGAAGTGGATTTATTTAGAGAGATACACATTCCATAGACAGAATGCAGTCTGCCTCAAAAGGCAAGAGCGACCCCAAAATATGGGGTGGTTAGTTTAGGCTGTTGTTTTTTTTTGCCACATGGCTTGCGGAATCTTAGTTACGCGACCAGGTATTGAACCCAGGCCAAGGCAGTGAAAGCGTGGAGTCCTAACCACTGGACTGCCAGGGAATTCCCTGGGGTGGTTAGTTTTATGGGGTGGATAATTATATAGGCTAATTATGCAATTACCCAGCCCATAAAAGTGGGAGAATTATTCCAACTATTTGGCGGGGGAGGGCAGGGGTTTCCAAGAATTGGGCCACTGCCCACTTTTTAGCCTTTTATGGTTAGCCTCAGAACGATCCTGGTGCCCGCGAGTGTGCCATTTAGATGCTAATGTATTACAATGAGCGTATAATGAGACTCAAGGTCTACTGGAAGTGGAATCTTCCACCATCTTGGGCCTAATCAGTTCTAACCAGTTTTTGTGGTATCTTCAACAGCTATGTCATTCTTTTAAAGGTTGTGCCCTGCCCTCTTCCCTCCTGTTTCTTTTTTTTGACTGCACCACGTGACATGTGGAATCTTAGTTCCCCCACCAGGGAATGAAACCCCGCCCCCTGCAGTGGAAGTGTGGAGTCTTAACCACTGGATCGCCAGGGAAGCCCCTTCCCCCTGTTTCATAACCACAGACCATTATCACACCCAAGAAATTAAATGCTGATACAATAATCTAATATAAAGTCCATTTTCATATTTCTTCATTTGCCCCCAAAAGGTCCTCCATAGATACTTTTTTTTTTTTTTTTGCGGTACGCGGGCCTCTCACTGTTGTGGCCTCCGCTCCGCGGCATGTGGAATCTTCCCGGACCGGGACACGAACCCGCGCCCCCTGCATCGGCAGGCGGACTCTCAACCACTGCGCCACCAAGGAAGCCCCATAGCTACTTTTTTTTTTTTTTTTTTTTCCTTCTTTTTTTCGGTACGCGGGCCTCTCACTGCTGTGGCCTCTCCCGCCGCAGAGCACAGGCTCCGGACGCGCAGGACCAGCGGCCATGGCCGCGGCATGTGGCATCCTCCCGGACCGGGGCACGAACCCACGTCCCCTGCATCGCGAGGCGGACTCCCAACCACCGCGCCACCAGGGAAGCCCCCCATAGCTACTTTTTAATCCAGCTTTCATTCAGGGAAGAGGCCCACCCCAATTTAACTTTCAGATCCACCACTCCACCCAGAGTGTTCAAAGTCGGGTGACTTCTTTACCAAATCTAAAAAGCCCTCTCTGGCCTTGGCAGGGGGGTAACCCAGGGCAGTCTCCAATGTGGGCTTCTGGGTCAAAACACATTCGGTTCCCCCCCTCCCTTCCTTGCTCCGTCCCCTCTACCAGTCCTGTGAATGTTGGGGGACCCCAGGCCTTTGTGCTGGGCCCCTTCTCTCCAGTTCCCAGGTGGTCTCATCTAGGCTGGTGGCTTTAACACCAGCTGCATGCTGATGCCACCCATATTTCCAGCATCCAAGCTCTGACATCCCCCAACTCCAGACTGATGTACCCCACTGCTTTCTTCTCAGCATCTCCCCTGTGACGGGCCATCAACATCTCAAACTTAACATGTCCAAACTGAGGTCTTAACGTCTTCCCTTCTTTCCCATCTCAATAATAGCATCCCCCTCACCTATCATCTGCCCCGATTCCACCCTTCCCTCACCAGCCCCCCAACCACTGGGTCTTGTCTGGACCCCTGCTCCCTGCATCTTCCCCGCCGCCTCTGACGTCTGGTCCACCCTCAGGGGTCTGCATAGCGCGGGAGCCTCCAAACTGCTCCTTACGCTTGCCCCACCACCACCGGCACATTTTCCAGCATTGCTAATCTTTCAAAATTGTAATTCAGGTCAGACCACTCCCTCTTTTAAAACCCTCCAACAGCTTCTCCTTGTAATGAGAAAACCCCCAACTCAGCGGGGTTTCTGAGGCCCTTGGTGGTCTAGTCCTGGCTTTCTCCAACCTACTCCACCATTCTTTCCGGTGACCCTATCCTGGCCTCCACTTAGTTCCTTAAATACCCAGGCTTTACCCCCTCGGGCCTTTTGTTTCTACAGGCTCTCCCCTCTGGCTGCTACGCCCTTAGCCTGGGTCTCAAGGTCGGCCTGCCTGTTGGAGATTGCCCCGGCTCTAAGCTCACGCCGCCCTCTCCAGGCAATCTCCTGGGGAGGGCTCTGATTGGCTTAGCTGGTATCACATGAACACCCTTGTCCAATCATCTGTGGCCAAGAACAGGTCCCTGGGAGGAAAACACGGCTGCCAGGAGTTGCACTGGTTCCCCTGGGGGTTGGAGGTTTGGGGCAGGGGAGCGGTTTTGCGGGAAGAAGGTGGGCAATGTCTCTAAGTCTGCTCAGCCTTCAGTGCACTCGGCCTCTCAGCAGCGCTTAACCTATTGGGAACTACCCCTTTTATTTTTCCAAAATGTCTATTTTAGCCAAAAAGGGCAATATATACTTACTGATAAAAGAGTTAAAAAAATACAGAAAATAACAAGGGGGAAAAAAAACAGGATTACACCAGCTGAGGACAACCACTGTTAGCCTCCATCGGCTCTGTTGTCGCCTCCCTGGTCAATCTCCAGCCATGAACCTTGAATGGTTCCTCACCTTCCACCGCTTCTGCTTTTTCATTGTATATCTGGATTCTTTCTCCCATTTTTTTTTTTTTTCGGCTCTCACTGAGATATCACCCACTGCAATGGCTTCAACCAACCACCACGTTTATGCGGGTGATTCCCTAACTGAAATCCTTTCCCACCAATTTCTTGGTTTCAGATTTGTATCTGGCTGCTAGATGGCCCCACAGGATGGCCGTGGGTGGCTCAAACTGGGAGGCTCTCCTTCCATACCCTGAAGTCTCTTCCTTCTTCTCTGGATTGAAGCCCTAATTATGGCATTGATGAAGTAAAATTCATATTCTATGGCAAGACGAGAAAAATTTAAACAAAATTTTTCTTTGCCTGTTTGGGCCTCCTCGCTCCCCTTTAGTGTGTAGTGTGCATCCGCATCAACCAGACCTTCTTAAGCAATAACCTTCCTTCTTAATCTTGTAGGGGGCCACAATGACCCATGACCCACTACTCACTGTGCACGTGTAGGTCTGGATTGTGTCAACTGTCAATACTACATCATTTGATGTAAACCCTTTGTCTCAAAAGCTTATATAACTGTGCTTTGACCTCTAACTGATGGAACAGTCCTCAGAGTTTTCTGAAAGACTGTCTCCAGGGTTATAATCCTCAGGTTAGCTCCCATAAAATTTTCCATTTCTTTCTCAGAGAACTGTCCCATGTACCATCCTTCCAGAACAGCCATGATCCTGTCCATTTGCTGCTCTTCCCCCATAAATGGGTCTTTGTGAAATTCCATTTCTTTGGCTGGACACCATCATCCCATCCCCATCCACTTGGTAAACTCATCTTCCAAGACCCTGCCCAAGGGTTACCTGCTCTGTAACATCCTCCCGAGAAGTCCTGCTCTTCTGTGCTCCAGGAAAATGCCATTTATGGAAGTCATTTCTGTACAAATAAATGTAAAAAGCCTGGATGTTTTCCCTCGATGCCACGGATGCCACCGTCCCAAATTCCTGACCCACTGAGACTTTGCTCAAACAGTTAGACTGCCCTATATGCATACAGAAATGCTAAAGACTTTACACAACAATTCTCTCCACAGATGTTTCCCTGAGACACAGTGTGGGCTGGGCAGAGGGGGAAGGTAGAGTGAGGGGTTCACTCACATCTACCTCCATCAACTCTGCCCCTCCATCTGGGAGGCTGATGCCACCTGAGGGGCCTAGTCACACTGTGACTTTCATGGGCTCTGGGCACTTTTGATTTCATGAGCCCTTTCCTCCATTCATTAAAATTTTTTTTTTTTTGCGGTACGCGGGCCTCTCACTGTTGTGGCCTCTCCCATTGCAGAGCACAGGCTCCGGACACGCAGGCTCAGCGGCCATGGCTCACGGGCCCAGCCGCTCCGCGGCATGTGGGATCTTCCCGGACCGGGGCATGAACCCGTGTCCCCTGCATCAGCAGGCAGACTCTCAACCACTGCACCACCAGGGAAGCCGCCAATTTTTTTTTTTAATAAATGTATTGGTATAAAAACAAACATAACCTAGGCTGCCTTCATTATCATATATTCATTTCCAACTATTCATTTTTTCCTTGTTTTTTTTTTTAATTTACTAAAATTTTTCTTTTTTAATCTTTGGCTGCACCAGGCGGCTTGCGGGCTTGTGGGATCTTAGTTCCCAGAGCAGGGATTGAACCTGGGCCCTCCAGTAAAAGCGCGAAGTCCTAACCACTGGAAAACCAGGGGATTCCCCTCTTCTGGTTTTAAAATAAATCAAATTAAAACGTTTTCAAGGGCCCCTGAAAAGTATTGTGGGCCCAAGTCAATGCACTGTAGAGGAGATTGTGCCCTGTGCCTCATGAAGAAGCTGACTCTGGCTGAGGGCAACAACCTGAAACTCACTGAAAGCTCGAAGGTTTTATCTCCTCTTAACTGTTCTTTGAGACTTGAGAGAAGATGTAGATTAATGCTTCTTGCTACAATCTTATCAAGACTCAGGGACACATGGTTATTCTCTCTAGGCAAAAGTTGCCAAGGGACATACCATCTATATAACTGCTAAATACACAACATACGATAAAGCGTGCCTTGTGCAAACTAGCCTTATAAATACATAATAGCCCACAGAGGCTGGCTCTCAATGCTGTCCCCTCAAGGAGTTAGGATGGAGTTATGGGAGCCGCTTGGGCTGCTGGGTGATTATTATTGTTCATACCTGACTGACAGTTGAGGAAACTGAGAGGAATCTGGTAACTGAGCCAAGATGATGCAGAGCACAAATGAATTAGTGACTCCAGGATTTCCATCCTGGTCTGTGCTCTTATGAGTTGCTTTGGACAGACAGACAGAGTTTGAGGTGCCTGAGGGCCTTCTAGGGGAGAGAGACATCAGGAGGTATTTAGATAAACTAGTTCAAGGATCAGGTGAGATCCCTAGCTCGTGACATAGATTTGGGAATTATCCAAGGGTTGGTGGCATTTAAAGATTCAGAGTGGATCAGCTTGCTCACTCTGTTGCAATCTCTGTACCATGAAACCACCCTGAGTGGGCCCCTTCCCTTGGGGAGATGAGCAGCTTTGCTCTCTTGTGGGCTCTTACTCCCTACTCTTTCCCAGGTATGCCTGGCTCCTGAGAAACATTTACAGGGCAACTTCTGTCCACAGGCCCTGGGCTACCAGCTTGGGCTTCCATCTCCAGCCCCACTATTTCCTGCTGGATTAGATGCCAGAACTTGACTTTCCTCACTTTGATGCCTGATCTCTCTGTGGAACCAGCACCTCTGTGCACTCACCCACACAGTAAGTATTTATTGAGCACCAACTATGTGCAGGACACCATTGTAGGTACTGAGGATACAACTGTGCACAAAGTTGACAAAGTCTCTTGAACCCAAGGAGCTTATAGTCTAGAGGCAGGAGGCAGACAGTAAACAAATAATAGTTCCAGGTGTCAGGAATACAATAAAGCCTCATAATGTGGCGTGAGTGAGGGCACAGGAGGGCTCTGAGGAGTGGCGGTGACACTGGTCAAGGTTGTTGGTGGGAAAGGAGTCTCAGAGGGGGGATGTTGCAGCTGAGCCCTGAATGAGGAGATGGTAGCGGCTGTGAGGAGATAGGGTGCGTGCAGGGCCCTTCCAGCAGGAGCAGTGAGCTGTGCAGGTCCAGGCTTGGTATGCCTGGAAGGCCCTCCTGATGGGGGGGAGGGGCTTGGAAAGGCAGAAAGAGCCAAGGCAGGCAGGGGGTCCTGCCCTGGGTGAAAGGCCCAACCTAGGGCCACCAAGGACCAGCTGACAAGATGGGAAGAGAAGACCCCTTTTTCCTGGGGAAGGAGAAAGAGGGAGGAAAAGTAGCAAGGAAGAAGCAGCAGCAGGATCGGGGCCCTTGTTAAAAAATTGTTAAGAATTTCAAGATGGTGACAGCAGAGCATTGAACCTGGTGAGGGCCCTTCTGAGCACCGAGCATGGTGCCACTCAACAGGACACGGTCCATGACACTGGCCCCAACCCAGTGGAGACCCTTGGGAAGATGAGGCACGGAATCCAGGTCCTCCTTTCACCCCAGGCTGAGCCTCACCTCGCAGGCAGGGCCACAGGACACAGGGTAAAGGTGGTGGGTTAAAATTTTCTATTTTGATGAAAATGTAGCAAACTGTACAATGTTGCAAAACCAACATAATTTATGTAGCTGATTTCATGGACTTTTGATTACACTTCTGACAGTTGCAGTGTTCTTCTTTCCCTTGGGAGATCTGGGGCAGATGGGGCCCGGGAATCTCTCCTCCTCACAATAGGGTTAACCTCTGAGCAGGTGTGACATGTTCCCGGGCAGGCACAGTTGGTTGGAGCCAAGAATGTTTAACCCCCTATATTATGTCAAATATCATTTATATCAAACCACCCCTCCTTAATCTTAGGCTAATTACCTTATGATTAACACTAGTCCTCTGACCTTGGTAAACCATTTATTCTCCCCGAACTTCAGATTTCCTCATCTGTAAAAAGGAGATAATTATACTTCACAGGGGTGCTGTGAGGATTAAACATATGAAAAGCCTTTTTAGAGTATTAAGGTCTAAACAAATGCCAGGTAGTGTTACTACAGATCTGCTCAGTGGTTGCCTCACCCGTGCAGACAGGGGATTCGGGACAGCCACGGCTTGACAGAAGCCTCTCTTTGTGCCACTGACTCTGAGGCTCTGGTGTATTCTTAGCAATCAACTTCTGATCTTCAGTTTCTCAAGCAGCTTCCTTTCCTGGGGAGATCCCCTTGGCTTGTCAGGTATGCCTCAGATCACAGATCAATAATCCTGGTTTATATAAGAGACTCTCGTGAGTTGGGCTGCCTTCATAATTTTAATTGTCCCTAAATGAACCGAGAAGAATCCAGATCCTGGACCTGAGGGTCTGATGGAGACAAGTAATCATTCTCTCTAATTTCTTAGTGCACTTGGGTAATACTCTTATTAATTAGTTTTTTAAATTAATCGGTAGTTGCGGCACGCGGGCTGTAGAGCAGGCAGGCTTAGTTGCCCCACGGCATGTGTGATCTTAGTTCCCCGACCAGGGATCGAACCTGAGTCCCCTGCATTGGAAGGTGGAGTCTTAACCACTGGACCACCAGCGAACTCCCAGTAATATGCTTATTAAAAGGTGCTAAAGGCAGATACTTTTATTACAAGAGTGAGCAATGGTCCCCTAAGCTACTATTTGTGATGCAGTGTTGCCCATGCCGTGGGGTGGAGTCTACCAAGATCCTTAGGCCTTTGCAGTGGCCGTTCCTTCTGCCTTGAAGGCCCTGCCTCCACACATCCCATGAAAAATGTCACCTCCTCCAGGAGATCTTCTCTGCCCACCCCACCTCAGAGGGCCCTTTCCCCTGCTCCCTGTCACCTCGCTATCCTCCCTACCCTGCTCGATTCTTCCTGGCATATGCCCACCTGACTCATGTTTTATAGGTTTACTGTTGGAATCGCCCCATTTAAGTGTGAGCTCCGAGAGAGCTGTGACTCTGCTCTGTCCACTGCGGTGTTTCCAGGCCTGGGGCTCACAGCATTTGACCAGCAATGGGATCCAGATAGAACTTATATTATTCTCTTGTTTTCATTGTATTTATTTTTTAAAAATACTTTTGTTCAGGACAAATACTTATTTTACATTTATCACAGTGATATAAAGTTTCCTTTAAAAATAAATTTAAGAATGTAAGTAATTTTAAAAGATCAAGTAAATAATGGTGGTGCCCAGATGTCACATAAAGGGTGCTCTGTGGATGCCTTTTGGGGACTCTGCTTGGTCTGTAAACCCATTCTGGCAACTGCTTACTCCTAACTGTGTGTGCGCGTGCACACACACACACACACACACACACACACACACACACAGAGAAACACACTCATATTACAGAGATATCAAGCCTTAGGGTTGATGGTCGCCTCCTACAAGTGGACCAAGGAGCAGGGAAGGTCCTTGGCCAGACTGGGGAGTGCTGGTGAGTACACACTTCCCAGGGCTCCTGAGGCCCCTCTACCTTTCTGCCTGGGCGTCCATGAGACACTCTGTGTCCTCCTACCTTCTGTTTTCTCCCTTAAGCCAGCTTGAGCTGCTGATACTTGCAACCACAGTCCTGTACACCACGGTCTTCTGAAGTTAAATACAAACTGTGTGCCAATGCATGTCTGTTGTCGGGGGTGGGGGCATGGCAGAAAAAAGCTATTTAGTCATTCAGTCCTCATGCATCGTGCACGACCGTGGGCCAGGTGCTGGCTAAGTGCTGAGAATACAAAGTTCCCCCAAGGAATTCATCATTTCCTGAGCTCCACTGAGTGTCAGCCTTAATCACCCAATAAATGCTGAGCAATGGGAAGCAAGGTTGAGCAGGGCATGGGGGGCTCACTGGCGGCACAGGACATGAGGGCTTTCTCCAGTCCTGCTCCTCCCCGTGGAAGTGTTTAAAGTGTGGCTCCTTCTAAGGATTTTTTTTTTTTTTTTTTTTTTTGCTGCGCCGTGGGCTTAGTTCCCCAATTAGGGATTGAACCTGGGACCTCAGCAGTGAAAGCATGGAGTCCTAACCACTGGACCACCAGGGAATTCCTGGATATTTTAAGTTTTAATGGAGAAAGGAAGGTGGGGGATGAATGAATGAATGCAATTTGGGACTTACCTCAGGGTGAAGATGCCAAGTTTGAGCCCTTGGTCAAGGTTACTGGCTACTGTGTCTCAGGGCCCCCACTGGAGCATGGAATCTGACTGTGGCTGTTTGTCCTGTAACCTGGTCATGTAGTACAGTCCACTGACTACAGTCAAGAGACAATCGATATCCAATCTTGCACCTAGAAATTCACTGGAGTAAAGTGAGGTGGCTGTGACACACCATTTTGGTGTTTTTACTTGCAAAATTCATCACCAGCACTCCTCCCACCTCTCAACCCAGGCTCCCAAATCAACCTGCACGCCAAATTAAGAAGCATATAAAAATGTGCAACGCATCGATGCAGCCCGGCACTGAAAATAGCAGCTGCAGCCACAAACCAAAAAAAGGCCTTTGTGAACAGAGTGAAAGAAGCGGTTTGTCCTGAGTTCATCTTTTAAGCCACAGATAGAACCCCCTACTATTACTAAAGTAACGTCTTTAATCAAAGATAGGAATCAATTAGAGGAAAGCAGGATGTCTTAGTACATTAGATTTTCCTTTTCCTACTAAGTCTCCAAGGCCCTAATTTCCTAGTCAGAGCCAAGAGAGTATGAACTCACACGAAGGCAGGTAGTGGACCCACTGCATAGATTTGACAGCATTAGCAGAGGGCAGGTTCAAGATGAAGCACACAAAATCGGGCGATGAATCACTTCTGAGGTGTAAGAACCCATGGTCTCCAGGTGACAGTGTTACACCCTGACCCTGGGCACCACCTTCAGGAACACGGCTTCTAATAGCTCTGGTGCATCTGTCTCAAATTAAACTGTCCCTCATGTTTCAAACAACGTTGAATTTATCTCCTCAGCCAAATTAACACCACTTAAGAAGATCAGTTTCAGAAACACTTCTCTACTAGACTCCAATCTAAACCACACAACTTCCTGAGCAGTTTCACATGTGGAGCTACCTTCCCAGCCAACACAAGCATTTTTCTTCTTTAAGAGTATTGAGTCAGACAGACGTAGAGAACAAACGTATGGACACGAAGGGGGGAAAGTGGCGGGGTGGGGTGGGGTGGGGTGGGGGGTAGTGGCATGAATTGGGAGATTGGGATTGACATATATACACTAATATGTGTAAAATAGATAATAAGAACCTGCTGTATAAAAAAGTAGATAAAATAAAATTCAAAAAAAAGAGTATCGAGTCAGACTGGAGTCAGACTTATAGTCCAGGCAGTCTGTATTTTTTTGAGTGGCACTGAGGTCATACTTTAATCTACCCTAACCATATTTAATTGTCCTCTGCCCCCCATTAGTGATTCCAAGGCTGAAAAATTATGCAAAGTCCCTTACAGAGTTCAAGTTAGCTTGACAGATAAAGAGTCAGAGAGCTTGGCAGGTGGCAGAAAGGTACAGGGAGCGGGAGAGGGGGAGGAAAAGGCTCAACTTTTATACCTAAGCCCAAAGCACAAGGCAGGTACTAGGATGATGGAATAAAAATTGTTCCTGTTGCTTTGAAATGCTTCAGCGACGCCAAAGGAAGGTTTTCTTGTTCTGTTTTTGAAAGCTACAAATCATTATTCATCAAATGAAGCCAATGATCAGGTGTACCAAATTAAGTGTCCCCAAACTATAATTTTTCTCTTGTGAGGAAAGCTGCCTTTACTGGAGTGCACAGACCAAAAGATAGAAAAGCCTTTTTGTGACTAGTTGAAACTTCTTATAGAAGTCCCACCAATTTTTTCATCTCCCGGCACATGGGATATGCTAATTCTTTGGCTTTTGCTGACCCACCTTGTAAAACCTTCTCTAAGTGGTCCTTGTTCATCTTCAGTTTTTCAATTTCACTCTTAATTGAAGCAAATTTCTCAATCACAGTATCTGCCACCATCAGCTTGTAGCGAGTGGTGTTGATGCGAGCACTGAGGCAGACCACCTCCTCTACTGGGAGTCCCGTCACTGCTGCATGGATGGAGACCTTGTTGGAGATGCCCCCTCAGCTGGCTGGGCGTAGGTGACCTCTGAGGTGAAGTCTATCACAGCCTTGCGGACTTCTGCAAGGAAGGTCTTTAGTGGATCATTTAATAAAGCTGTTCTTCATTTCAAAAGACAAATGAAATACATTCCAGTGACTCAGTGTTTTCATTTTATTTTTAAAATTTATTTATTTTTGGCTGCACTGGGTCTTCGTTGCTGCGTGTAGTCTTTCGCTAGTTGCAGCGAGCGGGGGCTACTATTCATTGCGGTGCACAGACTTCTCATTGCAGTGGCTTCTCTTGTTGTGGAGCATGGGCTCTAGGCACATGGGCTTCAGTAGTTGTGGCACGTGGGCTCAGTAGTTGTGGCTCGTGGGCTCAGTAGTTGTGGCTCGTGGGCTCTAGAGCGCAGGCTCAGTAGTTGTGGTGCACGGGCTTAGTTGCTCCACAACATGTGGGATCTTCCCGGACCATGGCTTGAACCCGTGTCCCCTGCATTGGCAGGCGGATTCCTAACCACTGCGCCACCAGGAAAGCCCCAGTGTTTTCATTTTAAATAAATTCATTACAATGGAAAAGATGGGCGCTCCTTTACTCCTACCTTTTAAAACAGGTGACACCAAGCAAGGTAGGTGTTAGTGCAGGGGCAGAGGGGTTGTGGTGGCTCTGTGGGGTGCTGAATCCAGGGCAGGAGGGTGTCTGGGTGAGGAGGGTGACTAGGTGAGGTAATGATGGAAACAGTGGCTTGGAGAGGGTGTCAAAGAGCCCAAGAGGTGAGAGGGCATCCATGTGTGGTGACAAAAGAATGGTTACATATGACTGGATTATCCCAATATGTTGAGGATTGTGGGCATTTGGGATTGTTGGAAAAGAGAACAAGTACAGAGAGAAAGAATAAAAACTAGAATAAATCCTGTGGTGTTGGATTGGAATCAAAGGTACTGGTTTGAACTGGTTTTCAACATATATATATGTATTTTTTTTTTTGCGATACGCGGGCCTCTCACTGTCGGGGCCTTGCCCATTGTGGAGCACAGGCTCAGCGGCCATGGCTCACGGGCCCAGCTGCTCCATGGCATGTGGGATCTTCCCGGACCGGGGCACGAACCCGTGTCCCCTGCATCAGCAGGCAGACTCTCAACTACTGCGCCACCAGGGAAGCCCTCAATATATATTTAAGTACAGAAATACAGATGCATGTATGTATACATATACATATATCCCTGAGCTCCATCCACTGAGGGGGCCTGGGAATAGGCACCACAATAGCAATGAGCACCCTTGGCTTGGTTTCTAAATACCTTGCTCTAGTAAAAGAAACTAGAACTCCTTGGGGGAAATAGCTGGTTCAGACTGGGGCAGAGAAAGTACAAGGTGAGCCTGGAACAACTTGTGCTTGAAGTGCTGGAATGGTATTTCATTTGTCCTTTGAAATGAAGAACAGATATATTAAATGATCCGCTAAAGACCTTCCCTCAGCATCTCTAAAGCATTCATAACAACAGGAACAGTTTTTATTCCATCTTCCCAGCACCTACCTTGTGCTTTGCAGCTAGGTATAAAACCTGAGTCTTGGGACTTCCCTGGTGGCGCAGTGGTTAAGAATCTGCCTGCCAATGCAGTGTAAATGGGTTTGAGCCCTGGTTCAGGAAGATCCCACACACTGCAGAGCAACTAAGCCCATGCACCATAACTACCGAGCCTGCGCTCTACAGAGCCCGTGAGCCACAACTACTGAGCCCGTGAGCCACAACTACTGAAGCCCGTGCACCTAGAGCCCATGCTCTGCAACAAAGAGAAACCACCACGATGAGTAGCCCCCACGTAGCAACAAAGACCCAATGCAGCCAAAAATTAAATAAATGAATAAAAATTTAAAAAAAAAAAGCAGAGTCTTCCTGCTTCCTGCACATATCAAAAGGTCACAGAAGCATTTGAAGGGGCTCCCACTGGCCAAATGTGGGACAACATGAGCATCAATATCATAAAATATCAAAATGATAGTAATATATAATAATCATTGAGTAAAACAAACCCATGAGTCCATAAGCAAATGAATAGAGAAAAGGAAGCCTTCCTTATGGTAGAATGCCAACCAATAAGTATAGGAGGAATGTGGGATTCAAAAACATTACTTGGCTGCCATCATAGTAGTAATTCAGCCAAGAAACAGCAATAGATGCTTAAACTAAGGGGTAGAGTTTAACGAGGAATGGGATATTTAGTCTCAAAGCACTACCCTACAAAATAGTTATTAGGAACTTTTCAGTGGAGAAACCCAGCAGGCACCACCCCAATTAAGTGATCAAAGTTAACACCACCACCACCAGGGTTCATCAAAATCATGGACCACAATAGCATCACTTCTGATATTCCTGCCCAAAATATGTACTTGAACCAAATCATGAGGCATTAACAAACCCTCAAATTTGAGGGCAGTCTGCAAAATAGCCTGTAATCTTCAAATGTCAAGATCATGAAAACAAACCTCAAGGATTGTTCCAGACTGAGAGACTGAGAAATGACTACTATATGTAACAGAAGGCCTTTTTTTTTTGATGATAAAGGATATTATTGGGACCATTGGGAAAACTTGGTTACCTGTGGATAGTAGGATTTCCATGTTAATTTCTACTTCCATGTTAATTATCCACTTCTGATGGATATATTCAGTGATATAGGAGAACATCTTCAGTTACACGAATTACACAGTATAAAATATGCAGCAGTGTTGGGATATCACCTTGCAACTTACTCTTAAAAATGATTCAAGGGGACTTCCCTGGTGGCACAGTGGTTAAGAATCCACCTGCCAATGCAGGGGACACGGGTTCCAGCCCTGGTCTGGAAAGATCCCACATGCCGCAAAGCAACTGAGCCTATGCTCTAGAGACCGTGAACCACAACTGCTGAGCCTGGGTACTGCAACTACTGAAGCCCATGCTCCTAGAGCCCGTGCTCCGCAACAAGAGCAGCCACCACAGTGAGAAGCCCGCGCACCGCAATGAAGAGTAGCCCCCGCTCGCTGCAACTAGAGAAAGCCCGCACGCAGCAACGAAGACCCAACACAGCCAAAAATAACTAAAATTCAATCTTTAAAAAAAAAATGGTTCAAGGGACCTCCCTGGAGGTCCAGTGGTTGAGACTCCGTGCTTCCACTGCAGGGTTCACCAGTTTAATTCCTGATCAGGGAAGTAAGATCCCACATGTCATGTAGTGTGGCCAAAAAAAAAAAGAAAAAACAATTCAGAAAAAAGTTGACTATTCTCACAGTATTTCTGGTACTGTACTTCTCTGTAAGTTTGGAATTATTAAAATAAATGCTTATGACTTATATTTTTATAAATAAAATAAACAATTATGAGAATATTAAAGTTTGAGTTAAAAACCCAAAATGTAGGAATGAAGAATTGAAAATTCTTAATTCAATAAAATGAAGAACACATCATATAGTTTGTGGACCATCAACGGGGGCGATCACATTAAAAAAGTTAACAGGGATGAAAGGCTCACATTCAGAAATGAAATGGCTAAAATGTCTCTCAGTCAAACATTTAAGGGCACACACAGAAAGACAATTTGCTAAAAGTGAAGATCCTTTTAATTTTTTTAGATGCAGGTTACTTAGATGGGGAAACAGTACTTAAAATTCCATGGAGGTCAAGCAGAGACCATGACCAAATACTTAACAAAGACACCGTATTTTGATGCTCTTTTTTTGAGTCAGGACAATATCCAAAGACAGGTGATTCTTCCTAATTTGTATCTCTGATGACCAATGAATGAGGCCTTTAGTCATCTTTGTATCAATTTCTTAGTCTAGGCATTTGAATCCCCAACTAATTTAATGCAACTTAGTTATTCACTTCATCATATATAATACTTACACATGGAAATAAATTCTTTGATTCCCATGAATAACATTTCAACTATTAAGTTACAAAATGGCAAGAAAGATTCTTTGAGATCTCCAAGTAAGAAAAAAAAATGAGAAAAGTATATACCACAGGGCTTCACAAATATGAAGCAAAAATGGTTAGAATCTTTTTTTGTTGTTGTTGTGTTTTTTTAAAAACATCTTTATTGGCGTATAATTGCTTTACAATGGTGTGTTTCTGCTTTATAAAAAATGGTTAGAATTTTGATATAAAATAATTCTTCCTAGGTTCAAATCTGTTGGAATCCTTGAATGGTTTAATATCTACAAGACACCATTTGTGGGCGTTCTTTTTAAAAAACCCCAATGACCTCGCCTGTCAGGAGCAGGTGCCTCTCAGCTGGTGCTGGACAGAAGAGGCTTACGATATTTGCACTGAATCCAAACTCGGTACATTGTCAGTTGTTTCCCTCGATTCACTTGCAACCGGCGATCCACCAGGTTCTGAACCTTTTCCAGTCCAGCAGTAGTGAAAAGTGCGTCCAGTTCATCTAGTTTGGAAAGAGATGTTTATATATTTTCCCCTGAAGAAAAAGCACTGTGCCTACCACTTCCCATGTTAAATGGCACTCTGTGAGATTGCTGTCCTTATTTATAGATTTTAAATGGCTTGAGCAGTATTGTTTAGTTACACACGCAGTAGTGGCTTGGTAGCAGGAAGTCCACATTTAGGTAGGGGAAGGCAAACCATGAGTGAATGGCAGCCTGGAACCCACAGGGAGAACCTCTCTAAAAGTTAGCTGATGAGAAAGAATTTTCTAGGGTTCTACGTACACTTTACAATTATATGCAAAAATTGACATATATGGCATGTCAAGGCCATTTTTTTTTTTTTTTTTTAGGAGAGAGGTTCCATCACTAACTAAAAGTTCAAAAAAGTATGTGACCTGACAAACGGCCCAGGAATGAAGTATTCATAAGGCACTGGAGGAGGAGGAAACCGGCAGCAGGACAAGCAGCAGAGGAGAGCAGTTCTGAGTTATACCTAGAACCCAGGGGGCCATGAGTTCACCGTAACTCAGGTGCACCTAAGGTACAACCCAGCTTAGAGCCTGAAACAGCTACAGTGGAGTCTTGCAAAATGGGCAGGTTCCTGTTTTGGACAAAGTGATAGAGAGGAAGAGCAGCCAGTAGAAGAGCAAAGGAGGGACAGAAGGATCCGACAAGCTGAGCCTACTTGGAGCAGTGAGTGGTTCAAGGTGGCTGAAGGTAGGCTGAGAGGTGGGGAAGGGCAGAGAAGAGGCTGCGAAAGATAGAAGGGGCCAGATGATTTCACTTCTGAAAGCACACGGAGGAACATGTAATCTGGCCCTGTGGGGGCTGTCAGCATAAAGACGAGTGCTTTCATACCTTGTGTGAAGAAGTACACTCTGGTGCCATCGCCTCTCACATAGAAATTTTCAGACAGACACTGACCTGCAGAGTGGTGTGGTAAAGACCAGAGAAACTTTAAAGCACTTCTTTGAATTTCATTGCCAATCAAATGTGCATCAAGATATCAATTTCTTGGGCCAAGAACGGATCCTTTTCTTGGTTACACTGGTACTTTGCAGGAATCTGCAATTTCTCTCCTACAAAGGAATGGTGCTTTGGAGAAGAGCAGCCCAAGGGGAATAATCAAACTTCAGTGTTAGCTAACACATGCAATTCTCAGCCCCCTGTTCTACAGTTCCGTTTCATGATGAAAATAGCTTGTTTTTCCCTCCCTCCCCGATTAAATAAATAGCGCATACACTTTGTTTAAAAACAGAAACAACTTTCTAAACAGCCTTCTGCCCCTCTAAAAACACATTTAAAAAAACCTCAAGGAATATAGCTAAGTTTAAGGAAATCTGAGACAGCCACTATTCCTGTTTTAGTGACTGTCCTTTTGCATGTCTCTCTACGTATCCACATGCACATTCATAAATATGATCACATATATACTGTTTTTATCAAAGACACACACTTCCCCTCCTGCTGCTAAGCCCCCTGACCTTGTCAATTTAACAACCTGATATGTAATCAATCCTTCTATACCTTTTGAATGTCCAAATAATCTTATTTTTCCCCAGTTACTGTTATACATGGGATTAAGTTTAAAATACCCATGTGCACATTGCTTTTCTCACTTGGTAATATAGCATGGAAACCCCCCCAAGACCAGTGGTATGGGGTCTATCTCATGTGATATGCACAACATTCCCCTATCCAGAGGCAGTCACTTTGTTTCCAAGATTTTGCTTATCATACACATATTATTTGCTGGTTCTTGAATAAATCCCAAAAGGACTGTTGGATTGGATAGATAACACTAGGATGCTTAAAGAAAGGCTGTAACCATTTCTATTTCTACCAATAATGGAAGAGTGTATCTCTTTCTCTGAATCAGCCAGCAATAGGTATCTCATTGTTATTTTTATTTTCTTGAAATTTTGGTTTCAGCCATTTGGATCTGCTCTTTAGTAAATCAACTCTAAAACACTTCTTGTCTGTTTTTTGGTGGGTCACTGATCTTTTCCCTTATCAATTTGCCAACAGCCCTGCTTGAAGAGCACTGACATTGTCTTTATCTGTTCCTTTAACTGAAAATATTTGTCCTCAATCTGTCATTTTGTCTTTTAACTTTAATGGCATCTTTTGCCATACCACACTTAAAAACTATTTATGTAATCAAATGCCTTTTTCTAAAAAAGACCTCCCTAACGCCTAGATTATACAAGTCTTCAAAAACATACCACCCTTATCATGTATTAAATGGCTTTATGTATGGAGTATATAATTTGAGAGTCTCTATTTTATTCCACTAATTTGTATGACTATTCTTATGGCAAAACCGTTGTTTTGATTATAGTGGGAAAATACCTTTTTTAAACCGAAGCTGAGCCATGTCATAGCGGCCATAATCTCGCAGAAGCATCATCCCTCCAGGCTTCAGAAGCCTGCTTAGCCTGTTGATAGCGTTCTGCATCCTGTGGGGCAGCAGGGAACGAAGATCAGATCTCTTTAAGGATAGGGTTCCTCTCCCCTGTAGCATATCCCGAAAAGCCCTGAAATCTCCTCCACTCTTGTTTCAGTTATAACCTGAGCACATGCCCAAACCTCTGCTGTGCCTTCTGCTGCCTGCTCACAACTGTGCCTCCGATCCACTGCCTTCAGTATGAAGAGGTCTGAAGAGGCCTGCTTCTTCAGCAGAGGTCCACCGTGGGGGAAGTTATATGCTCTCTGCCTGATTCACTTCCCACTCCTCATGGGGAAGCCAATCCTACACCAGGCTCCCATGGATCTGAGAGGACCCCTGACCACCCAGTATGGAGATTGCTAATTGACCCATCTGCCTGCCCCACTAGGCCCAAGCTCTTTGAATGCAGCCTGCATCCTTCCATCTGTTAAATGAAGACTGAACCTAGAACTTACAATTTACATGGTGATACAGTCTGTATGCAAATGAGTACTCTGGGCAGACTGCTTTACACTTCTGACTGCACTTTCCATATACAGAGTCTCAGTGCAGGTTTCAGCTTTAACCACTGCAAAAGTATAAATGCTTAAAACTTAAAAAAACCATTTGAAAGTCTATTTAAATACTGAATAATGAATTTTTAATTTTAATGTTTTGTTTCAGTCCATATCAGTTTTTAAAAGTGTACAGCATGTAAGCTTCTGCAATTAATGTTTAAAACCATGCCAGGCCGTTTGGGCTGCCCTCCACCTGCCTTTATTTCTCACTCACAATATCCCTGTCAGGTCAGATGACACAATGCTATCCTAGAGGAAATGTGGGCTAGAGAAAGTCAGTCACGCCCCACCCCCCGCAACTGCCCCGAATGCTACTGCCTCCTTGAGACAGTATTTCACCTTCGTCGGGACAACTGGCTGCCTGTCTAGGAGACTTCAATGGTATCTTTTAGGGTAAACCAACCGACTTTCCTTTTATCTAATCGTGATTTTACGGAATTCTCCTGTACTATAGTTTTCTGAAGAACTTAAACAGAGAACACCTGAGTTAAACTTCACTGTAAATTTTGTGCTGTTAATAAGCTTGTTCTATTGAAAGCATTTAAAAGGCCAATAATGGGATGTTCTCTAATAGCTGTGGCATCCACAGTTCTAAGACATCATGCTATGTGATGGTCAATAGGAAATTTCCACATACCCACTAAGACAGCCCCCTCACTCTCTGGGGATGTTAAACCATAATCATGGGAAGAACCGAGCACTGCAGTCAACAAGCAGAGGTTTAGATGCTAAACCAGAAGTTGGACTCCAAGACAAATTTAGAAAAATAGTTGAGAAGCTCCTACTGCTCCTAGGATGGAGGAGCTTCTTCCTGCCTATCAGAACATTAATAAAATCCTTCTTATTTAGGTTCCACCTCTGACATCCAGGTCCCTGACCAAAGCTTTGTTTTTGCTATGCTACTGGCTAAGGGATCTAAAACTTACTTCTCTGGAATGATTGCTGAGAGAACAAATATGAGGATGATGACATCAAGACTATCCCCGGGCACTGGGTAACTCTTATCTTCATCACACAGGTCGTGAACAAAGGCAAAACACCGAGAAGGATCATATGCTGAATTTGTCTGCAGACAGATGGAAGAGAGGACACAGGCTAGAAAATGTTCACATAGACTCAAGAAAAGCTATCTTGCTTTAAACGTAATCACCGCCTCTTCCCACTGAGGAGATAGTTCTTGCCATTATGGCAAACATTCTTACTCTTAGGGTAAGAATCAGGAACAACTCTAGGACCCTGTGGAATCTAACTGGTATGCTTAAAATGGAATGTTCCCAACTCCTCTAATTTTAGTCTTTATTCTGATGCGGAGTCAGATCTGAGGACTGGAAAATGACCAGGAAGGTAAGTGACCAAAAGGGCAAAAAGAAACCTCATAAGGAGGAAAACAAAACGTACTGAAAAAGCATGATTTAAACTCCTACTACAGCGTATTACACAGATCATAGAATTCTCCAGGAAAATCTCTCTCTCTAGATGTGGAAGATTTAACCTACAATTTATTATCGTTAAATTAACTAAGGATAAGCCTCAATATTCGTCTGGTATAGGTTTGCAAGAATAGTTCCAGAAGTGGGAATTCCCTGGCGGTCCAGTTAGGGAATGCTTTCACTGTTAGGGGCCTGGGTTCGATCCCTGGTCAGGGAACTTAGATCCTGCAAGCCAAGCAGTGAAGAAAAAAAAAAAAAAAAAAATCCAGAATTATTACCAATTCCTGAGCTCCTATGCTAGGAGCATCATACATTATTGTAACACGCACATTTTTAGGGTAACTTCCCTATCCACATCTCTCTTCTCCAAAAATGTGACTTTGTTCCTCATTGGCCACAGCTAATTGAAACAGGGCAAGTAGACTGTCAGCTGGGTTGAGTCAATCAGACTTTCTGGGGACTTTGGAATCAAGACACTGTCATTGAGAGGAGGTTTTGGGAACACGTGAAGAGGGGAGACTTGTAAGGGACTGGGAGGGGCAAGTATGCTGAGGCCAAGGCCACGTGCAAAACCAGGAAAAACTTATTAGAGAAAGGTGGTCTGCAAAGAAAAAACAAAACAAAAGGCAAATGGGCAATGAGAGATAAGACACTGTGAACTTGAGGGAGGTATTGTGATAGGAGGGGGCGGCAACATCTCACCAGCCAGCCAGTTTGCCTTTGGTATCTGACACCTTTTCAGGGCTGAGTTTTAGTCCTGGCTACACTTTACGCCCTTGAGTTCTATGACAATCCCTTTAGCTGAGTTTGTCTAGAAGTTTCTGTAACTTGTAACTCAAAGAATCCTGAATGAAATAATCATCTCATTTTAATCCTTAAAACATGAGTTTGGGTAGGTCAAGAGACCCGCCCAAAGTTTCACAGCAGGCAAGCAACATATTCTGTATTCACATTTGGCCCTTTCCTCTACTCCATGCTGTTTCAGTACATCTTTTACTTTCAGACCACACTACAATAAGAAAATAGCTAGAGACCTTGATTTTTAGCAGACCCTTTCCCCTTTAAGTCAGTGAAAATTAGGGACAGGAGCACTGCACTTACCTGGACCAGTTCTACAGCTGTGGAAGAAAAATCACAACAGTAAACAAAGAGTCTTGGGTCACTGAAATGGGCAGAAAAAACAGCAGAACAATTAGATTACAAACTGTACTATGTCTATTCTCTTTCCCATGTAGCAGAGTTAAAATATGAAGGTACCATATATTAACAATGCAACAGGTTTAACACCCACTAATTTCCCTGATGACAAAGATAACTCATAAATAAAATTAAGTCAAAACAATCCATAAATGGATAATGTAGATATCTAATCTCCTATAACCCACAATTCCCAATAACCACTATTACCACTTGGATGCAGTAAGAGTTCTAAGAAACAACAACCCCTCACTTTTCTCTTCTTTGCTGTCATGTAAACTTTACAACAAACTTACTTGTTAGTTTGTAAAATTGGAAAGACTGTGTTTCCCACACCACAACCAACCTGTAGACAGAAATGAACTATTAATCACAGAACTTTCCAAAGAATTAATTCCCTAAAGCTAGATAAATAATCAACAATGGATAATCTTGTCTAATTGTATTAGGGAAGGTGTAGTGACCAGAGCTAAATAGTACCCATGACATTCCCTGCCCTTGACCTCGGGAACCCTTAAAGAGATAGCCATAAAAGATGAGAGCACGGGCTTTCACTAGCGGGAGGGAGATGGTCTGGAAAAAAGGGCATGGGCTGCTTTTACTTTCTGAGTTTTGGCAAATGGTCCTGTAAACAAAACATTTTCTTACTGATATCCACTATATCATTATTGGAAAAATGTTTCTAGCAGACTGGGTTGAAAAATTCATGAAAGGAGGACCACGGCAACACTGTCCTAAATTCAGCGCTGGGTGTGGTAATTATAAAAACAGCACAATTTACTAAAGGCTTACTGCGTGCCAGACACTATTCTCAGTCATTTTACATACCTTACTTCAATTAACCCCCGTAACAACTATGAGGCAGGGAGAGGCAGAAGTCCCATTCTGCTGGGTAAGGGACTAGCACAAAGTCATGCCAGAGGACTCAGTCCCAAAACTAGTCAGCTTCTGGTGGAGTGTGTTGTCACTTCTGTGAACATTTGTTACAGTGCCCACCCTAGACATTTTTTCAGGTCTAGCCTAGCCTCTGCCACACATCCAAACTGAGAAAACAAGAATTCTCTCACAATTGAGAGTAGGTACCACCGCAACTAACCTCTCCATCTTATAACTATCTTAGAAGTAACAAAAGTTGTCTTCTGACCTGGGACTCTTTACTAGATGGCAGGTACAGCAGGATGCTACAACTTCTGGATGCAATATAATGCTCCCAATAGCAGGTGATCTGTCTTTGTTTGCCATGACCACCAGGTATCTGGTCTGCATCTAGGGCATTTCATTAGTTCAAACACCTGGAGGTGTTTCCAGGCCAACATAAGGGTCCAGTCTAGTCAGGTTCATCAGTCAGAAGTTACTTTGGTGGTCAGCCTCTCTACTGCCACCCTATGTGCATAGTAAGACAGCCTCATTAACCCCACTACCAGGACGATAAAGGGAGGTTACCTCCAGTATTCGGTAGGTGGCTGAGGATCCAGGAAACTCATCAGCACAGATTTCCAGGTGACGGAGTTTCTGAGTTACATTCTCTTCCACAGGAGGTGGCTGTGTTTTACGTCCAAGGCTGACTGAAGAACAACTGTGCTGTGCTTCTATTATTAAACCAGATCCATCCTCACTGCTTCTACACGCAGGTACTTCACTCCCCTTGTTCTCTGAGAGCAAAGCCTTCAAGTGATTTTGGTTTTGGCTAGGTGCTAGCTCTGGGAATTCAGTAAAAAGCCAATGTCTATCCTTGAAAAACCCATTTTCGTGGATTTTGTAGAAGTCATTCCAGTATTTGTTGGCATTGATCTCATAATCAACTGTAAATAGTTAAGAAAGAATTTTAAGAACCATCTCTCAATATTTTATCTGTATATAGTGTAAATCACCATCCTGCTTCACCAAAATTTGTACTAAAAGTTATACTCAAGTAGAGCCACAGTCTCAGAGCTGGTGGTCATTTAGTCCTACCACCTATCACACTTGAATTTGCTGTGTATCTTGTCCTTCCAGGGAGTTCAACTTCTGCCAGAGAACTTACTACCTATCAAATTTCCCCTCACATCTTTGGATGGCTCTTAACTACTAGAAAATCCTAATATTAAGCAAAAAATCTGTCTAATCATTTCTGATCAAAAGGTCCTACTATTTCTCAGGGCCAAAGAGAACAACTCTTTTGTATTTGAGGACAATTATTTCCCCTTCTAAATCCTCTTTTACAAGCTAAACGTCCCAGGTTCTTCAGTTACTCCCCATGTGAAATCAATGGTTATGATACAGGTAGCTCTTTACATTATGTTCCTCTGTCAGTGATTCTTTAGAGTGTGGAGCCCAGAAATAAATTCTCTACTACTAATAGAGACTAAAAATGGAAATAGAAAATGCTGACAAGAGGGGAAAATGTCTTCAGATGAGAAAAGATTTGATGATAGAGTACAGGAGAGACTAAGGTATGGACTATTTAAAAGAAAGCTGCTGTTTAACGTAAGCAGACCTAGATTTCAGTTTTTCCTTTTTACTAATTTATTATTTTTTTGAGATAACACTGGTTTATAACTAGATTTCAGTTTTCTGCTCTTTGCCAATACAGGGCCTTGACTAGTGTAGTAGGAGAATAAAAACCCGAGAAACTGGATTTCAATTCCACCACTACTAACTGCTTACCTCTGGGCAAGGCACTTAATGTCCTGAGGTCCAAGATTCTTTAATTGTAAAAAGAGGATATTGGACTATATGATTTTCAAAATCCCTTTCAACCTTAACTTGCTTTGATCTAGTCTTTGTCAAACTATGTAGGGTGAATATTTTGTAACCGGAATCTTCTAATTGTTGTTCAGAACTCTTTCAGTGGGTACTACTCTCCCATTCCTAGCGCTACCTTCAATTGTCACTTAGGACACAGGCCCAACCAGTCCTAGTTTTTTAGTATCTAGGGATACGTTGCAGTGAAATCATCCACCTCTGCAGAAGGGGCCTCTTTTTCTTTGACCAGACTTATTTCCACTCTGCTTCATCCATCTTTCCTTGGCAGAAGCCCTAAATCCTCATAGCCATCACACAAAGAAAAGGCACATAATTCACTACTCATTAGCCATCCCCCCAACAATATTTAGAATCTGACCACTTGAATCTAGCTTTAATGGCAACATTTCCTCAGGCGAAGTGTAATGATGGAGAAAGTATCGATACACCCTCTAAGACAATCATGTGACCACACGGTTGCCACACGCCAGCCATATTAACAAAGATCTAGTCAACATAATTAAAGACTTAAATCACTAGAAAATACTATCAAGATGGTTATCTTCTTCCAAACAAAAAACCAAACCAAAACACGCTCTACGCCCTAACAAGATTTTAAGGCGCAGTCCTTTCCCATCCTTGCCCATCCCCTCCACTCCCATTCTACCTCCGAATTCTGTATCAGTCCACTAACAAAGACCCGGCGGCCTCGGTTCTCTGGCCTCTCCGGGAGAACACGTCCAGCAGTACGCTGGCTGTCTATGCCACTGTGGGCCCACCTGGGCGCACCTTGTTTCTCCTGGCACACCCGCTGGGTACTGTTCTCCTGGACTTTCCTCTCCGCCGCCGCGGCCTGCTCTTCTGACCACTCCACACTGTCCCTGAGAAAATTAAACGGGTAGCTTAGGGGCCTCAGGTTCCCGCTGCGGGTAGGTGAGTCCATGGCCCCGGAGCGCCTCTCCCGTGGGAGGAGAGCGCCTCGAGCAGGGCAGCGGGACTCTGGCCGGCGGTCAAGGGTTTCTCGGAGCGCTCCACGGCGCCGGGACAGAGGGCGAACCGCAGGCCGGGCGAGGGGCAGGGCGGTTACCAGGCATTGTGGTGGAAGACGCGCGCCGGGTCGCTCAGAAACCGGCTCCCAAACTGCTGCCTCTTCCCGCAGACCGCGGTGTGTTCGCCTTCAGTGTAGGAAGCGTCCATGACACCGGAGCCGGAAATCCCTACCTCTCCCTAACGCGAGCACTTCCTGCGAGGTCACGCCCCCTTCCGGAAGGCGAGCGGTCTGGGCGGGAAAAGACGGAGGCGGGGCGAGGCGAGGAGGGGCGGGGCGGGGCGGCCCTGGGGGCGGGGCGGCCTTGGAGTTGGGCGTCCAGGCGGCGCTCGGGGTCCGTCGGGTCGCGCGGGGCTCCTTGGGGAAGGAGAGGTGGTGGGGTGTTGCCCCAGAGTCGTTTGTCCCTGAAGAGGCCGGCGAAAAAGTGGGAGACGTTCTACTTGAGCCTCCTTTCTAATGCTGGGATCCTCTAACAGGTTCCCTAGTTTCCCTTAAGTTGTAAGGCTGGAAAAATCTAGAATCACTTTAAGAATTAAGGGTACCTAGTTCCACCGTAGAGCTAATGACCAAGATAATTGAGGAAGGTAGCAAGCAGGGTGACGAAACAGGGCAGTTTTCCAGCTTCTATAGTCAGATTCTCACAGTGTGAAAAAGGAAAAAAAAATGTGTATACATGTATATTTAAAAAGTATATATATAATAGTGTGGGACTATATATATATATTTTCTGGGGGAGGATAGGAAATGAATTCTGAGAACACGAGGTTTATTCGTCAAATGAAATCGAATATCCAAGGACAAGTTTAAAAATATAACTACCTTTTTGGATTATCTGTATGAGAGCTTATTTGCACAATCAGAATTGTAATACACGTATGTAGTTCTATTAATGCATTTTCAGCCTTACATTTCTATTTTGATAATTACTACAAACTGATTCCCAAAAGAAGAAAGTGTGCTGTCAACATAAGGTAAGGTTAATTAAGAAGACTTCCAGTAGAAGAGTGATGACTACCATTTGTAAGAAGAGAAGGGAAGAGTTAGTTATTTAAGTAATGTAGTACTAGGTTTAGCATACTGGTAACCAGTGATAGTTTAACTCCACTGCTTAGTCTTTCCATAGGCAAAACCAAGGGGAGCAATGAAAGATTCTATACCTTTCCCACCAAAGAAATGGGAACAAGCTCTAAACCCTCTGTAATCACAAAGAAAAATACAGGAGTGAATCAAAAAGATAAGATAGTAAAGAACTTGTACTACTTTATTTGAAGACAAAATACTTTTGCCATTCTCAAGGTCTTTTGAAGCATTTTGAACAAAAGCTCCTTTCCAAAAAACAAGTACAAGGATTTTTATCTTTTCTCAAGGCCTGCTGTTTGCAGATAAGGTGGTTGGTTTATATTTATTTTTGGCATCTTGTTCCTTCATCTACAGGCTTTTTTTTCCTCCCCACACCAAAAGCTGTTTGTGGTCCCAATCAACGGTCCCAATCAACAGTCCCACTGCGTATCTTCTTGCAGATAGCTCACTCTGTCTTCACTTGAAGTTGCTTGCTATATTAGTTTCAATAATTAGAGCCATTAAAAATGTCAAGCAGGTCTTCCTTGGTGGCGCAGTGGTTGAGAGTCCGCCTGCCGATGCAGTGGACACGGGTTCATGCCCCGGTTCGGGAAGATCCCACATGCCACGGAGCGGCTGGGCCCGTGAGCCATGGCCGCTGAGCCTGCGCGTCCGGAGCCTGTGCTCCGCAACAGGAGAGGCCACAACAGTGAGAGGCCTGTGTACTGCAAGGAGGGAAAAAGAAAAAAAAAAATTAAAATGTCAAGCAACTTGGGCCTTTTAATAAAATGTGATAGAGTATCCTAAACTTAACTTTTATACAATTATCTTTGGTTGACCTGTACAACTCATTTTTCTCCATCTTTTTTTTTTTTTTTAATATTTATTTATTTAGTCGCACCGGGTCTTAGTTGTGGCATGTGAGCTCTTAGTTTCGGCATGCATGTGGTACCTAGTTCCCTGACCAGGGATCAAACAGGGACTCCTGCATTGGGAGCGTGGAGTCTTATTCACTGCGCCACCAACGAAGTCCCTTTTTCCATCTTTTGAAGCACCTAAAATAATATTTCGGAAGGAATTTGGAAGACATGTATCTGTGAGTCCTCCGTGGTATCAACTGGACTGTAGTGTCAGCAAGCACTACCCTTTCAGAGGAGCTAAGGGTCCCTCTGCTGGTGAGTGTTGAGAACTCTTCCAGCTCAGTGGGTGGCATGGGTTCAAAGCATGGAAAGGTTAAGAACTCTCAGGCTGGATTATTGCTTTGAGTGTTTAACCCTAGACAGGGGTAGTTAATTGTTTCAGGCTTTCATTCAATTCCAGTCAGTGGAAGTTCTGGGCTGTGTAAGCATGTGCTCTAGAACTGAAGGACTGGTGAAGGTATCCTAGTGTCCTGATTTGCTCTCCTTAACAGTTTCATAGAACCTGGACAGCCTTCGTAGCAGCCCTAGATATTGAATAAGCTGGTTTAACAACGTTAATTTTAAAGCAGCTTTTGTGGCTTTTTCCTTATTGCAAAATACATATATGTTTATTGTAGAACATTTAGAAGATATAGATAAGACAAAAAAAAGAAAATATCCCATCCTACCTTTAATTTAATCCATTAGACACTTTGGTTTATATCCTTCCAGTGTTTTTTTTCTAATTTATTTATAGAAATAATTTTTAAGTTAAACAATTTCAAAACAAACTGCTTTGTGCCCTTCTTTTTTTACAGTTTCATTGAAGTATAATTTACATACAGTTAAATTCATCCATTTAAAATGGAAAATTTGATGAGTTTTCATAAAAATCTGTATTTGTGCAACCACCATCATAGTTAAGTTTTAGAACAATCCCATAACGTTCTCTCATGCCTTTTAGCAGTTGTAGTCTGCCTTGTAATTGTGAATGTTATTCTTTTGTTTGAAATATTTTTTTGAAAAAAATTATTTAATTATTTTAAATTTTTGGCTGCATTGGGTCTTCGTTGCTGCGTATGGGCTTTCTCTAGTTGTGGTGAGCAGGGTCTAATCTTCATTGAGGTGTGAGGGCTTCTCATCGCATTGTCTTGTTGCGGAACACGGGCTCTAGGAGCGCGGGCTTCAGTAGTTGCAGCACGTGGGCTCAGTAGTTGTGGCGCATGGGCTTAGTTGCTCCGCGGCATGTGGGATCTTCCTGGACCAGGGCTCGAACCTGTGTCCCCTGCATTGGCAGGGAGATTTTTAACCCCTGTGCCACCAGGGAAGCCCTGAAATATGCTTTTACGACATAATTTTAATGACCCTTGTATTGTTTTGTATAGCTGTATCATAATATATTGGACAATTAGGCTACTTTAAGTTTCTTACTATTAAAAATTCACCATGAGAAAAATCCTTATAACTAAATCATTTTGTACATTCATAATTCTTTTTTTTTAAACATCTTTATTGGAGTATAATTGCTTTACAATGGTGTGTTAGTTTCTGCTTTATAACAAAGTGAATCAGTTATACATATACATATGTCCCCGTATGTCTTCCCTCTTGCGTCTCCCTCCCTCCCACACTCATGATTATTTCTTTAGTATTAATTTCTAGAAGTGGAAGTGCTGAATGAATGGTTATAATTAGCTCCGTTATTAAGCTCTGGGAGGTCAGAGCATTTTATCTGTTTGCTCACTGTTAGATATCCAGGCCTGAGAACAGGGTCCACCACACAGTTTGCAACTCAGGAAATAATTGGTGAATGAATGGCTGAGTACCTGTTGCTATACTGTATTCCATCAATTTATGCTGTCATCAACAGTGTGATAATTTAATAGAATATATTACTGCACATTTAAAATTTTCCAAGACAGATGTACTTAAAAATATTCTGTCCTGTTATCACATTGATCCAAGGAAATATTCCAGGAATTCTAATATTTTGGCATCCAAGTTAAATCTCTTAGGTTGCCTGTTATACTCACAGCCATACCAAAAAAAAAAAAAATCTCTTGTCAAACCATAAATTTTGTCTTTTATTTAGAAAATGTAATCACTTATCTATAATGTTATCTATTTTTGTCCCAAACATAACATTATAAAGACTGGCAAATATACTTAGACAGTTTTGAATATTCAAGGTAACACAAAATTACTTCAAGGTTATTTCATTAAATAGTTTTGGGATCCTTCACTATCTTCATTGTTTCTTCCTGGCATGTTATAATTTTACATTATAAGCCACTGTCTCCCTCAATATGGAACATGTATTTTCCTTTTTCTAAAAGGAAAAAAAAGTAATGGATGATATACACTTAAATATAAAATAATAAATTTTATATTACTTATATTTTTCCACAATAAAAAATTGCAACCCCTCAAACTTGTAATACAGTTATACATGTGCTCCTTTATTAAATGCATTAAAGAACAACAACAAGCATAATGGATGAGATCACCTTAAAAAAATTTTTTTTTGGTAAATACCTAGGAGTGGGCGGCTGGTTTTCTTGCTTATAGAATTCCTATCTAGCTATCCTTCATTCTGGGAATTTTTCTCCAGGCATACATAGCACTGATCAAAAATAACACTACTTTTGTTTAGCAAAGGCCAGAAGTCTGGTCTGGAATCTTTTTTTTGAGTGATAAAACTTGAAAAGAATATTCTTTCCAACCAAAATCCATCTTTAATCACAACTACTACAAAACTGTTACTCACTCATTGACCTTAACAGTGAAGAGTGAGTGAAATCAGCTATTCTTTAGGGTAATCCAAGAGATCAGTCGGAAAGTGTGTGGCTAAGGAGCCTTACGAAAACCCAAATCTAATCAAGGTTCCTTGGGGGATTGCAAAATCATTCCCTGAAACTGAAGGGTCATTGTCATCTGCTGCCTCTGGCTTCTTTCACAAACGATAAAAAAACTAATGCCACTTAAGTCACATAAACTCAGGTGCTTATTGCTGAGAGGGCTGTTAGGAGGTCAGAAGGGCAGCCCTGTGCTGAGGTAAGTGCCAGCTTTGCTTTTCTCCTTCCTGCTGAGGCCCAGGCAGTTTTGAACCAGGTAGGGGCAGCGGAGTGCAGCTGGTTGCTAGGGGAATAACCGCAAGGCATCTATCTACTAGCAAGAATTAGGAAAGGGAAACCATACTATGACTTAAACTTTTTTACTGGTCAGAATTCCAAAGATGTCAACATTTCCAGCTGCTAAGAATGTATTAGACAAAAGCAAGAATAATTTTGATATCTATGAAAAAGTAGTTTGCAATGAGCTGTTTAGAAAATGTAGAAATTTCATTGTCGAAACCCTTTGAAGCCTTTCCATTTTCTTCTTCTTCCTGTGGCACACTCACTAATATCCGAAGAGGAAGAGAATGCAGAGTTGTGGAAGGAATTTCTATTCACATAGGCATCATATAACCTTAAGTCCTTTGGGGAAAGTAATTCTTGGCAGACATTCCAGGACCATGTATAAGTAGAAAAGGTGTCATAAAAGGACTCATTTTTACTGTCTATCCCAATCAAATCCCCTCGGATCTTCCGCCAGAGGTTTAGCATTTGTTCCCGGTGCTCAAGGGCAATTCCCAAGTTATAGGTATCTGTAGCTCTCTTTACCTGCAGTGAGAGAGCAGAAGTTTACAGTAGTTACCTTAAAATGTCTTTGGTTTGTGGACCACAATTCTAGAAATCCCAAGAGTTATGTTCCCAGGTTACTTGAAAGTCACTGAATTTATATATTGGGTAGTGCCTCTTGAGGACATGTGAGTTAGGAGTTGATGGACAATGAAAATGTATTACTTGGGAATAATGAGATTTTAAGAAATTTTATAAGAATTTAAAAACACAGTAGGCTACAACAGGAGGAAAGTGGGATGGAGATAGGCTCTGGATATAATAGGAGTGCCAAGGATGGCACTCAGTCCAGCCTAGGGCAGGGAGGGAGAAGATGCTGAGCTGAGTAGGTCCTCAAGGACTTGATTAAATCGAGGGAGTGGGTGGTGATGGGAAGGTGTTCCGGGGAGAGGGAATAGCATAAACAACGGCTCAAAGGCAATGCATCCTGGAGCTGGTAGGGGGAGTCCAGGCACTTTGGTATTGCTAAAGTGTCAAATTTGAGGAGAGGCAGGCCAGGTGTTGTTGCTGTAATCAGGCCCTGAGACTTGTTCTCAGTGAGGTTGGGCATAGCCCTTTCATCAGTGAAAATCATGCTGTAGTGAGACACTTTTCTGTTAGAAGTGAGATAAATCCCTCAGTTGTATGGAGCAAAAAATATAGTTGAAAAACCCTGTCATCTCTGAGAAGGAAACATTCATTTCCTAAGCAGGACAGTGACAGGCTGGATCTTCTTTGGATTCATTCCTCACAGCAGCTGTGTGGAGGATGGGTGGTGCTCTGAGGAAGGGATAATCATTGCAGGTTGCTGTTTAGGTAAAGCCTAATGAGGACCTCAGCTGAGACAGTAGTAACAGGATGGAATAAAGGGGACAGATGTGAAAAATCTTTGGGAGAATGAGAGTAGCCAGATTTGGTGATTGGTGGATGTGAGGAGTGCAGAAAAAGTATAAATTAAGGATGGCTCCTGGCCTTCTAGTTTCAGTGCCTGGGTAGATGGTAGTATCAACAACTGAGATATGGAATCCTTAAGAATGAGCCAGTTTGATATAGAAGATGATGAATTTGGTTTTGGACATGTCCAGTTTGATATGTGGTGAGACAGCAAGGTAGAGATGTTCATCAGGCAATCGGTGAGATGAGGAAGAAGTACTGGAAAGAAGTCTAGGCTAGTGACAGCTAAGAGTTATCAGGTATATAGGTGGCAGCTGAAACAAGGAGGGTAGATTGAGATAGCTCAAAGGATACTCACCCTAGCTGTTCCTTTACTTAATGCAGAGATCCCCAATGTTCTGTTGCGACTGGGTTATAGGGATGCCAAATTATTGGTATTCTCAAGTTTCCTAGCCCTTGAGGCAGCTAGCACCTCAGGGCTGGAGCCCTTTGGCTATAAGCGACCTCCATTTACGCCAGTGTGAATTTATGCCAAGATGAGACAGAGGTTGGGAGTCTACTCCTTTGCATTCTTGTGGCATGCTATACTGACCTCCTGTAGTTCCGTTTATCCCAATGTATTATTACTGCTCCTTTCCTTCTCCGTGTCTCCCACCTTACTGCTAGCTCATTGAGGGTAGGAACTGTGTTTTTTATTCTGTGGTATCTCATAATCTCAGAACTTTGTTAACACTGGATAAATATTTACTGAACAAATGAATGTATATAATAATAAGAGCAGTAGGATGAGACTAGAAAACTAGGAACCATCAGGACTTAAGGAGGGACATCCCTGGTGGCCCAGTGGTTGAGAATCTGCCTGCCAATGCAGGGGACACAGGTTCGAGCCCTGGTCCAGGAAGATCCTACATGCCGTGGAGCAACTAAGCTCGTGCGCCACAACTTCTGAAGCCCACACGCCTAGAGCCCGTGCTCTGCAACAAGAGGAGCCACCACAATGAGAAGCCCGCGCACTGCAAAGAAGAGTAGGCCCCGCTCACCGCAACTAGAGAAAGCCTGCGTGCAGCAACGAAGACCCAACACAGCCAAAAACAAAGACTTAAGGAACCTAAATGTCCATCGACAGATGAATGGATAAAGAAGATGTGGTTTATATATATACAATGGGATACTAATCAACCATGAAAAAGAATGAAATAATGCCATTTGCAGCAACATGGATGGACCTAGAGATTATCATACTGAGTGAAGTAAGTCAGACAGAGAAAGACAAATATCATATGATATCCCTTATATGTGGAATCTAAAAATAGATATAAATGAACTTATTTACAAAATAGGAATAGACTCACAGATGTAGAAAACAAACTATGGTTACCAAAGTTTGAAAGAGGAAAGGGGGGAGGGATAAATTAGGAATTTGGGATTAACAGATACATGCTACTATATATAAAATAAACAAGGGCCTACTTTACAGCACAGGGAAATGGAAAAGAATCTGAAAAAGTATATATTTATATGTGTATGTATAACTGAATCACTTTGCTGTACACCTGAAACACTGTAAATCAACTATACTTCAAAAAAAAAAGACTTAAGAGATGAACCTTCAGGAAAGAGAAGAGAGAGGAAAGGACACAGAACTACAAGGAGAATTAAAGATGCAGTATTGTAAATGTTAAGGAAGTAGCAAGTGTCTAGGAGAGCCTGATCATTAGTGTCAAATGCAGAAGGGAGGTGGCATAAAATAAATACACCCCAGTCTGTCTCTAGAGGACAAAAGTTGCTAAGAAGTCAGGGCACAAAAGTAGACAGGTGGCACACAGTTGTGGTTAATCCACAGTTGTGAATTCTGAAGCCAAGCTACCCATGCTTATAATTCTGGCCCTATTAGTTTCTAGCTGTGTGCTTTTGGGCAAGTCACTTAACCTCTCTGTGCATATGTGTAAAATGACAAAGAGTAACAGTGCCTACCTCAAAGATTTGTTGTGATAAGTAAATGAATTAGTACCTGTAGAGCACTTGTAGAGTACTTATAGAGCACAGTGCCTGACACCTAGGAAGCATACTTAAACTACTATTATTACAATTATTCTTTTAGCTGCCATAATAAAGATGCATTCACTCATCACAATTCCCTGATTACACCACTCACTGTGACCGTTGGTTTACTGCCTTAATTAGTTGCTATTTCCAGCATGAAACAAATGAATGTCCCAGAAATGATGCTGGGTATGACTCCATAGGTGATTAGCAGGATGAATTATAACAGTTAACACTTGAACCCATTTGATTATAGAGCAAGAAATATCATTACAATGGATGAAAATAAGAAATGATCTGGTCTTATTTTAAAGACATAGCTGTCAGTGGTTTCTCTGAAGGTGTTCAACAGAGAATACTCACATGCTGTTTAATAGCAGCTGCATCAGCCACTGTCCAATTCTGCTTTTTCTTGAGTATTTGGTCGATGGCGAGGATGTCAGTTGGGTAGCCTGAGGCACGGTCGATAGACTTTGTATTTGCTGCCTTTATGAACATTTAAAAAGGAAGGTTAGCAATATATTTTAGTTGAATTATATAACAAAGACAAAAATACACGGAAGTGTATTGTATTATGAAAGGGTGTGTATATGATTTACAAGGTTATTTCTACAGCACTTGTCAGTTGTTTTGGGGTACCTGGTATAGTGCCATGCGTAAATGGGCATCTAGCAAACTCTCTTTCTTAATAGTGAAGCTTACTCATAAGAGGAGTATAGACCACAGGATGGTTTATGTTGGGGATGGATATGGAGGGTAGAGAGGAGTCAACTCCATCCTCACCCAAACTTCCAAAGCACTAAAAATGAATGTGCCCTCCACAAAGTACAACATATACTACTCCCAAAATTCTCACAGGGAACCAGCCATCTGTTATTTTTTACTGTTCCTGGGCTACTGAACAATGTTGGTGGAAATCATGTAAATATGCAGATTGCTTTCTTTGAAAATGTGTATGACCCAGTGTCATCCAGGCCCTCAGTATTGCTTGACATTACTTTTCTTCATTTGCTGTAAACTCTCTTACGGTCCTCATAGCGGCTGCTGGAAAACCAGACCTTCAAACTCCCTTAGCTGCGCTGCACTGGCTTGTGGGATCTTAGTTCCCCGACCAGGGGTGGAACCCAGGCCCTTGGCAGTTGAAAGCGCAGCATCCTAACTACTGGACCGCCAGGGAATTCCCCTAATATGAATTCTTTCAGCTCTTCTTTCCACCTTATGATTTCTCCATCCTTTAACCCATTTTTTCCCTCCTTCCCTCTTATATCTGAGAGTTTTTCTTAATTCCCAAGGTCTCCTCCTGTACCTTATCCCTTCAATTTTCCTCTTTCCGGGGCTGGCTTCATGGGTGTGTGATCTGTGCAGTTACACAGGACCTTATACTTAGAAGGGTCCTAAGTTTGGTTTAATGTTTTATCGTTGCTGTCTTTATTTTTATTTTTTTAAAAAAATATTTATTTATTTATTTGGCTGCACTGGGTCTTAGTTGTGGCATGCGGGATCTTTATTTGCAGCATGCGGACTCTTAGTTGCGGCAAGTGGGATCTAGTTCCCTGACCAGGGATTGAACCTGGGCCCCCTGCATTGGGAGCGTGGTCTTAGACACTGGACCACAAGGGAAGTCCCTGTTGCTGTCTTTAAATTCTTAATTATTTTTGGACAAGGGGCCCTACATTTTCATTTTGCACTGGGCCTAGCAAGTTATGTAGCCAGTCTTGCCCCTCTCCTACATCTTCAAACATCTTCAGTTTCTCTTCTCTTTGAGCAGTGGTGTTCAGCTTTGGCTGCATGTTGGAACTTTAAAAAATACTGAGCCCTGGGCCCCGTTCCCAGAGATCTGATTTAACTGGACAGGGTTGTGGCCTGGGCACCAGGATTTTAAAAGCTCTCCCTGGTAGTTCTGTTTTGCAGCCAAGATTGAGAACCGGAGTTCTAAGGGTTTTTCCTCCTGGCTACAAATTGTGCTCATCTCTTATGTCCTGAAACAACTTTTTCTAGACTCTGATTCTACATCAAGCTATAGTTTCATGTTTCTGTTAAACTTAAATTTTTGTAAGAGGATTTGATCCCCCCAACCGCTCCTTTGCATTATCAGTTTCTGAAGATGCATAAAAATCTCCTACTGTACTTATGGATTTGCTTATTCATTTAGTATTTATTTTTACCATGTATAATGCCTTAAAAAGTCTAAAGCCAAAAAAAAAAGTTTAAAGCCAGGGCTTCCCTAGTGGCGCAGTGGTTGAGAGTCTGCCTGCCGATGCAGGGGACACGGGTTCATGCCCCAGTCCGGGAAGATCCCACATGCCGCGGAGTGGCTGGGCCCGTGAGCCATGGCTGCTGAGCCTGCGCGTCCGGAGCCTGTGCTCCGCAACGGGAGAGGCCACAACAGTGAGAGACCCGCATACCGAAAAAAAAAAAAAAGTCTAAAGCCAATCCTTATTCTGTTAATTATCACCTTATCTGTTAATTTGCTAGGTGTGTACAGATTCAGAATAGTTATATCTTCCTCATGATTTAAAATTTTTTTTCCAAAAAGAAAAGGGACTCCCCTGGAGGTCCAGTGGTTAAGAATCCACGCTTCCACTGCAGGGGGCATGGGTTGGATCCCTCGTTGGGGAGATAAGATCCCGCATGCTGTGTGGTGCAGCCAAAATAAAAAATTAAATTAAAAATAATAAAAATTTAAAAATATGTATTTTTATTTTATTAAAAATTTTTTAAATTGAAGTATAGTTGACTTACAATATTATATTAGTTTCAAGGGTACAAACAATAATTCAATATTTTAATAGATTACACTCCATACAAAGTTATTATAAAATATTAACTATATTCCCTGTATTGTACATTACATCCTTGTAACTTATTTATTTTATATCTGGTAGTTTGTACCTCTTAATCTCCTTCACCTATTTTGCCTCTGTCCTCATCCTTCTCCCCTCTGGTAACCACTAGTTTGTTCTATGTGAATCTGTGTCTGTTTTATCGGTTTGTTTCTTTTATTGTTAAGATTCTCCTGATGATTTTTAAAAATCATTAAATAGCATCTTTATCTTTAGTTATATTTTCCTTAAATTTTCTTTTCCCCACACTAATGTATGGATAACAACTTATTTTGATTTGTATTTGCCTGATATATCTTCTTCTGTCCCTTTGAAGTTTCTGTGTAATAATTTAGGTGTCTCCCTTAAAGAATATATATCTTAAAATTAGTTTTTAAAAAATCAGAATCTTTTTTAATTTGAAAATGATCCTTTCTTCCTTCCTCCCTCCCTCCCTTCCTTCCTTCCCTTTTATTTTTTTAAACTGGTGTGTTTAATCTTTTATTGTGATTACTGATATATTTGGATTTTCTGCCTGTTTTGTTTTGCACTTTCTATTTTCTCATGTTTCTCTTTTTTCTTATTTTTTTCTTCCTCTACTGTTTTGTTATTCATTTTAGCTTTTAGTGATTGTCTTCACATTTTTAATACTTAAAATTAATGTAACAAATTATAGATTTAATCAATATCATAAGCCTCTCCCCAAACAATAAAAGGAATTTAGAAAGCTTTAATTCTGGGCACTGCCCTCCTCATCTTCCATGTTACCATGGTATACTATTTTAGTTCTTATTGTCTAATATTCTTCAAACCAGTACTTCTTTTTTTTTTTTTTTTTGTGGTACGCGGGCCTCTCACTGTTGTGGCCTCTCCCGTTGCAGAGCACAGGCTCCGGACGCGCAGGCTCAGCGGCCATGGCTCACGGGTCCAGCCGCTCCGCGGCATGTGGGATCCTCCTGGACCGGGGCACGAACCCGTGTCCCCTGCATCGGCAGGTGGACCCTCAACCACTGCACCACCAGGGAAGCCCAGTACTTCTTTTTTATTTCAGGGTTTTTTTAGAGGGTAAAACATGCACATGGTTCAAAATTCTGAAAGTATGGTGAGTATACACTGCGATCTCCCTGGCACTTTTCTCTCCCAACCCCCTAGTTTCCCTTTCTACAGGCAACCAATGTCATAATTTCTTGTGTTTCCTTCCAGCCCATTTTACAAGAAAAAAATGTCCGTATTTCATGTTGACTTTTCCTCCTTTTACACAAATAGTTGTGTACTATTCATACTGCCTTGTATCTTGCTGCTTCCATTTGGAGATCTTTCACATCATTGCACAAAGAGTTTCTTAGTCATTAACATGGCTGCAGAACATTTCACTGTGTGTTTGGAGCCTAACTTAACTAGTCCCTATTAATGGTTATTTAGTCTCCCCCCCCCACCCCCCACCAATCTTTTGCTAGCAGAAATGACCCTGTAATGAATTACCCTTTTATGGGTGGCATTTGGAATATGTGCAAGGATATCTGTGTATCTTAGGTGGTATCCCAGGAGTGGAATTGCCAGGTCATGAAGGTGACAGAATATGCCACCCCCAAATATGCCACTTTGGCATAGGATTATTTTGAGCTAAAGGCACTTGAAAAACAGCAGGTGTAAGAAGGGTACACTGAGTTCTCCTTTTTTTTCCCTAAATACAGGAGATAAACCCCCCATATGGAAGATGTCCTCCCTATACCAGGAGGAAAGTAACATTCATATCATTAGGGACAAGGATTCAAGGCAAAGAGAAAGCTGTACAAACAAATTTTTTTATTCTGTTTTTTATGATTTTTTACATTCTTATTTATTTTTTGGCCACACTGTGCAGCTTGTGGGATGTGGGATATTAGTCCCCCAACCAGGGATTTAACCCAGACCCTCAGCAGTGAGAGCATGGAGTCCTAACCACCGGACTGCCAGGGAATTTTTTATGATTTTAGAAAAGTATTTTATTCTTATGCAGTTACTCTTAACATACCTTATTAAACTAACCCTTATCTTCCTATTCACTTCTTCACTCACTTAACTACCCTAGCCAAGCCTCTTTGTCTGGACACTTTTTCCTAATTTACTACTCTGTCCATTTCAGTACAAAAGCGTTCAATTCTAATTGCTTCTTTGGGTCTTCATTCTCCCAGGTACATGTAAAATTTAATAAAATGTGTTTACTTTTCTCCATTTTAACTGTCTTATGTCAACTTAATTCTCAGGCCCTGCCAAAAACCTTAAGAGGATAGAGGAGAAATTGTACCTCCCCTATAGTCAAAAGGAACGAGGTCTGTCATTTTGGTAAATATTACCAAATTTCCTCTGTAGAGGTTGAATCAATTTAAACTCGTATCTACAATTTAGGAGTGCCCCATGTGTTTTTCAGTGTTTTGGTCTTGGGCAATCTAATATGGAAAGATAATATCTCAGGGTAGGTTTAATTTGGATCTTTTATGAAGAGTGAGATTGAATATCTTTTCATGTTTCTGAAAACTGTTCATATCCTTTGCTCATTTTTATATAGGTTAGTTTTTTCTAATCAATTTGAAGCTCTTTGATGTATTAGAGTAGTTAGCTCTTTGTGTTATGTGTTGCAAATGTGACTTTTTTGGCCATGTAGGGATTTTTCATCTTGAAGTACTTGAATTAATATCTTTCTATTAAAAATTACTTTTGTGTCATTGTTAGGAAGGCCTTCCCAGAGTTTCAGTATTTTAAAGATTTCTTTTATTCTCTTCCTCTTTCCATTTTTTCCTTTTACCTATATATCCTTGATCCATTTGGAATTTGTGGAAGGTGTAATTTATGCATCTCAATTTTTTTCTCAGATGGCTACCTAGTACACTGTTTATTGAACAATCTATCTTTTCCATGTTGTGTTGAAATGTCACTTTTTTTTTTATTTGATTTATTTAATTAATTTATTTTTGGCTGCTTTGGGTCTTTGTTGCTGCGTATGGGCTTCCTCTAGTTCCAGCAAGCAGGGGCTACTCTTCGTTGCGGTGCGTGGGCTTCTCATTGCAGTGGCTTCTCTTGTTGCGGAGCATGGGCTCTAGGCGCATGGGCTTCAGTAGTTGTGGCACGCAGGCTCAGTAGTTGTGGCTCGCGGGCTTTAGAACGCAGGCTCAGTAGTTGTGGCGCACGGGCTTAGTTGCTCTGTGGCATGTGGGATCTTCCCCGACCAGGGCACGAACCTATGTCCCCTGCATTGGCAGGCGGCTTCTTAACCACTGTGCCACCAGGGAAGTTCCAGAAATGTCACATTTTTTAAAAATTAAAATTCTCTGTATATTTTTATCTATTTTTGGATTTTATATTTTGTTCTTTGGACCTATTAATTTGACAATAGCTCCACTATTTTAATTATTGAGACTTTTAAATATGCCTTAATATTTAGTAAAATTACTCCCTGTGTTCATTAAGTTTTTCTTTCAGATTATTCTGACTGTTGTTATTTTTTGTGTATGAACCAGATTATTTAGTTATAAAAATCCTTTGGGTAAATTCAAAAAATCACACTAAAGTTATAGATCAAGCAAGAAAGAACAACATCTTTATGATGTCAAATATTGTAAATTGAGAACATGGTCTGCCTTTCTGTTTGTTCACATTTTTTCTGGGTCCTTTAGGAGCATCTTAACCATTTCTTTATACAGATATTTTATATTCCCTAAGTAATCTCTAGGAGTTTTATCTCTTCTCTTACTATTTTAAATGAAGTCATTTTATCTTCTTATGTCTTCTAACTGGTTCTAACTGGTGGTTGTTTGTGTTGCGCCAGGGGACTCCTCCTTTCACTAAAAGCGCAGCCCATCCAGATTCTGGTTTTGTAGAGGTTTCAGTCCTAGCTGCTCACCTACGGGGTCCATATCTCCTGACCCTGAACAGTTATCAAAACCCCAACCCCTTAGGGAGGGTGGGAGGGAGGGAGATGCAAAAGGGAAGAGATATGGGGACAGATGTATATGTATAACTGATTCACTTTGTTATAAAGCAGAAACTAACACACCATTGTAAACCAGCTATACTCCAATAAAGATGTTTAAAAAAAGACATAAAAATAAATAAATAAATAAACAAACAAATAAATATTCATTCCCACTGGGAAATAAAAACAAAAACCCCAACCCCTAGCCATCAGGGTCTAGATCCATATGAAGGATCCAGATCCATGTGAAGCCCCATGAGGGCTTCACCTCTCACCTCTCCCTCAGCCACTCACAGGGCCATTTATGAACATACCATTCTAGCCTTAGGTTCTCTCTTCTTTCTGAAACAAAGGGGTCCTTTTCTTTTGAATGCATTTTTATATGTCACTTTATTTCATTTGGTATTTTTATGTGGTCACATGAGTCTGTGTGATGGGTTGGGCATGGTGAGTGAGTAGCTTGGGTGGGGTAGTGTTCATGTTAGCTCAGTTACTTTCATTCTGAAACTTCCATTTCTTGGTTTGTAATTGACATTTATTGTATATTAGATTAGATGTTGTAATGGACTAGATTAGAATGATAATATTATGTATTTTTAGTAAGTTTAACTATTTGTTGAAATTAAATGAAATATTTATACCTGGGCTTTAAATTTAGGAACATGGCTATGGAATCTGGTTTGAAATATCATGACTGAAAATATTTGTCATTAAAAAGCACATTACTAGTTCTGTTAAGTTAGAACTTGAAAACCTAAGTATTTAACTGATATGATGTAATATAAATCTCACCTGTGTTTTCCAGTCTTTTTTATGGAAAAAATAGTTCTCAAAGAAATTCAGAGGCTCCGTTCTCCTTAGCATTTCTAATTTCTGTATGTCTTTGAATGGCTTTCCCATCACCACCCCATCCACATTAGGAAACAGTGGAAAGACGGGTATTTTTGAATATGGGCTATCTGAAGGACGATTGCATCCTAAGAAGATAAAAACTGGTATCACAAATAATGTAAGAAGAAATTCACATAAAAGACATACATGTGGTACCTATTTTGCTCTTTGTCTATTCATCTCAGAGGCCATGCCACCCCTTCTTCACTCTCCTGCTCCTACCACCCACGCATCCACAGACTTTCAGCTTCATACAGGTGTCTGGGGATTCAGGTACATTTGCTTTCAAATGATATCTGTGTGACAGAGACCAGACACTCAGAATAGGCTGTGGCCTTACTCTTAAAGCACTTGGTATTTAGTATTTAATTCTGACCAGTAATATACAAATAAATCCTTTACAACAGTGGGGAGAGGACAAATGGCTCTTACTCTTGAGCTCTTCAAGAAATTTAAATAAATCCTTTTCTTTCGTTATTGCAATCCGGGCAGCATTAGCAAAGGCGGCTGTGCTTGAGCTTGGAGGTGTGCATATGTCTGGCTTAAATCTCCTTTTTCCATAACCTGTAGCATAAGGGCTCCACACCATTTCCGAGGTGGTTTCCTGGAATTTTCTTCGGAAATAGCTAGGAAAAAAAAAGTAATTCAGAGGTGGTTAAAAAGTGCTAAAGTCCTACTGAAAAAAAGTGCCTGAGTGTTGGACAGAAAGAAAAAAAAGTCAAATTGCAAGTTATATATGCTGAATGCATTCATTTTAATTTGTATATTCATTCAATATTATTTATTGAGGGCTTGTTTCTGTGACATTTATAGAACATCTACTGATATTTTCCACAGGCCATTTAATTACTTTATATATGCAGTCCCTGGGCTTTGCCTTCCTTCCTCTTCCCCAAGATTTCCCAGTCCTGTCTAGAAAAATACCTATCGATTATGATCCATGTTAGGTTGCTTCTATGTCTTGGCTATTGTAAATAGCGCTGCAATGAACACTGGGGTGCATGTATCTTTTTGAACCATGTTTTTCTCTGGATATATGCCCAGGAGTGGGATTGCTGGGTCATATGGTAGCTCTGTTTTTAGTTTCTTTAGGAACCTCCATACTGTTCTCCATAGTGGCTGTATCAGTTTACATTCCCACCAGCAGTATAGGAGGGTTCCTTTTTCCCCACACCCTCTCCAGCATTTATTGTTTGTAGACTTTTTGATGATGGCCATTCTGACCGGTGTGAGGTGATAATTTACTGTAGTTTTGATTCGCATTTCTCTAATAATTAGCGATGTTGAGCATCTTTTCATGTGCCTCTTGGCCATCTGTATGTCTTCTTTGGAAAAACGTCTATTTAGGTCTTCTGCCCATTTTTGGATTGGGTTTTTTTTTTTTTTTTTAATATTGAGCTGCATGAACTGTTTATATATTTTGGAGATTAATCCTTTGTCCATTGATTCATTTGCAAATATTTTCTCCCATTCTGAGGGTTGTCTTTTCATCTTGTTTGTAGTTTCCTTTGCTGTTCAAAAGCTTTTAAGTTTCATTAGGTCCCATTTGTTTATTTTTGTTCTTATTTCCATTACTCTTGGAGGTGGGTGAAAAAAGATCTTGCTGTGATTTATGTCATAGAGTGTTCTGAATATGTTTTCCTCCAAGAGTTTTATAATGTCTGGTCTTATGTTTAGGTCTTTAACCCATTTTGAGTTTATTTTTGTGTATGGTTTTAGGGAGTGTTCTAATTTCATTCTTTTACATGTAGCTGTCCAGTTATCCCAGCACCACTTATTGAAGAGACTGTCTTTTCTCCATTGTATATCCTTGCCTCCTTTGTCGTAGATTCGTTGACCATAGGTGTGTGGGTTTATCTCTGGGCTTTCTATCCTGTCCCATTGACCTATACTTCTGTTTTTGTGCCAGTACCATATCGTCTTGATTACTGTAGCTTGGTAGTATAGTCTGAAGTCAGGCAGTCTGATTCCTCCAGCTCCATTTTTTTTCCCTCAAGACTGCTTTGGCTATTTGGGGTCTTTTGTGTCTCCATACAAATTTTAAGATTTTTATTCTAGTTCTGTAAAAAACGCCACTGGTAATTTGACAGGGATTGCATTGAATCTATAGACTGCTTTGGGTAGTATAGTCATTTTCACAATACTGATTCTTCCAATCCAAGAACATGGTATATCTCTCCATCTGTTTGTGTCACCTTTAATTTCTTTCATCAGTGTCTTATAGTTTTCTGAGTACAGGTCTTTTACCTCCTTACGTAGGTTTATTCCTAGGTATTTTATTCTTTTTGATGCAGTGGTAAATGGGATTATTCCCTTAATTTCTCTTTCTGATCTTTCGTTTTTAGTGTATAGGAATGCAAGAGATTTCTGTGCATTAATTTTGCATCCTGCAACTTTACCAAAATCATTGATCAGCTCTAGTAGTTTTCTGGTGGCATCTTTAGGATTCTCTGTGTATAGTATCATGTTACCTGCAAACAGTGACAGTTTTACTTCTTTTCCAATTTGTATTCCTTTTATTTCTTTTTCTTCTCTGATTGCTGTGGCTAGGACTTCCAAAACTATATTGAATAACAGGGGCAAGAGTGGACATCCTTGTCTTGTTCCTGATCTTAGAGGAAATGCTTTCAGTTTTTCACCATTGAGAATGATGTTTGCTGTGGGTTTGTCGTATATGGCCTTTATGATGTTGAGGTAGGTTCCCTCTATGCCCACTTTCTGGAGAATTTTTATCATAAATGGGTGTTGAATTTTGTCAAAAGATTTTTCTGCATCTATTGAGATGATCATATGTTTTTTATTCTTCACTTTGTTAATATGGTGTATCACATTGATTGATTTGCGTATATTGAAGAATCCTTGCATCCCTGGGATAAATCCCACTTGATCATGGTGTATGATCCTTTTAATGTGTTGTTGGATTCTGTTTGCTAGTATTTTGTTGAGGATTTTTGCATCTATATTCATCAGTGATATTGGTCTGTAATTTTCTTTTTTTGTAGTATCTCTGTCTGGTTTTGGTATAAGGGTGATGGTGGCCTTGTAGAATGAGTTTGGGAGTGTTCCTTCCTCTGCAGTTTTTTGGAAGATCCTTTGGAGAAGGATGGGTGTTAGCTCTTCTCTAAATGTGTGATAGAATTCACCTGTGAAGCCATCTAGTCCTGGACTTTTGTTTGTTGGAAGATTTTTTAAAATTAATTAATTATTTATTTATTTGGCTGCATTGGGTCTTTGTTGCTGCATATGAGCTTTCTCTAGTTGCAGAGAGTGGGGGCTACTCTTCGTTGTGATGCGCGGGCTTCTCATTTTAGTGGCTTCTCTTTTCGTGGATCACAGGCTCTAGGTACGCAGGCTTCAGTAGTTGTGGCTTGTGGGCTCTAGAGCGCAGGCTCAGTAGTTGTGGCTCATGGGCTTTGCTGCTCCGCAGCATGTGGGATCTTCCTGGACCAGGGATCGAACTCCTGTCCACTGCATTGGCAGGAGGATCCTTAACCACTGTGCCACCAGGGAAGTCCCTTCTTTCCATTTATATTTTAAGCTCCTTAAATGCAAATGCCACCTATTAAATACTTCTGATCTCCTTAGGAACCAGGTATATGATAAGTAACTACCACAACCATAATAACAATAAAAACACCAACATCTGCTAACATTTCCTGAGCACTTACTGGATATAAGCCGCAATACAAGGAGGTGGAAAAGAGCATGGTTTCTGGAACCAGACAGTTTGTGCTAAAATCTAGGCACCCCTACCCCTTTGGGCAGGTTACTTAACTGACCTGTGCTTTAGCTTTTTTAATCTGTAAAGTGGGGATGATAGGGCATATCAGTAGGTGAGGATTAAAATAAATAACGTGTGTATTCTATGCTTATTCTAGTTACTTTCACATAATAATAATTGCTAACATTTATTGAGCTCTTATGATTTACTGAGCACTTTACCTTCATTATCACATCTCACAATTTCCCTGTAATTGTGTTATGGGCATTATTATTCTCATTTTATAGATGAGGAAACTGAGGCTGAATGGTTAAGGAATGTGCCAAATTTGTGTACCAACAGCAGGCATTTAATAAATGTATTTGACTTGGAATGAAATGTAGAATGTTGTGCACCCTCTGTTCCACATCTGACCGAGGTGTAGGATAGTATAAAGAGATTACCTGTTGAGCAGCGGAAGGATATTTTACATTGTTGGTGGCATTCTGTATTTTTAAGTCTAAGTGGGATAGTAGAATGCTTTGAGAGAGTAAGAGTTGAAAAGATTGATAACAGAAACATTTAATTTTTGTAATACAATGATAGACATAGATTGAGGAAATGTATCTTTCGTGATATTTGCTGGAATAAACACATTTGGGTGTGAGAATGTTTCCTTATCCTCTATTCTCAAGTCTAATTCTGGCTCTGGTCCAGTCCAAAGACTACTTTGGGAAGTATGAAATTGCTGTACCTCATCCCAAAGGACCTTTTGACAGCCCCTGGTAGATCCAGTGTGAATGGGAGTATCTTGTATTCAAACTAGATTTCCAAGCTCACCCAAAATCATTCCTGGAAAAGTCTCGTTCCTCTGGGATTCTCTAGCCTAGGGTAGGAGAAGCTGAACTTTTGGCTGTCTTATTGTGGCACATGACTATTTATTTGCCTATACACCTTCTCCTTCGTTTTGGAGCAGATCCGTGGAGTAGGATGTTTGGGAGAGGTGGCTGCCTTGTTAATATCCTCATAAATGCTGCCGAGAAGGTCGTTTTTGTTCTTTCTTTGCCACCTACCTTACTATTTCCATTAGAGCCTTTCTGGGTAAGGCTGAAGTCTCTACAAGCTTTGATAGGATTTCAAACAATAGGATCCCTGGGTTGCCAGCTAAATCTAAACAGCTCTCCGTTTCTGGAACTATGGAGGGAAAAAAAAAATTCAAAATGCCTTCTGAAAAAAAATCTATCATAAAAAGGATTAAATTGTTTTACTGTATATACAGTATTAATACCAAGTCAAGAACTACAGAATTATAGAAAAACATTCGAAGTCTGTTCTATTTGGTAAAAAGGTCATTTTGATTACTGAACAGACAAAATAATCATGGAATTTTAAATGAAATACTTTTAGTTCAGTGACTTCTAAGTAAATACAGTAATACATTTAACATAAACATGAATTATGTGTTAAGGACTATTGTTCTGTTCTTCTATGTAAAGGAATTGTTGATATACATACTTCTGGTGTGCAGGCAAACCCTTGTTACTATAGTGATACTTGAAACAGTAACTTCTGTTTATACTAAAACAGTTCATAGCTTATGAAAGGATGTATTTTTCAAAACTGTATACAATATTTGGAATTTGGAATGCATTTATCCTAGAAGACATGATATGAATAGGGTTAGATTTTCCAAGGCAGCTTGTTAAACTCATAAACAAACCGTTAGAGGACTAACAACAATAATTTGAGTACCTCCACTTCATTATAACCTTGTGTGAAAACATGCTCTCGAACCTCCAGCAGACTCTCCAGCCCTCACACTGAGGGCAGAGGCTTCACCAGGGTGAGGAAGATATTTTTCAGGAACAGTGAATTATCTATACTCAAATTTGCCTGAGAGAGAGAGAGAATTTTTCTTTTTCTAAAAAGACAATTTTTCTTCTGTAGGAGGAGTACCTCCCAAAGTAGCACAGGTACTGGTAAAGAATTAAAGTACTATAAAAGGTGACCAAAATTTTCTACACCACTGCCTGAGTGTTCTCATTGGAGTCCAAAAAGCAGCGTCTTCTGCAGAAGGACTTGATGCATTTAAGTTAAAATTCTAAAACTGTATCAATTTCCTTAGCAAATTTTGTTTTAGAGAAGCAGTACAAAAGTAAATCACATCCCAGACTACACCTTCCTGATTGGAGACCTAAATGAATAATCTTTACAGTGCCATGAATTGCAACTAACCATCTGCCATCTATTCAGCAATATTTCTACTCACCCACAGCCTTCAGGAAGCGGTTGTTATCTGTTAGCACCTTTATAAAGTCTGAGAAATTCACCTTCCCATCTCCTGCAACAGAGATCTAAAGCTCAGAACAAGGATATATTTACCTTCCCACTTCACTCCCACCTCTATATTTCTATTATTAGAATATGCCAGAGTTTTACCCTGTTTCCACTAAAATTAAAGGATAGCGAGTGCTATTAGAGTGTTTGTGTTTCAATGAAAGAATAAAAATTTGGGTAGAGTTAGTGGAAACAAGTGACACTTTAATTAAATGGTGACTGACACACATGGGATGCTGCTGATTGAATGGGGCACTGGCAGGTGGGTGAGGAGAGGTGAGATGAGGTACTGTGCTGAATATATATTCCACACAACATACCAGCTTGGGCTACTAGTCACTAAATCAGTATATTCAGGGCTTCCCTGGTGGCGCAGTGGTTGAGAGTCTGCCTGCTGATGCAGGGGACGCGGGTTCGTGCCCCGGTCCGGGAAGATCCCACATGCTGCGGAGCGGCTGGGCCTGTGAGCCATGGCCGCTGAGCCTGCGCGTCCGGAGCCTGCGCTCCGCAGCGGGAGAGGCCACAGCAGTGAGAGGCCCGCGTACCGCAAAAAACAAACAAACAAAAAAAACCAGTATATTCAAAGAAAACATTACCTATATGCTTTAAAAATATCAATAAAAATGCTGTGGCATTTAAGATTCAATATAGGTGGGCTCTAATGATGGAAGGAAGATCTGTACTAAAATGATTCAAACAGAAACAAAGGGCTTGGATTTCCTTGGCAATGTAGGCAGATAGGGTAGGGGGTCCCGGAGGAAGAAAACTAGGCATAACTTTCTTGACATAAGAGAAGCCATTTTAGGCCTAAGCCATTTTGTCATCTAAGCCTGGCCACAGTGCTTGCCCTTGCAGAAGAATATGCCTCATAGTTAATGATTTGAAAGGAACAAAGAATGTAAGAACAAACTGGTATTACCAGGCCAGGAAAATAACTTAACCATATTGGAAACAACATACCAGTTGTAAAGACTCCCAGTTCTGTTTTGAAAGTTGAGATTAGCCTGAAGCACATTCCTGAGCTGTTTTGCAGGATCCAACCCCCCTTGAGCACTCAACCTTTACCAGAATACCTAGAGCCTAAGGAATGATGCTGCTGACCTTTGCTGACTCTCATAACCCCAATCAACTAGAGCCTGGACTCTGTCGACCTTTGCCCCAAATCTACGCTGAATTCTCCTCTGCTCCAGCCCCTTCATGAATATGCATGCTCCCTTAGCTTAAAACCTTCCCATTTTTGCTGTCTGGGGAGACACTGCTTTGGGAAAGATCTCCAGCGTTCTCCTTACTTGTTGCAAGTAATAAATCCTTCCTTCTGCTCTTTGGCTTGGTTGTGTCTTTTGCCTCAACACCCACCAAGAGGTGAAGCCAGTTTTTGGGTAATAGTAACAGGTTATTTTTGAAATTGCCAATGCCTTTGTATCTGTTATTTCAAGGCACCCTCCAAAATGTACATTAGGACAAGTAATCTGAATTTGACATTAAATACGACAGTCACTTTTCATTTCCACACAGGCTTTTTCAAAGACTAGCCCATTTTGTAGCATTAATTTGATTTCATAACTTGTATACCGATAACTTTAAAGAGAAACACATATATGTGCTTTTGGCAAATGAATGAGGTTTACTTCTCATGTTTATGTAGTCTGAGAAAAAATATATATTTATAAAAATTTTTTATGAAAAAAATAATGACAAGTCAAAGTACTCACGATCAATATCAGCACATCTTAGTTCATTACAGACATCATGCTTGGTTAGATTCACTCCCAATTTAGCTAAAGTGCGCATCATTCCATGTAAATCAATACAGCCAGTTTTATCCTTGTTAAAGAAGTTGTAGGCATCTTGGAAGGCTGGGGAAATGGAATTAGGTTAGGACAGGAATAAATACATATTCTTATGGAACTAGAACAGATATTACCGTTGATTGGAGGTCATGTTCTGAAAAACTAGAGAAATTTGGGTATTTAGTAGACATTTCTTATAAAGGACAGTGTCCTTCCATGAGATTTGAACTAGAATAAACTAATTGGTGGAAAAGCAAATATATAGGCAAAATGGCTCTTGAAAGATGTTCATACCCTAATTCCTGGAACCTGTGAATGTATTACTTTACATGACAAAAGGGATTTTGCAGATGTCATTAAGGTAGATTACCCTGGATTATCTGAATGGGTCCCTTATGAAGCAAGAGAGATGTGGCAGATGAAGTGAGAGATTCAAAGCAGGAGAAGGACTTGACTCATTGTTGCTGGTTTGAAGATGGAGAGGGCATGTGATGTGGAATGCAGGCAGCCTTAAAGGTCTGAGAGAGGCTCCTGGCTGACAGCCAGCAAGGAAGTGTTTTTGTTTGTTTGTTTTTCATTTTTTTGGCTGGGTTGGGTCTTCGTTGCTGCGCGTGTGCTTTCTCTAGTTGCAGCCATCGGGGGCTACTCTTCCTTGAGGTGCGCGGGCTTCTCATTGTGGTGGCTTCTCTTGTTGCAGAGCACGGGCTCTAGGTGCGCGGGCTTCAGTAGTAGTGGCGCACAGGCTCAGTAGTTATGGCTCGTGGGCTTAGTTGCTCCGTGGCATGTGGGATCTTCCCGGACCAGGGATCTAACCTGTGTTCCCTGCATTGGTAGGAGGATTCTTAGCCACTGCGCCAGCAGGGAAGTCCAACCTTGTCAGTTTTGAGGAGTGTTGTTCAGGTACTTTGTAGAAGTCCTTCAATTTGGGTTTTTCTGATGTTCTTCTCATGGTTAGCCTGAGATTATGGGTTTTGGGGAGGAAGACCACAGAACTGAAGTGGTGTTATCATCATTTATTAAGGCTATCAACATGACTTATCATTGGTGATGGCAACCTTGATTAACTGGCTGAGGTAGTGTTCGTCAGATTTTTCCACTGTAAACTTCCTTCCTTCCTTTTTCATATTCTACTCTTTGGAAGCAAGTTACTAAGGGTAGTCCAGACTCAAGGGACAGAGGGCTCAGGGGAATGGGGAATTAAGTTCTACCTCCTGGAAGAGGTAATATCTACATACGTTATTTGGAATTGTCTTGTAAGAGAGGTTTGTCTCTTTTTCATTTAAAAAATTCAATCATGGGACTTCCCTGGTGGTGCAGTGGTTAGGAATCCGCCTGCCAATGCAGGGCACACGGGTTAGAGCCCTGGTCCAGGAAGATCCCACATGCCATGGAGCAGCTAAGCCCGTGCACCACAACTACTGAGCCCACATGCCACAACTACTGAAGCCCGTGTGCCTACAGCCCAAGCTCCACAACAAGAGAAGCCACCGTAATGAAAAGCCCGCGCACCACAACCAAGAGTAGCCCCTGCTTGATGCAACTGGAGAAAGCCCATGTGCAGCAATGAAGACCCAACACAGCGAAAAAAGAAAAAATTCAATCATTTATTTCTATCACTAGGGGCTTAACGATATTTATTTTATACTTTGAGTTATAATCCAATACTATTCTGTTTATTTTTGTTGTTCAAACTGTTCCAGCTTTGGCTGTTGTGAGCTCTTTCAGGTTCATTTCTGTATCTCCTTGACATGCTCTTGTCCTTTTGTATTTTGAGCATCTCCTTACTTTCTGGTACTGCAAGATATTCCAGGTTCATTTTGTATATTCTCTGCCAAAGCCCTAGAATCAGCCATTTATCCAAGGAACTCTGATTCTTTGATAGGAGACTGACATTGGAAGTCAAGATTTGGGTGCTGGGTATGCTTGTTGCTATGGGGGTGTCAGTGCTTTTAAGTCCTCTCAGCAAACAGAGCTAGGAAATATATGCACATATACTAACCCATGTATACACACATATCATATTATTTCTCGATCTATCCATCTGCATCCATTAAGTTAAACATGAGTTCACACTAATGTCTCACTCTAATCCAGTTCCACTGCTTCACTTTAGCCTTCTCCCTTTGTTTATCTGAAACTTCCTACTCCAACAGAGAGAAACCTGGCTCCCACCATCCACCATTGAGTCACTTATTTATTCAATTGTCGTATACATGTGCAACGGTTTCAGGATTGTTAATGTATACCCCTAGGAGAAACAACTTTACTAATTAGAGTGTATTGTGTGCTGTTTATGTATAGCTCCTTTTGTGTTCAGTCTTACAGTTTCTAGTCAAAATGTTGTTTTCAGAGTTACATAGGTCAGCGCCTCTCTCTCCCCGACCTGACTTATATTTTAACAGGATCACTGTGGCTATTGTTAGAACAGACTTTTGTAAGGATTTGGGTAGAAGCAGGGAGACTAGCCTCAGGTAGGAGGCTATTGTGGGTGAGCAATAACAGTGCTTTAGACCAGGGTTGTAGCAGTAGAGGTGGTATAAATCTCGATATATTTTAAAGGTAGAGCCAATGAGATTTCCTGATGGATTTATTTTATTTATTTATTTTTTAAAATACACATTGCTTCATTTATTTATTTATTTATTTATATTTTTGGCTGCATTGGGTCTTTGTTGCTGCACGCAGGCTTTCTCTAGTTGCCGCGAGCAGGGGCTACTCTTCGTTGTGGTGGGCGGGCTTCTCATTCTGGTGGCTTCTCTTGCTGTGGAGCACGGGCTCTAGGCATGTGGGCTTCAGTAATTGTGGCATGCGGGCTCAGTAGTTGTGGCTTGCAGGCTCTAGAGCGCAGTCTCAGTAGTTGTGGCACACGGGCTTAGTTGCTCCACAGCATGTGGGATCTTCCCTGACCAGGGCTCAAACCCGTGTCCCCTGCGTTGGCAGGCGGATTGTTAACCACTGTGCCACTAGAGAAGTCCCTCCTGATGGATTTAGAGGTAGGGTGAGAACAAAGAGTCAAGGATGACTCCAGAGTTTTTCCAGAACAAGTGGAAGGATGAAATATCATTATCTGAGACGGGGAAGGCTATGGGTAGGTCAAAGTTTAAAAGTAAGAGGCTGAGGGGAGGGGAGGATGGGGAGTTACTGGTTAATGGGTCTGGAAGTTCAGTTTGGGATGATGAAAAAGTTCTGGAGGTGGATGGTAGTGACGGTTAGAGGACATTGTGAACACATTTAATGCCACTGATCTGTGTGAACTCTTAAAAATTGTAATTTTTATGTTATGTATATTTTACTACAATAAAAAAAAAAAGAGTAAGAGGAACATATCAGGAGTTCAGCTGTATTTTTTTTTTTTTTTTGGCCATGCCGTGTGGCTTGCAGAATCTTAGTTCCCTGAACCTGGGACCCCGGCAGCGGCAGCATGGAGTCCTAACCACTGGACGGCCAGGGAATTTCCCAGGAGTTCAGTTTTTGACATGTTGAGTTTGAGGTGTCTATTAGACATACAATTGGAGATGTCAGGTAGGCAGTTAGATATGAGCCTGGAGCTGGGGAGAGAGACCTGGCTGGACATATACATTTGGCAATTGTTGGCATATAGGTATTTAAAGCCTAAGACTAGATGAGATCACCACATGTGTGAGTGGGATGAAGAAGAGAAGAGGATCAAGGACTGAGCTTGATCAGGAATGATATACTAGAGAGTGAAAAAAATTGGTGTTGGAGAGGGGGGCACAGTTTCTTTGGTCGTATCTTTGAATTTGAGAGAGGAGATGTGATCTAGTCCACATGGAAGGATTGACTTTAGATAAAAGTATAAAGTTCATTTGTGGAAGAGGAAGGAGGGCAGAGTTTGTGGGTACAGATGCTGGTGGGGGTAGATATGGAAGTGGGAGTCTGTGGAAGTTCTATTCTGATTGCAGAATCAGAATTCTCCAATTATAAAGGGGCAGGAAGCAAGGATATCAATTGAGAGTGAGGATGGTAGCAGATGCTGGGGATTTGGAGGTGTTCAATAAATATTTATAAAATGAACAAATTAACCTGTCATAGTGCTTAATCCTCACGACAACCACATTTTCTAGTTTCTGTATTTGATGCTTTGATATCTGGGGCCTTGCTGATCCTGGAGGGCCTGCCCCTCCCATAACTAGCCAGTTCCTAGCGATAGTAGAAGACTTGCCTGTGAGTATGTTCTTCATATATATACAAACCAACCAATCCAGAGACCGTATCCCCAGTCACCAACTTTCTTAGGCTCTTAAACTCTGGGCTACTGTTCCTCTGTCCTAATCACTGCAGGGCAGACAACTAGGGACAGCCCTGAAACCCAGAGCTCACTGAAATGATTTACCTAGCCAATCCTAAACCTGCTTATCCTGCCTTGTCTATTCCTTCCTGCAGAAACCAAACTAAGGCTCTTGCCCACTTCCCTCTACCCTTTGTCTTTTGACTGACTCTGGTGCTTCCCTCTTCATGGTGTGCTGTGTCTCTTACTTTTAGGGATCTCTGAGAATAAAATACTTCTTCCAGGACAGTTGTTTCTATGTCTGTATGTATAATACCTGATTAAAACAAATAGTGGGTACCCCAAAGCACCAATGTATATTAATGTACTTCAGAAACCTTGAAGTTGTATAAAGCCATAAACTGTTACTATTAAGGCATTTAGTTCAGTTTTACAGTGAAAAATGAAGTTCTGATTCTGACAATCTTTTGTGTTTCCCAAACCAGCTTTCCCAGCAATAAAGGTGTTTTTTTGATTCCTGTCTCTTGGAGGAATGTCTTAGTTGGTTCCAAACTTGGAGGGGTGAAGCATTAACCTTCTCAGAACCCAAACACAGCCACGCTTGATTTTTTTTTTTTTTTTAGTTTTTCTAGTGTGTCATGTTTTCCCTTTTCTCTGGGTCTTTGCAGATTCCACTCTTTCTACCCAGAACACTCCCTTCTGTGCTCTTTGTCTGATTTACTCATTATTCAGCTTTCGCTGGGACTTCCCTCCTATCCTTACTGAGACTAAGTTAGGACACTTTCTTTTATGCTCCTTTAACTCTATACTTTCCCTATCATAACTTGTGTCATGTTGTAATTTAAATGGTTCAATCAACAAATTCGTGGTTTAACTGTCTTCCCTGTAAGACTTCCTATTAGGGCAGGGAACATGTCTGACCTGTGTTTCGCCTAGTACACTGTTGGCTTTAAGTAATTATTTGTTGTTTGGATGAATGAACTGTAGTGAGGGTAGCTCATTTTATCATTATAATTTTTTTCTATGATAAATTCTGGGACTTTAGTTGTGTTGATACTGCTTTGCTACTTAATTTCTATTTGACCTTATATTTTTTCTTCTCCACACCACAAGTTCTCCTTGGAATAAAAATATTTGGCCAGGACTGTATAAATTCTTGAAGATGTCTATTTGAAAGTAATCCCCCAGGACTTGCCTGGTAGTCCAGTGGGTAAGACTCCACGCTCCCAATGCAGGGGGCCCAGGTTCGATCCCTGGTCGGGGAACTAGTTCCTGCATGCATGTGGCAACTAAGAGTCCTCATGCTGCAACTAAGAAGTCCGCATGCTGCAACTAAGAAGTCTGCATGCCACAACTAAAGATCCCACATGCTGCAACTAAAGATCCCGCCTGCCACAATGAAGATCCCACGTGCTGCAACTAAGACTTGGCACAGCCAAAAAATAAATAAATACTAAAAAAAGTAATCCACCTTCCTTCCCACAAATTAGACATTGTATCATAAAATATAGATATTTTTTGTTTTTAAATAACAGAGTACTGTAGACAACCTTTGAAATCCCAGATCTCCCTTAGAGAAAAAAAAATGCTAAGATATATTAAGGGGCTTTTGTTTATGCTTTTATTTTGGGATGGGTCTCATTACCTCGCATTTGTGAACGGCTCAACTTCCTTTCTTTGTGCTGTAATTGGCTTGGCAGCGGTCCTGGTAAATCTTTATCCCTGAGAAAAGAGATACTTATTGAAACCAGCAAATATTAGTTCCCTTCATCAGTTTCTGCTGACTGGAGTGACTATAAACATCAAAATATATCCAGAGTCACACCACCTAAGGGCCCTGTTACTGTCAATTGCCAATAGCTACAGGATGGACAGTGATGTTGGCCACTGAGGTCCACCTCTCCCCTATACTTGCCCATCAACCTTATCCCCTTAAAAAATCTGATTTCTCCTATTTTACAAAAGAGGAAACTGAGGCTCAGAGGGATTAAATAACTTGTCCTGAGTCACACAGCTAATAACTGGAAGCCCTGGGATTCAAATCCAGGTTTATTTGTTGCCAAAGTTGAAGAATATAAGCCTCACACTATTCCTATTGTTAGAAATATAAGTTGTTTCAAACTTTTAACTAGTTTAAATAATCTTATGGTGAATATACTTACAATGAAATTTTGTATTCACATTTATTTTACAACTTTGCTAAATTGTATTTTTACCAGAATATGAGAGAGCGAGAGCGGTAGATCGATCTCTTTCTTTCTCCCTCTCTCTCTCTCTCTGTCTCGATGTCTCTATATCAACCATATCTATCTATCTCTCATCAAGAGAGAAAAGTTCTGGAAAGTTTGGAACCCTAGGTGACCTTTTATTTCCTCAGGAAAATAAAATCTGGAAAAAGAGGAAAATATTAATACTTTGGGGATATTTTGTATATATCTGCAGCAATTTATTAGTTTAGGAACATAAAAATGTATTATGCAAAACTGGGTTTACTTATAATATGGTAATTTAATAGTAAATTTATAATAATCATAATTTTATGGATTAATTTTATTTAAAATACATTTAGTTTTGATACTAGTAGAACTAAAAGTTTTAAGAAATATGTCATCTCTTAGTTTTTGTGCTTTTACAAGAAGCAATTAAAAAAGTAAAACTATAAGAAATACTAAACATGGTAGTTAAATAAAAAAATTATAGTTTATGAATTTAGTATCCTCTACAGTGTCTACTAGATTCAGCCCATTTTTAAAGAGGACCTGGTAAAATAGGAGGTGAAATGCACCATTCTCAATTTTTCTGACACGGAATTTGATCTAATTAGTCTTATTTTTCTCAGCTTTTACTATCATTGATATCTTCTAGTGTTTGCTTTTCATTACCAACTTGATGCCTTTACTCAGATTGGTTATTTTATATTTGTTGTATTTCTAAATATAAACAGATTTCTTTTGCATGATATAAAAGATGCAGTGGGGCTTCCCTGGTGGCGCAGTGGTTGAGAGTCCACCTGCCGATGCAGGGGACACGGGTTCGTGCCCTGGTCCGGGAAGATCCCACATGCCGTGGAGCGGCCGGGCCTGTAAGCCATGGCCGCTGAGCCTGCGCGTACGGGGCCTGTGCTCCGCAACGGGAGAGGCCACAACAGTGAGAGGCCCGCGTATCACACACACACAGAAAAGATGTAGTGGATGGAGAAATATGAAGTTCTCAAGAAGCAAGAAGAAAGTAGAAGCCCAGGCAATGCAAGTTCTTTATTAGCTACGTTTAAAAAACCATACTCTTGGCAGAATTTCAAATCTTATCTTGGATCAAACATGGGAAATAGATTTTTTATTTTACAGTGTTTCAAAGGTTCAAAGAACTTTAGATTTGGAATGGACCCAGTCTAGCCTCTCATCTCATGTAGGAATTCCCTCTACATGTGGTATTATCTAGTCTTTGCTTGACTACTTTCAGTGACAAGGAAGTCACTACTTCAAAAGACAGTTCGTGATGAAGGGTAAGGGAACAATGAGATCAAGGAATTTGGCTGCTACAAGGTTGTGTTACCCACATCCTGATAAAAAAGTCCGTAACATATTCCTGTAGAATGGCATAGTCAAGGACACTAGGAGAAATACTCTCAAAGTGGCAAAGAAAATGGATAATTGTGAGAGAGGAAAGAGGCTTTTCTTTTTATGATCTGATAAAATTTGCATCAGGCTTTCATTTTCAGTCACTAGTGGCTACTGTTTATTGGAATTTGTAGTTATCAGGTTGAGAAAAAGCTATTGTTAATGTCACAGGCAAACCTCCCTTCCCAATTTTAGCTCAAGGTTAGTCATAGCTAATTTATCAGATTTCATTTTACTGGCCATTTTTGAGCTACATACTCTTTTTCTATATTCTGACACTTAGGGGTTTATGATCCTCTGAGTTTTTTCTCCTTTAAACTGGCACTTGAAATGTCTTAATGTGTAACTGACAACTCCTCTAGCCTTCTGACAACCTTCTTCTTCTGGGGTATTCTGTCCCCTCACACAAAAATAGCCTCTCATTTGGGAGAATAGGAAGAACTCTTTGTTTCTCTAATCAAAAAGTATATATATATATCTTTCTTTTCATAAAAAAATCTTTATCTTCAATTCAGATGTTTTGTTTTATAATTAATTTTATCACAGAATAGATATTTGAAGAACATTCTAACTTGTTTCATTATAGCCTTTATGAGTATTTAATATATTCATCACCTTAATAATTCTTTATCTTAATATATTGATCACATTAATAAATTCATTACTTACCTCTTGCCATGGAAGTTGGGTATTTTTGTTGAAGGATTCAGTTTAAGTTTTGCTTTAATATCAGAAACTGCCATGTGGCCAGTAACTCTGTCTGGAATTCAGAAGATACAGTTAAGGATCAAATCACAGATTAATTTGTTTATATTCTTTTACAACTTTCCCAGTTCGAGACCTGGAGTTTGAAGTCCAGGGCCTCATGGAATGGAAATATGTGCAAATGCAAGTTAGAGGCATGTGCAAAGTTGGAAGGCCAAGTGGACGGGTCCCTTTACTATCCCAAGATCTCTAAGCGAAACTTCTTGCCATTGCTCCTCCTGCAAATAGTATCATTCTGATCCTATATAAAAATAAATGGTAGAGCATTCTGCAAATATGTAGAAAAAGTTATTTAAAGACAAAATTTATTTTTAAAATGTGCTTTTCATCTCATAATTGACAGAGAATAAAATGTTATAGCATTTGCAAAATATTTACCTAATTGTTTATATCTTGGATAGCTGCTGGGTAGTAAGTAGATTTTCCCAGGGTTTCCTTCTGGGAGGTCCACCCCTGCCCTATCAGTTCTTATGAACCCACTGGTCTTTTTAAAAAATAAGAATAGGGGTGGGATATAATGCTGTTTTGCTACCTTAGATCTCCCTGAATGGACTATTAACCACAAAGGACTCCCTAGTCCTTCCTTTCTACTTCTGCATAGTTTAAGAATCAGAACCTATGGACCAGAAGCTGGGTTGGTAGGGCTTCTCCTTTTTATTGTTGGTCTTATCTAATTATCTTTTTTAATATCAATTTATTTATTTATATTTATTTATTTTTGGCTGCATTGGGGTCGCAGGCTTTCTCTAGTTGCGGTGAGCAGGGGCTACTCTTTGTTGCGGTGAATGGGCTTCTCATTGCGGTGGCTTCTCTTGCTGCAGAGCACGGGCTCTAAGCACATGGGCTTAAGCAGTTGTGGCGCATGGGCTCAGTAGTTGTGGCTCGCGGGCTCTAGAGCGCAGGCTCAGTAGTTGTGGCACACAGGCTTAGTTGCTCTGCAGCATGTGGGATCTTCCCGGCCCAGGGCTCGAACCCATGTCTCCTGCACTGGCAGGCAAGTTCTTAACCACTGCGCCACCAGGAAAGTCCTCTAATTATCTTTTTAATATATAGAGTGTATTAGGTAGTTCACTGACAAGAAAACTGGGTTGCTGACTTAGGAACAGCAGACAATCATACACTATTAAACCATGAAGAAAAAGTCTCTGAATGTTTGGTTAGAGTTCAGTCAATTTTCCTAAGTCTTTACCTCAGACTCTGGAAAACTGTTGCTTCTAAACAACTCAATTACATGTGCTCAAAATCTGGAAACCTATCACAGAGCTGGGAACTCCGGAGAGGCTTGACAATGTAGGCAGTTGAAAGGTGCTGTGAAATCATCCTCATGGCTTAAAATAATCATTACTTTAAAAAAACTACCTTCAATCTCTCACTGAGATGATAGATTAAAAAAAAAAAAGGTCTCCTTGTAGATTCCTACAAAATCTGGATATTTACCTACTTCTAGGTGGTGCTACTTTACAACTTCTGGGCTTCAGTCAGATCAAGAATCCATAAAGGGTTTGTTCCATCACACAACTGTGACCTCATTCACTTCTCAGGCTCAGGTCCAGGTAAGAATGACCCACAAGCTCCTTCCAGCTTTAGAGCAACTGTGATTTCAATGTGGTTCATTCGGCACCCTCAGGGTATGTGTGGGTATGAGTTACAGAATCAGAATATTTTGACACTGATTGGATTTTGGGGAAGGGGAGGTTTTAAAAAAAATTCTGTATTAATATATTTTCATGTTAAACATTGGTGAATTGAAAGTTGTTGAAGTAAAAAATTTTACCCAGTTCCCTTGGTTGAATGCTGATTAGGAACCATTTCATTGTTTACATCCAGAAAGAGGGAAAAATCAAACTCTCACAGGTTTTAGTCTATAGTGTTATCGAAAAGAGTGATTTTAAAAGAGCAATTAAGGAAAGTATTATGATTGTTTTAATCAGAAATTTTCAAGATCTGACAGGTCGCACGGTATTTAAATCATCTAAGCACAGAAGTTAGGAGTGTCTCTAGTCTTCATGATGGCTAAGCACAGATACCTCTGGCAGCAAAGGCTTAGCTTGAGCCCCCCAAGTTGTTTCAGACTTCACTTGTTAGCTGCAATTCTAGAGATTTTCTATTCCTGTTCTGGGGGATTCATTTATTATGTGCATAATTTGACTTTTCCTTAGTCTGTCCAAACTTGTTATATTACCTTTCATTCTGGCTAGGGATACAGAGGAAAGAAAGGGAAGGTTTAATTTACAAATTACACAAATATTTAATTAGGGCCTACTATGTTAGGGGCTACCAAGACTTAAAATGAAGTTAATGACCACCATTCTACGTTCTGTTTCTATGAATCTGACTACTCTAGGAACCTCATATAAGTAGAATCATACAGTATTTGTGACTTGCATATTTCACCTAGCATAGTATCCTCAAGGTTCATCCATGTTGTATCATGTATCAGAATTTCCTTCCTTTTTAAGGATGAATAATATTGCATTATATGTACCACATTTTAAGATAAAGCACTTATTTATCTGTTGATGGACACTTGGGTTGCTTCCACCTTTTGACTATCATAAATAATGTTGCTGTGACACATTGGTGTACAAATATCTCTTCAAGACCCTGCTTTCAATCTTTTGAATATACATCAGAAGTGGAATTGCTGGATCACATGGTAATTCTATTTTTAATGTTTTGAAGAAATATTGTTTTCCATAGTGGCCACCATTTTACATTCCAACCAACAGTGCATAAGAGTTCTAATTTCTCCACATCCTTACCAATACTTGTTGTTTTCTGTTTGACAGTAGCCACCCTGATGGGTATGAGGTGATATATCATTGTGGTTTTGATTTGCGTTTTCCTAATGATTAGTGATTGTGAGTGTCTTTTTATAAGCTTGTTGGTTATTATATATCTACTGTAGAAACATATCTATTCAAGTCTATTGCCCAAGTCAAGTCTTTTTATCACTTGTTGTTGTTGTTATTGAGTTATGGGAGTTCTTTATATATTCTGGATATTAATCCCTTATTAGACATGTGATTTGCAAATGTTTTCTTTCTGTAAGTTGCCTTTTCACTCTGTTGATTGTGTTTTGTTGCCTATGCTTTTGGTGTCATTTCCAAGAAATCATTGCCAAACCCAATGTCATGAAGCTTTTCTCCTATGTTTTCTTCTAATAGTTTTAGGTTTTGTGTGTAGGGAGAAGTAGAATTTTAACACGTAGCATGTAGCTCCTAGGGAACAGTAGTCTAGAGTGAAAGAAGAGCAAAAGCATGTAGAGTAATCATGGGAGCTTAGGAGACAAGGAACTGTTCAAGACTGCATGAAGTGAGATAATGGGAGCAAAAATGGTTAGGTATTTGGGCTAGGGTTGGTTATTAGAACAGAGATTGCAAATTTGATCCCCATACAAGTTTTATTTGGCTTAAATAACATTAAAATTTTTTTTGAGTTTCATAAATGAAAACATGGGTAATTTAAAAGTTATCAGTTTATGACTTCTGAAAAGCCCAAAGATCAGAGAACACATGGCCCCCATTCCTATTTAGCAATAATTGGCAGGAGCAGAAAAACTGTCACCCTTTTAACTGGAACCCAAGGTTTCCTGATTGCCACAGTCTCCCTCATTTTTTCTAGTCTCTTATACCCAGCATGTCACTCATTTAACATGTTTTATTTTAATAAACTTATTTATTTATTTATTTATTGGCTGTGTTGGGTCTTCGTTGCTGCACGCGGGCTCTCTCTAGTTGCAGTGAGCGGGGGCTACTCTTTGTTGTGGTGCGTGGGCTTCTCGTTGTCATGGCTTCTCTTGTTGCAGAGCATGGGCTCTAGGTGCACAGGCTTCAGTAGTTGTGGCATGTGGGCTCAGTAGTTGTGGCTTGCGGGCTCTAGAGCTCAGGCTCAGTAGTTGTGGCGCATGGGCTTAGCTGCTCGGCGGCATGTGGGATCTTCCCCGGCCAGGGCTCAAACCCGTGTCCCCTGCATTGGCAGGCAGATTCTCAACCACTGCACCACCAGGGAAGCCCTTAACATGGTTTTTGTGTATACATATACATCTTGATTGTTAAGCTAAGAGAGTCTAGACTTTAGCATTAGCATTGGGGAATTCTGAAGATATTTAAGTAGGGATGTTGCATAAATATAGCTGTTTTCTATAGGAATTAATTCAACCATATCAATCTAAGAATCGCCTAGGCTCATATTCCCTTCTGATTTTACGAAGAATAAAAAGGAAGTGACTATTAGATGAGGGAGAACATCTAGTATTAGGCTTCTTCCTATGCAGTACTGTTCACCAAAGGAGAAAGGGGTTTTATGGGAAAAGGTTATGTCTCAATGTGATTTATAATTTGTGGCCTCTGAAAACCTAACATTTCAGGGTAATGCCTAATTCATCCTGTATAGTTAAAGATATATGAGCCTGGGTTTCCCTGGTGGCGCAGTGGTTGAGAATCTGCCTGCCAATGCAGGGGACACGGGTTCGAGCCCTGGTGTGGGAAGATCCCACATGCCGCAGAGCAACTAAGCCCGTGAACCACAACTACTGAGCCTGCGCTCCGCAACAGAAGAGGTCGCAACAGTGAGAGGCCCATGCACCGCGATGAAGAGTGGCCCCCGCTCACCGCAACTGGAGAAAGCCCTCGCACAGAAACGAAGACCCAACACAGCTAAAAATAAATAAATTAATTAATTAATTTAAAAAAAAGATATATGAGCCTTAAGGAGAAGAGAATCTCACCAGTTACTTCAGTTACCAGAGCAATGGGAACTGGATTTTTCAGGGGGAAAAAAAGTAGCTACCTCCCTCTTAGAGATGCTGCCCCTGTAGGCGAATCAGGCTTTACAGGCAGATGCCCTTCCCTTCTCTCCCTGGCTCTTTTGCTTTCACTAAGTGTGTAAGTACCTTGAGGTGAGAAGCTTAATATTCTATTTTCCCAACATTGGCTCTGTCCATTGAACATAGGTAGTTAATGAATGACTAGGGAAAGGCAAGATGTTCCTTCCTTTTGGGGCAGAGATTTTTGTGCTTCACCACTTCTCCCTCCTCTTAGGCTTTTCTCAAACTCCATCACCCACTTCAAGTCTGGTAACCTGGGTAGGCAAAATTCTCTGGGTTGGCCTAATCCTGATGAGCCCCACTTCCTCTCTTGCTCCCTCCTGACTAGTCTAGATTAATGATGGAGATATTTGCAGAAATTAGAAGGCTTACTCCTGGGACTTCCCTGGTGGTCCAGTGGGTAAGACTCCATGCTCCCAATGCAGGGGGCCTGAGTTCGATCCCTGGTCGGGGAATGAGATCCTGCATGCATGCTGCAACTAAGAGTCTGCATGCCACAACGAAGAGTCCACATGCTTCAACTAAGAAGTCCACATGCTGCAACTAAGAAGTCCACATGCCACAACGAAGATCCCATGTGCCGCAATAAGACCTGGTGCAGTCAAAAATAAATAAATAAATAATAAATAAATAAATTTGAAAAAAGAAGGCTTACTCCTCTTTACACAATACCATTTAAGTTATTATGCATGCAAACCAACTAGTTATAATTTTTAAATTTAGTGTACACCAACATGGATGGTTTTTGGAGCAGCAACTATGTAAATGTACAGCAAAAACCCCTTCCTCCCATACCACCCAACCAAGTCAGGGAAAGCAAGGATGTGAGGGGGCTTACAAAATCACATATAGAGGCAATAAGAGGAAAAGGTAGAGAAATATGTGGCAACCACTTGCTCATCCTCATTGATTTTTTCTTGAGAGTCAATCCAGAATGTCAGAAAATTTTCCTAGCATCAACTTAATAGCAAGTTATAATAATAGATTGCTTAACCCATGTTCTGCAGATCACTAACTACTCGGATTTTTAATATCTCCTCTTTATATAATATTTGAATCCATATGGATTTCATTTAGTTTCTTCACTAGTTCAACAAATATAATAGCATTTAGCCAGTCTCTTATTCATTCATCTGTTCATCTCAGGAAATGATAATTGCATCTTTCCAGGCCTATGCTCCATCCTCTGTTGAAGCCAAAATGCTTGGAATATGCTTCAATCCTCTTCTTTTGTGTTCTACATCTAATCCAATTCATCCATTTCATAAGTACATTTTTAGTGCCTATTATGTTCTCGGCCCTGGGATATCTATCAGGAAGTACTGTTGATTCCATCTTCAAAATATATATGTAACTCAACCACTCTCACCACCTCCACCTCTACTTCCTGCTCTGGGTTACTGCAAAGACCTCCTAACTGGTCTCCCTGCTTCTGCTCTTGCTGTATTCACCCCTGCCAAGTCTCTTCTACACAGGAACCAGGACAGTCCTTTAAAAACTTAAGTCAGATCATGTCCTATCTCTGTTCAAATCCTCATTTTCCTGTGTTACTCAGGAAAAAAACCCAATCTTTACAATAGCCTTCAGGGTTTATATGATCAGCTACTCCCCACACCTGCACCACCCCCTTCCCCCAAAAGGAACATCTCATTGCACAATCCTGGAATTGTACAGTGCATAGCTTATGTAGCTCAATGTGGTGGTCCCGTCCCCTACCTCTATGACCTTACGTCTTCCTACATTGCCCTCGCTCACTCTGTTCAGCCACAGTGGCCTCTGTACTCTTTCTCAAATATTATGAGCATGCTCTTGTATAAGGGCTTTTGCACTTGCTCTTCCCTCTGCGTGGAGTGCTCTTGCTCCAGATTTCTGCTCCCTGGTTTCCTTAGCTTTTTGCTTAAATGCCCTTTATCAGTGAGTCTTTTCTTGATTAACTTCCTCCACCTACAGTATCCCCTATACCCATTTTCTTTGCTTTATTTTCTCTGTAATCTCTGTCATACTATTATTTGTTTATTGTGTATATCTCTTCACTAGAAAGTAAGCTCCATGAGAGTAGTGAGCTTTGTCCCAAGCATGTACAGTAATACTTGGCACACAGTAGACTATGATTGTTAAGTGAATGGATACACGCATCCCTTCATTGCTTCAGCAGACACCTACTAACTGCAGGTACAGAGAATAAAAAGACTTACAAGATGGCATGTCTGTGTAGGGGATGAAGAGGTACAAACTACTATGTATAAAATAAATAAGGATACATTATACAGCACATGGAATATAGCCAATACTTTATAATAACTATAAATGGAGTATAATCTATAAAAAATTTGAATCACTGTGCTGTGCACTTGAAACTAATATAATATTGTAAATCAACTATACCTTGGGGCTTCCCTGGTGGCGCAGTGGTTGAGAGTCCGCCTGCCGATGCAGGGGACACGGGTTGGTGCCCCGGTCCGGGAAGATCCCACATGCCGCAGAGCGGCTGGGCCTGTGAGCCATGGCCGCTGAGCCTGCGCGTCCGGAGCCTGTGCTCCGCAACGGGAGAGGCCACAACAGGGAGAGGCCCACATACCGCAAAAAAAAAAAAAAAAAAAAAAGTGGGAGATGATCAGGTCAAGAGGAATGGATTTGGAAGAGTGAAAAGAACCTCTTCAACTGAAGAGAGGAGAGGGACATAGTATATCTTCCTGAATAAGAAGAAATGATTAACTGGAGAAAACAGAAAATGGAGATGTTTGCAATGAATAGGTTCAAATTTATTAAAATCATGATTTGAGAACATAATGGTTGTGTTTTATTTCCTACTTTCTGTTGGGTTTAGCAGAGAAAGTCAAGTATGTATTCCCTTCTTCATCCCTTAGTATAGTTCCTGGACATATTCAGTGATCAATAAATATTTGTTGTTTGAATAAATCAATATACAATCTTTTCTTTCAAGGCCAGAGCTGTACAGAAGCTTTCTAGAAACATCATTATAGTAAGAATTGATAATCCCCAAATGCTCCTAGATCATCTTTTTTGTATCAGAACAACAAAGAGGGTAATAGAAGTAAAAAGACGAGTCTAATCTAAAGTAGTTATATAACAGAAGAGCCAGCAGATAAGTCATGTAACTAGACTCAATAAGCAATAATAAAAATCTCAATAAGCAAACAAATCAATCAATCAATCCCTAACTCCTTCTGCTTTCCCTGTGTGTCTCTCCCTAATACTCATTTTTATTTGCTAATTTTAATTACTCTAATATTTTTCCTTCTTATTTTGGGGATGGAATCATGCCCTCAGGCACATAATATATTGGTTGTACTTGTGACTTAAGAAATGAAAGGCCAGGTACAATCTTAATATATCATTTCTTCATCTTTTAGGTCTTAGATAGGCAAAGTGTGGACCTTGGACCAGCAGCATTGCCACCATCTGGAAGCTTGTTAGAAATGCAGAATTTCTTAGGCTCTACTCCAGACCTGAATCATAATCTGCATTTTAACAAGATGCCCAGGTGATTTATACGCACATTCAAGTTTGAGAAGCATTGTTCTAGGTGACACAAGAAAGATAAGGATCATTTCTGAGAAGCTTATATACAAGATAACAAAGGTAACTTCTAGGAAGACAACAGAATTTAACAAAAAACTCACCATTGAATGTCAAATGAGGCATTAGTTTCATTTCTTCTTCTGTGAGCTCAACCCCCTCATTTGCTAGAAAGTTGTCTAAGTCCTGGATATCAATCACCTCTCCTTAGAAAAGGTGAGAAATAAATTGCAGAAATATTATATAACTGTCTACAAAGGATGAAAAACACTATTTGTGCTTATATATAACATTACCCATGTATACCCAGAATTAACAGGAGGATCAGAAAAAAATCCTCTGTTTCAAATTCTGGTTCAGGAAATCAGAAAGTGGCTACAAAAAAAATAATTCACTGGTGGGTTACTGCAACCCATAGCAAATTAAGCTACATATAGGTATTTGGCTTTATTTTTTTCTCTTCCTCCTACCCCACTGGAAAATTCAGTTTTTTCTATAGACCAGTTTTTGAAATTTTATTTTTATTTATTTTTAAAAAATGTTTGCCTAGTTTGCTTCTCTGAGCACTATGCATTCCAAGAATTTCATTCATCTCAACACAGTCAGAAGTAATTTTTCCTCATTCATTGTAAAATATAACAACATTTAAGATTATTATAAAGTGGGAAAAATATAATTCCACCACCCTATCACAAAAACCATTTTTAGGTTTTCATATACCAGCTTTCCATTATGAAAGCTGTACTTTCATAATGTAGAAATCTAATATACATACAATTTTGTATTCTGCTTTTCCAGCCTAATATAATTACTTCATAAACTTGCTTCCAAGTTGCTACATAATTTTTACAGTTAACATTTCAACAGATGATATCCCATAAGCCTGACTTACCATGATTTACGTGGTATTCCCATATTGTTAGATATTTAGACTGTTTCAAATTTCCCTGAAGGTCTTTAGGAAGAGATTTTTTTCTTTTATTCAATTAAATTATTTCCAGAGGATAAATTTCTAGGATTGGGGTTAATGGGGAAAATGAATAGTTCTGTGGCTCCTGAGATCTGTAACTATGTTGAAGAATTCTTTTGGGGAAAATGTCAGAGAATATTATGGGTATTGATATATAAGTACAGATTAGTTACTGTTTACCCAATTTCAGTAGCATCCACAAAACTGGAACATATATGAAAGAATTTAAACATTTATAAGGGGATATATTTTTCTCCACCAATTGCAAAATATTAAGACGCTATTTATAACATCTTTTCATCATAGCTCGCAACTCACCCTTGATATAACTGAGAGCATCCATCAAATCATTCAGACCAACTGTATTATCACCTGTAAGGAAAGGGGAATAAACCTCAGAATCAGATAAGCAAATATTACTGAGACTCACAAAATTTAGGACGCGTAAAGTTCTGAAATTATGAAGACCGTAAGAATTCACTAATTTTTTTCTAATTTTTCTTAGAATTTTATGATCTTATCCTTAGAGATAACAGTATTATCTTAGAAACAAAGCTTTCTATCTGTAATGAATCATTCCTGTAGCTTCCTTTTTTCTTTCCTTTTATAGACTACTAGAATAAGATTAAATTAAGAAGTGATTGGTTACAGGTAAGTGTAGGGAGACAGGAAAAATAAACCTGACCCTGAGTATTTTTATTTAGTAATTAATCAACAAATACTTAGGAGTACCTTCTATGTGCCTGGCACTTTGCTAGGCTTTGGGGATACAAAAGTAAACATGCTGGCAGTGTTCTTGCTATTAAGGAGTGTACAGTCTGGTAGAGGGAAACAGACAACGAGCATGTAAACAAATGAGCAAAAAGGTACTGTTGTTCTGAGGTATTGTTAAGATGCTATCAAAGATGAAATAGGGCAATATAATAAAGAGTAATAGTGGGTGGGATTTTTTAGACAGGGAGCTGAGGGAAGGCCTCTCTGAAGTGGCTCTATTTGGGTTGAGGTCTGAATGATGACGAGAGCCATGTAAAGAACGGAGAGAAGAACATTCCAAGTAGAAAAATAGTATGTGTGATAGGCCTAAAATGGGAATGAATTTGATGTGACTGAGAGATGGAGAAAAGGCCAGTGTGAAAGGGGCCAAATTATGCAGGGTCTTGTAGGCCATGATGATAAAGTTTGGATATTATTCTGGTTGCAATGGAATGTCACTGGAGGTCTTGAAGAAGGGAGTAACTTGACTTGATTTCAGCTTTCAAAAGATCACTCTGGCTGGTGTATGCAGGATGGGGAAATTGGAGGAATGAGGACTAGATAGTAGACTGTTTCAGTGGCCCAGGAAAGAGATGACGGTGGCTAGGGCTATGGGTACAGCAGTGGAGATGGCGATAATGGATGGATTCGGGACCTATTTTTCAAGTAAAGCCTAGATTTGAATGTGGGATATGAGGGAAAGAAGAAATGAAACCTAGTCTCTTCTCCCCACCTTCCCCCTCAAAATTTGAAGAGAGAAGGTGTGAAATTGTCTCCGAGAGTGAGAAAGTGAATTTATTTGGAAAAGGTAGTAGGCACTTTGGCCACATTAAGGGCTGACTTGATATTCGTGGCCATTATGTGGAAGTGAGTTCTATTAGTGTAGTTTTGTGATTTTCTTCAGCAATGTTAAAGCTGTTCAGGGGCAAGCCTAGAGTAAGGTGATGGCTGGGTTTTTGCCAAGCAAGTCTGGTAGGAGTTTTGAGAGTTTGTAAGGTTATATGATGTTGAAGTATTGAATCTAATTTAAGGAAGGAAGTGAGGACATACGGGGAGGAGTTGTTGAATAATGAAACAATGGTTGAGTTAAAGACATTGAAGGTCTCCTTGTGGCTGGAGAGTTGGAGTTCTATATTCTGTTCTGCTACAGCCTATGTTTAATAGCACCGATTCATCATATTCAATCGGTGAGTGAAATAATGTCACAATAATGTGAAAGTTGTATTGGTTCATAAATAATTTTTCCTAAGTAAGAGAATTAGAATTATAAACCTCAGCAGGAAAAGAAAAAATCCTGGGTTGGCTATAGCAGGGGCCCTCTCAGCTCTATTTTAATAAAATTAAACAATAAGTGCGTACAATGCATGAGGGGGAATCAGGTTCACTCGCTCAGAATTCTACTTCCATCTACATTATTTCAGCTGCATGTCAGCATTTCAACTCCTTTTTCGGTTGTGTGTATGTGTGCATTTTTAAATGGCTTCCAGCCATTCTGAGCTGGTTATTTGGGCTTTTCCAACTTCCTCACAGTATCAATTTCTGCTTTTGTTAGTGCTCTGGTTACAAAGTGGCATAGATTTTGAGTGGGCTTCCCCGGTTTTCCCCATAAGCTCAGTTACTTTGGTGGGCAATTTTACAGAATGGGAGATTTCCAGGCATTCCTACATTGTGTTATGGAAGAAAAGTCTGCATAGTAAATGAACTGGAAGGATAAAGGGCAGAGAGTGGTTATATGAAATAAAGATTTTGGGGGTGATCAAGTATTAGGCGAGGACAAGGTTTAGATCATCACCATGTGAGTGGTAGTTAAGGGAGGGGAGGAAAAGATGACTGAAGTTAAAGAGGTCAAGGAGCAGGAGGTCAGGATGTTGGATGGGTGACCTATATCAGGAGTTCTTAATCTAGGGTCCATGGACCCTGTATCTATAGATTTATAAATACAGGGAGTCCTTGAGCTCAAATGGAAAAAAATACATCTTTATTTTCACTAATCACTAACTTAACTTTAGCATTTTCTTCAATTATTCATGTAGTCCACAAACCATAGTAGTACTAGGAGAATCTGTGACGTTGTTACTAATATAAATCACTAACATTTTCATTTCATTTCAATGTATTGAGAAGTTGCTTATGCTCATCACTACTTTAAAATGACAATAATTATTAGACCTGATACTAGAACTTGTTAAATGTATTAATAAGTACTAACAATTTATATCTTTAATGTTTTGATAAATTATATTTTAAAATAATTAGCTTCTCAGTAATCTTATGTATTTTATTTTATGCATTTAAAAATATTCAATATTATATTCAGACGTGGTCCAATTCATCAGACTGTCTAAGGGGTCTATGGCACAGTAAAGTCAAAAGCCTCTGATCTGTATGGAAGGTATTGAACTTGCCAAGAATAAGGACAGGAGAAGTGGAGGAGGAACCCAGTGAGCCCAGTGCTATTTCTTGTAAAATATTCTAAGTTGTATTTTACCTCATTCATTTATATAAAGGTCATAATTAGTAATAAGTATTTATTCTACTAGGACTTAGATTTTTATAACAGGCAAAATTGATTCCTAGATCATAGAATTTCCTTTTCTTTTTCCTTTGTTCTTCAACATTTTCTCCATCTTCCCCATCATCTTCACCACTACCACTGTCATCATGACTAACATTTACTGAGTATTCTAAACACTGCATTAAGACCTTTATGTGTATTATCTATATTAACTTCAGGGCAAGAAGTGACCATAGAGAATCATTTAATTCAACTCCCTATTTTTCATGTGAAGACACTTAGATTCAGTAGGGTTAAATCGTTGGCAAGTTAGTGATGGAATAGGGACCAGGCCTCAGCATAAAGAAATACTATATACTACAGATGAAGCATGTAGGCTAGATTCACCAGGGAATAGGGAAGATTTTTTTTCCCCCAAAATACTGCCAAATGATTTTTCCAAGAGCAATGGCAACTCTCACCCAAAATGTATCAGTAAGTTCCTTTCCCCTTACTCTCACCAGAACTAAGTGTTGTCAGTCCTGTTAATTTTTGCCTGTCTGAGAACTGAAAATATTTCTGTATCTTGTTTTATTTTGTATTTTCATGATTATTGGTGAGGTTAAATATCTTTTCATATGTTATTGGGCATTTACATTTCCTTTTTCATGAATGATCTATCTGTATATTTGCCTATTTTTCTACTGTCAGTATGTTTTAATCAATGTATGAGGGCTTTTTCTACCTTAGGGATCTTGCAACCATTCTCTCCTAGTGCATCATCTGACTTTTGACTTTCTTAAATGTTCCCTTATTAACATGTTCCCTTATGAAATGTTCCCTTATGAATGAAATTTTGTTTAAAAATTCATTTTTATTTTAGCTCCTTAAGTGTATGGTACTCCCAGGCATGGCTGAGTCCTGAAAGCGACATTCCCAACATATCTTTTTTTAAAAAATTACTTTAAAAATAATTAATTAATTAATTTGGCTGCATTAAGGGGGAAAGCTGCGGGGGGTGGTGGTGGTGGTGTGATGAATTGGGCGATTGGGGTTGACATGTATACACGATGTGTATAAAATTGATGACTAATAAGAACCTGCTGTATAAAAAAAAAGAAAAAAAATTTTCCAATGTAAAAAAAAAAGAGTTAACCTTATTTTAGTGTATGGTATGACTTATAAATCTGACTTAAGGTTTTGCAAATAGTCACTCATTTCAACACTATTTTTGACTAGTTCATTCTTTTCCCACTTGTATAAATTGCTACTTTTATCACAAAATAAATCTTCATATATTCATGTAAAAAAAATTGGCTGCATCAGGAGCCAGTTGGCATGGGGGATCTTCATTGCCACATGCGGGATCTTCGTTGTGGCATGCAGGATCTTTAGTTGTGGCATGCAAACTCTTAGTTGCAGCATGTGAACTCCTAGTTGCAGCATGTGGGATCTAGTTCCCTCACCAGGGATCAAACCCAAGCCCGCTGCATTGGGAGCACAGAGTCTTAACTGCTGGACCACCAGGGAAGTCCGCCAACATATCTTTTTTTTTTTTTTCCAACATATCTTTTTAAAAGTGTTTTTGGAGATAATATTTCTTCATGAGTAAGGATTAAGTCTTTCTATTTACATTTACTTCATTATGCTACTAAAAAGGCTGCTTTCAGCAGTTCCAATAGAAGGGCTTAATGTTTCTCTGAAGAGCATAATGATGTCTGTGACACTCACCATCAGCTGACAGTTGGGTCATTAGTTCCTCAAATTCCTCATCCTTGAGTCTAATTCCCATGTTTTCCACAAAGGAGTCCAGTTTTTTGATTTTGACCCTTGGTCCTTAGGAAAGAAGGGCATGGAATAAGAACAAGGGTACTGGAAAAAAAAAAAAAAAGAAGAACAAGAGTACTGATGCTTCAGAGTGAAAGATGCTAATCATGATCATGCATCAAAAACCCCCACTGGAGGGTTAAAGCACAAGGGCACAAAGAAACTATAACATATATATATGTCCCTATATTTAATTTGTCTACTGAAAGTAGGAAAAAATTGAGAAATATAACCATTGAGACAAAGGTAAACAGTAAACAGTATTTATCTTTATGGGAGGTATTAGATCAGTGGGAAGTAGGGGACTTTCACTTTTTTAAAAAATTGAGATATAATTGACATATAACATTAATTTCAGGTGTACAATGTAATTATTCATTATTTGTGTATATTGCAAAATGATCACCACACATAGTTAACCTCCATCACCACACATAGTTACACTTTTTTTTTCTTGTGGTGAGAACTTTTAAGATCTACCTTCTTAGCAGCTTTTAAATATAAAATAAGGTATTATTCACCATATTCACCATGCTGTACATCACATCCTCATGACTTGACTTTTACTTCTTTATATCAGTTTTTGTAAGTGGTAGAATCAGATAAGTTTCTTATAGTATTTTGTGTTTTAAAATATTTTTTTCTAATTAAAATTAAAAATATAATTGTCTACATAGAATTAGTATAGAAAGTGAAAATAGGATATCTTCCTTAATGTCTATCCAGGAGACTCTGTTTCAGTTTTCCATGAGAGGTCATTAGAGAGGAATAGGTAACTAATGATTCATGATTAAAATAACCACCAATTTATACAGTTCTAGCCAGAAAACAGTGTTAGAAACTTCCTATGGTCATATACTTTAACTTACATTCTAATTGATTTTTTAAAATTAATTAATTAATTTTTGGCTGCGTTGGGTCTTCGTTGCTGCATGCAGGCTACTCTTTGTTGCAGTGTGTGGGCTTCTCATGCAGTGGCTTCTGCTGTTGCGGAGCACGGGCTCCAGGCCCACGGGGTTCAGCAGCTGTGGCACGTGGGCTTCAGTAGTTGTGCCTCGTGGGCTCTAGAGCACAGGCTCAGTAGTTGTGGCGCACGGCTTAGTTGCTCCGTGGCATGTGGGATCTTCCCGGACCAGGGATTGAACTTGTGTCCCCTGCATCAGCAGGTGATTCTTAATCACTGCGCCACCGGGGAAGTCCTTAACTTATATTCTAAAGGCCAATGTACCCAAAGAAGGATGATAGGTTAGGAGTCATAACAATGGATCAATAAATTGGCAGGAAGCAAACTTGGAATATTTAAAAGAAAATGCTAAGGATTTTATCTTTTACTTGCTCTTTCACCATGCTTTTCACTCACCTTTGAGGGCTTTCACACCTTTTAGCAATCTATTCTTATATATTTTTCCATCAGCTGTAATGTAAGATACAATAAAGAATAAAGGTTAAATGATGGCAAGGTTAACAAAGACAGCACAAAGACAACATAACATCCATAATTTCAGTGGAAAAAAACCCCTTCAGATTTGTTAGAAGTTATTCTATTTTACCCTCAAGTAAGAATGAAACCAAAGCTGAAGAAAGCTTTCACTGATATAGATCCACCTATTGGTTGAATTTAAAATAGTTTTATTTTCTTGTTTCTTCCTTTTTCCTTACTTCTGTTACTCCCTTGGTTTCCCTTTTTGCCTTGGCCATGATTTAGGTTAGGCAGTGCTCCCACAGGATAATTTAGCCTTTATGGTGGGAGATCAGTGAAAGATGTCAGTTTTCAGTACAAAAATGTAAGCAACAAGAACAGAGTTTCTTCTTGTGTGAGAACTGTGTTTTCCAAATAGGATTTATTGGATATACACATATATAATTTCATCAGTTTTCACACACAAGCCCATGACTCCAAGCTTCAAAGAATGTGCTAAATCCTCACCGTGAACTGGCCGTTTTCAGCAGCTCCTCATGCCCCTCAGCAGTGAGCACGAGCCCCACTGTCCTCAGCGCATTGTCCAGATTACTGACATTAACTTTCTCTCCTTTGGAAAAATGGGAATTGTTAACATGTAATAATTTTAGGAATGGAATAATTATTTCAAATTATGAAAAAGATTACCTATGTGGCATCATCTTTAATTAGAAGAGCAAACTGACAATGAAACTTGTTAAACTATGTAGACTAAAAGGACATGTGGGTGGGTAGATTGAGTCAGAAATAGAATTCATACTTTTAATTCAAGCAAAAGAAGAGCTTATATAATTCCAGATACAAGTCAAATGCCATTAACTTTCCTGAACTATTGGGTCTTCTGACACAGTAATAGTATTTCCTAGCTACCCCACAAAAACTTCACCTTGCGATTGGACAGTGTTGACCTATATTTTGGTTGTTTAAACAATGGTGAAGTGGAAAACATCATTGGTAAAAACTCCACAGAATATAGGTCCATTCAGGAAAAATCCCAAATCAAACAGTAAGATTATAAAACAAACATTTAACCATTATATTTGGAGGGAGTCAACTTAGCATGTTAGTAATAGCCCAAACAGAAAACTACCATTTAAAAACATCTTTAAAAAAAAGCATTAAGGCCTTAGTTAATAATGAATTCCCTTTCACCACAGCTTCTTACTCACCTGTGAAAGCTTTTGCATCATCCATTGCCACATCCAAATCAACCATTTTATTCTCTGTAAGAAAAGACAATTCAGGCACAGAAAAAATTATTAGACTTAGAGAAAAATGATATGAAACATTTAAGTTGTAAAGAGAAAAATGATATGAAACATTTACGTTGTAATATAAAGTGTTGGAATTCAGCTATTTTTCATGATTTTCTTTAGTAACTCTTTTAACTCAAAATAAGCAAGAAACAGGAAAGAAGATCAAAATGTTATTTAAAGGGGGCTTCCCTGGTGGCGCAGTGATTGAGAACCTGCCTGCTAATGCAGGGGACACGGGTTTGAGCCCTGGTCTGGGAGGATCCCACATGCCGCGGAGCAACTAAGCCCGTGAGCCACAACTACTGAGCCTGCGCGTCTGGAGCCTGTGCTCAGCAACAAGAGAGGCCGTGATAGTGAGAGGCCCGCACACTGTGATGAAGAGTGGCCCCCACTTGCCACAACTAGAGAAAGCCCTCGCACAGAAATGAAGACCCAACACAGCCCCAAATAAATAAGTAAATAAATTAATTAATTAAAAAAATGTTATTTAAAGTGAGCATCCACTTAATTAATATCACTTTTTGTATAGTATCAACTGACCCTTAAAGTAAAGATGAAGCAAGTTTAAAAGCAGTGCCTTCTAATAGGCCTCTCCCTTTCTTCACACCCAATAATGGGAACATATTTCAATAGACAAGATAGAATTTGAAAGTCATTTATTTACATAAGCATCTGACCCTTAAACCTTAACAGTATGCTATCTTCCCACTCTCTAAATTTTGCTTATGTTCTCCACTGCCACTCCCCAGGACTGTAAACTATTTGAGAGCAGGGATCATGCCTTATTTTTCTTTATACTACCAGGTATAACTTTTCCACTCTATAGTTCAGTGTTTTGCATATAGTTTGTGCTAGCTAAATGAATGAATTTCAGTGGTACAGGAATAGTCACACTGTTGGATTAGAAAAAATTATTTTGTTTTTGAATCAAGGATTCTAAAAATACTTTATCGGTAACAATATCTTTTCCTGTAGGAAGCATTTTGAGGACCCCTAGCTAATATGTGGGGACCATGATTCCCAGCATTATTAAACCCAGGGAGAGTGAAGTTTTAAACTACAAGCTAGGCCAAAACTGTTTTCTACATTAAGGCCAGATACAGGTAAGAGTAGCACAAAAGATGGTTCACTTTGATTGGCATATACTGGCTCTGCTGAAAGATGTGCTGTCTGGCTTTCTGATGGAAGCTTATTTTTCATCAGGTTTTTATTCAAAGCCACTGGATCTGCATTTGAATCCAATAAGGAAATCTTAGACTGGGGCTCATCCCTTAGTAATTTCTTCCTAATGAATTATCCTAACTTTGCCTCTTTGACATTTTTATCAAGCTTAATTGGTCTTATTGGGTCATTAATGAAACCTTATCTTATTAAAAAAAAGGTATACATGGGAGGGAGAGAAGGAGGGAAGGAAGATGTATGAAGCAAATATGGCAAAATGATAATACTTTTTAACTCTAGCCAGTGTTTGTTATATTGTCCTCTATTTTATATATGTTTGAAATATTTCATAAGTTTTTCAAAGAGATTAAAAAAGAAGTGTACTTTCAGAAGCCCTCACATAGAAACCTAAGATCCCCCCTAGGTACAGTGGTATCTGAAATACCTACCATCAGCTGGCAGATGGGTCAGTAAGTCTTCATAGTCCTCTTTCTCAAGCTGAATTTCCATGTTCTCCATTAGCGTGTCTAGGTTATTGACACTGACTTTTTTCCCTTAGGAAAGAAGAGGATATACATAAGAAATACAAGCAGGTCCAAGAAGTGGAAGATGCTCTCTTTGAGTATGCATTCACCCTAAATGAAGAGGGAAACAGTGGCCATTTAAGTGAACCCAGAGAGTTAGCGTTGCAGTCAAGAAGAGAAAATGCTCTCTCAACACTGTGCTGTAGCTTTTAACTGAAGTAATCATGGATGAAAAAGAATTAGACAAGTATGATGAATTGTGATAAAGATAATCAACCTAAATGAAATCAAAATTTTAAACTTGCTACATATTACTAACAATGACTTCTTCAAATGTAGTTATACCCAAAGAAGAACAACAAGGCATAAATTCAGTATCAGTAAACCAGTAGAATATTGAAGTAGCAAGATTCTAATCAGAAATTTTAAAAAGCAAATGCAAAGCACCTACAATAAATTTTAGGTGCTGTTCTCATGATTCTTACCTTTGAGAGGCTTCACGCTATCCAGCAATCTTTTCTTATATACCTTTCCATCTCCTGGAAGATATGGTAAAATTCAAGTCAAAAGAAAAAGGATAAGAAACTCTATCATTTTATGAGACATTTTATACAATTCATCTAGAAATTTATTGTATCTCACCTTCAAATTATAACAAGAGGTAAGGACTGTTCTCAATGTGGTCAATCTAGCCTCTATTTGGAACACCTGGCAGTAGCTGATGCAGGCTACACACTCACACTCACACACATCTTTCTTCTCATTCTTCTCTCCTTTAACTGCACTTTGACTCCTTTGCCTTTTTCTTTTTTCCTTGCCTATGCTCTAGGCCCATGAGGTATTCCCATAAGTATATGTTTATATCTAATGGTAGATCCTATAAAGTGGTGATATTAAAGATAGATATCAACCCAAACAGTAACACAAAGTAATACTGAAATGAGAAAAAAAATTGTTTTCTAAACAAAATCTTTTCATAAACGGAGGTGAAATTCAACAGAGACAGAGAACAAGGGACACCTACCAGCCTAACCCAACCCCACAGGTGCTATCTGTCCCCAGAGTCCGCCATTCTGTGGTAGGAGTGTCTGCAGAGTTGACATAACCCTCAGCACCTGGCATGTGCCTGCAGTCGTCTCCATTACAGTCCATCTGCTTCTTTCTGTGTCTCTATCCTGCTCTCTCAAAGCCAATATTCTAAGAATGCTGCATTTCTCACAACTGGCCCCTTGAGAGCAATCTGGGGACAATGCTAGACATAGTGAGTGGCCACAGCCTCAGGTGTATGTGGGGAGGATTCAAATAGGCATTGAGCATTTGCCGCCCAGGGTGCTAATTCTGCCACCAGGGGCGCTAGCCCCCTTAGTGATGTGTAGGCTCTCTCTTGCCTGGGGAACAATTAGGGACAGGAACTATTGGGGCAGGAGACAGAATATCTATGTGTCGGGGTCTCTGAGATTGGGCAGGAGGTACAGGTGGAGCACAGGTTGGCCTCTAGGGTCTTTGTGGGCGAGCCTACGCAGGTGCCCAGGAAGTAAAACTTTTGAGGAACTGACTGGTGGGGCCACTGACCAATCAGAATGGATATTGACAATATAAGCACATGGTCCTAGAGGTCCTCTGCTCTTAGGTGTTTACAATTTAGTTGCTGGATTGTGGGGAGATGGGAGGGCTACTGGGGGAGGGACTGAGGATGTGGGGTGCATTCAGGGGGCTACAGAAGAATTTAGCTGTGTAGCTGCTAAAATAAAAAAAAAAGTTTATCCATTGGCTGAATAGAAAAGAGAGAAGTTTCTCACTTCTAAATGAAAACACAAGTAACAATAACAGTTTCTTATGTCTGAACTGCATTTTTCTTAGGGGGTTTCTTAGGGCACTGGACAATTCTCACCCAGAAGCCCACAGTACCACATTTCCCTGAGCACCATGATGGTATGTTAACTACTCACTAGAGATTGGCAGAGTTTTTGACAGCATCAACTGTTCTTTTTCGGTAAGCTCGAGTCCCATGTTTCCCAGCACATTTTTAAAGTCACTGGCTTCAACTTTTCTCCTTTGAATAGATGGGAATTGTTTCAGGTGATAATATTAAGAGATCTAATTATTCTAAATTATGAAAAACTAAATCCAGTACGTTATTTTTTAACTGCAGGATGAAGTTTAAATATATGAGCTGACTTCACTTACATAGAGTTATTGTGAAATTCAGTACTTGAAAAGGTTTTTTAATTCAAATAAGAAGGTAACATTTTTATCCTGTGTATGGGTCGATATGGCATGGAGTAACAGGGGGGCAGTATAACTACCCAATGACTTATGATGGTAAGTAGAATCTACGTAATTCTACAGGCAAGTAATATCTCTGTAACTACTTCATAACCTGAATTATAGAACTGACTGTTCATAGAGATCATATTTCCTGATGCAAAAACTTCATGTTGAGATTGATTGTGGTCACCTATATTTTGATTCTTTAAACACTAGAGAAATGAGAGCACATTACTGGTCAAAATATTAGACAAGTTAATACTCCTTTTGGAGAGTGCCCAAACTTTCCCTAAATCTCTAATCATCTAAACTGCTGTCAACAAGACAAAATTACCAATAAATAGGTAAAAGAGCAGAGTGAACTTACTAATGATGACTGGAGGGAGTAAACTACTGCTTTAAGAAGATAATCCTCTATAAAGCATCAAAATCTCAATTTTATAACATCTTATACAAATTCTCACTCACCTGTAAAAGTGCTGCATCCATGAACACATCCAAGTCAACCTTTTCATCTTCTGTAAGAAAATTCAGAATTTAGACTCAGGTGAAGATAATAAGATTTGAAAAATTAAATACACGAAGGGAAAAGAGAGTCTCTGCAGTCAATAAGTGGTTTGGGCAAACTGGACCACTTTCTTAAACCATATACCAAAATAAATGCAAAATGGATTAAAGACTTAAGTATAAGGCCTGAAACCATGAAACACAGGCAGTAAGCTCTTCGACATTGGTCTTAGAAATTTTTTTTTTGGATCTGTGTCCTTAGGCAAGGGAAACAAAAGCGAAAATATTAAAATGGAACTACATAAAACTGAAATGGTTTTGTACAGCAAAAGAAACCATCAACAAAATGAAAAGGCAACCTACTGAATGGGAGAAGATATTTGCAAATGATATATCAGTAAGGGGTTGATATCCAAAATATATAAAGAGGGACTTCCCTGGTGGTCCAGTGGTTAAAACTCCACGCTCCCAATGCAGGGGGCACGGGTTCGATCCCTGGGTGGGGAACTAAGGTCCTGCAAACCACCCGGTGCAGCCAAAAATAAATAAATAAATAAAAATAATCAATAAATAAAAAGTATGGGCTATTTGTTGAAAAAAAACAGTTACATTAAAAAAACAAAACCCCCCCAAAATATATAAAGAACTCATACAACTCGATATAAAAAAAAAACCTGATTAAAAAATGGGCAGAGGACCTGAATAGACATTTTTCCAAAGAAGACATACACACAGCCAGCAGGCACACGAAAAGATGTTCAACATCTCTAATTATCAGGGAAATGCAAATCAAAACCACACTGAGATACCACCTCACACTTGTCAGAAAAACTATTATCAAAAAGACTAGAAATAACAAGTGTCCGCCAGGATGTAGGGAAAGGGGAACACTCGTGCCTATTGGTGGGAATGTAAATTGGTGCAGCTACTATGAAAAACAGTATGGAAGGTCCTCAAAAAGTTAAAAATAGGGCTTCCCTGGTGGCGCAGTGGTTGAGAGTCCGCCTGCCGATGCAGGGTACACGGGTTCGTGCCCCGGTCCGGGAAGATCCCACATGCCGCGGAGTGGCTGGGCGCGTGAGCCATGGCCGCTGAGCCTGCGCGTCCGGAGCCTGTGCTCTGCAACGGGAGAGGCCACAACAGTGAGAGGCCCGCGTACAGCAAAAAAAAAAAAAAAAGTTATGAAAGGGTTTAAAAAATCAGAAATAATGTCATTTTTGGAAAAACTGCTTACCTCTTACTAAGGCAAAGGCCCCAAGGGCCTAGAACAGTGCCTGACACATCATAGGCATTCAATTAAAGTTTTTCTTTCTTTTTTTTAACATCTTTAAGAATGAAAGAATGAAAGGTGCTGGGGAGAGGGATGGGGGAGGGGCACTGTAGGGGTGGGGGGAAAGGGTTTTTGTGGGATTATATGAAATCATGTGTGTGAAACTTCTGAAAATTGTAAAGCACCACAGAATTTAAAGAAACTTTCATTTAGTAAACAAAAGAAAGAAAAAAGAATGAAGGTACTACTAATTTGGAAAAACCCAGATTCATTGACTTGTGTAAATTTTCCATCTTTACTACTTGCTCAAGGGGGCAAGTGTCCCTCAAAATTTCCTGATAAAATTTTCTCAGTTCTACTAGCATGAGAACAGTCTTACATATGCCAAATTTAATTAGTCCAGTTGGTAGCTTCACTATCCATCTTCTTAAGTTCACTAATTCTGTAGTCCATGGCAGTATCGCACAGTGGTTAAGAGAGAGTTTCTGGAGCCAGATTGCCTGTCCACCACTTACTAGCTTTCTGACTTTAGGTAAGCTACTTGTTTTCTCTGTGCCTTAGTTTCCTGATATGTAAATTTAGGGTTAAAATGGCACTTACCTTATAGAGTTGTTTGGAAGATTAAATAAGATTATATATGTAAAGTGCTTAGAACAGTGCCTTGCACATGTCAGGACTATATAAGTGTTGGTCATTGCTATCTAATGCTGGATTAGCAGTAGGGACACTGGATCATATGATTTTGAGTTCTTAATGCTCTGAAATCTGCAAAATCTCTAGTCTAATAAATCCTCCACATTCTTTAAAAAAAAAAACCCAAAACCCAAAGATTACAGTCTTAAGTATTCTCGTTAGACCTTGGCATTTCCTATGGAGAGTGACACTTGCCATCTATATTGGGTAGCATTCTTGGTGATCCTTCTCAAGTGATAGCTATTTGGTTTCAGCTATGCTGAAGGCCTCACTCTTTCTTTTTCTTCTTTTCATATACATCCTATCTTTAGTCTTTCCAGCCCTGATACTGGCCTCATGTGCAAAGTTTTGCTAAGGGGTATATTGATATTCAAAACTCTCACCATCAACTGGTAGGTGGTCCTTCAATTCCTGGATTTCTTTCTCCTTGAGGTCAATTCCCATGTTTTTCATGACAGTGTCCACCTTATCTAAAGATACCTTTGTCCCTTAGGAAAGAAAGGGGTAGATATGAGAAATATTTGTAATGATGTAAAGAGTGGGTCATTGTAGCTCATGCCTAGGCATCAATACTGTATAGAGAATAAAGAGCAAAGAACAAACTGTTCAAGTAAATATGGTTTGGTGTCTAAGTCAGGAATACCTAACCCTGATCTCTGGGACTTGGAAAACTTTTAAGAGACGAAAGTGAGGGGTTAGAGGTATGTGGTAAGTCATGGCAAAGACTAAAATCAACGTTTATAAGTATGTCTGCATAGTAGGATTTGAAACTTGCTAAATTAATGGAGAACTATCCATCCAATCCATGGATTTACACTATCATAATCCTATACTGTAGGGCGCGGTCAGCTAACTGCTACGCGGCAGGAAGCTGAAATAAGCTGAGTCATCCTTCCTGTGGCCACTGCGCTTGCGCTAAGTATACTAATGAGGTTTTAAAGTAGCGACCTATCCGATGCTGGCTCACAAATCGCACCATCGGCGAAAGCCAATCACAGAGCGACACATGTTCTTAATCCCTATATAAGCAGACTGCTATAGGATTGCGGGGTCTTCCTTCCATCTTTCTTCAACCAAGCTGTGCTCCAATAAAGTGTGATACGAGAAGAATCTTGCGTGTGGCGGCTCGTTATTCTGCTGGTCGGAAACGGCCCGCCGCACTATACATTTAATAACATACGTTTCTAGGTGCTATCTCCGGAAATTGACTGAAAGGGGCCCAGTAATCTGAATGCTAAATTCCGCCCCCCCTCCCAGTGACTCTGATGTACAACTTTATTTGGGAACCACTGCTTTTGGGCTTACTGTAGTTAAACAATTTTTGGTGACTGTAGAGTACCTAAAGCTTATAAAGAATAAATACTGAATAACTGGGACAGCGGGATTAATCATCTGAAATATGTGAAATAGAAAGTTTTTGAAAACAACAAAGCTCCATGACCTCAGTTTTAACTGCCTTTTCATCATACTTCTCACTCACCTTTAAAAGACTGCAATTCTTTCATCAATCTGTTCATATACACCTTTCTTTTGGCTGCAAGAAAGGGAAAAATTCAAGTCTCAGACAGCAGTGCAGATATTTTAAAATAGAATAAAACATGCATAATTTTAGAAACATAAAGACTTAAATGTTTTATTCTAGACATTTATATTATTTCACTTAAAAGAATAAAACTCAGGAACAGAAACAGCTCTCAATTTGGTGAAATCATTTTGGTGGGGAAGGGGTGCATGAAAGATTCCTTAAATAGGGAGTATTAGTCACCTAAGTCCGTATACTCAAGTTTCCTTGAAGGCCACTGTGACTGTTTACCCCACTGTGATATTTTTAATGCTCACCATCAACTGGAAGATTGTTCAGTAATTCCATGCCTTTATCTTCTGTGAGCTCTATCCCCATATTTTGCAGAAAAATTTCCAGGTCACTAGTATCAACCTTCTCACCTTTAAAAAGTAAAACATGGTAATGGTTGAAAATTTGAAGAACGATGATTCTTTATTATTAAAAAAATGTCTCCATGGCATTTGTTGATTAAGCAATGAAGTAAACCTGGCAAGAATGCAAGCTATTGCTAAGATGTAATCTTGAGCTTTTTGGCGAAAACAATGATGATCAAAGTTAGGCTGTGAGTCAGTAGATGGAAACATTCATCAGAGTGAGAGAATACATCAATAAGGAAAACACTGCTATTACAATATAATTCTGTGCACACATTAAAATCTTGGTTTTTTTAGAGTCTGCTTAATCACATATCATAGAACTACGCCGGGCTTTTCTCCAGGACCTTCTTTCTTAACCCAGCCTGGCTCTCTGTCACATCTCAAAGATTTCGTGGCCTTGTCGTCCTCTGTTCTTAGCAGCTACCACCACCCAGTATATTTTTGGGCAGTTAGAAAGTTAGATGCAGTCTTCCAAGCTCGCCTCTTTTTTTGTGTCCCAGGAAAACGAGCACGTAGAGATTTTTTATTTTTAGTGTTTTAATGTAAAGTGGTAGAGTGAAATAGACAGGGATCACCAAACTATCACAAGCATGGGTAAGGCATAAAGCTAACAAATTTGTTTGGTAACTAATTTGTTTTTTGGTTCCTGGTTATGAGGGTGGAAAGCCCCACTTACCCTTGCCCCCTGCAACTGTTTCCCCATCTGCTTGTAGGATGGCTATGTGTAAACTTTCCTTTACATGGCTCTTCTCTTTAGTGTGAAGATACAGTTTAGCAACAAAACAACAAAATGGTAATTGTGTGAGGTGAAGGATGTGTCAACTAACCTTATTGTGGTAAAAATACATGTATCAAATCATCACAGTGTATACCTTAACCTTAAACAATGTTATATATCAACTACAGCTCAATAAACCTAGGGGAAAAAAAAAGAGATGCAGTTTAGGCAGACAATTTGGACATCCTAATCATTTCCAGTTCCTGCAAAAGAAAACTCTGCAGTGCTACTATTGGTAGGAGAATATCTGGGGAGTTAGCGAGCTTCTGCACAAGGGCCTGGGAGGAAATGTCCACAAGGGTTGTTTTCCCCAAGCTGCTTCAGAACACTTTTGTGAAGCCTTGGACCACAGGAGTCCTAATATTCCCCTGTAACCAGACAAAGGAATGGCTCTTCAGACACAAAGAGCATCTTACCAGTCTGCTAACTTGATCAGGCTTTTGACAGACATGGGTCTTCTGCCTCAAGGTTATTATTCTAACCATATCTTTTATTTGTATCATTTCCACTCTCTAAAATGTAAGCACCTCAAAAATTTCTATGCTCTCTCTAATCTATTCTGTGTTTTACTACTCAAAATTTTCTTTCCATTGATAGCTTTCTTTTCCACCCTTCCTATAGTGCCCTCTTGGACTCTTTGAATTTCTCTGTATCATCAGTCTCCTTGAAGACTCTTACCTTCTTTCTTAACTGAACTTTGCCTCCTCCTAATCGACTTTTCTATTATTTTTTTTAAATTTAAAATTTTTATTTATTTATTTATTTTTAGAGAAAGCTACTCATTATTCTATATTCCATTGCCTTAGGCTTGGCATTCTCCTAGATTCCAATTGCTGCTTTCCAACAATACTCAAACCTCTCCTCTTTTGAGATTTATGGCTTTCTTTTTATTGTCACTTATTGACTTGGTCATTTCAGGAGTTTGTCCTATTACTCACAGTCTTCCTCTGCACTGAAACTCCTGGCAGCATTACAGGGAATTCCCGTCTTTTTTTTTTTTTTTTTTGCGGTACACGGGCCTCTCACTGTTGTGGCCTCTCCCGTTGCGGAGCACAGGCTCCAGACGCACAGGCTCAGTGGACATGGCTCACGGGCCCAGCTGCTCCGCGGCATGTGGGATCTTCCTGGACAGGGGCATGAACCCGTGTCCCCTGCATCAGCAGGCGGACTCTCAACCACTGTGCCACTAGAGAAGCCCTATTTTAATAACTTTTTATTTTATTTTTCGTTCTTTCTTTTTTTTCTTCCTTTTCTTCTGAGCTGTGTGGCTGAGAGGGTCATGGTGCTCCGGCCGGCTGTCAGGCCTGAGCCTCTGAGGTGAGAGAGCCGAATTCAGGACATTGGACCACCAGAGACCAACTGGCCCCACGTAATATCAATCGGTGAGAGCTCTCCCAGAGATCTCTGTCTCAACACTAAGACCCAGCTCTACTCAACAACCAGCACGCTCCAGTGCAGGACACTCCATGCCAAACAACTAGCAAGACAGGAACACAAACCCACCCAATAGCAGAGAGGCTGCCTAAAATCATAATAAGGTAAAGGACACGCCAAAACATATCACCAGACGTGGTCCTGCTCACCAAAAAGACAAGATCCAGACTCATCCAGCAGAACACAGGCACCAGTCCCCTCCACCAGGAAGCCTACACAACCTACTGAACCAACATTACCCACTGGGGGCAGACACCAAAAACAATGGGAACTACGACCCTGCAGCCTGAAAAAAGCAGACCCCAAACACAGTAAGTTAAGCAAAGTGAGAAGACAGAGAAATACACAGCAGATGAATAAGCAAGGTAAAAACCCAGACCAAACAAATGAAGAGGAAATAGGCAGTTTACTTGAAAAAGAATTCAGAGAAATGGTAGTAAAGATGATCCAAAATCTTGGAAATAGAATGGAGAAAACACAAGAAAAGTTTAATAAGGACCTAGAAGAACTAAAGAGCAAACAAACATTGATGAACAACACAATAAATGATATTAAAAATTCTCTAGAAGGAATCAATAGCAGAATAACTGAGGTAGAAGAACGGATAAGTGACCTGGAAGATAAAATAGTGGAAATAACTACCACAGAGCAGAATAAAGAAAAAAGAATGAAAAGAATTGAAGACAGCCTCAGAGACCTCTGGGACAACATTAAATGCACCAACATTCAAATTATAGGGGTCCCAAAAGCAGAAGAGAAAAAGAAAGGGACTGAGAAAATATTTGAAGAGATTATAGTTGAAAATTTCCCTAATATGGGAAAGGAAATAGTGAATCAAGTCCAGGAAGCACAGAGAGTCCCCTACAGGATAAATCCAAGGAGAAACAAGCCAAGACATATTAATCAAACTATCAAAAATTAAACACAAAGAAAAAAATATTAAAAGCAGCAAGGGAAAAGCAACAAATAACATACAAGGGAATCCCCATAAGGTTAACAGCTGATCTTTCAGCAGAAACTTTGCAAGCTAGGAGGGAGTAGCAGGACATATTTAAAGTCATGAAAGAGAATAACCTACAACCAAGATTACTCTACCCAGCAAGGATCTCATTCAGATTCGATGGAGAAATTAAAATTTTTACAGACAAGCAAAAGCTAAGAGAATTCAGCACCACCACACCAGCTTTACAACAAATGCTAAAGGAACTTCTCTATGCAGCAACACAAGAGAAGGAAAAGACCTACAATAACAAACCCAAAACAATTAAGAAAATGGTAACAGGAACATACATATCGATAATTACCTTAAATGTAAATGGATTAAATGTTCCAACCAAAAGACATAGACTGGCTGAATGGATACAAAAACAAGACCCATATATATGCTGTCTACAAGAGACCGACTTCAGACCTAGGGACACATACAGACTGAAAGTGAGGGGATGGAAAAAGATATTCCATGCAAATGGAAATCAAAAGAAACCTGGAGTAGCAATTCTCATATCAGATAAAATAGACTTTAAAATAAAGACTGACGAGACAAAGAAGGACACTACATAATGATCAAAGGATCAATCCAAGAGAAGATATAACAATTGTAAATATTTATGCACCCAACATACGAGCACCTCAACACATAAGGCAAATGCTAACAGCCATAAAAGGGGAAATCAACAATAACACAATAGCAGTAGGGGACTTTAACACCCCACTTTCACCAGTGGACAGAACAACAAAAATGAAAATAAATAAGGAAACACAAGCTTTAAATGACACATTAAACAAGATGGACTTAATTGATATTTATAGGATATTCCATCTAAAAACAACAGAATACACTTTCTTCTCAAGTACTCCTGGAACATTCTCCAGGATAGATTTGTGATTTGGGTCACAAATCAAGCCTTGGTAAATTTAAGAAAATTGAAATCGTATCAAGTGTCTTTTCCGACCACAACACTATAAGTCTAGATATTAATTACAGCAAAAAAACTGCAAAAAATACAAACACATGGAGGCTAAACAATACACTACTAAATAACCAAGAGATCACTGAAGAAATCAAAGAGGAAATCAAAAAATACCTAGAAACAAATGACAATTAAGACAGGATGGCCCGAAACCTATGGGATGCAGCAAAAGCAGTTCTAAGAGGGAAGTTGACAGGAATACAATCTTACCTCAAGAAACAAGAAAAATCTCAAATAAACAACCTAACCTTACACCTAAAGCAATTAGAGAAAAAGAACAAAAAAAACCCAAAGTTAGTAGAAGGAAAGAAATCATAAAGGTTGGATCAGAAATAAATGAAAAAGAAATGCAGGAAATGATAGCAAAGATCAATAAAACTAAAAGCTGGTTCTTTGAGAAGATAAAATTGATAAACCATTAGCCAGACTCATCACGAAAAAAAGGGAGAAGACTCAAATCAACAGAATTAGAAATGAAAAAGGAGAAGTAACAACTGACACTGCAGAAATACGAAGGATCATGAGAGATTACTACAAGCAACTACATGCCAATAAAATGGACAACCTGGAAGAAATGGACAAATTCTTAGAAAAGCACAATCTTCCGAGACTGAACCAGGAAGAAATAGAAAATAGAAACAGACCAATCACAAGCACTGAAATTGAAACTGTGATTAAAAATCTTCTAACAAACAAAAGCGCAGGACCAGATGGCTTCACAGCCGAATTCTATCAAACATTTAGAGAAGAGCTAACACTCATCCTTCTCAAACTCTTCCAAAATATAGCAGAGGGAGGAATACTCCCAAACTCATTCTATGAGGCCACCATCACTCCGATACCAAAACCAGACAAAGATGTCACAAAAAAGAAAAATACAGGCTAATATCACTGATGAACATAGATGCAAAAATCCTCAACAAAATACTAGCAAACAGAATCCAACAGCACATTAAAAGGATCATACGCCATGATCAAGTGGGGTTTATCCCAGGAATGCAAGAATTCTTCAATATATGCAAATCAATCAATGTGATACACCATATTAACAAACTGAAGGAGAAAAACCATATGATCATCTCAATAGATGCAGAAAAAGCTTTCGACAAAATTCAACACCTATTTATGATAAAAACTCTCCAGAAAGTAGGCATAGAGGGAACTTACATCAACATAATATAGGCCATATATGACAAACCCACAGCCAACATCATTCTCAATGGTGAAAAACTGAAACCATTTCCTCTAAGATCAGGAACAAGACAAGGCTGCCCACTCTCACCACTATTATTCAACATAGTTTTGGAAGTGTTAGCCACAGCAATCAGAGAAGAAAAAGAAATAAAAGGAATTCAAATCGTAAGAGAAGAAGTAAAACTGACTCAAAATAACTCAAAATTGAGTTATTTGTAGTGAGGTGAATGGACCTAGAATCTGTCATACAGAGTGAAGTAAGTCACAAAGAGAAAAGTAAATACCATATGCTAACACATATATATGGACTCTAAAAAAAAAATGGTTCTGAAGAACGTAGGGGCAGGATAGGAATAAAGAGGCAGATGTAGAGAATGGACTTAAGGACACCGGGAGGGGGAAGGGTAAGCTGGGACGAAGTGAGAGAGTGGCATGGTCATATATACACTATCAAATGTAAAATAGATAGCTAGTGGGAAGCAGCTGCATAGCACAGGGAGATCAGCACGGTGCTTTGTGTCTACCTAGAGGGGTGCGATAGGGAGGGTGGGAGGGAGATGCAAGAGGGAAGGGATATGGGGATATAAGTATACGTATTGCTGATTCACTTTGTTACACAGCAGAAACTAACACAACAATGTAAAGCAATTATACTCCAATAAAGATGTTAAAAAAAAGTTAATGAATATGAAATGTGAAGATGTAAAAACAAAGAATAGCTATCTGTTGGGTCAGGAAACTGGTAATAATTTAGACTACAAACCAGCCACATAGCAGAGTCACTGAGCTCCCAGTTCCCTGAAGATATTGATAAAGGCCTAACACATATTCCTCAGTTGTTTTTACAGGAAGCAGGCACCCCTCAGATGAAAACTGCAATGCAAGCACATAGAACCCAAACCAATTAAAGCCAGAGGATTGGTGTTGCCTGAAACTTTACCTTGATACCGACCAATCCGAGATTGTGCACAAGCCATTCACACACCCTGCAGCCCCCTCCCCCACACTGATTGTAAAACCTTTGTCTCCTAACCAACAACTTGGAGATGGTCCTAGGACATTGGTCCACCATCTTCCCAGGTTGCTGGCCTCCCAAATAAAACAACTTTTCCTTTTCCACCAACACTTGTCTCTTGAGTATTGGCCTTTCAATCAGCAAGAAGCCAAACTTGCTGGCCTCATCCAGTTACAGTCAATACATATTTGATCAGTGTAGAGTAATAATATATTAGATATTAATATTTTTCTATAGGACAAACAATCTGAGCTTTCTTTATATCTCCTAAATGTATATATTGGCATATCAATCAAATACAAGATACAAGGACAAATAAAGATTGACAGAAGATAAAACCATATATCTTTTAATTTTAGTATTTGGAATACTCACCATCAACTGTTGCTAATTTCAGCGCAGCTAGGAATTCGTCTTTTTTTAAATTACTTTTCAAACTAGACAGAGTATTCCACAGGTCAGGAGCACTCATCTTCTCTTTGCTAAGGTTGTGGAGGTTTTCAATAGCATCAGGCAATACTAAAGGGTACATAAAACACAAGTTTTACAACATACTTGTTCAAGAAGTTAATACAGCAAACTATTATCTGGAATAGTTAGGAATTGAGATTTTTATGGTTAAGAAGAATAACAAATACAGTATAAATTAATTGCCAATTTTCAAATATTAAAGCAGAATAAAATAACACAAAATTAAGTATATCTTTGAAGATTCTAAAATATTTCAAGAACTTATAATGTCTGCACCCCTAAATAATCATTATAAAGAATAACTTTCATTGAACTATAGATTTACAAAAGGCTGAATTCACAAACATGTCCAACTGATAAAACCATGAATTAAATAGCTTTTGCTATTCCCCAAAAAATTCTTTCCTGGATAACTACTTCCTCTTTAATATACCACTGCAGACCATGGAAGGAAATTTTGTTTGATTAAAATTTCAATAGAAAAGCTTTGGAAAGTTTTAACAGGGGAGTGAAGTTATCATATTACAAAAGTATAAAAGATCACTCTGTTGCAATGTAGACAACGAACTTTCTGAAGATCAAGCAGTTAGGAAGCTATTGTAGTAGCTCACACACAAAACAATGATAGTGGTTTCAACAAGGGTGAAAGTGATAGAGATAAGGAGAAGTGGACAAATACAGGATACATTTTGAGCATGAAGCTGAGAGTATTTAATGATGAATTGAATAACAGTCTAAGGGGGCGGGGGCCATGAAGAACTTATAGGTTTGAGACCTGAGCAACTGGGTGGAGAGTGGTATCAATAGCTGATATAGGGAAGACCAGGGAAAGAATAAGAATTCTTTTTCATACGCATTAAGTTTGAGATAAATAAATAGGGTGTCAAAGGGATACAGATATTATTTTAAAGCAATAAGATCACTCAGGAAAAGCCTTAGAGAATGGGACTCAGAATGGAATCTGGGATCACACTAATATTTAAAAGTCATCCAGAAAAGAAGCAGCCAGCAAACAAGACCAAAAAGGAAGAGGTATATATACAATGGGATATCATTTAGCCACGAGAAAGAAGGAAATTCTGCCATTTGCGGACTTGAGGGTATTACTTTAAGTGAGATAAGTCAGACAGAGAAAGACAAATACTATAAGATCTCACTTATATGTGGAATCTAAAAAAGCAGAACTCATAGAAACAGAGAATAGAATGGTGGTTACCAGGGGTTGGGGAGTGGGGGAACTGGGGAGATGTTGGTCAAAGGATACTAACTTGCAATTAGAAGATTAATGAGCCCTGGGGATCTAATGCACAGCATTGTGATTATAGTTAATACTATATTATACACTTGAAAGTTGCTAAGAGACTAAATCTTAAATGTTCTCACCACAAAAAAGAAATAATATTTATGTGATGTGATGGAGGTGTTAGTTAAACACTACGGTGGTAATCATACTGCAATGTATAAGTGTATCAAATCAACAGATTGCACACCTTAAACTTACACAATGTCAATTATATCTCATTTTTTTTTAAAGGAAGAGCCAATAAGATGAGAGGGACATTAGGAGACTACAGTGTCACAGAAGACAGAAGAAGAGAAATTTTTAAGAAGAAACATATTAAAACCTGCTAGAGGTAAACAAGATGAAGACAGAAAATTGACCATTGGATTTAACAAGATGAGATTTAACTTTTCGTAAAAAGCTAGTATGAAGTGGCAAGGTCAAAAACCTGAATGAGTGCTTTTAAAGAGAGAACTGGCAATATGGTAGACTGAGAATAGCCAGATTCCCCTTCAACCTCAAAAATAAAACATATTCTAATACTAAATTAAGAATATCAATAAATATAATATTTGCTGGTGCTTACGCAAGTAACACATCAGGAACAGTCCAGTTCTTTGAGGGTGGCCACTCTACCACAGCTCACCCCCAATACACCCTGAGAGTCCACACAGGCCCCGCCTGCCCTGTGGTGTGGCTCCACAACAGGGTGGGGGCAGTGGAGGCTGGGGGCAGTGACTGGATGTGAAGGACAAAGTAGACTTGCACCCAATACTGCATCTGAGTGGAGTGACGGAAACAATTGCTGGCCCCTGCACAGGCAGCATATTGGAGATACCTCAGACCTCTGTCTGAGATCGATACAAGCCGAGAACCTGCATGGACTCCACTTGCTTCAGCTCTCCTCCCCTTTCAGGCAAGGGTCCCGGAGCAGGAAGAAGGGAAAGCACACACTTAAAGGGAACAGAGCCAGGCCTGGCCCAACCCTCAGGGCTTCTGCTTCAGCAACTTGGGATCAAACCCCACCCTGATAGGGCAGGGATGGCCACTGAGCAGAGAAGTCCTACCTCACACCTCACTCCATCTCTAGCCCCTCCATCTCTAGCCCCACCCCTACCAGGTGATAGCTGCCAGCACACTCTGAGAAAAGATGTGACCTGTGTCCATGCCAAATCCAGCTCTCCCACCAAAGGTATTGTGCACACCCTGTCTGTATAGGGATGCCCCCACATAAGAAAACCCCTTCAAGACCACAGTAGGTAACTGTTTTACCTAAACAGAGGCAGAGAAAGTTAAGCAAAATGAAAAGGCAGAGGAACTGCTCTCAATTGAAAGAGCCAAAGAAAACCCCTGAAAAAAATTAATAATGAAACAAATAAACAATTTACCAGATAAAGAATTCAAAGCATTGGTAATAAAAATGTTAACTGAATTAGGGAAAAGAATAGATGAACAGTGAATATTTTAACAAGGAACTAGAAAATATAAAAAAGACTTAATCAGAAATGAAGAATTCAATAGTTGAAATAAAAAAAATACTAGAAGGAATGATTGGCAGACTAAAGTGATACAGAAGAATACCACCTGGAAAAAAATGTAATAGCAAGTGTAAGTACAATAAACAGTTGAGAGATAAACATGAAGATGCAAAATATGACATCAAAAACACAAAATGTGGGGGAGGTGAGTAAAAACTGTAGACCTTTTAGAATGTGTTTGAACTTAAATGACTACCAGTTTAAAACAACCCAATCAAAAATTGGGCAGAAGCCCTGGATAGAGGTTTTTCCAAAGAAGACATACAGATGGCTAAAAGGCACGTGAAAAGAAGCTCAACATCACTAATTATTAAAGAAATGCAAATCAAAACCACAGTGAGATATCACCTCACACCTGTCAGAATGGCTATCATCAAAAAGTCCACAAATAACAAATATCGGCAAGGATACAGAGAAATGGGAACCCTTGTACACTGTTGGTGGGGATGTAATTTGTTGCAGCCACTGAGGAAAACAGCATGGAGGTTCCTAAAAAAGCTAAAATAGAACTACCATATGTCCAGCAATTTCACTCCTATGTATATATTTGGAGAAACAGAAAACACTAATTTCAAAATATAGATGCACCCCAATGTTCATAGCAGCACTATTCACAATAGCCAAGATATGGAAGCAACCTAAGTGTCCATCAACAAATAAATGGATAAAGAGGAAATGGTATGTGTGTACACACACACACACACACACACACACACACACACACACAATGGAATATTACTCAGCCATAAAAAAGAACAAAATTCTGCCATTTGCAGCAATTTGGATGGATCTAGAGAATATGATGCTTAGTGAAATAAATCAGACAGAGAAAAACAAATACTGTATGAAATCACTTTTGTGTGGAATCTGAAAAAATAAAACGAATGTATACAGAAGAACAAAACCAGACTCACAGTTATAGAAAACAAACTAGTGGTTATCAGTGGGGAGAGGCAAGAGGGAAGAGGGGATGGGACAAGACAGCTGTATGGGATTAAGAGATACAAACTAGTATGTATAAAATAGATAAGCAACAAAGATATATTGTATAGCACAAGGAATTATAGCCATTATCTTGTAAACTACAAAAAATAAAAGTAAGTAAATGAATAAAAACCAAGATAAAAGAATAAAAACTAAAATTCTATGACAGCCACATGGAATGATCAAGTGGCTTACGTAAAATCTGAATGAGTACACAATGTAAAAATGTATGTCCAGTCATTGGATGTGCTTGAAATGGTTTTATTAAAATTATTTTCTATTGGCATTTACTTTAATTAAAAAAGTACTTGAAGAAAAAAAGTGAGAAAGGAAATATAACTACAGATATGAATAAGATATTATACAACCCTGTGCTAATAAAATTTTTTATCTCCATAAAACTGAAATTCCTAGGAAAAGTGCCTGACAATGCAAATAATCCTTGCATCCAATTAATCAATTGTGTTTCCTTGTATAGGAGACAAATTAAATTGATATATAAGGTAAAAATAGCTGTTACTTAAAGTGCACTATTACCTAATATGTGGCACAAAACAGCGCATTCCTACTTTTAGCCCCTATCTTCAAAGTACTAATTTCACTCCAATATACATATATGACCTTACATTTTTTTACAGTGAGCTTCTTAGTGACAAAGACTGTCTTCTTCACCTTAGCACTCTCACAGCTTAACATATAATCTGGTACATAGTAATGGTTCAATAAATGTTATTGAATAAAGTGGAAGATGAAAAAAAATATGAATAGCTGAAACCAGAAATTCTGCATTATAGTACTCAGCTATGGTCACTAGATGGCATCACTTTCCCAAAGTAAGAAAACATTTTAAACCTTCCCAAAATATGAATTTCATATATGTGGTTCTAGCTCTTTATAATAAAGTATGAGGTTGAACAGTAAGATTATGATAGCTTTCAATTCATTTGCATGTGGAAGTTCTAGATTTAGGAATCAGTAATGGAGAAGATTAAGATCAAACATAGCACGAAGCCAGGCATTTATTTGCCTGACGATCTTTAGGATGGCTAGCTCTTTTAATCTTTAGGATGGCTAGCTCTTCTAAAATCTGTCAAACCATTTAGTCCACAAAAAGCGCAAGATACGATGTTCTAACATAATTTTTCAGAGAAGCGTTCCGTGTTGCTCATCATAGTATCAATGAATTCTTTAAAATTCACTTTTTTTGTTTCTGAAGGGAAAAGAACACATTTTCTTCAGTATCTTCAAGTATTAAATTATTATGATAAATACTGAATTATATAAAATAAGTTATATATTCAGGGAGATAACATAATTATATCCAACAGCTAATACTAACCACTAAAGATATATGGGTATAAGGGGGAAAAGCAATTCAATTTACAGGCAAAAGCTAAACCCTGAAAATACCAAGAAAATGTGTCAAAATCCTTCTAGCCACAAGTGTACAACATTTTTAACTTTAAACTTATCTTGTCTTGGTCTTGCAACAACTCGGTAAAATATGTAGGTAAATATAAAGCAGAAACTAACAAACCATTGTAAAGCAATTATACTCCAATAAAGATGTTAAAAAAAAAAAACTACAATGAGATATCATCTCACACCAGTCAGAATGGCCATCATCAAAATAAAAAAATGTAGGTAAAGAATTAGTATGTTATTTTACATGTTTTAAAAAAACACATACGTGATATGATTTTTTTTTCTACGTTCACAGTAGGAAATGCAAGATCAAGAATTAGAAGCGAGCTCTCTTGACTCTCTGTTTCTTCTACATCAGGCTAACATTCACATTGATATCTTTAGTATACTGTTGAAACCATTAAACATCTTAATAGTCATTTTATACCTAGACAATGGCTTTCCTTGATTATGTATAACTCTTCATAATATCCCAATGTTAGAATGGATAAAATATTTCTAAGAATTTTCTAAGGCCAGATATAAAGGTTTTATATAAATATAATGAGCTTTTGATAACCCTAGTCCTTTGCTTACCCCACTGAGAAAAAAAATTCTAATGCACTGTAAAAAATACAGCACAGTATACTTCCTATTCCCAATATTAAAAATCTTTGAGCGTTTACTTCAAAGAGCACCAAATCACTTTGTATTCTTAGCCAAATTTTTGGAGACAAAAAAAAAAGAGACCTTGAAAAATTCTGGGGGAATTATAGAGTTAGTTAAGATTTACATTCCCTAACAGGAACATATAACTTTCTAAATATTTGCAACATATATTCATTATGAAGCGTGATTATACACCAAACCACTGGGAAGCCACCACCCAGCTGAAGAAGATTATTAATACCATTGCCTCTGTGCTTTTCCCATTCCATTATCCTGCTTCCCCCACAAAGAGAATATTACTGAATTTTTAAAATTTACCAATCTTTTGCTCTTTTACATATAATTTGTAACTGGATAAATAAATTATTTTAAATTTTGTTTTCAAGCTTTTGTTACACTATAGCGATCTGAGACTTGCTTTTTTCATTCAATATTATATATCCAACAATCATCCATATGCTATATTGCTATGTTCATTTTCACTCATGTGTACACCATTAATATTCCATTATACAACAAAGGTATATACCACAATTTATACATTCTGTCACTGATCATGTTGTTTCTTTTTTTGTTGTTATTATTAAGATCAGTGTTGCCATGAACATTCTTGAATATGTCTCCTTGTAAATCAGTGCAAGAGATTTCCTTGAATTTATAGCTAAAAATGGATTTTTCTAAGCCACAGGGATATGAAAACCTTACAAAATACTATGTTTTTCAAAGTTGTTTTATCACTTTCACCATATTTACCAACACTTAGATTAACAGACAGCTTAATTTTTACCAGTTTAGTGCGTATAAAAAGTTATCTCACTGTGACCTAAATTTTGCATTTCCCTGATTACTAATGATATTGAGAAGCTTTTCATATGATTATTAGCAATTTGTGTTTCTTCACCTGGAAATGACTGTTCTTGAAATTTAGCCATTTTTCTATTGGGTTGTTAATTTATAGGGGTTCCCTATATATTCTCTACAACAATCCTTTGCTGTTATAAGTGTTGCAAATAATCTTTACTCAGTTTGTGGCTTGTTCTCCGTGTATTATGTTTTAGTAAAGAGAAGTTCTTAATTTTATGTAACCAAATTTATCAATCTTTTCTCTTCTGCTTAGTGATTTTGTATTTTTTTAAAAATCCCTCCTAACTCTAAGTCAGAAAAATTTTCTTCTTTTTTTCCTAAAACTTTTACTGTTCACATCTGGAAATTATTACTGAATATGGTATATAGATAAGGATCCAATTCCATTTTTTTCATTTGAATAATTATTCCAGCACCATTTATTAAGTGGTGCTTCTTTTCCCTGCTGTGATCTAACACCTCATTATATATGTTGCCATATATGTATGTAGATAGATTTGGAAGTTCCTTATCTTGTCCTATTGGTCAATTTCTCTATCCCTGTGCCATTCTCACACTGTTTAAATTACTATAGCTTTATAACGAGACTTGACATCCAGGAAAGCTGGTCTCCTTCAACACCACACACACACACACACACACACACACACACACACACACACCCCTACTCTTTATTACGAAAAATTGTAAATATATACAAAATAGAAAGTATATGGTGGACTTCCCTGGTGGCGCAGTGGTTAAGAATCCACCTGCCAATGCAGGGGACACGGGTTCAAGCCCTGGTCTGGGAAGATCCCACATGCCACGGAGCAACTAAGTCCATGTGCCACAACTACTGAGCCTGTGCTCTGGAGCCTGCATACCACAACTACTGAGGCCATGTGCCACAACTACTGAAGCCCATGCGCCTAGAGCCTGTGCTCCACAACAAGAGAAACCACCACAATGAGAAGCCCATGCACTGCAACAAAGAGTAGCCCCTGCTCGCCACAACTAGAGAAAGCCTGCGTGCAGCGATGAAGACCCAACACAGCCAAAAAAATAAATAAATAAAATAAATTAATTTTTAAAAAAGAAAGTATATGGCAATGCACACTCATGTGCTCTCCCTAGTTGCAAATATTATCAACTTATGGCCATTATTATTTCATCTATAACTTCACCCACCCCTCTACCTTACTCTCACCCTTTCTCTTTAGGAAAGTTGCTGCTATGTTCTACGGGCACCTAAAAAAATTGGTACCTTTATTGTGAATTGTCAGCTTTGACATAATAAACAGTCCTTCTTTGTCCCACTTAATACCTTTTGTCCTAACTTCTGTCAATCAGAAAGCAAAATCACAAACCCTACTTTCTTTTTGTTTGCATTTTTGCCTAGGAAAAAAAGGTTTGAAAAGACTATTAAGACTGCTTATTTCTGGACAATGAGATTTTGAGTGTCTTGCTGTACTTTTGAGTATTTTTGTACTTTTCAGTATTGGCTTAATTTTAATGGACTCTTTTTCTAACAAAGATTATAAAGTCATCATTCTGAGGAAAAGAATAGCAAACTGATCCTCTTTTCACATGCATCAACCCAATTTTCCTGAAAATATATCACTTACCGCCAGCTTCAGTCAACTCTGTGATCTTCTGAAATTCTGGCTTAGAAAGGTAAACTCCAAAATTTTGAAGACAAGTATTCAGATCCCCATAATCAATATTTTCATCTTTATCAATAGCTTTGATGACATCAGTCAATGCTGAAAATAAAGCAGTATGCTAATAAGCATTAAATATAAGTCAAAAGCAAAACAATAGTAAGATGAATTTTAGTTCTAACACACTAACAAAATATTAAAAACTTCAGAAATGTTATATGTGAGAAGCATTACCAGAATCTTTAATAATATGAAAATTAAGGGCTTCCCTGGTGGCGCAGTGGATAAGAATCTGCCTGCAAATGCAGGGGACACAGGTTCGATCCCTGGTCCAGGAAGATCCCACATGCCATGGAGCAACTAAGTCCATGAGCCACAACTACTGAGCCTGCACTGTAGTGCCTGCAAGCCACAACTACTGAACCCCATGTACCTAGAGCCCGTGCTCCACAATAAGAGAAGCCACCGTAGTGAGAAGCCCGTGCACCACAACGAAGAGTAGCCCCTGCTCACCACAAATGGAGAAAGCCCACACGCAGCAACAAAGACCCAACACAGCCAAAAATAAATAAATAAAATAAAAATATTTTTAAAATTAAAAAAAAGAAAATTAATAAGTTATAAAATCAGAGTATGAAATATATTATTGCACTCTCCTATAGCATTTGTATTTAAGGAAGTGCCAATTTAATTGCACTAACAATATCACAACTAAAAATACATAGGATCAAAAATATTATATAATTTCCCCCATTTAATTCTCTAACAATTTAAAATTCCCTAGCAGTCTGTTTCTTAGTAGCAGAAACAGAAGTAGAAAACCTTCACTCTCAAATGATAAATTGGAATAAGCCTTTGTAACAATACATGGCTCAGTCATCAGTAAATTTATCTTAGTTTAACTTCTGTAAATATAAATTATTACTTGAAAACAGCTATGCTACATGTCTTTTTACAATACTTTAGAACATATGCTTCACAAATTTGGGCAGTATTCCCTCCATTAAATGTGAACTGATAAATTTTTACTGCACTGAAAACTTTCTTAAAAGAAATTACTTATAAATTATATGGATTAAGGAAGTTGACAGATGTGTGTATGTGAACTCTGGAACAAATTAAACTCAAATAAGTTTTCTCTAGTAGATTAGGATAGGTAAAGTGAGGAGCTGGGCAGTGGAGAGCATTAAAGTCATTATCAGTAGTTAATCTTCTTCAAGCAATCACTGGAAGTCATTATGGATTACAAAACAAAGAAAGAATGATCAAAATGATTTCTGAACTAGATGATCCTTAAAACGATTCTTAAAAAGATGATTCTTATGTGTAAATACATGGAATAAGACACCATGTTCCTATTTTGTGAAAGTTTCAGGTGAAAGTAATTCTCATTTAAAAGTTAACAACAGAGGAGTGATATCAGCAAGACAGTTGAGTAGGAAGCCCTGGACTCCCCTTCTCCCCTCACACACACTGATTCAGCAAAAATTCATGGATAAATTCCTTTTGTGAGAAATGAGAAACTAACTGAAAGCCTCTAACATCCCAGGAGAATGCAAAACCAGATTCATTGGAGCTAGTAGGGAGATGTGGGACACCCTTTTGCTGGAGACCCTGTCCCCACTGCAGCACCATATGATCTGAAAGAGACCCCTTAGCTCCCAGCTTCACTCAGGGGAAGATAGAAATTGGTTCACACATCCAGCAGTCCAACTTTTCTAAAAGGCCTCCCCAGAAGACTGGCTTCTGTCTTGCCAATCTTGGAGCTCTGATAGGTCTAGTATAGACTAGCAGTCTGGGGTAGAACAGAGGTGGTGACATAAGCCAGTCAATGCCAATGATCCTTGCTCAGCACAGAGTGAGTAGATATAAAATGCCAATTCTCAGCTTCTCCCTGGATAGCAAAAGAATTGATTCATGCATCCAGCACCCCAACTCCTTCAGGGCCTCCCAAAGGACCAGCATCTGTCTCGCCAGTCCTAGAGCCTGGGGAAGGAAAGAGTTGGTAGAGGTCCCAAGAATATTGGCTAGGCTAATTGGTAGGGGTATTCTCCTGGATAAGGCCAGTCTATGAAGACTAAGAGAGGTGCTTGCTTTGTGTAATGCACAGACTCCAACACAGAGAATCTCATAACTCTAATAAAAAAGATAACTCTCATAAAGATGCTCGTCAAAATCAAGAGAACAATGCAAGAACAAAGTGAGAACTTCAACACAGAGATAGAAAATATTCAAAAGTGCCAAACAGAAATCATAGAGGTGAAGAACACAATAACTGAAAATTTCACTAGAGGTGCTAAACAGCAGACTAGATCAAGCAGAAGAATGGAACAGTGAACTAAAAGACAGGTCACTGGAAAGATTCTGCAAACAAACACTGATGAATAACACAATAAATGAAATTAAAAATTCTCTAGAAGGAATGAATAGCAGAATAACTGAGGCAGAAGAACGGATAAGTGACCTGGAAGATAAAATACTGGAAATAATTACTGCAGAGCAGAATAAAGAAAAAAGAATGAAAAGAATTAAGGACAGTCTCAGAGACCTCTGGGACAACATTAAACACACCAACATTCGAATTATTGGGGTCCCAGAAGAAGAAGAGAAAAAGAAAGGGACTGAGAAAATATTTGAAGAGATTATAGTTGAAAACTTCCCTAATATGGGAAAGTAAATAGTGAATCAAGTCCAGGAAGCACAGAGAGTCCCATACAGGATACATCCAAGGAGAAACACACCAAGACACATATTAATCAAAGTATCAAAAATTAAATACAAAGAAAAAACATTAAAAGAAGCAAGGGAAAAAACAACAAATAACACACAAGGGAATCCCCATAAGGTTAACAGCTGATCTTTCAGCAGAAACTCTGCAAGCCAGAAGGGAGTGAGAAGACATATTTAAAGTGATGAAGGGGAAAAACCTACAACCAGGATTACTCTACCCAGCAAGTATCTCATTCAGATTTGACGGAGAAATTAAAACCTTTACAGACAAGCAAAAGCTAAGAGAATTCAGCACCACCAAACCAGCTTTATAAATGCTAAAAGAACTTCTCTAGGCAGGAAACACAAGGGAAGGAAAAGACCTAGAATAACAAACTCAAAATAATTAAGAAAATGGTAATAGGAACATACATATCGATAATTACCTTAAATATAAATGGATTAAATGCTCCAACTAAATGACATAGCTGGCTGAATGGATACAAAAACAAGACCTGTATATATGCTGTCTATAAGAGACCCACTTCAGACCTAGGGACACATACAGACTGAAAGTGAGGTGATAGAGAGATATTCCATGCAAATGGAAATCAAAAGAAACCTGGCGTAGCAATTCTCACATCAGACAAAATAGACTTTAAAACAAAGACTATTACAAGAGACAAAGAAGGACACTACATAATGATCAAGGGATCAATCCAAGAAGAAGATATGACAAATGTAAATATTTATGCACACAACATAGGAGCACCTCAATACATAAGGCAAATGCTAACAGCCATAAAAGGGGAAATCGACAGTAACACAATAATAGTGGGGGACTTTAACACCCCACTTTCACCAGTGGACAGATCATCCAAAATGAAAATAAATAAGGAAACACAAGCTTTAAATGACACATTAAACAAGGTGGACTTAATTGATATTTATAGGACGTTCCATCCAAAAACAACAGTATACACTTTCTTTTCAAGTGCTCACAGATCATTCTCCAGGATAGATCATATCTTGGGTCACAAATCAAGCCTTGGTAAATTTAAGAAAATTGAAATCATATCAAGTATCTTTTCCGACCACAACACTATGAGAATAGATATCAATTACAGGAAAAAAATCTGTAAAAAATACAAACACATGGAGGCTAAAGAATACACTACTTAATAACCAAGAGATCACTGAAGAAATCAAAGAGGAAATCAAAAAATACCTAGAAACAAGTGACTATGAAAACGCGACGACCCAAAACCTATGGGAGGCAGCAAAAGCAGTTCTAAGAGGGAAGTTTATAGCAATACAATCCTACCTTAAGAAACAAGAAACACCTCAAATAACCAACCTAACTTTACACCTAAAGCAATTAGAGAAAGAAGAACCAAAAAACCCCAAAGTTAGCAGAAGGAAAAAAATCATAAAGGTCAGATCAAAAATAAATGAAAAAGAAATGAAGGAAACGATAGCAAAGGTCAATAAAACTAAAAGCTGAGAAGATAAACAAAATTGATAAACCATTAGCCAGACTCATCAAGAAAAAAAAGGGAGATGACTTTTAGAAATGAAAAAGGAGAAGTAACAACTGACACTGCAGAAATACGAAGGATCATGAGAGATTACTACAAGCAACTACATGCCAATAAAATGGACAACCTGGAAGAAATGGACAAATTCTTAGAAAAGCACAACCTTCCGAGACCGAACCAGGAGTAAATAGAAAATAGAAACAGACCAATCACAAGCACTGAAATTGAAACTGTGATTAAAAATCTTCTAACAAACAAAAGCCCAGGACCAGATGGCTTCACAGCTGAATTCTATCAAACATTTAGAGAAAAGCTAACACCCATCCTTCTCAAACTCTTCCAAAATATAACAGAGGGAGGAATACTCCCAAACTCATTCTATGAGGCCACCATCACCCCAATACCAAAACCAGACAAAGATGCCACAAAAAAAGAAAAATACAGGCCAATATCACTGATGAACATAGATGCAAAAATCCTCAACAAAATACTAGCAAACAGAATCCAACAGCAAATTAAAAGGATCATACGCCACGATCAAGTGGGGTTTATCCCAGGAATGCAAGGATTCTTCAATATATGCAAATCAATCAACGTGATACACCATATTAACAAATTGAAGGAGAAAAACCATATGATCATCTCAATAGATGCAGAGAAAGCTTTTGACAAAATTCAACTCTATTTACGATAAAAACCCTCCAGAAGGTAGGCACAGAAGGAACTTACCTCAACATAATAAAGACCAAATATGACAAACCAACAGCCAACATCATTCTCCATGGTGAAAAACTGAAACCATTTCCACTAAGATCAGGAACAAGACAAGGCTGCCCACTCTCACCACTAGTATTCAACATAGTTCTGGCAGTGTTAGCCACAGCAATCAGAGAAGAAAAAGAAATAAAAGTAAGCCAAATCGGAAAAGAAGTAAAGCTGTCACTGTTTGCAGATGACATGATACTATATGTAGAGAATCGTAAATATGCTACCAGAAAACTACTAGAGCTAATCAATGAATTTGGTAAAGTAGCAGGATACAAAATTAATGCACAGAAATCTCTTGCATTCCTATACACTAATGATGAAAAACCTGAAAGTGAAATTAAGAAAACACTCCCATTTACCATTGCACAAAATAAAATAAAATATCTAGGAATAAACCTACCTAAGGAGACAAAAGACCTGTATGCAGAAAAATATAAGACACTGATGAAAGAAATTAAAGATGATACAAACAGATGGAGAGATATACCATGTTCTTGGATTGGAAGAATCAACATTGTGAAAATGACTATACTACCCAAAGCAATCTACAGATTCAATGCAATCCCTATGAAACTACCACTGGCATTTTTCACAGAACTAGAACAAAAAATTTCACGAGACACAAAAGACACCGAATAGCCAAAGCAATCTTGAGAAAGAAAAACGGAGCTTGAGGAATCAGGCTCCCTGACTTCAGACAATAGTACAAAGCTACAGTCATCAAGACAGTATGGTACTGGCCAAAGAACAGAAATATAGATCAATGGAACAGGACAGAAAGCCCAGAGATAAACCCATGCACATATGGTCACCTTATCTTTGATAAAGGGGGCAAGAATATACAGTGGAGAAAAGACAGCCCCTTCAATAAGTGGTGCTGGGAAACTGGACAGCTACATATAAAAGAATGAAATTAGAACACTCCCTAACACCACACACAAAAATAAACTCAAAATGGATGAAAGACCTAAATGTAAGTCCAGACACTATCAAACTCTCAGAGGAAAACATAGGCAGAACACTCTATGACATAAATCACAGCAAGATCCTTTTTGACCCACCTCCTAGAGAAATGGAAATAAAAACAAAAATAAACAAATGGGACCTAATGAAACTTAAAAGCTTTTGCACAGCAAAGGAAACCATAAACAAGATGAAAAGACAACCCTCAGAATGGGAGAAAATATTTGCAAATGAAGCAACTGACAAAGGATTAATATCCAAAATTTACAAGCAGCTCATGCAGCTCAATACCAAAAAACAAACAACCCAATCCAAAATGGGCAGAAGACCCAAATAGACATTTCTCCAAAGAAGAAATACAGATTGCCAACAAACACATGAAACGATGCTCAACATCATTAATCATTAGAGAAATGCAAATCAAAACTACAATGAGATATCATCTCACACCAGTCAGAATGGCCATCATCAAAAAATCTACGAACAATAAATGCTGGAGAGGGTGTGGAGAAAAGGGAACCCCCTTGCACTGTTGGTGGGAATGTAAATTGATACAGCCACTATGGAGAACAGTATGGAGGTTCCTTAAAAAACTAAAAATAGAACTACCATATGACACAGCAATCCCACTACTGGGCATATACCCTGAGAAACCATAATTCAAAAAGAGTCAAGTACCACAATGTTCATTGCAGCTCTATTTACAATAGCCAGGGCATGGAAGCAATCTAAGTGTCCATCAACAGATGAATGGATAAAGAAGATGTGGCACATATATACAATGGAATATTACTCAGCCATAAAAAGAAACGAAATTGAGTTACTTGTAGTGAGGTGGATGGACCTAGAGTCTGTCATACAGAGCGAAGTAAGTCAGAAAGAGAAAAACAAATACCGTATGCTAACACATATATATGGAATCTAAAAAAAAAAAAAGGTTCTGAAGAACCTAGGGGCAGGACAGGAATAAAGACGCAGAAGTAGAGAATGGACTTGAGGATATGGGGAGGGGGAAGGGTAAGCTGGGACAAAGTGAGAGAGTGGTATGGACTTACATATACTACCAAATGTAAAATAGATAGCTAGTGGGAAGCAGCCACATAGCACAGGGAGATCAGCTTGGTGCTTTGTGTCTACCTAGAGGGGTGGGATAGGGAGGGTGGGAGGGAGACGCAGAGGGAGGAGATATGGGGATATATGTATATGTATAGCTGTTTCACTTTGTTATAAAGCAGAAACTAACACACCATTGTAAAGCAATTATGCTCCAATAAAGATGTTAAAAAATAAAATAAAATAATTTTAAAAGTCCATATTCAGATATGAAAAAAAAAAAAAGATTAAGACTCTCAACTGACAATGTTAAATTCTACCTGAGTCTTGTGCTCCTGAAAAACAGTGAAAGAAGAATTCCCTCACCCTTTTGTGTTCTGGATAATGGCTGACTGGAAAGAACCACCCCTCCTCAAAAGATTTAGATAAAACTTACCACATACCCCTCTTGTTTACCTATGACAAGGCCAAGCACCTTCAAATTTTCCTTTCTTTGCCTCATAAATGGTTAGCTGAACTGTTTTATCCTCACCAATTAATCAGGACAAAATGCTTATTAACTAGGCTTCGGTTAAGCTTCTCTCCTTCTCCAAGCCCCTGAACTTTGGCCCACCCTCAGCCTGAGCCAGTCAGCATGCAACCCCTCCAGAAAATAGGGCTGGCCTCTCAGTAAAATATTCTCTGATCTATTTATCCGATCATGCCACTCTAACATCCCATTTCCCCATATCCAGTTCTTCCTAGCCTTGTTTACTCCTCTCTATAAAAGAAAACCCTTTTAATCACTTACTGTACACCTGAAACTAACACAACATTGTTAATCAACTATACTCCAATATAAAATAAAAATTAAAAAATAATAATACAATAAAATAAAACAAAAAAGAAAGAAAAGAAAACCCTTTTTCCCTAAACTTTGGAGATGCTTGCAGATCTTATGGTCACAGCGTTCTCCCTATTGCAATAGTCCCCCCGCCCCCGCTCCTATTTCAATAGTCTCTTTCCTCCCTTACAATAATCCTTTTGAATAAAGTCTCTCCATACTAAGTCCTGATTTGTTTTTATTGACACAATACTGGTCAATACATAAGAATGTCCCCTGAATCACAGATAAGAGGGCTAGAGAAACTTGGTATCTTTTAAATTACCTTTTGATTAGACTGCCATGTTATTAATTACATTGTCTACAACCTCTCATGTAGGTTTAAATCCTTTGGTCTCCTGGAAAATTGTCCTGTCCCTTTCCCAAAAAATACTCTCATCACACATCACAGATCTCTTGATACTACATGGGTTGCTGGGATGAGAGTTCAACATATATCCACTAAAAGAGTTCAAAGGTCACCTCAGTTATTAAGCAAGATCATATGACTATGTTGCTATGAATCTGCTTACTGATTATGGGTGTGAGGTAATGTAAACTAATTTTTAAGAAAGAAAAGGAAGGAATCTTTAGAAACTGTTTTGAAAAATACCCGGCAAAATAAATGTACTTTAGTTTCCATCTTTCTGTTTAGAAGTAAATTCTGCCCTTAAGGCCTCAAAGAACTTGATGAACAAGTGTGAATGAACAGTAGCACAAAATGATTTCCTGCAGGGACTTCCCTGGTGGCGCAGTGGTTAAGAATCCGCCTGCCAATGCAGGGGACATGGGTTTGAGCCCTGGTCCTGGAAGATCACACATGCCGCGGAGCAGCTAATCCCGTGTGCCACAACTACTGAGCCTGCACTCTACAGCCCACGAGCCACAGCTACTGAGCCCACATGTCACAACTACTGAAGCCCGCACACTTAGAGCTCGTGCTCCACAACAAGAGAAGCCACTGCAATGAGAAGCCTGTGCACGGCAACAAAGAGTAGCCCCCGCTCGCCGCAACTAGAGAAAGCCCACACAGCAATGAAGACCCAATGCAGCCAAAAATAAATAAATTTATTTTAAAAAATGATTTCCTGCAAAAAAGAGAAAAATAAAAAATCATATATCTGTTTACGAGACATAAGCAATTATATTTAACTACCTTAAGTTATTCTTTCAATGTAACACTCACTTATAGTACGATACCTAATAGACATTTCCCAACTCAGATATATATACAAAAGCTAGAAAAGGCAGTTAATAGATCATAAATCACAGGAGATCATCCAGTCCCTTAACTTTACCTTTGTAGTATAAGAAGGAGAATAGAAATCCAAATTCAAATGTTGTGAAAAGCAGAAAGTTGTTATATGTATTTATTCAAATAAGCCCAATTAAGCAGAACTACTAACATAGCCAGTAATTGCTAATGCTATTAAATACTTACTGTGAGACATTATGATAAACACTCTGACCTGCATTATTTCATTTATTCCTGAAAACTACCTTTCAAGGAATTATCATTCTCTCTATTTTACAGATGATGAAGATAAAAACTTAGATCAAATTGCCCAAGATTCCACAGCCAACGAACAGTGGAGTCAGATTTTGAATTCAGGCAGCCTAACTCAAGAGCCTGTGGTCTTCAGCACCACACAACATTGCCTCTCAAAACAATACTATTGCAAACAAAAACTGTTTTAGCCAGTTCTACACTATGTAAATGTGATAACCAACTTCAGAAATTTAGAATTTCCCCAATTTTTCACAATATCTTTTACTTAGATATCTGAGTCACATTTGATGAGTGGTTTATTACATTGGTAGTGACATTACATTGTTAGTCGCAATTATTAGTATCTTTTTCATATTGTGAAGTTGAACCGCAAATATTAATATTCTGTCTAATAGAGAGATAGTACTTTAAAATAATTTATTTCTATAAATGTTATTGTAATTACTGTTGAATGTGGTATGCCCAACATTCCTGGAATTCAAAACATGTTAAAAATAAAATGAAACCACATTAAAAATACCTATCTCAGAAGACATTAGAAGGCTGTACAGGTTTCCCCAGCAACCCACTCTAAACTTCTTGGCATAGCACTTACTTACTGTCTTCATTTTTCTTATTGTCTTCATTATTCAACTGGCATTAATCATTTGCCTTGTATTTTTATTTAATTATCACATGTATAGCTCTTACACCAATTAAAGCCTAAATTTCTAAGGAATGGGCTGGTATCTCATCATTCTTTGAATTATTTCTCACAGAACCAAGCACAGTGCTATAGACATATTGTAAAAGAAGGAAAGAAAGAAGGGAGGGAAGGAGAGAGGCAGAGAAGGAGGGAGGGAAGGGGAGGGAAGAGGGAGGAAGGGAGGAAGGAATTCTGTCCCTACTGAGCTTACTCACCAAGAGCTCTTAGGTCATTAAAGTACTTAATTAAGCAGAGTAAGCACGATTTAAATAAATTTTGAAAGGAAGAACTTTCATAATTATTGATCAGATTATCAAAAAGTTGGCAGGGCTCAATCTGCTGGATAAATCAGATACCACATAAGTCTCTCCAAGGTAAGAGAAAAAATAGCACAGGGTGTCTCTTTCCCATAACTCTGACAACAGAATTGTTTCTTAACTCTTTTAATCCTATGACATATATGTGAACTTGCAAGGGAAAACCAAGGAAAGTGAAGAGTTGTATCCCTTTTCTCCAATCCATTCATCCCTCCATCCATGAATTCAACACATATATATTGCAACATGGAGGACACCAACTACCCTAAGAGGAGCCATTTGGGTGTTATGATACAGAAATAATGTCCTTGGAGTGAGTTCAAGAGAGAATAGGGGACAGAAATTGGAGAGAGCCAGAAGAGATGACTTAAGGAGTTATTCTATAAAGGGAAAGAGAAATGAGGTAGTAGCTGAGGGGTCAGAGTGGTTATGAGGTTTTAAGATGGGGAAAGATAAAGAAATGTTCATATGCTAATAGAAATAATCTACTGGAGGAGCAAAAATTAATCATATCGGAGGGGAGAGTTACTGGAACAATATTCTCAAGTAGGAGAAAGGAAATGGGATTTAGGGTAGAAGGGGAGGCTCTGGCCTTAACTTAGCACATATTCACAGTAGTAGGAGACATGGCAGAGTAACTGGGCATAATTACATGTAGAGTAGGTGAGTAGGTGTGGTCGTGGGAGCTTGTGGAAATCATCTCTGATTGCGTCAGTCTCCTTAGTGAAACAGGAAGCAAAGTAATCAACAGAGAATGAGGATGTGAGAGGAGGAGCTGGAGGTTTGAGGAGAGAGGCATTGTTATAAAATAGTCATCTAGGAGAGTGGAAGAAGTAATAGTCCAATCAACTCACACCTGTCGGAATGGCTATCATCAAAAAGTCTACAAATAACAAATGTTGGCAAGGATGTAGAGAAAAGGGAACCCAAGTACACTGTTGGTAGGATTGTAAATCGGTGCAGCCACTATGGAAAACAGTATGGAGGTTTCTAAAAAAAACTAAAAATAGAACATGATCCAGCAATTCCACTGCTGGGTTTGTATCCTAAGAAAATGAAAACACTAATTCAAAAAGATACATGCACCCCAATGTTCATAGCAGCTCTACTTACAATAGCTAAGACATGGAAGCAACCTAAGTGCCCATCAAAAGACGAATGGATAGGGCTTCCCTGGTGGTGCAGTGGTTAAGAATCCGCCTGCCAATGCAGGGGACACGGGTTCGATCCCTGGTCCAGGAAGATCCCATATGCTGCAGAGCAACTAAGCCCATATGCCACAACTACTGAGCCTGTGCTCTACAGCCCATGAACCACAACTACTGAAGCCAGTGAGCCACAACTACTGAAGCCCACACGCCTAGAGCCTGTGATCCGCAACAAGAGAAGCCTCCACAAGGAGGAACCTGTGCGCAGCACAAAAACCCAATGCAGCCAAAAATAAATAAATAAATAAATTTATTAAAAAAAAAAAGACGAATGGATAAAGATGATGTGATATGTGTGTGCGTGTATGTGTGTGTGTGATGGAATATTACTGAGCCATAAAAAAGAATGATATTCTGACATTTGCAACAACATGGATGAACCTAGAGGGTATTATGCTTAGTGAAATAGGTCAGACAGAGAAACACAAAGACTTCATATTATCACCTATATGTGGAATCTAAAAAGAAAACAAACGAATGTATGTAACAAAACAGAGAACAAACTCCTGGTTACCAGTAGGGAGAGGGAAGTGGGGAGGGGTAAAATAGAGTTATGGGATTAAGAGACACAAACAACTATGTATAAAATAAATAAGCAACAAGGATATATTGTGCAGTACAGGGAAATATAGCCATTATTTTGTAGTAACTTTGAATGGAGTATAACCTATAAAAATATTGAATTGCTATGTTGTACACCCGAAACTAATATAATATTGTCATATAATCAACTATACTTCAACAAATAAAATAATAAAATAAAAAAATTTAAAGAATGGGCAAAACTAATAAATGGTAATATAAATTTAAAAAAAATAGAATTAATAGCCCAGGGGAATCTGATATGATCGCTGGACAGCTTGAAGGGTCCCTTTAGGTAAGTGATCATGAATTCAAAGTGAACAGTAATCATGGTTGTAATCACAGTAATCACAAGAATTATGACAGAAGTATTGCTAGAGTGGTAGAAAGCCTGGAGCTGAAATTTGCAACAAGGAGTAGTAGTGCATGGTATAATCTGATGTGAGGTGCAAAACTGAAAGTTTTGAGAATGGGAGGAAGAAAAGTCTAGAAACAGCTATGAGAAGCACGAAGGGCATCTATTCTGGCAAAGGTCCCAGTGGTACTAGGAGAGTAAGAGACAAAAGAGCCACCAGCAGCCATATCCTGTATTCTGCCCACCACACTCCCCCCCACATACCATCCTTTCTCATTTTCCTTTGCTTCTTGGTTGTCATCATCTGACTCATCAAAAACTACCAAAAAGAAGTGAGAAAATTCAAAACTCTCTGATACATCAAAGGTATTTTTTTAATATCATGATTGATTCATTCCCCATGCAGATCAAGCTGTTGTATTGTTACTAAATGGTTTTCCAGTCCTTGGCAAAGTACAGAATTTTCAAAATTTTGTAACTTAAAAGATATATGTTAGGGACTTCCCTGGTGGTCCAGTGGCAAAGAATCCGTCTTACAATGCAGGGGACGGGGGTTCGATTCCTGGTCAGGGAACTAAGATCCCACATGCCACGGGTCAACTAAGCCCGCGTGTCACAACTACTGAGTTCACGTACCTCAATTAGAGAGCCCGCATGCCGCAAACTACAGAGCCTACGCGACCTGGAGCCCACGCGCCACAACTAAAGAGAGAAAACCCACAGACCACAAATAGAGAGAAGCCCGCGTGCGGCAACTAGAGAGTAGCTCACGTGTTACGACGAAGAGCCCGCATGCCCCAACGAAGATCCCAAGTGCTGCAACTAATACCCGACGCAACCAAAAATAAATAAATAAATTAATAATAATAAATCTTTAAAAATATATATATATGTTAAGGGCTGGGGTGGGGGGTACTCCTTGTTTGATGTTACATGACATCACAGAATCCATAACAGAGCTAGCATGATCTTAGAAATCTTTCCAGTCTAACCCCTTAATTATTAATTACACATGAGGAAACTGATGCACAAAGAGATTGTGATTTGCGCACGCAAAGTACATAAGAAAATACACAGTAGCAAACTTCAGGTCTCTGACTCCTGAATTCAGGGATAGTTCAGTAAAACTCCATTGCTTCCTAGTAAACAGAGAGGCAGAGCTGAGGCAGAAAACAAAGAGCTTCTGACTCCAAAAGCCCAAAATAAGACTTAATTTTGTTTAGGGCCTTAAGGTTTACATTGCGCTTCCACAGTTGCACCTTCTCCCTTGATGAATTATCATCACCTCCACAGAATAACTGACTGCTTCTCAGAGGGACATCCCCTCACAAAGTACCTTCCACTCTTTCCTTCCACACCGATTCCCTCACGAGCTGCCTCACTCACTCACTCTTCTCCGCTTTTGTTGACGGCACACGTCCATTAAATGCAATTGTATAACCACGTCACTGCATCTACTGATCACCCCCAATCGCCACCTTTGTTTAACAAATATTAAGTGAACATCCACTTCATGCCAAACCCCGCGCGGTGGAGGATTCCAAGGGGCCCTGCTCTTGAGAAGCTTACGACTTCTTTGGGAAGAAAAGCAAGTAGACAAGTAGACAAGAAAACCACCTGCGAAGGTGGCAACAAGTGCTCTAACGGAGGTCTAACTGTATGCGAAGGAGCGGGGAAGCCTCCCCGCCACTGTGACCGCCACCCTCCGAGAACCACCACCATTTCTGAGGGACTGCCGGCTCCGGCCCAGTCATCCCTCACTCTGCCCCTTGACTGTCCGCCTCGTCACCTCACTGCCCTTTCTGGAACCTTCACTCATCTCCGGAACTGTTCTACTTTGTACCTCACACCGCGTGGCCGTCTTCTCTCCCTCAGCCTCAGAGGCTGTTCCTCCCCATCGCCTTAGCGGGTCTCCCCTCCCCACCTCTGTCCCCTGAAGGTCCCACCGTCTGCCCCCTACGACTCCCCAATCTGTCCCTCGCTCCCTCAGGTGTCTGCGGGTCCTCACGCGGGTGCTTCAGCTCCTCGGCCCCTCGCTCGGCGCGACGCTCTCGCTCCACCTCCTTCCCGGGCTCTGGCGCAACGAAGCCCCGCCCCCGGGTCACCTGACCGCCCTGATGCTCCGCCCACTGAGCACCCGGCGCTGGGTGATTGCGGGACCCGGGCTTCCTCGGATGCCGCCGCCACGGCCGCCTTGCAGGGGCTCCGGGGCTCCCGGGCTCCGGGCAGCGGCTGAGGTCGCCGCCGCCTCCGCCCGGACTAGAGAGCGCTGCGGCCGCACCCGTCTGCCCCACCTCATAAGGGCCTGTGACCTCACCCGGCCGGGGGTCGGCGGCCTGGACACGAGTGGCGGGGCTCATCTCCGAGCTTTCCCTCCTGCACCCTGGACCTCGATTTCTCCCTCCATCCTACACGCTCTCTGCTCTTCTGGTAGCTGTGTTCATTTTCCGGTCCGCTATCCTTCCCCATCTGATCCCATTTCAATGTTATCTTCTATCCATCCTTTGAATACCTCCCGCCCTCCCTTTCTTCTAAAGCATTCCATCCTCCTTCGCTTCTATTACTTAGTAATGGACAGTGGCTCCAAGCCGTTTGTCCCACAACCTTACTGAGATTTGTTCTAGGCTGCCCTTCCGAGGACTAACTCTACTTTTGGAACAGATACTTTGTTTTTTTGCTGAAAATCAACTTTTCTTTTCATGCAGATGAACTGATATTGGTGAAAGAAAATACACAAAGCAATTGTTCATGGCTTTCCGCAGGAGTCCCTAAAACGTCGTATAAATCCAATTCGATGAAATTAATCGTCTTTAAGGTTTGTTAAAGTTGTAAATGCTCTGTCAAGCAGAGTGTTTTGAAAATAGACCACGATTTAAAGTATCTTTTCTTTACAAACATATAGGTAACATTGTTCACATTGATCGATCCAACGTGAGCTCTCTCCATTATTTACATGCGGCGAACAGCATGTGCTTTAGAGGCAGATGTATCCAAATTCAAATCCTATTTATTCATTGCACCTGGTGGGGCAAATTACCCATGCTATCTAAGCCTTAATTTTCCCTGGATTGTGATAACTCAAAACTGTATGTGTAGTACCTAATATGTTACCATAGTTAATTCCTTCAGGGATACTGCTATGATCATTTGTACCTTAAACCCTGCTCTGTAGGCATTCTTTAGTACGTTCAAAATGTATACAGTTTATCTCCCTAAATAGTCCATATGTAATCTGAGTGCTGAGACCATGTCTTTTATTTCTGTAAATACCCGACTCTCCATTCCCTACTTCCCCACCCCCCCACCTTGTTTACAGTCACCTCTATTAATGACTCAGCCCATTTTCCACCAATTCATACAGCATCAGTTCCAAATGTGTAAGGACTCTAATGGCTGCAGTCTGTACACTGATCAACAGACTACGAATGCTTTAAAAATCTTGAACACTTGTAGTTTTTTTAGCAGTACATCTATTCATGAGCTAGTTAGGTACTGTATCAGTCAGTTTCATAGACCCCCCCCCCCCCACAATAGCACCAACTATATATTAGTTAGGATTAGATTCTTTTGCCAGTAACAGAAAATTCCTAAATAATAGTTGACTAAGCAAGACAGAATTTTGTTTCTCTCTCACATTCAAGAGGTTCAGAGATAGTCACTCCAGGGCTAATGTGTACCATAGTTGCAGGTACATAGGCTTCTTCTATTGTATTGTTCCACTGGCTTCTGTTCCAGGGGTGATTTAATGGAGCTACCTCAGGGTATCTTTCAATCAGACTAAAGACTCTAAAAATTTTAAGGTTATGCTTCTCAGATCTTCTCATTGAAACAATAGGGCTTCTAAAAAGCTTAAGGCTTTTTTCCTTCGGCAGAAGCTCAAGGTAGAGAAAGATTTATCTCAAAGATACTTATGGATATATGGCTTTTAACTCATGGACTGAACCCCAGTAAGATTCACAGGAAATTCACAATTTTTAAAGAGAATTGTACTGTCAGAAACACTGCCAGCTTGGCCTCAAAGAGACAGAGTACAGAAAGAAAAGAGGCCTTTGGACCCTCATGTTCTATTAGCAGGGAGCAGGCTGAGAAAACTATTTAGGTGCAAACCATGGGCTACCTTTCATGAAAAACGGATGACTTAGAGGCTGTAACAAAGAGCCTACAGGGTAGAACCTAGAACCAAGGAGAATTATTCTGAGGCCTTGAAGGTGGAACTGCAAACCTGTACCTGAGTGAATTTGAGAATTGCAATGGGCCAGGAACTTCTGCGCACCTCCTGTTTTCTGTCTGTTGGAACAGGAGTGTCTGTAGTAGTTATCCCATCTGTCCCACCATTTTACATTGGTTGTTGTAGGAAGGAAGCATATAGCTTCTTTAGTTCACAGGACTTCAGATTGAGAGGTACTCAAGTAGCTGTATATAAGGAATTCACCCAAGAAGCCTATCTACCCCTGGATGTATTTAGAGGATAAGACTCTGGACTTTGAGCTGATGCTTGTTAGTCTGCGACCTTGGGAGCTTCCTGGGGTGAAATCTGAAACCAGCCCCCCACATGAAGGGCAGGGAGAGACCAAAGAAAGAGGCAGACCACTCCACATTGGTAGGTGGCAGGTTTAATAAGCAAGGGAACTTACATACGAGGCTTGTCTTGGGAGGCTGCAAGACAAGTAGATTTCTGCACCCACCCACCAGAACCCTGAAAGTTTATATAGAGGCTCTGGGAAGCAGGGAGGGGCAGTATAGCAGTAGAGGATTAAGAAGTACAAACTATTATGTATAAAGTAAGCTAAAAGTACAGCACAGGGAGTATAGCCAATATTTTAAAATAACTATAAATGGAGTATAACCTTTAAAAATTGTGAATCACTCTATTGTAACTTATATAATATTGTACATCAACTATACTTCAACAAAAATTTTTTTTTTAATTTTAAGTTTATATAGAGGCTTTAACTAGGTTCAGTCATATATAACATCTGGACAGTCTCAACAACACCTTACTGTCTCAAGGCTACGTCCTTGAAAAAGTTCCCACTGTGGAAACAGTAGGCAAAATGTACATTCCAAGGACAGGCGAGGAAGTGAGGAAGCTCCAGTTGGCCAGGTTCAGCTTGTGGGTCATCCAGCAGTCTCATCTTCTTGATTACCTCCTCCAACAATGCTGTAATAGGGTAAGACTTGGGGGGCTTGGGAGGGGTGAGTTTATTTTGCATGTGGGAGGACTATAAATTTGTGACCACGGGACTTCCCTGGTGGACGAGTGCGTAAGACTCCACACTCCCAATGCAGGGGGCCCAGGTTTGATCCCTGGTCGGGGAACTAGATCCCACATGCATGCCACAACTAAGAGACCACATGCCACCACTAGGAGACCACATGCCACAACTAAGAAGTCCACATGAACAACTAAGAAGTCTGCATGCTGCTGCAGCAAAGAGCCCAAATGCTGCAGCTAAGACCTGGCACAGCCAAAATAAATAAATAAATAAATGTTTTAAAAAAATAATAATTTGTGACCAGAGGGTGGACTGTGATGATTTTTAAAATATGTCCACAAATACTTTGATGCTTGTATTAGTTTTCCATTGCTACTGTAGCAAATTACCACAAACATCATGGTTCATGGTAAAAAACAGCAATTTTTTACCTTACATTTATGGAGGTCAGAAGTCCTAAATGGGTCTTACACGGCTAAAATCAAAGGCTGCATTCCTTCTGGAGGCTCTAGAGGAAAATCCGTTCTTACCGTTGCCAGCATCTAAGGGCTGTGTTCATTCCTTGACACATGGCCATATCACTCTGACCTGCTTCCATGATTACATTTACTACTCTCATTCTGATCCTCTTGCCTTCCTCTTATAAGGACTCTTGTGATTAAATTAATTCTACCCAGATAATCCATGATAATTTCCCTATCTCAAGATACTTAATTACATCAACAAAGTTCTTTATTCCATGTAAGGTAGCATATTCACTGGTTCTGGGGATTAAGATATGGATATTTTTGGCTGGGGGTGGGAGTGGTCACAGGCAATGGTTTTGTCTACCACAAAGTTTTTCTTTTCAAGAAGAGGCATCTAGTTCCCTCCCCTTGAATGTGGGCTAGATTTAGTGAGCTATTTATAATAAAGAGTATGGCAGAAGTGATGATGTGACACTTAAAAAAACTAAGTAATAAAAGACATGGCAGCTTTCTCCTTGCTCTCTCTTGGATTACTCACTTGTGGAAAAGCCAGATGACATGCCACGTGAACACTCAAGCAGTCCTATGGAAATGTCCTATTGTCGATAGCCAGCATGGAACTGATGCCTCCTGCCAACAGCCATGTGAATAAACCATCCTGGGAGAGGATCCTCCAGCCCCTTTGAACCTTCCGTTGACTGCACCTCTGGCCAACAGCTTGACTACAACCTCTTGAGAGACTCTGAGACAGAACCACCCAGCTAAGCCATTCTTGAATTCCTGAACACAGAAACTGCAAGATAGTGTTTGTTGTTTTAAGCTGCTAAAATTGTGTGGTAATTTGTTATACAGTAGTAATCCCCTAGGTCACATCTTGATCCATGATGTCTGCTTACAGTCTAGCCATTATCTCTACATTCCAGCCTGCAGGAAGAAGGAAGGGGAGAAGAAAGTCACGCTCCCTCCCTTAAGTGGCACTTTCTGGAAGTTGTGTGCACCTCTTTCATTAACATCTGTCAACAGATGGCCATCACACACCTAGCTTCAAGAGAGGCTAGGAAACAGTATTTATTCTGAGCAGCCATGTGTCCAGCTAAAAATTAGGAGTTCTAGTACTATGTGAAAAGGTGAAAACAGATACTGGAGCACAATTAGTAATCTCTGTCACAGTGGGTGATTATAAGGGTACCGAAAAGTAAAGTCTGGCATAGATCCATCAACATTTTTCCTTTTTCTTAACAAAATATTTCCATCGGCCATCACATGATATTTATACAGGCATTCACTCTGACCTCTCCAAAGAATCATGCCTATTGTGCTTGAGTCACAAAAAAACTAATATATTAGGTAAAACACAATGAATTGTGAAACTTTTTCCTTTCAAAGATATTTTCAGGGACACTGTTAAAGAATAATTTACAATGGAGGTTTTGCCTAAAGTCTCTTAAATTTCCTAAATGTTGCTTTCTAGATACTTACATTCCGTGTGCATTCTTTGGTGTACTGTCAGAAAATACACAGCTAATGAAAAATATTTCCTCTATGCAAGAGGCTGGAGAGACATCACTATGACATTAGCAGCTGCAAGGAACACAGTCATGTTCCTGATCTATAATTTTCCTTTCACACACAATCCATTCTTGGATACCCACAGTAAGTGGATTTTTAAAATTTTATTTAACAGCATGGTTAACCCCGATCAAAAGGTTTAAAACTGCCTCCTTGTGTGCTTTAATCAAACTAAAACAAATTAGGAAAATGTATTTCCAGAATATATTATATTACAAAACCAAGTAGAAATTATTTTTCAACAAGTATTAAATAGCTTATCTGCAAAGCATATATTATTGTTTCCTTACATCATTGTGAAAAACGAGGGCATTGTAATTCCAAGAGAATCTGCTTATAATTGGTCCCAGTGGTCATTAGATGTCTATTATAATAGAATTCAAACTACAGAGGTCAAGAGTTAAAGGATTACACGTATACTTGACATATTGCTTTCCATCTCATTTTCACATAAAGTCCTCCATTTTCATCCATTTAGTCATCAGTTGCCATGACGTAAATAAAACAATGAATCTTACAAAATTTCACCATATAAGGACTCAGTCTAGGTTCACATAATCTTTTTATGATGACATGTACTGTATTGTGTTTTTAAAAATGTACATTACGTAAGGAATGTAAGACTCAAAGGCAAAGATAATAAATGTTCTATAAAGTACTTCAATGCCACACTGTCAGTGCTTAATAAATTTTAAATAGCAAAAAGTGAAGTTACAAATTCTAAAGTCTTATTCTGGCATCCTATTGGATGATACTGTTAATAATTAAGATTTTGATCCTATCTCCTGTGAATTAATGCAGTAAGAGTATTTTTTTGCCTCAGCTTGGTACACACAAAAGGTTTTCTTCTATGCCAGCCAAGTATCCTGTTAGCGTTTTTTTTCCCTGTGATTCTGATCTATTCTTTTAGTTTTTCATGGGAATTTGTGGCTGTGAGTGAACCCAATAAGCCTGTGATTACTTAACTTGGAAAATGGATTGAAAGTAGACTTTCATTTTGTGTGGGTAGATATTTGGTTTTCTTAATCTATCAGCCAAGGTATGTTCTTAATCCTTTAGTAACTGAGCTGACTTATTGTAAACTTCTTTCTAAGCCAGAAAGGATAGGTATGTGATTCCTTAAATCAGTGGTTCTCAAACTTGAGCATGCAAAAAAATCACCAGGGGGACTTAGATCATCTGGTCCTAGGGCCGACACTTTGAAACCCACTGCCTTAAATAAAAGTTGGAGTTTGGAAGAAGTTGATTCCAAGCTTCATGGATGACTTTGAGGGGTTCAAGACTTCAGTGGAGGAAGTCATTACAGGCGTGCTGGAAATAGTGAGAGAACTAGAATTAGAAATGGAGCCTGAAGATGGGACTGAATTGCTGCAATCTCATGATAAAACTTGAACAATGAGGAGTTGCTCCTTATAGATGAGCAAAGAAAGTGGTTTCTTGAGATGGAATCAACTCTGGGTGAAGATGCTGTGAAAATTGTTGAAATGACAGCAAAGGGTTTAGAATATTACACAAACTTAGCTGATGAGAAAGAAGCAGCAAGGTTTGAGAGGACTGACTCATTTTGAAAGTTCTACTGTGGGTAAAATGCTATCAAACAGTATTGCATACTACAGAAAAATCATTTGTCAAAGCAAGAGTCAATCAATGTGGTGAACTTCATTGTTGTCTTATTTTAAGAAATTGTCACACCCTCCCCAGTCTTCAGCAGCCACCACCCTGAACAATCAGCAGCCATCAGTATTGAGACAAGACCCTCCACCCGCAGAAAGATTAGGACTCGCTGAAGGCTCAGATGATGGTTAGCAGTTTTTAGCAATAAAGCATTTTTTAATTAAAAAATAAAAAAATAAAAGTTGGGCATTTAAATGGTCCTGTAAGTAATTTGCCATTAAGCCTTTATTTTACTAATTTATGCTTCCTGCAGACAAAACCTAGACTAAATTGACAGTTCTGTTGAGATTATACAAGTTCCTAAAAAATCTCCAATTAAAAAAACAAAACTCTGACTCTCATAACAGTAAAAATGTACTCATTTTGTTACTAAAGTCTAAAGAAAAGCTCTAGGTTCCAAAACTAACTTCAGTTCCCGGAATCGTCATCATTCTGTTACATTTGGAAGCACACTTGTTCTAAAATAATCATTTGTGAGGCAATGACACTCTTATTCACCCAAAGGAAACAGAAATAACAACACAGGAAGCACTGGGCAGCCTTAAGCCAATTCTTTTTGGAAAGCACATTTAATTCACCGTTGCACAACTCAAACAGAGGAGGTGGTTAGGAAGTCAGGAAGGTAATTTCAACCAGGAATATTTAACAAAGAGAAATATCTTGAAATCATGAATGGTCTAGGAATATCTGAGAGGTAAAGAACTGACTTCTTATGTGACAACTTGTCAGGAATGTTCAAAATTTCCCATTATTGTCCACAGACCCTGAGATTGAACGTAAAATATCTCCAAAAGAGCTAGGCACAAATAACTTCTTCGGGCTGTTTTGTCTGAGGCTAAAATACTATTTTGATGTTCACCCTACACAATGCCAAAACTGACTGCTCTTTGCTATCTCGGGAGCACAGCTACAGCTTCTCCCCACATACAAACAGTACTGATCTTCAAAGACTATGAGCCTCATTCCAGAAACTCAGACAAGATTCTTACTGTTTTTTTCATCCTTTGAATACATGTTCCTCCTCCTTTGATACAGTTTCTTCATATAAACCATTTTATCTAAAGAAAGTGACCAACTGTTACTCCAGTGGAGTCTCTTCTCAGTAGCCAAAGGTTATAGTTAGATTCTAAACTTCTTGGATTCATGATCATCCCTCCCCGTTTATCCCTCTACAACATTACCATCCTCAACAGGAAGGTGTAATCCACGAGTGAGGCAGGGCTCGGTCATCTGTCCTGTTCCTAATCCCAAGGCTTATTCTCAATGTTAACACATGGATACAGAAGACACATTGCAGCTACTTCTTATGGAGTCCTCTTCCCCAATTCGTGGATGAAACCATGTGCAAAGTGAACAAAGAAATAATAACTAAGTGGAGCTTAAGTGCTACACCAGGAGATGTGACTACCAACAACAGTTGGAAAAGGGGTTCTGTGAGACGACAGAATGAAGCTTTTTCATTGAGAAAGGTGATATGGGATGACATCTGCTCTTGCCAGAGCCAGGTCTCCCAACTGAAAAAACAAACAGTATCAACATCCCACAGAATCCTGACTGCATGTTTGATGCCACAGTAAGTCCCAGCATCACAGACTGTTGACGCTGAAAGAGACCGCCTAGACTGGCTGGTCCAAACCCATCATTTTTCAAACTAGAAAACTGAGCCCCAGGAAAAAGAAAGTAACTTGCCTTAATTAAGGTTAAAGTTCCTTAGCTGCAACACTGAGGCCAGGACTTAGATTTTCTGACCATCAGACCACTGTTTTTAGGCCCCTCCCTTTTTCTTGGGGAGTGGTGGTGGTGGTTAACGTTGAACGAATGTAAACACCAATGGAGTTTTTCTGCTTTTGCTAGAAAAAAAGAACAGCCCATTTACCTCCTCCTGCTTGGGCAAGGTCCAGCATGTCCACATGTCCATCCCCGCAGGCTTCAGGGATGAGAGAGCCCTTACAGACCCAGCAACTGGGCAGCAACTTGCTATGAATGACGTCAAGTGGGAGTGTCTGCATCCAGCCCAGGTCTGTGTGGCTTTTCACCCTTTTCTTCTTCATCATCAAAGAAAATTACAAATATAATGCAAGTGTGTTTATATCTATGCTCCTTTAGATTAAACAAGCCTCATCATGGTTTCAGGTGCCCCAATGAGAAAAATAAAACAAAATTGCACTTGTGGCCTCTCAGATTAAAGTCTGAGTTAAAATGAGGTTGCCCGGCCCATAGGAGAATGGGCCACACACGCTGATACGACTGGCCCATCATTCCACCCTGGCACTTATGCCCAGCAGACTCAAAGACCCGTGGGAATGACGCCTTCACAAGACACCCAAGAGGTAGATAAATGCAATCAGCCCCATGGGTGGACGTAGCACACAGAAGCACAGGGTTGGGTGTGTGGAGGTGCCTTGGACACGAGACAGAAGGCCTGAAGGGTGAGGCCAGACCTCTGGCTCTAACCATAGCACTCTCCCTGGAAGGAAAAGCTTCTGGTCATGAGAGAAATTCCCAGTATGTAGCAAATGTCTATAGTAGTGAGAGGGTGGAATAGGAGGTAAAGAGGTGTTGCTGGTCTAAGGGTGACACACCTTTTCTACACGAATCACTAGGGTAGAGCTGTCAATGAGGCAAATCTGAAGGGTTAGGATTATGAACTGGGGAACTCGGGCACCTCAACCCCAGGCCATGCATGACCCGTGGGTGACCCTGCCGTTCTCACTCTCAACAGACCGAAGAATAGGTAGCAAGGACTTCCTTTAGGAGAGAACCATGCTGGATTGAGGTGATGGCAAAGACAGGCAGCTCTGATGGTTCAGCTCTCCCCGGATTTCTCCTTCTGCCTGAGGGAAGGGAGAGGAGCTAGGGGCATGGATGACACAGCAAGGCTGCAAAGCCTGGCAGTTCCTACCAGAGCTGCTGAGAGTCAGGCCCAAGAACCACAAACACAGGGTAAACCAAGGTCCCTTTCTCTGAAATGAGAGGCCTTGGCCCTGCCCTCCTCTTTAAGAGAATGGCCTGAGAAGGAAAGCTGGCTTCCCACTGAGGTAATGAAGAATACCTGCTCAGCTACTAGGTCACCCTCAGGTTAAGCAGGTAGACTCCCTGAAGGAGGCGTTCTGAGGACAAAGGCGAGGAGCTCTGCTTATCTGGGACACATCACAAGTTTTAAGTTACACACTCTCCCACACGCAGCACACTCACATGCACACACGCACAGAGACCCACATTCTTCCAACCCACCCCACTCCAAGCCCCCAATTCCGCCCCACAGGTATTGCCCCTGTAAACACGACAGCAGAGACACCCACAATCCTGGGACAGTCTGATAGTGATCTGAGGATGACTGCCTGTCATTAAGTGCCCCGATAGGTGATGTTGGTGAAGGTGGACGTGGCCTCTTTATACAGTGGGTTGTTGGCCTGCGGAGAGAACAGAAAAGTGTCTTACAGCGAATTCCTCAATTCTTCCCTACCCTCAGGGTTTACACGTCATCTGAGATGTTTACCCAAGACACTCTTCTCTGGGATACACCATCGATGGACTGCTTGATGCTCATGGTACTCACACATTTGCTCTTAAGGAGGGAATGGATAGGAAATAAGAGGAGAGATAAAGTGGAATGCTATCTTGCCACCATGCCTAAGGGGTTAAATTCAGCCCATCACTTTTGGTGATCCCAAAACACTTCAAGATAGCTTTTAGCCAATACTTCCTACTTCCTCCCTCCCTATGAACTCTCTCTTTTGCCTTTCTCCCTTTTTTTCTTTGTTGTGACTGTGATTGGGAGTGTGGGCAGAGAAGAGAAATGTAGCAGGTGGTGGCTGGAACATATAGGACCACATTTGCTCAAATAATTCTTTTTTTCTTTTTTTTTTTTTTTTTTTGCGGTACGCGGGCCTCTCACTGTTGTGGCCTCTCCCGTTGCGGAGCACAGGCTCCGGACGTGCAGGCTCAGCGGCCATGGCTCACGGGCCCAGCCGCTCCGCGGCATGTGGGATCCCCCCGGATCGGGGCACGAACCCGTGTCCCCTGCATCGGCAGGCGGACTCTCGACCACTGCGCCACCAGGGAAGCCCTCAAATAATTCTTAATCTGTTTTCATCTCATCCCTCAAGCACTACCCACAAACCGTCACGTTATCAGGAAAAAGGCCCTCACAATAATTTGGTTTCCCAAATTATTTTCTAACAAAAAGAGACAATTCCCATTAGGTCTAGTAGTCCTCAGTGGTAGCCTCAAGAAACAGAGCACATTCTCATGTGCCTCAGAGAGTCAGGATTTCTACATCATCTGAACAGAAACATCTCAGTTTCTTGGGACCCTTGAGTACAATGGCCTGAGGTCACCATCAAATGGGAACAAACTTTCAGCCTAACCTCAGGTATTCAGGGAGTCAGTCATTTGGAAGGTCCAGAAAAAAGTTAAAATGTGGAACACGAGCCAAAGGAGAATAGAGTAAACTTAAGTATACAGAAGGTTCTCCATAAATGCTTGTTTGATTGGATTCAATCAGGATAAACTTCAGGGAGCGTACTTTTAAGAGGCTGACCCAAAATAATTCCTATCATAACCTAATTCCCTCCCACAATCAGGAAAGCTGCTTAACTTCTCTATACTCAGTTTCTTGGTCTATAAAATGGGAATAATAATGTTACCTACCACATAGGGCTGTTATAGAGATGAAATAAATTAATACGTAAAAAGCATTTAGAACAGTTCCTGGTAAATCCTCAGTAAATGTTAGTTATTATCTGTCTCTGTTTGTCTTTAATGCTTTCATCAGTAGTATATCATGTATTACTATATGTCCTCAGTGTAGGATTCTCAAGTTTGTCCTGTCTCCCTCACTCAGAGAATAAGTTTCCTTTTCATCACTTCGCGGTGTCCAGAGCAGAGCTGAGCCCTCTCTGTGCTCAGTTGGTACTCACTGATGCGGTAGAGAGAGAATCGGGTGGTTTCCAAGAAGCATACGGACAACAGGACAGTTAGACCATCTCTCAATTTCCAGAACAGAGGCTAACTGGGAAACTATGGTGCTGGCTGATGCTGGCCACCCTAAATAAGCATCTGCTGCTTCCTCTTGAGACCCTTGAACCAGCGACTTAGGACAATGCCCAGCTCAGCCCAGCCTCTTACTGTGTCCCATTTGGCTCTGGCTCTCTCTTCCTCAAATTTAGCAAACTCCTTCCGGTCATGGATGGTAATGAGGAGCTTCCAGATGAGCAGAGTAGCAAGGCCGATGAGCAGAATGGCCCCCATCACTGAAAGCAGGACCACCAGGATGTCAGGGCCCTTGGGACACTCTGTCAGGAGAGAGCACAGAGCAGGGTGGTTGGCAATGGAACAGGAATCATTCGAATTGGCTATAAATAAGATCTTCTTGACAAAGTAATGAAGTATTGGGTTGGCCAAAAAGTTCGTTCGGGTTTTTCTGGCCAATGTCATGAAAAACCTGAACGAACTTTTTGCCCAACTCACACTAGAAAGTTATCTAAAGGGAACAGGACTTATAAAATAAGCCAATTAATTTTTTAAAGGAGGGGGGTACAAGCTTTAGAGCAGCAATAATCTGTCCTGATTGTTTTAAATGAGAGGTGGTTAGTTGGTCACCCACAGGCGGAATCTAGCCTACTCTGTGTGAGTCCCCACAATTGGTTTTTGTTTTTTAATTTTTTTAAATAAATTTATTTATTTTTGGCTGCGTGGGGCCTTTGTTGCTCTGCGTGGGCTTCTCCAGTTGCGCAAGCGGGGGCTACTCTTTGCTGCGGCGCACGGACTTCTCATTGCGGTGGCTTCTCTTGTTGTGGAACACGGACTCAAGAGTGCAGGCTCAGTAGTTGTGGTGCATGGACTTAGTTGCTCCGCGGCATGTGGGATCCTCCCGGACCAGGTCTCGAACCCGTGTCCCCTGCATCGGCAGGCGGATTCTTAACCACTACACCACCAGGGAAGACCCACACAGTTGTTTATTAAAAATTTGATTTTGTGGGCGACATTGAGTAATCAGGAGATTCTCCCCTTAGAATTTCAGATTCTTCTTCTCTTTAAAAAAAAAGTCAAAAGACCTAGAACCACTGAACCTATATTTTTATAGGGTTGTAAATGGCTAGGGCTGAGGAGCAGCTGCCCCTTTTAGATGGGACACGTTTTTTAGTTTGCCAGACTCCTCACTACTCCCTCTTTTCTCCACTAAACAGAGGCAAAGTGTGATTTGCCATTGAGTCTGTGCCACTGTGGGCTTTGGAGCCAGACTGCCTGGGTGTGAATCCTGGCTTTCCACTTACTCTGCTATGTGACCTTTGATAAATTATTTAACCCTTCTGGTGTCTGTTTCCCATTTCTCCATCTCTAACAGTAATAGCCCTGACTTCAAACCTTTATTATGAGGAATAATTAAGTTAAATATATTGAAAGAACTCAGAACAGTGCCTGGCAGATCCAGTGCTCGATAAATATCAGCTACCATTATTACTGGTGCCCCTGTTACACGTGGCTGTTTTCCCTAATTTACTTACCCAGCTCCTGTAGGCATTTGAGTTAGCTGCCCTGGTTCAGATATCTAACATCCCCGAGGGCTGGGAACCAGTGACAATTTTAGCATACTTTGAGACTAGGAGGCTTGCCAGCCAAGACAATATTTTGGGTTTCTTCCCAAAATATTTAGTCATCCAAAATCCTAACCCTATTGAGAACCGACTTCCTGTTCAATCCCAGTCAACAACCAACATAAACAGAGGTACGTCACCCCTCTGAGGGCCAAGATGAATATGCTCTGAACAGCTCTGCTTCCCATCAACCACAGACGTCTGATGAGTGACCTCGCTCCGGTAACTTCTCAGGTGTTATGTAATTAGGTGTTTGTATATGTGAGTACTGATGGGCCTGGAAAGGAGTCACACCTACCTTCCACACTGTTTCCCACCTTCTTCTCTAAACATATACACTATGCTCACCACACACTACCCAAAAACAGCCACCACCAGAATCCAAGCTGGCTATTTCCCATCCCACCAAATTACAAGCTGTCTATAATGAAAGAAATGTCTGGAGAGAGGCTGTGAGGTTCCAGTGTCCAAGGTCCTAGGAGTGAAGGGCCCCCGTTCTTCTGGGAAAAGCAGTTACGAATTCTCTGGAAGACTGAGGTAGGGCTGACCCTCAAACCTCAAAGTGGAATCTCTTCAATTTTACATGTCAGTACAGGCAGGACAGGTAGAATGCCAGATCTTAAGGGGAAAGATTAAATCTCTTAACCATCTGTCCTGAGAGGGGTGGATGGCAGGCTTCCTGGAAGCAGACACAAGATCAGGCGGTCTCTGGAGAGCCCTCCCAGCCACAGTGATGATGGCCCACGGCGGGTGATGACCCAAGGTCAGGGAAGACAGGGTAGGGTTAGCAGACTTGACAGACTAAAGTACAGGAAGTCCAGTTAAATTTGAACTTCAGATAAACAACAAATAACTTTTTAAGTATGTACCACATATTGCATGGGACATATTATATTTTATCAGGCAACACTATCTGGAAGTGATGAGGGCTCAGCTCAGGGGAGCTCATAACCTGAGGGCTGAACACCACTTGGCCAATGCCAAACTCTGGTGGTGCCCTCTTCACTGCCCTGCAGTGGCTCAGCCCTTCAAAAAGGACATCTGCAAGGACATGAGTTAGGGAAGAGAATGAGAATAATCTCCTCCTACACTCAGGGCCCCAGACGCTACCATCTACTAAAAGCCAGAGACCCTGAAAATGATTGGAGGTTGGGGTGAAAGGAGAGGCAGAACTTGGAATTCCAGGACTACAAGGTAGGAAACGTAGGTCTAGGGTCCCATCTCCTAATGTGGAGGAAGGGGTCTACTGGCAGTAAGCCTAAAAAGTTACCCTACACTCTGTTAACTAGTTATGTGTTACCATCCCAGTTATCATCATCTTCGTTCCCCACAACTCCAGGAAGTAGATTCCAGTCTCAGAATACGAGGTCAAATGATTTGGTAAGTGATACAGCAAGAGCACCAGCCGGATTGTTATAACAAAGAGATGAAGTAATGTTAAACCCCAAAGCAGGAACACACTGCCCTTCTGTAATGAGAAGGGACAATGGTACAGATCGGGAGGGTGTGGGAAAATCCATTTAATGTGTTAACACAGGTGGATGGGAAAGTGTGAGGAAGTCATGGCCAAACTAACCTATATCTGCTCCCCCAGAGAGATATACCCAGACTCCTCCCTCTCCACTTCCCCACACCAGCCTTCCCTGAGTCACAAAATAAAACTAAGGTGATGCCCTTTCCTTACCTTCCTTCTCCCTTATAAAGGATGAGAGTTCTGGAAAGGCTGATGAACAATATCACAAATGGGGACCCCATGCTTTCCTCTACCCACGGGGACAGCAACACCCTGGGTGACATAGATGTAGCCCTCTTCCCACCTTCAACCCCTCCCTTCTTTAAGCAGCTAAAAGTCTGCCAACAGATATTAAGATGTATATAAGTCTGTCTGTCTCCTAGGAATAATCAGTCCTATTAATTCATTCAAAAACTGTGTTTTAGGTATCTTCTCTGTAAATGACTGAGCCAAGTATGGGGATATAACAGTAGATAAGACAGACACCATTCCTGTGTTCATGGAACTTATGGTCAGCTGAGGGAGACAGCCGCTGTGGAGAACAGTATGGAAGTTCCTTAAAAAACTACAAATAGAACTACCATACGACCCAGCAATCCCACTACTGGGCATATACCCTGAGAAAACCATAATTCAAAAAGTCATGTACCACAATGTTCATTGCAGCTCTATTTACAGTAGCCCGGAGATGGAAACAACCTAAGTGCCCATCATCGGATGAATGGATAAAGAAGATGTGGCACATATATACAATGGAATATTACTCAGCCATAAAAAGAAACGAAATTGAGCTATTTGTAATGAGGTGGATGGACCTAGAGTCTGTCATACAGAGTGAAGTAAGTCAGAAAGAGAAAGACAGATACCGTATGCTAACACATATATATGGAATCTAAGAAAAAAAAACTGTCATGAAGAACCTAAGGGTAAGACAGGAATAAAGACACAGACCTACTAGAGAATGGACTTGAGGATATGGGGAGGGGGAAGGGTAAGCTGTGACAAAGTGAGAGAGTGGCATGGACATATATACACTACCAAATGTAAAATAGTTAGCTAGTGGGAAGCAGCCGCATAGCACAGGGAGATCAGCTCGGTGCTTTGTGACCGCCTGGAGGGGTGGGATAGGGAGGGTGGAAGGGAGGGAGACGCAAGAGGGAAGAGATATGGGAACATACGTATATGTATAACTGATTCACTTTGTTATAAAGGAGAAACTAACACACCATTGTAAAGCAATTATACTCCAATAAAAAAAAAAGCAGCAATTTGATAGTGTGATGAAGGCCCATCTAAAGGGAAGCACAGCTGCTGTGAGAATCAAACAGGTCACCAAATCTAGTCATCGGAATGGAGGCTGGAGGGGGTCTGAGATGGCGCATCAGGGGACGTGATGTACCTAAAGCAGAAGCATTCAGACATTGGGGACACGTCACAACTACCAGGAGCATTAACACAGGACACAGAGGCGTAGGCCCGTGGAAGCAAGACAGGGCTCAGGACTCTGGACTTTTTAACAAGGGAACATACAAAAGTTTGAGAACCACTGCCCTAAAGCAGGGGCCAGCAAACGATGGCCCAGTAAGCCAAATGCGGCTGGCCACCTGTTTCTGTAAACGCAGCCAGACCCCTTCATTTGCATATAGTCTATGGCTGCTTTCCTGTGTCAGAGTTGAGTAGTCACAGCAGAAACCACCTGGCCCACAAAGCCTAAAATATTTAATATCTGGCCCTTTACAGAAAAAGTTTGCTGGCCCCTGGTCTAAACGATGATTTGAAGAAATTCCTATGGCTGTAAAGAATGTCCAGCGACCGACTGATTTACCCTCTGCCTTCAGAAATTGTTCCTTCACTCCTGAAAGTTCTTGTCCACCCCTCCCGTCCCCAACGCCCGCCACACTGTAGCCTTTATCCCTCTGCAGTGTCATTACCGATTTACATGCCTCTCTCCCCCATGGTGAGTACCACATCTGCCTTATTTACTGTTATAACCCCAGCACCTAGCCCACTGCCTGATATATAATAAGTACTCAAGAATATTGTCAAATGATTCATTACTTAGTCCGTTGTTCAAGGGAAAGAAAGGAGATGAAGGAAATAAGGGGAAGCAAGCAAATCTACCATGCTGGATGGTGACAAATCTGTGGTGGGTCTGTGTGTGACGGGATGAGCTCCCCTGCTTCCAGAGGGTCTTGAGAACACGAGGTAAGTTTTCAGCGTTCAAGGCAGCCTCGGGCCGGTGCCTCAAGCACCTAACCACATCCTGTGGTGAAGCTGGCAAGGGCAGCTTGCCCTCAAACCTCAGGCCTTCCTCTGAAGCAGCAAGCAGGTTGCTCTTGGCAACAATTTAACTTTTAGAAGAGCAGATGCCTTGTGCTGGAAAGTGCTAGCATTGAAATTCCTTACTTCTTAACATTATCAACCTCGAAAAACGCCATGCTATATATACTCTGTTCCTTGATGAGCTCCATACCTCCTTTCTTCCTCTCCTGACCCACCTTCTTATTTTTCTATCTCCTAAATTAGCAAGTAAGTTCTTGCTAATATTTGTGTTTATATACCCCCACACCCAGATAACAGGCCCTGACTTATCACTTGTAAGATCAGGTTTAACCTGGCTGCCTCTGTTTAAGAGGAGTGATGGGTGGAAATAACTGCCTAATATTGGTCTCCCTCTCCCTGCGGGGCAGGGTTGGGACCCTCAGGGTTCACTCACCGGGCTCTTCTACCACATACAGGATGGACTTTCCACTGGAGTCTTCATAGTACTGGAATCTGACGACACAGTCCTCCTCATTCTTGTAGGTACAATTCACAGCATCCTTTCCAGTGTCCTCTGGGGGAGGGGGAAAGATGGGAGGATGAAAAACAAGGCAATTCCAGAAAGAGGGAGCCATCCCCAAAGCCAGTCATGGGACGTCTGGGAAAGCAGGTGACAGGATGTCACGTATGCCTGACGTTAGGCAAGATGCCTAGATTCGAGAGGGCTGTGGTGCCTGGCAATTGCCTCTGGATGACCCTCGCTGACGTACTTTGTCCCTCACAGGCCCTTTTTGGTTCTTATTCTTTCCTCTGGAAGGGACATGACATAAAAGCATTACATAATCTGATTCAAAACCTGGCTCTATCACCTACCGGCTATGTGATCTTGGCTAAGTTACTTGACCTCATCGAATCTCTCCCTTCTTCTAATCGAAGAAAAGATACCCTCACTCACAGGGATGGTTGAGAATCAAACAGCATGAAGTCAACTACCCAACACACAGTGGGCGTGCCCTTCCCCCTCATTCCTTTCTCTACTTGCTCAATGATTCTCAATAGTTTGTTTACTCGGCCCTTATATTTCTTCTATTGCTGCTTCCATCTCCTCTTCTCTGACTCCCATCATGTTTTGTTCGCTTCATCCCTTCTAATTCTAAAACCTGTTATTCTGACTGTGAAACTATGGGCTACCCTCCGCCAGCTGCACTATGCCCCTACAAGATTAAGCAAAGGTGCCAAGGTCACACAGCAAATAAGTGATGGAGTAGGGGTAGGACATGAGTCTCAAAGCACATCCTATGGACTTTAACTCAATATGCCTTCAGTAAACCAGTAGTATTACAGGACAGTGGAAAGAGTAAGGATTTCAGGATTTAGTTCTGATCTTAACTCACCACTCATTTGCTTGGACAAGTTACTTAACTTTCTTGAGATTCAATTTCCTTATCCTCAAAATGAAGATAACAATAGTACTAAGTTCTACTTTACTAGGTTGTTGGGAGAAGAATAAGATAATGTGCATGAAAAGATACTTTTATAATTTGTATGAGTTATAAAATTCCATACAAAGCAGCATTTATTTTTATGGTTATCATGGTGGGGGGCTGGGGTACTTATCGACTAACTTGGAATATCCATCTGGTCTAGATGATAAAAATATCTCTGGGCTTCCCTGGTGGCGCAGTGGTTGAGAGTCCGCCTGCCGATGCAGGGGACGCGGGTTCGTGCCCCGGTCCGGGAAGATCCCACGTGCCGCGGAGCGGCTGGGCCTGTGAGCCATGGCCGCTGAGCCTGCGCGTCCGGAGCCTGTGCTCCGCAACGGGAGAGGCCACAACAGTGAGAGGCCCGCGTACCAAAAAAAAAAAAAAAAAAAAAAAAAAAAAAAAAAATCTCCTATCTCAGCAGTCTGTTCCATCTAAGCTAATCATAGGAAGCCTGGTCTCCTCCAGAGGAAAAACTGTTGCTTAACTCAATCCCCAAATCACTACCCTCACTCCAGCCCCACTTTTGATATTAGCCAAAGGGTCCAGGGATCTAAGTCTTTCCCATAACACCCCACCCAGAAGCTGGCTGGCTAGCTGTGTCTTACTGTGGCTCTCACTGAAAATGTGTTTCCTGCCTTCATGGGAGATCACCATCTCCAGAGAGATTGCCATCTCCTGGCACCACCCAATGCCTAGCTGGCCCAGATAACCACGTCAAGTATGTGACAGCAGCAAAGATCATCTCCTTTTAAGTCAAGATGAAATACAAACCAGAATAATTGCAGGCAAGAGTTTTGCTCTCCATCATGTTTCTATCTGTCTTACTCCAGGAGGGGCTCTGGAGAGCCAAAAGGGCTTCAGGCTAATGATTTTGGCTACAAATCCGTAAGGGCGAAGGTTTCCCTCTAAACCAGCAAAGCTGTATGCCTGGGCATTGCTTAACACTCGTAGTTAGATAAACTTAGTAAATGATTACTGGCCTACTAAGCTACGATTATCATGGGTAACCACTTCCTCACTCTGTGCCTCAGTTTCTTCATCTGTAAAATGGGGTACATTATCTTCCTTTCCTTGGGGTGGTACAGTTAGGGTTGCCTGATTTAGACATACTTTAAAGGGTATTTGCAGGATTTTGCTGAGCCCGTGGGCTCTGGGAAGCAGAAGGGGAAGGGACTGCTGAACAGATAAGTAAAGAGGCAGGAGGACTCTCAAGAAAGCCAGCTTTTAAGTGCCTACTGTACATCAGGCCTGCACAACATGCCTTTGAGGTAGGAATTACTCTTCCGTTTTGCAGATGAGACTTGGATAGGTTATGGGATTAAATCGGAGAAATTTAGAACGTGGGTGTGTGCAACTGTATGACATGCCGAACTTACTAAGCTCCTTCACAGGCTCAATCTCATCACGGCAGTAGCGGCTGCAGGTATTCTCCTCGAATAGGACTCCTCGGTTAAACTTCTTACACTCCACACACTCCCTAAAGGAGAGAGGACATAGGCATGAAGGCAGGGAAAGAACAAACTTCAGTGTGTTTCAGTCTGGCTCTGCCTGCCATACACCAGGAAAACTGTTCCACCTCAGAAAACAAACACAAACAAAAACATCTGTAAGACAATCCTGGGGTCCCAGATAGTCACGTCTGGAGTTCGGGGTGGGAGTGCCCTCCTCACCTATAGGTAAGGCCAGGTAGGCAGAGGCCCCCGGTAACTTCATTAAACTTCTTTATGTCCCATCCAAGACTGTGACAGGAGGGCAAACCCTACGCCACTTCTGGGAGCCTTAAAGTCAGAAATGGTCTCATAATTTGGGGGCCCGGTGCAAAATGAAAATGTCAGGTTCCTCATTCAAAACTTAGTAGGAATTTCAAAACAGTGACAGCAGAACATTAAACGAAGTGTAGAGCCCTTCCAAGCATGGGGTTCTGTACAAATGTGCGGGTTGCACGCCCATGAATCCAGCTCTGCTTAAAGTAGTAAGAGAAACAGCAGCGCCACAGGCGTGGGCCAGCAGGGACTTCCTCTGATGCCCAGATGAGGGACATTTGCAGCGGTGAACTTCTCCTGTTTCACATAGTGTCCTCCGTAACCCCAGCCCCACATCCCGCACAGAATCAGAACACGAGCACTGGAACACTCCCCAGGAGTCACCTGGTTTAGCCTTCCTCCCAACTCAGGGATTCAGGATCCAGCCTAAAAGAGAGGCTTCTCCAACAGCAGTCCAGCTGGTCCTACTCTGTCCCCTTCACGCTTGGCTCTACCTCCAGTTTTTCCCCAAGTTTTCAATGGAAAGAGGAATGCTAGTCATTTGCTGTAACAGACTCCTCTCCCTAAAGCTTTGGTGAGTAAGAGAGAACCTGCACAGTCTGGGGGACCCCCAGGCACTCAACTCTCTCCAACTCACTCACTTCTTAAAGGTGCAGGCATCAGGGCAGGTGGGACACTTCTCACAGGTGTCCCCGTAGGAGCCCGGCTGGATGCAGACGCAGCTGCCGCATTCACACTTGCCCCGCCCGCTGCACAGCAGCCCATTGCTGGACATGCAGGTGTCCGTGCGTGTCGTACAGTTGCAGTAGTAGCCGGTCCAGTCGGAGTCACACAGGCAGTCCCCACAGCTGCACTGGCCATGGCCTGAAAACACACAGCCCAAAGAGGCAGACCAGCCAGTGAGGCCCCACCCCAGGACAGCATCCTGGCTTTACCCCTCCTCACACTGCCACACTTTCACCCCCACACTGAGCCGTTAATCATCTTCTACACTGTCCTCATAGCCTCATGCTTCTCTGCATGCTGTTCCCTCTGCCTAGATGCCCTTTCATCCTGTGACCACTACCAAACTCCTACTCACCCTTTAAAGCCCAACCCAAATGTTCCTTTCCCTCTGTAACTTTTCCTGACCTCCCCAGGCCAAAGCAACTGTCTGCCCATGTGCTCTCCCAGCACTTATAAAGACCTCTATTTCAACCCTGATGTTCAACCCATTTGCTTGCTTATCTGTTTCTCTTTCTGGATTGTGAGCTCCCTGATGGGGGAGCACATATCATATTCATTTTTCCAACAATAGTGATTAGCATAACATCTGGTACAGAGTAGGCATGCCATTAATGTTTATTTATCCATCCATTCAACAAATATTTACTGAGCTCATACCACAACCTGCGCACTGGAGACTCAGCAGTGAACAAGACAGGAAAGGTCCCTACTATCATGGAGCTTACATCCTAGTTAAATTCCTGGAAATTCACACAAACCTCCACCAACATGTGCCCTGCGTTGTATTATCATAGTATTGCAAAGAGCCGTCAGCCCTAGTAGGAAAGACCTATTCACTTTCCTACATGAGTATAGGAACGGGACAGAGAGACTAGGGTGGGGGGTTGGATGGCTTAAATGTAGGCATTAACTCTCAACACTGTATTCCCCTAATATTCATCTACCAATGAATATTGGTAAACTTGGCTCCTAAACCCTACAGAAAGGTGACTCATTCTGCAGGATTCTGAATCAGGAAGAAGTGGGTGAACAATAGAAATCTGATTGTTAATCAGAGGAAAGGCAGGGAGCAAGGGGGAAGTCACCTGAATTGGTCTGAAAACCATGCCACTGTGTGAGCAGATGGGCCCCAAGATGGTGGAGGAGAGGGTGGTACACAGCCAAGCTCAGATAGCAACTAGCTGGCAGCCCTGTCCCCGGTGACCCCGGTGGGTCTGATAAATGTCCATTGGCCACTATGGGTCCCCCTGGATGGGTATCACCCACTACAGGATGAGTGATACCAGCATAATCCTCTAGGAACCACACCGGCATTCAAGACTCAGACACACCTTCACTGTGTGTGTGTCTGCTTCCCAAGAAGGAAGGGAAATACAACCTCACCTGCCCCAGCTGCCAGGGACATCTAGAGAGTAGAGCTACCGGGCTGGCGGAAGGGTGGAGAAAGAAGAAGACTGCATTGTGAGGTTGGGTTCCCTGGCAGTATAGCTTGTGGTGAGGATTCTTGTTCCAGTGACTTACTGGGGAAGCAGAAGGGAAGGAGGGACGCAGGACAGGGCAGGAGGCAAAGGCCGGCAGGAATGCGGTCTCATCCGGAGACTCCCTGCAGCCTGATCCCACGGTGGGCTCAGGAACGTGAACGGTACCACGATAACCTTGAGGCAAAGGGATTGGCTTTGTGTAACCCCACTGTCCATCAGTCATCAGCCAAGCTCTGAGAGCAATCCAGGCCCTGTCAGCTGAATACAATTCTCCAGAGGAGGGGCAGCTGTGAGGTACTATCAGTAGCCCTACCAGCAGCTGGGGGATGGGTGGGCCAGCCAGCAGAGAGGGACCCCACAGTGTCCACTACACCCAGCTTCTGGCCACACCTCCCAGAAAAGACATCACAGAGGCCTGGCAGCACTCAGAGGCCTCCGTCTCCTCTGAAACGCTTGTCCCATAGTGTTTCCTTTGTGAGGCTAAACAAAGCGATCTTTGAGAAGACTTGTGCAGGCCAGCCAGGGAGTGAGGTTGGGAGTGGAAGTGGCAGGCCAGTGCCACTAGGCTGACTCCAAGGCCCCGGCAGGGTCAACCCTTAAAAGGAAGCCACAGTGTGGTAATGTCACAGGACTGGCACCCCTCCAGCAAAACGGGTTCACAGGAAAGTCCGGGGAGGAGGGTGGGAAATGAAGAGAAAGTGTAAGAAAGAAGAGGGAGGTAGGGAAGAAGGGAGCGGGGAGCGGGGGGCGGGGGGGGGGTGTTGGGGTGGGTGGGTGGGGTGGGGTGGGGGGGAGGGAGGAGGAAAGGGAGGGGCCGGTGTTCCAGGTCAGAAGGAATGAAGTCACTCTCTCTATATAGCTTGACCTTCTGGGCTGATGCCTCACTCCACTGCCCTCCTTTATGAGCCAGCCCTTCCTCTGACTTCCCACCTCCTCCATGAAGCCACCCAGGCCTCCCCTGTCCACAGTGAGTCTCTCTCCGGAGGACTCCTATAACACCCACTTCCAGGATCAGGGAGGTTCTGCCTCTTGCTGTGAATTCTCCTTAGGTAAGTTAATGGAGAGCAAAACTGTCTTTTTCATGCCTCTTTATCCCACAACACTACGGCACACAGCACAGAACCTGGCTCACGTGGGTGCCTGATCAATCTATGTTCATGGATGTGGCAGGTGGAAGAGTCCCTTGACGACAAGGACGCACGCCCTGACGTTTGAGGGGTGCTGAAACTGTGCGAGCACGAAGACCATGCCTCCGGTGGGGAGGAGGGGACAGGGACGTCCAGGGGTTGAAACAATGGCCAAGGCATAGTGCTCCTGCCTCATGAGCCCCTGCTTGAGCAAAGAACAGACCAGGGCTTCCCTGGTGGCGCAGTGGTTGAGAGTCCGCCTGCCGATGCAGGGGACACGGGTTCGTGCCCCGGTCCGGGAGGATCCCACATGCCGTGGAGCGGCTGGGCCCGTGAGCCATGGCCGCTGGGCCTGCGCATCCAGAGCCTGTGCTCCGCAACGGGAGAAGCCACAACAGTGAGAGGCCCGCGTACCGCAAAAAAAAAAGAAAAAAAGAAAAAAAAAACAGACCAGGCCAGCAGCTCTGGGCAGGGACAATGGTGAGCTGGGCTATAAGCCTGGCCAGGTCAGGAATCATGCATGAGCCCCGTTCACCCATATGGACCGAGGGCCTGGCACAGAGCAGGTGCTCAGGGAGCATGTGTTCCTGACTGTTTGTCAACGGAGAACATGATCATGGCACCACAGGGTCCAGATCTGAGGCCAGCGGGCACCCAACACCCTGGCAGGAAGGGAGAGGGAGGCCTCTGAGAAGCTGCAGCGGCTGTCCGGGGTTCCCTCGTGTAATTGGCAGGAGCACACTGAGGACGGGCTGTTCTTGCACTGCTGGGAGGCAGGAACCAGCGCTGCTGACCCCGGCAGCTTTGTTTTGTGGCTTCAGTGTGGCCGGCAGCCAAAGGAAACACACTCTGGCCGGGGTCCCTCCCACATGCCTCAATCAGACCAGGAACAATCAGGCCACAGAGGAGCAGAGGACCTCCCTCCATCCCTGGTGCCCCCGTAGGCTATGCGTAGGCCTCTCCTAGGGTAACGCTCTTCCCCTCAACCCCAAACTTCTCCTCATGGGTCTCCCATGTCAAACTTAACCATTCCCTTTGGAAACTAGAATATGATGTAAATACTATTAAATATTAGAAGGAACTGAAATTTCTGCCTCACACCCTAATTCAGATTGATCCGTGTGTATGTGTGTGTGTGTCTGTGTGTCTGTGCGTATCTGATCTCTCTTTCCCATAATCTCTCTGATACCGTTTTTCTCCAATCTCTCTCTCGAATTTTGCTGGCATGAGTAAAGGAAACAACTGTATAGCACAGGGAGCTCTACCTAATGCACTGTGGTAACCTAAGTGGGAGGGAGTCCGAAAGGGAGGGGATCTCTGTATGTGTACGGCTGATTCATTCTGTTGTGCAGTGGAGGCTAACACTACACTGTAAAGCAACCACACTCCAATACAAATTAATTTAAAAAAATGAGTAAAGGAAACAATGTTGCAGATAACACATAGGAGCCGCTTTTGTATTACTTGGGCTTTAGCACGACACACATTTCCATTCCTCATCAGGCTTTCTGAAAGGCTGACGTTAAAGTGAACATCTGGGTAAATTAGCTCAGCCGGTTAGAACCCCCATGCAAGTGAAGCCAATCTGGGTCATGGATTTGATCACCCCAGAAGCCGATGATAATCTCTCTTTGATTGGCCACACAAGACACCCACAAAGCAGTCCCAACCAATTTGCACATATCTCCAATCTATCTCTCACAAGAGGGATTAAGCCACAGTCCACTACACCCCAGCAGAAATGTATCCCCAGTGCCCAGGAACAACTCAGACTGCCCAACTGCCTCTGGGAGTGTTGTCAGTGTGTCTGCAGATAAAGACTACATTAACGTTGGCTGGACTTCTTCTAGCTGGCGAAGTACCCCAGGAGTGGGCTTTGGGGCAAGGTGAAACCAGCTTCAGATTACCAGTGGGCCTCAAGATTTTACTGAATTTTGTAATGAGAAGGACAAAACGCAGTACCCTGCAGGTAGAAGGACTCAAAGTCATAACCCCCAATCTGCAGGCTGGGACTCTCTACGGCAGTGCTATCCAATAAACATCTGTGCTGTTCAAAAGGGCAGCCGCTAGCCACAGGTGGCTCCTGAGTGACAGAGAAATGAAACTTTTTCTTTTTTATTGAATTTGAGTTAGATTTAAATGTACTTAAACTTTACTCTTGATTAATTTAAATTTAAATAACCACCATATTGGACAACAGCGATCTAGAGTACAAAAAGTAATAGTATATCAATAGTGATAACAAAATAGTACCAACATTTAATAAGAGCTCACTATTTTCCAGTCATTGTCTAAGGATACTGGCACATTAAATGCACTCCAATATCTTGCATATACACTACCATTTTCCACGTCTTTTGCGATGAAAAAATAAATTCATGTAAAATAATTGTTTGAAAATAAATAAATGTTACTAACTTCATTACCTATTCTGACATCATGTAGTTTCCAAACCTAGATATACTAAAAATTTAATTACCATCAGTCAGTGATTTTTTTTAAACTTAAAAAGGGGTTGGTCCATATCCTCGAAAAGATTAGGAACCAGTGACAAAGTACTAGCAGAAGGGCAGATGAAGGAAAAGAAAAAAAACTATCTTCACTTTCAAGTTTCCCCACGTCTTCCCACCCTCTTCTAGGAGAGGAGCCCCAGGAAGCAGATGCTCATTTCTCTTCCTTGTGCCCCTCGAGCAAGGGCAGAGGGAGCTGAGAGGATTAACGAGAAACTCATTTCTGTTTCCTGCCATTGGAGTGGCACACCATCTACTCGCTCTGCCCCCGGGCCTTCCTGTGCCCACCTCAAGCCCTGGCCTGCATCCATTTCCAGAGGCTGCAGACGTGTGAGTGTGTGGGGGTACCAGGACGGGAGGGGTGTGCAGTTCTACTCACCTGAGCACATCTCCCCCTTGTAGCGGACACAGGAGAAGTCATCACACTCGCAGTACTTGCCCGTGATCTTGCCAAAGTCACTGCTATGGCAGACGCACTGGCCACAGAGACACTCGCCCCGCTGGCTGCAGATGGGCTGGCCCTCCCGGGGGCTACACTCGTCCTGCTGGGAGGGACGGTAGTCCTCTTCTGAGCACTCACACTGGGACCCCAGCCAGCCAGGCCCGCAGCGGCACACCCCACACTCAAAGGTCCCGTTGCCGTTGTTGCAGTGGTGGCTCTGAGGCTCAGCCTGGGCCTGGCAGGCACAGTCACAGTCGAAGGTGACCTGGACGGTGAGGCTGTCTTTGAAGCCCACAGGCTTGATGGTGAAGGACTTCTCCTTCTCCTGGGGGCAGCCACGCACCTTGGCCTCAATGCTGAAGCTCACCTGGATGGAAAGTAAGATCGCATTCAGACACAGGTGGACCCTGTTGACACTCCAGCCCTGGAGGGAAAGAAGCTGTTCCCTGCCCTGCCCGGGAATACCCAAACTGGGCGTCCTGTCCCCCAGCAAGCTGGAGTTCCTCAGCCTTCCCACCACCACGGTCTGCAAAGCCAAAGCAAGAGCCTGGGGATAGTTGTGCAGTTGGGACATATCTGGCTGGGTGTAGACATGGTTTACAATCACAGATAGCTTTTTTCTAAAATTCCATACGTGAAAATAAACCAGCTCAAGCAGAAAAGAACCTTTGATCTTACAAACGCTCTGCCGTGGCCAAATAAGCTAGCGGGACTGATTACGTAATATCATCAGGATATACAAAGCACTATTTCACACCACACAGTGGCCAACCACAGGCTCAGAGTCTACTGTGCAATTTCCACAAAACATTTCATCACTTATGCAATCAAACATGTTTCAGGCCAATATTTTTTACATAGGGTGTGTGCACATGTGCCTAGAAGATAGAGAGATGGATGGATGGAAACAGATATATAGACAGAGATGATGTAGATATAGATGATATAGCTATAGATATCCCCTCTTTTTTTCCACCCCTTTCACCAACCCCTCTCCCCTAAGGCAGAAGCAGAGAAGAACCAGCCACTAAGGAGGGAAAACTATAGACGGACTGGAGAGGCAAAATGAACATTTGCATTCTGACGTTCCAGGAGGGTGGGTATTTTGTGTGTGTATGTGTTTATTTTTTTTTCCTTTTAATTTTTATTGGGGTATAATTGATTTAAAATGTTGTGTTAATTTCGAGGGTGGCTATTTTTTTTTTTTTTTTTTTTTTGTGGTACGCGGGCCTCTGACTGTTGTGGCCTCTCTCGTTGCGGAGCACAGGCTCCGGACGCTCAGGCTCAGCGGCCATGGCTCACGTGCCTAGCCGCTCTGCGGCATGTGGGATCTTCCCGGACCAGGGCACGAACCCATGTCCCCTGCATCGGCAGGCGGACTCTCAACCACTGCGCCACCAGGGAAGCCCAAGGGTGGTTATTTTTGCCTATTCTGTTTGCTGCCAAATCTTCAGCAGCTGGAACAATGCCTGGCACAAAGTCGGTGGTCAATAAATATTTATAGATGACACTGCTGTTTTACCTTGTGAAGCAAAGAAAGGCATACCTTAGGGGAGGCTGGAGACCAGTTAGGGGCTGAAGGTAGAAATATTTTCATTTGCAATCAATTGTGCATAAACAGAGGTAACCTAAATGCAAGTTTTTAAAAATCCTGATGGTGAAGTTACTTAACGGATAGAGAAGGTTTAGGCAACAGAAGCCTCAGAGGAAAAGGCTGGCAGCTCCATTACATCTATCTTGTAAGGACGTTCAGAAAGAAGGTACAGGGAAGGAAGGGGTGGGTGCCCACAGACGCTCTGGGGCACAGGCTAAAGTCAGAGCTGCAGCCTCAGCCCCTGCCCAGCCCACCTCACCGTGTCTCCAATCTTGAGTCCGACACAAGACTTAAGGCCTGGGATGACCTCGTTGTTGAGACAGGTGGCGTTGAAGGATAAGGACAACTCCTCAGGGAGGTCACGCACTTCCAGCTCTACTTTAGAGCGGATTTTCTGAGCAGAAAAGGGCAAGAGAAGATAAGGAAATGGGCTGAGAGGAAATGAGTAGGAGCCAATTACATCCCAAGCAAAACCTCCCAGATGGTCCTGGACTCACCTGCAGTGCCAGATGCTGAGGTCCACCTGCAAGCTGCCAGAGCATCCCTAGGAGCCTGTTTCCTGCTATATTTCCAGCCCAAGACCTGCTCTCTCTCTTTCTCCACTTGCTTCTAGGTGAGTCTGGGTAAAATCTAAACTAGCTACGCCCTCCTGCAGGACTCACGGACGTGTGAGAAGGGAGTGCTAATACTGGTCACCTTGGCTAGTAGCACTTTCTACCTGATCTTTCATCAACCTCACATTCCCCATGGTTCAGCTCCCTCTCTGCTCTATTGTTGGAGCCCAGATCTCCATCACTCTGCACCCACCCCCCTCAATTTCAGGGCCCTGCTCGTCCTCATCACCATCCCCATCCTCTCTCTTCCACCTTCTCTAAGCTCTTCCCCCATTGTTCCTAAGCCTCCTGGGCGTTCCTTTCTGAGCCGTTTCTATCTCAGAAGGCTGCAGTCCTCCCAGTGCTGGCTATCACTTCCTGGCCTCTGGAAGAAGAAGAGGAAGGCGGTGAAAGCTGCATGGTGGACTTGCAGCCAGGACTTCCAAATCTGAGCCCTCCTGGGTAATGCCAAGTGAAGTGGACTCTTAGCAGGCCCATTCCCAGTGTAAGACACTTACCCCGTAAGCATCAACAATGAGCTGGAGGACATTGCTGGAATCAGTAGACAGGACCCCCACTGTGGTCCCTGGGATGAGCTCACTATAGTTCTAGAAAGGAAGACAGAGATGTCCGGGCATGACTGATGAAGCTGGTGGTCTCCAAAAGCCCTCCCCAAATCAGACTGAGGGTCTTGAAATGAAACTTGAGGGAAGGATGGGATTTTTTTTTTTTTTTTTTTGCGGTACGCGGGCCTCTCACTGCTGCGGCCTCTCCCGCTGCGGAGCACAGGCCCCGGATGCGCAGGCCCAGCGGCCATGGCTCACGGGCCCAGCCGCTCCGCGGCATGTGGGATCCTCCCGGACCGGGCCATGAACCCGCGTCCCCTGCATCGGCAGGCGGACTCTCAACCACTGCACCACCAGGGAAGCCCAGGATGGGATATTTTACTTGTCACTGCCAGGAATATATCTAGCAGTTTTTCAGCACTGAGCAAAATTATAGAGAACCTCTCACACCCCTCTCCCCACTGAATTACTCCCCTCCACCACTGCAAACATCAACACACCTATCCTGCTAGGTTCAAAGTTGGAGGAGAGAGACCGTCGAGAGGAATCATTAGCTCCTGGGTCTTTCCCAGTTAGGGACCATGGCCAAAGCTGGTGTGGGCTGGTTCCCTGAGACAAGTCCACCCATCACAGGCCCCACTCCCACTCCAGGAAGCCCCAAAGGCATAGTCACCTGGTAGAGATTGACTACATTTTCAGTCACTGCAAAGATCAAATTGATGTTTTTCTGGGACAGCTTCTCGGTCATCAGCCCCAGGGAGGGATAATCCTATGAAAAGAGAGGATGTGATGGTTAGTTAAGAAGTCTATTCACATACATCCATGAATTCTAAGCCTTAGGACTTGGGTGGTTTGGGCCATGGCCCTGACAGTGGTGGGATTTAAACCTTTTCACCCCATGACAATGTGAGGCAAACACAAACCCAGTTGTGAACTCTAAGGATAGATAAAGAGGTACAGGCTGGTAGTGCCAAAACTAAGCACCTCTGTCTTCCTACTCAAATTCAATGCATTCGTACCAAGGAGCAGCTTCCACGGGTCAGGTACTGCCAGACCTCGTTGTTTTCAAGCTTCCTCCCATTTTGCAGCTACTGACAAATGCCTTGGGTTGTTGCTTGCAATCCTTCACCATGTGGTCTCAACCTTCCTTTCCAATCATTCACCTCTCTCCCCCTTCTACTTACCACCGAGCTGGTCCACTGTCTTTCTCCCACCTCGAGTGGCCTTCTTTTTGGTAATGCTCCTCCTTCCTTAGGACCCAGCTCAGGTCCCACCTTCTCCAGGAGGCCTTCCCTGATCATCCCAGTTCATGACGAGCTTTCCTCTTTTGAACACCTAAAATGCTCATCAACTATTCTATCCAGTTAGCTGTAATCATGCATCTTCTCTTATTGGTACCACATCTCCTCAACTAAACCAAAATCTCCCTAAGGGTGAGACCTTATATAGTCTTATTATCTTGGCCCCTGGTAAGGCCCTGCATAGACTAGGTGTCAATCATTACAGACTCACCCATTGCCTGGTAGTGCTCAACCTGTATATGGCTGACACCAAAGAATTCAAGCCAAAATGAGGGTGCTGGTAAATTATGAACATGTCCCTGGAATCCTAGACCTTTCAGGGAGCTCATGAGATCATGCAACTCAGGTTCCTTTTCACAGCTGTACCTTTAAGCCACCTAGATGAGGTAGTTGCTACACTGTCTTTAAGAAATGAAGAGTTCACACCTCTAGATACTCAGGGTGGCAGCATTCTGCAGGGCTCTACGTTCTCTTTATGGCTTACTGCAATTCCTCCTGTTTCAATGTAAACTCCTCTCCTCTTATTTAACCTTCCACGGTTAGATGAAAACAACTTATACAGAAAACAACTTATAAGAAGTCTTCTCATACAGAGCAGTGATTACCAGAGGGGAAGGGGCTGTGGGGAGGGAGAAATAGGTAAAGGGGATCAACTGTATGGTGACAGATGGAAACTAAATTTTTGGTGGTGAGCACGCTGTAGCGTACACCAAAGTAGAAATATAATGTTGTACCCATGAGACTTATATAATGTTATACACCAATGTTACCTCAATAAAAAATAAATTAAAAAAAAAGTCTTCTCATGGATCAGCTAAAGCATCCTTTAGCCTTCTTTTATTCCAGCTAAAGGACTCTGAGCCCTTTAACGTTTCCTCACAGGACTGGCTTTCTATGCTTTTGAGGATCTTTGTCTCTTTTTCCTCTGTCTTCTTCCAATAACCACAAGTGAGCATGATATTCCAAGAGGGGCTAATCCATGCACAGTCGACAGGATGGCCTGCTTTCCAGCTGGACCTGCAGAAGTCCTCTGGGTCCACTCTGGATGCCATGATGATGCTGCTGGTGCTGGAGGCAGTGGTAACACCGACCACAGTCAGGACCATCTCTAGTGGCTGTACAGGTGGTACCCTGGATGAGGGTGTCCAGTAGGTGGGAGAGGTGAGGGTGGGCTGAAAAGAGCCCTGCGCCTTGCCCAGAGGAAGGGCTGCCATTTTCATATTCACACAAAGACTGCCTGGGTTAGGGCAGTCCTGGCCATAGTGAATAGGAACCATAGGTGGTACCGAGAATCTCACCATGGTAGTGGAGGCAGCATAATGGTTGTCACTGCCCACATGACACTGCCCATCGTTGGGCTGGACGATGCCTGCCAGCCTTCCATCCAGCGCTATATGGGTCTTGGCATCAGTGGTAAACACCAGCAAGTGGGAGGCATCATTCCTCCAGCCAATCTTCTCCTGTTAAAAAAAAAAAAAGGCAAAAGAGAGACAGCGACTTTAGCCATGTCACTGGTACAAAACAAAGACCCAAGGAGCTCCCCATCTGAAGGGCTAGACAAGTTGTCTTGGAGAAGGGCCTCAGTCCTAGTCCTTGGAACATAAGCTGGGGTTTTCCAACTCAGGGGTTTCTGTTCTCTTAAGAAAACAGTCTCAGGGCTCATTCCTTCAAGCAGCTGAAAGACACCTACTTCAACTCCAAAGAGAACTTCTTCAATGATAATCACATGGCCCATCTAGAAACCCATCTGCATCTGCAGAGCTGGGTTGGGCTAGAAGAAATCCCATCTGGACATCTGCCCACTTTGCTGAGGTTAGGTGAACCCAGCCTTGACTCTGATACACTTCCAGAGAAGATCCTCTCCCCAGAAAACATCTGGGACCACTGAGGTTCCCAAAAGTATCAGCTCTGGCCAGGGAGCGGATACAAGCAGAGGCTGCTGATCGGGAGCAACCTGTTGCTCAAATTGTACAAATGGTACAAAGCTCTGCCTAGTTCCTATCTCGTAGTTCACATAGAAATCCCCACAGTTGAGCCACTTCCCTCCCCGTTTTGATCTGCACCACCCACACCTGGCACTCCATGCCCTCCAAACCTACATCACAGACGGTAGCCTGCATGATGGCGTCAAAGCCACCCTCTGGGGCATCTCGGTTTCGTGACACACTCTGCTTCTTCACCTCCTCATTGAAACGGGTCACCTGGTCAGTTAGCGTCAGCACGTGTTTGTAGCCAAACATGGGCAAACAGGTGGTCTTCATACTGGGGAGGGAAGGAATGATTTAAGCAGACATCTGATGGAAAAGGCTGCATGGGGAGTGGGAGGGAAAAGAGGGGGACAGATATAGACAGTGGAATGCCCAGGCGAGTTCTATACAACTACCATTACCCAGACAGGTTAGACTCCAAACCCTTCAAATTACCTAGGCATCACATTGACCTAATCTCCAGCTAGATCAGAGGATAAGGGAGTGAACTGTGGAACCAGACTACCTGGGTTCAAATCCCAGCTCCCTGACTTACTAGTCATGGAACCCTAGGCAAGCTTCTCTATACCTAACCTATAAAGAAATGGGGACATGATAACACATATCTCATAAGAGTTGTGAGGCTTAAATGAGTTAATAGATGTAAAGCTTTTAGATCAGAGTGAGGCTCTAGTTGTGGTTGCTATCACTTTATATTTAACACTTCTCTAAAGTAACATTAACACAACAACAAAGCAAAAGTTCATCAATAACTTAATGTCCCTGAACTATCAATAGATTGATAGATCTGTGCCGAACAGGAGCATTTCTGTCCCCAGTCCAATGGTTTGTTTAACTGATGGCTGACACAATTTCTGGGGAACCTTACAATCCAGACAGAAGGTTAAGAAGGCACATCATATAACTCTCGAGTCTAAAAAGTAAATTCATACCTCGTCAGGCTCGGTAACCATCACTTTAAATTATAATCCATGGATTTGCATAGTCTCCAACAAATAAATAAGCCATTCAGTTGTAAGTCCAACTCTCAACAGAGGGACACATCAACTTATGCTCTTAGAGGGTTCAACAAATATCATTTCCACTCTTTCCTATGCCTCTAGGACTTAATATCTTGCATTTTAACCCTGCAGGACTCATATCCTGGATAACGAGGACAATAGCAATGGAATCAATCATTCTGAAATCATAACTCCTCTATCCACTTATACTATTTATTCGTGGCCTAGACCAAGAAGCTGATGGATTTCCTTTCTAGGTCTCCAGTCTTGGACTCTATTAATACAACACTCCAGATCAATGGGTTGGCCCACTTGCCGGACAGGGAGACCATGGTAGAGAGGAGATATGATTTGGCCAGAAGGCAGCCAACAAAGCTACCCTAGACTAGAAAGAGGAAGCAGGACTTGGATTTGTCTGGGGCAACGGGGAGAGATGCTGCCCTGGCTTCTAGAAGAGAGACTTACTCATAGCAGGGGTTTCTGAGGGCCTCTGGTGGGGAGATGTACATGTATGGTGAAACAGGCTTGTCCACAAAGGCCCCGAAGCCAATCCGCAGGTTACTGGTGAGCTTACGCATCTGGGAGGCCAGCTTGGTGCCCAGGTTCTGGATGCTCCACAGATCATCCTTCATGGAATAAGACAGGTCCATTAAGTAGTAGATGTCCACAGGGTAATCCTCTACCTGCCGAACTTGGACGGAGAAATTCTTCGAATCATCTGCAAGGCAGAAGGACGTTAATTCTTCTCCTCTTCTCCCTCTAAGACTTAAGTAGAGTTGGACACAGCTGGGATGAAGTAACTTTTGTTTTTTTTTTCCCCGCACCACTCGTCTTGTGGGATCTTAGTTCCTCGACCAGGGATTGAACCCCGGACCTGGCAGTGAAAGCGCCAAGTCTTAACCACTGGACCTCCAGGGAATTCCCTGAAGTAACTTTTTAATCAAACCAAACTTGAAAGCCCTGGTCCCTTTTCCTCTCCCCTTGCAATTCTATTCCTCTTCCAATCTCTTGACCCTCCTACTTTTAACCTCTTTTTTTTTGCTGTACGCGGGCCTCTCACTGCTGTGGCCTCTCCCGTTGTGGAGCACAGGCTCCGGACGCGCAGGCTCAGCGGCCATGGCTCACGGGCCCAGCCGCTCCGCAGCATGTGGGATCTTCCTGGACCAGGGCACGAACCCATGTCCCCTGCATCGGCAGGCGGGCTCTCAACCACTGCACCACCAGGGAAGCCCTTAACCTCTTCTTTTCCATTCTAAAAGTCTCCACCCTCTCTAAATCCTCATCTGTCTCGTCCTCTGGGTCCCAAGGGTCTACCACCCTGAGTCACAGAAGTGTTGGCAGTTATTACACTTCAGACTCTGTAAAAGGTAGGAACTATGTCCCACCCTTCTCTGAATCCCATAGTAACCAATATACACCTTGCACGTAGAAGGTACTTTCTTAAATTCTTGACTTAATTGAAAAGTCAAAATGAGTGCTTCAGAAAAGCCTGTCTCTGGACTTCCCTGGTGGCGCAGAGGTTAAAAGTCCACCTGTCAACGCAGGGGACACGGATTCAATACCTGGTCCGGGCAGATCCCACATGCCACGGAGCAACTAAGCCCGTGAGCCACAACTACTGAGCCTGCGCTCTAGAACTGGCAAGCCACAACTACTGAGTCCACGTGCCACAACTACTGAAGCCCGCATGCTGAGAGCCCATGCTCTGCAACAAGAAAAGCCACCGCAATGAGAAGCCCGCGCACTGCAACAAAGAGTAGCCCCCACTCGCTGCAACTAGAGAAAGCCCGCATGCAGCACAAAGACCCAACGGAGCCAAAAATAATTTTTTTTAAAAAAGCCTGTCTCTTAGCCTAATCCGTCCCCCCTCTGAAGGTCTCCGGCCCTATTTTCTGTGCCCCCATGCATGCCCTGCCCCAATCTTACATGGAAAACGAGCTTACAATTTGCTTTCTCATCTTAGACTCACTTGAGCCTCAATAGAAAGCTATATGCTGGGTAAAACAGGCATTGGGGGAAAGAAGAAACAAACATTTTTTGTGTACCTACTAAGTTAGAAGGGTTAAGTAACTTGCCCAAAGTCAAATAGCTAATATATGGAAGAGTCAAGATTCAAACTCAGATCTTCTGACTTCAAGTCCCCAAACCTTCCACTTTCTTCCATTCTCCTGCCCACACTTCCCTCCACATCCTTCTCTTCCCACCCCAATTCCACCGTGAGCTACTTCTGCAGGATCCCCACCTGGCCGTAGCCGGAGTGCAATCCTCTGGGGACTGACTTGAGTGATCTGGGAGCTGTCTCCAGAGCCCTTGTCACTGAGGGGCCTGGCCTCCAGGATTCTGGCCTCGCTGATGGGGAACTCGATGGACTCCAGGGCGCAGTCATCCTTCAGCAGATTCTCCTTCAGGTTACAGCGGGGCGAGCCCGGAGGCAGAGCCTGTAAGACGAGAGGAAGCCCTGTGATCAGAGCTACGGCGGTTCTCTGCTTCCTGCAGGCTCTGCCACATCCCAGCAGCCTAGAGCTTACCCAGCACTTTGGAGCTAAACCAACATAAATGAACTCGTGTGGTCCTTCCTAAGATAGCCCCTAGGCCTGTTGTACAGAAGGGGGAGACTGAGGCATCAGAAAGGTTGGGTGAGTGCCTGCTCATGGATGGGTAGGTAGGAAGAGGAACAGTACAATGAGAGGCCTGTTGGACCAGTGTTTTTCAAACTGTAAAATGCAGCCCACCTGTGGGTCTCAAAAATCAATGTAGTAGGTCTCAACCACCAATTTATTAAAATGCAACATAATAGAATAGAAAGTATCAAAGTGTGTAAGTGGTAAAAGTAAATATTGTTTTGGGAAAGGTTTATTTATTTTTTAAGTTTTTAAGTTTAAATCTTTTTTAAGCTTCTTTTTTTTAATATTTAGTTTTTATTTTATTCATTTATTTTGGCTGTGCCAGGTCTTAGTTGCGGCACAAGGGATCTTCATTGTGGCAGGCGGGCTTCTTAGTTGCAACATGCGGGATCTAGTTCCCCCACCATGGATCAAACCCTGGGCCCCCTGCGTTGGGAGCGTGGAGTCTTACCCACTGGACCACCAGGGAAGTCCCGGGAAAGGTTTATATGTTGGGGAGTAGGGTATAATATGTATAATAAATAATGATAACAATGTATGTCTTTCTGTAGGTGAGGGTCAAAACAGTTTGGAAGGCACTGTGTTAAAACACTGGCTGGGGTGTGAGATCCACGAGGGCAGGGACTATGTGTGTCTCATTTCCCCTCTATTCCCAGCACACAACACGAGACTGACAACTAAGTGAGGGGGGGAGGATATGGGGAAGCAGCAGAGAGTAGGCGCTAAGAGCACAGATTGGCTGAGACTATATCTCAGCATTGCCTCTTACTAGCTGGTTACTAGGGCGAGTCACCTAAACTCTCCAGGCTTCGTTTCCTCACCTATAACATGAAAATAATAATAGCCCCAGCTTCACAGGGATGTTCTGCAAGACCATAAAAGACAGTGTGCGTAAAACACATAGCACGGTGCCTGCGATAGTGTAAATGCTCAATAAATCTTAGCTATTATTGTAAGATGTTCTATAAATAGTTCCTGGATAAATTAATTTTGAATAAACTTCACAAGCTTAGGCAAATCCCATGATGTCAAGCCACTGATCAGAGCCTGTCCTATCACTTTCAGCTTCCTCCCTCACCCTGGCCAAATGGCAGACTGAGTGCCCTTCCAAACACCCCGGTGTGTATCCCACAGCCCTCTGGGGCTCGGTGTGTGTTTCCACCTGAGTATTGAACGGGGGACATGCTGCATTGGAATGAACGCTAGAAATCAGGAAATGGGTTCAATCCTAGGTCTGCCACTAACCAGCCTGTGACCTCAGATAAGTCATTTCACTCCACTGAGCCTCAGTTCCCTCGCCTGTTCACCCCTGTTAAAGGGGTTAGATGACATGGTGTTCTCAGTCCCTTCCTGCTCTGACATTCAGCAAACTTAGCCAGCACCGTGTGGGCGCAAGCCCATAAGGGCTGCTTGCCAGGCTGGGGGAACTGCCTGCAAAGCTAGAAAACCCCTCCTTGGACCTATTTCGAAATATCCAGGCCTTCAACCCCACAATCCCACACATCCCTACCCACCCCCTCTCACAACCACTTCCAGAAGTCAGCTGAATAAGCCACACCAACATCCCAGAACAGCTAGTGTTAACATTTATGGAGTACTCACTGCATGTCAGGTACCAGAAGAAGCACTTTACATGGATTATTGCAATCCTCCTGATCACGGTTCTGGAATGCTGGAATTATTATTATTTTACAAATTACAAACCTGAGGCTTGGAGGTTTCACAAATGAGGAACCCAATCTTACAAGTAAGAAATCGAAGGTTTGGAGAAATTAAGTATTTTGCCCAAAGCTACAGAGCTAAGAAGTGGCAGAAGTGAGATGCTGACTGGATTGTCTGACTGTAATTATCCTCATAAAACGGTACGTTGTATTGCATTCTGTGTAGAGCGGGAATCAAGGCAGAGAAGCAGGAATGTAGAAGAAACAGTCCCGGGAAGAGCCACACCTGAGAATGCACCAGGTAGGGAACAGGATGCAAGATGGGGATACGGGAGGTGTGGGAAGGATAGATAACATTCTGCCTCCTCAGCCCCTCAGGTGACTGGCAGCCATGTTTCCAGGAGAGGGACTGGGCCACAAGGAGACATCCATACTCAGAAACTCAGGACTCTGTAGCTTAAACCCCTCCTGATGCTCGACGCCCCTCTCCCACTCCTGCCCAGCCCTCCTCTGATAGGCGGAAAGGCTTCCCCACGTGGATGGGACCATGAACAACACCAACAGTACTACAGACTGAATGTGTGTCCCCCCAGAATTCATATATTAAACCCTAATCTCCAAGGTGGTGGTATTAGGAGGTGGGGTCTTGGGAGGTGACAGGTCATGAGGTGGAGTCCTCACGAATGGGATTGTGCCCTTATTTTAAAAGAAGGCCCCAGACATCTCCCTGGCCCTTTCCACCATGGGAGGACACGGTGAGGAGACGGCCATCGATGACACTGAATTTGCTGCTACTTTGATCTTGAACTTTCTAGCCTCCAGAACTGTAAGAAATAAATGTTTGTTGTTTAGCCAGCCTGCCTGTGGTATTTTTGCTACAGCAGCCTGAACGGACACAAATGGCATGAGGACTGCCCTAGCCCGGGCAAAATGTGGAAAGAGCTTCCGGAAGCCGGCAGCTTCCTTCTTCCTCTTCACGGGTCTGAGGTAGAGAAACGGCATCAGCAATGGGAAATGGTACATGAGACTTAATCTTCCTGGTTCAGAAGATCCCAACAGGACATCAGAGCTCCTCAGAGAGATGAAGATGCCCTCCCCTCACCCAGCCAGGTCCCTCTGCCAGGGACAGAATGGCAGAAGGGAGAACTCACGAACACTGAACGTTTTTGTGCCCCAATTCTTGCTGCTTCTGTCCATCTCTCCCAACCCTTCTCTCTCAGGAAGCAGTCTCTTTCTTGCTCAAAAAACTCCCTACTGTATCTCTGATTCCAGGGTCCCACAAAACCCCAGAGAGAAAACCTTCCAAAAAAGGCAATGATTGGATGGACCGAGATGCCCTGAGTTGCTGATCCTTTCCAGGACTAAGACAGATGCTGAAGGAGAGAGAGGGAAGGGGGAGACCAGGAAACAATGAGAACAGCAAGGCCATCATGTATCTTCAGGCTGCATCGGTGAAGGGAGAGAATATCTTGGCGGGGGTTTCCTGACCCCCACTTCCTAACGTGGCAGTGTTTATTAGAAGAAAGTCTGAAGTGCCAAGACTTGCTGACAGTGCTTATGGTTTGTTATGAATTTCCGAAGAAATCTAAACACTAAGAAACAAAAACTGTCTCCTACCCTCCCTCTGTGGTCGCCGACATCAGGGGTCAGGCCTGCTCCTCAGCCACGGTCGCCCTGAGAGCCTGCTGTCCCGAAAGGACACCAAGGCACTGACCTCGACACATCTGGGCCACATTCCTTTCTTAATCACCCAGGCTGAGAAGGTAAAAGGAACGTGTCCAGGTTACTCGGAGAGAAAGCTGGAAGGAGGGGGGGAGGAGTGTTCAAGTTCCAGTTCCCAGTGAAACCAGATGTTACACAAAAAGGGCAAAGATAACCAAGACCCAGGGGAAGAGCCAGAGCACAGTAGTGGGAGGTCCCAACCCACATGCAGTGTGAGCTGAACTCCCGCCCTCTCCTGGCGGGAATTCAGCTCCTAGTCCCATTCTCCATTAATCCCATTTTAGAAACTGGGAGAGGACAGCATGAATAACTGTCATTATTCTACTTATTTCACAGGGTTGGACAGGGGATAAAACTGTGAATGGAAAATGCTTTCAAAATATAAAAATCTCAGCGGAAGTCAAATATACTCCAATCCTTTTGATCTGCTATAAACAAACATTCAAATAGGCGACTCTTTTCTACTATTACCATTCTAACTACTGCTATTATTGCATACTCTTTCTTGGAGGACAAGGAACAATAGGTCGCGGTACATTTTATTTCCCCAGAGTGCTAACAAATGCCTCCAATCCAAAAAAATGAACATTGTTCTCTTGGCATCTGGTAAGGACAAGAAATCACTTGAACATAGAGAGAGAGAGGTGTGGAGGGGACAGAAAGGAGAGGAAAAGGAAAGCATTTTAGTTTATGGTTATTGATACTCACACCCCACTGTTTACAGAGGGAGGAGCACTTTTAATATTATGCCTTTTTTTATGATAACAAATGGGGGCAAAACACTCAAGATGAGAGTTTGCCCTCCAGATTAAGAAAAAAAATAGGAAGAAAGAAAAAGCAGCAGAGAAGTGAGAATGAAAGTATATTAGTGACTAAAAAGGAATTAAACAGTGGCCTAAACCTCCCCCCACCGAAAAGGCAGAGAAGAAAAATGAGAAGTAAGTTCTATTAGTCTTCTTCTTTGTGGGATCCAAACCCTTTCTTCTTGTTTTATCCATGGATGTCAGGCTGAGTGTGAGCAGGTCTACCTTCTGACGTGCACTCACGACTACAGAAGAATTCCTAGTATTTCTCTCCACATTAGGGTTGCCAAATTTGGTAAATATTTGGGATACACTTATACTAAAAGTATTTGGGACATACTTATACTAAAAGTATTTGTTGTTTGATTCAAATTTAACTGGGGTGTCCTGTATTTTATCTGGCAACCTTAACTCCAGCTCCACCCATCATGACCCCAATGATCAGCCCCTTCAATTAGCAATATTTGCCAAACTTGCTATTGTAACAACCCATTCTGATGCAACAGGTTCAGGGTCCATCCTGGAAACCCTTATCTTTAACAAGCACCCTAGGTGATTCTTACCAGCAGGCAAATTTGGAAGGTTCTAGATTCCAACATGATGCCACCAAGGCCAAGACCACAAGCTGAACCTCTCTGTGAAGCCAGCCTCTCTGCTAGATTCACAGTCCAGAGACAGCACACCACCCCAACCCGTATCAGTATCCAGTCCCCCAAAAACACACCCTATGCAGATGAGCCCAAAACTCTGCACTCATCCACATTGGCTATGTTTTCCTATTACCCAGCCAAGGGCTTGCTATCCACACCCAGAGCTGCTGTCCTCCAGGACCAGGGAAAGCTGAGCCCAACCAGTTGTTTTTCCAGGCACTGCCAACTCTGCCTGTAACAGCCAAGGTAAGAGAGGCAGGAGCAGAGGGCTCTCCAGGATTGATTATTCAACAAATCACATGCAAAGTGGCCCAGATGGTTCACTTTTGGTTTCTAAAATCAACAGCCAAGACACTTTCAGCAGTTAAACTTGGTCAGTGCAGGGGAAGCCCTCAGGAAAAAAACAGCAGTCCTGTTCAAGTTACAGTCGGGATTCCCACCTCCCATTTCTCCCTGGTTGACAAATGTTAACCCACACTGGTCTCCTCTGCTACCCTTCCTCCCCTCTTAGATAACTGTAGTCATTCACCAAGCCCTTGGCCCTCCCGCTTCCCCAGGGTGCTGAGAACTCACCAAAGGCCAGGAGGATGCTTGACTAACTTCCTGTGTCCCCCTCCCCCTCCCTAGGTCCTGTCCACTGATTCAATCCAGAGCAATAAATCTGACTTTATCACTCAAAAAAACCAAAAACAAAAAAATCACTTTCCTTTTTAAATTCCATCCTCCTAGAAAATATCTTATTGGACCATCTATCTCCTCTCATTAGTTTTCTTTGGTCCTGGATACACCCGTCTTCTCTCTGACTCCATCCCCCATCCCTAGGCTAGTCCTACATTATATTTTGATCCTACCTGGTACCTTTCCCACCCTCCTTCTTCCTTCCTCCCACCTTGGTATGCCCCATGGGAAAAAATTCACCACGGCCATCAATAAATATTCTACATATATCTCCAAATTCTGGTCACATGACCTAAGGGCTTTGTCTGGTCAGGCCTCAGCATGGCCTCAGCAGGCCAGTTACCTGGCTTGTTCCTATGCAGATCAAGACAGGTGACAGACATTCCAAGAATCCCAGACTCCTCTGAACCACAGTTTCTCCATTTTGTCTTGCTTTGGGTTGAAGAGAGGGGAGCATCTTTTGAGTGATACTAGGGCTTCTGCCCTGGCTACCCCTCTGCTCCAGCCAGCTACAGGCCATCCAATCCAATGAGGCGCCCTCCCCATCCAGCTCTCCCTTCTTCGAGGATTCAGCTGCAGAATTCCAACTTCCTCATAAAAGAAGCTTAATAATATCACGATGGTGACCAAGGGAAGGAGCATACGGCAAATGAGAAGGGAGGAGGCCACATCACACTTGAGCAGCCAGTTCAGCCCAGAGGGGTGGAGAACCTGCGGGGGTGGAGGGGAAGGGCTCACTCAACCCAGCCCCACCCCCAACTCCCAGCCCCAGGGAATATCTCATTTGCTAAATGAAGTCAATGTGGCCCAGATGTTGGGCAGCTGCCTCTGGAAGCAGTTCTCGTGCTGAACTGCTCAGAGGCCAAAGCAGTGTGCTGGGCTGGCCTCTGTCGTTCTGGCTGTCCTCTCGTTGAGGGATAAACACAGCCTCTCGGCTCCCAGCCCCCACAAGCCTTCCAGGGAGGTTGCCTTTTTAGGAAACTCAGCAGATTGGGAAAAGAAGCAGAGAGAATGAGGGCCTGAGTTAGAGCAGTCACGGAGCTGCAGAGGGCAGGGACGGAGAGGGCACCTCAGGTGGCTGACACGCAGCCAGGTCAGGAGCTCAGGTAACCACCTGCCGGGGACCAGGCCCATGACTCAGCCCCAGACTCTGTGATCACTGGACCTTCTCCAGCCACACTCACCCCCCAGCTCTTGCCAGCTCCAAATTCCCATCCCAGCCACAAACACAGCCATTCCCTCAGACACACTCATTCCCTAGGGCCCCAGACACAACAAATCCTCTGCCTAGACACAGCTAACCCTTTCCTGTCACCCTCCCAGCCTCACCAAATTGACCCAGCTCTTTCTTTCATTGACACCTTCCCAAGAGAAGGAAGGAAGGAGAGGAAGAGGAGAAAGAAAGGGGAAAATGTAAAGCCATGGGGGTCCAGTCATCAGACAGGAAAAGGGAAGAGAAGAGATACTCTGTCTAAACAGCCCCCACACAAGCGCAAGATCCCTCTCTTGCTTGCCTTTTAAAAATCCTGGAATGTTCATAAGCCAGCATCCCCTTTGTACCTATAACCCTCTCATGCCTCCCTTTTTGAGACCCGAGGCCCTGCTTCTCGGGGGTGTTGCACCCCAACAAAAATCAAGCAAAGTGTGGTAAAGGATGGCAATGGCTACAGAGAGGCCAGCAGGCCTAACCACTCTGCCTAAGGCCGGGGCCACACAATACACTCTGGATGGCATTCCCAGCAACAGCCCATGACAGCTCCCTTCGACGGCCATCAATGGGAAGGCTTCTCCCTAGTTTTGCTCAGAAGGGACAAGGGGCTTGTATACTTAGGAGGAAGGAGATATCCCCATGGGTCTGTCTCTACACAAAAGCAGCTAAGTCTGGGGAAGAAATGAAGTCGGATATCTGCTCCTTACCTCATCAGAGCACCAGGCACACATGGGACTCACAGCCAGACATTGCTGGCAGGAGCTCACGCCTCGTGTGGCACAGATGTTGGGCCCTGTAACAGGGAGACAGAGGCATTAGTATCTCATTTGACATGACAAAGTACCTGGTCTGCCCCCATCCTTTCCCAGCTTTCCCAAATGCCCAGGTTTACAGCTCTCAGATGCACACAAATACACCTTACCCATCCCATAGACATTTACCAAACACAGGCTGTTTGGTAAGGGAGAAGGAGAATGAGGAAGGTCAGGAGAAACTCATCACAGCCCTCAATTGATGAGGTCACTGTGATGGCAAGTGATGGAGCAAGTGTCAGATCATAAATGACGGAAAGGCTTTAATTAACAACTGATTTGACACCTACATTGTACAAATGAAAATCTCAGGCCCAGAGCCATGGCAACGTACCCTCTCTCCAATTATTCTAGTGACTTAGTCACAGCCGCTACACAGGGAATTCAGAGCCCGGATGCACTAACATTAACACACGGTCTAAATATGGGGGTGGGGGGTGACCGCCATGGCAGTGTCCTACTGGCCTGCCAGGGGAAAGCAAATCTTCTCAAGCTTCCCAATACATATATCTTGGGATCCAAGTATATAGAATGCTTTAGGGAAAACCGCAGAAATATTAGAAAAAGTTGACTGATATAAGCTGGAAGAACATGGAATTTTGGAGTTGGAAGACCTGTATTTGAATTCTGAATGCTCTTCTTACTAGGTGTCATGACCTTGGTCAAGTTAGTTAACCTCCATGAAGTGATGATATCTGTTTCATAGGATGTGGGCAAAGAAGTCAGTGAGGTAAAGGAGAAGCAGTGGGTACACTACAAAATGCCACTCAAGTGTGAACAGTCTTCATACTGTCAAAGGACAGAGAAAAAGCTGCAGGGAGGAGCAGAGACAACTAGAGGCATGAAAAGAGCCTTGAGAAGCCCAACCAGGAAGCAAACCCCAGACATCTGCCTGGACAGAAGCCCCCATCCTCCCTCCTTCCCCCAGCTTAGCCTTCCTGGCCTCAGTCAGGTAAACCTCCAGTGCCCCAGGAAGGCCTTCTGCAGTACAGTCAGCCCTCCATATCCGTGGCTTCTGCATCCACAGATTCAAACACCCATGAGTTGGAAATATTCAGGAAAAAAATTCCAGAAAGTTCCAAAAACCAAAAGTTGAATTTGCCACGTGCCAGGAACTATTTACATAGCATTTACAACTATTTACATAGCATTCACATTGTATTGTAAGTAATCTAGAGATGATGTATAGAATACAGGAGGATGTGCAAAGGTTATATGCAAACACTAAGCTATTTCTATAAGGGACTTGAGCATCCTTGGATTTTGGTCGTCAGGGGAGCTTGGAATCAATCTCCCACAGATCCCGAGGGACGACTGTGCAAAGAGCAGAATGAGGGAGACCCATTCCTACTATGACCCAATTATCTTGACAATTACTTTATCCAATTTTCCAAAGTGGTCCCTTGCCCCCAGTTTGTAAGACCAGCAAATATATTTGGGGGAAATCAACCTCATCACTGGGATGTTTTTCCAGTGTCCCTGAAACTTCTTACGGAGCTGTCTCAGTCCCTTTTATAACAGCGTGGCTGAACTCCCTTTCAACATCTGGTGAAAATAAAAAATAAAAAAAACCACACCCAGCAAATGCGTGTGTACACACATACACAAAATATTGTTAAGAAAAATTATCCAAAATGTGGAAATAGGCAAAGGGAGTACTGGGTGTCCTTTCAAGGTAATGCAAAGGGTTGACCAGTAGACCCACCATGCTTAGAGATTGTCTGATTTTCCAGGGATGTGTACCTTTGTTTGACTTCTATCTTACGATTCTGTAAGAACAGAGGCTGACCTGTAGAAAACCAACAACAATGGAGAGCAACGTATATGATTCTTATCCAACAGCAACGTAAATGATTTCTGTCCGGTAGAAAAGGTAACCCCCAAAGGTTAAGGTTTATTGCCTTGTAGAACATTAACCAATTTTGAATCTGTTAGGTAACTGATTTCAGCATTCCTTTGACTGACTATAACTCCCTTACTTGAATTCTCTTTTGAACTAGTCAACATCTTATTGGTTCCCTCATTAAGTTGGATGAAATCTTTGACACATGTTCATTTTATAGTTGTATGAGAATCATACTTTTAACTCTTTGAAAATTGCACTTTAACAGTATCCATCTCAGGGCAGAGTGACCTAACAGAAAAGGTACACACGCAGTCAGCAGACTGTGGTCCTAACTGAGTCACCCACTAATAATATAGTCTTGGATGAGTCATTTAATTCCTCTCAGCCTTAGTTTCTTCACTCCAATATTCCCAACTTATAATTACTTATGCATCTGCCTTAACAGCACTGCCGCTCAATAGATTTTAAGCCTCTTGAGGCCTGTCCTGCCCAGCCCAGCCTCAGCCCTTGCTCAAAGGAGATGCTAAATAAATATATATTAGAGCAAATTGAGAGGTATTGGACTAGATCAGTTTTGTTTTGTTTTTTAAGCAACTGAGCTCATTTCTCCAAATTATGCATACAATTCCAACATAAAACAGGCAAATGGGTTGAAACTGTTCCTTGGGCAATTTAAATTTTCATTGTTCTCCACAAAACACTAGATTATATGTGGAATCCTTGAAGCGCCTTCTGGAAGCCCCACATTTCCTCAGAGCCCTGAGTCTGTCTAACTTCAAAGACCTTTCCCAGGACTTCCCTGGTGGCACAGTGGTTAAGAATCTACCTGCCAGGGCTTCCCTGGTGGCGCAGTGGTTGAGAGTCCGCCTGCCAATGCAGGGGACACGGGTTCGTGCCCCGGTCCGGGAAGATCCCACATACCGCGGAGCGGCTGGGCCCGTGAGCCATGGCCTCTGAGCCTGTGTGTCAGGAGCCTGTGCTCCGCAATGGGAGAGGCCACAACAGTGAGAAGCCCGTGGACCGCAAAAAAAAAAAAAAAAAAAAAAAAAAAAGAATCCACCTGCCAATGCAGGGGACATGGATTCGATTCCTGGTCTGGGAAGATCCCACATGCCGTGGAGCAACTAAGCCCACGTGCCACAACTACTGAAGCCCGCGTGCCTAGAGCCCGTGTTCTGCAACAAGAGAATCCACCGCATTGAGAAGCCCACGCACCGCAACGAAGAGTAGCCCCTGCTCGCCACAACTAGAGAAAGCCCGGGTGCAGCAACAAAGACCCAATGCAGCCAAGAATAAATAAATAAATTTAGTTTAAAAAAGGCCTTTCCCAACCCTAAGATTCTTCAAGTGATATGCTACTGCGAGCCCCTGAGTAACCTCTGGGGCTCCAGCCTCTGACGGACTCCAACCTAAGCATGCCATACAAGGACTGCGAGGTGGAGATTACGGCAGTGGCTCCAGACCTGGCCCTACGGCACCAAGGCCACCTCTGAGCTGGGGTGGCCCTCAGCCATGTACTGTCTCTAATGGAAGAAAAGTAGCCAATCTTCCCAGAGCTGCCAGATTCAGAATGCCTGAATGTTCAGAACCAGCAATGCATCCAGAGGGCCTCTCCCTTCACGGGCTGCCTGGCCGGCTGTTAGCTCACAACCGCTCTTTTCTCAGCCAGATGGGAACTCATCCCCCTTTTACTGCCTTATTGGAAGAGTTCTGAGAGAAGCACAGCCTGCACTATTTTAGGCATCCCCTTTTGAAGTTTCCATGAGAATCTACATCCATGGGAGTACTTCTGGACATAAGTGACATGGATTTTCGGTAGGGAGAGGAGACGCACAAGATCGCAGGAAGCGTCAGAAGAGAGAAGCGGGCCGTGGGAGGTGTGGGCGCCGTCTAATTATTTTTTGAAAACTTTTCCCAGTCTATCCTTTTAGCCATCCATTCATTCTCAAATTAGCATTTCCCCATGAGTCCTTGACTCATAGCCACAAAAGCAAGCCTTATCAGATGTGAAATAAACAACAGCAGCCCCACCCCCACCCCCGCAGTGAGTCCCTGACCCCAGAGGATGCTATGAGCTGCTGGGACTTGTTCTTTAGGAAGTCATGGCTGGGGAGTCACGGTTACCCAGCTCCCCTTACGTCTCCTTTTTAATGAATCACAGGTTGATTTCATGAGAATCAATGATTTCCCCCCTCCACCGGCTTCCTGGGATGCCCCCCACCAAGACCTGCGACCAAGGGCAGGTTCCCCGGAATGCAGTGGCTGAAAGCGACTGACTCATCAGAAGTCTCTGCGCCTGGGCCATGCTGATTCAACGAGCCGCTGCTCTGAGGCCACCCCTCCCCCAAAACATGTGGAAGGAGTTTGGGCCTCTGTTTCCAGTCATTCATAAGGCCTATGTTCCTGCTCAGCCTCGGAGGCCCAGACTCGGCTCTGCTGGAGAATCAAGGGTCTTCATCAGAACTTTGTCACTGAAACAAATTAACAACCCTAGCACCCATTTTCTTGGACAGCTTAGCCAGAGCGAGGCAACAGGAGGACTGGCCCTGGTCCTCCCGGTGTAGTTATAAAGCAACCAATCCCTGTCACACTCTGAGCACAACAGCTGGCAAGACAGAAAGTTCTCAATAAAGGCTGCAGCTGCTATGGTTGCTATTGTTTTTATTGTTGCTGTTTTTATCCTGAGGCCCAAGCAGTTGAACGCAGGGGATCAAAAGTGACCACCTGGAGGGGTGGGATGGGGAGGGTGGGAGGGAGGGAGACGCAAGAGGGAGGAGGTATGGGAACACATGTATATGTATAACTGATTCACTTTGTTATAAAGCAGAAACTAACACACCATTGGAAAGCAATTATACCCCAATAAAGATGTAAAAAAAAAAAAAAATATATATATATATATATATATATATATATAAAATCTAGGAGGGATGGCCAAGAAAAGAAGGCCAATTAGAAAACATAGACAAGACCAGCAAAGAACTTTGCCTGGAAAGTAGAAGTAGAAGGCTGTGGTTTGACACATCAGCCCAATTCACAGAACCAGAAGAGAGACAAAGGGTGGGGAAAATGGAGGAAAAACAGGGAACAAGGAAGGGAGTTGGAACCAGTGGAAGTCATAATGCGTCAATGAGAGCTATTTTGAGGATATGCTGTCCAATTAGACAGGATGTCAGAACACAGGAACGGGCCACCCTAGTGAGGCCAGGGGACCCCAGGAAAGGGCTCAGTCAGAGGGAGAGGTGTTCAGTGGAAGGGAGGACTGTCCATACCGCAAACACCATGGGCATCTCTCTTACTATCTGCAGGGAGGAGTTCTGGCCTGGGTCTCCAGCCCCGCCACTGACCTTTGACTAGTGACTTCTCAAATAGGTCCAGGGGACACTGGGTGACTTGGGCAGTGCCTGACCTTCCATTGCAGTCACCTGGCTGGGTGAGTCATCCAAGAACAAAACAGAGGCTAACGGTGCTGTGGATGCAACAAGTGGTTTCTCTAGAACAAGCTGTTAAGAAAGTTTATCTTATTTTTGTTCTTTCATTTACATGCAGCAGCAGCTCAGTAATCCAAGGAAGGGGAAGAAGGCAGGAATGTGGGATTCAAGGTAACACATATCTCTGTGCTCTGAGCAGAAAGCTTCAGTAAGCATCTCCCAAAGCAGTAGGGAGTCCAAACTACCGTACAGGAGGCAGGCTGATTTCAGGGATTTTCAAATGTTTAAAAAAAAAAGTGCATCAGAGCCAATTAAATATGGTACTTAACATCAGAAGCCGTTTGTGTACAATTTGCCTCGACCAATATTAAAATGTGTTACAGGTTGAATTGTGTCCCCCAGAAAGATATGCTGAAGTCCTAACCCCCAGTACCTACAACTATGATCTTATTTGGAAATAAGGTCTTTGCAGATGTAATCAAGATGGGGTCATTAGGGTGGGTGCTAAACTAGTATGACTGATGTCCTCATAAGAGGAAAACACCACGTGAAGACAGACAGTGAGAACGTTGCCGTATAAAGACAGAGGCAGAGATTGGAGTGATGTAGCTGGAAGCCAAGGAACGCCAAGAGTTGCCAGCTACCACCAGAAGCTAGGAAGATATGAGGAAGGAGTCCATCCAGCGTCTCAGAGGGAGCATGGCCCTGTTGACACCCTGATTTCAGATTTCTAGCTTCCAGAGAGAATAAATTTCTGTTGTTTTAAGCCACCCAGTTACAGCAGCCCTAAGAAGCTAATAATACAAAATGGATTTGCATTTCCATAGCATATATGACATGATTTTGAGAAACACTGCTCTGAAATACTCTGCATGATTGAAAAAAGCCAGCCTAACCATTTTGTAATGGTTAACCCACCTATGGATAACAGAAAAGTGTTTACTCTTCTTTTATACTTTTCTACTAACATATATCAATGGTGTTGGCATTCATTCATCCACTCACTTACTCAAATATTCACTGAGTACCTACCTGTGTCTGGCACTCTGCTAAGCACTGGAGACACACTGATGAGATAAACAACCCCCTTACTCTTGTGGAGCTTAGAGTTTAGCGAAAATCAAACATGCTCAACAGAAAGCCAAAACATACACAACGAAAAAGTACAATTTCAAAAAGTGGCAAAGGCACTAAGAAAATAAAGCAGGACAAAGCATCGGTAAGGGGAGGGTGTCTCCTTTAAAGAAAGGCCTCTCAGAGTGGCATTTCAAAATGATATGAAGGAGTGAGTCATGGGAAGATCTAGGGGACGAGTATTCCAGAAAGAACCCACAGCAGCTAGATGGTCCTCAGCCTCTTAAAAAAACAGCAGGAAGAGAGAGGGAAGAGGAGAGAGATAGAGAGGCGGTTGGAAACGCAGTCAGAGACCATAATACTGGGAAGCAGTAGCCATGGTAGGGAGTGTGGCTGTCATTCTCCATGTGGTGGGAAGCCGCTGGTGGGCTGTGAGCAGAGGTGAGCAGAAGATCATCCTGGCCACGAAAGGAGGGCAGACAGTAGGGGAACAAGACCAGAAGGAGACCAATTAGGAAGCATTACAACCATCCAGGCAGCAGATGGCAGGGGGCTGGATTTGGATGGTAGTGGTATCCATAGCATGGTTAGACCCTAGATGTTCTCTGAGGACTTGCTGATCCACTGGCATGAGGGACATGACCGAAAGACAGGAAGGATTTCTCCCTGAACAAGTGGATCCCCTTGGACAAAGTTCAAATGTACTGACCACTGGCCATGCCCTTTCACTGACCTTTCTTCAGCCAGTAGGCCCTGCCCTTGTAAGCGAAGCCAGAACATGTCTTGTTATCATCTCCAACTGGGATAATTAAGTCGCCATGTTTTATGCTGAACACTGCATAAAAAGGACAGAGTCCTGTCTTCTGTGTAGTTATCATCTAAAATTAACACCCAGCCCCTGGAAAACACCCTGAGGGCAGGGGGAGTAAACCGATGAACAGTGTAACAGTGGATGTGGTGGGGGAAGCATGGTGGTGGGACAGCAGACAGGAGACCTCAGGTCTAAAACCACTTTTACAGCTCCACTGGCTGTGTGACCTCAGGCACGTCCCTTCATCTCTCTGGTGCTCTCTCTAAGGTCCAGTGTCACATCTCTATTCGAGAACTTATAATTGTTCCCTCCTATTTAACGGGTGCAACCCAGCCACATCAGCCAAGCCCTGGAGACCTTCCTTTCCCCCATGCTCCCAAATATGGGCGGAACACTTACCTCAGGAGTTGTTAGGATTAAAAGAGATAACACAGATGAAAGAACCACGGATAGCAGAGTGGATGCTCAGTAAATGCTGGTTTCCTTCCTACTTACCTTCATGCAAATCACTTCCTGCACGAGGAATGCCCATCCCCCCCACACCCCTACCGCCTCATATGAGAGAGGGTCCTTGGTCTCTACAGGATACAGTGAAGAATCACTGGCCAGGAGACAGGAGCCCCCAGGGCTAGACCCCACCAACGCCACTAAACTAGTTGTGTTATCTTGGGCAAGTCACTTCACCTCTCAGGACCTCCCTTTGTGCTTCTCTGTAAAACAAACGGTATTAGATGAGATGATTTTCAAGCTGCCGCCAGCCCTGGAAGTATATATATTCCAAACAGAAAGCATCAACAAGCTGACTAATACTCTAGGAAGCCTAACATCCCAGGGCCCCAGAACCCTCAAATATTGCACACATGTCCATTTCTTCCTAACAGCCTAACTAATATTTGATTCAAATGTTGCATCTCAAGTTCTGGAAAATTTTATCAGCACAGGCCCCACCTCCCATCTGACTCATTCAGTATAGAAAAGAGGCAAGCCCATACCAAGTTCTGTTTGAGGCCCAGCCCAGCAGCACCCTTTTGGTGACCTCCTTGGCATTCAACTGTCCAATTCTGCTACTTTTCCTCCTGAGGCTCATATCTTGTGGGTAGAAACAGCAGGCGGTGGTGCTGTCACCAGCCCTTGCTTCCAGCCTGTCTTGGTAGGAAGGCAAATTGGTCCCACCATTTTGGAGGACAATTTGGAAAACCTATTAAAATTTAAATTTAAAATATTCGTGTCCTTTGACCCAGCAGCTTTCGTTTAAGAAATTCAGCCTGCAGAAACACTTGAACAAAGGTGCATAATAATGAACAAGGATGTCCCCTGCCGCTTTATCTGTAGTAGCAGATAATTGGGGGTGATCCCAATGTCTACCAACAGGGAATTGGTTAAGAAAATTCAGGTATATCCGCATAGCAATATGCCTTCTGGCTAGAGTTACAGCTCTTGGCATAAATAGTAATGGAAGGCCATGCACTGATATAAAAAGATGCTCACGGTATATTATTAAGTGACAATGATCCTACTGTGGATGATTCTGCTTGAGAAACAACAATAATGATAAATCATTATATATGGTGACATATAGATAGGAAAAAAATTCTGGAGTAACTGTCAACAGTGGTTATCTTTAAGTACAAGACTACAAGGGACTTGTACTTTCTACATTATTCTATTTCTGTACTGCTTGACTTTCTTTTCTTTTCCAGCCGTGCCATGCAGCTTGTGGCATATTAGTTCCCTGATCAGGGATTGAACCTTGGCCACTGCAGTGAAAGCGCTGAGTCCTAACCACTGGATGGCCAGGGAATGTCCTTGAATTTTTTTTCCCCCTACAAAAAGTTGAATTCGTTTTATAAGCTAAAAAAAACCCTAAAGCTAATTTTAAGTGTCTTCTCTTCTGTCTCAGTCTCTACATTTGCATTCATTTAAAGGTAGGCTCCCCAGGGCATGCCAGGCTCTCTACAAGCAAGCACCTTCAGCCCCAAAACCCAGTAACCTCTTGGAATCCCAAAGCTCAAGGGGAACTCCAGAAGTAACTTGGCCAGCCCGCTCCCACAGCCTTCAGGAATCTCCCAGGAGAGTGTGGTCTAGTCTCTATCTGTAGGGGTCCCAGAGTGGGGGCACCGCACGCCCTCCTCTTCCACCTTCCCAAGGAGTTGGTCAAACCTGCCCCTTGCAGGTGGCTCCAGCCCAGGTTCAACCTGGAGGAGTTTATCACGTGCAGTGGCTAAAGCAGGGGGTTGGAATCATCAGCGGTTCTCACAGACCTGGGTTCCCTCTATCCAAGAATCCCATCACCAAGCAGATTTAGGGTTGACGACAGGGACTTTCAAAGTGGCTACTGAATGTGCCTTTCGCCAAACTTCTGGAGCTTTCTTCCAGGGCGAAGTTTTTCAAGCTTGTTTTTAACTGCAGACCTCCCTTTTTTCCCCCCCAAAGAAATCCTTAAACGGACTTCCACACTATTAATCAGCTAAAGGAAAAACTTCTCCAGCTGGTGGTGGGGAAGGGCAAGAGCAAACCAACATCTCTCCCTTTGACACATTCACCCGTTTGCAGCCCTTGAGACCCCAAGAGCCTGAGGCCCAGAGGTAAGATGACTTGTTCAAAATCACCCAGCAGATTGACAGAAAAGCCTGTTGAGCCATGAATTGCATATTGGTTTCTCAATTCCAGACCCACAGTTCTTTTCATCCTGAGGGGTTTTTCTCTATATGAACAAAAAAGTGGCTTTTGTTAAGTTGAAAAAATGTAACACAAGTTTAGGTAAAAGAATAGACATACACATGAGAATTATTACATATATACATACCAATGAGAATTATTACATATACATATTACATATGCAAGTTTAGGTAAAGGAATACACATACCCATGAGAATTATTACATACATTATTACATAATGCAATAATTCTTGCATTATTACATATGCAAGAATTATTACATATGCAAGATTTTACAAAAAATATGAATAGAACACACCATCTAATTAATAGTGAACATTAGGGGGGAACAGAATTAGAGGGGAACCAGCCATTTACTCTCCAACATGTGGCTTTCATATAATGAGCATATATCACCTCATTCACCCCGTGAATGTTTAAATAGCTTTACTAATTGAACTAAGAAATGCTGGCAGGGAGGAAGAGAAGTCTTTTTGTGGGAACATGAAAGAAAACCAGAAAGGAAGACTTACGGTGGGTTGTTTTTTTCAGAGATGCTACCCCAAATTTTAAAAGGTAGAATAGCCTCAGTTTACTTAGCTTCTAGCTCCAAAGATTGTGACATACCATATTTGACCACATTTGATTTTAGGACCAAGGATAATAAAAGTGCTGGCTGCAAATGCATCTATCCAATTTCAAAATTTAGAGATTGAAAGCTGGATCTGGGTTTAACAGATATAGCCCCCTGCTTTCAAGGTAACTGTCTCAGAACCTGAGGAAGACAGAGTAGCCTGGGATAACCTCTTAGCATTCTGATATATGCAACAACATGGATGAGTCTCGAACACATTATGCTAAGTTAAAAAAGCCAAACTTGGGCTTCCCTGGTGGCGCAGTGGTTGGGAGTCCGCCTGCCGATGCAGGGGACACGGGTTCGCGCCCCGGTCCGGGAAGATCCCACATGCCGCGGAGCGGCTAGGCCCGTGAGCCATGGCCGCTGAGCCTGCGCATCCGGAGCCTGTGCTCCACAACGGGAGAGGCCACAACAGTGAGAGGCCCGCTTACCGCACAAAAAAAAAAGCCAGAATTGAAAGGCTACACACTGTATGATTTCATTGATATGACATTCTGTAAAAGGAAGAATTGTAGGGACAGGAAACAGATCTGCCAGGAAATAAAGGTGGGGAAAGGAAATTGTTGACAAGGAGCTCAAGACAACTCTTTAGGGTGACGGAAATATTCTGTATCTTGATTATGCTGATGGTTACTTGACTGTGAGCATTTGTAAAAATTCATAGAACTGTACACCTAAAAAGGATGAATTTTACAGTACATAAATTACACCTAAATAAACTAACTATAAAGAAAAGAGTGTTCCTGGCGATACTGTGTGCATGCAGAGAAAGGCAGATTTTATAAATTTTTGCTGCAGAGTCTCCCATTTAAATAAACACCAGCAGTTCACACAGGGAGAACAGGCAGTGTCATCTCCCTGCTGCCACCTGCACTTCCACTTGTGACCTGGGCTCCATCAGCCACAATGATTGTCCCACTCAGGAAGGGCCAGGGGTCAGGAGAAGAGAGAAGAGGCGATGGGGTGACGCAGCAGGCCAGCTCTGTGGGCAGCAGAGGGGGGTGGGTCAAGCCAAATGGTTGATCCCTGAAGCCGCTCAGTCATTCCCCCAGTTAATTATCTGTCTGCTGATTCATGAGTTGTGGTTCCGGTGGGCATGTTTCCTGGCTATCCCTGCCAACAAGGGCAGAAGGAGTCTTAGGGCTGGGAGGGGATGATAACCAGAGATCCTGAGTGGGGCGGGGAGCTGTAGAGGGGGAATTTCTACTAGGAAATTCCAGAGTCATATCCAGACTCCCCCTCGTCACTGTTGCCTCCTTGCCCCAATTATGCTGTGCCCAAGAGACCTCAGCCGCTCACACTCACAATTTTGAAGGTGGTAAAGAAGAATGCTGCCCTCCTGTGTATATTCCCCCAGGAGGTGGGGGAAAAAGCAAACACTTCACAGAGTATCCCCTGAGTTTCCAGCACCCTCAGAGCAGAGGTCTAAATGGTGCAAAAGTATAGAGGTCCAAATGCCCAAAGAACTCATGGGCTTGGCTGTATTCTAATATCCTCCAGAATGCCGAGATGGAGCACTTGAGGATCGTCTATGAATGAATACAGACATTCAAATATTGGGTATCTTAAGGTGAGGCACATCTCCTCTAGATGCCTTTTCATAGCTTTCCATAGGTACGTATTTTGCCACCTATGTGTCAGCCACTGGGCATAGAGTGTCAAACAAAATAGACATGTCCTTCTTCTCAAAACCTGTGAATGTATTTTACTTTCCTCTTTTCCCAGGGACAGAACTTAAGGTTTTCTCATGGATAAAGCAAATGTATGGGCCTCTCTTCCTCTTGGACTCTTCTGTGAAATCTTATTGCGACGGAGCGGCTGAGATCTGCCAAGCCACAAATGCAGAATGGGTTGAAATAAGGAGGAGTCCCCTGTCACATAGGCATGGGAAAAGGGATCCCATGGGTCTCATTTAGGAACCTGGATTGTATTCATGCATGAAGCAGTAGCAGCCTTACCTCCAATACGTTGTAGTTACCAAGGATAGGAAGAATAATGCCATTTATTGAAAACTTTTTTTGTGCCTTTATCTCATTTAACTGGCACAATCATAGAAGTATTATTTCCTCCACTTTACAGATGAGGAAACTGAGGACCCAAGAGATTAAGTCACTTGCCCAAAGTAAGACAGATAATAAGAGGCAAAATCAAGAATTAAACCCACATCTGATTGGCTTTAAATCATAGCTGTCCCCTTCCCCAGCCAACAAGGCTTCCTCCTATGTCTCTCCAGGCTCTGAGGGCTCCTGCAGAGGGTTTCAGTTGGAGAGTTTCCACGATATAAATCAGGAGGAGAAATCAGCACCTCAGCTCAGAACTAATCAATTTAGATGGTGATAGCAAACAAAACTTGTCACTCAGTAGGTCTCAGATTAGAATAAAGAACCATATTTGGGGGCTTCCTTGGTGGCACAGTGGTTGAGAATCCGCCTGCCAATGCAGGGGACATGGGTTCGAGCCCTGGTCCGGGAAGATCCCACATGTCGCGAAGCAACTAAGCCTGTGCGCTACAACTACTGAGCCTGTGCTCTAGAGCCCGCGAGCCACAACTACTGAGCCTGCGTGCTGCAACTACTGAAGCCCGTGCCTAGAGCCCATGTTTTGCAACACGAGAAGCCACCGCAGTAAGAAGCCCGCACACCGCAACAAAGAGTAGCGCCTGCTCGCTGCAGCTACAGAAAGCCCGTGTGCAGCAACGAAGACCCAATGCAGCCAAAAATAAATAAATTAAATTAATAAATTTATATAAAAAATAAAAGAACCATATTTGGGGAAGCCACAAGACCCAAGAGTTCTTGAGTGAAGCTAAAAAATCACCTTTGCACATAAATTCCAAAACTCAAGTCTACACTCAAACAACCTCTCTATTCCCCATACGAGACTTTCCCACTCTGGGGTGGCCTCTCTGTGCCACCGCCACCCAGTTCTGTCTCTGTCCCTTCAACACTGTGTATCCCAATATAGCTCTCCAACTCTCATCCTGCATCTGCTTCCCAGGGATCTGATGTTACCTGCAAGCCAGCCCCCAACACTGAGATGGGGGATTTAATGACAATTGCAACTGCTTTTACGTGGGGCTTATTACTCTGGGGGTCTTCTCTAGAGCCCATGCTCTTAAATATGACTCTATCCTGCCTCTCAGAGGGAGTCTGAGGCTAGCTCAGTACAACCTATCACCACTTCTGGAATCACCCCGATCACAACAATGAATCTGTGAACAGATCCCCAAGAGGATATTTCATGCAAACTTAGGTATGTCAATGCAGTGGAATCCTCTACGTATTATTGAAAAAAAAGAACAGATCGACAAAAGGTATACTCAGGGGTGGAGAAAGAGACACCAAAATAACAAATACGCTCTTCATTTTCACTAATTGATCCAAGCACCATGCTAGGCTCTATCTTGTGTTACCTTACTTACTTCTAAAACTGTAAGAAAATATAATGATTAGATTCAGAAATCATTCTGAAATTCAGGAAGCTGTAGATGTGGGGAAAAAAAAAAAAGCAAAAATGTTTTAAGTTCATGGAAGCAGGCATCTCCGTAGGAGACACCTGAATTGCCTCTGGATTTCTCCATTCAGACAGCATCTGAACCAAGGCTCTAACCTCTCCCAGGGCTGAATGCTGGAGATTCATAATTCCATGCCACAGTCATCAGGCTGCTCACTGCAGGCTAAAGACATCAGCTGACCTGTTTGAGCATCTGTCACATGGGAAGCTTCAACAGTAATAACTTAAACAGCCCCCTATATATTATCTCTAACTCCTTCATCAAGTTATGGGTCATAAATTGTGATGATTTCATGAGTGTATACTTATCTCCAAATTCAAGTCATATACATTAAATATATACAGCGTTTTGTACGTCAATCATACCTCAATAAAGTGGGTTTTTTAAAATGATGCTGTTGCCCTCTCCTGCACAATCTCTTATACATGCACGAGTCTTGAAGGAAGTCATCAAGTATTTATGAATAGCTATCTTCGAAATGGCCTTAGCAATAAATCTTACTTTTTAAAAAATATCTTCTGCAGGAACTAAATTGCCCTACAATGAGTACTACTCTTTTCACTAAAAGTAGGTATATGCACACTTGTGCGTCCTCTGCAGAGAAACACAGAGGACCAGGAGCCAGAGTTCTCCCTGGGAAGGTCACCCAGGCTCCAGAAAGATCACGGGCAGCACCCTTGGGCTGTGCTCTGCTCTGCCCCTCGCAGCACCAAGGAGGCCGAATGCCAACTGCCTTGGCAGCTAATCGTGTGCGCAGCAGCAGGAGAGACAAAGCCAGGGAGCCAAGCCAGCTCCAGGGACCCCTGGCGTAGCAGCTCGCATACAGTGGAGATTTTTCGGATGCTGGGTTTGTCCCGGAAGCAGAGGCACCGCTGCCACCCGGGGACACTGTAGGAGGCAGAGCCCTCATCCTCCTCCGAATCGTTCCCGCGAGGGGCCACCAAGCAAAAACCAAACAGAAACTTGGGAGAAAGTGTACACAAAGAGAAAGGGGAATGTCGAGTAACCGGCAAACCCGGGGGCGCACACACTCTCATCCGAGAAGCTACAACCGCATCCCTCTGCCAACGCGCGGGAACAGCCCCGAGACGCCCCAGCTCGCCTTGGCTTCCAGAGCCTTCGGAGGGCCGGGACCACCTGCGATGCGCGCAGCCGGGGCTGAACTCGGGGCTCAGAGATGCGCCCACCTCACCGCGCACGTTGAGACCCCCCGGAGCGGGCGCCTAACCTGGCTAAGGGCTTCGGTGTCCCGGAGGACCCGCCCCTAGGTAGCCTCTCGCCTTTCCCACAGCGGGGCCCGGAAGGTCCCCAGCTCCGGGCTCCGACAGCCCCAGGCTGGCCCCGCGCACTCGGAGCGCAGCCGCGCAGGACCCGCCCGCCCGGTTTCCCCGCTCGAAGTCTGCACACTTGGCTGCGTCGCCGCCGCGCGGGAGCCTCACTCACCTCCGACGCCGACGCCCGCCAGCGCTCCCAGCACCAGCACAGCGGCCCACAGCGGCAGCGCTCGCATCTCGTCCGCTGGCCGCCGCACTCCGCCTCGGCCGCGTCCTCCAGCCCCACAGCTAGCAGCGGCGCCCGCGGCCGCTTTTCCCGTGGCCGAAGGGGAGGGGACGCAGGGGGTGGGACGCAACGGGGCGGGCCGTGGACTTGCGCTTCCTCCCCTCTGGCACTTTTCTGGACCCTCCACCGCATGGGGGGAAGTGAGAAACCGCCGCTCGTTTCTCGCCACTTCGGCTCAGCCGGCGGGGATCGCCGGCGGGTACGCAAGGCAAGACTGGGACCGGGGAGAGGGGTGCGGGGGTCGAGGTCGCATCTTCCGCAGACATCCTGGTCCCAGGGTGCGCGCTGGGCACTTGGAATACTTAGAAAAACCAGGAGCCTCTGGCACTTTTCCCTGGAGACACCCACGCGGCTTTCTCTTTCCCCTGAATTCCTTGGGCACTTGCCCTCTGTACCTTGAGTTTTGGTCATTCACACATTCATTTAATTGACAAACCTGCTGAATGCCTACTCTGTGCCAGGCCCCGGTTTAGTCCTTTATTATTCACTAATTTTTATCTTGGGTTGGTTCGGTTTTCAGGTAAACTGTAAACCTCTTGAGGACAGGACCACATCTCAAGCTGTGTAAGTATTTGATGTCCAGAAAGGGCCTTTCTCTACAAATGCTTGCTTGCACAGGGTAAGTACCTGATAAACGTTTCAAGACACAGTCAATATACAACCTCCACTCAAACTCACAGGCTTTGGAGCTTTATCTTACTCTCTTCAAAGGCCTCCTGCCTCCGCCGAATCCTACCTATTGCTCTCTGGGTCCTCCCCAAACTAGAAACTTCAGGAGGCTCAAAGGGGCAAAATGCTAGGGCTATGAGCAGGAGGCCACCAGTGGCAGGGGCTGGTTCAGGCTGCCTCGATGGGAAACTCTAAGGATGATTAAAAACAAGGCCTGAAGACTTCCCTGGTGGCGCAGCAGTTAAGAATCCGCCTGCCAGTGCAGGGGACACGGGTTCGAGCCCTGGTCCCACATGCCACAGAGTAACTAAGCCCGTGCGCCACAACTACTGAGCCCATGTGCCACAGCTACTGAAGCCCGTGCGCCTAGAGCCTGTGTTCCGCAACAAGAGAAGCCACCGCAGTGAGAAGCCCGTGCACCGCAACGAAGAGTAGTCCCTGGTCGCCACAACTAGAGAAAGCCTGTGCACAGCAACAAAGACCCAACACAGCCAAAAATAAATAAATGAATAGATAAATTTATAAAATAAAAAAAAAAAATAAGGCCTGAGGCATCAGGCAGGATTTGGACATCTCTCCAGCTCTTGGGCTCCCCTAAAGGCTTTCAGGTTGCCCCTGGGCTTCCCTAAGCCCTCTCCTGAGACACACAAGATACCTGAAAACTGGCCCTGCCTCAGATGTCCAGCCTCATCTCCCATCCTAGTCCAAGAAGATACTTAGCATTCCCGAACACGCCATGCCTCTCTGATTGATCTTACTTCCTTTTTCCACCTGGAAAATTCCACTTCTCTTTCAAAACATCTCAGGTGTCACTTCTTCCATGTAATCTTATCTGATATCCCCCTTCCTTCTGCCCCACCCTCAGCAGAGATGGGCATTCCCTCCTCAGACCTCCCAAACACTAGGATACACCGAAAGAATAGCACACATCAGCAGAAGTGTCACTAGCAATTTGCAAGGAGGCAGGGGAGGAGCCAGCCCACAGTGGGTAGATGGGCTTCCTGACCTGAGGACAATATACCTCTCCTAGCTGCTGGAAGGCCTCTAGGTCAGAAGCCATTTCAACAGTGTTGCCATTGCCCTGGTGCAAAATCCAGATCACACAGCCTGGTTACATCTCTGCCTCGATATTTACTTATGTGTTTAATTCCCATATATATATAACCAGTCTCCCATTCACCTAGGTGTCTCCTCAGCCTAGCTCTGCTGGTGCCAACCACTTGGGGTGGGCACCGGCCCAGAAAACATGCCATCCAAATTTCCAACCCCTTCAGCCTGAAGAACTTTCTTTAGCACATCTTGTAATTAAGGTTCACTGGCAGCAGATGTGCTCAACTTTCATTGGTTTCATCCTCATTTTTAGTGATATTTCTTATATAGAGATTTCTAGATTAATAGGGGTTTTTTTTCTTTCAGTACTTTAAAGATGTTGTCCCACTGTTATCTTGGCCTCCACTGTTTCTGATAAGAAGTCAGCCATCATTTATTGTATTTTATTTAGTTATTTATTTATTTTTGGCCGCGCGACACGCAGCTTTTGGTATCTTAGTTCCCTGACCAGGGATCGAACCCTGGCCCTCGGCAGTAAACGCACAGGGTCCTAACCATTGGACTGCCAGGGAATTCCCATCATTTACATTCTTGTTCCCTTGTCTTTTCCCTCTGGCTTTTTTTTTTTTTTTAATCATTTACACTTACAGAAAAGTTTAAAAATATTAGAGAGTTCCCTTTTATTCTTCACTGTTTCCCCTATTATTAACATTTGGATTACCATATTGTAATTATTGAACACAGGAAGTTAACATCGATATGATACTATTAACTAATCTAGACACAATATTTGAATTTTGCCAGTATTCCACTAACGTCCTTTTTTTGGTGTAAGATCCAATCCAGGATCCCATATTGTATTGTCATCATGTCTCCTTAGTCTCCTTCAATCTATGACATTTTCTCAGTCTTCCTTTTCTTCTCATCACCTTGACACTTTTGTGTCAATTATTAGGCCAGTTATGGTATAGTATGACCCTCAGTTTGGGTTTGTCTGATGTTTCCTCATGATTGTATTGAGGCATTCTATACAAGAACATCACAAAAAGTATGTGCCTTGTCATTACATTATATCAAGGGGTACATGATGACAATACATCTTATTACTTACAGTGTTAACTTTGGTCACATGGTTAAGGTGGTGTCTGCCAGGTTTCTTCACTATAAAATAACTATTTTGCTCTTTGTAATTAGTAAATACTTTATGAGAATATAATACTGCAATTCTATGCAAATGTCCTGTTTCTCTTCATACTTTCACCCACTAATTTTAGCATCCATCAACGGTTCTTGACTGCAATTAGTTAGTGTGATGGTTGGTTAATAGTGATTTTCCACTTCCATTTTTCCTTCTACAGCTATTAATTGGTATTCCATAGTAAGGAAGACCTGCCCCCTCCTTCCTCACTTTTAAAATTCAGTTATTTATTTATATCAGTATGAATTCATGGGTATTTATTTTATTCTATGAGTTATAATCCGATACTATGATTTATTTTGTTGCTCAAACTGTCTCAGTTTGACTCTAGCTGCTTTTAATGTACTCTTTATCTTTGGTTTTTAGCAGCTGGACTGTAAGATGAATAAGTGGTTTTCTTCATATTTATCCTGCTTGAGGTTGGTGAGACTCTTGGATATATAAGTGGTTTATTTTTCACCAAATATAGGAACTTCTTAGCCATTATTTCTTCCAATATTTTCTCTGCCCATTCTCTCTCTCCTTACCTTCTGAAACTCCAATTACCCATATTTAGATGTTATCTAAAATAAATTGTCCCACAGGCCACTGAGGCTCCAGGTTTTTTAAATCATTTTTTTGTTTGTTTTCCAGTTAAACAGTAATCTCTCTTTAAGTTTCCAAACCCTCTCTTTGGCACTCTCTAATATGCGTTAAGCCTAGCCATGAAATTTTTCAGACATTGTGTTTTAAGTTCTAGAATTCCCCTTTGCTTGTCTTTCATAGTTTCAGTTTCTCTGCAGAGATTCCCCATATCTTCAATAATTATGTCTATATTCTCCTTTAAGCCCTTAAACATGTTTACAACCACTATTCTAAAATTTCAGTCTGCTAATTCTGACTCATCTCAGGAAATGTATCACGTTATTGCTTTTTTTTTAAATGGTGGGTCCCAATTTCCTGCTTCTTCATATGTATAGTAATATTAGATTATATACTAAACATTGTGAATTATTCATTTCAGAGTGTATATTGTCTTCCCTTGAAGATTATTGAGTTTTGTTATATTAGGCAATTAAATTACTGGCAGGTTATCTTGACAGGTTGGTTTTATTCTTTTTCAGGGCTGGTCATTTTAAATTTTATCCTTAGTCTTAGGGTGTGTTTTTTTGTTGTTTTTTTTTTTACTGTAGAACATGGTCCTTACTCCTAAGGTATGGACTTTCTGTATCACCTAAGTACCCAAGTTGTTTAGTGAGATCTTTTCATTCTGACTGGGCTAAAACTCCAACATCTCTAAGCCACGTACAACCTCTAGTGTTCTTGTCAGCTCTCGGCTGCTCTCTGCTAAGCCTTATAGAGTCTCATCATGTGCATGTGCAGCTCACCCCTTATCCAAAGACCGTGGAGATCACCCATGCAGATTTCTGCGGGCACCTCTCTGTTCGACTCCCTCCTCTCTAAAAGCCTTTCCCACAAATTACAGCTTCCTCAGCAGCCCTGAACTGTAATCTATGCACTTCACCTCAGTGAGACCATCATGCACTTATTAGGCTCCACCTTCTTGCACTGCAGTCCAGAAAGTTCCCCCAGGCAGAAAGGTCGGCAGATGTAGGGCTCATCTCATGTGTTTCCCTTCCCTCAAGGATTATAATTCTGCTTTGTCATATTCAATGTCTAAAGCAGTTTCTCATATATTTTATCTAAATGTATTGTTGTTATCTGTGGAAGAGCAAGTCCCATACCAGTCACTCTGTCATAGTCAGAAGCGGAAGTTCTGTGATTATTTTTCCACTCCACCTCTTCCACCATCACCTCTCTGTGGTAGACAGTGAGATCCCTGAGTGCTTATTATCTTTATATTCCCCAGGAGGCTCTCAGTAAAAAAAAGAATTTCTTCCTATTTTTGCCTTCTTAGCAGCCCTTGATAGTTAATTTTAATAAAATAGTAATTGAACAACGATGTTGGGGGATCTGAGTGTCTATTCTGTGATTTGCCCAAGTGCCATACTCCCCAGGTGATAGGACTATGGAGGGGTATCCAGTGCACGACAGACAGATCTTCTCCAAGATCCATTTAGGATGCAAGAGGGAATTCCCCAGTGGCCCAGTGGTTGGGACGTGGTGCTTTCACTGACAGGGCCCGGGTTTGTCCCTGGTTGGGGAACTACGATCCCGCAAGCTGCACAGTGTGGCCAAAAACTAAAAAATAAAAATAAATAAATGTCTATGATGAGACAGTATAAAGAGGAAAATTTTAAAAAAAAAGATGCAAGAGTCACAGTATCTGGCTCCTTGATTGACCTTGGCCAGGCTGACCCCAAGATAGGAATCCTTTCCCTGTGCTCTCATCAATAGTCTGCCCTCTTGGGGAAGCCTCACTTTTATCCAGTTCCTCGTTGTCACCACTATAAGTTGGAGGAAATACTTTTGTGGCCATTTCCTGGACCTCTTGCCTTCAAGGTCATGCTTATTTCCCCTTTGTACTAAGAGTCAGAAGGTCCCCGGATTTAGGTCCCTGCCCCACCTCTTACTAGTTAAGTGATCTTGAAAAAGTCTCCAAGAAGGGAACCCTCCTACACTGTTGGTGGGAATGTAAATTGGTACAGCCACTGTGGAGAACAGTATGGAGGTTCCTTAAAAAAACTAAAAATAGAGCTACCATATGATCCTTCAATCCCACTCCTGGGCATATATCTGGAGAAAAACACGGTCCGAAAGGACACATGCGCCCCAATGTTCATTGCAGCACTATTTACAATAGCCAAGATATGGAAGCAAACAAAATGTCCATCAACAGAGGAATGGATAAAGAAGATATGGTATATATATATATCATCTAAAAAAATGATACAAATGAACTTATTTACAAAACAGAAACAGACTCACAGACTTAGAGAATGAACTTATGGGTACCAGGGGGAAGGGAGAGTTAGGGAGTTTGGGACTGACACGTACACACTGCTCTATTAAAAATGGATAACCGACAAGGACCTACTGTATAGCACAGAGAACTCTGCTGAATATTACGTAACAACCTAAATGGGAAAAGAATTTGAAAAAGAATAGATACATGTATACGTATAACTGAATCACTTTGCTGTATACCTAAAACTAACACAACATTGTTAATCAACTATACTCCAATATAAAATAAAAAGTTAAAAAAAAAAACCACGATCATCTTGTTTAAAAAAAAGTCTCCAAATCCTCTCTATACACATTTTCCTTATCTGTAAAAATAACTATCCGTTCCCTGCCCTTTTCCTCACCCCCAAACCCACTCTGCCCCCTCCCAACACACACACACACACACACACACACACACACACACACACATTTATGAGGTTCTAGAAACCAGGGATATGAAAGCCTTTGGAATCTGAAAAACAGAGGAAGTGTTCTTATTATTGTTATTATTTGTGGAGCGATTGTAGGTCTATCAATGCAAATTCATTCGTCTAGTGAAGGGGACTGAGTGTAGAGTAAGTATATTGGCTCAGAATCTTCTCCTCCTACACATTTGTCGGTGGCTCTTCTGTCCATTGAGAGAGAGAGAAGATAGAGCTGTTCCTTTGGCTTAAAGGAAATGGGCTTTTCAGAGTCCACACTCTGACTTAACAATGATATAGCTTGGAATTTCTGGGCTCTGGGGAGCTGTCTGAGAAAGTACCCCTAGATTTTTATCAACGTTGTGGAGGGATGAGCTCAGCCTTGGCATTTCACATTCATTCACAAGTATGTATTAGGCACCTGCTGCGTGCCAGGTGATTCTCAGCATACTGAGGATGTGGTAGTGAAGAGCCCCAGGCCCCGCCCTCCTAGAGCTCGAGCCCAGTTGGGCCTGAGACAATCAAGTTCTGTCTGGGATTGCATCCTCAAGTGAGGAGACCATCCTCAAGTGATGAGCCAGACCTTTCTCTGCTGAGAAGAAAATGTAAGAACCCGTGGACTCTCCATCCCAGCTCAGCACACAAAGTACTGCCTGGCCAAGGCTGGATTCAAGCTCTGTGCCCACAGAAGGCATCACATGGCTGCTCACACCCCATCTCAGACCAATCCAGACACCCTCCCCATCCAATCCCCAAGCCATGGTCGCCTCGTTCTAATAACAGAGCTGCTTCTTGGCTTCTGGACCCAAATACCTGCTCTGGCATCTTTCTAAGTTCCCAGTCACCCTCCTTGGGGCCCTGCTTCAGTGAATCCAAACTTGCAGCTGGGCGCCAGACATGTTTTTTTGTTTGTTTGTTGTTTGTTTGGGGGGGCGGTGTGGTGCACCGCATGGCTTGTAGGATTTTAGTTCCCCAACCAGGGATCGAACCCAGGCCACGGCAGTGAAAGCTCAGAGTCCTAACCACTGAACCACCAGGGAATTCCCCCTCCAGACATGTATTTTAGACTTCTCAGACCCTCCTTGCCTTCCTAAGAGACAGAGTAAAGTAAGGATTGCCTGTACAAGAGTCAGGTGGCCAAGAACTGAATCCTAGCCCCACTATTCATTAGCTCAGTGACCCTTGGCAAGTGGCTTAACTGCACTGAGCCTCAGTTTCCCCATCTGTAAAATCGGGGTTCACTGGAAAGAATTAATGCAAACCACTTAGCACAGTGACCGGCCTGCAATAAGTATTCAATAAATGTGAACTTTTTTTCCCCCTTAGGATCAACTCATCTATGCTGGATTCCTAGTATATCCCCACATTCTGCCTACAAGTCAAGATACCCACTGCTTCATAGTTGTTGCCTATCACTAGCCCCCTGGGCTAGTTGAGGTGAGCTGAATTGAGGCAGGAGGATGTTATGGGCTATGGGCATGGTCCTTGCTGGTCAAACTGACCATCCTCTGCTGTAGCTCCTGGGTCAGGTCCCCTGCCCCTGTACCAACCCATGGCTGATTCTTGGCATACTCAGTGCTGCTGGGACAAGTACCAGATTGTCCCAAGCTCATGGACCCCTCTTCTTGCCAACACCTAAAGCATCAGGGCTCTTCTGAAGCCAGGGACAGAGTTTCTTCACCCCAAGACCTTGGATAAGTTTCAAGGGATCTGTGAACCCCCTCTAATAGGCAAACGTTTGTGTGATATATGTTTTCTACAGGAATAGTCCTTAGTTTTCACTAGCTTCTTAAACGGTCTGTGATTCCACATGTTAAGAACCATCGCTTTGGGGGAATCCTAGAGTCTAGAACCCCATGAGGCCGGGAGGCCTTCTTCTGGGCCTCTGAGGACTCAGAGGGGCCCCAAGTGCAGCCAGTGTCAACAGTATCCACAGTTCCCTGCCACCACTCCAGCTTCTCTGTACAAACAGGGGCCAGTCAATGGGCCCCCGAATCTGCCTGAATCCATTCCCCAATCCCTCAACAGGGAGGGTTAGCTCCCCAGGTCTCCAGCCAGAAAATGGCCTCCCTTCCCCCTCACCCCCACTTCCCCTCACTGTGATGAGCTGCTTACCCAGGTCCTTTTCCCCCGAGTGTGATTTCCTTCTGAGGGAGAGAGCTAGGATTTGAGAGCGCCTTCTCTGTCCCTGATCTGTATCCAGAGTTTCTTCCAGCCACGGCTTGGCGAGACAGGTTCTGACAGAAATAAAGTTCACGTAAGTCATGCTCTGGGAGGAGCTTCAAGATGGCGGAAGAGTAAGACGTGGAGATCACCTTCCTCCCTTCTTTAAAATAAATATCATTTGGGCTCTCCTGGGGGCGCAGTGGTTGAGAGTCCGCCTGCCGATGCAGGGGACGCGGGTTCGTGCCCTGGTCCGGGAAGATCCCACATGCCGCGGAGCGGCTGGGCCCGTGAGCCATGGCCGCTGAGCCTGCGCGTCCGGAGCCTCTGCTCCGCAGCGGGAGGGGCCACAACAGTAAGAGGCCCGCGTGCCGCAAAAAAAAAAAAAAAAAAAAAAAAGATAAATAAAACATATATATCCTTCTTTTTGTATACCGCCTCCTTTACAAATATTGATCATCTCTCTTAATCCTCATGATAACTCATTTTACAGAGGTAGGAACTGAGGTTAGGTGGGGTGATGGGACAGTTATTATCTTTGTTGTTGTTATATTAGCTGCCGTTTATTTTGTAATTTTTATATACAAAATACTATGTTAAGAATCTTTTCATACTTTATTTAGTCAGCACAAAATAGACATGGGAATCCTGATTTTACAAGTGAAGAAACAGAGGCTCCGAGAAATGCGATAATTAGCTCAAGAGCACCTAGGTAGTACGTGGCAAAGCAGGGATTGAGAAACAGGTCGGTCAGACTTTACAACCCACTGTCTCCCTTGCTATAAGTGGGACTATAGGTTGCCAGACACCCCCAAATGTTTCAAGTGGGCACTGCTATGTTCGTGGGAGAAATTCCTATTGGAATAAAGGAAGACATTAAATTGGGAAGTCCATAAAGAAGTTTTCCCTAGGGATCCTGCAGCCCAGGCCAAGTCCAGGACTTCTGCACACATAGCCCAAGAAGGCACACAGAGCCTTTCCTCCAGAAAAAGCCTTCTCCCTGCTCTCCAACCGCCTAGCGCTGCTCTATTTCCAGGTCCTGACCACTTCCTGTCTTAACGATTACAAGAAGTTACCAGCCATGACCAGCTGCCTCCTGAGATATGACAGCTACACCGGAAGAACCTGGTCATTAGACCAAGGTCTGGGGCAAACAGAGGGCCCCTGGGATTCAGCTTTTCCCTGAAAGGATGACACAGAGTGGGGTGACTGTGAGCTCGAGTATGATCAGCAGCGTGCCTCACTTCCCCAAGGCTCTGGCTGCTTCCAACCCAGTAAGGTCTGCAATCCTCAGCCCGGACTTGGAAGCCCCAAGGTCGGAGGAAGGAGTGGACGTGGAGAGCCCACACCTCGTGCCCTCCAACCAGAACCCCTGGCAGGAGAGCACCTCGACCTCTCAGGCTCCCCACCCTTCTCCCCTCTTGCTCCAGTCTCCTCCCCTCAGGAGCTCAGTCACCTGTGACTACCCCAAGGGTTGCGTTCCCCATCCCCGGATAGTTACCTGCAACCATCTCTCACCTGTCTTCCTGGCCCTGTGTCTTTGGTCCTTCCCTGGGAACTCTACACTCTAGCCATCCCCTAAATGTTCAGAGGATTTTGCCTGTGGTAAAACCTTCAGACTGGGACCATCCTAGTTAAGGAATGCCCTGTTTCCTTTGTCCAGATCACAGAATGAACCTCTATTTCCTACTGCCTCAGGATTCTACTGGGCAATCCGTTAAGCTCAGATGACAGAGTGGTGACAAATTCATAGCTAACATTTATCGAGGGTTTATTATGTGCCAGGCGCTGTACTAAATGCTTCATAGATATTAGCTTGTAAAATCCCCACAATACCCCTGAATGAAATGGGTGTTGTTTTTATCCCCATTTTACAGATGAAGACACTGAGGTGCAGAGAGGGAGAGTCGTTTGCCCGAGGTCACTCACTGGTGTACTGTAGTCCTCAGTTCCAAACCCTGGCATTCTGGTTTCAGAGCCCAAACCCTCAATAATCAGGAGCCTGGTGGTTAATAATGGACATTTGGGACACTGTGGCAGGTGACCGTGAGTGTCCTTTAAGGCAGGGGGACAGAACTCTCAAAGTCCTTCAGAAACTAATTGTAGCATGGCAGAAGATGGAGAAGCACATGGTAGAACTGCCAAAGGTACATGAAATTAGTTACATGGGTTAAATAGCGTAAGTCCCTGGGTTTCCCTGGTGGCGCAGTGGTTGAGTGTCCGCCTGCCGATGCAGGGCACACGGGTTCGTGCCCTGGTCCGGGAAGATCCCACATGCCGCGGAGCGACTGGTCCCGTGAGCCATGGCCGCTGAGCCTGCGCGTCCGGAGCCTGTGCTCCGCAACCGGAGAGGCCACAACAGTGAGAGGCCCGCGTACCGCAAAAAAAAAAAAAAAAAAAAAAAGCCTAAGTCCCTGCCCTATTTATGTGTGGCAGTTTTTCAATTGTATTCTTTATCAAGCTAGAAAACGAAACCAAATAAAAAATATGAGTGATTATAGTGCAAGACTACTCCTAACAAGTCCAAATTCCCAGAAAAAAAGAAATTTAGTAACATGTTCGCCTTAACTGCCAGCCACGTCACGCAAGTGGCTCACTGCCTCCCCTCTCTGCCCTCAAATGTGCTGTTCCTGCTCTGTCTCTCCCCACAACAACCCTCAAGCTTCATCTCAGTCAGATGCCCCAGATGCCACAAAGAGAGGACCAGAGGCCAGGGTCGCTGGGGAACAGCCCCTCATCCCACCTTACCAGCTGGAGCCCAAAGCAGCCTTCCCCATTCTTTCTGAGGTCAGATTTTAAACTCCTGTTCCCTGGGAAGGGTCTCTCACTGACTTCTTGTCTCTGGTCACTTCCTTATCCCAAATCACCTCAGTTTTTCTGCCTTGATTTTATTACGTGCTGGTTTGATTTTTTTTCCTTTTAACCTGCTAGCAGGCTTGCACCAAGGAACCTGGGTGCTTGGCTTTCTACTTCCTTGTGCACTCCTGTCATCGGGACATTTGATGGCTGGAATGGTACACGACAGCCAAATAAAGACAAGTTTTGAGGAGAAGGGAGAAAAAGAAATCAGACTCCTTAGAGAAGAGAGGGACTTCCAGAATATCCTTGACTCCTTTACTTCAAAAGGAAACTAAGCGAGTTTCCTGGTGGTCTGGTGGTTAAGACTCTGCACTTCCACTGCAGGGGGCACGGGTTTGACTGGGCATGGGGCGGAGCCTGGAGGGGCCGAGGAAGGCAAGTGCACTGTAGCTGGTGCTTACGAGCAGAGGTGGGTCTGAAGCTTCTGCCCACTCACTGAGTGCCCTGATGGGAGTTACTTAGCCTCCACCAGCCTCAGTTTCCTCACCTGTAGAATGGTGATAATTGCACCTGCCCCTTGAGGAGTCGCTGGGAAGAGTAAGCATACAAAGCGCGTGAAGCACTTGGAAGAGCGTTAAGCACAGAGTAATTATGCGGCACAGGGAGCTGCTATTATGATGAGCGCCATTTCTCTCTCCACTGTTTCCTGGGTAGTTCTATCATTTGGGGATTTCCCAAAAGAATAATAGTTCTTTCATTTTCCTTCTTTTGCTAGAGCTGTACCCACTACCTAGAATACCCTTCTCCCCTACAGATTTAATAATTGAGTCCTTACTATGTTATAGATGCTGTTTTTGTTTTGGGGTTTTTTTAGATTTTTTAAAAATTTTTATTGGAGTATAGCTGATTTACAATGCTGTGTTAGTTTCGGGTGTACAGCAAAGTGAATCAGTTATACATATACAGGTGCTGTTTTAAGTGCTTCACGTGGATTAACGCCTTGGATCCTTGTGATAACCAAATGAGGTCAGCACTACTATTATCCCCATTTTGTAAATCAGGAAACTGAGGCTTGGAGACCTTGCCCGGGGTCACACAGCTCATGAGTGTAGACCCATCCTGACCCTGAGACTACGCTCTTGACTGTGACTCTCTTCTATGAGTGTGTATCCAAATCACCCCCATGCTCCATGGTTTCAGGGCCAGTCCCTCCTCCTCCAAAGAGCCTCCTATGATCTCCTAACTGGAAATAATCCTGCTTTTCCCTTTAAAATTCCCCCACTTCTTTGTTAGTATCTGTCTCACAGCCTTTGCCTTCCACTTGATGTTTTTGTATCTGTGCCCCATATATATCTTAGCTTACCTATCAGTCCTAAGTGCAAGGAGCAGGTCCTATTCAATTCTATAAACCCCAAAGTCCTGGCAAAATGCCAGCTGCCATTATAAGAAACTAGACACTGGCAAAATAGCACAAAGACTAAATTCTAAGTCAGAACAAAACTTGCAGTACCAGCAATAAAGTGCACTCAGTAAATAATTGTGAAACTAACTACACAAGAGCTCTCCCCCCATTCCAACTGGTAACCAAGTTTTAAACACTAGATCTTTGACCTCTGGCTTCTCCTTAACATGTAGGGCACAGAAAGGCTGCAATGAGAGCTGAAAGGTGGGTGGGATGGAATGGGAGAAGGGGTAGGGCCAAAGTGGTCATTTTTAAAAATTTCCTTCGAAGCCTGGGGGCTGGGAAGGGGAGGGATCCCTAATAGACCAGCACTGCCAGGTGTGCTGTTTCAAGTCCTCAGATGCCCAGACCGAAGTTTCACACTCCACAGAGACACTCAGGACACCCTCAACAACCTGTCCTTACACCGACCACAGCCCTTGGTTATGAAATGACACATTGATCCCTAATAACTAATATCTTATGAGATTTACATAAATGCAAAATGATGGAGAGTTTTTAGAATTTCTCTACATGCTCTTTTGGGTATGACCAAAAATTTGTGAGATGGGAATCATCGCCATTCGACAACGGACTCTGTTCTATGAAAGGTAAAACTGCTAGGAGAGCGGGCATGTGAGTGCAGACCATCAAGAAGATTCATATCCACAGGGAACCCACCTGTCTGAGGGAGGAAGCCCAGCGGAGGCCATCGGAGTCTGATCAAGGAGAGAGGAACCAAAGGGACCATGGGGATGTGGTGAGCCCGTGAGCCCGCGGCTCCAGCTGGGGGGTGCACGCCCACGTTGGTTCAGCAGAGTCTGGAGCAAGGCTCAGAGGGGTGTGGTAGCAATGCTTATTCAGCTAAAAGCAGGGCTACAGAGGGAGTAAAAGTAAAAGGTGGAACTGCCTCTCTAAACCTAAGTGTGACCCAAGGAATGGCTGGGGGAGAGGGGGAAGTGAAGAGGGTCCTGAGAGAAGGAGATGTGCTATTTTAGAGGTCGTGGTAGCCCGGCGGAAGGCTGGCCACAGCAGATGCAATGTCAAAACATTCAGAGGAAAGATAAACAGAATCCCACAAAGGCTCTCAAATAGCAGTCCTTAACCCTTTTTGGGTCTCTGACCCTTTTGAAAATATGATGAAAAGTACAAATTCTCGGGCTTCCCTGGTGGTGCAGTGGTTGAGAGTCCGCCTGCCGATGCAGGGGACATGGGTTCGTGCCCTGGTCCGGGAAGATCCCACATGCTGTGGAGCGGCTGGTCCCGTGAGCCATGGCCGCTGAGCCTGCGCGTCCGGAGCCTGTGCTCCACAACGGGAGAGGCCACGACAGTGAGAGGCCCGCGTACCGCATAAAAAAAAAAAAATGAAATGCAAACAATTCAATAAGGAAACAGGTGGGGAAGGGGCTCTGAAGAGGCTGGCGGAGCTGAGGAAAGAGAGTTCAACAGCGTTCTTATCCAGAATAAACGGAAGGTGGGGCAGCCAAGGGCTTGTTATGAACATAAAGCTGTGACATGGGGCTGTGAGAACAAGGCCAAGAAGGCGTGAGTCCCAAGCTAGGTGAAAATTTTTTTAACGGTAAAGTTAACAAAAATCGGCTGCACTAAGGTTCAGAGCAAGAAATACAGAAAAGGCACAGTCCTCAGTGCTACATGTGTGACATTTGCAGAACTCTCCAACCTCTCTTTGACCTCAGTTCCGTCTTTTCTGTCAAGAAGATTAATTTCCAGACTCTAACGTGGCAAACTACATTGCTAAGAGGGAACTGAGGCCCAAGATAGAATGCATTAGACAGCAACCGGCCACATGAAATGGGTTCAAGAATCTCAGTGTGGAACAAGCACCGGCTGGGAGGTGCTGAGCTGAGAAAAGAGGAAACGTCAACTTCTATCACCGGGAATGGTCTTAGGTCTTTTCTGGGTCACTTTGCAAGACAAATCCAGGACCAGTGGATGGAAATTTCAGGGGTGTAAATGTCAGATTCCTACTAAGAACAATAGAAATGATAGTTTTTCCCAAATGGAGTGGGCTATCTTGGGAGGTAGTGAGTCTCATGTCATGGTAGATATTCAAGTGAACACTGGACGATCATTTTACAGGACTTTTATGGAAGAGTTTGAATTACAGGTCTCTTCCAACCCTGAAAGCCTGTGATTCTGTGGCCTAACAAGATTAGGGGAGAAAAGAATGAGTACTTTCCCAGCATACACTGAATTTTTAAACTTTGCTTCTCTACCTCTGAATTGGTAGCATCTCACTCCAGAGTGTGACCCCTGCACACCCTTCCACCCTCCCTCTGTCATTCTTCCCTTCTTCTTGCCTCTTGTCCCATTCTCCAGTTGCTTTTCTCACTCTTCTTTTATTCCTCTTTATTTCTTTTCATGTAAATCCTAAAAGGCAGGGACTGTGATTATAGTTGGCAAAGAAGAAGGCACCCTGTGCTTCCTGTCAGGAATCACACTCTCTGGGTTCTTGTCTATTTATATCCCATCCCATTTATATCTCACTCCTCTTCCATGAAGCCCTCCCTGGCCATTCCCTGAGATCCGAGGGCTATGATCCCACACACACCTCTCCCTCAATTCTTAGACACATACTGCCTGGTGTCCTTTCTTCTATTTTGCCTTATAACATAGTTTAAATTTTCACCTGTAGATCATTCTTACTTCCATAGAGTATAAACTCATGGAGTGAAAGACCATGAGTGACTTTCCTTTCTTTTTTTTTTCAACTTCAAAAAAAAAATTTTATTTATTTATTTATCTTTGGCTTCGTTGTTGTGCATGGGCTTTCTCTAGTTGTGGCAAGCAGGGGCTACTCTTCGTTGCAGAGCGAGGGCTTCTCATTGTGGTGGCTTCTCTTGTTGAGGAGCACGGGCTCTAAGCACATGGACTTCAGTAGTTGCGGCACATGGACTCAGTAGTTGTGGCTCACGGGCTTTAGGGCGCAGGCTCAGTAGCTGTGGCACATGGGCTTAGTTGCTCCGCGGCATGTGGGATCTTCCCAGACCAGGGCTCGAACTCGTGTCCCCTGCATTGGGAGGCAGATTCTTAACCACTACACCGCCAGAGAAGCCCGGCTTTGCTTTTTATCTCCCAAAGCACGTACAACTGTGCACTCCATAGTTATTTTGAGTGAATACTTTCTACCACTTAATATTCTAAACACATATACATGGGGTGAAAATAAAACAAATGGACTAGAGCTGAGTACAGCAAGTAGTTAGTTGAGTTCTAAATGACCCATATCAGAGAGCTGGGAAGAATATTAAAGATGATCTAATCGGGCTTCCCTGGTGGCGCAGTGGTTGGGAGTCCACCTGCCAATGCAGGGGACGCAGGTTCGTGCCCCGCTCCGGGAAGATCCCACATGCCATGGAGCGGCTGGGCCCGTGAGCCATGGCCGCTGGGCCTGAGCGTCCGGAGCCTGTGCTCCGCAGTGGGAGAGGCCACAGCAGTGAGAGGCCCGCGTACCGCACAAAAAAAAAAAAAAAAAAAAAAAAAAGATGATCTAATCAACTTCCTTATTTTTCAACCTGTGGATCGGAAGCTGAGTGTGTATGTGACTTAGGAGCACAACTGGTCTACATGCCAGGTTTCCACGTGTCCAGAACAGTGTCCTCTCTCTGACCCCTCACTGCAAAACCTTTGTGGAGGTACTGAAACAAGCTCACTAATAGTTGTGAGTCTTTGAAAGTGAATAAAACCCCCATTTTTCTGAAGGCACAGAGATGGACCAAGTGACTTCTGAAGGTTCCTTCTAACCCAGGCTGGGAATCAGTTTTGCTCTCATTCCCACTCCGGGGTGTCCTTTGGAAGCATGATGCTGCAATTGTGCCATCCAGTGGTATGAGGCAGACACTGCACCGCCAGCAATCACCAGCGTACATTCTACCTTAAGAGCCCAAGCTACCAAGAGAGCGTGTAGAGGATGCCCAACACCTGATGGCACTTAGCTAAACGCTGCAAAGGAAAGAGCGTAAGTCTCCTCCCTGCTCCTGCCTTGGCTCGTTCCCTCTGACAATGGGAACTTTAAAGGAAACTACCCATCCTCTCTGACATGGAGCAGAAAACTCTCCGCAACATTTGTCCGCAGGGTTTAGGGTGGGAAGGCAGCTGCACCAGGGCCATGTTTACTGTACCAATCCCCGGGAGGCAGGAAGCTCAGCCTATGGGCACCTTCAGTCATCTTCCCCCCACAAAAGCAGCTGTCTCACGTCCCATCACTTGCCGTCACCCTGTCAGGACTCACGCCATCTTTAGCTCCAGGCTGGAGCCCTCCTTCAATCCACCCAAGAGCTGGGACACCCCTCCTCCTCCTCCTCCCACCCTTACTCAACCTCCTATAGTGCTATCCTCTCACGTCCACAGTCAGCCACCCCACAGGGTGGTGGAAGGGACCACAGTGGGAGCAGCCCTATTCCTATAAATTACATGGTCCGCTATGGGACTTAATTGTGTCCCCCAAAATTCATATGTTAAAGCCCTAGCCCCCAATCTCCAATGGGATGGTACTTGGAGCTAAAGACTTTGGTAATTATGTTTTGGTGAAGTCATGAGGGTGGAGCCCTCAAAATGGGGTTATTCTGTCTATCTGTCTCTCTTTTTCTCTCTCCTCTTTTTTCTCTCTGTGAGGATACCGCAGGAAGGTAGTCATCTGGAAGCCAGAAAGAGTCCTCACCAGAACTCAGTTATGCTGACACCCTGATCTCAGACTTCCAGCCTCCAGAACTGTAAGAAATAAAAGTCTGTTATTGAAACCACCTGGTCTATGGGGTTTTGTCATAGCGACTCAAGCAGACTAAGACATGGTCTGAGTCCCGGTTTGAAATACTGGAAGTCAGTCCAAAGAAAATCTTGGAAATAGTTCACCTTTTACCCATACCTCTTCCCAGATGGGGCGGTGCCGAGCCTTACTGATGGGCCAGGCAGGAGGCGGCTGGGGCAGAGAAAAGGTGACAAGGAGGACAGGAGCTCTTCGGTCTTCAAATGAATGAGCCCAACACCATAAGGAGGCCAATAAGTCATGCCAGTTCCTAAGGAGGGTTCACCAAGTAGGAGACCTGAAGAGACAAGGTGGCTGAGCTGGAGCAGCCATCGGGGCCATGAATAGAGGTCACACATCAATGTCACAAGATAGAAGGAGCTTAGGTCCTGAGGACTTCGTGCAGAGTGGCTGCCATACCAGCCCTAGACTGCCAACCTCCGGACTTTGGTGGGAGGGGAAAACGCACTTTCGCATCTTAGAAGCCACTGTCTTTCGGTCTCCATAACCCACAGCCAAATATCAATATACTCGTAACCGACGCTGCCTTCAATAAATGTTGGCTATTATCTGCCACACGATACAATTATTTAATGTCTGTCTCCCCACTAGACTGTAAGCTCCATGAGGGCAGGGACCATGTCTGTCTGGTTCAGTGTATTCTCAAGGCCCAAACCAGTGCTATACACGCAGCAGGCACTCAATCAGTGTCTGTCCAGTGAGTCAGTGACCCCCTGCTCGTGCCCTTTTCCTACCTGAGCCTGAGCTGCAGACTTGGGGCATCTTCTCCTTTAAGGTCTCACTTAAAGCCCACCAAGGAAAATCATCCCTGTCATACCTCACTTCCTTCTGCTTCGTGCAGGTCCCTTGGAACTTACCCTGTGTTACGTAGATGAAGTTGTCCTGCTGTTGTTGTGATGCTCATTCTCTAGTTAGTGCCCTGATGCTTATGTCCTTGCTTAACTTGATGGTAAGCTACTTTGGCAGGGAAAACACTTTCAGTTTTTAATCATTGGGAGCTTAACCCCAATTCCTCCTAAGTGTATATAGTGGGGGCTTCCCTGGTGGCGCAGTGGTTGAGAGTCCGCCTGCCGATGCAGGGGACATGGGTTCGTGCCCCGGTCCGGGAAGATCCCACATGCCGCGGAGCGGCTGGGCCCGTGAGCCATGGCCGCTGAGCCTGCGCGTCCGGAGCCTGTGCTCCGCAACGGGAGAGGCCACAACAGTGAGAGGCCTGCGTACTGCAAAAAAAAAAAGAAAGAAAGAAAAAATGTATACAGTGGACAATAAATACTTTGTGGAGAAAGGGAGGAAAGGAGGGAGAGAGGGAGGAAGGAAGGGAAGGAGGGAAGAAAACCTGACAGGGCCCCAACTCTGAGGAGGAATGCTAGCATTTCAAGTTGGGGAGGGTGACTTTTAAAAAGGAGAAATAATGGGGAGTTCCCTGGTGGCCTAGTGGCTAGGATTCTGGGCTTTCACTACCATGCCCCGGGTTCAATCCCTGGTTGGGAAACAAATCCTGCAAGCCACACGGCACGGCCAAAAAAAGAAAATAAATGAAATAAAAAATAAAAAGGAGAAATAAGTAAGGTCAAAAAGGAGCAGGCAGAATGGTAGGAGGCAAACAAGAGAGAAGACTCCCAAGAGCCTAACTTGGAAAAAATTTCAAAGGCAGGTTGGTGTGTGTCAAAAGACGGAAAAATGTGGGATTCCGGGGACCTGGGCTCATCAGTCATTAGCTGTGACCTTGGGTAAGTCAATTCTCCTCTAAAGATCCATTTCCTTACTTTTACAGTTAGCAGGTCTGACTCAATCAGTGGTCTTCTGGTTGTGCTCCAAGGAGCCCAGGTAGAGGCTCCAAGACGCTGGCATCTAGGCCTCACCTCCTCAGCCAGAGAAGCTCTGCTCCCTTCAGATTCATGCATTGGCTTCTGCACAGAATTTAGTTTGAGCAAAAGGCTACGGAGTTAAAACCAAGTCTGAAAACCACTGGTGTCAACAACCCCGCTCACAACTACATAAAGATCTCAGGTTTTATGGTTCAACAGTTCTCTCCCGAAGCTGGAGCCCCTCCTCAAGGAAGACAAGGTGCACGTGGGCCTTGGTCTCATCTTCCCAGCCAGACTTTAGATTCTGAGAAGACTGAATTTGGGCTCATGGTTCTCAGCTTCCCATGACAACTTCCTGTTTGGGCTCATGGAATCTCAGCCTTGGCTGGATCATCACCAAGAAAAGATGTTTCACAAAATTCTGTGGCTGGATGCCCTGACAGGGTAGCAGAAAGGTTGTGAGAAGGAGAATCTAATCCACCTTGGGTAGTCCTCAGGGATTTAAGGGACGCCCATCCAGGGGTGACTGGGCCCTTGACTTCTGGCATGTGTTCTGCTCACATGTGTGTCTTTATTTTTCTTAATTTTTTTTAAAGGGCTCATGAACATGTAATTTTCTTTTATTTAGTTTTTTTTTTAAATTTTTGTCTGTGTTGGGTCTTCGTTGTGGTGCGCAGGCTTCTCGTTCAGTGGCTTCTCTTGCTGTGGAGCGCGTAGGCTTTAGGTGTGTGGGCTTCAGTAGTTGTGGCACGGGGGCTCAGTAGCTGTGGGGTCACTGGCTCTAGAGCGCAGCCTCAGTAGTTGTGGCGCATGGGCTTAGTTGCTCCACGGCATGTGGGATCGTCCCTGGCCAGGGCTCGAACCCGTGTCCCCTGAATTGGCAAGTGGATTCTTAACCACTGCTCCACCAGGGAAGTCCCCTCACATGTGTGTCTTTAATTTCATTACATGCTCTTTCTCCTTCTTCCCAGTCTCTGGTTTCTTGTCTTCCTCCTTTTCTCACTTGCCTCCCTGCACTCCCCTGCCCTCCCAGCCTGAGGCCTGTGCTCCCTCTGAAGCCCTGACACTTTCCCAGAGTCCCGGGTACGGAGTCGTAGGTTTGAGCAGGCAGTCGGTGAGACGCCCAGAACAAGCAGGGCTGAATCAGGCACCAGAGGCTTTGCTCTCAGGGGAAGAGACACCTAAAGTGCCCACATCAAGATATAAACACTGGGACTTCCCTGGTGGTCCAGTGGTTAAGATTCCGAGCTTCCAATGCAGGGGGCATGGGGAACGAGGACCCCGCGTGCCATGTGGCGTGGCCAAAAAAAAAAAAAAAGATACAAGGACCATAAACAAAATGTGGTACCTGCACACATACAGTAGAATACTCCTCCTCCTTAAAAAGGAAGGGAATTCTGACACTTGCTACAACACGGATCAACCTTGAAGACATTATCAAAGTGAAATAAGCCAGTCGCAAAAAGACAAATACTGTATGGTTCCACTTACATAAGCTGTCTAGAGTAGTCAAATGCATGCACAGAGACAGGAAGTAGAGTGGTGGTTGCCAGGGACTGGGGAGAGGAGGAAATGGGGATTTATTGTTTAATGGACATAGAGTTACAGTTTCATAAGATGAAAAAGTTCTGAAGATTGGTTATACAACAATGTAAATATACTTAACACTACAGGACTGTACACTTAAAAATGGTTAAGATGGAAAATTTTATATTATATGTATTTTACCACAATTTTTTTCTTTTTTAAAAAAAACTTTTTATTTTATATCGGAGTATAGTTGATTAACAATATTGTGTTAGTTTCAGGTGTACAGCAAAGTGATTCTGTTATACATACACGTGTATCTATTCTTTTTCAAACTCTTTTCCCATTTAGGCTGTTATATAATATTGAGCAGAGTTCCCTGTGCTGTACAGTAGGTCCTTGTTGGTTATTCTTTTTTTTTTTTTTTTTTGGCTGAGCTGCACGGTATGCAGAATATCCTAGTTCACTAGGGATCGAACTCGCACCCCTTGCAGTGGAAGGGCAGAGTCTTAACCACTGGACCTCCAGGTAAGTCCCTAGTTATCCATTTTAAGTACGGTATTGTGTACATGTCAATCCCAAACTCAACTATCCCTCCCCCCAACCCTTCCCCCTGCTAACCACAATTTTTTTAAAAAGAAGAAGCAGGTGGCTTCTTCCTATTTGTCACCTGGACGGGACATGAGGTGGAGAGTGAGCCTTGGAAGGAAATGAAACTCCTGATTACAGCTCCTCAAATGCAGGCCCTTCCTGAGCTCTCTGCGCATGGTCTGGCCCTCATGTTTCTAGATCTCTGGGCTCTGGCCCTTGTCCCCCAGCTCCCAGTTACTGCTTATTTCTCTGAGGAATATGCATGAGGCTTCAGGTGACATTATCACACACACTCACAAAAACCCAACTCAACTAGTTAATTCATTTAAAAAAGCAACTCAGAGACTGGTTGGAATCAGGGAACTCGGCACAACCTTGCCGGAGCTGTTTATTTACGGGGACGGCTATGGGCCCATGAGGTCCTCGGGGCTGCGGTGCAGTGGAGAGTCCAGGACTCCAACTCCAGCTCAGTCACTCTGGGCCTCTCGTTAACTCACCTGGGCTAAGGCCATGGGCCAGGCACCTGAAAGAAAGCACTAGACGTACAGGGCTCTACCTCACTCTCCATACCCCAGCCCCTGATCACAGACCCCACCCCTACCAGGACGGCACCAAGCCTGGGCAGGAGGGCGCAGGGGGTGGTCAGGGAAGGGAGAAAAGAGGAACAGGGTCAAGGGCACCTGGTACCTGGCTCCTCACACACAGGAGCCTATACAGGAGGCCCCTCCTGAGGGAATGGTCTTGCCTTGAGAGACCCCAGAAGAGGCAGGAGGATGTGACTGATGAAGGTCAAGGTTAGGTGCAAAGACCAGGGAGGGCAGGGGGCAGAGCAGGAGGTGACAGGAGCACTTAGAGGGCAGGGGACTGATGGGCGGGGCCAGGCTGTTCTCCGCCCCCTGCAGTGCCCTGTGGGGCCCCAGAGGGACCCCGAAGGAGAGGCTGCACTCACCCTGGAGGGGTCTGCTTCACCCAGACATGATGTGCTTGACAAAGGCTGGGAAAGAAGACGGAAATCAGCCACTGCACTTGGCCCCTCTCAGCCCCTTAAACCTCTTCTCCCTGCTCTATAACGCCTGACCTCAAACCTTCCCAATACCCTTTCTTCAGAGCATGATTCTTTCCCCCATTTAGGGTTGATGGGGAGAAGGTAGAAGGAAGGAAGAGACATAACCACTGCTCTGTGTCCATTCTCTGTGCTGGTACTTGACACAGATGAAATGAGCTACATTATCTCTGCCAATCCCCGCAAACTTGGGACAGGGGCCAGCATCACCCCATTGCTCAGATGAGAAAACCAAGGCTCAGAGAAGGTAAGTGACTTGCTCAAGGTCACACAGCTGGTATATCACAGAGCTATCTCCGAAATCCATGCCCCTTCCATTACACTGTGATGTTCACTCCCAGGGAAGAAAAAGAACAATGTCCACTGGGAGCTCACCAAAGCCCACGGGGTGTGCATGCTCCCTAGCCCCTGCATCTGCTCTGTTCTGCAGCCCAGCCCAGCCCTGCGCAACCGGCGAAGTGCAGCATGAGCCGATACCTTCGTAATTGATGCAGCCATTGGCATCCTCCTGCCCTGCTAACAGCTGCTCCACTTCAGCCTCAGTCATCTTCTCTCCTGGGGCGGGAGACAGTGGGCACTTAATTACAGATGGGCAAAGGAGGCACAGGCCAAACCCAAGCACCCCCTTGAGTCTGATGGCTCAAGACTTCCTGGGTATAGGAAGTGGCCATACCAAAGCTCCCCCAGAGGCTTTGGAGGGTGGAGCCAAGGGTCTTAAGGTCCTTCCTAGTCCCCAAGGTCTCTCCCTCTGGCTACAGCCACCAGTGGGTGAGCAGACCAGGGCCCCAGTGGCTGAGGCAAAGACAAGGACAGGAGCCCTGGGTCCCACCTCTCAGGCCTCACCCCCGCTCGGCCAACCTGCTCTCCTCTCCTTCCCACCCTGCTGAGCAAACCCAGCTGGGGAAGCAAGACAGGCCTGGATCAGGATGTGATCCTCAGGACGCAGGGACCCCCATGTCTCCCCAACATATGCCACTTGGTCACTTCCCACGCCTCTGTTCCCCCTGCCCTTGGGCTCCACCTCTGCCCAGCTGGCATACCCAGGGTGGCGAGGACGTGGCGAAGCTCGGCGCCCATGACCGTGCCGTTGCTCTCCTTATCAAACACGCGCAGCCCCTCCACGAAATCCTCGTAGGTGCCCTGCTCCTTGTTGCGGGAGATATGCTGCAGGATGGGCAGGAATGTCTCAAAGTCCAGCATCTTGGTGTTCATGTCTTGCAGCAGGGACAGGGAAGGAAAGGGAATTCGACGTGAGCTCGAGGGAGCAGAGGGTCAGGAGGGGTCTCACCTGGCTCTGCCAGGCTAGCCCGCCCCTGGCAGCACCCAGAGCTCAGCCGCCGCCACTTCTGGGTGGGGCACCCCGTCAGCAATCCTGGAGGGCTCAGAGGCCTGGGAGCCGGGCAGGAGCTGACTCTGGGCACTCTTCTCAGGGAAAGGACTAGGGCAGGAGGGAAGAGGGACCGTGACTCCACCCAGACCTCTGAGCTCCAGGTGGCCAGCAGGGCAGGGAGCTGAGGTGGCAGCAGTAGGATTTGAGGAACACCAAGGGCCACACAGCGCAGGCCTCACATTCACAACTTAGACTTCTGACACGTGACAGACTCCCAGTCACAAGGGTAAACTGACAAAATTTCAAAAAGAAAATTTTGCATAACTCCAAATTTGGGTCCCATCACTAGACCAACAGTGCCTGGAGCAACTCTGAATCAATTTACTACTAACCAGTAAAATGTGTGATTCTTGTGTGACCAGCACCCTTCTCCCACATTGTCATGTGTTAAAAGCTTTAATTTAATAGAGGTAAACCATTTTTAAATACCTCCAAATGTTGGCATTGCTTTCTTTTATAACCCAGGAACCTCCTACAATGGAAGTGCCCAGATATCTTTCGACCTCTGAGAAGCCCTACTGACACCGGTAGACTCCTTCCTCTGGTCCTTCTGGCCCACATCCTTCACCCCCAACCAGTGTCTTCACCAGCAAGAGCAGGAGGGGAAGGGGCCAAACCAAGGAAGGGGGTAGAGCCAACATGGGCCCCAGGAAGCCTCCAGAGATGGTCCACCCTGGCTGCGGGCCCCTGCCCAGGTCTGCCTGGCCCCGTCCTCTCAGAAGGACATGTGTGTTAGGGCAGCTGTCAACTTGACTGCCATGGTGACAGGTGACATTCACAAATGTTGCCACTTGCACCACATTCTAAACTCTCATTCACCAAAATCTATCAAATACAAACAAGTGAAAGAAGCATCATTATAGAGTTAATCTTGAGTCTGCTGTAATTTATATTAAATGAATAATTTGCAGTCCTCAGTGATCTAACCATCATTAGAAGGAGGACAGCTCAGCGCGGTGACACCTCGACCACAATTTGCTGGTGGGGAAGGGGGGGGCGCTGCTCAGTTATCAGCTTCCCTCCAAGCTTCCCTGCCCCATGTCCCCGGCACCCTCGGTGTCACAGGAAGACACTAAAGAAGCAGAATGTCGTTCCTGCTCCCCAGGAGCTCCCACCCTCACGGGGAAAACAAGAACAAGCCCAAGAGAGAGGGTCAACTAAGTGCCAGGCGCTTCCAGGTAATTCTAGCAATGGGAGGAGGGTAACCTGGGGAGGGTAGGTTTGTCTTGAAGGGAGAGAGCCCCAGGGGCGGCGGGAGACACCATGAGGCCCACGCTGACCTTCCGGCTTGGGCTTGCCCAGGACGCGCAGCACCTCGGCATTGGTGGGGTTCTGGCCCAGGGCCCGCAGCACGTCCCCGCACTGCCCGTAGGTGATCTTCAGCTCTCCAGTCGGGGTCCGGTCAAACAATGAAAAGGCCTCTTTGAACTCTGCAGAGAAAAGACTGGCTGCAGCCCCCGGGGCCAAGCGAAGGCGGTGGCTTGGGGCTGATCGGCCTCCACCCGCGCTGTGGTTGAGAAAATATTTCAGTATTTCCCTGCAGCCATCATCCCAGCCGCTCCCTGTAACCCATCCCCACCCCATCTTCTGACAACTAAAGAAGCATGCTGGAGCCCCACGACCTGTTCCAGCGCTGGGCCTGGGATCTCTTCCATCGATCACTTGTCACATCATTTGAAGTCTCCCCTGCCCCCGCCCCTCCCACCCACCCATCCTTCCCTTTGCAGGTGAGGTGGCTGACTGTTGAAAGAGGCAGGGAAGTGAAAAGGGCACTGGCTGAGGAGTCAGGATTCCTGGGTTCTCCTCTTCGCTCTGCCAAGCAGCACCGGGCTGGGTCTCACTTTCTTTGCGCACGCGCAGAAAGTAAGGCTCCACCCCGCCCTCCCCTCCCAGTTACTACGAGTGTCAAAGGAGGTGGCAGTGTGTGGAAGCACTTTGCAAAGTGACAAGACCTGTTCAGAAGTCAGCTAATATCAGTACTGCCTGTTCCAGGCTGAGAGGGGGCTCCCAGGCTGGACAAGGTGACCTGGTGGAAACAGTCAGCCCGCCTCAGCTCTACCACTGACCCGCAGGTGGCCTCGGCCAAACTCCTAACTCCCACGGGCCCTCTGTTTCTTAGCTCTAAGTAAGGATACAGTGTCCACCTGTGTGGGCTGCTGGGGGTATTACAAAGCACTCCAAGCATGGTGTCTAGCATGTGGTAAGGGAATCAACACATGGTGGTTATTATTATATTTCCTAGTTCTGGAGCCAGACTCCCAGAAGAAGGTTCCAGGGCAGGTGTCCAAGGGGCAAGGCTGAATGAAGGCACTCCTGGGCCCTTTGCAAAGAACCTTAATTCCTAATCAATTTGGATTCAACCAACTCGTCACTGGGGATAATATGGACTGGGTATGGCATTGAAATTACCTTATGCTACCGGCGACAAAACGGTTTACTAAGCAGATTAACAATATAAACCTAAGAAGAATGTGTGAACTACTTAGGAGAAAAGCTGCTTTTAATCCTCTCTAAGCACTTTAGAAACACTTATTTCCTTTGATGCTGCATACGGATTATTCACAAATCATTCCACATATCAAAGCAGGTTCCCCAAGACATTTACCTGCCACTCTTTATTAGGCTTTGTATGAATTTCAAAGATATAAAGCTGCCTGTCTTTCAAATTACTAACTAATTGAGTTCAAATTCTATTTCCATTGCTTAGTAGCTGTGTGACCTTGGGCAAGTAAATATTTAACCTCTATAAACCTCTTTTCTTCTATAAACGGCACCTACCTCATAGGGTCCTTAAATTACATTCAAATAAAATACAATAGTGTGCGCATAAAACTTTAACTCTGTGTCTTAACACAGAGTAAATTCTCCAACAATGCTGTTAGTAATCTCTTACTGAGGTTAATCCCAATTTTACCACTTAACTGTGTGATCTTGGCCAAGTCACATAACCTCACTGAACTTTGTCCTCTGTCAAAAGGAATAGCACTGACCTCACAGCTTTGTTAGAACCATTTAATTTTTTTTGAACTTTTAAAGCGATTAGCGTGGCTTCTGGCACAAATTCATTGTTCAATAAATATGGCAGTTGAATCTGAACTCAGACTTTTTGATCTTCTAATTCATTCAGAAGAGTGAGGGCAAACTTAATAAAAGTAGGAGTCTCCACTTAAAAGAAGAATGATATTTAATAGAAGGATGGAACAGGGGGGAAATAACAGGAGTAATGACCTATGATTTGAGCACTTACTGTGGGCCAGGCTCTGAGCTGATAACTTTGCATGAATTATCCCGTTCATCTTTACAAAGACTTTATGCTATAGCTATTATCATCCTCATTTATAGGCCACTGCAGATGTGACTTCCAGCCAACTATTAAGGAAACCAAGTGAGGAGGAGGAGGAGGAGGAGGAAGAGGCCTGCTGCACCAGCTAATGTTCCAGACCACTGGGAAGGCTGGTATGCACATAAAAACCAAACACTGAAGTCTAGGATAGCTACTAGGAGGAAAAACAAGGCCAGTGTGATCTCGAGGTATATGAGAGATGAAGTTCATTGTCCCAGAAGAAACTTCTGAAAGATCTGTAGTAGGGAGCTGCCTGCTAGAGCAGTGAACAATGGTGGTGATCCCTTTCCAGAAGGATATGGAAATAGGGGCCAGAGAAGGAAGTCAGGACTTAGAAACTAATTCCTATGAGAAAATAAATAAATAAATAAAAGAAATTGGAGCCATATCACCTGGAGATCATAAAGCCAGGAAGGGATTTGATAACTGTCTTCAAATAGATGGAGGGTATCTAGAAGATGCTGAAGAGAGTCACAGAATTTCTGAATTGAAAAGAACCAAATACCCTCACTTTGCAGATAAGAAAATCCAGCTTTAAAGAAGTGACTTGCTCTAAGTCTCATGGCCAATAGTGGCAGATTTAGGGCTAATTTCAAAGTCTCCTGGTTGCAGATAACGTTTTCCAAGCAAAACAGGAGAAAACCATCTTCAGTTTCACCAAAGAGCAAATGAAGAGATAGGAATAAAATTAAAGCAAAAACAATTCCAATCCAACCTAAGGAACGATGCCTTCAAAGTCAGAGGGATGAAAGGCTGGAATGAGTTAGGCCCCAGCCCTGAATATCTTCACAGAGAAAAGAGGCAACCAGCTGTCTCAGTTGGCTTTGACCAGGATTCCCATTTGGGAAATGAAAATTTTTTATCATTAGTTGATTTTCTAGTCCTCATGGGTACCACTGTGTTTGTATATACACTGAGTATATATATATATTTAACTAAAATGCATTAAAATTTATTCTAAGAATTTCACAGTGCTCCAAACTATTGATGGAAAGTGACTGTCCACAGGGTATTGCAAAAATGGAGTTGGACTCGGTTCACTTGTTTCAAAATGCATCTGCCATCTCTCATGCCCTATTGGTGGGTAACTGGCATCACTTTTTTGGAGGGAAACTTGGCAGTAACTATTAAAATGCACATATCCTTTGACTCATTGCTAGGAAGATCCCCTGGGGAAAGCATTATCTACCCCAACTGGAAACAACCTGAAGGTCTATCAATGTGGGCCTGATTGGATTAAAAGGTGCATCCGTGTGTGAGAATCTATATAACTGTTTAAAAGAATGAGGTAGAACTGTTGGTGTTAAATATAAAAAGATATTTAAATATATTATTAAATAATATGTACTATGTTATACATTGTTCAACCCAAATATATATTAAATAAAAGATGCAGGACAGTATGCACCACATGACTCAATTTGTATAAACTTTACACATACATACATACATACTGGTATAACATTATATGTTTTTTAATCAAAGGATACACAGACCTATTGACAATGATTGTTTTGGGGAGAGGGGATCAGTATGAGAGGAAAGCAAGGGGAAAATAAATATTTTTAATTTTCTTTATTTTTAAGTAGTATATGATTTTTTTTTTTTTACCATGTTCATGGATTCGTTTGATTTTTAACATATAGTCTGTGCTTAAAATCAAGGGGTTGAATCAGGTGACCTTTCAAGGTCCCTTTCAATTCCTATGATTTTATGTCCAGGAGGCATTTGGTGGGGGAAACAAAGGGATAAGTTGCAATGAAGGTGGATCCCAGCTGTAAAGTAGATATCACTTGATGAAATATTTCATCCTCAAAACACCAGACTCCTACAGAAGAGGGCTGAGGGGCAACAATTAAGTTGGAGGGCGGGAGGTCTCGAGGCTTGTCTTGAAGCTACACTTAAGAATACTTATATTAAGTTGAGAAAACAAATTGTCTTCATCAAAGACGGAGAAGGGCTGATGGAGATCACAGGTGGACTAAGGCACCCTCAAGTCACCGCTGGTCCTGCCACCATTAGCGGGTGAGCATCTTGGCAGACTTCAGGATGCAGGGAGAGGGAGCTGGTAACCTGAGGAGGGCTTTCCAATAACAAACCAGAAATGAGGACTTCTAAATATCTTGGATAGGAGATTATAGAGTGGAGGGGAAAAAGGCATTTTTGCTGTGCATCTATTATGTTCCAGGCAGTCTGGCAGAGTAGTTCAGAACTCAAGTCTGGAATCAGATTGCCTGAGTTAGAATCCTGGCTCACCACCAACTGTCTGTGTGAGACTGGGCAAGCCACCCAACCTCTCTGTGCCTCAGTTTTATCACCTGTAAAGTGGGGTGGTGACAGTCCCTACCTCACAGGGTTGCAGTGAGAATTAAATAAACTAATCCACGTAAAGTGCTTAAGTAACAACACGTAGTAGGTGAAAGTGAGCAGAGAACACACCTATACTTGCTATTTTGCGTAACTGTTTTCCAGTCACGCCTTTGTGTACCCTGACTCAGATACGGGTTTGCAATGATGAAGATGATGATGTTGATAGTGATGGTGGTGATTGTGATGGTGGTGACAGTGATGATGGTGGTTGTGATGGTGGTGATTATGAGGGTGGTGATGGTGATGATTACTATTATGGTGGTGACAACAACTCCTCCCCAGGAAGCACAACAGAGAGAGTGTGATGGGATAGGTGGGGTCGCTAGTACTCACCTTCGATCTGGTCAGCAGTGAAGTCTATCTGTGGAGAGAAACACAGAGGAGTGAGGGCTGGGACTGCTAAGGCCTTCCAAAGGAAGCAGAAGCGGCTTCCGCAGCAATCGGGTCACCTCCAGCAGACACTGATGAGGACGGAAGGAGACTACGGGCTGAGAGTCAAACACCGACCGGCCTCCTGACAACTGGGCCGCAATTGACAGGCTGTCAAATAATGCAGCCTCCAGAGCTCTCTCAGCACCACTTGTTAAGTGATGGCTCCAAATGAGAGGGAAAGAGAAACACTCTGAATAACTCTAGAACCCACACTGACTCCCTATTATAATTCCTTTGGGTCGAATGTAAATTCCGTCCCAGCGGCTGTAAACAGCCTTCGCATCCACCCCTTCAGTCTCTCCCCTTTCTACTTGATGCTGGCTTTCAACCCACCTCCTTCAACAGAGCCTTCCCTCACCCCTTCCATCGCAGCCTCTCCTTCGGCACACATCCCTCTCAGGCGGGCCCTGGATGCTTCCTAACTGTTTTCCTGTCATGCCTTTATGTGTACTGTGATTCCTTGAAGCCAGGGTCCCAGCAGGGCAGGGGATTTGCCAGAAAATGCCTGGCATAGAGTAGGCACTCAAAATATATTTGTTGAGAGGAGTAAATTTTGGGTTTTCCCCCCTAAATTCAAATCTGAGTACAGAAGAAGAAGGTGGAAGGCTCTGAAGATGAATGACAATGAACAAGCATTAGTCATTATTTTAACTTAGGATCTTGCATGTTACTTCATGGTCCTTATCTACCACCACCACCCCCTAAAATCCCCTCTCCGCTGGTGGTGGTAACCAATCCTGGAGCATCTTCTCTGTGTGCCACCATTCCCAGTCCTGATTCTGCTGCTCTGTGCCCATCCAAGTCTGACCTTGTTAATGAGGACCACTGGAGGTGGCTGGAACGAGCTAGGAGAGCAGAAGAGGGGTTACACCGTGTTGGGAAGAGAGCTAGCTGTACCCAGGAATGGGTCAGAAAGTTAAAGAAACCCTCTAAATGGGGTAAAGGATGCTTTGAAGGAACCCTCTGGGGAACGGTGCAGTTTGCCTTACTTTGCGATGATTTAAGCCCCAGGATTAAACGTGTAAGAGAAATTAGTATAACGACATAACATCTGAATATATGGTCATAACCACACACATTGGGCTTAAGTTTACTTTTGCTTTATTTTTATTTATTTATTTTTTTGCGGTACGCGGGCCTCTCACTGTTGTGGCCTCTCCCGTTGCGGAGCACAGGCTCCGGACGCGCAGGCTCAGCGGCCATGGCTCATGGGACCAGCCGCTCCGCGGCATGTGGGATCTTCCCGGACTGGGACACGAACCCGTGTCCCCTGCATCGGCAGGTGGACTCCCAACCACTGCACCATCAGGGAAGCCACTTTTGCTCTATTTTTGAGCAAAGAATCTTCTAAGCAAAGGAACTGGGTAAAGTATAATAATAGTGAAAATAGTCTTCATGAAAAATACCTAATTTTTTTTTCCGCTTTAAAGCAATTTCAACAACCCCCAGAACTACAAAATCCAGACATGGAAAAGAGAATTGCAACCAGATGTGAGAAACTGGGGAAGGTGGGTGGATGGAGGGAAGTGATAGGCCCAAGAGAAGGGACTCGGATGATAGCACTAGGCAGCTCTTGTCCAGTCTAGGCTGTCCCACGGGAACAGTGCATTATCAGAACAACTCAGAAATCCAGGTTTCCTGAAGGGGGAGATTGTCAGCTTTTCTTGCTAGGCTTTGTCCAGAGAGGGAGCGATGTATGACCTAGAAAACCTTCAGGTACTTTCAAGGTCTTACCCTGTGCCTCAGTTTCCCCAGAGTGTCCCATCTCTTGGCCAAGCCAGTTCTGCTTAAATTCCGCCCCTTGTAGGGACTACCATAGATCAACCCCAGGGTTCTGGGCACAGTGGCAGGGTCTCCCAGGGCTGTGGGTACTAGGAAGTATCCTGAGAGGGCCAGGGAGGGTCATCCAGTTAGAGCTCTGAGGGCTAGTTTCTCTTCCTCTTTGTCACAGAAGCAGGTCCTGAGTTCTAATTTTGATCTGATTCCTCACCACCCCCAGCCCTGCCCTGAGGCTGATATACCCAAGAGCCCACCACTCCCAACCTGCTATTAATAGCCCTTCATACCAGTAGCCACTTGACCTCTTACATTCTGGTGCCAAAGCTTAAAACTGCTTCAGTCTCCAGAGGCCTCTGACCCCCTCCTTCATTGGCCCATCCCCTCCCCGTGCCATTCCTTAAGCAGCTGGGCCAGATAGCTGGGAGGCCTAAAATGACTGAGTCAGCAGGCAGGGTCTACACCAGCTCCAAGGAGAGGAGCCTTTCAGGGTGAGGGGAGCGTGGTGGGGCAGAGAGGGAATAGGGCTATGGCGGCAGAGGGAGTCTGGCCCAGCTCCTACACCAGGTTAGAGGGAGGGTCTCGGCCTGGGCTAGGCTAGGCCACTGCGTGCTCCAGATAGGAGCCCAGGCTAAGGGCACAGAAGGAGGGGTCCACCGGGGTGGGGAAGAGGAGAGAGAAGCAGGCTCTTCTCATCTTATCTAGGGCCTCCCTGCCCTCACCACCCACCCAGTGCAAGAGTCTTTGCATGTGAAGCCTTTCCCAGACCCCAGCACCCAGGGAGCAGTGCTCCCTCGCTCTTTCTATCACCTACTCCAAGTTACACTGGAAGTTATCATTCTGTGTCTGTTCTCCATAAGATATCACACAGTCTTTTTTACTTCACTATGGTGGTCCCCACAGTGCCTTAAAGAAAGTTTAGATGGTTGGTTGGTCGTACCGCCCTGCCATTCCCAACTTTGCTGGGCAAATTTGGGATGACAGAGCAGGGCTTCCTCAGACAGAGCAGAAACCTGTTCTTGAGGGGAAAAGCCTGCAATCTAAAATAGCCCTCACCAGTCCCAACACCTGCTCCATGCCCCATGGGACCCTGAGCGGGGGATGGACACTGCAGCCCTCACCCCGGTCCAGCCCCCGTGAAGTAGATCTCTGAGCTCCAGAGCAAAGAGCGTTCTGAATGTCATCCCCACCCCCATCCCAGTGGCTGAGGCTCACTTACCTTTACACTCTTGGGATCAAAGGCAGGTTCCTTGGGAGGCTCGGGAGGTGGGGCCGAGGCCGGGGCTGGGGCTGAGGCTGCCTTGGGCGCTTCCTTCTTAGGCTCAGGCTTCTTGGGAGGCATGTTGTCTCGTTGGGCTCTTCCACAGAGGTGGGACCTAGGAAGGAATCGAGAGATGCGGCACCCAGGAGCTGAGACGGGAGACTGGGCTGCCTCCTGCCCTTTTTATCCTGGGCAGGAGCCCCCACGGAGGGGCTGGGTGATCGCAAGAGCAACTGCTGCTGACTATAAAAGGAAGAAACACCAGCAGGGTACAGCTGACAACTGTGCATTGTCACCAGGTTTGGGGCTACCAGCCCCCTCCCCTTCCCCCTCCCCCCACACCTCACACTCCTCACGACCTCCACCTGTGGGTCAGGCTGACCCCTTCCTGCCAATCGGTGGACACCCAGAGGGGCCAGGGAAACAGACCCTCTCAAAAATGCCAGAGTCCAGCCAGAGAGATGAGCTGACTTGAGCAGTTGATAACCCTCACACAAAGCCCAGGGGAGGGCGAGGCTTTTTTTAGTCCCTCCTGAACAGAGGCAGCCCACTGCACATTCCTTTTAAGCCAAGATCCTTTAAGCTGAGAGCCACTCTGGGGCCTCAGCTCTGCCCTGAGGTTCAACTCTCTGGCCTGGCGCCCTGAAGCAACAGCTGGTCCGGCCAACTCACACTGTCCCACACCCTCCCAATCTACCGGGTAAAACCCTGCATTTCCCAGAGCAGGCTCCCCGGGAACTCCACAGACCTCAAATCCCTGGGTCCACCCCACAACTTCAATCATCCATTCAACAAATATTGAGCACATAACTTGTGCCGTGGAGCCAGGGTGAGAAGCAGAGAGGTTGGCTGAAAGTCGATGAGACTGAAGGTAAGGAAACTGGGGTCTCGTTTTTATATACTGTACCTCTAACACATTCTGTGCCCCGTGTGTGTGTGTGTGTGTGTGTGTGTGTGTGTGTGTGTGTGTGTAGTACTTACTGTGTATCGGGCACTGGTAGCTGAGTGCTATTCATACAAAACCTCCTTAAATCTTCACTGCAGTCCTATAAGTAGATATTATTACTCCCATTTTACACATGAGGAGACTGAGACTAAAACTGGCCAAGTAACAAGGCCACTCAGCTAATTAGCTATAAACTGGGATTAGAACCCAGGTATGTCTGATTCTAAAGTTTGTGCCTGAATCATTGATATTATAATCCTATGGGGGGGGGACACATATATATTTGTGGGTTCATCAGATAGGTCAGGATGAATACCACTAAAATGTTAACAGGAGACACCCCTAAGGACTCAAAGGGTAAGGACAGGAGGATGACAGCAATTTGCAGTTTTTACTTTTTTCACTTCCTGTATTAACGGAAGTCTTTACAACGAGCATGTACTGTTTTTATTTAAAAAAAAAAAAAGTTGAAAGTCAAAAAAAATTGTTCAGAAAAACAACAAAAAGCTTATCCACTGCACAGACTTGCTTTGAACTGAATTGTATGGCTCTACATTTCAGAGGATGAAGAGAAATAAAGCTGAGAGAAGCAGAAAAGTCACTTTGCCTTTCTAGGTTCAGTTTCCTCTCCCATAAAGCAAGATTGCTAGGGACTTCCCTGGCCGTCCAGTGGTTAAGACTTCACCTTCCAGTGCAGGGAGTGCAGGGTTCCATCCCTGCTGGGCGAACTAAGATCCCACATGCCTCGCAGCCAAAAAAAACGAAACATAAAACAGAAGCAATATTGTAACAAAGTCAATAAAGACTAAAAATATACATTAAAAACAAACAAACAAAGAAAACAAGATTGCTAGACCACATAACGCCTGGTGCCCTGGAGCCCACATCTGCCCATTCTCTGGGTTCCCTAAGCACAAGCTCCAGGTCCCACATCTTTCAGAGCCAAAAGGTCCCTTAGAGATCGTCTCATCCCGTCTGGTGTGACAGGTGAGGAATCTAAGTCCCAGGAGACTTCGGAGCTACGGCGAGACATTCAGTTCTTCACAGGCGGAGCTTTGCCAGCTAAGCCCGGCTGCTCGTGTGCGGTGCTCCTACACCACCCTGCCGCTCCTGTACCCTGCACGTGCTCTCACCGCCGGTGAGCAGAGAAGCCTTCAAAGAAAACTGAGGCAGGAAAGGGGGGCAGGTCTTGCCCAAGGGGACCCTAGAGCAAGACCAGGAAGCAAACCCTAGGCCAGACCCGGTCCTGGGCTGGTCCGGCAGCTCCTTCGCTCTTTTCCCCTCCCCCCTTCCCCTCTCCAGCCTTCTCTTCCCTCCGACTCCTCGTCCCCGCGCTCCCGCGTGCCTCTGCTTGCACCCTTCAGTATTCCCCGCTGTTCTCTCCCTGACTACCTCCTTCCCCAAGGGGCTTGGGAGCTCAGTTTGTTGGTCATGAGGAAGGAGGAAAAGAGGAAGCCCCGCCTCTCCTCTTTCTCTACCCCCACCCGCATCCCCTTCCTGGTCTAGGTGCAGAGATACCCACACTGCAGAGAGCTGCAGGCCAGAAGCTGCAAGAGCCAGACACTACTAGTCCTGAACGTCAAGCCGCTTCCCCTCTCTGGGCCCCAGCTTCCTCATCTCTAAAGTGAGAGATAGTCAGGAGCTTTCAATGTGTTCGTCAGACACTTACGTCTTCCTTAGCTTGCTTCTGGCTGTCAGGGACACAGAGGGGCCAGGTCTTGGGGCTCTCCCATCCCCTGCCACTTCAAACAGCACCACTCCTAGGTGTTTTATATACTGGAGGTCCCATGGTCATTTCGTAGGAAATAGTTCCATGATTTAAAAGTTCAAAAACAACCAGTGAATGAGATGTTGAATAGAAAAACAAGGTATTCTAATCATTCTACGAAGAAATATGATCCCCAAAAGACAGGCAGTTGTAACTCTGTCTTTTCATTTCTTTTCTTTTTCTTTCTTTCTTCTTTCTCCTCTTTTATTTATTTATTTTTTTTAATTCTAAAGCGAAACAAAATATCCAGACTGCTTGGGAGCAGAGCTCTGAGGTTAGAAAACTGGGAGCGCAGAATGGGGCTGGAGGATCTGAAAACGTGGAAAGAGTGTGGACTTTAGAGGCAGACAAGCATAGGTCTGAATCCTGGTTTTGCCATTTCTAAATCTTGGGCCCAGGACCCTCAGGACCTTTAACAGTACACATTTCCTTCTCAAGTTGTTGTGAGATTTGTATGAAGTAATGTTAGCTAGACACCACAGACCATCTCTGGCATATAGTAAACAATCATAGCTGGCAATTTCACTTCGTTTTCTGAGCCAGAGGAAGCTAGAGGTGTGCTCTGGTGTCTCAGGTTTCCTGGAAGGAACACCAGGAGAGGGGCCCACAGGAGGGAGGGACGAGGAAGGTGGCCGTGGCTAACTTGATTGTAAGGTGTGGGTTTAGGAAGGAGAAAGAGGTGGAAGGGAATGGGGGAGGGGAAGGGCAGCAGCTGGGTACCCACAGTGTGAAATATTTGTGGCTCAGAAAGCATGTAACTGGTCCCTGGGGCCCGGCAGCCTGCCTGTCAGCGACACTCAGACGAGGAACCTGGCTGCCTGAAACCTCAGTGGGGGAGAAGATGCTCCTCAAATCAGTTTCTGATTCTCTTCAAGCAGCCCCAGCTAAAGAAGTGGCTGGTACTTCAGAAGCTACTAGAGGGGAGCTGTGGTTTCCCAGGAGCTGTGTCGAGAATCAAGATACCTGACACTAGCCTTGTTATACTAAAACCCATGATGCCCACAGTTCATGAGACCCCCAAGAACTGGAGTCAGAGTTTTCACTTTCTTCTGGTCCTCATTCTGCTTCACGGCCACTGACTTTCACCTTGCAATTTCACCCACCTAGGGTACCCTTCACAGGACCTAGGGCAGGGTTGACCAATCAGAGCAAAGGAAAGGAAGAGAGACAGAAGGAAGAGGCAGAAGTGTAAAGAGGCAAGCATAGTAGCAGGTACTGGTAGCCTGACTACTGCCTCTGGGGAGGCATCGAGTGGTCCCCAGCCAGAGCTGCTCCAGCCACTTGAATGCTGCCACTGGAAGAACCTCACACTCAGTAGATGGAAAACGCAGAACAGAATTTCACACCAATCAGCTTACACCACATGTCAAATCTGGACAAACGCACAGAAGAGAACTGACATCAGCCCTCCTTTGGGCTGGGCTTCCACACACTCACACATCCTCCTCCCTTCACCTCTAACCATGTAGGGCCTGTGTCCTGCCTGCCTGGGATCAAATGATGCTGACAGTGTGCCTGCCTGTTAATGCTTTGTTCTTGTCACCTCCCCCCGCCTCTTCCAGACAGTGTCTCATAAGCTAGACATCATGGGGCAAAGTCCTGGCCAACACTACATTTATGTGTCTCTGTAGAGGACTCTGCCGCAAGGCAGAGGTTAAGAGGGCCCACTGAGGACTTAAGAGTTCTGGGTTAGAGTCCTGATTGATTTGTCCGTTAGGCAAGCTAGTTAAACTTCTTTCTGTCTCAGTTTTCCCGTCTGTAAAATGGGGCTGCTAATATAACCTCACAGGGTGATTGTAAGGATTAAATGAGTTAATACAGATGCTACACTTAGAGTAGTGTCCAGCACAAAGCAAGTACTCAAAATCCTTAAGCTTGACTGAACCAGTGTGACTGCTGCTCCCTCTCCCAAGGGCAACTACGAAAGAATTATAAACAGAAAACACCAAGAAATGAAGAAAACTGGGAGATACCCCTTGGGTGAAGGGGGGCCCTGTTTTGAACTGGTGTGGTGTGTGGTAAAGGGGTGGCTTTGGTTTACGGCAGGAGGTGGCCAGGCATGGCTGTGGAATGATAAAAAAAGAAGAGGATCTCTGGGGTTCTCATCTGTCTTTTCCTCCACCAGTGTCTTAGAACAAACAGTGATGTGCCTGCCATCACCTTCCTGACTCAAACTGCTGATCCAGGTGCTGGTAAGAGTAATCAGGGCACTGAAGACGCACTGTGCTTGTGAGGATCCAATAAAAAATAGGAGGGGAAACCGAACTTCGGACAGTTGTTTCCCCTCCTCGCCCCCTAAACTCTCATAGCAGGAGAACTGCAATCTAAGAAGTACTTCCCCTAAGGTTGCTTCTCCCTTGGGAGGTGGGGACAAAAGGTGAAGCCTTGACATGAGGAGTTATTTAGTGAGGTCGGGTCTGACTGACTTGGGAGTTTTGGTGCTTGAGGTTCTCAGTCTTACGGCTCATTCACCCCTGACCCTCACCCCCTGAGCTAAATGGCACTGGTACACATTGTTGAACAGAGCAACCTATGTGCCCATGGGCCAAATAACAAGACAGGTGAGGAACACAGCTAATTCAGATAGATACAACCCACTTGATTACAGATTGTACCTTAAGTAGAAAGATGACAACAGATAGACCAAGATTTTAAAAGTAGCTTAATAAACATGCTTAAAGAAATGAACATATTACCAATACGACACCAGAACAAGAAAACATAAAGAAGAACCAAACAGAAACATCACATATAGAAAATTATAATAGTTGAAATTAAGAGGGACTTCCCTGGTGGCGCAGTGGTTAAGGGTCCGCCTGCCAAACATGGGTTCGATCCCTGGTCTGGGAAGATCCCACATGCCACGGAGCAACTAAGCCCGAGCGCCACAACTGCTGAGCCTGCACTCTGGAGCCCACGAGCCACAACTACTGAGCCCGTGTGCCACAACTACTGAAGCCCACGCACCTAGAGCCTGTGCTCCGCAGCAAGAGAAGCCACCCCAATGAGAAGCCTGCGCACTGCAATGAAGGTAGCCCCCACTCGCCACAACTAGAGAAAGCCCGTGCACAGCAACGAAGACCCAACGCAGCCAAAAATAAATAAATAAATTTAAAAAGAAATAGTTGAAATAAGAAAAACAACTTTAGTAAAACAAGCAATATGTTAGGTATAAAAATAACTAAAATAGAGCACACGATAGATATGAAAAGTAGCAAACTGGACACAGCTGGGAAACATATTAGGGAATTGAAAGACAAAAGAGAATGTCTCCAGGAAGGAAAAAAGAAAGGCAAAGAAATAGAAAAGCTGGGACTTCCCTGGTGGTCCAGTGGTAAAGAATTTGCCTTCCAATGCAGGGGACATGTGTTCGATCCCCGGTCGGGGAACTAAGATCCCACATGCCACGTGGCAACTAAGCCCGTGTACCACAACTACTGAGCTTGTGCTCCTCAACAAGAGAACCCACGTGCTGCAAACTAAAGAGCCCATGCATTCTGGATCCCTCACGCCACAACTAGAGAGAGAAAAAAACCCCACACGGCACAACTAGAGAGAAGCCCGCGCGCCACAGTGAAAAGCCCGCACCACAACGAAAGATCCTGCACGCCTCAACAAAGACCCCTCATGCTGCAACTAAGACCTGATGCAACCAAAAAATAATAATAATAAAGAAAAAATAGAAAAGCTGGGCTTCCCTGGTGGCATAGTGGTTGAGAGTCCACCTGCCGATGCAGGGGACGCGGGTTTGTGCCCCAGTCCGGGAAGATCCCACATGCCGCGGAGTGGCTGGGCCCGTGAGCCATGGCCGCTGAGCCTGCACGTCCGGAGCCTGTGCTCCACAACAGGAGAGGCCACGACAGTGAGAGGCCCGCGTACCGCAAAAAAAAAAGAAAAAAAAAGAAAAAAAAGAAAAGCTAAGAAATATGGGGGATAGAAGGAGTACTGCTTTGTGATTTAGGAGGGCAATCAAGCTAAGTATACATCTGAAAGAAATGTCACATGAATTCATAAGGTACATGAACAGGATGTCTGCAGCATGATTTGTGGCAGCAGGAGTTGGAAGCAATCTGGGTCTCCATCACTGTGAATGCCTGGGTAAGATGCACCACGTACCATGAAAGAGTGCGTAGCAGTTAGAAGCAAAGGATTAGAGGATTAGATGCATACACGGAAGAAACATAGTGATAAGTAGAAACTGCATGAGGTATAAGCCACGATAATATTTCTGTAAATTAAAAATATATGCATACAATCTCACTGATATCGTATTGTATATGAACAAGCTAAAATTGAAGCTCCAAGGAAAGAAAATGCTTATTTGCCACTTAGCTGGATAGGTGCAAGAATTTATGGTAAAATTGAAACTTCTCATAATGCAAATCAATACACATTTTTCTAACATAAACACACAGGATATTTTAATTGTAATCAACAGTCCTATGTAAATTGGCCGCAAAAATGACAAAAAAGTTTAAATGTTTTGCTGGTGTTAATAAATCTTAGAGTTGCTTTCCAATTTATGCAGTATCTCTTTGAATTTCATGTTAATAATTCTGATTGACACAAGCATTGGTAAATTTACTTAACTTGCACATAGTTGTGAAACTGACATGCTTTTGCTTCAAAGTCAAATCAATGAAGCAATTTATAGCACAGGGATATCAGCTCAGTGCTTTGTGACCGCCTGGAGGGGTGGGATAGGGAGGGTGGGAGAGAGGGAGACGCAAGAGGGAAGAGATATGGGAACATATGTATATGTATAACTGATTCACTTTGTTATAGAGCAGAAACTAACACACCATTGTAAAGCAATTATACTCCAATAAAGATGTTAAAAAATAAAATAAAATGAAGCAATTTTTTCAATTTGGATGCAAATATTAAAAGAAAATGATTTTTTTGGTATTTGATTCAGTTACTGGAAAATTTTAAAGTATGTTTGGAACAACTCATACACATGAATCTACTTTTCAACTGTGAATTTTATGAAATCTAAATACAGATCAAATATTTATGATGAAAATTTAGCATTCAAATTGAGATAATGCTATAAGAGTAAAACACACACTGGATTTTGAAGACTTAGGACCAAATAAAAAACAGAATGTAATATATCTCATTAGTAATTTTTTATTGATTACATCTTGAAATAACATTTTGGGTACACTAGGTGGAATAAAATATATTAAAAATCTTAAAATACATGCATACTAGAAACATTACCTGTTATTCAAGAACACATACAAAAGAACACACACACATACACACAAAAGAACACATACAAACAAAAGAGATACACATTAAAAATATCTGACGGTTGCCTAACGTTGTAATGTTGAGCGTTGTTTAGATGGGAAGGGTAATGAGATTAAAGGGAATAAATAAACAATTAAACAAGAGAGGCCTTGCATGAACCATTGATGAAAGAAGGCTATAAATCAAGTAGAGTGTTTAACCCAGTCCTCTGTATCTAAGATTCCTTGCCACCAAGGAAGGAGGAAAAAAGCAATGAGTCACCTGAAGTTTGAGACCCTTAAGGCGCAGAGCACCCAAGGTAAAGGCAGAAAAGAAGTAGAAAGGTGTCTAAAATCAAAATTTCAAAGACCATGGTAGCACCAGCTCTCAGAGCACTTAAATCGTGTCCTCAAACTTCGTTTCCTTGGCTGTTTTAGTTCAGGTGGAGAGTGCTACATATGCTTGGCCTCATCACTCAACAGTCAGCCTAAATGGTTGAAGCTATTTTCTGTGCTGAGATCAAAGCAGTGCCGCCTGGTGACATATCTGCGAACTGAACTGTGGGAGGAGGATGCTGCAGGGGCCCAACGACAGGTGGGTTAGAGTCCGCCTGAGGACCGAAAACAGAGCGCAGGACAGCTGGTGTTTGGCAAAGCGATTTACAGATGAAAAGCAGCAGAGAGCAAGTTGGAATCCTCACCAGTCATCCAAACTGCATTCTCCCAGACATCCTGACAGCTGCAAGGGGCTTTAGAGACCCAGAGAAAAGGGGGTGACTTGCCCGAGGTCACACTGTGAGTCACGGCAGACCTGGGACAAGAACCCAGGACACTAAGGCAACAGTGGGAGCTGGAATTGCTGATAGGGGTTCCCTCTGGGAGAGGCCTGGCACCCAAGGGAGCATGGAAGCAAGAAGGCATCAATGAAAGAGCTGGCCTGGTGCCTACAGCATGGATGGCTCTCAGTAAGGAGGAGGTGATTCAAACTCCTAGCAGGCACTTGTTCTCAGCATTTGGGGATGTGCTTTCAATGCTAGAGATGATTCTCTTTTCTCGGTTTCCCTTTCCACCAGCTTCTTCTTTTACTTCTTGAATTCTGACTGCCCCCCTAACACTCCGTTGGTAACTTGTCTGTGGCTACATCTGTGGTCTTAGATATCTCTAGGCCTTCTCTGCTGTACTTACAACACCAAAGATGTCACTGACCCTCCTCTCCTTTATCTCCTTTATCTACATTACTCTCATTCACTCATTCGACTAACACCTAATGAGCACCCACAGTGTGCAGGTACGTTTACTAAGATGAGTGAGAGGCCTCCGCTGGCCCCAAGGAGCTCACTGTCTGGTGTGGAGGATGCAGATATATAAACAGAGTTTTAATATAATGATAAATAGTCTCACAAAGGTTTTACAAGGTATAACATAACCCCAAAAAGAAAGCATTTAGTTCTACCCGAAAAATCTATATCTCCAGTGCCAGCTTCTTTCTTAAATTGTTCAAACTTCACATTTTCAATTGACCTTTGGACATTTCTCACCTGAGGCACTTCAAACTCAGTATGTTTTAAACCTAGCTTATCACCTATCTCCCAAATCAAATATTTGTGACACAAAAACAGACCAAGAATAATAACAAAGTCTATTTAAGACCACTACGGTGTATACTCAAGACTGGAATAAATCAAGTCTGTGTTTAATCCATTGTTGTGCAATTTATTTAGAGAACAATGAAAGTCTCTCTAGAAACTAGAAAAGGGAGAAATAAAGAATCTATTATTTGGTTGGTGTCCTCTCCAAGTGATACAGATATTTTTTTCTCTAGCAGTCAGACATATATGTCCCTTCTGAGGATAAGTAGATAATAGCCAGTAAGATCATTCAATTAGCTCTTTTGGTTTGAAGTCTATAGTCACCAAGCTGCCTTCCGGTTAGAATCTTAATGCCCTCAGGAGAAGGAATTGGATAAGAATATTTCTCACTATAAATGAGTAATTCAGAACCATTTCCATTTTCCATCTTTTTTTCAGATTCAACCATCTAGGATCCTATCATAATAGAAATTCAGAGCTGCCTAGACTCCCTAGCAGCCTCTCTGCTGTATTCCTGGTCCCTACTCTCTCCTCCATTTCACACAATCCTCAGCTGTTAGCATAATCTTTCTCACATTCCATTCTCATGAGGTCACTCCCCAGCTCAATCACCAGCAGCAGCTCCCTTGGTCTATTTTATCAGTCTAAAGTCATCAGCCTGGAACCCAAAGCTTATCAACTGTCCCCAACACCATCATTTCAACCAAGTTTATACAGCCTCCGCTCCAAACAAGCTAATTTGCTTACCGTTGATCTCTTTCCGTTTGAGTCTGCATAGCCCTCCTAGCCAAGATGCATCTTCTGATTAGCCTCAACACTTCAGACACTGCCTAGACTTTAAATCCCTCAAGGACGTGTAGGCAAGGCCAGCATGTTCTCTGGTCCAGAGAGGGGAGTCAAAAAAGCATCAAGTTATGACCAATAAGAGATAAGCTAAGTGGTCAAATCATTCAATCCTCAGATATTCCAAAAATGTTTGTAGATTTATAATATTTTAATATCCCTTCATATTTGTACAGGGCACTGTGCTAGGTGGTGGTGATATCATGGAGCGTCAAAGTCCCTGCCTACAAGGAACTTACAGTAAACAAATATAATTAAAATTACCATACATACTATGAAGGAAAAGAATGATGACTCTGTGAGAGAGAACAATAGGATGGAGCTAATTCGAAAAGATACATGCATCCCAGTGTTCATAGCAGCACTATTTACAATAGCCAAGACATGGACCCTACTTAAGTGTCCATCAACAGATGAATGGATAAAAAGATATGTGTGTATATGTATATATATATAATATATAAAAAGGAATATTACTTGGCCATAAAAAAGAATGAAATATTACCATTTGCAGCAACATGGATGGACCTAGAGGATACTAAGTGAAGTAACACAGAGAGACAAATATTATATGATATCACTTATATGTGGAATCTAAAAAATAATACAGATGAATTTATTTACAAAATAGAAACAGACTCACAAGGTGTAGAAAACAAACTTATGGTTATCAAAAGTGAAAGGGGAGGGAAGGGATAAATTAGGAGTATGGGATTAACAGATACACACTACTATATATAAAATAGACAAACAACAAGAATTTACTGTATAGCACAGGGAACTATATTCATTATCTTACAATAACCTACGATGGAAAAGAATCTGGAAAGGGCTTCCCTGGTGGTGCAGTGGTTAAGAATCCACCTGCCAATGCAGGGGATCCAGGAAGATCCCACATGCTGAGGAGTAACTAAGCCTGTGCACCACAACTACTGAGCCTGAGCTCTAGAGCCCGTGAGCCACAGCTACTGAAGCCCGCATGCCTAGAGCCCAGGCTCTGCAACAAGAGAAGCCACCACAATAAGACCGCGTACCACAACAAAGAGTAGCCCCCGCTCACCACAACTAGAGAAAGCCTACGCACAGCAACCAAGACCCAATGCAGCCAAAAATAAATAAATAAAATAAATAAATTTATATATAAAAAAAGAAACAGTTAAAAAAAAGGATCTGGAAAGATATATATATATATATATATATATATATATATATATGAATCTCTTTGCTGTACACCTGAAACTAATGCAATATTGTAAATCAACTATACTTCAATTTTATAAAAAAAGAAAAAGATAGGATGAAGCTAATAATTTAGATTAGGTAGCACACGGAATATTCTGAGGAGGTGATATTAAGGCTGAGGCCTGAAGGATGAGTAGAATTTAACCAGTTAAAGAGAAAGGGAAAAGTACTTTAGGAAGAAGAAGTAATATTTGTCAAGGCTTACACTTTAATCACTCAGTCAATATTTTTTAAACATCTACTAAATATGTAATGCTTTTCAAATAACAGTATGGAGAAATATAAGACTTGGCCTTCCCTTAGCGAGACAAGACATAAATAGAATAACCAATTGTATTAGTCTGCTCAGGATGCTATAACAAAATACCACAGACTGGGTGCCTTAAACAACAGAAATCTATTTTCTCATAGTTCGGAGGCTAGAAGTTCATGATCAAGATGCTAGCAAATTTGGTTTCTGGTAAGAGCTCTCTTCCTATCTTGTAGTTGACTGCCTTCTCGTCATGCCCTCATATGACATTTCCATGGTGATGTGCATGCACAAGGGAGGGCAGTAGAGAAAGAGAGTGAGCTCTCTGGTGTCTCTTCCTATAAGGACACTAATCCTATTGGATCAGGGCTCCACCCTTATGATCTCATTAACCTTAGAGACTCCATCTGCAAATACAGCCACACTGGGGGTTAGGGCTTCAACATATGAATTGGGACGGGAGGGGGACACAAATATTCAGTATATAACATCAATCAATAAACAAAAAATAATAATAGGAACAGGTATAGCACAGGGAACTCTACTCAATGCTCTGTGGTGACCTAAATGGGAAGGAAATCTTAAAAAAGAGTGGATATCTATATATAGCTATAGATATGGATATATATATATATAACTGATTCACTTTGTTGTACAGCAAAAACTAACACAACATTGTAAACCAACTATACCCCAATAAAATTTTTTTAAAAATAATAATAGGAACAGAATGAGTTTATTCTATTCGTTCATTAAACAAATAAGAATGAATACCCATCATGTACAGGCATATCTTGTTTGATTACATTTTGCTTTGTAACCTTCTACAAATTGAAGGTTGTGGTAACCCTGCATCAAGCAAATCTATTGGCACTATCTCTCCAACAGCATTTGCTCACTTTGTGTCTCTGTGTCACATTTTGGTAATTCTCACAATATTTCAAACTTTTTCATTATTATTATATTTGTTATGGTGATCTGTGTCCAGTGATCTTTGATGTTACTACTATTAATTGCTGAAGTATTTTTAAACTAAGGTATGTACATTTTTTTAGACATAATTCTATTGCACACTTAATAGACTACAGTACACTATAAACATAACTTTTATAAGCACTGGGAAGACAAAAAATTCATGTGACTTGCTGTGTTTTGCTATTTGCTTTATTGTGATGGTCTTGAATACAACTCACAATATCTGCAAGGTATGCCTGTACCAGATACTGTATTAAGGGTGGAGAATACATCCTGCAACAGGCAAACAAGGCTTCTATCATGGAGCTTACAGGCTAGATAGGAAGTAATCACAGTAAAGGGCAATAAGAATAATGACAAGTATGTTAGCACTTGAGCAGTAGCAGGGATAGGCAACCTATCCCTGTGTTCCAACACATCAGAAAAAATCTAAAGAAGTATAAAAAAACTAAAGAAGTATATTTGGAGGATGGGCAGAGATAGCCAAGTGAAGAGTGGAATTAGAGTGTTCTGGACAGAGAGAGCAGTATATACAAAGACTGGGGCAAGAAAGTGGGTCAAGAAGTTCCATGTAGCTGGTGTAGGGGAGAGAAAAAAACCTTTTCCCTCTATCCTCTTATTTTCAGGATCTGGGGCCCTGCAGATTAAACTGACAAAAGACGGGTTAACAGAATTTTTAAAAACAACATTTTAGGGCTTCCCTGGTGGCGCAGTGGTTGAGAGTCCAACTGCTGATGCAGGGGACATGGGTTCATGCCCGGGTCCGGGAAGATCCCACATGCCGCGGAGCGGCTGGGCCCGCGAGCCATGGCCGCTGAGCCTGTGCGTCCGGAGCCTGTGCTCCGCAACGGGAGAGGCCACAACAGTGAGAGGCCCGCGTACCGCAAAAAAAAAAAAATCAACATTTTATTTACACGTGCAACATGCATACACGTGAGCGAATTCAGTGATAAGTGACTCAAAGAGGTGGTTAGAATTTGGGGCCTACCTATCATCTTAGCAAAGGGCAATATATTTGTGGAGAAGTAACAAGACAAAGAAACAGGGTTTGGGCCTCTAGGGGTGGTAAATTGTAGAAAGGTAAATAGATGGGGAAATGAATGGAAGATAAAGGTTATTTTAGTAAGGGTTTTTGGTGCAGACCCAGCTCGGTGCCAACCCTCTGTCTCCAGTGATAATGGTTGTTTTCCTGCTCCTTTTACAGGAGAGGGGAGGGGATACACCTTCACAAAGGGGAATTTATGTCATGCTTTTAGGCAGATAGGGGGAGGGCAAAAAGATTTATGTTTGCTGTCTTAATTGCTTTCAGTTCAAAATAATCCTCATGCCAAAGTGGCATTTTCTGATCCCCTTCACTGGAATATATAGTATAAGAGGGAGACAAGCGACTTAAGGCTGAATGAGGAGGCAGAGACTAGACCTTGGACAGCCTTGTAAGACTAGTTAAAGGGTTTGGACTATTTCCTGAGAACAATGGGAAATCCTAAATTGGGGCATGTAAAAAGTTAATAAACTGAAACTTCAATTAAAATGGAGTTGGGAGACCAGAAGAGGGCGTGAGAGCAATAGCAGAGCCCAACAGGAAGAAGAAAGACTTCCTCTTCTTTCCTGGCAAGAGCTCAGCCAATGAGAGACTGTCACAACTCAGCCAAGGAAGAGCCATGGACTTTTTGTTTACTATAGCCCTCCTGACTTCCTTTTCCCCTCTATAAAAGAGTTCTTCTCCATTTTTGTTGGGGACTTTCACATGGCTCACCATAGTTGCAGATCCTGAATTGAACTTTGCTGATCCCCCAAAAAACATTTTTTTGCTGAAGAAATAACTGTTAGTCTATTTTTATTAATTAATTAATTTATTTATATTTTGGCTGCATTGGGTCCTCATAGCTGTGTGCAGGCTTTCTCTAGTTGCTGAGAGCGGGGGCTACTCTTTGTTGCGGTTCGTGGGTTTCTCATTGTGGTGGCTTCTCGTTGCGGAGCGCAGGCTCTAGGCGCACCGGCTTCAGTAATTGTGGCACGTGGGCTCAATAGCTGGGGCTTGCGGGCTCTAGAGCTCAGGCTCAGTAGTTGTGGCGCACGGGCTTAGTTGCTCCACGGCATGTGGGATCTGCCCAGACCAGGGCTCAAATCTGTCCCCTGCATTGGCAGGCGGATTCTTAACCACTGCGCCACCAGGGAAGTCCCAGTCTATTTGTTTTAGGTCAACAGTGGGGAGGCTTAGCGAGGGGGGTCCTGACATGATTAAACTTGTTTTTGGAGGTAGGTGAGACTTGAGGCAGGAAGAGACATGAAGGTGTCTATTTAGGAGGTAAAATTAGTAGGGCTCTGAGACTGGATGTTAGGGCTAAAAAAAGAGAGTGGTTTCAGGTTTGGGCGATGGAGAAACTGGGATAGGTAATATTTCAAGTAAGGTAATATTTCAAGTATGAGGAACGAGGAGTTCCATTCTGAACAAAGTATTTGTGAGACATCCAGTTGACAGCTAGGCATTTAGGTCTGGAGTTCTAAAAAGAGTCTGGCTGGAGATACAGATTTTGGAACAATTTTAGATAAAAAATTGAGGCCATGAGAATGAAAGAGTTTGCCTAAGAAGAAGGTGTAAGATGAGAAGGCCTAGAACTGACCCCTGAAGCATTCTAATGTTAGGGGTTCTGTAAAGGAAACTGATAAAGAACAGAGCAGTAGGAGGAAAACCAGGAGACTGTGTGATCAGAGATGCCAAAGGAAGGGGGTGACTTGAAGAGAGAGAAGCGAAGATGGTGGGGGAAGCTTCACGGTCAGGTAGTACAAAGTGGATAAGAGGCAGCGTACAACAGGGACAAGAGAAGCGTACAGATAAGGAGGACTGAAGGAATTCAGAAGAGTAAGCTTGCTCTGGCTATACCAGTGGGCCTGCACCTTGCCAATGATACCATGTCTAGTTTCTTGAATAGTTCCCTAAACCCTGGTTTCCAAATCTGATTGAATATGAAACAGACCAAGAGGCAGGCTAAGGAAAAGGATAATTTATCATGTTTGGAATAATGCTTATTGTAACCTAACTCTACTTGCCAGCTAAAGATATGTTGATAATGGGTGATGGCAGGATGCTCAAGTGGTTGCTGGACAGTGAGTTTAAGTAGGTCAATCAGGAACAGAAAAGGAAGTAAAAATGCTCTAAAAGAGTCCATCAAAGCACAACTTCAAACAATGGGGTCTGAATGGGCACAAAACCACAACAGATGTGTTAGCCCAGTGAACAATGGTCAGAAAAGAGATGCTCTTTATTAGAAAAAAGAAAAAGAGGGCAGGGGGGTGGGGGAATTTTAGGCAAATTCTAAGCTTAAGAGCCAGAGTGCTAAGCATCACAGAGTCTTTAAATGCTGAGCCTAGACACACATTTTTACACAAAAAATATCATCTTTATATATCCTGTGTTGTGAGTTCCTACATTTAAATTTACAAGAATCAAATGCACAGGTACAAGACACAGCAGCATGTTGTGTGAAACAGCGCTATGTGTGTAAAATAACAGAAAGCTTAGCATGAGCAGTCATGTGACTGTTATGCACATACAACTTTAGTCCACTTTAATAGAAGTCATCCAGATAGTAAAAGCAATAGTCCTATTGCCTTCTGAATTCATTTGACTAAATCTGGAGTGCTGTGTTCAGTTAAAACATCACATTTTAAGAGTAATATCGCTTACCCACCCCTGTCTTTCCATTCCCACTGCCAGTCTCTCATCTCAAAGATGGTCAATCCTCCCATGGCACAAGCCTTTTGCAGTGTCACTTTGCCATTCCTCCCATCTCCTCCTGTTGAGACACAGGCTGGCCCTGTGTCTTAATCTGACCAATAAGAAGTGATGGGGTTTGACTTACAGACCTAGGCCTTAAGGGGTCTCACTGCGTCCGTTTTTGCCTTCTTGGTTGCCAGCCGCCAAGTCAAGAAGCTAGGATTAGACTACTGACTGATGAGAGGTCATGTGGAGGAGAAATGAGGGGCTCAGCCAACAGCCAGCACCAAGGCCCCAAACATGTGAGTGAAGCCATCTTGGATCTTCCAGCCCTAATCAAGCCAACGATGGTAATATTCTGTATCTATGCTATCCAGTATGGGAGTCGCTAGCCACATAAGTGTATTGAGTCCTCAGAATGTGGCTAGGGCATCTGAAGAGCTTCATTTTTAATTTCACTTGAATTTAACTAAACTGTAGCTAGTGGCTACCACACTGGACAGTGTAGAACACTATTTCCACTCTAATTCATCCAGCATAATCCTGCTAACAGAACAGGGCATATGGCAGCATAAAATCACCTTAGCACCTACCCTTTATGGGGCTATAAGTACACAAGCAGTGACTAGAGATGGCTGGTGGTAAAGGTTATAGCTCTGTCAACTGGTGTTTAAAACAAAACAAAACACTCCCCTGCAACATCACCCAAAGGAAGGGAGTGACCCATTCTAATCTGATTTTATCTGCATAAAATGTGAGAACCAGAAAGGGAAATTTCCACACAAATGGAATATACCATTGAGTCCCACATCTACCCTAGAGATGTCCTCATTAGGACAGCAACCTTTAAAAACTGTTTTCTTCAACCATATGGTTACCAAAGGGGAAAGGGAGGAAGAGAGGGAGAAATTAGGTGTGTGGGATTAGTAGATACAAACTACTATACACAAAATAAGCAACAAGGATTTACTGTATATCACAGGGACCTATATTCAGTATCTTGTAATAACCTATAGTGGAAAAATAATCTGAAAAAAGAAAATATATCTGAATCACTTTGCTGTACACCTGAAACCAACATGATATTGTAAATCAACTATACTTCAATTAAAAAAATATTGCAGAGACTGTTTTTCTCATCTACCAAAAACCAAAATTTTAATAGTTCCCTGTTCACACATTTCGGGGGTAGGGGGAGCAAGAAGGAAATCTGAGAGCCTCTTATGTGTGTTAGACACAGTCACATACATTAATGTACGTAGTTCTCTTAACGGTGTTTTTTCAGACTAAGGAAATAGAAGTTCAGAGAGATTGTGACTTGCCTAAGGACCTAAAGCTAAGTTAGTGCCAGAGATAAAATTCAAATCCAACCTCCGGATTTCCCAACACACCACAACGCCTCTCTTAACAAGAATAAAAATTTCTGCTCTCCTGAGATTTTCCGTGATCTGGCCACCTAAATACTCATTTCCAGTTAATGTCTTAACTCTTACCAGATTGATCTCATTCTGCATTCTTTCACTTTCTCCTTTCATTTCTTCTAAGTCTACCCACCCTTCAAAATCCAGTTGAAGTCTGAAACTTTCTTCATCTCAATGCTAATTAATTTCCCTTTCCTCTGAATTTTTATGTCACTTATAATGGGCACCACATAATGTAGCATTCTTTGTTACATTACTTTTCGTTAAACAGACCGTAATCTCTTTCAGGACAGAGGTCATACTAAATCTTTGAAGAATGGCAATCTTTCCAATTTCCTATTTCCCTTTGAGCCATGAATAGGTAGTTCTGGAATGGATGAACGACCTAAACTCAACAGACAGATACTTCTTGATTAATTAAAGTCAGCCCCAAACTCTCGAGTTTAACTCTTTGCTTAATCTACCACGCACCAATTAATCCAGCAAGGTTGAATGGCGAACCGAGACCTCGGCCCGGCCACGTAAGGCTCCCAGCGGACTCCCGCACGCCACGCCCAGCCTATTGGTTGTCGATGAGGCGTGCCCCAGCCTTGGGTGGCCGATGGGGCGTGGCGTGCGTGAAGGAAGGCGTGGCCGAGAAGAGGAACCTACGCTCGGGATCACACTCGGTAGTCTCCGGTAGTCCTCGACAACTTCCGGCAACGGTCTCCTCCTCCGCTGATTCACCTCGGGTATTTCCGGTCTCCTTCGGGCCTTTTCGTCTGGCTCCCGCGCGGGTCTCTCCACTTCGGGTTTTTCCGTGTCCCGCTCGGAGGTGCTCGGCAAACGCTCGGCTTCCCCCATCCCCCGGTAACGGTTGCTGGTGAGTTTAAATGAGCCGGGGCTGGCCGGGCCGGAGCCGCTACGGGGGGGGCCTGAGGCACTGCAGAAAGTGGGCCTGAGCCTCCAGGATGACGGTGCTGCAGGAACCTGTCCAGGTAATGGTAACCGTCTTATCTGAGGCTTGGCTCTCAGCCTCGGTCGAGAAGCAGCGTATGGCCACTCCGCGGCCTGGTGCGGCCTAGGCCCAGCTGCTTCTCCCGCCTACCCTCACGCCGGCTCCTGCCTGTCTTCTCGTTAGTTCCGAGGCCTTGCCCGCAACCTCAGCCGTGTTACCTCTGGCCCTACGTTACTTCTTCCCCTTGGTGTGAGCGGAGTTCGGCAATAATACCTCATTTCTCCCTGGGCCAGCGTCCGGTGAGCCCCTCCTGTCAGCCCAGCGGCTGGGCCCCGGCCGGCGTGAGGGATGAGGGGCCGACAACTCGCCCCAGGTGCTCTCTTGCCTAAGGATGTTTGGGAGGCACGTTTGATCGGCGCTTGTACGATCTTCATAACGGTGGGGCAAGTTTGCAGGACGAGTGTTGGTTTTGTTTTTGTTTTCTGTGAGAGGGTGGAGGGAGGGTAGGATCGGTGTTTTTAATACGAATTTCTATTTTGGTAACAGACTTTATAGTCCACGTTGCTTTATCTCGCTCAGTAAATTTCCCTCTGGACAATGATCTGCGAAGAGAGCCCCGAGGCCCAGTGCCGAGGCGCAAGCACCTGTACAAGGGGAGAGGGTGGAAACGGCAAGTTGGATTTTTTCCATGACCTGTGAGGGGGATGAGGAGTGTTTTATTGTGCCTGTTTACAAGGCGTTCAGAAAATGAAAGACAAATGATGGTTTTTCCATCCATACCACACCAAGGTATGCTTTGACGCACAGTGCTCTGTTGGCATGGAAGAAACACTATTGGATTTTTAAGTGTGTGAAGCAGTGCCAAGTCATTTCCCCCCCGCCATCTGAAGAAACTGAATCTTTTGTCCCTTGGTGATGGACCAGGTCTGTGAGACTTTCACCCTCTCCTGTGATCTTTGACTTAATTAGAAGAGTTGACCTCTATCAACTGCTGTCATTGAGTCATGGGCTTTCTTTATTTTGAAGTTATAAAGCAAACCGATTTTAGAAATTGCTTCATATTGCCCTTAAAGACCTGTGATGTCAAATAGTAAATATTTTAATACATCACTCCTTCCATATTTCCTTAATTTTTCTTCACAGGATGAAATATCAACTTCTCCTAGTTGGCTCCTTCTCCAGCTCTTTACATATAGCAGCTATTCGTTTTTTAATTAATGTAATGTGGGATTCTGTCTTAGGAAGTTTACCTGTTTGTACATTATACTGGTGCTTTCAAAGCTATTTCTTTCCATCCGAATTTCTCTTACTAGTGAAGAGTCTCTTTTTACGATTTTTTTTTTTGAGGCCTAACATGAAATTAGAAGTTGCTATCTATACTCTTAAATGGATAAGCAGATCACTCAAGTTATTTAATTTCTGTTTCATATTTTTGTTATTTTGTCTTAATAATTAATGATACATTTGCCCTATAGGTACAGCTTCTAAAATGATAAACTAGTTTTATTGCTAGCCTATAACCACTTTTTAATAACAATTTCAACTTGCATAAAAACATGGAGAAGAAAAGAAACATGTAGCCAACTCCTTGACAGTACCCATCAGGTTTTCTCTTTTTCCTTAAAGTACTCTTAGCAGTAATGCATTTAGGTATTTTTAAGGCTTAAGAGTCAAATTTGTCTCCCCCCGCCCCCCCACGCACACTACCTTTGTTTATTAGATTTGGGGACAGAGGTAAGAAGTTTTAGGATATAGCTAGGTGAGAATTTTGGTTATAATTTTTAGGATAAGAAGTCATTCAAGAAGGGATCTGGAGCAGTAGGAGGAACAAGCAACTTTGGCTACAATGATAAAGATAAACTGATCAGGGATAGTGCTGAAAACAGGAAAGAAGAGTAAGGAAGAAAATAAAAATAGAACAACTAAATAAGATACTTTTTTTTTTTAAACTATGATAAGCGATTGCATGTATTTGTAGAGGAATGAGAGTAAGTTGAAAAAGCGTTTCCTTTCTAGGGATGCCTCAGGGTTTGAGGTATTACTAGGCATAGGAAAAAGTTGAGAGAAAAGATGAGCAACTGTTTTTTGCTTTTTCTTTTTTTAAAGTTTTAACATGGAATACCCAGGTTGATATGTCACATAAGCCTAAATATAAGTGCTCCAAATTATCTCTTATAGGAAATTGTTACTTTGAGTCTTTGCAAAAAATCTCTCCTATTATGAGGCAGAAATTCTGTCAATTATTTTATTTTTAAAATAACTATTTAGGGAAGACACACTAGCCTAAGTGACTTGAATCCATGCTAATTTGCATGTTTATAAAATTCACCTGATGAAATTGATTTTTAAAAAGACATTTTATGTAGATTTATCAATTATTCCTGGGGGTAGGACATCACAGAAGTGTTGGATGAAGTTGTAAAAATCACCTTAGTAAGCAGTATAGTAAGTGGGTGCTTTACACATATAATATTGTTTTAGAGATTATTAGATAGTGAAGGAATACTTTTGGCTTGGGATAAGATGAACAGGGACAGCATCTAACGTGGATTCATAAGGTACCATTTTCAAGTAATAGAATTGAAGGTAGTGTATTCAGGAAAATTGTGTTAGATGATTCCCACCACCCCCCGTAATGGCTTTTCAATAAAGCTGTGTTATCCAACGAGAGTAGAAAAAAATGAAATTCCTAAATATATTTTATGCTTTTAAAAAATATATGTATGTAACTAAATTGATAAATCAATAGGCATTTGACTATTTGATCTTCATTGAAAAAATTTATATATTCAAGTTAGCTGAAACATTTTGTTTATAAAATTTTCTTTTGGAAAACAGATTACATTATATTTAGGTCCAATATAGTGTCTTGAAGACAGTGCTACATAGTACCTGAACTGGGAGAATAAGCTTTGGGATGGGGAGGTAGAGGGGGAAGTCGTTACAAATATGCAGTAATTCCTTTATGGACTAGTATCCCGATATAGCCTTTGTGCTTATATATAGAGAAAGCATGAGACAAATAATCACAAATTAATAATTATAAACTGTGATAAGAAGGGCACTATAAATAGGGTGTTAGGAGAGAGACCTAATAGGAGGGTCCTGACCTAAGTCAGATCTGCAATTGGACCATCAATGTTCAGAAGCAGCCTCAATGAAAAAAATCAAATTGGGAAGACTGTTATGCACCTGCTATGTGCCAAGCACAGATAAAAGACATTCTAACACATACTCTAAAAAGGATGTTAGGAAAGTTCCTTTTGAGCAAATAACATTGAACCTGAGTTCAAAGTTTGAGAAGGAAACAGTAGTTTGAAGAGCATTACAAGCAGAGAAAACAGCATGTGCAAAGTGCCTAAGACACAGCAGAACTTGGCATTGGAAGAACTGAAAGAGGGCCAGTGTGGCTGGAGTTGCATAGTAATGGAAGGCCATTATAAGGAGTTCAGTTTTCATTCTAACTGTAATGGGGAATCACTGAAGGATTTTCAGCCATGGGTTGACACTATCTGATATAGATCTTAAGATCTCTCTGGCTACTATACGTGAAAGGTCAGGGAGGAAGGAGGCAAAAGTAAACACAGTCTTAGGATGAAGGTAACCTAGACTAAAGTGGTAGCAGTGAAGTAGGAAGGAAGTAGATAAATTCAAGAGTTGTTTTAGAGGAAGAACCAATGAGACATGGAAATTGATTGTTTGTGGGGGGATCAAGAACAGCTACCTGGATTTAATTTTGGGGGGCACCATTTAATAAATGGAGAATTCTTTGAGAGGAGACAAATTTGAAGGAGGACAATTAAGAATTCTGTTGTGAACAAATTGAGTTGGAGATATTTGTGAAACCAACCAGTAGAAATGTGGATATGTAACCTCTAATCTATTGAGGGGTCTAGTCTTGTTGGGAAGATAAGTATACTTAACAGGAACAACTGGATAATGTTACAAGTCAGTATGTGATTGCACAGATAACAATAAATACAGGAAAGAGAGATCCTTGTAGACTGGAAAAATGGGAACGGTTTCTTGAAGGAGTAGAACTTAAAGCTTTAGAAGGTGGAAAGGGTTTGAACTGGTAGGGAAGAGAGAATATTCTTGGCATGGAATGGCATGAGCAAGAGCCCAACGTTGAGAATGGTGTTTAGGAACAGGAAAATAATAAAACTATAGCATTGGCTAGGATGGAAATAGAGGAGGAAAAGATAAGGTTTTGCTAGCCAAGTAGAATCAGGTTACAGGGGACTTAACATCCAGGCTGAGGAGTTTAGATTTAATTTGTTGGTAATAAATAGCCATTATAGGTTTTTCAACAGAAAAATTATGTAATGAAAGCACTACTTTGGAAAAATTAATCTGATGCTATTGGGAAGGAGGGACAAGACAAGATTTAAGGAGACATACAGGCTAGTAGAGAAATCCAGTTACATGGTAATGTATATCAGGGTTTCTCAATCTTGGCACTATTGATGTTTTGAGCAAGCTAATTTTTTGTTGTAGGGGTACTGTCCTGTGTATTGTAGAGTGTTTTGCAGCATCCCTGGCCTCTACCCACTAGATGTCCCCTCTGTTTGTGACAACCAAAGATGCCCCCCAGACATCACTACATGTCCTTTTGGGGGGCAAAATTGCCCAGACTGAGAACCACTGATGTAGACCTGAACTAAATTAGAGTTCTAGAAATTAGATTGTAATGTATAATAGGAAAATTCCACAGTGATTTTTTTTCTTCATACCTTCTTATATTGTTCATTTCTTTTATGATCTAAAAAAAGATCTTTTATAATCTAAAAGAAAACTATTTTCTTTTTTGACAAAAACAAGAATAACACAAAACAATCTATGTGGTCACATTTAAGTCTGAATTAGTTGTACAACTTACAGAGGTTTGTTTATATTTAAAATAATATTTTATATTTAAGAGCAAGGAAGTAAGGAACTTTGCCATTTCATTTCTGTGGTGTTGATTTAATTATCTTTAAAATCACTGTAGCCTAGGACTGACCCATTAATTTAATCAGTAGGATTTCTCTTTTAAACTTTTTTTTGGGGTCGGTGGGTGTTGCTCTGTTTGGCTTCATAACCTTTCGCAGCATTTCGTCCATGTGGCTTTACTTTGTAGAACTCCTGAAGTGATTCACTGAGTGATATTCTTTTATGGGCAGGTTTACACCAGCAGTTGAGCAGTAGATGAATAACAAGGGGGCTAATCTTAACCCTGTCTGTCATGAGCTACCAATTTGTAATGCTTTAGAAAATAGTTTATTCCCCACTCCATTCCCCCAAAAGAGATACATACCGTCACTCAGATGCTGGAGCAGAGTGGTGATGAAAGTTGTTATGTGGCAAGTTTTACTTCTGGGTTGTATGGGAGTTTTTGTTGCCTGCCTTCACTGTCCCTTTCTGACCCTCTTAAGAATTGGTGATAAAGGAATGATGTTGTTCTGAGCAAAACTTGATTTTAAATCAGAAATGGATAGAACTCTTGAATATGATACTTTTTTTCTCTTTCATTTATTTAATTTTAAAAAGACAGAAAGTCAAAGTTCTAGGAGTTTTGGGCCACAATATTAATGTGCCAAATTTTCGTGGTGATCAATATCACTAATGTAGCTGGTGAATCAATCATTGGGTCTTTTTTTTTTTTTTTTAGTTATTTTACTTTATTTTTTCAGCATCTTTATTGGAGTATAATTGCTTTACAATGGTGTGTTAGTTTCTGCTGTATAACAAAGTGAATCAGCTATACATATACATATATCCCCATATCTCCTCCCTCTTGCGTCTCCCTCCCACCCTCCCTCCCTATCCCACCCCTCTAGGTAGTCACAAAGCACCGAGCTGATCTCCCTGTGCTATGCGGCTGCTTCCCACTAACTGTCTATTTTACATTTGGTAGTGTATATGTATCCATGCCACTCTCTCACTTCGCCCCAGCTTACCCTTCCCCTTCCCTGTGTGCTCAAGTCCATTCTCTACGTCTGCGTCTTTATTCCTGTCCTGGCCCTAGGTTCTTCAGAATCTATTTTTGTGTGTGTGTGTGGCTTATATGTTACAAAATAAACAACTGTGGCAGATATAATGAGAGATGTTACATAACACAAACTATAAATTATATTTATTGAATTTGTTTATATTAAGAGCTGGAAAAGCAAAAGGTTTTAAGTGCCTAATGTGTGCCAGTCAGTATACCAGGAGCACCATATCATTTCATTTAACCCACACAAGTCCAAAAATAGAGTTCCATTTTTCACATGAGGAAATTGAGGCTGAGAAACGTTAAATAATTCCCCAAAGTCACACTGCTGAAAGTGCTGGCACACACATTTGAACACAGGTCTCCAACATCAAATCCTGGGTATATTCTTTCTCTTCACCATGTTCTTTTAGTAGGTTCTTAGGAAATCCCCATATTTTATAAAGGAGTAATTAGGTGGTAATTATTTGCATTACAAAAATAATTCTATGTACCATGGAGTTTCTTTCGAGATTTCCAGAGATCCTTAACTATTGGACATATAATAATACAGAAAAACTTAAGGCTAAGACTAACATAAAATGCTAACAGTGGGAGGACTGCCAGAGTTCAAAGGCCATTTGTTTATTCATTCACCATACATTAGTTAAAGCACCTACTTAAAAAGTACATAATAGGGCTTCCCTGGTGGCGCAGTGGTTGAGAGTCTAACTGCCGATGCAGGGGACACGGGTTCGTGCCCCGGTCCGGGAAGATCCCACATGCCGCGGAGCGGCTGGGCCTGTGAGCCATGGCTGCTGAGCCTGCGCGTCCGGATCCTGTGCTCCGCAACGGGAGAGGCCGCAACAGTGAGAGGCCCGCGTACCGCAAAAAAAAAAAAAAGTACATAATAAATGCTGGGAGTATATAGTGAGCAAAAACAGATGTAGTCCCTACCTTTCTAAAGTTTATATTATAGTGAGGAAGACATTATTCACATACTCTTCTAAATATGTGTAAAATTAAAACAGTGAGAAGTATTGCAAAGGAAAGGTACTTGGTGTCATCAGAGTGTATAAGGATGCCTAACCTCATCTGGGTGTCCTAAAAAAGCCTTCCCTGGGAAAGAAGTCCAAAGAATGACTAGAATTTGCATATTTTGAAGGAAAGGAAGGGGGTGTGCCAGGCAAAATGAACTGTATGTTTAAAGGACCTGTGGCAGAAGGATAACATGGCAGATTTGAGGAGCTAAAAGAAGGTCGTTGTGGTAGCATGGAAAGCATGAGAAAATATGATGCAAGATGAACAGAAGAGGTAGGTACAGACTATACCACACTGCCTAGTTTGGTGGCTTTTGCTTTTATCATTAAGAACAGTGAGAAGCCATTGAAGGATTTTAAGCAAAGGGGTGATATGATCAGATCTGACTTGTGAAAAGCTCATAGGGAGAGAATGGATCATAGGGTAAAAAAGAATTCAGAGGGGCTAAGTAAGACACTCCTAAAGTAATCTAGGGAAAAAATGGTCTGCCTTTAAAAGTAAATGTTTGGGGGACTTCCCTGGCAGTCCCCTAAGTGCAGTGGTTAAGACTCTGCGCTTCCAATGCAGGAGGCGCAGGTTTGATCTCTGGTCGGGGAACTAAGATCCCACATGCCACACCAAAAAAAAAAAAGTAAATGTTTATTAAGTTTCTTCCTTTCATTATTACTGCAGTTGCCTAATTTAAATGAGTATCGGGGCTTCCCTGGTGGCGCAGTGGTTAAGAATCCCCCTGCCAATGCAGGAGACACGGGTTCGAGCCCTGGTCCGGGAAGATCCCACATGCCTCGGAGCAGCTAAGCCCGTGTGCCACAACTACTGAAGCCCACGCACCTAGAGCCCTTGCTCTGCAGAAAGAGAAGCCACTGCAATGAGCAGCCTGAACACCACAATGAAGAGTAGACTCCACTCGCTGCAACTAGAGAGAGCCCATGCGCAGCAACGAAGACCCATCGCAGCCAATAAATAAATTAATTTTAAAAATTTTTTAATAAAATGAAATAAATGAGTATCATTTTGAAAGATACCTATAGGCATAGTTTCAGAACCCTAGGTCATATATGGTCTGGTAGAACACCAGAAGGCCAGATCAGTTCTTTGGGGGGTTTAGAATTTAGCCAGTCACTGTGCTAGGCTTATCTCAGAGGTAAGTATTGTTATCCTTATTTTACAGATGATTAAAGCTAAAGGTCAAGAGAATTGATTTGGTCATCTAGATTAGTGTCTGAGGGATCTTTATCTGCCTTGGATTGAGGTGTGGAGATCATATTAAGTATTCAAGAAATCATTGAGTCACATTAGGTTTGAATACCCTTTAGCTGTTGTTTTCTGAATGACTTTTTTTTTGAGTTATTCTATCCAAATGTTGAAATTCTCTGAGGAAAACACAGTTTATTGCATTATCTTTTATCTGTCTCTTTGTTGTGTTGTAGTATAGAGGAAATACAGATTAGATAGCAGTGATTCTGTAGTATGTTTAAAACCTGCTATTATATTCACTCCTTGCTAACACCACATATTTTTGTTCAAAGGTTCAGCTTTCTGGCTGTTTGATAAGAAAACAAAAGCACAGTGAGCACAATGACAATGACCAGATAGGTGCCTGTAGAATAATACCCGACTTATTTCTCATTGTCAGTAAATACCTGAAAATTCAAAATGTTAAGGCTTTGTGTAACCTACCGGAAGAACTTGATTTTCTCAAATTGGTTAAGTTTTTTATGTTGTTGTTTTTTTTTTACTGCTATCAGGATCATATAGCAAACAAAGTAGATGCTCAATATTTACCAAATGGATGAATGATGTATTTCAGAGGTGGCAGGCATATTGAATAAGATGATAAGGAAAATGATCCAAGTAGTATGGAGACATGATCTCAGCTGCCATTTACCAGAAAAATCTGGTTATCTTCCAGGTATTTATAGATCACACCACTGAGAGATTTTATTGCCCCCAAATCTGATGTATTCCAACCCCTCGGTCAGACTGACCCATATCTCCTTACCAGATTCTTGGTTCCTTTATAATGTTTTGCTTATTGTATCAAGGAAGAAACAGCTGGATGTTATTTTGTATTTTTTTATATTGCCAACATTAATGTTTTAATAATGTTTATAGGAATATCTTATATTTTACTTCCAGATTGGGTTACTAAAAGTTTACAGGTCAGTAAGTGGAAAATAGATTCAGAGTTTTAAAACATTCATTCAACAAACTTTATTGAGCATTCACTATGTTTTTGTTTTGTTTTGTTTTGTTTTTGTACGCGGGCCTCTCACTGTTGTGGCCTCTCCCGTTGCGGAGCACAGGCTCCGGACGCGCAGGCTCAGCGGCCATGGCTCACAGGCCCAGCCGCTCTGCGGCATGTGGGATCCTCCTGGACCAGGGCACGAACCCGTATCCCCTGCATCGGCAGGCAGACTCTCAACCACTGCGCCACCAGGGAAGCCCAAGCATTCTCTATGTTTGAAGACAGTTATCTAGGATAACTAGGGAAATAACTTAGTTAAGTAGGATAACCAGGGAATTATAGAGAAAAATAGAATCTGGCTTTTGCCCGCAAGAAGTTGCAACCTGGTTAACCAAATAATATAACCAAATCTAATAAAAAGCCTGATATTTTTTTAAAAAGTATAAACAAAATTGTCTAGGACCTCATAGAATGGAGTAATTAATATTGCATGGGATAGATCAGTGAAGGCTTCATGAAAGGAAGAGACCATGTAAGCTGAATTTTGAAGAAAGGATGACAAATTTCAGGAGATAGAAGTTAAAGACAAAGGACAGCCCAAACAGAGGTGAAGACTCTGAAATATGAAAATACAGCTGATGTTTAGGGACTGATAGAGCTTTGTTCTGTAGATGTTTATTGTGTAAACTTTGTGGGGCTATCCAAGAGGAATCATTAGCAAGTTCTGATCTGGGAAGAAGACATGATAGTGATAATGATGAGGGCAGCAGCTAAAATTTATTGAGTAATTATTAGGTATGTGCTAGGAACCATTGTGTACTTTATTGGAGTCTTATGTTTTAAATTAAGAGACTGAGTCTTAAGAGACATTGTTACTTGCCCAAGACACAGAACTAGTAAGTCATGGAACATGAATTTGAACCCAAGCCTCTCACTATTGTCTCCTGTTTAGCAGTGATGATGTTTTTGTTTGAGGAATTCTGGGACAGGATGGATTACATTGTAGCCTGTAGGTAGAAAAACCACTTAGGAAAATAAAAGTTTACAGGAAAGAAGATTCTGTTACAGACTGGGACTAGGAAAGAGGGGATAGACCCTAGGTACTTTTCTTTATGTGCAGTTCTATAAATGATGGTTAGATTCACTAACCAGCCCATTAAAATCTTTTAAATCCATAACTTACCCAGATTGATTTACCAGTACAATTGTTATTTCATGTATACTTACCCAACGTTTCTGACCTTGTATAGTGAAAGACTTTTTGAGTTTCAAACAAGGAGTACCTCTCCTAGTCCTGGCAGCGGCAGTGCTCCTCAAGGCACTAGTACTGCTGTAGTCTCTAATATGCAAAAGAGAAAGCATGTTTCTGGGTCAGTTACTTGTCTCTTCCCCTTTCAAGTATCTGAATTGAATTCCATAAATATTTATTGAACACCTTTTATGTATTGGGCTCTAATACTGTCTCCCATCAGCTAGACCAGTGATTCTTAATGAACCAAGATATTTGTGAACCCCACACACTGTATACACATTTTCTGTATATATGTCCATGTGCTTTTTTCTGGGGAGGAGGTCCATAGCTTTATAAGTTTTTCAAAAGAGTATACTGTAAAAGGAGACGGAACTACTTACCTAGAAAGTAGAAGAATCGTTCTGAACCCTGAATGCTTACCAGTAAAAAGGTTTAAAAATAAGGATATCTAAACTCAATCCCAACTTCCAGAGATTGTGATTCAGTGGATTTGAGGTAGAGCACCACAAGAAAGGGTTGATAGCCACTGATCTAGACAGGAGTAACACTAAAATGCACTCTATGAGAACAGAAACTATTTGTTATTTATTGTGTGCCTAGAGTCTAGAAAGTGCTGGCACATAGTAGGCACTCAGTAAATATTTATTGAATAAAGGAATATTAGAGCTCTCCAGTGAAGAAAGCTTTATGAAGTAGATATTATTTAAGCTGGGTCTATAGGGATGAGGAATTTATAAGAGGAGGTAGGTGAAGGAGCCCACATTCCCCAGTGAAGGAAAAGGAAGTACAGAGACACAGAGGTCTAAAATTTCATGGGGAGTTGAGTGAGTAAATTCAGATATGTTAGGAGCCATACAGTGAAGAGCCTTATCTAATATGTTATGGAGTTTGCACTGTGGGCAGTGAGGTTTTATTACTTAATTTAGACATGTTAATTTGAGTATTATATGCAAGGCTCTGTGCTAAGAGTTACCTTGAAACTCTCTATGTTTGTATATTTATGTTCTTTTTCCTCCACTTACAGGCTGCTATATGGCAAGCACTAAACCACTATGCTTACAGAGATGCAGTTTTCCTCGCAGAGCGACTATATGCAGAAGGTTTGTAATCTGTTCATTTCTATAGAACTGTAAAAGAATAAAATATATGGAATTCCATCACTTTTTATGACTGTAACAAGATTCTGGGTATTCCTTTTTTTTTTTTTTTGGCCACGCCACGCGGCATGTGGGATCTTAGTTCCCCGACCAGGAATAGAACCCGTGGCCCCTGTATTGGAAGCACGGAGTCTTAACCACTGGACCGCCAGGGAAGTCCCCTGGGTATCACTTTTGTTTTATCTTTATGATTGACACTAGTTCATAAAAATATTTCCGAGTGTCTGTGTAGCTCCTTATATGCTACTTTTAATAACTGTGTAGAGTTGCTTTGGGTTTTATGCTATGGTTTACTTAATCATGTTCCCCGTCTTTAGGTATTTTTTCCCAGGTTTTTTATTACAGTCTATATTCTGTGGCTTAGAGCATGGGTTTTGAGCCTACAGCCTTAGTACAAACCCTAACCCTGTCACTTAAACATGCAGTAGTATACTGTGGGCAAGTTACTTAATGTCTGAT